>NC_090982.1:51376611-52677111 GCF_040807025.1 Struthio camelus
TTTCAGGTAGAGAGACGACATCTGATTTGACGTAAGTCTGCCAGTACAGAATTAAGCTATTTACCTTTTTATGGTGTTAAGTGAATCAGCTGTCAGTATATTCTGGATCAGGTATAGTTTGTTGTCCTATAATTGACATAAAATCATAGTAGTTTTGATCTGATACTAGCAGCCTAACATTAGATTTACCCTAATGTTAAACAGCTGTTACACTCAGCATGAAAATTTTCACCTGCAATGATTAAAGTTTGGAAAAGTTACAAGCAAGTGAAAATAGGGTTCTATCATATGAAGTGTCAGTTACCCTTATGATTAGCAGTGCTAGCAGTTCAGCATATGGTAAAAAAAAGTATTAAAGACTGAGGGATTCTATTCATCTAGAAAAAATAATAATTCTCAGAATGTTAGAAAAGAAGTAAAGCAAATATGTAAAATATAACAGAAGGAAGTATTCCATTCAGGCATCCAGATTCACTGGTAATGAACTTCTGAGTTACAATAGATTTGGATCTGTGTGAAGAATCATTGGAGCTTCTTTAAGAAACGCAGTTTAAAAGCTATTAAAAGCCTGCCCAAATAAACTATGCTCTATTAAAACAAAAGATGGAAAATGCCACTGAAGAACTTAGTGTTTATAAAAGGAATAGGCATAATACGCATATCCATAGCTGCTTATAAGATTGCAGCATAAAGTGTGCATATAGTAAAAACCTGCACATGTAAGAACAAGAGTTAGTTACTAAGAACAAAAGTTAGTTACTAATAAGATTGCAGTGAGGAAAAAAAATTAAAGGTATTTTTTTAAGCAATTGCTTCTTTTGAGCTTTCCTGTATCAGTTGTAAGTGAAGCGGGGAAATAGATTAGGAGGAGGAAGGGGTGACACCTGCTCTCTACCATGTTCCTAGGTAATAAACCAAAGAGCAAGAAGCTTTTAGCAGCCTTCCTTTCCCCCACTGCCTTCTCTCTTATCCGTTCTCCAAACCTCCCAAATCATAGAGCACTTTTAAATAGCAAGGAATAAGAGAAAGTCAATTATTGCATGCCTGGAAGAAAAGAGGCAGCACAGAGAGAAACCTAACAGTGAGATTTCCCAATAGGGAGAAAGAAAAAGAAATGACTGAAGGCAAAATTCCTTTAGACGTAGTAGGAAGAGTACTAGGCTCTCTTCATTGTTTAATGTGATCAATATACGTTGACCTACAAGTGATGGAATGATAAACAAAGCAAAATTTATGATGACGGTCAGAATGTTTTTCTCAGCTCTGGTCTAGAGCCAATTCAACTTCTACAGAAGATGATAGAAGTTTATTGACTCAAATGGGTGATGAATCAACACAGATGAGGCTAGCAGATACCTTCTTTGGGAAATCCTAGAAGCCTGAGTATTTTAGAACTGGACTGGACAAAACACTGGAAAATATGAAGTAACACATCTTTATCATAATCTAATGGCCCTAGTTCATAGGCAGCACAAAACCTAGGTAAACTGCACACGCAAAATCACTACTGAAGCTACAATAAACTGCTATTTTGACAATTTATTGTTTTATACTGTTGTCTGGAATGCCATTTAAAAAATTCTCGGTCTATGTGCAAAATGAGATCTACTAATAAGAAATAATCCCTATTTTATACTTTCCTATAAAAATAGGGAAGGGGGGGCATCTGACAGGAGATCCTGATTCATAAATAGATTTTACAATGTATTTTTATGAAGTATCTAAAATAAAAGTGGATTATAGCACTAAAACTAGTCTCAGCAAAAACATATTTGGTGGATTTCTGCCAACAATTGGCTGTGTAAACTTGATATATAACAGAAACATTTATTACAGTTGTGCTCTGCAGGACCATTACAACAAATGAGCTGTTCAACATTTCATCATGCAACTTTTGATTTTTCAGGATTATATAATGCAGGAATAAAGATCTTTTTGAGCTCAAACCTGAAATCCGAAGTCTTGATTCAGGAAGACATTTGAACACATTCAAAATCTTTCCTGAACAGAGCTGGAATTACTCACCGGACTCTCTCCTTGCTTCAATGCTTGCTGTATTATGAGAGTAAGAGAATTTCACTCACATTCTCAGAAGGAAGGAAAAGCAGGGACTCTTCAGCCTCTATACAATATATCAATATTCTAATTCTTATATATCAATATTCTAATTCTTATATATCAATATCCTATGCTCCGAAGAACCACTAAGAAGTCCTGTGCAGGGTGGGGGTACTGGCACTGTAGGGTTTGTAAGCAGTGGAAGTAAGGTAGGACTTTGTGTTATGGGGGTGTTGGAAGAAGTATGCATGATGTGAGGAGTTAGAGGAGCTCTCTGAGATATAAGATACTGGCAGAACCTATATAAGATGTATGTTAACGTGTAGCACATGAGGAGCATTTGCAAATGCATTCTTATGTAAGAAACAGGTCCCTTATGAAAATGCTAGAGTGGTACAGCATATCTCTGAAGTTAAACTCACTGACTAAGGAGACATATGCCACACACGAAGAGAAGCATGAGAAATCCCCTGTGAGCTGCCAGCAAAAAATATATTTTAGGTATATGTAGAATGTTAAAATAAAGTATCAGTGCTATTTTTCTAACATTGACCACAAATCTGAGCTAAATGCTTCCAAAGTCTGAAAAAGGTTTAGCTACTCCTTACTCCCTCCCCTTCATTTTATATAGGCACATTTTGCTGCTGCTAAATGAATTGCCCAAGCGAGGACACAGAATTGTTAAAATCTCTTTGAGCAAAAGTTTTGCTTTTTAAAGTTTCTTTAAAGTCAGATAAGACTCTCTTGCGAGACTTCCTGCCACATTTTGTAGGTAGACTCATTGCCTAAGCTGCGCTTACAAGATCAGAGCTGACAATGTTCTTTCAGCAACCTAAAGGCTTTCACAGTCTTTCCAGATAACAGAAACTCTCTCCATCCTTCTCTCCCCACACAGTGAATTTAAGAAGCAGCTGCGGACAGGTTGGATCCGAGGCATCTCAAGGATACTTCATTCCCCCTTTTTCGTGACACATCTCTAAGCTGGGGACTACAAGGAACTATAGTAGAGAAAACACTACACTGGATTTATAAAATATTAGGCAATGCCCAACAGGGAAAAGCCATCTCTGCCACTTTAGAAAGGAGCCCACATCCCTCCTCCACTTGCTAGATATAGATCAAGGATCAGAGGATCTTCATGATTCATGATTAACCATACAAACCTAAGTAGTTCTCAGTATACACTAATGAACAGGCAAAAAATAGATGATAGTCTGTGGCTTTTTGCTAGCAGATGACTGAATCGTTTATCAAACTACTTTTGTTCCTCCTTTCATCTGTAAATTTCATTCTTTTCAAAAATACTCCAAGAGTCTGCTTAGAAACACATGCTGTGAAGTTATGTTTTTTGTCATAACAGGAATAACCTGTGTGAACGTAAGACGCTGCAGCATTTCTTTTTGACTAACGGATGACAAAAATGATCTGCAAAACTGTAATATTTGTCTTTAGTTGAATTTAATCCTGACAGATCTCTGCAGCTGTAATTTTGATAGTCTACCTAGTTTGTCTAGAAAACTACATGGGGCTGTCTTTCCCATCATCTTTCTCAAGCATTATTTCATGTTCCACTTTCTTTCCTTGCTATGAAGTCATTGATTTTATGTAAAACAGAGACTGACAGATGTTTCTCTCCCAACTGAAGAAAGCTGCATTGTTTGAAGCTTACAGGAAACTTCTCTAGAGCAATACGTACCCATACACTATGATTATAACACTATCACAACTCAAAATAACCATGTCCTTTCCACTCCTCTACACAGCTCATTTAATACTGACACCCTCTGTGGGTCATGCAGCCCTTTTTACCCCAGGCATTTCTCATCTCACTCTTTGATATTTCTTATCTTTTATAAAAATAATATTTCTTATCTTTTATAAAGCTTCCTTGGAATGCCAGAAGGGCTCTCTATGTAGCTTTTTCTCCTTTACTTTTTTTCCTCTTTCTCTTTTTACTCTATCTTTTTTTCTTTGAGATCCTATTTCAGCAAGTCATTAAATAGTAACTTTGGTATAAAACACACTTTACCATAAAAATTAAGAGTGCATGAATTCAGATGGCATTTACAGCATTCATCAACTTTCTGTAATTGCTTGATTTCATATTTTTAAATACTAATCCTTGGTTTTGGTGGTTTTTTTTTTTTTTTAAAATGTTTAATGAAAATATTTCAATCATAATGAATAAGCTTAACTTCAAATCAATGATTTAACTTCAATAGGATATTTATGTTTCTTGATAAATTCCAGGTCCCATACACACTGCTTTAAAAGTGAACAGTCAGTGAAGGCCTACCTGAGAATGAGAGCCTGCCTACAAAATTGAAGAGTGAGGAACAGAAGAACTGAGGAGAGAGTGATCAGGCATAAAAGGTTAATATTCATTTCAGCCAACGTCTGGGCCTTTGCCATAACTCTGAACTTTCCTTTCTTGCTGGGTAGTCTGTAGGCAAAGCAGCCTCCTGGTGAATATCACCCTAAGAACTTGCAGTATTCACATTTTGGCATTTAACCTTAGTCTAAATCTGCATTTTAGGTGCCTCTATCAATACCTGCTTTTTTCAAAGTCTTGGAAACCTAGAACTCCCTTTAGAGGGCTGAAAAGGCTTCAGTGTTAGCATTTTGTAATTAGAACAGGAATACAGATGGTGTAATTTTACCTGTTCTTGATAGAAAATGGATTTATAAATGGATGAGTTTATGAAATTAAATATAGGCAGGAGCTATTAGCCATTCAATCATTAAAATTAACAGAATTATTAATGGAAATAAAATTGATTCAATAACTTAACTTTATATATTGTAAGTGACAGCTGAATTTTCTTATAATTTTGAAGGCTAATAGCGCTCTGATCTTGCAGTCTTCATTCAGTCAGTTCCAACTTAAACTCAGAGTCACGCTTTTTCTGCCAATAAAAATCACCAAAGAAAGCATTACGTAAGTTTTTAAATGACTAGATTAAAAAATGCAGTAAAAAGCATGAAGTGTACCAGGCAGGAAACAAAGATCATTCTGAGAGGTGAAAGCAAATATTTTGCATGGAAACCAATTACTTTATTTTCAGATTGCTACCCTTGATTCCTCCAAGGTAGCGTAGCTAAAACTTTCAGCTGGAGCCCTTCTGGCAGACCAGACTCTTTGTGCACACTATCTAGAAGGCAATGTTTGTAGCCTCTGTGAAACCACAGAGAAATACAGAGGCTATAATACTTATACGCTTAATTTTTAATATAAACTGACATCAGTTTTCTCCACAGAATGACTACCAGAAAAGATATAACCAAGTTACTGGCTCATCTTACTAATGCCTATATGCTCACTTCCATGTCTCTAGAAGTCATGGATGGTGGGAGCATAAATATGAGCTTCACCTTGTGATTGTATAGACCGATAGAAGCAGCAACCTTTGGCCCCATCCTATCACAAGCACAGTTTTTCCCAGGGGAAAAAATAGATGGCAGGCAAGTGATAGCAATCTTTAAGAACAAAATTCAAAAGAATTTAGTTTGAAAGAATAGAAAAAGAAAGTTAGCAGTAACGAGTGTAGATAGGTCACGTGTACTCTTTTATATGAAAACAGTCCTATAACTTCTTGAATTTTTCTTGTTAGTGTCTCCAGAAACATTATATTGAAAACATCTCTGCTACTGTAATAATATGGGGAGTCCTAAAGATTTGCTTGATCCTGAGCACAGGATGCAAAACTGCAAAGCAGAGACTGAGACTGTGAGATAGCACACTATAATAATAATAAAGTCTAGCTCTTCTATAGCATTTCATTTAGATGTCAAAAGGCTTTGCAGAGTAGGTCAGCAGCATTATCTCCATTGGCCAATGTAGGCACAAAGGTAGAAATTACTTCTCCAGGGTAAACTATCAGGCCAGTGGCAAGCTTCCTCAGTGGCAACCCTTTGTAGCAGAGGATCAACTCAAATTAGGCACCACCTTTCTATGATGTAGAAGTTTCTTTACCAGATGTAGTTTCTCTGCCAGAACCAGCAAGAATCCCTCTGTGTCAATTCAGACTAAACGTGCCTACAAGCCTTCGAGTACTTCCTAGGGTCATGCTGGTACTCCGAAAATGTCATGAAACAAGCTATGTCCTGACCTGTTTATTAAAGGCATTTGAGAATAAAAATGTGATGTTGTGTCGTCACTGCAGCTCAACAGTAATGCAATTAAAAAAAAAAAAAAGTTCTTTTGCCTCAGTCACACAGAGACACAGAACTAGTACCGTACCAAGGTTAGGACAAGACTTTTTTCTGCTCAGATCTAGGATCAATTATTTCAGGCTGGCAGACTGAAAGCTAGGCTATGATGCCCCTAAAATTAACTTTGAAAGTATTCCCCAAATGCCTGTTCTCACATCAGGAACAATATCTTCTAACCCATAGGAAAACATCTAGTATACACTGGTCATCACTGCAATCTAACAAATAATCTTCAATAAATTTTAGTTTTTATGCCAAAGACTAAACCTTAATTTTCTGTTCAGTGGGGACTGACAGCCTTAATTTATTATTATTAACAAATTTGCAACTAAAAATACTGAGACTCAGAATTAAAATGTATCTTAAGGAAAAATATAATTCTATCTATTCCTTTTAAAGGAAATTGCCAAAAGTAAGTAGACTTCGTATGGACAGAAGAAGCTGCAGTGATGCTCGTATTTTTACACAGGTCACCTTCATAACAGATTCAGAAAAGAGAATGCTAGGATTGTTGAAGCTGTCTCCCAGCTGGGTTAGATAAACACAGCCCAGTGCTGCAACTTGTAATGTTTTTTTTCCTATTGCTATGCTCTTTGATAATTCAACTAAATGTGAGATCACTTCAGTGGAAAAAGGCTTAATATTTTCAGGCTAGCTTTCAATCTTTCCTAACAGCTAAATTTGCCTCCTGCAAATAGAGTTCTGCAGGTGCTTCCCCCCCCCCCTTGCCTGGAAGACATTCTCTATTTCATAAAACAGCACCAAGCCAAACATGTTCAAACGCTGCAAATCCCTGCAGCTTAGAGATTTATTACGATGAGTGTGCTGGCAATAGCAGACACTAAGCCTGCCTCAATTGAAAGAGGTTCTTTGCGTCCTACAGAAGTTATCTTTGGTTTTGCCCCCATCTTGGAGAGCTTTTGCACCCAAAAGACTGCTCAGAAATGCAGAACAGGAAGCAGTCTCAGCTTTCTTCGTAATTTTATTCTTAGCAGGTTTTGAATCTGGCCTAATGTGGCTACCTAGAAGGTACTTCCATTCTCTAAACCCTCATAATCAGAGGTCTCTTAACTGAGACTACGTGCAAAACATTGTTTTAGCGGTGATTTTCCATGGTAAGCTGTAAGTCCCCTTTTTTTCATGTAAGTTAATTTTTATTATCTTACCTCTGTTAGAAAAGGGCTAGATTCAGCCCAATCACAAAGGGAATTCAGATAACAAAGAACTTGCCATAGGAATGTCATACTTCCATAATACTGGCAATGTCTTTGGGTCTTTTGATCAAAGATAAAATAGAAGGTAATGCTTTTTTTTTTCCTGCGTTTGCTGCCAATAACTATAGGAACAAACAGTGAATGAAGACAAAAAATGAGCATCTTTCTCCGCTGCTGCATGAACGCAACCCTAAAAGAGTTCAGTAGCGGTAATAAAAGCTACAGAGCTTGAGACGGATATATTCCACAAAGATGTATGTTTTTGTAAGCCTCTCAAATGGTGTTTCGCTCAAACCTACTTTCAATTTACAGAATTTTTTCTTCCTAAAGGAGCTTGAACTAAAAAAAGTAGCAGCTTCAGAAAGAGTTCTTAGCTGAAGAAAAATCCAATAGCGCTTTTCTGGGATACAGCAAACGAACAACCGGCCCTGGACACCACCCCAAAAGCTACACAGAAAAATATGTAATATACGTATGCATACATATCTATGTATGTGAATATGTTGCATCTACTATTTCCTTGGACTGTATCTACATCTCAGTTTATTTTCTTTAGGCTTCTCCTCCTATCCCTTCCCCCCAGTCTCTAGATAGCTGCTACATGCATTTTTCCTACCTCTCATCCTTAGTAGCCCACAGAACATACCATATTCAAGTTTTGTATGCTTATTTAAAATCTGTAAGGAAGCAGATTTCAAAACAAGTTCATCTATTTTCATTCTTGATCTATTCCTACAGTATAAATGGCTATATAGCTAAGACAGTCTCCAAAATTATGAGTTAATTATTCCAATTGATTCAAGTAGATTAAGTACAGAAAAATTCCCGTCTCTGTATGCAAACGCACAGCTGTCAAAAAGCAAGATCTATTTTAGTACTTGGCATCGCAGGCAACTAGGACATTTGCACTATTCTGCAAATAAGTCTGAAACTAGACATCGATAATGACAGCCAAGATCAAATCTCCCTTCTTACGCTATCTTCTTCCTATTTCATTAAGGAGAGGTTGAGCTGAAGCTCCATGAAAACTAAAAAGTAACAAAGAACTGTCATTGCTTATTCAGTTATGGAAAAAAAGAAAAGGTGTATTGTGTTGTTGCATCAAAACTCAGGAGAATTAACAGCATATGGTCAACTGACACCTTCCTGTGAAAGGACAGCTGACTAAAATACCTGGGACCTGCCTGGCTAGTTAGCAGACATATGACCAAACACCAATATGCTAGTTGATTGATATGCTTGCAGATTACGAGTTACCTTGAAGTTTTCCACATGCCAAATAGGAGAAGGACACCATGAAAAAGGAACAGAAGTAGGAAAAACATACAACTGCAGAAGCCATTTAGACAAACTAGACCAGCTGGTATAGAAACGGCTATGTAAATATCAGAAGAATAAGCTGTCCTGTGAGATTTTCAGTCCTTCCAAGATCTGCTGATTCCACAACAATCTCCCTATTCATAAGTTCCCATTGAAATAAAAAAAAAGTTAATAGTTAATAATAATGATACAACTACCATAGTAATCCTAGTACAACAGTACAGCTTTTAGGCAAAGCCTAGGTAAGGTGGAAATCACTTGATTACAGCCTATGACAGACGCTCTGTCCTCCACAACATAATTCCTCTGACAACACGGAATCCTTTATTCTCGCAAACACTCCGCTATCTCCTGTGGGCTAACTTTGTTGGTTTTCTAGAATTTGCCAAATAAAGTAGCTGATTAAGAATCAACAAGAAGTGGTAGCGCCAATCAATCAGCAACAGCGAGGAACAGAGTTTTAGCTCAGTTGGCTGCTTTACGTGGAGAGTGCCCAGCATCATGCCAGATCAGCCCTAATCAACCTGCACTGGAAATGCTGCTCTGATGCTGTTCATCTGGAAATGAAGTACAGAGCTAACTATGGAGTTACACTCATTTTTCTCTATTTCCTCCTTTTTCTAGCATGATCAAAATTACCATATGCTGCAATTTCAGTATTGTTACTGACATCAGGCTTACTCCACCAACCCAGCAGCTCAGGGAAACTTCAGGTTGATAACCTGCCCACCCTCATGCCCTGCAGGACACAGACTAAAAACGTTTCTGCAGGAATGAATCTGCTGCTATACATTCTTTGTCCCCCATTTCAATTCATTAAAGACTGTAATGGGTATGCAAATCAGCAATTTGTTTACTTGAAAAAAATCAAGTATTTTCCTTCCCAAGGAAAAAGAAAGATTAAGATTAGTCTTGCGCCTGACTATTCCAAAACCAAAACTTTTCTCAATGTACTGTGCGTCTTTTTAGCAAACTAGCACTTGCTTGGCCTAGATAGTTATTTTTCTAGAACTGCTCAGTGCACCCTACGCTCTTCTGTCTGCTTTAGAGTCTTAGCCAATATCACACAGTGAGTTGGCAGTTATAGAGCTTAGGAGCCCTTATTTGATTTGGCTTAAATTACTTTTGCAGCGTTAACTGGTTACATGACTGCTGCCTTGTCTGGTTTAATTGTTGGCTTCCCTAACAGCTGCAGAGTTCTGTCTCCATTTAGGGCATGTTGATCTGTTCTGGTTTCACTTCTCCTTCAGGCCTAATATTTTAGCATTTAATTTATACCTGTTATTTTGCTCTTTTGAAAATAAGACTTTTCATATATTTCAGTCCTTGTGGTAATAAGGCCAGAGTGTAGTAAAGGTGTAAAGAACATACTGATCCCCCTGACACCCTCTCTACTCGTTACCATCCTAAAGAATTATCCCCATGCTGAGTAGACAGATTATATCCTTACTGTAGGAATGAGGAGCTGAGTTATTTAGAACAAGAAACCAGATACAAATCCACATCCCAACGGACCTATGTGCCCTCTTTCCCAAGAGGGATTATTCATAATTATAGCTTCTGGGAAATAGTCACTACTGGTGCATTTACTGCAGAGAAAGAGACAGAGGGGATAGACGGATAATTAAACAAAAAAGAAACTTTATTCCTTCATCTAGATATTATATACTCATGAAATCACTTGTATGCTCATATTCTTCATACAAAAGCATTCTCCTTCTAAAGTACCACGCAGATGTATGGTTTTTTTTTTTACTTTATTTAAGCTTTAGTATAACACAAAGCCATCACTGGGGGAGGGAGGAAGGGAAACCTGCTTTTGAGAAGATAAAGAAAATTGGATATCAACTGAGCAGAGGAATTTCTAATTGATTGTGAAAAGTTAATTCACTGTGGAATAGAAAATGAATTTCAGAATGGATTAACAGATAGGCAAGACTTTGCTATTCTTATTACTCTTATTTTTTGTTTTCTTTCTAGGTTGCTTCTACATTTGGGATTATGGGTCACATAGGCCATCTCAATATATAAATTTTTATGCATTACTGTATTTACTCATTAATCTTCTACACTCTTTAGTGACTGCACAACTTCCCTTTTATCTCAACTAAAAGAGATACAATTCTCCTTTTCAAACCAAAGAAAATCTCTTTATTTAGACAGTAGAAAATTTCTCTTGCTTATTTCATTCATAGATTTCTTACTGAAGAGAAGTGGAATTCCACTATACAAGTAGGAGTACCAAATGAGAGACAAGATAGCCTAGAAGACTGAATTTTTCTTCACAATCACATACTGATACTGCATACATGTTAACTTATGGAGCATATGAGTGATTGTTTTGCCAAAACGTAGGTGCTTCGGGTCGTTTTGGTTTGTAGGCTCCTTAAGACATCCACACAGGTTTGGCAGATGACGCAGGACCAACATGACTCAGTCCTTCTGTAATAGCAAGTAGAGGCCAGGCAGGATAATAGGATTAGCACTTAAAACAGCCTGTATATTTAAGCACCAGAATCACTCCAAAGATGTAGATCCCACTGGAATAGCTGTCATACAGGCCACAGTTTGGAGAAGATCAGTAGTTTTGCAGCTTCTTGAGAACTGCTCTGAACTTATAATATTTAGCCCTTTTCTGGATCCGGCAATTAAAACAGGAGCTTGCCATTCTTTGCTCTGAATACTTATTGTAAGCTTATATCCTGTCATTAATACTACACCTTCATTAATCTAATTTGACTCCTGAGTTGCATACATGTTTTGAAACATTATAGAACAATTCTTTGTACAGCTTAATAACTCTGAAAATGCATTGCTCCTGTTTCCTTTTTCAGAAAGTTTCCTACTTTGTGTTGAACCCCACTGGAAGTAGGAAATCAGTATAAGCTCCGGTCTCTACTTCTCCTTGCTGCTTTTATTTAGTGATGTACCAAGGACTTGTCAAAGGATGTGCTCAAATTTGCAGACTCTTATCTAACACACTGTACTGCTCAAACACAGAGTAGATAGAGATGCAATTTTCTTTTAAAAAAAGTAATTTCCATTTTATCTAGAAGCTTCCAACGAAAATAAAATCAAATAAAACAAATCCTTGTCTTAAGAAATTTGTTCTACAAAATGACAGCAGTATTACTTACTGTGAGTTATTCCTCTTCACTATTAAAGCGCCTTGAGGGATTCAAATGAGACAAAGAGCCACAAAGAGTCAAAACTTGCACATAAAAAAAGGTAGACTCATAGGAATGCAGCTGTTCCTCTCTCGAGTCCATTAAAAAACAAGTTTTCAATAAAAACAATTTGGAGGAATTTTACAGAAATGAGATGGTTTCTACCATGAACTGATACCTGAAATAATTCCTGGCAACAGACATACTGAGCACAATATTGCTTCTCGGATATTCACAGGTCATACTCACAGGAGGTCGAAATAACCTGAAGCTAGAACTGATGTGAGCTGTTTCTGTTGCCCCGGAGCGTAAGTGACCCTACCCTCTTCTGCTCAGCTTGTACCAGAACTCAGTCAGGTGCTGTCAATCGCAGCAGCATCCGAACTCAAAGATAAGCAAGACATCTGACTGGTTCAACTTCTTAGCCATCGTAATCATGTTGATGCTGCATTTTCTACCCAAGTAAAGCTCGCAGTAGCTAACAGACTCCTAAAAGGTCTGTAAAATCTACCCTAAAATCTGTCTCCTTTAGGAAGCTCTGCATGTTATTAATCACACACCGGTACCATTTACAACACTGACATTTTGTTTACCTCATTTAAAGTGGTGCTGATGTCAAGAAGAGTGGAATATGACCCAACGTGGTTTAAAGTACCACATTTCTGATGGATGAGCAGGTCTTATGTAATCCATCATACAAAATAAACTCTATTATGTGGAAACTGTTGGAAGGCAGACAAGCTAAAAGCAAACGTTAGAAGAGAGAGTTTGCACAAAGTTTACAAAGCAAACAAAAAAAAATCCTAAACTATTTTCTAAATATTGTATACATGCCTTCCAATTTAAACCCAAGTCATCTTATTACAAAATAAGATAATAGAATAACTCAAGACAGTGAAACATTACTGGAAGGTAGTGTCTACATATAAATATTATTTCTTTTAAAGGAGAGTGTAACTAACAAGACCAGAAAGACTGCAAAATTTAACCAGCATGCAAATAACCTTCTGTATAAACAGGACCACACAAATCCCATCCTCCTTAGCATCCAGTATCTGTAAAACTGCACTGCAGGCATAACTCTACATGCAAATATGCATGGCCACATATCAAGCCCTTTAAAACTCATTTCACAGCAATTACATTTTCTTTAAAAAAAGCAATTATCTCTGTCAAACACACATAGTTTGTCTATTACTCTACAGCTACTGGCATTTCACACATTTTTAGGCAAAAAAAGGGACCATTATGATCACCCAATCTTCCTGCATAACTCCAGACAGAAGGTCTCACCCACTGATTTCTTTATCAAACCCACAGCTTCTGGCTGAGGTAGACGTTCTCTCTCCGGACGGCATCATGTCATTGGGGTACCTTCATTCTCCTGGGTTGATAGCATGAAAGCGTGCAAACCTAGTTAAAGAATGGAGCTTGACTTACGTCCCTATCTAACACAGCTTTATACTCGCAGCATCTGTCCTGCATGCTCACAATTTTACAGAAAAGTGCTTTTATGTAAAGTAGAAAATCTTTGTGTCTTCTGCTTATCAGGAGGCAAGATTAAATTCCCTGAATTATTCTCTTGCTATACCTTACTATTGATCCAAGGGCGTCACATTTGCTTGGTCCGAAGCATTTGCTATAGGTGCTTCAAGTGTATTACTGGAGATTGAAAAAATTCATCTAGTTCAGAATTTTAATAAGGAATTCTGACGTTTCACAGTTAAATTATAAAACAAAGAGTAAAAGCTAATCACAGCTAAGCATAAGCTCATGTAAAACTTCTTGCTGACTCAAGTCATTAGTAAGAACAGAACCAGGATAAAGGTTCTATTGATCTTATAATAAAAGAAGCAGCATTATAATGCTATTCAGCATTTTGAGGACATTCCACATCCTCAGCTGCGCAACACAGAGCGGGGATATTTTGTAGGCTATACTTTGCAGACTGAAGCTGGTCCTAAGCCAAATTACACTGTTAGAAACGAGCAATTTCTAATATACATAATCCATACAGAGTTAGTTTTAGAGGCAGACAATCAGGGCAATTTGCCCAGGACCCCAGGCTAAGTGGTGAGAGAGGTGAACCATAGACGAACTAGTGCAAATCACCACCAGCGCAGCAGCAATACAGGAGAATCCATGCCTGCTGCCCGTGAAAATAATGCTGCTTATAATGGCAATACACTTTCTCTTGGGGTATACTACTTCTTTTCAAGCCCCATTAACTTGACTAGGGTGATTTCAGTATCAAAATAAGTGAGTAAAGATACTGCCAGATAAATTTAGGCATCCTGTATGCGGGATCTTTGATTTGATCTGTAAGTGTAAATATAACTATTCTCAAATACCTTTTAACAGACAACTTCTCAATTGTTGATTTTTAAACAAGAACAAAACTATTCCAGAGAAAAGTCAGTTAAAAGAACTGCATAAATTATGTAAATATATCAACCACCAATCCTAAGCAAAAAAACACACTACACAAGTAACTCAGTATATTTCTACATAAGAACTTGTTCCTCATTCAAAAAAGCTTCTTCCATTTTTGTTTTATTCCATGAATGCAAAAATAAAGACTTCCATAAGCAAAACAAAGAACAGGCACTTACTAAAAATCCATTTGAAAATTGCATATGATATGCAGCATGATATGTAGAACAGTTTCTATATAACCTACCTTGCCGAAAAAACAAGTCTTATGTTACTACTGCATATAGTATATTCCTCCTATACACTGTATAAGATGCTGTCATTAAGCCATTGATGCTTATAATAAATTACATTAGTTTTACAGTTTTATAATAAATTACATTAATTCAACAGTTTGTTGCAATTATAGTGCTTTTTGGTGCTTCATCAGCCTTCTGCCTACATACGCTCACTTAAAAAAAAAACATAACCTGCTGTCACGAAGACCATTTTCTTCATAATTTCAGTGCTCCGAGGTAAAGGTCAAATAACACTTGAATCTGGAACAAAGACAGCATGCTGAAAACTTTTTTTTTTTTAATGTATTTTGTTAAAATTCTCACTTTAGGCTTCCTGACCTAAAAATAACTTATTTCCAGGTAGCAATATCGTGGGAAGTACATCTGCACTGCTATCATTTATAGTATTCTGGATTAACTCTTAGCGATTTCTAATAGGTATGCATGTTTTTCCCTATCTCAGAAATCTTTGCAGGTGAACTCATGTTAAAAATGCCAGCTTTCTGAATGAATATCCCCAAAACATTCTCATATCTTAATTTGTTAGTTTAATGACAATATTACTATATAGACCTACAATCCTAAACAAAAACAAAACAACAACAAAAAAACCACCTCACCTTTATCCACAATAAATATGAATATATTCTTTCATCTATACCCCTTATATTTTATATCTTAGTTCTAATTATATTAAATTGCACTTTGAAAATGTGAAGTTCTGTTGACAGGAAGCACAGATGACTTCAGGAGCTTTTGAAAGCTCTTGGAGATACTTACCTGTTAAAACTGCAACAAAATGCACCTCTCAATAGTAGCATGTTCCCACATGTTTCAAAGTGGTGATTTAATTTATCATGAAGACAGATGTTTCCACTGCTACCCATGGGTACTCTGCAAGCTAGCGCAATTGAACCTCCAAGTACATCACTGGAGGGGTTTGAAAGAGACTGAATAGGCGATGTACTGGATTAAAAGTTAGCAGCACCTTCTAACCATGATCTTTCTTCACTCAGTTTTGGTCATTACTGGATTATCAGCACAGTCTCTTGGCCCCTGGCTGGCACCAAATGCTCCACTGACATCACACATTCCCCAAAGGATATTGCACCAAGTGCCTTTGCATTCTTGCATGTGTGTTGGTCTAAATAGAGCAGTATCTCTTCTTGTGACTGCTCTGTCACTAGCATGGGTCTGTCTCTGTGGCTGTCCTCAGCTGTTCGCACTGCTTCCACACAACGAACACAAGCTGCAATTAGCTAGTGGTGTCCCCCAGGGGTCAGTCCTGGGTCCAGTCTTGTTCAATGTGTTCATCAATGACCTGGAGGAAGGGACAGAGTGCACCCTCAGCAAGTTTGCTGATGATACTAAACTGGGGGGAGAAGCTAACACACCAGAAGACTGTGCTGCCATTCCGAGGGACCTGGAGAGGCTGGAGAGGTGGGCAGAGGGGAACCTCCTGAAGTTCAACAAAGGCAAGTGCAAGGTCCTGCACCTAGGCAGGAATAATCCCAGGCACCAGTACAGGCTGGGGGTTGACCTGTTGGAAAGTAGCTCTGCCAAGAAGGACCTGGGAGTGCTGGTGGACAACAAGTTAAACCTGAGCCAGCAGTGTGCCCTTGTGGCCAAGAAGGCCAATGGTCTCCTGGGGTGCATTAGGCAGAGTGTTGCCAGCAGGTGGAGGGAGGTGATCCTGCCCCTCTCCTCAGCCCTGGTGAGGCCTCACCTGGAGTCCTGTGTCCAGCTCTGGGCTCCCCAGTACAAGAGGGACATGGCACTCCTGGAGAGAGTCCAGCGGAGGGCTACCAAGATGAAGAGGGACTGGAGCATCTCTCCTATGAAGAAAGGCTGCAAGAGCTGGGCCTGTTCAGCCTGGAGAAGAGAAGATTGAGAGGGGATCTCATCAATGTGTACAAGTATCTGAAGGGGGAGGTGTCAAGAGGATGAGGCCAGCCTCTTCTCCGTGGTGCCCAGCGACAGGACAAGAGGCAACGGGCAGAAACTGAACCACAGGAAGTTCCATCTGAACCTGAGGAAAAACTTCTTCACTGTGAGGGTGACAGAGCACTGGACCAGGTTGCCCAGAGAGGCAGTGGAGTCTCCTTTGGTGGAGATATTCAAAACCCGTCTGGACGTGATCCTGGACAATATGCTCTAGAGGACCCTGCTTGAGCAGGGAGGTTGGACTAGATGATCTCCAGAGGTCCCTTCCAACCTCAACCATTCTGTGACTCTGTGAAACGTTCAGGGCTCAGCAGAAGGGGACACTCATTTTTACATCCGGAAGGGAGAGTATGGCGATGCACAGTTGCTAACTGTAAGCTCTCAGCAAGTGAAATGTACAGGTACGCTCCTGTAGGAAAACAGAACTCAAAGCAAGTACAGAAAACACACCATGATGTCTTTTTCTTCATGCTGTAGAAGTTCACATGGTGCCCAGGGATATACAGTATAGCAAAACTACTTTTTCTTATTTACTGGGTCATAATACATGGTTAAAATTCAGTGTTTGAGGCTAAAATAAAAAAGTGCTCATCTGCCACACACTCAAGACAGATTATGAAACACTAAGCCTTTGTACTGCTTCTTCATTGAGACTTGGTCAAATGTACCATATAAATGCACTTTCAATAAATACATAAAGCAAAAAATGTTGGACTAATTTTTCCAACCTTACTGCCTTACTTCATTATATAAAATCAACAGAAAACATGAACTTTAGAGGCAATGAAATATTTGTGTAATGTTAGAAACAAATGCATCAATTGTGATTTTTTGATTGAAAATATTAAGCATAATTATCAATATATGTGTTTTTAAAAAAAGCTTAGCTCCTACATCCGTTAAAATCTATTCCAAAAATATGCACAAAATACTTTTGGAATATTTCTTATATTCTGACTTGTTACTAAAATAATCTATCAGACTATATTATAACAAAAGATACTATGTCATATTATGAAATATATTATAGACAAGTTAGGTTTCCTCATAGCAGCAATAAAGCTCAAATTTTCTGCTCATTTTAACACACTCATCAACTGCTTATAAACACTGACTGATATTTGTATACCTTTCTTGCCTACTTCATTTTACAGCCACCAGCTACTTTAACAAGGTGATGAGTATTTTTCTGGCACACAGTTTGAGGAGCTCATCTAGTTGGTGATGGTCCCTCTTTGAGAGGGAGGTGGGACCCAGAGGTCTCTTACAGCCAACATTGCTATAATTTTGTGAGTAAAAGTGCTGATAATACGCACAGGAGCAAACTGAACACCCCAGGGTTTTCCCACAGATATTTCTCGTCCCTGAAGAAAGGGAAACTATTCAGTGGAATTTTCCTTAGCTTCAGTCCTGTTTCTATTCATGTTCCACAGACTGTCCTCGAAACTAGTTTGTCATGGAAGATCCAGTTCCATTAGTAGTAAGTATCAGGCATAAAAATAAGTTTAAAACTTGCAAATTAAAATAGTCACACTCAGAGCTAAGATATAAAAGGGTTACGTTACTCACATCAGGAATTAGAGGGAATGCAGTGCAGCAGTGTGACCAGTCAGAACAAATCTATGAAGCTGATAGGTGAAACCTGAACACATAACAGATTTACTCATCTATAGACCAAAAATAATCATTGCCTCTGTAAAAAAAACATACTAAAAAAGAAATACTACATAACAGGATGACTAAGAGTCAGCAAAGGAAGAGGCCGGTGGACATTAGAAATGCAACAGCAACTGCAGTTCTAATAACTTACCCCCAGATGAATTGGTATCAAAGAGCACTTTAAATTTTTGGCACAAATAGACCTGTAAAATTCTTAAAACTTCACTAGTGGACCATCAGTAGAACAAGGAAAAAGACCATAAACCATGATCTCTCCATATCACCCCAAATAAAGGACTTCTGCTTTTCTTCTGCAGGCACAGAGTCAAAGAGCAGCTATGTCCAATCTGGCCTACATTTTCCTTGATTCATTTCAAATGAATCTGTTTCAAATCCTCTTCCAAAGGCTTGATTATGCACTAGAATCTCAGCTGTCATTAAATCATTTTTCCAGGTATGGTTGCAGGTATAAAATCTTCTAAACACAGATTAATGGAAAGCAGATGTAGTACTGTCCACCTAAGTTTACAGAAAGAGCCAAAAACAATGCATTTAAGAGGTTTGAATTATTCCCTTCATCTCACTAGAACTTGCATTTCCAAGGACGTATAATACAACGTTTTCAAAATGCCACTGAGCTGTCGATTGTGCTGTTGAGCATACTGTTTTCCTGCAGTCAGGAAATCAACATTTTGTTTACAGTCTCATTAACTTAGCTAGACCTTCCAGTTTTTCCTCTCAAGAAGTATTTAATTAGTTTGCAGTAGAAGCTTCCTATTCCACGGTGCCAATAAGCAGAATGTTGGAAGCTGGACCTTAATTCATATTTGCTGCCTGAGAGTGGAGAACAGAGCATTCAGAGGCTATTTGGACTGCCTGGAAAAAAAATATAATAGCCCAGGCCTGGCAAGGTGGGTGGAGGAAACTGGCAATAAGCTGTTTTTTTCACTGTCAGATATGGTACAAGGTGAGTTGGAGGCAAAAGCAGCCTGAGATTCAGTGTCTGAAGAGTACAGCTGAATTACGTGGAGAAAGTGATAAAAAATGTTTAATTTTTATGTGTTTTTTCAACTAACTTTTTTTCAGAGTGCAAAGACAAAATAGTTTTATTACAAAATAACACACACACTTTGGAACACACTAGTGACCTAGTTTTTAGGTCACTTCTAAATCTCCCTGGCTCCACTACATACCTGAAACAGAAGTCCCAGAAACCTTAAAAGAAAACTGAGATTTGCTTTCTGGATTCACCAAATCCAAACTTTTGCGAAGTGCAAAACAAAGTGACATTTTGAAATCCTCTTATGATTAAATTGCAACATAGTTCCAAGTACTCCAATACCGTAATACTATAATTTGTGTAAACAGATTAAAAATGAGTAATAGTAACCTATAATGAAAAAATTAATAACAAAGAATTGACAACTAGTATTATCAGATAATAACACTGTAATAATAATGATGTGCTGCACATCTTAAATTTACTGATTTATATTGCTGCCATAGTTACAATTCTGTCTAGTAGATAGTAACTTGCATAGGTTTTCTGAAGCTTCATTTAAGGACAGAAAAGAATTGCAAAGCTGTGTACGGGTATCCTTTGCAAGTCCCACCAAAACAGCAGCAAAGGCCCTCTGCACAGTAGAAACTAATTTTCTTTTATCTTCATACCGTGGCTGTTCTCCGGCTGTGGGCATGTGAATTTTTTTACATTTCTATAAAGGCAGCCTTATTGCAATGTTGTCACTGATTCACAAGAATTTGTCCTGCTGCTTGGTCCCCCCTGAAAGAAAACCCTTTATCAGAAACCAGTTTTATCATCATCAGGTCATCTCCACTTTGAAAAAAGCAGATCAACAGCCAAAGCAAAACAAGGGAGATCTTTAAAAATAAATTAATTCTATATATCTTCTCCTCTCTGAATGCTTATCTGTAACTTTACCAGTTCTTTTGGCTACAAAGATACACAGACCCTGTTTTGGATTCATATGGTGAACTGAAACCCAACTAAACTTTGAAGACATAATGCCCTTAGAAAGACTTGATTTTCTCAGCCCTAAACTGTATTTCTGGGTCCATGGTATAGAGCACAACGGATAAGAAAAAAAGAGGTTTAGAGGTATCAAATGAAGACCAACTTAACAAAAGAAAGATATCTGATCCTGTACCATAATAAATATTTCTCTCCTCCATATTCTGCTTATTGTACTACTAGCTTCCATAAACTCATCCAGAAAGGTAGTGCCTAATTTAAAAAAAATTAGTACAACAATTTTAAACACAAAATATTGTAAATAATCCCTTGAATTTTGCATGAATTTTATATTCAGTTGGATGAGAACATTTTCTTTTCTGGTGATCTAAAGAAAAGAGACGTTCATGTTTTGCACAGCTCAAAAGAATAGAAACTACATTGTGTAAAAGAGTATTTAAAACTTGAAGGCTGTGAATACATGTGTATGAAAAAAAGTGCCCTATTTGCAAAGACCAAACACAAAATTCCTTCTAATTTCAACAATTGTTATTGCAGTCCTTAGTATTTGTTAGAATTTGTTTATACGTGAATAATTCTGTGCAGTGAAGTAAGTTTCTCCTGTAACAAAGTTAGGATTATAACTAGTGTAGCGGGTCTCTCAGAAGAGTTATAGATCTTGACAGTACAATATACTGAAGAGGCCATTCCTTACCATAATTTAATACTGAAAGTTTTGCACTGACAGGACCACCAGAAGGTGGAACCATAAGGAGACATCAGGAAAAGAATAAGAGCGAGGATGTGGGCTACACAAATTTACAGCTAAAAATAACTTAGGACAGATCTTTGTAATACAGAGATCTTTTATCTTGCCTTTACAACTTCGTACATAAAATCATACCTAATAGATATCAGAAAAGCTCCCAGACTTCATCTTCCTTATCTCAGCACCTTATTGTACCTCATTGTGTCATGCCTTACATCACATTTCAGTTCAGGGAGAAGAATGCAGCACCAGAGAAATATATTTAATACTTTTTTTTTCTGATAAGTTATGGGTCAGAATTTTAAGGCATATCTGACAGTTAATATTTTCCTTTACTTACACAGGACTGAGTGCACTTCTTTGTTTAGAGATGTTAAATACTTGCCCAGCTGTTCCCTATATACAAAGTCTAAAGCACATATTGAGGTAAACA
The DNA here is from genome assembly GCF_040807025.1 of Struthio camelus. Taxonomy (NCBI): domain Eukaryota; kingdom Metazoa; phylum Chordata; class Aves; order Struthioniformes; family Struthionidae; genus Struthio; species Struthio camelus. Next base: position 51,398,071 of record NC_090982.1, read on the forward strand.
TTTCAATATCTGTCCAATCTTAGTTTGATTCAAAAATATAATTTCACAGGGTGTTCATGGTATTGCTTTAACTTCCCTTTTAATACACACACACTGTCAGATTTGGAGTTTGCTGTTAGAAAAAAAGATACTTAAAAGATGCCAGCCCAAAATCTGCATTCTCACATTTCACAGGGGTGAATTATGTTCAAAGCCTATTTAGCTTTGCACTTCAGCTGTGACAGATACAATAAAGCATCATTTGGCTCTCAGTACATATCTAAAGTGAACTAAAAAAACAAAAATTTTTTCCCTAAAAAGTGTTTTTTGTTGTAGATGATTTAACTTTAGTTTTTTACGATAGTTCATTTTGAAATGTTTGAAACAGACATTTCTTCTTCATTCCTTTATTTCAAGATGTTGAATTTTGTACATTCATGTTCATTTAAAACACTTTATGAAAAAGTAATTTAAAAGGCTGTTTTAAGGCTAATATTTTGGTTTGAAGTTATTTTTACAAATCTGAAGCTGAAAGATAAGACCATATATTATGTTTCATTAAAAGTCTTAAAATACAGTGAGCAAATGAAACTCAGGAACAAAAATTCTTTGTTATCTTCTACTCTTTTCTTCCTCTAATCCACTTCAATCTTTGTATATTTTTATATTTGATGTGTACAGTGATCCTCAGCATCTGACATAGAAGTTGCTGACTTTTGTATAGCTTAGCTTCTAAATAGTGTGTGAATATCAGTTTCATATTAAAACTGTTATAGCCAATCCACATATTACATTTATCATCAAAAATGGATCACATAATGTTGTCCATAACTGAATTCAAATAACACACTTTCTATAAGCTTTCATTAAGTAGGTGTAATTGACTTTGTCAGCAGAGTCAATTTAGAGCATCTAACAATGAAAAAGTGATTTAATTTTAAAATGATGACCATGAAAACTTAATTAATGTGTTAATGGAATATTTAGATTCAATCATAATAATGCAATGCAAATGTATAATTATCTTTGGAAACTATGAAGATATAGTCAAGTAAGACATTAAGTTAAATTAGTTTCATTTTAAACTAACATGCAACTAAGAAGCACAGTAAGCAGCACGTGGTTTAAATGTCTTCTTAATTAATTAGAAACAAGGGTAAGGGACAGAAGAGTAATCAACAGGAAACGAAAAAGGAACCCGCAGCACCCTGACAGGCACTAGAAAAAAAATAATTAACATGTACTATTTTATCTTTTTTTAAAGTTCTGGTAGAGCAGAAGTTCTAAAGTCAAACAAAACAAAACAAATAAAGACAAGACAAACAAGAAGAGAAAAAATAGAAAATGAACCGAATACTGCAAAGCCCTTCCTTTGGCAGCCTCTTCCCAGACCTACTGCCATGGCATCTCTATGCTGCTTCTTCCTCCCAACCCCAACCCTAGAAGTCTTTTCAGGCCCAGGCTGGGACTAAGACCCCCATTGCTGGCCCACACCAGAAACTCCTCACGTGACAGGTTTCCTATCAATACATCCATTCCTTTTAAGACAAAAGATTCTCATGGGAAAACATAAATATAGAGAAAGAATAGGAAAGACAAGTTCTGTTTTAGTTCTTGCATATGACAATCTTGGTAGAGCCTTTAATTTGCACACTCAACCTCTATAGGGCTTCTGTTTTTCTTCCAGAAGGTTTTATCTGTTATTCAGAGCTTAATCACAGCTATTACTACAGTCTCAGGATTGGGATACATCCTATAGTTTCTGCTCCACATTGAGCATACTGGAAGCATTCTTAGATTTATATACAGATTTCTTTTCTGCCTCCTGTCGGTCTTTTCCCTTAATGAGGGCTACAGGACTCTGACTCCTACAAATGGCTTTTCAGTGACTCTCTTACAGAAGATTTATTCAGGACATTTTGCATATGCTCTACACCTTTTTTACTGCATTAAAATTATGGATAGCTACATGGCTGTTTTCCCCCCCAGCCATGCCCTCATTTTCTGCCATCATAGTCCCCCCAAGCCAGCTTCAGTAAGCATCTTCTGTCTGCGTTGCGGAAGCCCTGCCAGGAGGAGCAGGGTTTTGTCAGCAGAGCTGGGGAGATGGTAGGAAAAAATGCAACAAAGGTGACAACTGATGCAAGGCTATGAAACAGCGCTGAAAATAGAGACTAGAGGTTGATGTGCCAGGGGTGCAGGCAGCACGCTCACCCAGAAGAAGCTTGAGGAAAGCTCAGGTGGGGCATGGGGTAGGCAGAGGGCCAGCAGGAAGGATGCCGTGGTCCTGAAAGGCCTCTACAGAAGGATTCACAGCTTCATTTTTAATGAAACGTGGGATAAAAAGCGGCATTTTGGAGGAATAGGGCTGAGGTTCCCAGCACTTTGAGGCAGGACACATTTGCGGGTAGCTGTGGGAAGTGAAGGAGGCTGAGGGCAAGGAGATATTTCTGATGGGGACGACTCTGCGAGAAAGAGCAGGCAGCTGGGAACTGACGCACAGTGAGCTGAAAAAGTGGGAGCTACGGGACAAAACGGACTGGATGACAGTACAGGGAAACTCACTCTTTGGCATCCCCTCTCTTGTCCCCTTCTCCTATCCTGTCCTTTCCCCACTGCATCCTGAGTTTGTGCTTCTTACAGCACTATGAACCTCACTTTTACTTCTATATGTACTTGACAGGCCAAACTAGATCGTAAAACAATACTCTACTGTAAAACAATTACTACTACTGTAAAAAAGATTCACAAAAGCAGGGTTTTGATTACAAATAACGTATTCAGCAATAAGACTACCACTATAATTACATTCAAGTTATTCTGCTGCTAAACATGAGGCAAAATCATTATATTTTAAACTGCTTAAATTGATTCCCATCAACTGTATTAAATAAGCACTGAGCTTTTAGATGAGACACGGAAGTGAATTATATTACACTAATCCTTTCAGCAAATCACAAGTCCCTAACATTTACAACAATAATCTCAGTTTTTATCTGATAGTAATGTATTGATTGTTTTTAAGATGAGGAAAATTTGTGGCCAATACTCTCTTGTGAGCTATTGCAGTTTGTAAAGCATTGGAGGAAAGAGTGGGATACAAGCCTGGTCACTGAACAGTGAAACCTGGGATTAAAAATATTCTAGGTTTTCTACTGAAAGAAGTGGACAAAGCAGAAGTGAAAAGAAAAGAAAGCAGCTGGAAATACTACTTTGCAAGGTTGTAATTGTCAAAGTATTTTTCTTAGGAAACAGTTTAACTCAGCAACAAAATCCATGGTTTTCTAGACCTACATTTTTAATATTAGCGTATTGCCTGTTGCCGTGGTAAAGCACATTCAAGGTTCCACCACTCCTAACATCCACCTCACTTTCCAATGTGGATGTTACATTCATGGGTGAAAAAATGAGTAATATGCTTAGTATAGGACAGCTGGAAAAAAAAGAGGGAAAACTGATTAGTAAAAAAAGAAAAGAAAATGAAAGCAGATTTAGATAGGACCAGCCCATCTAACCACATCTCTAATATATTCTCCTTTAATTAAGAGTAAGTCAAAGAATTTGGAAGAGTATATCATCCTCAGTCTAAGATTACCCAGCTTATAAGATCATCCTGAGCCACCTGCATGTGATGAAAGAATTCATAAGACATAGCCAACAACAAATCACGATAATCACTTCTAGGAATTGTACAGGTGCTATTATGTACACTTTTGTACTTAAATAAATGTTCCATAAGCAAGCAAAACATCTAATGTGTTAAATATGTGCAGCATGACTTCATTGGCATGCACCTAGCATTACAGAATGGACACAGTAACTTGGGATAGAATGACAGAAATAATTTCAAAAGCCAGAAGAGTAAGATTCAAATAATCACAGGAAGCTCTTCTCCATTTTTGTCGTTATGCTGAGAAAATGGTTCTGGAAAGAAGGTCACATCTGAATTTGTGCGTTAGCCACATGCAGTGACGTGAATATTGCTCTCACTGCTCAGACAGATATAATTCATCCAGATATAAAAACTACAAGCCATATCTTTGAAACAGACTCTTCTGAAGCCTAATACAAGCACACTCCAAAAAAAAGTCAGAATATTTAAGATGAAACTAAGAACCATGTCACTTGCTTCTGTTAGTACAGGACATGCCGTTTTGCAGTGTCGTAGCTTTCTGATATCTTGTTACTATGAGCCTGCACCATACACTTTTGCATTTCAGCAATTCCACACCCTTTTTCTAAGATAACTGGAGACATTCTTTTAACATTTGACATTTGGTTTACAGTATAAATGAGTAGTTCTAGAATGACCTGAAATAACATTTGGACAAGGTTGATACATAATACTTAGGTGATCACATAGCTCAAGCAGTTTGAAAGTGTAAATTATGCTGCTGTCAGACAAATCCATTTTCGAATATAAATTTTAGAAAATTGCATGTTTGATAAGCAGCACATGAAAGTGGTAAAAATTTCCCTTCTAATCCATTAGTTACTGACAGATCATATTTCCTGTGCTTTGTTTAGTCTTCCATCTACAGTCATGAAAGAAATCATATATTGGTTAAATAGGAAGAATACTACCATAGTTGACCATTACCCCCAGGACTTGGGAAAACTGGGGTTTGTGCTTTGATCACAACACATTTTGTCATGCCATGACAAGGTGCATGCCCATAGATCTAGAACTGGATCTTTAGAGATGCTGAAAGACATAAATAACTATCCCCTTCCCCACTGAAATTAGGAATTAACAGAGAACTAATCACTGTGCAGTTCTGAGAATCTGGGCCTATGCTTCTCTGACTTTCTTCTACAAAATGGGAAAAACAATGAGGCTAGATAAATTGTCACCTAAAAGTATAGCTCTGATTATTCCAGCCAAGTGTGCCAGAAGGCTTTGGCCAAAAATATATACTTTTTTTTCAGATTCACAGGAAACAAGAAATAGGGCAAACACCTACCGATCTGTTCAGGACACTAGTAGCATACGATGATCTTGGTTCATGTCCCGACCCTGAAAAGGGCAGACAACTCATTTCAACTTTTGTTCCCTGTTTACAGGTAAGTATTCAAGTCATTGCCTGGGCAATCTGGGGATGGATCGCTAAGAATCTCCTGGTGATGTTATTCCACAGTGTACAAAAGTGAGATGCTTCAGCAACGGAGGTTAATGGAAAGAGTTTAATTTAAAAGAGCAGCACCTCCCCCTGCCAAGTTAACTCAGTTACAAAAAATTGTTTTATTAACTCTCATAGGAAAATTCTTAATTGTCTTTCTGTCTTAATTCAGCAATTTATTTTCAAAGTAATTAAGTATGCAAAAAACACTTTGATGTTGACACGTTTGATTACACGGAATAATTTTGAGTTGCACTAATTATCTCTGAAGTATGTTCTGAAACTGTTTTTACAGAAGGAATCAGTTTAAGAACCATGTTTTAGATTTTTCTGTCCCTTTTTGAGATGCCATCTCGAGATGAAAGATTGAATAATGTCTAACAAAAGCAGAAAAAAGCCTAATATGTGACTTGGGAAGACCCAATTATTTTTTAGCACAATGCACAAAGTGAGGAACCTACCTCAGCAGAATCGGTAGCTATTGTTCCGCATCACTGAAAATTAAACTCTATACCATTGAACTCTTTTCCTATTGTTCATCAGGTTGAAATGAAGACTCTGAAGATACAGAGAAATGTATACCCCTGAACAGTTTGGTAGCTGAGCTATTTATTTGTGGTAGAGAAGACTCAGAATCTTCCAATTACTCTCCTGTTTCCATGCCAATGTCCTACTTGGTGACAACTGAGTATTTCGGGGCAGGGGGGGGTCCTCTATCTCCCCTGATACATCTGTCTAATATTGCTTAATAATTAAACAAGAAAGGATAGGGCTGAATTGAAAGGATAAATCTTAGGTTGTTTTAAAATTCCCTTTAAGTATTTTGTATTTCTAAGGAGGATTTGGGAAAAGCTCTAACAGAAAGGTGCTGCTTTACTTCACTTTCTATAAAAATTAGATCTATAAAAGCCAAGTCTTCACCGCCTTTTCCTCCTCTGTGCTTATTGCCATTTCACACTTTAAATGATCTCTTTGCCTACATCATACACCTTTTACTCTCTCAAGTCTTCCTGTCTTAACTCAGGAAAGTATTTCAAGTCAATGTTTTGAAAGTTATAAAAAAAAAAAAGTACTTTCATATACTGCTATGTGTGATTCAGAAGAAAAATCTGTGTTTTAAAGTATTCTTTAAAGAAATAAAAAAGAATGAGTTAGGCTTGTCAAAATTCAAAGGACTTCATTCCCACTGTGCTGTGTTAATTCTCTTTCTTTTAAGAAATGTTAAAAATAAGCTTCTTTACTCAAAAAGAGCCTTCCATAATCAGGATTCTGTTGCATTAAAATTATCAAAATATCTATTTTGAGGCTTAAAAATTGAAGCAGTTTGATCACATCTGTTGTAGCTCCACAGGAATTATTGCATAAGGGTCTTCTTGGAACCTATCAGAGAATACAGGTATCTTTAATCAATTCAGAATTTAAATGTATTGAGAAAAGTTCCTGCAACTGTTTGCATAAGTGTCCATATAACTGCACATATCATATCTCATTGCAGTGATTGCAATGGATATAACCAGATACATAACTACAGCATGCAGTTATGCGTGCTGTATTGCATGTATAATTATATGCATACAGACATACTTCAGGTTTTGAACAAGCACACACTTTTGCATATGCAGTTGTACATTCATATTTACCCCTTTGTAGCCTTATTTTGTACCAGAAATATTAATTTTGGAGAGCAGTTGAATTGTGAACACTAAAGCTCTATTATCATGCTTATAAGCTGAATATAGGCTGCTCCTTGGTATACCACTAAAAGCAAAATTATAGGAAATTCCATTATAGAAAAAGGACCTTTGCAATATGTAGACAGGGAGAAGATAAGCTACAAGTCTGTACGTTTTGTGAAATTCACTTAGTTTATATCAAAAGCAATGACTTCTAGAAATCTGTTTTTAAAAGCAACATCCTTCCATAATCTGCTTAAACTGAAGTAGTCTAAGAAGTATTTTTAAGTATACATGAAGAAAAATCTGACAAAAAAGAAAATCCTAACAAATATCTGAAAGATGTGGTGCGAGTTTTTAAGTTGTTATAAATAATCATATGGCCCCCAAAATGCCCTTGAAACCCCTACTTTTTCTAGTTTTGCTCCTCCTCTTTTATCCTTAAATAAGGATAGCAGCACATCACACTTGAGACACTTGAATTCAGGTGAATCCAGGTCTTGCACGAAAGGCAATGTATGCAATCAGAGAGACACCAAGCTTTCTAAAGTGTACCAAGTCTAAAAGAAAAAGAACTATACACGAGACATTATTTGTGGTGTTCATACACCCAGGAGGTGCATAAGGATATTTAGATCCTCAGTGAACTGCAGTTGTAGTAGCAGCAGAACAAATACCACCGGTTTCCTCCAGATTTGAGCCCTGAGTGCTCTCTCCCACAGGGATTTCTACCACCTACAAGGAACAACCACCTCTAACTTACCTTCTTTCATCAAGGTTGCCGCAGAGCTAGTCCTGGCCCTGTAATTTCACAGAACTTGCTGGGATTTACTGCCCCAACACCTGTGAAAATCTCTGACTCTTCACTAGATTTCATTGAAACTGCAACCAAACAGCTGGTGGGAAAGTCAGCAGGTAACAACAATCAGAACAAATTTTTGCATGAGCCTCATTCCGTTAAGAAAGTCAATCCCTAGCTCATTTCCCATATTTCTTGCTCTAGCTGGCTTTAGATTTTAAACTAATGCTATGTTTGGAAGATGTGACCTCTCCCTAGTCTTTTTTTAATCTCAGATGTTCATGGAAGAATGAGAACAGAAAATAAACCTTTAGCCAGGATGTCAAGGACCTTCATGTCATTTTTGTACCTGCAGCTGAATTATTATGTCACTTCATGAAGAATTCTGCCTCCTTATTTCTCCTCTCAATAATCCTTTTCCTTTTATAACTTAATTTTCAGAGAATCATTTTGTGTGTGCATGTGTGTGTGTGCGCGCACATGCATGTGCGAGCTGTCTTTTGGGAGCTTGTTCTGGGAGCTCCAAGATTTGAGTTGTTGGGTTCTACAGCATACAACACAGTCCAAGCATTCACAAAGTATTCATGCCACCTCAATCCCCTACAAACCACAAGCTGCAAAATATTTTCTAATGCCGCTAAAAGAAGTTAAGTCCTTTTGCATAAAGAGAAGGTAGCAAGAGAAACTAAAAAACCACCAAGATCCTAGGTTCCTGCCAGTTAGGGATAGTTTGTTAGATGATCCCAACATGTTAAAGTTCTCTCTTAATTTGTTTTTTTTTTTTGTATGTAGCAAGAGTCTTTTATAAGAGCAGGAATTAGCGGGGATTATTCAGAATGAGTAGCAATGTTTCTCAGGAACTGATCTTGGAACAAAATGTAATGTTTTTGATAGTGATCAGCTATCTGATAACAATAAGAATTGTAAATTCAGGCACTAAGGCCCGTGTATGGCAGTTTTTTTTGTTTCTCTCCCTAAAAGCTATCTTGGCAGTGAAACGCACTACAGACTTTCAAAACTACGGAGAGTTGAAACAATTTAAAGAGCAGCTAGTTGCTGACCAGGATTTATGGGCAAACCACCCTTCGAAACATCACTAATCAGAGTTCATCCTACTGCCTGGTGCTGGACCCCTCTGTTCCAAAGGGATGGCAGAAGACAACGATGTAAGCAGCTAACTAAAAAGTTTAAGCAGGAGGGAAAAGGAACAAAAGCTAGCTAGTTGTAATAAACGGACTTAACTACATCCTCATATTAAAAAGAGCAGTGAAAGCATGGCTTACTGTAACTCAATTTTCAGCTTAAGGAAACTCTGAAGTGAGGGTTAGAGTTCTCCTTTGAAATTCCTGGATCAAAAGAAGCTAAAGTAACCTAGAGAGCTGAAGAGTAATTTGACAAAGCATCAGATTATTTATAATTTCAGACATTTCAATCTCTAGAGAAAGTATTGTGAATATGACAATAATACAACAGGCTGGTGCTCAGATTCAGACTCAAGTGTCATATCTATACAGTGAAACAAAATTAGGATTGGAAGCCATATAAACTGCTATATCTTCTTCAGACAAAATATACTGTCAACTCCAAATATATCCCACAAATACTTTACAGCATTTAAGATAATGCTATTATGGAAGTTTAGGAATGCAGAAGACTGTATAAAGTAGCCATAAGCAATGGCACATGTATTTGCTTATTTTGCAGTAGTTAGAACATGATCATGTTACAGGGAGTATCATTAAGGTTCTGACTCCAAACTTCTGCACGCAGCTGGAGCCTGTCATTTACCACGATCAAAATGTGATCAACAAATAAGTACTAAAATAAGAGGTAAATCATACAAAGATACTGTAAAAGTCCTATTTTAAGAAGTGAGATTTTTTTTTCCCACCTGGTTTTGCTGTAACTTAATGTAAACATTCAGGAAATAAAGTTCTAAGTTTTGAATTCTTCATTTTATTTATGGGTAAGGCAAGAATAGCTATCTAATGATACAGAGGCAATAAGACTCCTAAATTTAGCCTTAAAAAGCATCTTGCTCAGTGACTTTCTCTTGAACAGCAATGTTTCAGTAAATGAAGTAGCAGTGGAAGAAAGTCTGTAGGAAAAAATACAGATGGATTTAGAGTGTTTCGAGTATGAAGGGTCAATTAATACATTTCGAGGTTATAAATGCATTTGCTTAAGTCTGTATGAGCTTTAAGTAGACTCATTCAGTGATGACAAAATTTACAGCAAAAATTTATGTTATGAAACAGAAAAATAAGTTTTCATTATTACTATTCATTAGCACTAACTTGCAATAAGTGTTTTTTCTTCTCTGATACCTAGACACTTTTTGAAGTACTGGAGCTTAATAAAAAACCCATAGAGTATTTGATTCGTATATACATGTCCAAGCACATATTTAGGATGGTATAGACTTTCAGTGGACAAATAGTCATACCAAAACTGTACAAGTTAAAACTGAAGGAATCCAGGTCAAGAGAATGAGAAAGTTTACTCCTCTGCAGGTTTTCAACAATACATCTAACTGGCCATTTGACATTTTTAATACAACCTGAATTTCTTCAGCAACAAAGGAAAATAATGCCATTCATGAAATTTAGCATACAAAATGAGATATTTTGAAGGGATAGAGAAGAATCAGCTTTACATATGGTCACCACCAAGGAGCACTACATGGGTAGTAAGTAGTCTCAGATAGCAGCCTTAACGAGACTTCTGCTCTTATTCTCCTTTTGCATTTTCACCACAGTCATTTGGGAAAGAAGCTGGAAACTTAGTTTTTCCTTAAGATCCGATTTATTACTTCAATGTAAAGAGATATGCTGGATGTGGATTCCAGCTGTATGGCTGCATCCCTGAAGACAGACACTGTCCCATCTAAACGTCACCACAGGGTGACAGGTGTAGCCTTTCTATCTGTGCAGTCTGTTCCTATTTGTGAGTAGGAACAAGTCTGTGAAAACAGCTCTTGTTCATTTATTTGGAAAATATCCTCAAGTCCACTTTTATCTCTGTCTTGACATGCTACCTTGTGACTTGCACAAAAATGTCAACCTGCAGTGAAAGATTCATGGGAGATGCTACAGTCGCCTACAGAAGAGGAGAGCAAAGACTATTCTAATTTGACAGAACTAACAGTCACAGAAATAGTTGTTTCATCATAAGCAGTCTTAAAAAAATTCCAAGAGGAAATGAGTAAAGGAAGACTTGATAAAATAATGCAAGATGAATGGCATTACTAGGCATTAGAGTTTTATTTCTTATCTCTTTTTGGATCCAAAAGTTAACAAGGGCTTGCCATTTCCAGCTTATGCAGAGATGAAAAACCTCTAGAAACACTTGAAAGGATAAAAACCACTCACACTTCTGTGCATAAGCCATCTCCTACGTCAAGGCGAAAGGGATGTTTAAAAAGAAACCATTAGTAGCTAACAGTGCTAGCTACGTTATGAATTAAATAGACTATTGCTATGATCCACAACAAACCTTACGACCTCCCCACTGAGCAGATAGGACCCCTGGTTACTGAGCAAAACCTGTTTTGCAAAAAGAGAAACAGTTCTGGGAAGATGTTACAGAAGTCCAAGCTTAGTAAGAGAAATGGTGATTCATTCTTATTCACATTAGAACCCAATAAACATAAATTACCCCTCAGGTATTCTGCTAATTTATTCTGACATTTGGTCTTGTAATTTGTATGTAATTGTTTTGTATAACTTTTCTTTTTTGTATTCTGCCTGAAATGCATGGAAAACACTGGAATAAGAGTTACTTGTCCACTGGGAGCCTTAAAAATGTAAATGTAAAAGCCGCCGCTAGGATTTCAGAGAGGAGGATAAAATAGGGAACAGTGCTACAGGGACAAAATATAAAACTAATATTAAAATATGTCCAGTATGAAATAAAAAAACAACAATTTGCATCTAAAGTGAACAAGGGAGATTTAAAAAACCAAGGGAAACACAAGTAGCTTCAGCTACTGCTCTGGAAATGTCTCATCACAAACATAATAAGTTCTCATATGAATTTGTTAGTTGAGGCATTGTGAAAACACCAGGGAGAAGTAATTTTCTGGTGCAGAGAGGAAACTCCTCCATTCCTCCTCCTAAAAATGAAGTAAAAATCTATGCACAGTGTATAATAGGGGTGACATACTGTACACATGTACAAAGCATATTACTAAAAGGTTATAAATTCATGGAAGTGGTCAACCTAGTAGATCTTGAATACTGGACAGAACAGAGACAAATTATAGAAATGATGGGCTTAAAAACAAGTAAATTCCTGAAAAGTATATGGAATTTCTTCTTTCAACCAGCTTTTTACCTCATTTTGGCAATTTAGAACTAAACCGAAAACAATCATTTAAGTAAAATGGCTCTAGGTTGAAAATTAACCAACAGAACTAATTGGAAGTAGAAGGTGGCTGACAGAAACAGATGTTAACATATATACCTTGAATATGTCACAGGTAAATTTTTTCAGAGGCATTTAAATGCAGAGTCAACAGTTTCTTAGCCATCTAAACCTTGAATCAGATTCAAATTCTAAGGTGACAGCGTAATGGGAGCTTATCAGTTGGCTACAGTTATATCCAACTCAGTGTAATACCACTCTAACTGCTAAAAACATTCCCATAGCAACAAGCATTCAGATAAGGAAAAGCTGCAGGAGCGAAGCGGTCAAAGGATGACCTGACACAGAAAGAAAGGAATTCAACCAACATTCCTCAAAGAAAAACGCTTAAAGTTCCTGTAGGACATGAAAAGGATGTGTCACTCAGGAAGGATGTCCAACCAAGATTAATTCTTGCTATTAGAAACAAATTCTTACCTCACTACTAGTAAATTCCCTTTAAAAGGTTTTATATTTCAAAAGCATAAAAATTAAATTGCAAATATTTTGGCCTTCTATCAAAAAAGTAAAAACACTTTGAAAACTCACAACTCAAAAACTACTATTCTCTTATTTGTTAACTGGATTTAATCTCTGTGTTATTCCATTAAGATCTTTCTAGCCAGAAATTCCATGCATTTAACAATTAGGAGTAAAAGCTAAAAATATCCTAAGGTAACCACATCAGTAATTAGCATAAGGATCAGATATAAACTTAGATCATATCAGCTGAAATTCAGAGAGATTCCTTATATACCCTAGACAGGGGCAAATGTGGAGGTAAACACATTTACTTAACATGAACTAAAAGTGTATGTGGTCAGTTGCCTTGGCTCAGTGGACTCATGAAAGGTCACAAAAACTGCAGTAACAAAGTATGTTCCAGTCTACATGCAATAGCTTCAGCAACACCCCAGAACTAATATTGGCTAGAAATAAGCAACTGAAGCCACAGAAAGACTGAACCAGTAACATAGCTACGTTATCATTTGTTAGGTAAATATTAATTGCCTAATTAAACTTAACTTCCTTAACTGGGAATATAACTCCGAATAGACTCATTCTACCTTATATCGAAGTTTTATGGAATAGCTTTGTTCTCTGAAGAGAACAGCTTCTTTGGGGAGTAACATATGGTGTATTTCACCCATATCTTCAAAGTAGTAGAGAACTGCAACCCATGTTTCATTCATTATTTTAATATATTGAAATATATTATGAACTACTGTACTTCCATGACTTATTTTACACATAAAAAGCATAGCATAATGTAACATGGCACACATTTACATAACTGCTTTATAGGCATGGCTTTAGTTGCAGAATCTCTCTCTGAGAAGTGCTGAATAATTACAGGATATATTAAAGAAATTTGTAATATTCATTGGCTGTTTGTGAACTTCCTAAGTTCAGAAAAATGATTCTCTGAAGAGCTCACCCATTTATAATGAATTTGGCATCTTTTGAAATAATTTATTCATTCTTTGAAGCTGCAATTTTGAGAATAGGAGATCAATAGATAGTAAGCAAAGAAAGTTAACCAGAAACTAAAGATCATATTGATTTTTTTTTTTTTTTTAAATAATGCCTGCAAAGCAGTTTGGAAATATATCACTGCCACTGAGGGAAAAAAAAAATCTGGCTCTATTACCTTAATTTATGAAATTAGTCTCAGGCAGCCATTAGGAAGCATGCATATTTAATGAAGAAAGAAATGAAGCCTTTTTTCTTCTGTAACGAACATTATTTTAAATACTTGCTTGTCTTTTCAGTTGCTTTTCTGAATTACACCTGACCACTGATTTCTCTTTGAAATCTATCAACTGTCAAGATATTAGATGTGAAAATATATTTGACTCAGTAGGGATTCAAATGAACTGAGGAAATTAGATTAGCTGGATTCTGTTCTTGAAGCTCATTATTCTTTAGAGAAGCAAACGTTTCAAGAAGACAAAGTTGGCAGAAAGAAGGTAAAGAAACACTGGGGAAAAATGATAGTGTAAATTTTTGTAGTAGGAGAAGCCACTTCAGGTTAGGAAAAAAATATAAATAAAAAACACTAAATTGCTTCTATGAATCAAGGAAGTTCATCTGCAACAATAAAAGTTGGGGAGGAGGCTGTTTTTAGGACTTTTTTGGTCATTTCTGAAAAAGCAAAAAAACTTCTAACTTTTTTTTATTAAGAACCTAAACTGATTTAAAGCTTCTGTCATACACTGAGTGCTCATCACAGCTAATAAGGAATGAGCAACAAGATTTTAAATTACTCATCTTTACTGAATTATTTCTACTATTATTTGTAGAGTTTTGAGTTTTGAACTTTGTGATCCACTAGCACACCTATGACTACACTGTGACTTTTCAGAAGCCCAGAATAATTGAGATCAGAAGGGACCTCTCAGGGTCACCTGGTCCAGCCTTCAACACAGTTAGGGATAACCTCAAAGGCATAACAGATTGCTCAAGGCGTTGCTGAATTTTCATCATCTCCCAAGAAAAGATCCCACAGTCTCGCTGGAAAACACTTGCACCATGATTTTGTCTGTCTTGTTATATTTAATCAGAATTTTCCTTGCTGCAACATGTAACAGTTGCCTCTCCTCCTTTCACTAAGGATCTCTGGAATAGTCTTGCTTCATCTTCTTTATAATCCCCTACGCAGTAGGTGAAGGCCGTAAAGAGGTCTCTCTAACATTCTCTTCTCTAGACTGAAGCAGTCCAGCTACCCTGACCTTTCTTCACAGCCCAAGTGCTCCAGCTCCTGACCCTCTTGGGGGCCCTCTTTTGAAATTATTTGCTCCAGTTTCAGTGTCTCTCTTGCATTAGAAAGCCCAGAACTGGACATAATATTCAAGATACAGAATCGCAGATCCTGGATACAGGGCGTAATTGCATCCCCTGAGCTGGTGGCTATACTCTTGCTGATGGAGCTCAGCATGTGGATGCCTTTCCAGACACAAGGTGCGCAGCCACACTTACATCCACCTTGCCCATCAGGACCCTTTCCACACAGCTGCACAGAGTTACTCCATTTCATGCACCAGACTTGCCACTGTAGAGCCAAAGCAGCCTTCTGCCAGCCTGCTCCTCCAGCCTGCAGAAGTCCCTTTGAATGGCAGCCTTGCTCTACCAGGCACGCAGAGCTCTGCCTGGTTTGGTGTTACCAGCTGATGATAGTACTTCCTATTCCACTGCCTACATTATTTCTGAAGATGCTAAACAATATTGGTCCCCAGACTGAACACTGAGAAACATCACTTGTAACTAGCCCCTAGTTAGGCTTTGAACCACCAGCCTGGCAGTCTGGACAGCTTTCACCCATCTTATAACCCTCACATTCAATCTGCACCTTCATGGTTTGGTTACCAGGGTACTGTGAGAGATCATGCCAAAGGCCCTGCTAAAGTCGAGTAAATTCTTGACTGCTCTCCCCCCATGCACTGAGCTAGTCACACCATCATAAATATAAGTGTGATTTTGTCCACTTCCTCATCAGGACCAGGTGGTTCATGGGAGATGCCCATGATGACGTCCCCTTCCCCCCGGTCCTGACCTCAAGCTCTCGCCTGCCCTGCAGCAGAGCTCCATGCTCACCTTTCCTGCTGCCCTTCCTCAGGAGCCCGCATCCCTCCAGCGTTGCAGCACCCCCAATTGCACATGCTCCTCCACCGTTCCTGTGTAATCCCAGCAGCAGCACACTGCCCAAACATGGGATTTGAATTCCTCCCGTTGTATCCATTTTGCATGAGTCTGTGCATACAGACACTTCATTTTTCTTTATTCTCTTTGATATTCAAGATGTGAAATCATGCTGAATTACAAGGTACTTAGCCTATTAGTCTTCCCAATAGCTTTGCATCATTAATTTTGATTAGAGGCAAATTAATTTATGTTCAACAGAATTAATGATAATTAATTAATTACCAAGATCAAAGGTAATCTAAGAAAAAGGTAAATGATTTTTCACAAGTCAGTACCTTTCCTAAAACCATTAAATATAAGAAAGTAACCCAGGTTCAGAGTTTATCTAGAAATTATGCACCTGATCCAAGTTACATATGACAGAACCAATGAAACATTGTATTTGATAACAATTAAAAATAAAGAGCTGACATTAGACTCTAGTGGGTAATATGAGCAAAATCAATCACAACTGGCATATAAAATACTTTAAATATTACAAAATGTTGGTATTCCCTAATTTCTCTTTTGGAATGAGCACTTAGGAGGGATACAAGGATACTGTTTTACCTTAGCAACATCTAGTCCAAAGGCCTCCCTTCTGCAACATCAGTCTCTACATTGGAGCAAGTATCAATGACATTTTCACCCCTATGAGAACAGCTGTTGTCAAGACAGTTTTAGGTGGTAGATAAAATGATACTAAACTTAAGGAAAACGTAGTCTTCACACTAAGGACAATGATATTGCTACCTCAAAGTTCACTTTCATAAAAACATAGAAAATAGGGATTGTTTAAGGTTATCTCCATTTCAAGTGATTCAAGACAGATTCACCTGTTCCTAAACTATTTATGAAAAAATTGCATCTAATTTGTCTAACTTCTAACAATCAACCCTATAACCTTCTTAGGCAATTTACTCAATATTTGATTGGAGTAAGAAAAGCCTTCCTAAAGCCTAACCTGAACTTTGCTACAATTTCACCTTGTTACTTCTTGTCCTGGCAAGAGTGTATACGGATAATTCTAGCTTTTATTCCTTCTTGCACCAGCCTTTTTCATGTTTGGTAACTTATCTGTCTCTACTATCAAGTCTCCTTCGTTTTCTCTCCTGAGCGCCAAGCAATCAAATTCTCACAGTATTTTTCTCATAGGATACAATTTCTAGACCTCAATTTCCAGCTAAAGGAGCAAAAAACTAACTGTAAAGTGTGTTTCTCTTGCCTACTTAAGCTATCAGCAGGAAAATTGTTAATGTGCCTTAATAACATTTCTTTGAATTGATACTTTGCCCAGATTACTTTTTCAAAATAAAATAAACTTTTCTCCATTTGACACCATCTGGGCATGACACTAAAGACAATAAACATAATATTAACATCCACTAAATACACATCAACTTCTACTAAAGATACATAACATGCATAAGAATCACAGGACTATTCATAGCATAAATCTTCTAGTATAGAATTAATGAGTTCAATATGACTTGAAGTTGGTATTTTTTTTAGGCTGAATCAATCAAAAAAACCAACTGTCGGTGACATGAATTTCTGGCTGCGTGCGTATTAAATCTCGGCTTTACTACTACAGACTGCAGCTTTTGATTGCAAAGATTTTCAATTCTTTCCTAGCTCTGCTGTAAAGCACCATATTAAAAATAGCCTTAAATATTAAAACCTAGGTATTTATTTTTTGAATATTCAAAATCTGAACAAAGCAAGGCATGCAAATTCAAGACCTATCCAGCATTAAGATTCTGTCACAATCATTTTTAATCTTTTTAACTTCTCTGGTGAAGGTGCACATAGTCACACAGACAAGTCCTTAGCCCAGGTATCTTTCTCATACTGTGAGCATTCTGGGCATCACTGTCTGGCTAGGTCTTTCTTTTATCTGTTCAGCACTTAGCACAACAGGCAGTAGCACAGAACAGACTATTCAGATTTAGTAAGATGAGAGCCAAAACTGTCAATCACAGGCACTGCTGACTTTCTGAACCATTAGGGGCTTGGCTAGGTACTGTGGGGATGATGTTTCTAGGAAGTCAGATAGATCTATACTTTTCCCAGGAAAATATATATATATTTTTTTTAAATAAAGTGTGTTGACCTTTCAAATTCCGTGGGAATGTATGCTATATCACATGAACGGGAGGAATTTTCATGTGTTTTTCACTGTCAAAATTTTGCACAAAGCACCAAATATATTTATTTTAAGGGATGTTTCCATTATTTTATCCTAAATGATTGTCAAGCACCTTCTGTCAAAGCGTCACGAGGCTGCTGTGCTAGGCTCCCCCTAAGGGCCGTGCAGGCAGGGCGATGATTTACAGGCCAAAGCAGATCATAGCACAGCTCCTACACTCTGCGGCATTTGCGCCATCAGGCTGCCGGTGCCACCTTCACTGGAAAAGGGCCACACATGCCAGCACTTTGCAGATCTGCCCAACTTTCTTTGCTGTTTTGGAGAGCTCATTTAGTCTATGTCAAAGACTCAGAAATCCAGACTTCCCTTCTCCCCAGTTTCTCTCCATCACTCCCTAAATTTTCCTTTTTTCCCCCCCCCCTCTTTCTAAGATAACCTGACTGGTGCTACAATTAAACAGATACCTCCCTGCTATAGAAAGCAAGCTTTTCTAAGCCTTCATCCTCTTCAAGGCTGCCTGTTCCATTCTGCTAATCCTTCAAAAGTGCCTCTCCCAAGGACACCTGTTTTCTTCATCATACTTCAGGAGATTTTCTTTTCCTCCAAAATGCCTTGTTCAGATACTGGAGGAATTAGCTCTCCTAGATTCATCCAATCTGTTATCCCAAGATGTTTCCACCTGAAAAGATGATCACTCAAGTATAACAACTGACTTGTCCCTAATCTGACAGATATGTGACAGCACTGTCAGCCTGCAGTAAACTCCATATACATTGAGGCTCCGAGTTTTCGAAACATGAAAAGCCTAGGTGCAATAAAATATAACTAAGGAAAAGCATATATTAATGTCTTCAGGATAAAAGAAAATCTGACAGCTGACAAAGCATTTTGTATGACCACTTGATTAATTGATTCAAAGTGTTCAGCCAGACTCCACAGGTGGAAAGACAACTGAAACGAAAAGTGTCAGTGGTGAACAGTTTAATGATTTGCACAACCCTTTTCAGACAGCATAATTTATGATCTGAATTTTATGTTGAATGGATACCATATAAAAAATAATGGAATTTGTGTTTTCTAATGCTAAAGTTCACTGTTTCTCCTCTAACTTAAACACACCCCATGTTCTTATTTTATCTCACTGACAGCTGAAGGAGAGAAATAAACATCACTAGTTACTCATCTGTTAAACTGAAATGAGAGAGTGGCTTTCTTAATGAGAAGAGCTGCAGTCTACAATTCCAACATAGCCCAGAGACAGCCACTTCCACACTCTCCAACTCCCTGAAAATCTCTCCTCTACCCCCGTGCTTGGGCCTCTGTATTCCTGCATCCTTTTGCCTGTGGGGTACAGCTAGTGTGCCCCAAAGGTCAGGGGCTAGGAGTTGTCCTTAAATATGTATAGCACTGCAGTGCCTTTCCAGTCCTTCGACACCCTCAAAGGATCTTGTGCGAATGTCTGCACTGCTGCCCACGGCCAGACGCTGCTGCCACATGCTCAGATGTCCCCACCATGCACTGTCCTCTTGTCCTACTTTTCTCCAAAATGGCCAATAAGTCTTTAGCTGGACACTCTGCAGTACTGCTTCAGCAAGTGTTTCTATATTTTTAATATTATTTTTACCTTTTATATTTTACATCTGCTGTGCTCTTTATAAAAAACTAGAGACCACAAAAGGTAGCCGTTTATTTTCTTAGTATTAAGGGCTTTTTCAATATACTTTGGGGGAACACAAAGTTTAAAGTAGACCAGACTTACTACACCAGAGCTTATTTCCCCCCCTGCTCCTAGTTGACTGCTCTAGTTGCTTTAACCCCTGAATTCTCTCCGACTTCAGCCATTTTTCCATAGAAATATTAGGCAGAAAAAAGAATAGATTTCCACCCCACACCCCTTTCTTTTATCTTTGGTGAAGGAAAGGAAGAGGATTCCAATCTCAAAAAACCTACTAGAGATAAAACGGTGGAGGAAAGGAGAGACAAAGGTACATGGTCCCTGCCACTTGGCCATTCTCTCCTCCAAAGACTTTCAGAAGCAATAGATACTTGATTATTCAGCATACTATGATAAAAATAGATTAAAAGGTCCCAAGCTTTGGAAAAAGGAGCATCTTACGAAAGCTGAGGCTTTCAAAAATAGGCAATAAGTTAGTTTCTCTTTCTAGCCCTATGCATAGGCACTTATACAAGAGCTTTTAGAAGAAAAAAATCTTACTAGCTCTTCTCCCTGAAAGGCCATTGACCTGGTGGTTAGCAAAGATGGAGGTTCAAGTTTATACTTTGCCTCACTTGGAAGCACAGGCCTCCCGAACCCGAGGCAAGCACCTGACCTGCCGTGGCACTGGGTACTCTATTTTGGAAGAGAGCTGCACACTGGTCCATGAAAATCTTTCCTGATAAAAATTTTGAAATCAAAACAAAAAAAATCAAAACAAAAAAATCATTTTCTGAAACAAAACAAAATTTCCACTGAAAAAGTTCTCGGATTAATTTACAACTGTAATATTAAGCATGTAATCCTTTTAATCCTTGATTTTAGTTCCCCTAAGGGGTAAACATAAGACTGACTGTACGCTAGGAATAAATCTACTCAGTAAAAACCCACTGTTTTTACAGTCACTTTTAAATTTAAGTGACAGTTAAATCACTACAAATTTTGAGTGGAATTCCATATAAAATAAATCCCTCAGGCAAATATGCAGCAGTTTAAATTTAACTTCAGATTGATAAGTCAAATATCAGTACTTAATTAGTAATTCTTACTTCTACCAGCTACAACCATTTAAGTGAGACCTTGATGAAATTTTAATTTGTAATTTTAAGGACTAATGTTTTAGACTAATTAAATTTTATTAGTGCAAAGATATGAAGTTAACGTAAAATGAAGATAGTTTCTATTCTCTGGTATGTCTAATGTTTATTAAATGGCAATTCAAATAACTGTAACATTTACATAGTAGGAGGTAAGAGGAAATAGGCCACCCACACTTGACTGAATATCATTGCTTCTCATGTTATTTTTTGTATAAGATCATGAAAGAGTAATGCCCCAAGTATTTGACTGCATTGGTAATTTCAGTGTCTGATCTGCCATGATTTTGAAAGTAGAGAGACAAGCAGAAATAGTTATGCTTTAAAGTCCATACTCAAATAATGAATATCATTCCTTTCAGGTAGGGTTTGTCGAATTCTACACCATAAATTATTCTCCCTTCTCCTCTCACCTTCCTCATGAATCTCAATTATTACCCACACATGGGATTCAGAGAGTGAGACAACAGTGAAGCGGCAAGCTAGAGCCACTGGGGAAGAAAAGAAAGAGGAGGAGACGGTGAACACCAGCTCTACATTATTTAATCTTTATAACAGGAAGGGGTTCTAGGCAACAAAGAGCAGCTGTTATTCAAAAGCAGAAGGGATTGCACTGAATCCAACACTGGAAATAAGCTTCATTTCTCAGAGGAATTAGTTAAGGCTCTCACTATTTGTTCCCTTGTACTTTAACAGGGAGACAGTGGGTGTTGAACAATGTAGTGACAGAGCTTTTGGAAACAGTATTTGCCCTCTTCCCATGCTTTAAGATTTTAACATTCTTCATTATGCTTAAAAGTGGCATAATCACTCAGCTACATGACAACCATGAAAGTAAGGCCTCACAAGGAAGCTCTGCTAAACCCATCGCTTTCTCTTGTTGCGATATCCTTCAAGTCACAGCACTAAGGCCAAGCCTCCTCGAGAGTCTCTCCTGAAGGGCGCATCAGTCAGGCACTGCACAGCGCTAAGGCCGCACAGCTGCCACACTGGCGAGCTCTCCTAGCTTCTGGACTCAATGCACAGGCAACAGAGCTCTATCTGGCTTAATCCTACAGGACCTATAGTTATTAACTTTTTTTTCAACCTGGAAGTGTAAAGTTTACTCTAATCTACAGGCCCTTCATTTAATTATTTTAATAATTATTAATTTTATTGTCTGCCATGTAAAATAAGTAGTATCCTATCAATCATTACTGCTTAAGTGATATTTCTTCAGTCCAGCATTCATTACTGGTTTCCAGAACCAGATATAAAATACCACCACAGCTTGCCAACTGATTAACCTGGAAGGGAAAAATTGATTGGTTATTAGGCACGTCCCACCATTATTGGTGGCATTTGCTCTCCATTCTATATCTAGTAAATCAAAACCTCTTATAATGACCCAATCCTCTGTAGAGTTTGTTATTCTAATGACTCCACTGATATCTCTATCCATATCTAGGTCTCATCTCAGAGGTCTAGAGCAGTATCTTAGCATTATCCCAGAGGAAGCATTTACCCTTCCTCCCTAAACATGTTCGAGTATCATTTAAGTCATATCTTGACTTTTCTTTAAAATCTGTATTTTACAATGAAGTTTTGTCAGCTTTAAAGTCATTTTTTCTGAGCTATACCTATTCATTTTAAATCCCAGTTGCCACTCCTTTGCCTCTATTACCACTATAATATCTGATTGTGTCTCTCATCGGTTTAAACTGTTTAGTGTGCAGATCCTTTGCTTATTAGAGGACTCTTTCAGACTTTCTTCATTTAAATCTGGTCTTATTAATCATGTCCACATCAGTGCATATCTTCCCACGCACCTAGCAGAGTCCATCTGTGCAAAGAGGCTTTTTCCCCAGGTACATCTTCCCAGTTAGTGAATCTTCCTCATAAACATCAAATAGCTTTTAGTTTATGGTGGCAGTGATACATTCCTTTTTTTTTAAAA
Organism: Struthio camelus; assembly: GCF_040807025.1. Classification (NCBI taxonomy): domain Eukaryota; kingdom Metazoa; phylum Chordata; class Aves; order Struthioniformes; family Struthionidae; genus Struthio; species Struthio camelus. The sequence continues at coordinate 51,420,623 of NC_090982.1, forward strand.
TAAGTTTTCCAGGAACAGTAGCTGAGTGCTCCCTAACATTTTCCTCATTTCTGGTACAAAATACTCAGGTAAGTGTCTGCAGTTGAAGCCTATTTGCTTCTGCAAAGCATTTAAACTTTTGCTTAGTGATTTCTACTTTTATTCAACAACTATTTGATTAAAGTGGTTGCAATGTTAGTGTCTGTGCAGCATTATCAGCAGGGTGCAGCGTATATAACTTCTTGAAGCATTTCTTAATATAGTTTGTTTGGTGACCAATATTTTAATTAATTGCAATCATTATATCAATATCAGCAACAGTAACAATTTGTTGCAATATGAACTTTAATTCAAACAGATCAAAGTAAATTGTACGCTTGTAGTTCATCCATAAGTTAGAACCACTGAGTTAAAGCTTTAAAGTGATCTTTGCTGAAATGCAACATCATTTTGAACTACTAGATTTTCTTTTCCCACTATGTAAGAAACTATAATTTGTAAGAACTATAATTGCACATAATTCAAAATTAGGAAAAAATATTTTTTCAGTGAGTTTACAGAAGAGTAAGAAGAAAGCTTCTTAAAGTTTATTCCATGAGCCTGTTAACTAGCAGGTAAATATCTATAAAACAATATATGTAAAAAAGTGTGAAGGCTGAAAAGGTAGAACTTTACTTTTTCAACTGTATTAAATAAAGGAAATAGTGTGTTTCACTGTATAAACAGTGACCCGTTCTCATGCTTCAGTGATCTCTCATCCAAAAAACATATCAAAGCCCTACGACATTCTGCATTCCCTTCTAATGTAAAAACTATTCAGTGAGGAGACTTCATAGCATGTGAAATTTTGGTTAGAGAAAGCAAACTATTTCTAAGTTTTCAGTACTGGAAGATATTTGCCTTGAATTATTTTCTGGATTGCACCTATCAGAAGGGCTGAGAGAGAGAAGCATGGCTAGAGAGCTACCCTATGAAAATGGTTTGGCAGACATCACTCCCTGAACAGGATCCAGCAAACAGGTACCCTGATGCAGAAAAAAATAACTTACTAAGTACCAAAATGAGAACAGAGGGTTATCTTTTTCTTCCATAATTATACAGCACTGGATATCTTGTTCATCAGTGATGGGCAGTAATCCCATCAACTGGGCAAGAAATCCCAGCATCTTTCACTGTCATTATCCCAGCTTCTTTCAGCTTTCCCCTGTCCCCTAGAAGTAAACTAGCCTAGACCACTCAACATAACATCCTAATTTACCTGCAAATAACTCATACATCTTTAAACTTGAACAAAGTAATGTTCGTTTCCAGTAATCTGAGGGGAATACAGGAGTATAAGAACTTACATTTTTCCACAAAGATCTGCCCATGGAAGACTTTGATTGCATGTAAACAGAGAATTTGGCAGAAAATGTAAAAGATGTGAAAGTCTCAGAAAGCTAAAACTCACAGCAAATTGAGGGGAAAAAATAAAGATATCATTAGCAATTTGGAGGTTGCTAGCAAAGTTTTTATTCCATTTGTGCTCCATAACCACATGGCTCATTGTACAGCTTGCAGGCCACTCTTACTTCAGATACTATAAACAACTTTCTTTTTTCAAGAGACAAGTCCACAGCTGAAATCAAAGATTTAAAGGATTCTGATAATCACTTATGATAGATATTTTGTGATAAGAGTTCTGACTGTTGTTCTTAAGAAGGCAGCATTGCTAGAGAAGATGGGAAGCACAAACTAAAATCAAAAGGAGGAAGGAGAATGGGCAGCTAAGGCTCAGAAGGACAAGACTAACTCTTCAGGTTAAAAAAAAAGAGTAACTAGAAGAGTCTAGAAGAGTCTAATCAATTCTAAGACCAGAGGATGAAGTAAACCTAAAGCTGAGAAAGTGAGTGAAGAGCTAAGAAAGAAATGCTAAATCCTCTCAGCACATCTGTAATTATCTTTCAGGTAACATTGCACAGGAGACTTCCCTTGCTTTTCAGGTTAAGCAAATCTGGGCTAAGAGAGGTGAGCTAACAGTGGCAGGAGCTTCAGGAACAGGCACAGTGGGTTTCCTGGAAGTCTCCAGCAGGACTGCTGCTGCTCACCCGCTCCCCTTCCCCTCCACTGCCGAGAGATCTCCTGCTTCAGCTGCCACCATACGTACTTCTGTGTTTTCTGCTCTCACCTGATCACAAAGTGATGCTCATTTATTAGTGGGGCTGCTGAGGTTCAGGTCGGTTAGGTATTTCAAGTTTGTTGCCATAAATCCAAGGCAGGGCTTTCCTCCTTATCTGATCATCTCCATATAACAAGCTTATCATGACCAAGGACTGCAGTCTGCCAGGACTTCCCTTCAGGAGCATTTCTGATTTCTCCCTGTGATGGGAGGGATGCAGTACGCGTTTGTTTAAACTGTGCAAGTGTTACAAACAGCAACAACAAAAGAGAAAAGCACATCTAGAAGGCGCAGTTCAAGAGACAACTCATTCCTGTATGCCGGCAACATTTCTTTTATGCCTGCAGTGTTATTACAACCTGTTCTCTGTAAGACTAGTGAAGGTGCCTGGGAGATGAACGACTGATCTCCTACATAACAACATCACAAAAACTGTGTTTCACATAGGCGAACCTTGAGACATGGTAGGACTAGGGATACTGTTTGTGCCTTTTTCAGCTCCAGATGTGGCAAAATGTAAGAAGATTGAAAACTTAGCTAGAGGCGCAGCATGGACAGGATAGGATTTTGGTGTAGTGAAGAATTAGAAATTGCTTTAGCAGAGATAGGCTCTAAGTAGCAAATGTCCTAGCAGAAAGAATAGCTGGCACTGGTGAGGAGTTTAAAGTACAGAGGGACTGCTAGGAGGAAGGGAAAAAAGAATAACTACACACAGAATAAAAATGCAAGAACAAAGAGAACCCAAAGGAGTTTTACGAAAATAAACAGTAAAGGAACACAAGGCATTTACAGTGGAAAAATTAGATAACAGGCTAAATCTTGCGGGTTTTTTAACAGGAATATAAAGAAAAATAAGATCAGAGAGATTACAGCATATATAGACTAAAACAAAGAAATAAAAGGACAAGTGTAGAGATATTGATCTTTATGGACACCTAGTAAATAAGCTACTAGCATGTAATGAGGAAACTACATTGAAGTAAATCATATGAATTCTATCATTGAACTTATGCAGATTTCATTCAGTGGAACTGAGATGTTTCCCTAACTGGAAAATTAGTAACAGGCCAAAATGAAGCAGTACACAGATAATATAGAAACAGTTAATGGAGCTATGCAAGAAGAACAGGCAGATTTTATGTTTAGGGTCCATAAATATTCAGAAAATATATTTTTTTTATTAATAAACTGATTTGACTACTGATAGGACTGTTTTCATATATCTCACCAAGTCTGCTTTGTTTTTTAAGAAACTGAAGTTTCTCCTTTTGTCTTGTGTGGCCTTTGCAGCAAGAGCTTTGAAGCTGAGCAAATTGAGAAATATTGATTTATTACAGACTTAGTAAAAGAGGCCTGGAAACTTTTATATATTACTGAATTTGATAGCTTTCTTGTTAGGTGGTACTCTTTTCTTCCCCCCCTTAAAATCAATAGGAGTCCTGACAGAATTCTTAACTCATACCTTGAAGCTATCTTTTCCAGAAAACCTGGACACATTACATCTAATCAACTCATTGAATTTTTCAGTCTTTTTTTCCTCCTTTTTTGTAAAACAGAACTTTACTGTATCTTCTACAAGAAGATAACATACTAGAATTGAACATAGCTACTAAGTAAACTACCAAGAATGAAGTTTGACTACCCAACGTTTGCAGTACAATACGTACATCAAATAAAATTAAGAAAACCACTTTGATCCAGCATAATCTGCTCTGATTAACTACTATAAATCAATAGGGTGCTCTCTGCCTACCCTGCTAACAGTAACATCAACTAGGCTCAGTTTAAGAGACTGCTGATTTTTTCCTCTAGATTCAAAGCTTTTGTAAATACAAACGTTGCAGGAAGGCTGGTAATCAATGCTGAATGGTACATCCAAATGTTTCAGTTTAGGGAAGACTAAATAGGCAAACAAACTCCAAGTGGAGAAACTAAGATCTATTAGACTGTCTTCACATTGTTTACAAAGCAGACAGTCTTGTAACAGTCAAACAAACATGTTAAATTTCCCATTTTGAATCCTTCCTCAGCCCACTTTGGGATCAGTGAATGTATTTTAAAGGCAAGCAGATCAGGCATAGGGAAACTTCTGCAGCACTACTGGCTGTTTACACGCTGTGGGTTCGGAAGGGCACACTGTTCACCTCCACCTTAAAATCCTCACCTTGCCATCTGTTATTAGATAGCCTTTACTGCATGTATTAGAGGAATGTATTGTCAGGAACCGCACAGACATCTAGGTTAGTGGCTGCATGTTTTTTTTAACAAGAGCATGAACTATTAAAAGTAACTTTTCTAAAAAATACTGTGTAGAACCAGGATAAAAGCTTTCAGCACCTCAGAAGTAATCCTCTGCTCTTGGACGGTGCCTCGCCTGAGGAAGACCTAGAGAAGAATCTTTCTCACTGAGGGCTTTTCTACATGGGAAACTTCCTGCAAGCATGCAGGAAACATGCCATAACTTTTTCCTTACTACTTTCCTAGCATAAATATGTGCAGCTCTTTGTATAGCACTTTTTCAACCAGCAACACAAACAGATAAGACCACACACCTGCACCTGCTCTTGTATTGACTACTGGTATCCAAGCCACTGGACTCACTCTCATGCCCTGCTTTGATCTTCCTTTGCTTACCCCCTTTCCAGATTTCTTCTATCTGGAATACAACTCAAGGCAGGATAGACAGATGATACCAAATATACTCATGCATTCGTAAATTGAATAATTAAATCATGTCATCAGGATTGACTAACAACTTCATTTGCGCTTTTGGGGGCGTTGTGGCTTTTCATAACACTCTCACAATAGTCATTAACAATCTTTGGAAAATTGTATATGCTGTCCCTGGGACACTGGAGGAGACTAGTTAAGCATCGATTTAATGAAAACACATGAAAGACTGCAGATTTCATGCAGGATAAACCAATTTGAGGTTTGATCTAGAAGTGGGTGGTAAAACAAGAAGCTCACAAATCATCACCAGTATTATGGCACCTTGGAGTAAAGTTTCTCTGTACCCATATCATGTTCCTGAAGCAATTTATAACAGCTTACCTGATAGCATTTAGGAGCTATTTATCTCTCTGCAAGCAGCATCTCAGTGGAGTTCTCAGTTGAAGAAAATCTATTTTTTTTCCTGAAAAACTTACATCTCATGATCAAATGCAAAACATCTCTTATCCCTCTTTTGTTCACAGATTTTACAGACCACAGTGGAATTTGTGTGTTTTTATATATATAATATATATTATAACAAATACAGTATATGGAGCATGAAAGGAATCTTTTTGTTTTGAAAAAGATTCTGAGATAAGTTTAGCACAGTACCTTTTCAAGAAAACATACTGCAACTGTTATGTACACAAGAAGCTGGGTGAAGACCTGGGAGCTGCTCTGCTGACACAGAAAGGAAATCTGTCATAATCCTATGGGTTTATCGTGAACTATGTTATTTTTCCCTTAGCCATCACCAGAGACAGATATGTGACAAAGTCCCCCTGATGCAGCAGTTTATGATTATGTTTTTAAAAGTTTTCCCTAAAGGAGCAGCCATGCTCTTTCGCAGCTTAGATTATGAGTCTCCATCTTAACATAACATCCACCTCTAGAAGATGCTGACCAGGCTATGAGAGGCTCCCACCACCTCACCAGAAGAGCACCTTTCACAGAATAGAGTTTTTCTAAGGTTTGTGGGGGGGGGGGGGGGGGGGAGGGGGGACAGACTACAGAAAAGCAATCCAGTTTAGTTTGTGCAAGGGGTTTCCCAGCACAACACATTTGAGGTTTTTTTAAACAAATCTCAGAAGTGTTTGTCCTTCTTCATGCTCTTCTTTTCATTGGTGCTTTTTGCCAACATGCTACTGAAGCCTCAGACTCAGGCTCCAAACTGTTTCTCACACCTCTTTCAGTTCTGAAATTAGTTCCCTTCAAAACGTGCAATGCAGACATTAGTACTGGAGCCAGCGAATCTTTAAGCTTCCAGTAAAGTCATGGTCCCTTGGGCAGAACAGACAGTAAAGCAAAATGTTGGACTACCTTCAAGACATCACTCCAAAAAAATTTTTTCTACTGCAAGACAACCCTAACTGCAAAGGTCTCAAACCCATCTCTTGGGCTCTTTGGCTTCCCCAGACTCCAGCCCTTTGGGAATGTTAACACACATACGGCTTTATTTTCACTTCTGTATTCGAGTAAAGTAGGCTAGGGACTCATTTGACTTTGTTCCTCATACAGAGCTTTTAACTATTAAAACATTTGTCTGGGCTGTATTTTATTACTGTAAAGGTGAAGAGACCTCTGAATAGTTAATCCATAGGAAAGGACTGGTCTAGATTGCTGGCACAAGGAACTATACTGGTACTGTTTGTTTCAGATTGTCTACTGTACAGAAGTCAGATGATCTTGCGTCTTAGTTATTAATCTTAGCTTTAGCCAGATTTGAGCCAAAAAGGTTAAGTGTGAAAGTCTTGCATCCCATTACTAGTGCCATAAACCATTTTCTCTCCCACTCTTCCATTTCATATACTGCCTGTCAGATTGTATTTTCTCTCTTAACTCAAAAGATTGAATTTATTCTTTAGAATTGACGTAGGACGTGATCAAAAATGCTTTAACCTATTTTGGGAAAGAATTAACTTCCTATCCTATAGACTTCATCATTTTGTCCCTTTTTATTATAAAGCTATTCAATAAGTAGTGGAGAAAGTCTTTTAAAAAATAACTTCAAGGGCATCATATTTGCTGACAGTTAAATAGAAAGAAGTTTTATCCCTTTTTCTCTTTATCTTTATTGCCTGTGTCATCAGTAAGCGTGAAAGCAGCTTTGGATCCAAAGAGCCGCCCTCACGGGTGAGCTGCCATGTTCTACATAGCCTCAGTGCTCTGAGGGATATGAGGCTTTCAAAAAGCAGCTTACAGGGAGCAAGGCATTTGCCTAATAGTATTTTAACATTCCTCAGCCAAATCCACACAAAAATTTTCCCTTCCTTCTGCTGTGTCACATAGTCTTATAGCTAAATGTTATTAATAAAAAAACTGCAAGGACTCCTGTTCTAATATGGCCCACACATAGCATGACTTCATTTTGATTTGTGTGTAGGTAAAAAATTTTTTCTTCCTCCCTCTGAATTAGCTTAATAGGCAACAATATTTCCCTGAAGGAAATACATATACTGTTATGTCTACTGCAAAGAAATAGTTTTCATTGCGTTAGTTAGAAGTTTTTACTCTGCACATAAACATTTAAATTTTCAAAATGATCATATTAAATTAGTGCTGAATCTAGCGGTTAATTTGCTCTCCACAGAGAATGCTATATTAGTTTCCTTTGCTATTTCAATACAATTACACAGCAAATCTGATAGAAAACCCTTATTTGTACTTCAGGGTTATGAGGAATAAGCAGATTACCTCTGTGTAAATAGAAAGTTAACCTTAGAATCTTTTCTCTTGAGCCAAACAGAACTTTCAAATAATATCTTCAGAGCAATTTAATTAATTTTTATTATATACTTATACCATTTTTATTCTTAACGTTAAAATGAAGTTGAAAAAAGAAGTGAAATAGACTCTGCCTGAATATAATATTTCTGCAGTTATTGTGCTTATTATCATGTAAATGCCACTCACTTCTGACTTTTCAGATAAATAGCCTAACGTGGCTATTCATTTTCTCTGAGCTTTTCCTTTAGAAACCGTTCAAGCAAACCTAATTAACCACACCACACTCAAGTTCAGACTGCAATTAGTCTTATAAAGCTGTAAGTCAGCAAGAACTACAAGTCCCCAGATAATTCTAAGTGTCTAAGAGTATTACAGATGTCACTGGTCATCAGTGCCACAGCTAGCAGCTGTGAAGCTGTTCCAATTAAGTTTTATGATAATCTAGACAAACTGTGTGTCCTGGTATGTAGATGTTATTGCAGATTTCCACATTTAGGATCCTCCTCAGGGATTTATTTATTTACATACCTAAAAATTGATGTGAATTGTACACTGTCAGCATTAAAACAAAAATCAGTGGGATTGTTCCCCTCCCTAAGCACTCTAACAGTGGGGATTTTAACTTCACAATGGGTGTAGCAACACATATGGCTATTAATTACAGGTTAAACAAAAGCATACTACAACATTTTAAAAGGCATCACCAGCTTTGCATCTGACTCATTTTTCCCTGTTTCCCCCTTTCCAATTTCTCACAAAGGCATTGCAGAGCCTCAGCCCCACAAAGCCCCTGTTGACCCCTGCAGCGCTCAAAGCCACCGTTGGTCCACCATGGGTTTGGTAAAGGCTGCCACACTTTTTGCCTTTGCCTTTCATGACTACATCAACCCAGTAATGAAAACACACACGCCTTCCAAGGCCAACTCCAGGTGCAAAGAAAGCAGGGTCGTAATGAGGCCCCACTGCCTGCATTGTCCTTGGCAAGGGCAAACTAAAACAGGTGAGTGCAACCTCATAGTACTGCTGTACATGGTGACCACCCAGGAAATAAGGCACAGCCAGTCTGTGCAGTGGGGACAGGCAGCAGTGGCTTTTCATGACAGCAGCCCTTGCTAAGCTGAAACTTGAGGTCTATCGGGACTCTCCAAATATTTTGCCTGTTTTGCCAGCAGCATATTCTGTCCCATTCAGAGTCAGTTACAGTAGCCTCTGCACCAATTACCTAGTCATAAGTTTTCACAGCTCCTGCTACCTTGCATATTCTTGTGCAAGGCGAGGAACTCTTCTTCAGGCCCAACTACTAGAACCTATTCTACCTCCAGAAATCCAAGCAGGTCCTTACTGAGCGTTGTAACACCCGGGAAACTACACATCATAGAGAGATTATCATAATGGAAGTTACATAAAAAGACATCTAGACAATGTTTAGACAAATGTATAATGTACATACAAAAGCATTAGGGTTCTCTCCTTCCAGAAGGGAATTTTTACTTAAAATAGTAAAAAAGTTTGACTTCAAGAGATCATATATTTAGAATTTCTGATCATTTAAGAAACTTGTCTCCAGTTTTACATTCCAGTTACTTCTGAGAAAACTAAACAGCATGCTTTGACTTCTACTCTAGAAACACATGAAATATCAAATATCAGCTTCTCCCCTGTTGAAAGAGTATTTGGACAAAGAGAAATCAGGGAATGGTTAACATTTCAAGAGGAAAAAAGTCTGGTCTACTGCTGTCTTGATTTAAGAGGTTTCTTTTTTAAGAGTCATCCTTTCATTTCCCCAGGGCTTAGACAGGCTTTTTACCAAATCACAATCACATTTGGAGAGTTTCAAACAGTGTCATACAACTTCTTCCTTTCATTTATCTAGAAGCTCAGGAAGAACGCAAACCAGAAAAAAGAAGTTTAAAGTTCAGCCTCCCGATATGTCTTTATATTCTTAGTTTGTTTTCACCCATCCTGTAAAAACAAGCAAACTCAAATTTGAGTTCTGTCATATTAAACAAGCAATAGGATATTAGTTAAGGATATTAAACAAGTAATATCCTAAATTAACATTTAGAAACATTATACTTAAAGAAACTGCATGCATATTAAAGCAATACAGAAGCTATGTTATTTTGCTGTTATGCTTGACTTGAGATTCATCAAAAACTTAAGAGTTAATCCTAAAATTGAAAAATATATTTCCCATTTCACCTAACGGAGGCCCCTTACTGTTCAAAAGCTAAAAATTGTTATTTAGCTTCCATCAAATGACAAACTCCTATTCATGCCTATGAATATGGAATATAAATACAATGGCAGTGGGAAAACCAGTTTAAAGACTTGTGTCTGCTTGCAAAATAAGATATGATGCAAGTTTTAAATAAAAAGCTATTACTAATCAACTCCCTTAAATATCTTATGTCTATTAATTGTAACCATGCACATTAAGCTTTAACAAGAAAATGAAAAGGTTTGTTTCAATGCCGTAAGGTGCATCATCTTAAGATACGATTCACAGGAGGCTGTGCCACACAGTGAATGTCTTCCATTCCCAAACTAGAACAGGCAATGTGCTCAGATATCTCTGTGGTACACTTCAGCATGCATTACAGATGCACCCAAAGAACATCCGCACTCGGAAGTAATCAGAAATGTTGACTCTTGAGCAACTCCAAAACACTGTGACATTAACAGAAAATCCCAGAACTGTTTCGGCTTCAGCTTTTTCGTCGTTAGGCAAAACATAGCCTGGCCCTGGAGACATTTTTGTACTAGAATTCCAAATAGTTTTAGAATTGGGAAAAAATTATGTTATAGTGCACAAAATCTTTTGATACTTATACAGATGCGGCTGTGGAATAAGCATGTTAGGTCTCCAGAGAACTCCTGTATTTGATCAAAGAGAACTGCAGTGACCGAGATCTTTCCCTTCTTCCTACCTCCTCTACTAATATCACTTACAAGTTAGACACCCTCCTGCTAAAGACCTGTGCCTAAAGTTATGCAAAACTACCAGTTAATTCAAACTTGCACAAAATATGTATGGACCAGCTACTAAGTTGCATTTTTCTTAATTCGTTTTTTCTGCCATTTGTGCCTATTTCAAATGCCCTCTCAATTCAATGAAAGAAAGAATTGACATAGCATATAATCTCACATTATCTTGTTTCCTTATCATGAAATTTGTGCTCTAAGTAATTTTCTTTGAACTGCAAAAACTGACAGTAAATCTTTCCAGAAAGGCTCATTCTGTAGTAGTCAGTGCTGTATACTTTTTAATTAACCCTATCACTGTATTTCTAAATACTCATGACAGCTCTGTCCTCTATAGAACTCAGAAAACATATCTATACATACAGCATGTTTCCATCAGTAATTCATTTCTTCAGTGAAAAGTCTAGATCGCTTGCATAGCAAATGGTACAAGTTTCAGCAGAAGAAACACAGAGCTGAAACAACATAAAGATAATTAAAGGACTAAAATTAGACAATCTAAGTTGCTAAGCAATACCACATTACAGGGGAATGTTACCTAAAATACTAATCAGCTCCACATATATCACAGGACATTGACACCTAGCACATAACGACATGAGCCGTTTACTGTGAGCACTGTATCTGTCTATCTTGCAGAGTAGAGAGTACCTATGGTCATTAAATCTAAGTGTTTCTCAAACATAGGATCACTTCTATGAACAGAATTTTACCTAATCTCAGTTCAAGAGATAAGGAGTTGCTACCCAAAACATCTTAAAATGATGAGGGAATAAAGAGGTACAAAAAACAAAACAGAAACATCCTTGTAAATACAAGTAATTACAAATAAACATTTCTTCTCTATATAGAAATTAAAGGAACTACCCCAGTTAAGTTTTGAAGTCAAACTTTACAACCTGATCTATTATTTTATGTTTATGGTTTAATTTTGACATGCTGTGGAGTACATGACATTTCATTGCTGTTGGCAACAGTATTTTAAACCGAATTTCATTTTCTAGTCAAATGATGAAAGAAACTTTAATTACCTAGTAAATAAACATCTAACATAAGAAAATTTAAATTTAGAATTTGAATATGCTAGTCTATAATTACTGAAATAAATGCATATAGTTGTAACACTGCTCCCAAGAGGCAAAGACATCTACTGCAGAAACTATATTTAGCTGTAAATAAAACAATTACAAGGTTTGTTTGCTTATCAGCTAGTGAGATGAATTTATTTCTGGGGAAATACTTTAAAAACTCAGATGTGAAACATCATTAAGACTGACTGCATAAATTAAAGGTTCTGATCACTGGTTTAAATGAGCTAAATGACCATTTGCAGCTGTAAATTTGGCAGTTATCTGCAGATATTTTCAGCCTGCAATTTTTAGTGAAAGAGTAAGTCAAAAATATTCCTATTTAGGCAGATTTTTTCCTCTCTCCATTCATGATGGCAACTTGTTTTTGAAAGATTCTCATGAAACTGCTTATGAACTTGAGTGGTGACTGCAAAAAATACAGTTCCATTTGTATAATATTGCTTAGCCCTAGTTACATACCGCTGGTACTGAACAGATATCAAACGTTTTTATTTGTATCCACAACTGCAGAAAGTAGCCAGCTGCATTAGTCATTAATACAAGCAAGCTAAAAAGATCAATATGAGCATGAAAAGGCTGTTTCATACTTCAGTCCCACTACTGAATGGCAAGTAATTTTATATTATGTCCTTACTATTCTCCCTTTTCTTCCTCCGCCCCACAAAAAACATTTCATCAGTGTAATTGCTGTTCTACAACATAATTACTGTCAGGTATTTTTGATGAATTCAGAACAGCTAAAATTTAGAGAAACAAAAGTACTCTGATCATACAGAAAAAAGGAGTATAATGTTGTAGTATCAGTGATGTTTATATAAAGGAAGGCATATCTCATTGTCTTAAATCCGGTAATCACATTCAGGCTGGATAGAGCCATCACACATAGGCTGGCTACGGGTAACCTCTCTCCAAAATTGCATTCAGTAAAGGGGAACTTCTGTCCACTGGGGCTGTCACAAATCACTCCTATCCACAGCCCACTGGCCTGGGCATTGCAAACCCACTGCAGTGAGGTAATTCAACTGAAGGTTCACCTCTTGTTGAGATGTGATTATTTAAGAGTAACAGAAATACCAGCTTTCCAAAATCAGATGTCTCCTTTTATAGCCATCCTTGATGGTATGCCAGAGCCAAAATGATGACATTCAAAGTTTAGGAGCAAACCGCAAAGTTTTATGCTTATTTCCACTACTCTTCAAGGAAATCAGAAGCACTGAAGGGCTATAGCAATTTACTTATTTGAAGTAGATACTTAAAAGATACACCAAGACTGGGGGAATACTTTTAAAACAACAATTGGCTTAGAGCAGTACAGCTCAAGTGCTTAATGGCAGGCGAGAGAGCAGCTTTTATCGCCCAGCAGCACAAAGTAGGAAGGAGGTGCAATAGGAGACACAGCTAGAAGGAGATTGAAGGTTAAAGCAGAACACTACTGGAAGCCAGAGAATAAGCAACTGACAAAGTTACAAGACTAATTTTACAGAACAGTATTTCCTGTATAACACCTTTTCTTCATTCTTTTCCCTTCCGCTAGCATATAAGTGACACCACTCAAGAACTGCCTTAAAGTAGCAGATGACATGTAGAGATAGATGAATTTAATGAGGGGACAAGGTCAATGTAAACTGTAACCTGAAAAAGCTGGAGAAAAGTAGAATTCTACAGAAATTCTTGCTTCCCTAGTTCTATTTAGGTTCACTTTTGAATCTAGTTCATCCTGTCAAACTGATCAGGAAAAATTTACTACTCCATTCACTTGGATGTTACGCTGTTTCAATTTTCTTGAGGAAGATCCTTATTTCCTTACACTCGGTTAACACTCAGCAATACTTTATCGGAATTTCTCCTATGGAAGTGCCACTTTGTAAACACTGATGTCACAGACTCCTTGCACTGCCAGCCACTTGACTGGTTTTGAAACCCCTTCATTTTCTTTGACAGCCACAAAGTCTGCTCCACCCAAGGTTATCACCTCAGCATTCAAATGCAAACTTTCAGCAACACACTTTAGCACATGAGTAAGAGCAAAGTAGGCATGGAAACTCCTTAAGATGGCTTTCCTTCCCAAACGAGGATTTTTTCTGTGAAAGTAAGGCCTCTCACAGCAGTATATTTGTAACAAAGAAAGTAAGACCCATTATTCACTAAAACTGGTAAACGGCATCTGCTCATCACCCATAATCCACATGCTCCCTTTCATTATATGAGCTGAAACACTAGTAGAATTAATGCTACTAATGTGCCTGTTAAAATTCTGCACTTTGTACTAAAGAATATTTCAGGACCTGCTTGGCACATTTCCAAGCTTGGTAAGTAAATTGCATAAATGCTACTTATTTTCCCACTATTTTAATTTATATACAATGGTGTAGTAACTTCTGTGTTAAAAGCTTGATAAAATATATTTGATTTTAGTTTGTAGGTGTTTTAAATCATGGAAATAAGATATTTTAATGTGCTTCAGACTTATCCTATGAAAGGAGCCATACAGATGCAATGTGTTTATTGAAGGTGGATTGCTTATAAATAAAGCCCCTTACTTGAAGCAGATGACTCTGTAGCAACATGAATTAAAATTTCTAATAATCCTGTCTTAATTTTTAGGGATTCTCTTCTCATTTCCTCCTGTTTTTGACTGGATTCCCCTCTTAGTCTCAAGAGGCTCCTTTCCAAAAAAACCCAAAGCACTATTATTTGCTTCTTTCCCATCTTTATCCTATTGCACTGCTAGAAATTGGTTACCTGCTTTTCTCTACAAGTCATGGGTGAGGCAGAGAAGAGAATTTGTGGTTTCCAGTAGAATTACATTACTGACCTCAGAGCTACAAAGAAATAACACGTATTGCTAAGCTACCTGAAATGGCCAACACGCTTTTGACAAAAGTGGGTGGCATCAACCAGTAAACACTGCAGCCCTTCTGAGTATGTTTTAAAATGCAAATGAAGGTAGTGTTAAGATAAAAACTAGTAAGAATAAAATGTTAAACAGATAAAATACAATAAATATTAATATGAAGTTGCAAATGTTTCTCCAAACACCAGCCAGTTCTTGACCATCAAGACAAACAGAGCTGGTCTTCCCTGTCATTGCTTACTCTTCTAGGAAACTGAATTTTGAAAGATGAAGCAAACAGAGCCTGATTCTTCCTAAGCAGAGTGAATTGACATCATCGCCCCTCCCTTTTCCACCCCTCTTCTCCACATTTGCTTCTGAAATGAAGGGTAAAGATGTGAAATTTGTTAATTAGTTTCCCTTGCTCCTGCACTAAGTTTGATATCTATGTCACTAGCCATCTACATATCAAGCTTTTAGAGCAGAGCAATATCCAGAGAATTTTAGTAGATCAGGCTGATTTTATTCAATGTGTGCAGTTTGAAATCAACATAATCATCTTTCCCTAAATTCTTGTATTACCACCTTTTTTTTCTGGCTTATTAGCAGTTCTCAGCTCAGAGAATAACATTACAAGAAGAACTGAACAGGACACATCCAATATGACACCAAAATGATAGTCTTAACAGAAAGAAATGCAGCTGAAATTAGATAACAACAAATCCTTTCCATCAGTGAAGGGCTTCTAGGGACAAGTTTTGTTTCTTTGTTTTCAAATCTTCAGTTCCCATTTCAATTAATTCCTTCAGTCTTTCACTATCACAAACCCTCAACATAAGCCATTAAACAACAGACATTTAGGATTTGTCTATGTGCATTAATACATGTGTTGTTCACATTACTTATTAACATGGGTACCCGGACACTAGTGTTTTTCTCACTGCTATCTGAACATCCAAGACCAGGTCACACTCAGGTTTTTCTGCTTTTAGCACAGGCACAACATACAAGGACTAAACATAGCGATAGGATTTCCTGATACAGACAACTCTGCACTTATTAGTAAGAAGGATCAGACAAACACCCAGATGAACACTTCATAGAAATCTGAAGTAACTCACTAAGAATCAACTACAGAAATATTGCTGATGCCCAAATAAAATACTCTACAAAAGCATGTTTGCCCCATTTGAACAGCAGAAGAATTCTTTCCCAATTGAAAAATATAAATGCTCCCAAGACCTCTCATCAAAATCTCAATACAAGTCAAGTCACTTAGCAGCAGTTCTCTGATATCCTGTGCAAAATGGACACACATGCTGCATCATCACATAATCCCTTCGCCCCCTTTCCTTTTCCCTCCAACATGTCCTACCTTAAGTCAAGCAAGCTCCAGGTTTGTGCATCCCCTGGGCTGATGCTACCTGTGTCAGCCAGGCCGGGAGATAAAACTGACTTTTGCTAGCCTGTTCTGCAGGAATTGCAAGATCTGTTGCCTCATTAGCAACTAAAAGCTGATGGTCAGTAAATAACTTGCGTTTGCTAAATGCTTGAGCACAGAAAGGCTCAGGCTCACGTCTGGCTAGTTTCAGCCATATGGTAGCTGCCAGGACTGCAGACCTAATGACCCAGTCCTTCAGATGGGAAAATACACTCACAGGCATTTTAAACATGGAATTGTCTGACACCTATTATGAGTGTTATATAATCCACAACAGGAACCAGAACATCTTAGAATTATAAGTTACTTAGAGTATTTCTAGCAAACGCTGCACAGGTACAATGAATTTTCAGTTTTCATTACCCAAATACTTGCTCTGTGCCCAAGCACAGAGGAAAACACCCAGGTTCTAGGAACATTTCCTAAGAAGAGAAACTGCTGGTCCCATTTGGTTCACAGAAAGCTTCAACAATTCACTGTCTTACAGTAAACAGTTTGAAAACTCCTTCACAGCTTCACCCATTTTGCAAACATGTATAGACCAAAGCTAGTGAAACGGGTCACTTCTCTGATGAGCCCAAACTTTCACTAGAAGTTTTTATGTTCTTATTGAAAAAGAAAAAGCCCTATACCCCATGCTGAAAACACATGATAACTTTAATCCAAATTCCCTATTTATTCATACGCTCCCTTAATACACCATGGACACTCACCTCCCAACACTTTCACTGTCCTTGCTCTCTGCTTTATGATTTCTAACAGGCCTAATTAAAACAGAACTGCTATTCTGGGGTAAATTTTGACCTCTTGTTCTGTATTTCCCAAAAATAACTCAAGTATTACTTACCAAACATATCAAATGGTAATCACAGATTATTATTCCTTATCATATAAGAATTCCATATAACACAACAGGAGGAGTAGGACTCAGAAGAAAAGCTCACCAGCCACAACTCCTTTTAAAAAAAACCTCACTTACTGTTGGGATCTTCTTATTACTGCTGCGTTCCCACCTCTTCCAGGTGCAGCTGAGCTGGTGGAGGTGGTTATTGCCTCCAGCTGTGCCCATCACTGTTTCCCTTACAGGGCCAACAAGCAGATTGCTCCTATCTGCTGGCTCATTCCCATCAAAATGATTCTACATGACTTTCAAAGACTAGGTCAGTAAGCTGCTTGTTACTTCTATCAAGACATACATCTGCATTCATTTCCAGTTACAACCTATGTGATGGACTACGTGATCTCCAGAGGCCCCTTCCAACCTCAACCATTCTGTGACCTCAGTGTTATGATTGGCATGCAATCTGAAGAAAACAAAAATATCATATGTGGATTCTTGAGTACACTGGAAGATTTTGTGGAGGATGTACGGTAGCTGCTTGAGGCTCTCATTCAGTGAGAGGTCCAAAACCTAAATGTTGCAGCAAAATGAAAACTGTCCTCCTTTGCATTTCTTCTGTTTTCCTTCTCACTTAAATTGTTCTCCTCTTCCAATTATCAGCCATACTGTCGGGGGGGGGGGGGGGGTCTGACAAGAGGAAAAGAGGAACGTGAAATTCCAAACCACATCTTTTTTCATTCGAATTTTTTTAAAAGAGGAAGAAAATTGGATGACACTAAAATATTTTCCAAAATATATTCCAAATTTCAATGTGAGTTGACTTTTTTGCCTGATCTCTATTTTTTAGGATAATAGTTTACTGGATTTCATTCAGCCATTCAAAATGTGTATGGGAGCATTAGTAGCAGTTGCTCCTTCCCTTGGAAGCAATCTCTTGAAAGTAGAAAATGGGTGCTTATCTCTTTTTGTAGAACGTGCCTTCTCTGATTATCCTCCCATCTGTTTTAGGTACAAAGGTTTAGGCATCAGTATTTCTTCACTGTAATCCCTAAAAAGCTAGTAGCAACTCCAAGGTCTGTTATATTTAGGCTTACCTAAACATACCATTCTGCAAACCATCAGACCCTCAAGGGAATTTGCAGACTCAAGTTTGAACAGTGCCTGCTTAGAGTAGAAACGTACTGGTATATTGGAGTGGCATTCTGAAACATACTTCAGAGAATATAGTCTTGACAAGAAGTTGTCAAGGCACAACTTGAAAGTACTATGTTTTAAGACATTGTGCTACACGATATAATCTATGCATATTACACTATTTTCAAAAGGCGTAAAATGATTACATGACATGTTTAACCACATTATTAGGGAATAAATACACATATATTTAGAGAGAGAGTGTGTGTGTGTGTGTGTGTATGTGTGTGTATACTCCTAAGCACAGCAAATGAATTTTCTCTTTTGGTACTTCAGCTTTAATTCCCATGTGTTTTTTTCACACTCGAAAACTGCTTTTCTGAAATAGTCATTCACTTTACTTATAGTAACAATTTCCCCATATAACTGTAATAAGCAAGTGCTATTAAGGATATCTACAAACGAGGATTTGATCTACTGTCTTGTATGTGTTATGGCTACTTGCATTTATGCGAAATGGCTGCAGAACATTATTATCTACTCCGGCAGTCCTTGTACTTTCTTTATCCACATACAGTGGCACTGCAATGTACAAAATAGGGGAAATCAGTCCCTGGTTGCTAAGAATGCAAGAACATAAATGAAAAGTAATTAGTAAGCATTTTAAAAATGTACTTCCCATAAAAAATATTCTCCATAGAATGGAATACGTATCTTTCTATTCAGATAGTATACAAGTGGCAGCATAATAGGGTTTCTTAGTATGGGTAGTAACATAGAAACTGTCACTTTTCCTTTATACTCAATTACTTACTCTTTATTAGCAGATCTTCAGTACATGTCAAAACTATTAAGAAGTCTCAGCTGAGTTCTGGAAGTAGGATTTGTATTATTATTATTATTATTAAAAATTTATTAAAAGAAATGTAATTGCATGTTCTTTGAGTAGAACCCTTGTTATTCTGAAGAAAGCATTTCTTTCAGTGTATCCCATAAAAGACTTTTTTTTAACATAGATTTTCTACATACTGAATAGACTACATCCCTAATGGTGAAAACAGCTATAATAAAACAGCTAGCTATGAAAAGCCTTAAGACTTTTGGTATACAGCAGATATGTCACATTTAATTTAACAAACAATTATTTTGAAATCCATATAACAATCCTGTATAGTAGGCTGTATTCAGGATAAAAAAAGGCGAAATGCACAGTTTAGGAGTGAGAGACAAAGTATATCCCATGTCAGAGTTTATCCAGATACGTCTTTCTCTGCCTGTAAATTACTTCTCCGTAAGAGAATTTCCTATGTTTGTCTACATTTTCTATTCACTGAGTGCAGCAGCTCCAATGGGGCGTCACTGGTGCCCACTGTACCTACCTAGGCGTAAGCTCATGCTTCTTAATCATTAATGAAATCTACCATACAAATTAGAGTACTGAGGTATTTTTGACTGCTTTGTGTTATCAGAATGAGTCCTTTGAAAAGGAAAATGCCAGCAGACTTCCATTAGCAGTTCTGAATGGATTCTGGGTTCATCAGGCAGATAGGTTTCCATATATAATGCCTATCAAGCTGGTGGTAAGCCCTTTGCTGGCACTAACATGATACAAATAATAACAAGCATTATCACTTGTTTGATATCATTGAAAATTGCTTTACAGATGATTAAAAATAAATCTGAGTTCCTAATATCTTGTGGCCAAAGCAGAACAAATGATTCATAACCATCAAATCAAATGTTAAACACATCATTTATTTCTTGCCACTGTAAAGTTGCAACCAGATTGCAATTTTCCATTACATTCATTAAGAGTTAGTGCAACTCTTCACACTATAAAAATGACAAGTTTGTGCTGTGTTCACATGTCACATAATGCTGTTCATCCCTCATGATTGGTGCCGAATTGTTTATTTTTCTTTACTTTTGAAATTTCTGCAACTTCTCTGCCAAGTGTTGATTGGTATCAACAAGGGCCACGTTCAAATTTAAGGGACTCTCTGCAAAAAGTACCAGGTCAATGCCTCCAGCTCACTTACCCCGAGTGAAGTTAACTTTTCCCATAGAGAAATTTAATTTTCTCGTACTCAAAAGGTCATTTTTCGCAATTACTAACAAGAATGAAACAACCAACAAATAATATTTGTATTTGAGGGAGAAAACTCTAACAAGGTAGATAAACAGGGCTACAATCACTCTTTCCTGATGTGTAGCTACACAATCTAAAGTCTTTTCACCCAAATAGGCCACTGGGAGGCCAGTAGACTGTTACCCTGCTCCTGCAGTAACCTCCCCATGCAGCTGATAACTTTTAAGTCTCGCTGGGTAGCACATCTCGTTCAGGCTGAGGGACCTTGTGGAGTGACCCGCTCTCTTGACTATGCTCTCTTGACTGTGCCTCACTCCACTAGCCCCTGTGGCCAAGGCACTCAGCTCTGCTAGCAGATTTTTCTGTATTTTACTTCTTGGCAAAGTACAGGTCATGCTGAGAACATGTCCCTCAGCTCACAGGAAGGCTTTTAAGTTTTTTTCTCTCTTACATAGCTCACAAGAAAGTCGCTTTCTTCTTCCTTTGGGTTCTAACCTGCAAGCTATTGCCTTAAATTAGAGTGACCTTTTACCCCAGGTATTTTCACATCGAGTTAGTTGGTCTGGACTTCTCTACACTATTAGAACTCTTAACTTTTTGATACAGCTTCACTTTTAGCAGAAATGAATCTCAAACACAGTAACACATGAAAAGCAAACATATTTCAGCCATGCCAGCTGTTTTTTTTTTTTTCCATGTGTCTCCTCTTCAGCAGAGGTCAAGAGAGCTCCCTGCTCCTGCTCCCCTGCCTTTCTGAGTGGTTATGGCGGGTGTTTGGAGGTGAATATTCACATAAGCAACCCTTTTTAAGGTGCTTTTTGGGAATATCAGCACAAGCAAATTTCAAAGAGCAGAACATTTAGAAAATGTAAAAGAAAAAAGGCATCGAAAGATGGTCAAGTCATTAAAAAAGATAAACCAATTCTTTCTGGTTTGTGTTGCAGCTCAGAGACTTATAGAAAGCTACTAGGTTCTTTGTTAACAAAATAAAATTAACTTTCTCATAGTTACTTAATTGAACCTACCTCTCTTCTGGGATGCTATAAAAGATGCAATAAGAGAAAAATCCAGTGAAATATCTCTTGCCAATATAAAATAAATTAGCAGATGGGAACTGTACAACTGCAGGAAAAGGACTATGTTCTCATGTATCATAACATTTACTTTGAAAGAGCTACATTGATTTCTTTCTTCTCAAAGAGGAAACCAAAGCCTTTTTTGGCACAAAGCAAAGAATACCTCTAGCCTTCGCAAAGTTTCAAAAGTTCACTAGCAGAAGAGAAAGTAGACTATTTTCTTTACTCATAGCAAAGATAGATCACTCTAGGTGGATCAGGAATTTCAGCCCAGTCCTGCAGAATAGATTGTTGATGAGCAGCTTGCCCATCGCTGGCAGGACTGTGGGATAAACAGAGCCAATACATCTAGAGTGCTACTACACTATGAAGTTTAAACCAGAATGTATTTCCTGCTCCTCTCTTTGAAATGCAAACAGTTATGATTTCCTTCCTGCTATCCCTTGTGCCCCTTATTTATTTAGACTATATGCTCCCACAGGCTGGGGCTGTCTCTCAGTATGGATGTGTACAATAGTTAACATAAGATGGCTCAAGCTTCTGTTAGAATCAGTAGATCTAACTTTATGTAAATAGTAAATCAAAATAATTATTCATTAGTCTAATCCCAGCTATGGTAAATGCTTGGCTTCTTGGGTATCCCACTCATAAGAAGAAACTTAACTGCAGCCACAGGAGAACCTCTCCTATAAAGCTTTTCATTATCTGTTTTACACTTTTTTTTTTTTGCACTTTTAGCAAAATAAAGTTCTGTAGAAGCATGAAGATTCCCGAACATCTGTTAATAAGACCAGTCTGATTTATTAATTTAATTATTAGTAGTTTGGGTTTTATTAGACAGGATTTCTCCTGATGCACTGCACCATCAGACATTCTGAAGATGATATTGTGATTTCCTTTATCGCATCATCTGACAAATAGCAGGGAGCTTTATTTCATTTTGTTTCTTTCTACATCTCCTGTGCTAAAGAAATGATTCTTCTGAGAACCTTCATACACTCAAATCTTAAACTTAATCTCACATAAGAATAGAGAAAAGACTAGAACTGATTTTTCCCTTTACTGAGGACAAGCAGAAAGTTTACACCCCTATCAGGCTATGCTAGAAGATAATCTCTGTGGGGATCTAATGCTGCATAAGGTTTAAGGCTTACTCCCATGCCAGACGTTTTTGCCATTTTAAGTATGAGGAGTATCTGTGGAATTGGTCAATAGGACTATTGAGAGGTGTTACATTGTGACATCCAATGGAGGAGCACACCGAAAAATCCATCTCTGATGTAATCGTTACAAAACAGAGAAACACAATCTAAAAAAGATAGCGTAAGTGGATACGCATTTAGAGAGGGAAAAATGATATTTGCAGATTATATACATTTATTATTGTTAATATTTTGGTTATTATAATATATATGCAAGATGCATATATTATATATAAATTACATTATATTTTGATTGTATTGACTGTTAAAAGAGTTAAGGTTCAGGAAGACTTTTTTTAAAACAGCCAATTAACAATCAATGTAGAATGATTTTAATTATTTATAAATTCTAATAATAACCTTCTTAGCACCATAATTTTATGCTCTTTGGACAATCCTCTCTCTCTCACAGCGAGTGAGATGACGCATTCTAGTGCTAACACGATACGGCGCTTCTCCATGAAATTGCCTGTTTTGTGTCTCTGGGACGCAGGAGGCTCTGGTCGTAAAGTCTCATAGTCCACAGATGGAGTTCAGTGTTGAAGGACAATGAAAAAAAATGTCCTTAGGACAGGATTCTGTATGTATGTAAACTATGTGTGTGATAAGAGGGAAGAATTCTCTTCATATGTCCACTTAATCCACAAATGAATGGTTTTGCTGTTCTTGTGCACCAGGAATTGTGAGGACTCCTCTCTCTGTAACTCTTCGGGGTAAGAGGAGCAAAGACTATGCAGAATCACAGCTCATTCCTAACACCACTCACAGCAAGCAGGAAAGTAAGGCTGAGGTGCCAACCAGAGCCACACATGCAGCTGTTCTAGATGTAATTCAGGGGACTAGACTCTAGTAAGTCTGGCTTCATACTTCTGCAGAAACGCAAAAAGTCATGGAAAACATAGCTGCACTTTAGAAGCATACAGATTTTGTAACTGCGACCACTTAAAAAGTTGGACTGTTATCATCCAAAGACACAAACAACAGTACAGATTATAGCCTAGATACTGATTATAGCCTAGGCTATAATCAGGAGCGACACCTACTTTTTGAGCAAGAACGGTGATATAACAAAAAATAGCAAAGTTTTCAGAGTGGAAGCCACAAAGTTCAAAAAAGAACCATTTTGAAGTGTGCATGTTTGCAAAAGAGCTAGAAGTGCATTTTTTCCGTCAAATAAGTATTAAAGAAAAGTCCAAAACAGTGGCTAAGTATTACATTATCATATGATAATCTGAAAATGGGCCACTCATTACAATAATCCTAGAAAAAGTAAACAGGAGACTATAGTGAAAATCAAAGCAGCTAGGTCTTTTAATACAGAGAAGCTCTAGTGCCCAGACTTATTTCTGGAATCTGTGCAGAATCTTCTCATCTGCTTATGCAGCCTGTAGAATTACTGAAAGGCTGAACTGCTTGCTCTGTCATCTGTACATCAGACTGCATCAATTTTCATTAGAAATCTTTTGCTGCAAGGGCAATTTGATCCTTTAAGTCTTTTTTTGACATATGATTTAAACAACATACTCTTTTTGAGGATTTTTAAAAAGCCTGAATTGCAGAACAGCACACATAATTTAAGACCTAGCAAAATACAGCATGTGATTGTTGTGAAATAGCTGCACAGGCAGAGTTTTGTCAGTCTCTTTTATTTCAGTTAGTCAACCATTTCCTTTGTAAAATAAATCATTTTCTATGAAGTCTGCTTTGTAAATTGGGCACCCATGCAACACAGGTCTGATCTAGCAAGACAGAGGAAACTCAAAATGTGAAAAGATTAGTATTTGTCAGACCATAAATTAATCATATTTTTTCATTGCATCTCTGTTCACAAATGATAGTGACCTATTGCATAGGCAGTATTAGACTATAACTGTTAATACACACAAAGTATGTTGTTGGTAAGACGATACAGCAGTACTTACCTGAGTAAGTTGTAACTGTGAATAATTTTCCATCTTTAGGTTTCTTACATTCCTGATCTGCTTTCAAAGGCTCAGAATCTGGAGCACTTCAGTCACAGGATCCCAGTCTGTTCCCAGCTGGAACCGAAGAACTGCAAAAAAAATCCATTTGGATTTTGATACTAAGGGGTAAGTAGATGCAGCAGGTGAGGAAGGAACAGGCCAAATGGTTGGGTGGGCAAGCTACTACTGAAAAGATTAGTAAATAAAATATCTTCAAAACCTGTTTTAAAGTTTCCTTTCCTAAATTTTCATTTTTATTCTTGGGAGCGTGTACAGAATAACTGCCATGTTGCATTTTGTTCCAATGACATCCAAGTTCCAAGTAGTATCTCACTACTTTTATGAATGCTTCTCTTTAGTGTCACCCTTTGCTTTTGCCCAGTCTCGTTTCTTCATCTTGTAGACTATTCACACACATGGTCACGCTGTCTGCCTTTCTCCAGGTTCAGAACATTACCCTCCTGCTGGATTTACGGACAATATATCTCAAAGAGTGTCTCAGCAATGCAGACGCTCCAGTGCTGAGTTCACCTCTCCCATCGCCAGTAGGTCAGCAGTCTGTACACATCTTCCAGTCTTCTTTTCTTTTGACACCTGAGTGTCATGGTAGGTCTTTTCCAGCAGTCTCAGCTTCTGTTTCTTCCTACGCCCTATCTCAGCATTCAATGTGGATGTCTTCTTCTCAGAGCCTGGCAGTGCCCATGTGGATGACAGCCCCGGCAAACTCTCCAGGATTCATCAAACTGGACTTTGCCTTTCCTGCCACATCAGCTGTTTTTTCCTTGCTTCTAGATGCCAGCATATCAAACTTTACTTGGGTCTCTGGTGTCCTGTTACCATTCTATGCTTCTGATATTAAATTTTTTTGCAGTAAATGTTTTCATGATTTTAATAAGATACATAAATTGGTTCTATACTTTGATTTTGATATACACTAATAGTTAGTAGATTCCCTAATATTTACAGTTTACTTTAGGAATTTTAGTTGAACTTCAGAGATTTAATTTATCACAAAAGCTTTTATATCAAGAACGCTATAGTATATGTCCTAGATGAAATCATTAAAAGAAAATATCAGATCCACAGAATCTATTCAAATCTGGTTGATAGACTTCATTTGCTTATAGCTCTTCTCCTGAATACTCAAATTCCAGAGACCCAGCTGCAAATTAGCTGCCTGATCATAACCTCTTGTTTACGCTCTATCATTGAGTGTAATGTTAAATACGACATTCAGTAGCATTGGCAGCTGCTTAAATTCGTGTGTTACATAAAAAGAAGAAAATTCATACTCTTAAATGTTTCACACTTAGTATTGCAGATGAAGAAAGCCAGCAAGGGCATACAATTCCTTTCTTTTCCTCAACTAAAGTGTGATAGTATGTGACCAGAGTTCAATTTACACAGCTATTATCATCACTATGATTGTAATAAATATACTTAAAGATGCTTTTTTTTTCCCTAACTACTATTGTACACTTGAAAATATAGATATATTTTTACTTATTTCCTAATTTAAGTTGTTCACTAGTTCGACAGGCTACCAAAGTCCAGAGCTTCATTTCTAGCGTTTACGCATGAAAGAACAGGAGTTACCATCACACAGCTAAATTATGCAAATACCAAACTGTCAATGAGAACATCACTAATTAAATTCTATACAGCATGTGCTAACAAGAATTAATATCACGTGCTCTGCAAAATTTCCAAATTTTGTTAATATGTGATAAAAATACGTGCTGTCCTAGACATAATAAAGGGCAGAACACTGATCTGAAGCTGTTGATATCTACCAAGACTGTAAAGAACACAGCTCAGTATATTAGTCAGCCTTACACTCAATTACAGACACCTAAAGAAGAAATATTAGAGCTTCTGCCACAACTCAGCAAATTATTTAGATAGCCATATAGCACTAAGCACATTCAGTTCAAAGAATTTTGCAGAATTAAGGATTAAGTTTTTCACTGCCAGATGAATACCCAGCAATAAGCAATGGTGAGGAATTCATTTTACTGAAGGAATGCGCATTAGCTCAAAGCCTCATGGTAAGCGCGTTTTGTCATAATGACAACTTTTGTGGACAGAAATTCAGCACATTCTCTGCTCTGAGGGCCTAGATATACGGAGAACACATTTTTAAGTGTCACCTACTTTAAGAAAAAATGGTAGAAGAACCAGCTATGCTCCACATCTGCTTGCCTTCTCTCCCTGCAATGCTCAGCAGGCTCTGGTTATCGGCCCCCTATGATATTACAGGAGACTAATGCTTTTTCCTGGAAACCAGATAATTAAACAGTGAAGCAGAGACTAGTTCCAATGGCCTGGTCCAAGTATGCTAGCCAGAGATAACCCAGGATTTACAGCTTAATTTTTCTGGCTTTTTTCTTCTATCTAGCTTTCTTGAACAGTGCTGTTTCCTGGGGTTAGAGGTTTGCCTTTTAGTATAATCAGTAAAATTGTAGTAAAAGGACATCAATTTAGTTCAAATCAGAACTGCACCATTCATTAAAAGTTCAACTCTAGGTATGTTCACTCCATAAGAGACAAAGCTGTGGAAACCGTAACTGTGTCACACCCATGGCAAGCCTGGCTGCTCCCCAGCCATTTAGCTCTTCCAGGTCAGTGCGGATGGATAATCTGGTGGATGGGAAGACAGCTAAATCATCTTCCTGATTCTGCCACTGACTGCTCTTGTGATTGGAGCCTTAACTTTTCTCTGCTTTTTCTTCATCTTATTGCAATATTTTCCATGCAGCTCATAGGACATTGTGTACATTAAAACATGTCTGTACTTTGGCTCACATGTCTAAAATCTAGCAAAGCAGCTCCCTTCTTGTGACATATGAAGGCCACTGCAATCAGTGGTGTCACCTTGACTTAAAGCCTCATCAACATATGAGAAGGGGAAGCTGGCAGGATATCCTCCATTAGCTCTGCAGGCTCTTAGAAATCAATTTTTTCCTGCAGATCCAAAGCAGCCTGAATTTTATTCTGTGATGCATTGCCTATTTTTCTTTCCTGCTGGCAAGAAGATGGACATAGAATAGGACTGCCATTGATGATGGGTAGGAATGGGGATTGTGTGTGTGGTGTGGAGAAATTTTGCTGATACAGTGAAGATGGTTTGATTCATGCCAAATGCTGACTGGATCTATTTACTGTATTTCAAGTGCCAATGGACTCAAGTCCTTAGACAAAAGCTGTTTTCTATAGAAAAAACAAAAACAAGAAACATACCAAAAGAGACCCCCAGATCCATAATTAATTTCAGTTATTCAGATGTTTAAGCGCCTTGCTGTGGCAGGATTTCACAAATAGAGGTTATGCTGCAAGTCAGAAATCTGGTTGCCCGCTTTTCCCCTTATACTAGGAAAACTAAAGTCTTTTATCATACAGCACTGAAAGAACAAAACTTTCCAAAGTATTTTATCCCCATAGCAATAATTAATTAGGAAAGGAAAATATTAATGATCCTTAGTTAAATTGTTCATACAGCATTTAAGGAGTAAATTATCTCAGTTTTGCTTCAAATGCTTTATTCGTTACCTTAGAAAAAGCAGAACTAGGTCATTCAGAGAATCCTTTAAAATGTCAGTTACATTTCTGCCTTGCATTCATTTATTATAATACTCGCATTCCATTTATCTAAGATTTTCTTCTTCAATAAATCTATGTAATATGAAACAAATATTCTTGTCTCCCTCAACTGTGGGAAAGACTTGCTTCTGAAATTCTCACCCCCTGAGAGGGTCTGGATTCATGGTCATTCTTGCCTAATTGCTCTCTGTCTGCCTACAAGGTGCCTGACTTTAATGAGAAAAGGGACAGAGGCACACTCGGCCGTTTGGATCTTTAAGGCACTCCGACAAGCTGGAAGCCGTAGATTTAAATCACTTCAGACTACGGAGGGAATTAAACCGCTGTCACCCACTTCCTGGCCATGTTTTTCTCTCTGTGATAGTAAACAGGCAAAACTACTTGCTGAGGTAGAATTTTTCTGTTTCTTTTTTCTAAATAGCCACATACTATTCGTGCTCATATCTGAGTACTTCTGCCCCATCAGGATCTGCTGGGGATGAGGCACCGGCGACTCCTTCCGCCTGGCTCTGGGCAAGCCGGGAGATGTCAACTCCCCCACGGAGGCACCCCAGCACCCAACTGGGAGACCCTGGAAAACTGCACATCGGCTCCAGAGGTTCCTAGCGAGCTTGTGTGCTCACTGGCACAGGGGTATTTCAAATTACATTTTTTGGACTTAGGAATCTAAAGGTCATCTAAGCCAAGTTCTAGGTTTCACTAAGTCTTCCTGCACGCGAGCCCAAGAAGAAAAGCATAATAGTGAAAGCTGGGACTGAAACAGGGTCTAAGACAGTTACTTATTACTTTCATTGAATTATCAAAATTTTTTGAAAGTGAAAAATAACAAATAGAAAACTCTTTCTCTCTCTCTTTTTTTAAATAAATAATTTTTTAGTAAAGAGCTTTTATTTTCTAGATCAGTCTAGCTATATATAGGAATTTATTCTGGTTTTAGAAATTGTAAACTGAGGGGAATTAGCATTCAGCAGGAAGAAAAGATTAAATGTGAGTTTCATTTGCTTATTTTCTCAAGAGAAGTTCAAGGGAAAACTTTGCCTGCACCTGCAGAATCTCATTTGTATTTCACCTTGTTTCCATAATCCTAATAAACTGTGAGAAGACCAGGTAGTTTTTCACCTCAAAAAGTCACTTCACTGATTAAAGGAGAAAAGAAACGAAGCCGCGGCAAGCAAAGAAGGATTGGCTTGAAATCATGCGAGCAGCGTAAGCCTGCCACAGCCGGCGCCAGGGAGGTAGGAAGGGGCAGAGAGGTGGGCTCCTGCCTCGCGGCGGCACTGCCGCAGCCCCTGCTTGATGCACGGCAACCCGTACGGCTCCACCGGCGCCTGACGGTATAAGAAAAAGAGAACTGCTGAAAGCCCAATGTTTGCGGAAACATGGAGGTTTCAATGGACCTCGGTTTAGAAGGAAAAATACGGAAAAATCATTTTGGAAAGAGCAAAACATTACCACCTTTTGTGCTGTAAAGTAGCTTTTTTTCACGCGCTTTTCATCTACCAAGTTTGTGAGGCCTTTCACTTCACTTACTTAACATCATAAGTTTGTCTGAATTTCTTTGCTGCCACGTCAAAGCCTTCGAGCACCGCGTCCCATCAGCGCCGAACCATGCAGGGATGCCCTCCTGCCCCGCTGCACGGAGGTGAAGAAGGCCCGCGGCAGGGGCAGCCGGGGACGCCCCGCGCCGAGGCGGTTTCACGCACCAGACTGGCCTTTAAAGAACAAAGACTAAAATCAGCCAGCTGTCGCTCAATCAACAGCCCTATCATGATAGGGGTGCATGTTGCTATTAGAGTAGCTGTTTCAGTAGCCATAATAATCTCTTCCCTTCGTCCATCTCGTACGTGCACCTTTGGGAGCCCATGAGGGGCTTGCTGTGCCTGTTCCTCACGTACCTTTCCCCTTTTCAGGCTTTCAGTAGCAGCCAGGAAAGAGAAAAAAGTAGGGTAAAAGAGCAGAAGCTTCTCTACCGCCTAGGTGCAAATTTGGTCGTGGTTACGAAACTCCTGCTTTGCCACTGTACGTTTTCAGGAAACAGAATCCACAATCCCAGCTCCGCAGTGTGTTCACCAGCGGCTAGAGCAGACGCACCCAGCTCGGGAGCCAGAGACGCCCATTTCCACCCCACATCAATAGCGTCCAGTGGCTGGCAGGGGTGTTGGCAGGCCATCGCCGCTCCGGGACCGGCCAACGAGCACCCCGGTCTCCTCCCGCGGGGGAGCCGTGGCCTGGCGAGGACCCCAGGAGCAGCCCGGCAGCTGAGGATGCCTACCCTCGAGATTAAAACTCAGGCAGCTTCGAGCATCAACAGGTTCGTGTCAGAGCCGTAATGGTGTTTCTGGACGGTTTGAGCGGCGCCAGTGTAGGCTACACGTTAGGATTAGCACAGTAAGGGGACGCCGGTGCCCGTTTCTAATAGGACAGCAGGGAGCGACTGTTGCATGCAGCCGCTTTGCCAGGTGCTGCTGAGCAGCCAGAAGCGTTAAACGGGCACAGCGAGCACACGGGCCCGCACCGCTCGGTCCGCGGCAGAGATGCCCCTTAACCACCGGGCCAGCCCATCCTCTGGTACTCAGCTCCATCAACACGCACAGCTTTGCTGGCTTTATCATCGAGCACTAGCAGCAATGAAGCAAAAGGGCTGTTGGCTAAAATACGCTGTGCCAGCAGCTGGAAGTATGGGCACGTCAAAGTTTTGCAGCACAAAATCAGCGAGGGGTTTTACATCGCAAGCACTTCTAGGATCAGTGGATTTAGATGCTATATAGGTAAATGATGTTGACTGTTCCCTTTTTCAATTTTAATATGATGTGCCAGGCTCTTTGAAAAACACATAATTAAGCAATGGGACATAGCAGACAATGTGAAAATAATAATGATATAATTATATCCTTAGGACATGCACAAAGCCTAAAAATGTAATGAAGTGTGTCTGATTCCTCTTGTGGGTGGAGGGGTGAGTGTGATTAATATGTATTACATAGTAACCCTATCCCCAGAGTTATGTTATTTCTTATAAAAGACATTTTTATTGATGGAAATAAATAATATAGAGACAGGCCATTTAGAAAGCTGCCTGATTATTTCAGCTGAACTACAATATGTGATTACTGAGTGTTAACTCACAATTAGGTAATCTATGATGTTCCAACAAATCAGAAGTCTTCCCGTATCTAAAATATTTTTAATCATTACGGAAGAAAACTTGCGTCTGGTACAGCAAATAACAGCATCAAATTCACTTCTGAAGAAACACCCTGTGGGAAAAAGTCAAACGCTGAAGCGAACAATTGTGCCGACCTGCTTTTCACCCTGCTTTCCCACCTCAGGCGGGATAGAGCCGAGCCGAGTGAGGAAGTCCTTGAATTCCTCAGCCCCATCTCTTATCACATTTAATATTGCTTATACTATTGTCACAGCTCTAGGCTATAATTTAGAAAAAAAAAAAGAAGAAAAGAAAAAGTTAAACTATCTAGCTATAAACAAGCGTATCTGCTTCCCTGAAAGGGAAGCCCATAGAGTCCTGATAACATCTTTTCATCTTGGCTGTACTGTATAGATTTATCTTCTACTTCTAACCTCAAAAAGACAAATGAACAAAAGAAAACATTTGTGCTGTGTACGATGTGTAGTTTTCTGTTTTGTTCAGATACCTGTGCCTATTCCCACTGAACACGGTTGTCAAAATATTTTAACTCATTTCTATTAATTATGTATTCCTTGCATATTGCCAGTTCCCTATTTTGTGCTTCATACCTATGATATACGATATGGCCCTGGCCACACCAGCTGTCATCTGACGTTGGCAGATAAAATTTTATATTTAAACGATGAGGCAAAGGAGAATGAGTCATCAGCTATGGACTGAAACTACTATGTAAAGAATGTGTTTGAAAGTAATTAATAAAGAGTCAAAATAAAATATTTAGCCAGTAAAATGCGAGAAGCACTTTCAAAATTAGAAAATAGTATGAAAGAAAGTCAAAGTCAAGAGACTTTGGAGGAAAGAATAGATACAGACATAGACAAGA
The DNA here is from genome assembly GCF_040807025.1 of Struthio camelus. Classification (NCBI taxonomy): domain Eukaryota; kingdom Metazoa; phylum Chordata; class Aves; order Struthioniformes; family Struthionidae; genus Struthio; species Struthio camelus. Next base: position 51,452,489 of record NC_090982.1, read on the forward strand.
TGTCTATGACAAGATTATATTGAAGGTATTATTAATTTTACTTCTTTACCCTCTCAGAAGACATCTTTCATAAGAATAAGGTAAAATCCCGTGGTAATATAAAAAAGGAGCACCAGTAGCCTGTTAGTAGCCATTTGAAGTAATGGGGGCTCTGCATCCTACTAGGCTTGGCTAGAAGAAGCTTTCTTTGTCATCCTACTCTTCTAAAAATTAGTGTTGCATCATTTTGACCATAAAAATACAAAAATAAAAACAAAACAGGAGTAGCTAAGGGAAAGATTCATAGAACTGCTAGAAAAGGAGATAATCCTCTTTTCTCTCTTTCAGTCCTGAAACAAGCAGAGTGAGTAGGGAGCAAGGTCCCTGACTTCCTTGGCGAGTGCCCTGATCGCTGGGCTCTCAGGCATCCTGGAAGCAGAGCGCTCCTCCCGCACCCCCTGGGCTGAGTCCCACTCACTGCTCCAGGGGCTGTTTAATAATATATACAAGTGAAACAGTATCAAAAAGAAATGGCAAGCATCTCATTACAGAAAATCCTGTTGCATGGTGATTTGGACATTCAGCTGGCAGCAGAGAAGTGAGTTCAAATCTCCTGACCCAGCAAACAGCACTGAACCTGAATCCATCTCAGATAATTTTCCAAAGCTGCCAGGCAAGCAAAAGGCATTTTCTGGAACAGCTTTGTTAAAAATCAAACTGTGTCTGTGTATAATGTTTCGATTTGCATGAGCTGATAGATTCAAACAAAAAACTGCTTCACTGAAATATTTCTGATTGACTGTCTTACATATTTTACACGACTTGCCCACCTAAAACATAACCACTGTAAACACTGGTAAATCTGTTTTATTAACCTTTTTTTTTTGGTGCATGCATATTACTGGATATTATATACTCTTAGGATTTTATCTCCAGTGAATTTACTATTGGCTGAGTTTGGATATTCTTGCTCCTGTATTATTTCCAGTGTTTTTTATGGAAGTTTTGCGTTAGCAGGGAATGGGGAATTACAACCCAATATTCCGTGATACAAGCTTCATACTTTAAATGGATATGCATACTATTTTATTAATTTATTCATGTACAGGATATTCCTCTTTCTGTAGAACACAAAAAGATTGAAGTTTTAAAATATAGATATGGTCTTGCCATAATTTTTCCTATTTTTTTCAGTCTCAGCTACAACAAAGAAATTTTGCAAACAGAACAAGACTTTTTATAGAAACAGCACTTTACAGAGATCCATTTAGCTTGCTTAAACTCCTGCCAGTTTTAGTAATTTTTTTAAAGGGTCAAAAGAAGAAGCAGGAGTTGCTGGAAGCTTCTAATATGGAGAAGTCAAGATTTATTTTTGTAACAACCACAATCTAGGTTAATATGTTCTAAAAGCTTTAACCCTAAGAAAATGCTAGCATTTTTTTATCTGCTAGTAAAATTAATGCTGCTTAGAAAAATGAACACGTTCTTTAGGGCAACTTCATCCATGGAAGGAGTAGGTGCACCTCTAGAGACGTCAAAGAAGTTTGAACATTTTTATGTCAGTAATTAATTCAAACCTTATTCGGTAAAGAAAAAAAAGAAATAATCTGACAGTGCCATGGTTCCTTAATTTCTTCTGTTATAATGAAGTTTATCTTTCATCCTGATAGCCATTAAGTTACTGCTTTCAATGAATACTCCTCTCCCACACCGAGAAACCTTTCTGAAACGGAATTTCATTCTGCTGTCTCTGATAGGGCTATAAAACGATTTCCAGGAGAAAACAGAAAGGGAACAGCACAAAGGAGATTCAGACTTCCTGAGGGGTATTTATTGACTGTTTTAGTAATAGTTAACAAGGTAGTAAAATCTATATTGCATGTATGCAGTTAGTGTCTAATTAGTCATTACAAATGAAAGCTTAAAATGTGTTTTGACCTTTTCTCTGGAAAAATAAACACAGTAGGCTTATAAGTAATTGGAAAACAAGTACTTATAACTACAAAACTAAACGATTTAGGACAGAGTGCTTTAGTAATGGTAGTTTAGAAAATGTGTCAATCTGTTATTTTAAATTTCATGTCAGCCTGTAGCAAACAATATCTATCCCTATGTTTTACAGAGTACTCACCTGCTATTCTGGATGAGGTATAAGTTATGAAGGTATGTCCTGCCTGTTCACCTGGGCAAAGCACAACACAGGAAGTATCCTTCCAGAGCTACCGGTTCTTTTACTATTAAAATTTTAATATCTCTGACTGTTCCTCTCCACAATTTCATTTTTACTCTTTATTTTAATGTATCCTTTATTGTAAGTTCCAGACAATAGGATATGGCAGACATAAATGTTTACGGCTGTTTTCTTTTTCCAGTCCCACTGTGGAGGGACTGGAGGTTGTAGCCTCCAGGGTTAGGGAGGTTGTACCATTGCTATTTTACAGATGAGAAACCGAGACACACAGTTGCCAGATTCAGTTCCTACTTCTGATGTTCATTGGAGGTATTACAATACCCAAACAGTCATGCTAATCCTAGAAGGTGGAAACAGCTCAAACTCGGCGCCTAGGTGCCCTCCAAGAAGAGCGGTGATATCCTTGACAGAGAGCAGCTCACTGGCACACCTGCTCAGCACAGCTGGCCCTGACACCCCAGCCCGAGGTCCACGCTCACATCTGGAGCAGTTTAGGCACCGGCCGCAGGCTGCGCTTTCAGACCAACCCAGGCCCCAACTCACCAAGAGATTTCTAAGAGCAGGCGCCTTTAGCGTAACAAGCACCTGACCAGAAAGAGACGATAAAAGAGCAATTTTGGTGTCAGCAAAGCATCCTGTAATCCGCATCTCACGTTGCTGGTGGCTCCCTCACCCCTCAAGTGTGCCTGGGCACTGCAGAGGAAGGAGGGGAAGATGTATGGCATCAGAGGGAGAACGAGCAAGGAGACACAAACTCTTCTGGAGAGACAGGTCTCCAGTCCCTGCTCAAGTCCAGTGCTTGCAATACGTTATATCTAATGGATCGTCAAGAAAAAGTGTACAAAAACTTCCTTTGGTTATGCTTTCTTTTAAACACCCACTAACTCATCATTAATACGATGTTGGCAATAGGCAGATTTCCACTGACATCAACAAAGTAGCAGGATCTAGAGAAACCTAGTCTTGAGAAATTGTATTTACACAGCTAGTTCTCGTTCCTCTGACCACACCTAGTGGCTTTACTGAAACCAGGAGCAAAAACGCCATCTGATATCAATGGCATAAGGATTTTTCACACTGGCTTTAATTCAGCTATGTATCTGAACTATTGGAAAGTATAAAAATGTATTTAAATATGTGCAGATTTGTGCTTGATACTCGTATTAACAGCTATAAAGTAAAGTCAGCAAAAAAAATATAATTAAAGGAAGACAAACCAAACTTTCATAATTAAATGTTTAGTTGTAAACAGTGAAATAATTGTAAGAGAAATGTTTCTGGCTTTTTATGCTGTTATCAGTAGTCTATTACGATTGAATGGATTTACTGTTATTTCAATAAGGCTTCTCCGAAAGGTGGACAGAGGACCCATTAGGTAACTATTGTGTAGCTTAATCCATAACAAGACCCTCAGAAAATGACCTGAATAAATATGCCTGAGAACACTTAAATATGCACATAAATTTACTTAAATGAGTGATTCTAGTTCAATCACAGTTGTCACCTGTCTAAAATTATTTATATACATAAATGATTGTGAGATTCAGGATTTAATCTCAGAAAATATAAGTTCAAAACCACATTCTGTCAGCAAACCAAAGCAGCTGCAGAAGTAACATCTACGTACTTCAAAATACTGTGAATAAAATATTTACTTTTAGCTATGCCTATAACATGTTACACTTCCAGTTTTGGGGGAGTGAAACACCTGTAAAAGATCTGCACAATATTTTGGGGGATGTGGAGGAGGAAATAAAGGAGTTGTTCACTTTCCATTTTTTTTAGGTCTTCAAAGTTTATTTAGAAATATTTTTTTCCTTCTTGTATTTTATCTCAGAGATATGCTATACCTTGTCATCCTAATTTGATATGAAACCCAGGCTGTATGTGGACTTGCATGCCAAATGGAAGGATGGAGGTGCCTGTCTGTACCTTACAGTTGTACTGACCTGTACCAACCGGTCAAAACGCTCATCCGGTACTGGAACTAAAGAAATACTAACAAATAAACATGACTTAAATGGCTGGTTAAAATCCCCTTTCCCTTTTCAGCTTGCAATCTGTTGACTCATTTGATGGCATTTCATCAAGATTCTACCTTAGCAGACATGATCTAATTTCCTATTAAAAAGAGACATGAACAGAATTATTGGAAAATAAAGTCTGCCCATCCAGATTTTTCCCAGCTATACCCAAAAGGAAAAATTGGCAAAAATCCCATTAGATGGTCTTTAATAAGCAATCTTTAAAAATATTTATCTAATTAATGTATTATTTATCCAAGAAATGTGTTACTTAAAACGCAATTACAATACTGCGTGTGCAGTAACTTACTTGGATTGGAACAGGACTGTGCCTATTTAATCCTTTCATTTGTTCTGATTTTTCCTAATGCTTTTGTCCTTTTGCTCAAGAGGTTGAGGTCTCTCCAAGGGCTCACCAATTTCAGTTAACATTATTTCTGAAATATATGTTTTAGCAAGAGGTGAAGAAGAGGTGGGTGTTTTCATGTAATGTAATTATTCTAGGACAGTGACATCTTTATCAAGAGTAATGGTAGAAAACAAGGCAGATATATCATGTTGATGAAGAACTACAACAAAAGCTTCTCTCTAGAATATAAAGTCTAGTCAGTATAGCTGATAAGCAGATTTTTATGTTTCTGTAGAGAAACTAGAAATTAAAAAATATCTACTCTGTTGAAAAAAGGTCTGCTACATCCAAAGTTCAAACCACTGTAAACTTGCTTTAATTCACTTATCTCAGGTGCAAATAGCAGCAAAACTGCAAACGCAAAAACTTGAGAGCAGCTGGTTGCCTGAGCAACTGCACAGGGTTTTTGCTGGGTTTGGATGCTCTGGTCTCCACGGCTGTGCCTCGGCTACTAAATCAAATGATGCCAGCGAATGCTTCCAGCCAGGGAACGTAACCATCTATGAGGCTGTTGCCTGGCAGGATTTTGTGCGGTGCCAGGCAGTGCTCAGCCGGAGGGCTCGCAGGCATGGTGCAGAGGTCGGAGGCGCCAGGTGCTGCGCTCCCAGGCAGCCCCTGCTCGGGGGCAAGGGCTCATGAGCTTCAGCGCAGGTCAAGAGCCCAGGCCTGAGAGTGCATCGGGGAAGGCTGCACTGACTAGCATAGACACAGTAAAATGCATATTTGGGTAGCTAGTTTGGGAATGCCTGCACATTACGGCCACCTCCTACCTACTCTGTAGCCAGGCCAGTGAAATCAGACATCTGCTCAAAGGCGGATAGACAATAGAACACCACATTTTTCGGCAAGCAGAAGTGTTATGTTATTATAAATGGCTACATTCACTTCTGCTCACCGGCAGGGAGGTGTGGGGAAACATGAGTCAATCCCAGGCACTTAACCTGCAAACAAAAAGTTCACAGAAGGGCATTTCTCTTCATTGACTGTCATGGTTTTTCCTCTTTCCAAGGAGCTACACTCCCTTTTGCAAGGAGTCTCAAACCTATGTAGACCCATTTACTGCAGTGATATATTAAAATTGACTGAGAATCAGCATTGTAGCATAAAGAATAAGAACAAGAGTTAAAAAAAAAAATAAACTGCAAAGTGTGGGTTAGAAATCCTGGGGTTTTACTTTTACATTTCAAGCAGTGGGATTTCAGTGCAGAAGAGTTATCAGTGTCTTTGAATTTTCCTGAAGCCTTTTAAATTTTTCTAAAGCCACTGCAAGTAGAAAGGCAACAAGTGTCAAACATTTTGTGCACAGAAAGGCAAGGCGCAGGTTAAATATTAACGCTGGCTCTTGTATGAGTTCTGAAAAGAACTTTCCAAGGATTTAATTACATGAGTGAATCCTGGGATATATAGCAGGAAAGACTGGAAACTTTTTTTTGTTGTTTGCTTCAAAAGCAGAATCCAGGTGCACCGCCTGGCATCCCTCCCTGAAGAGCTCCCCCAGAGTCGGTAACGGCAAATGAGAACCCCCCCGACCTGCACTTCTCTGCCTTCGATCTCTTTGGCAATCCTCTACTACCTCAAAGCAAAATAAGACGCTACACTTGTATCCAGACTGAGCGAGGACGAGCATTTGACTCTCACTTGCAACGAGCACTGCTTGGAATAGTGTCTTCACTCTGAAATTAAGAGGTCACATTTTCACAGGAGGATCACGTAGCTCATTCCTATCTCCCAATGCGTCTTTGCCTTCCAAACTCTCACCTTCTTGCTACTGAAAAGGAAGAAACCAGCTTGCTCCACGATTGCCCCGTGTTCCATTCAAAGGGATTGATTTCCTTCACAGAATCACAGAATCGTTTAGGTTGGAAGGGACCTCTGGAGATCATCTAGTCCAACCTCCCTGCTCAAGCAGGGTCCTCAAGAGCATATTGCCCAGGATCACATCCAGACGGGTTTTGAATATCTCCACCAAAGGAGACTCCACTACCTCTCTGGGCAACCTGTTCCAATGCTCTGTCACCCTCACAGTGAAGAAGTTTTTCCTCAGGTTCAGATGGAACTTCCTGTGGTTCAGTTTCTGCCCGTTGCCTCTTGTCCTGTTGCTGGGCACCACGGAGAAGAGGCTGGCCTCATCCTCTTGACACCTCCCCCTTCAGATACTTGTACACGTTGATGAGATCCCCTCTCAATCTTCTCTTCTCCAGGCTGAATAGGCCCAGCTCTTGCAGTCTTTCTTCATAGGAGAGGTGCTCCAGCCCTCTAATCATCTTGGTAGCCCTCCGCTGGACTCTCTCCAGGAGTGCCATGTCCCTCTTGTACTGGGGAGCCCAGAGCTGGACACAGGACTCCAGGTGAGGCCTCACCAGGGCTGAGTAGAGGGGCAGGATCACCTCCCTCCACCTGCTGGCAACACTCTGCCTAATGCACCCCAGGAGACCATTGGCCTTCTTGGCCACAAGGGCACACTGCTGGCTCATGCTTAACTTGTTGTCCACCAGGACTCTCAGGTCCTTCTCGGCAGAGCTGCTTTCCAGCAGGTCAACCCCCAGCCTGTACTGGTGCATGGGATTATTCCTGCCTAGGTGCAGGACCTTGCACTTGCCTTTGTTGAACTTCAGGAGGTTCCTCTCCACCCAGCTCTCCAGCCTGTCCAGGTCCCTTTGAATGGCAGCACAGTCTTCTGGTGTGTCAGCCTCTCCTCCCAGTTTAGTATCATCAGTGCACTCAGGAAACAAATCAAGTGCATTTTCATACTGGACTCCTCAACAGAAGTAAGTGGTAGGCACTTACTACACACAGAGATAGTAGAAGAAATGAGGAGCCAAACACTAACATTTCTCCTCAAACCCTAGATGGTTAGGGAATGTAAAGTACTGCAAGAGGGGATTACACAGCACTGGGAATAAAAACTTCACTTGCATACATTTGATCAGGCCCAAAACACTCATAAAATAGTTTTTAAAGCTGTTATGCTTCTAAAAGCACATTAAAACATAATAGACTGTCCATTTATATTGCTTCTTATTCATGTGTTAGCTCATATGTTGGGCATAGAGTTCAAGTTAAGGTTTATGAGGACACTAAATAAAAATTAATTCTGCATCATAAAAATGTTTTCATAATATTTATTCCTTATCTGTTAAGTGTTTTACTAAGTTTATCTCATGAAAACACTGATTAAATCTAGAGGAATAAAACACTCTTTCATTGGCAGATGTGTCCTTATCTTATCTGCATTGTTTTTCTTGAACTTAAAAATGAGAATTTTCATCTTACAAGAAACCAACTAATGAAAGTGCTTATACGGAAACATAAGGTGGAAAACATAAATTATATCATCTTTCTCATGTTTTGCCCAAGTATTTTGGTTGTGCAGGCACTGGGCTGATGCAAATTAAAAATCAGCATATCACTGTTCAGTGTTGTTCCCCGATGGAACTCTATTAACACTTTTCAAGATCTAGGACCAGGTATTCCAGCTGTGTACCAGACTGTTATGGTTCCGGTGGCATTTAAAAAGAACTTTCCAAATTATCAAAGGCATATCAGCACCTTCATTTCGTGAAAGTATAAAAAGGGTGGAAAGCTACTTGTTCTAAAAGTACTGAGTATCACTTACGTTCTCATAAAATTGCGATTGTCTGGTTTTCTATCAAATGTGATCACGTTCTTTTTTGCCATAGGAAAATCATAGTCATAAGTTCACTATGAAAGTCATCGGGGCACTAAGTAACAGAAGTTATCAGAGGTAACATGGAAATAATTCAATTGTGAAAACAAAACCCACAAAGACCAGCAGATCCTGAGCATAACAGCTACATATGCATTTCCGTAAGTATTTTCCAGAAATGCCTATGTATATTTATAGGAAATATATGAAATAGGAATGTGAGAAATCAACACTACTGGGATTTTCCTCTTTCTCAAAGAAAGTTCAATTGCCCTTGAAAGAGAGAAATCAAGCAACAAGGACCACATCCTAGGAAATGCAGATCTCTTTCTATAATGTAAAAAAATCAATTCACATGTGCATGTGTCTTTCTCGATAAACTAGACCTAAATTCCTCAAATCAGTCTGTGCATCCTGTAGGACTTTGCCTCTCTCCATACCTTTAGGCACTAAAAACTTTTCTTCACTTATACAAATCCTGCTTGAGCTTCTATGGACTCATAAGCAGATTAGTAGCTGCTTCTAGGCAAGACAGCAAATAAACATTTAACAAAGTGCTTTAAATGAATTCTAAGATGACAAAAGTGTAGCCTGGTGGACACCTGCAGGTAGCATGCAGAGCTTTTTAAAATTTTTTTCTTATCCTACAGCCTAAAAACTTTTATGCTTTCTTTTCTTCACCAGGCTAGGCAAAGTGGGGCAAGAGCTAAACCTCTGGGATTAAATTACATAAAATAGCGTGAGGAAATTGGCCAACAGGCTAGAGCACTTGTAAGGCGAGTGCAGTCCTTAGTAACCAAGGGCGGAGGTACAAAATGCACTTGTAAATGGTATATACCTATTCCTCAAGCTGGCTTCAGACTAAATGGTTTGTTTCCTTGTTACAACACAGCTGCAGAAGGAAACTCCAAGGCAGCCACGCTGCTTCCAGGCCCAGCCCGCCTATTCAGCTTCACTCAGGGGCGCTGCAGAGCATGGGAATCGGAGGCACTTTAAAAATACCTATATATTTAAGGAACCAGGCTGTTCTTAGCCGCTGGCTGCAGCCTCCGTCTCCGGAGGCAGAGCTCCTGCTGCGCTCTCCTGTGCTGGGACCGCGAGCCATCGCAGCCCTGAGCAATGACCGGGAAGGGGAAGATGTGCCACGGCCCTCTAGGGCTAGCAGCGGCAGGGAGAAGGGGTGCTCATCTAATGGCCCGCTGTGACTGTGGGAGCTGCGTGACATGCCGTCACTTAAATAGAGGGGCCAACTTTGCTCCTTAGCATGGAGTTCTTCTACTTTACCTGCCAGAAACTTTAAAACAAATCGCCTCCTCGCTTTCCTATGTTTAATGTAGTGTTACTCTCTCTTATCAAACCAAAATTAATTCAGAAGTTCTCTATTTGTCAGTAACGGTTCTAGCTGCACTTTGCAGGCACCGAGGCAGGCATTTCAGTGTGACAGGCATGGTCACAAAGCTGTACGCTGATGTTTTATTAATGGCTGTCAGTCCAAGTAAATCTAAATTGTATATAAGAGTGAGCAGTGACACACAGAAAATGATGTACCCTGACAAAACGCAATACCATATAGACTACTTTTCCATCTGGTGAGCAAGGAAACAGTACTAACAGTTTGCTTGCTATCCTTTGTACACCGTAATGTTAACATAATGTTATATCAGTGTTACCCTGACATGGTAAGAAATGCACATAAAGCATCCAGATTTCGTCTCTTGGTTTGAAATCATTCACTGTTTTTGTAGCAGAAGTGCTATGAGGTCATTCCTAGGTAAGTGCAGTGTAAGAAAAAGCGCTGGACACCCTGGGCAGGCTGGCACTCTGCTTTCCTCACTTTGGTGCCCCCAGACCTGCATTAGGGACACTAGGGTGCAGGTATTTAAGAAAACGGCAACTCTGGCCACATGTATGAAGCACCTCAGCTGTGTCCTAGCTGCTCTGTCTGGGGCTACCCCGCAAGGCCACCTGTCAAACAGACACAGAGCTGCCCTTAGGTTGTCTTACAGACTCTCCACTGGCATCCTGTAAAAACTGAGCCACCAGAGGCTGGAAAACTCTTTGAGAAATGCTGAATGTTCAGTCTAGTGGTGGACTAGAGGAGAGGAAAGCAAAGAGCAAGCAGATCCAGAAAAAGACTCGGCTCAAAGGAGCACTGTAGAATAGATCTGCTCCCAACATGGCTTCAAAAGACGCTCTAGAGGAACCCTCATGGAAAAATGAGGTCCCTCAAGAGGAGATGATTTGCAAGGAAAACAAAAGGAGACTACAGACAGTAGCGACTTCTGTTGTGATGCACATGTTGTACAACCACATCAAAAACTCAGTCTTTATGACTGTATAACCTTCCCTCATCATCCAAAGCTTGGCTGGATTCATTCCTAATCAAATCAAGTGCAACTTCACTGCAGCGCTATGGATCATGCTTGGCTTTGAAATGTGGTCACCACTGACAAGGATGCTCGGTTTTGGCCAGGATGAACAGATGGACGAATACCCAAGCACTTGCTAGGCCAGCTGCACAGACCCTTAGCTTGAGGATTTTTTTTTTTTTTTTATTCAGCAGACAGAGCTTAACCAGAGAAGTTGTCAAGAGTAATAATGCAACTTTGGCTACTAAATTCAACAGATACATTTGAAAATTACTGAGTGCAGGTCAAGGTTGTAGAGCAGGTCACATAACCTAGAGACTTCTACCAACCCTTAGCAGTAGTGAATGCTTTTGGAAATTAGCTATAGTTTTGCGCCGACCTCTGAATTAAACGAATAGATCGTTTACACCTGTTTGACCTATTGTTTCAGGTTCCTTTCTTATTCAAGAATAGATGTCAATATCTTTTTTCTTTTCATTTGCATTCTGACCACAGCTTTTGCTCTGGGGTAAACCATGTGACCTTTTCTAATATTCACATAAGAATTACTACGGAGGTACTGTCAATACATTTTCAGGTGATATATTTGGAAATATCTTGCCTGAAAACAGTTCCTCTGCTGGGGACAGCATTTTTGAGGGAGCTGGCTAGAGCTATGGGGGAAAGAAAACAAAGCTGCTATAAAGCCTCTGAAGAAACCTAACTGAAAAGCTGATGACTTTGGAGTGTTTAAGTCAATGTAAACTCTGACAGCTGAAATAAACAGCTTAACAGGAAAATAAAGGATTTTGTGGCTGAGTATCTACAATCAAGATAAAAAAGATGAATGCAGATTTGCCAAAAAAAAAAGTCTTTAAGATTTGATCTGCATCTCAGACACACATATTCCACTGACACAATTACGCTATGATACTTTCACAGGTAGCTTTGTTCATTCTCTTTGTTTGGATGCAAGGGTTTCCCAGGCTTCCTCGATCTTCTTGCTTCCTGTTTCCTTTGAAAAATCATGAGCACATTGTGCTGTGCAGGATTAGAAGCAGCACAACAAATTCAAAGTTATAAAAACCATCTTTTCCTCCTTATATGATGCATATGTTACTGAAGTCTCAAGAAAAAAAAGCCCTCTTGGAAGATGAATAGGCAGTAGAACTAGTAAATATCAAAGCCAGGGGCCGCAGACCACTGCATCCAGAGTCAGTGGTTTCAGCGTGCCCGCTTTCCTCTGAAGTCATGATCTTCGTTGTCATTCCAGTTTCCCCAAATGTTGGTGCCCAGCAGGCTTCATTGGGAATAAGGATTTGTTTTGTTTGTGAAACTGTATGCAGCTGACATTATCCTAGAACTTTCATTAGGACTGAATGTTTTATAGAGAAATTCAGTTTAATAACAATTTTCTCCAAGCCTATAATCACACTTATAATCAAGTGGTAAAATACTGATTAAATGATACTAAGGCAATTAAAGGTCCCCATACCTTCTTTAGTAAGAACTCCCTCATATGTGAACAATAAAATAATAAAATGAGTTAGGTCTTCCTGGGAAGCCTCACTTTCTGTCTTGTACTCAGACTGCTTGTACTTTTAGTTTTTTTGAGCGCTCATCTAGTAAACTGACAGCAAAAGGACGGAAAATATGAATATTTAGAGAAACAAGTTCAAACAAATGAGATGTAATCTTTGAAAAATTACCTATGGCCCAGGTTATCCACATTGTTCAAAAAAATAGTTTCCCTACTGCATTTTTCTTAACACAATGACAAAAATAGGCTCCACCTTTCTAAATTAGGATCTCATCAATCTTTCGCCTAAGGAAGTTTTACTGAAGGTAGCACTAGCAGGAGTTTTCTTATACAGTGTTGACCCTTGAACAGTCTCTCCCTTAGAGGTGGACATGTTCTAAGCAACAGCAGACATTATTCCCCAGAAATAAAGTATATTTTCCAACAAAGAAACATCAGCAGATCTGTTCTTTTTTTTTTTTCATTTAAATAAGACAAAAAGTGACATCAGTCACTTATAACCAAAAAACAAGCAACATTACTCAGTAAACAAGCTGGGAACATACCCACGAGGACTAACAGAAGGATGTGAAGTTCATGACGTGGGCAAGTTTGCTGCATTAAGCCTAGATTTCATAAATATCCAGCGCCCTTTCTTGAAGTCTAATACTTATACTTGTGTTCTGTGGGACTCAGCTATACGTTACGTTTAATTACAGCAATTCATCATTGGTAGCCCTCACCAAACCCTGCCAAAAAGGAATTTATGTCCATTCATTTATTTCAATAGTACAAATTACCCTCTGTATATAATTTTTGGTTTTCCACATACTTAAAGCATTACTCACCTGTAATGCTTTGTATTTCCTCTTGAAATCAAACAAAAAAACATGAACACAATTTTTAAAGCTCTTAGAGATAATTTAGTCTGATTCCATACAAAATACAAGCTGAAGAATTTCACCTGGCAATTTCTGAAGCAAATCCATAACTTCTTTGTAAGATATAGCTCCCTATCTAGAAGTTATTACACCTAAATTTAAAGATCTCACTACAACCCTTGGTGAGCTGTTTCGGGGGCTAATTGCCTCTGTAGTAAATTGGTTTTTATACAGCATAGGATAAAACAGATCAGTTGATTGGGCTGGACTTTTACTTCCTGGAACACCGATTTGTTTTGTGTATAAAACTTGGGGAAGTTGGTAGTGGCAGGTATTTGAGCACTCAACAGGTATCTGCTTGTCAGCAATACTAGAGGGTGCAGAATCCTATACTGCCTATGATCACCTAATGAGTTGATCTTGAAGCTCTTCTTCATATTTGAGAATGTAACACGTGCCTGTTGTAGTTTCATATTTGTTTCTCAATCTTTCCATCCTTACATCGAGATTTTTTACCATTACAGGCTTTCTTGTTAAATTATACTTTTAACTGACACTTGCCTTGCAGAGATTTTGTCCTAGATCTAAGCGGATTGATTTAGTGGGGAACTAAAGCTTTATGTATTTGGTGTGGAGGGGGAAATTCCTTCTAATAGATGCTTGGATATTGAATAGAAGGTTAATAATTACTTGTAAGCAAAGTGGCAAGAGTTACTTAACGGTGAGCTAACGACTAGAATTAAAAACTTAAGAAGCTGAGCTCTTAACTAGTAGGAGTGGGCATATGCATCTCTTGCCTTAAAACAAAGTACTGCCTAGTTATGGGCAGTGAATTTAGTCATAAATTCAAGCATATACTAAAAATACAGCAAATGAAGCCCTGACCCTTTAACATTATGAGCAAAATTTTATTGATTTCTCTGTGGCAAGGACTTCATCCAATGAGTTTGTTAGCTCATGTTCTTAGCTTCTAGAAGATAAATGTCTTGTAGGTAGGCATATTTCCATAATGTAATTTTTCTTTAAATTTTAGGGGACTCCTGACAGATTTAAGGGGTTATATGTAGTTAAGAATGGTAGGACAAAAAATATATTTGTGCAAGGAAAGATGTTTTATATGAATTGTTTTTCCTTTTGATTTAGACTCCTTAATCATGGAGAAAGAACTTGCAATGGACACGATAAAACTAATCGATGAAACAAGATGGATTAAAAGATGAAGTGCAAAAGAGTAAACATAAACATTAAATAAAATTGGACTTTCATAACCAAAATATCCTAGAGAGATTTACAAAAGTTGGAGAGGAATGCAGATAGTGTTAGAAAACACAAAATACATCACATTTCCAAGAGAAACTGTTGCAGGAGTGCAGTTACAGCACCTGCCTAACACTACTGCACCTATAAATTAGTTAGTCAAAATCAGTTTTGTTGAGGAGACGGAGAGAAAGTGAAAGCTAAACCTCAAAACAAGCAGGACACAAGAGTGCTGAGAGTCAGGAATAATATCTGTATTTGAGATTGCATGGCCTTCATCTTTTTCTAAATGATTCTCAAATGGAATTGAGACCCGAAAACTGCCTGTCCCATTTTAAAAAAAGATTGTTTAAAGTAATAAAAAGGTAATCTACTAATCTGCTAAAGCCATCAAAACAATAGATCAAATCCATACATTCTAGGATGAATTTCTTTACTGAGAGATGCATTCAGGTTGTGAAAAGAGACAAAGTAATATTTATAGGTTTCAGTGTCAACAGGGATATAAGTAAGGCAGAACTTACAACGAATCAAAATTTGGCTCGTAACAAACCAGTTACAATATGGTCATCAGACAAACAGGGTTGCCAGGGTTGCCAACATTGACAATGGTACAAGGAGATTGAGGAGATTTCAAAATAATTTATGCTTCACAAGCTTTCTATAAATTGTAATAAAAAGGCTAAATCTTCAACAGATAGCTAGTTTACATATTAGAAAACTAAAATTTCTCTGTAAAGCACAAGTTTGTACATGAAAGCAAGTAAAAAGAAATCCAAACCATAACATCATGGGATATACTTTAATCTTAAAAAATCACAGAATCGCAGAATGGTTGAGGTTGGAAGGGACTTCTGGAGATCATCTAGTCCAGCCCCCCTGCTCAAGTAGGCTTTTACAGATTATTCCTGTTTCCTTGGTCCAAACTTTGCATGCACAACATTATACAGGGCTTTTCAGAGATGTTCCAAGAAGATGTTCTATCATAGCCAAAGCATAGGACAGAAATGACCCAGCAGAAAAAGATTTAACAAAATCCATGGATGGAAGCAGAAGATAGAATTCTAATTACAAAAATTCAGAAAAGTGAAAGGAGCACTGGCAGCAATTGTTGAATAAAAATCCAGCACATGGTTTGTGGAGAATATTTTGACAATTGACAATGCTTGAGTCAGAAGAGAAGGGAATGAGCTACTTTTGGATTTTAAGGCAAAACAGGGCAGAAGCGGAGAACAGAAATGGAATACAGAAAGGAAAAAAGGAACCAACAATTTCAGCTAGTCTGTGGAGAACTATGATAAAATCATGGGAAGATAGGCCAGGATAGGGCCTTTAAAGACCATTTAATTACTCCAGGGCATGATCATTGCTGTATCTGTGTTTTTCCTCAATAAACAAATTTTAAATACACTTTTAAAAGGGTAAGAACTAATGTTAGAAGTTTCATACCACCATAAGCAAGCATGTGCTACACAGGCATGTCCTAAACCATAGCCTAAGTCTTCCCTCATGCAGTTTAATCCAATTATTTTTTTTATATTTACGGTGGAAGAGAGCAGAGCAGCTTCTTCCCTATATCTTTGCAGCACCCTTTTATGTGTTTGAAAACTGTTGACATGTTCATCCCTCAGTTTTCTTTTGTTTAACAGTCCTACTCTTTTAATCTTTCACCCTAAGTCATTTTTTCTAGCCATCCAACCATTTCTGCTGCTTTCCTCTTGACCTCCCCTTAAGTTAGATGTTTCCATAAAACCGAAGTAGTCATCCTATCTGGTTCAACAGAAAACCCATCACCAAACACAGTATGAAATGTATGCTTTTGTGTTTAGAAGTGAATTTATTCTATGATAAAACTATGAACCCTTCCCTTCCTTCCTCTCTCCCCAACACGACTGGTAAACGCTATGTCTCAATCATGTTCAGTTTTTAGAAGAAATATATGCAAATCATTGAAGTTCTCCTGAAACTTAAGAAAACTGTAGCAACAAATTTCCAAACAGCAGTAGAAGTTATGTTTTCCAGTTTACACCAGGAGGTGCTGGCTTTCCCTTTAATGTTTCTGTAAGAAGATTTGCAAGAGAACTTCACCCACTCCAGTTAGATCATAGCATCTATCACGCTTAGGCCACCCTCTCAGAGTCTTCTGCATCATCAAACTCACTTTAGCAGCTGAGAATTGCAGAAAAAGAAAAAAGTATCCAGTGGCACTCTTCCACAAGGAGGTTGTTTCAACATCAATAAGGACATTAATGGTGGCATTCATCTGATCAAATGCAGACATTCAAAATAAAGATGTTTGTATCTAAGCTAGTCAGTCTAGGCTACCTGTAGTAGGTCCCTTTTAATAAGTGATCCTTTTCTTTCTACTCTAAAGGAGATTCAGTTTAGTAGACTTAGATTGCATCTACCTTAGACGTCTTTATTAGGATGAGACAAATTGTTCCCCAGAAGTATCTAAATCTTTCCTCGATTATAAAGGGAGCTGTGAGTGACTTATTGAGATGTAGGTCTCTACATTTGGTCAGATGAATCCCAGCCTAATCCCAGTGTCCATACATTATAGCAGCACATCTCTGAATCCTCTCTGGTCTCCAGAACTTCAGTTTTCATTTTACAGACTCTAGCTGTTATAATTACAAACAAACAAACAAGTAAATAAGAGATACATTTGATGGAAGCATGAACTATGTTCCTACCTGGTTTCTCTGAAAAGCGTGAAATATACGTATTTTTCTAAGACACCCTGTAACAATGCCAAACAGATATTAAAGGTAGTCATTAAGGTCTATTTTTTACCAGAGTAGCTTGCTAAGCCAGAAAATCCCAACTGGAAGTGAATGACTTAAAAATTCTTTGACACTTTTTCTACCCACAGTTGTTACTCATTCGTCAGGACCACAGAGATAAACTCTTCAGGCCAAAAAAGTGTTATCATTCCTATGTTAATTTTACCTGTTATTGTCTCTCTGCCTTCTAGCAGGAGTCCCACAGTGGCTGCTGACTAGAAACTCTAGCTAAGTGAATACTTTCAAAGAGTGTATTTCCTCATTAAGCTAGTGACAACTGTAGTTCTCACAATAGATCGTACTTCTGCTTCTTGATTGTGTTCATAAGATACTCATAAAAAGAGGTACATTCTCCCTTTCTTCCTATCTACATTTACCAATACATATATATTTCTACATATACATATATATATATGAGCTATATTTATGCTAATAATATAAAGTCAGAGCATGGGCCCAAACACTGTCACACAATCATCCATACTCGTAAGCTGTTATTACGGGCTGTGACACAGTTTTGACCCCTGCCAGCTAGCAGTCTCCTGGGCATTGGAAAATGCCTGGGTCTGAATTTAGCATTGGTTGGGAATCATTCCCAATACAGGAGGGAGAGCAAAAGAGTTTACTAGCATGGATAAAATTTGTACTGTGCCAGATGGCCTCAGGTCAAAGAACAGTTTCTGGCTCATTTTATTTAATATCAGAAGTGTAACTCAAAGTGTCATCCTTTTAAAAAGCTAGTATTTCCAGAAGACATGGGTTTGAAGGAGTATGTTTGTATGCGTGCTTAAAACAGTTGGGGTTGTTTTACAGTAACTAGAGGAGAAACGTCTCAGCCAGCTGCAAGAAAAATAGCCAGTGCTCCATATTACTATTCCCAGGTCAGATTTACAATGCACAGCCAGGAGAAATTCTAAACATTCAAAAAATCACAGAAGTATTCACGCAGCAAGCACACATTTGTTTATACAGCACAGTTAACGTTCTTGTTCCTGCCTGAGCTTCCACTGTGGAAAACATTAACGATAATGAAGTTGACACAACTCCTTAATAGATCCTTGGGCATATCTACTAGGGGCACACCAAATAGCGAGAAACGTGCCATACGTCTGCCAGTTGCTGTGGTCACCAGGGAAAATATGCTTGAGGTCTGCAGTGACTTTGTCTGAGGGAAGGAGAGCTGGAGAAGAGCTGGAGGGAACGTAGCAGCAGGGTGGGGGAAGTGTCCCTAAGGCCAAAATAATGTCATTGGTGCTCTGCTTCTTAATCAGACAGGCACTCTCATTTTCTGGAAAACCAACAAACATACTCTCCCCCTAATTAAGATCAAGACTGATTATGTGTTTTTGGATGGCTCAAGGTGGAAAATTTAAATCAGGGTCATTGTTTTCATGGCTGGTTCCAGACTGACACTGTGATTACCCAAATAGATGAGCTGCATGTGGAACCACTCAGCATTCAGCGCATTAACAGCTATGTTGTGCTTGAATCTTCCAAACCAGACATAATTCAACATCCTATGAACCCCAGTCCAGTGAATTCACTTAGATGTGAATAGGGAACAATGTGCTAATACTACCCATATAATAAATCAAAATAAAATTCGATCTCAGGAAAATAAAATTTGACAGGGAAGGACATGACACAGGCTTACCTTCACCTTTCTTAGTGGAAATACAATAGTCTCATTTTCCTTTTGGAAATGTCAGCTGAGTTTTTCCCACTCCCTCCAGTATATTCTAAGCGCTTCAATAATAGATGTAGAGAGAACTGTGGAAGAGTAGCTGAGAGGTTCTTTTTTTTCATTTTCTTTTAAGCTAATATTGTGTAATGCATTTTCACATTTCTATGTAAAGCACTTTCTGTTTGCACTAAGTTCACCGGCGCCTTGTTCGCAATTATATTATGGAAAAAATACGTAAGAGCCGGGGGGAATGTGAGTGTAGGCAGTGGACCAGATTGCAAAGGAACAGACCTGTCTATAAACAGACTGAAAATCTAACAAATTCAGTAAAAACCATTTGTAACTGTGATTAAAAACAAAGCAAGCAAAACCAGTTGATGGGTTTCACAGAAGATGACATCTGTTTACCATGAGCATGTTGTCATTTCCTCACAAAATGCTAGCAAATTACTTCTAGAAAAATTATTTATACACTCATCACCTACAATACAGAGGCTCCCATTCATGACCAGAACTTCTAAGTATATCAGTAAGAACTGCTGGGGAAGAAAGCCCTTCAGTGTATTTTATAATGTTATTATCATAAAATTGCGTATTTCACTAGCCTATACTCTCGGGTTCAGTTATTTCCTCATACTAGGACCCCTACCATTTCAACATGTTGTACTTGGAGTAAATCTGCAGCAGAATACTGGGATTAATATAAGCACAATGAACAATCACAGTAGAAAATGGATGGGCCTAAAAGAAAAAAAGATTGAAATAATAAATCTTCTTTTAGCTGGAATTCATTGAATTAGGGGAGCTTGGAATAATCTTTGCAAAGTGAATGTGGGAACTGATGCATGAGAAATAATTCTCTTATTTGCTTGACATTTTTAATTCAACTCACAGGGAAAGAAATGCAAATTTTAGCAGTCTCAGAAAAATCTTGATTTCATATAAAGCCATGTCAACTACTAATGTGACTCCAGAGATGCTGGAAAATGGGTTCAGAAATCAAAACTCGATCCTTTCACTTTCTTATGAAAATAAGTTTTGCAAAAATAGCGAAGCTGATTTGAAGAGAGTTATCTAGAGAGTTTACTGCGTTTAAGACAATGAAGGAAGTTAGCGAATGAAATTTCCTCTTTTTCATGTTCTTTTTTAATGAAGATGCCTGAAACATCTGAAGGCCCACACTCCTTTCTTTCTAGCTTTAAAGAGCTCACTAAATGAAACAGGGAAGAGGAAGCAATACTTTCTCTCTGATGTGAGTATACTCTCTGCAATGTCACTGATTTCTGTATACTTTGTGAACGACCTCCTGAGATGGTCTATATTTTCCTCCCACTACACTGACATTCAGATGAGATCCCCTAAGTGAGAATTCAGATATTAGAATGGACTGGAGAAAGAAAGAGGATTTAAAGAACATCTTCTTCCAGGTTTCTCCCAGCCCTCCATTGGCCAGCACTTTCCAGCCTTTCAATACTTTGGTAGTATTTCAGATTTGACATGTTGGGTTATCTGAGTTTTTCAGTTATTGGCTCATCTAGATTAGACTGAAGCTGCAGTTTTGCATATCACAAAATGCAGTGAAAATCCTTTGCGTTTCAAACTCTCACTGGATTCGAGTGTGGTTTCCTACTGAAAAAAGCTTTATGGCATACAGACAGACGTGTGCAATGGCACGTAACGGGGAATTTATTTTCCAGCTGGGGAAGTGAAGATTATAGAAAATTTTCATCACCACCATATATTATTATTTTCTGTGACATTGCCATAAGGTAAAGCCCTTTACGTTGGCCGCGTGCCTGTAGAGGGGCTCAAGGTGGCCTCAGACACCTGGGTAGGTCACAGAAGAGAGCTGGAAGAAGCTGCAACAGCAGATCCTCTGCCTTCAGCTTCCAGAAGGCACACGCCTGCTCTGCACCTCACCAGGCATTTTTCCGTTGCAACCACACATACTAGCAAACGGTGATTTAAGCAGTCACAATCTTGTCATAGAAAGACAGGACTGAAAGGGAATTCCTGCCACATTATCACAGTTATCACTCACCTTGTCTGCCGTATATCTGCTTTCATAAACTGATCACAGTGTCTCAGACAGTTTCCTCTCTCTGCTTTTCCACTCTTCCTTTCCCATGATTTTCCTTATATCAAAAGGATGTTCTGAGGCTTACTAGTCTGACAGCAAGAAATCTTTTAACTTTCAGCTTAAATTTATTGTTAGCTAGCAATGTAATATTCATTTCTTATTTAGCTTATGGGATTTTTTTATTTAGCCCTGGAATTTTTCCTTTTGAAAGTATTTATGGACCATAAGCATTTGCTCTTTAGTTAGCTCTCGATATAGAGAAATTCTGTTCCCCATCATCTTAGCAGCCCTTTTTTCTCCCTGTTACACTCATACGTCTAATAAATGTGTAACGACTTGAAAAAATCAACATGGTTCCAGCATCACAAACCACATAAATAATATAATAAAAATAATAATAAAAATAAAATGATAATAAAAATAGCAATATCAATGATTTACATTTGCAATGTTATTACTTGATTAATTTACTCTTCAAAACTGATTTGCTGATTTAAAGAAAAATAATTTTCATATTCGTGTTCAGTATTATCTATCAACTTTTCCACTGTAAGACAAAAGACATAACTTCCCTCCTTTTTTTACAGCTGAGGATATATTTATTTTTGCTCCACCTTTTTTAAAGAAATTCATCGCAAAATGTACCTATAAATATTTTTCTTTCTGCAGGCACTACATTTGTATATGGACTCTCAAGATCTGCAAATTGCTGAGTAGAACTGCTTAGTACTCACATATCTTCTGCTAGCCAGATCAGAAATTCTGATATTGCAGATCTGACAGCTATCTTTGTAAAAAGATTGGGAGATATTAACATAAAATGTGAGGTATTTTAGCCTTGCATAGGCATGTGGAAGCGCCATTCAATGACTTTGTATAGTAAATGTCAATTTATTATCACTTTATCATGACAATTCATAAGATTTGGCATAAAATCTCGTAATAACTTCATTTTCCTCTAAGGAAAAATAAAACTACCTTGAGATTTTGCAGTAAATCTTAAAGCAGCTCTATAAGTTGGCATTTACTGCACATCCTTGCCTTGATTTACAATTTCTACCCCCACAATATTTCTTTTTTTTTCCAAATACATGCCCATCTCCCATTTTAAAACAATTTATATTAGTGGCTTCTTTTATTGCCCTTGGTAGTTCATTGTACATATAATATTGTCACAGTTGCAACACTATATTTAAGGATGTGTCAGGATTTTTATGGTAAAACCCTATTTTCATGAGTTTATAGTTTTAAAAAAGATCCTTTGGGGAAGATGCAATGACAGTGCAAGTTTTCAGGTAACAATGCACATACTATTCTAAAAAGAACTCTGCTTTTTTATTTGTTATTTTTAATGTTAAGAAGAATATTTAAAATAAATTGCCAATGATTCATGTATTTTAGGCTTTGTTTTTGTGAATAATTATGTGTTTCATCTCACCCTGACTTTGTGATTCCTGCCCAAACTAAACAGTAGATTTGCCTTTACCTATTTCCGCTGACTTCACTGAGACTTCATGCAAAAGAAGACATTTCATTACTCCAACACAGAAATGTGCCCTTAAATTTGATAATCACAGAAGCATGTAAAATAGGTATCTTTAGAGATTATAGAAATTTACCTGTGCAGTTACACATTAAATACTAAGGATGATAGTCCCAATGAAGAAAAGCCATATTCACACAAGCAGCTTTTCCTAATGCGTTAGTAATCTGACTGTAGTACCTAGTGAAAGAACTCAACTATCAGAAAGCAGAGCTGGACAAAAATGTATGTAATACAATGCCTTTCTAAGGTCATAATAAGTTCTCTAGTCTTGAAAAATTGAGCTTCATCAAGCAAAATAGAATAGTCATTTAATCTAGGAGGAGTGTGACTTATTCCTGAAAAATCTTTGCTCCTATGTATAGTGCCAGCAAACTCAAATTGGCCTAAACAATGTTGAGGGATCCGCATTGCCAGAAGGAGAGTCTAGGATTGGTTTAATGAGGCAAAAGACGTTTTGCAAGTTGTTTGAGGTAAAAACGGCATCTTTTAAACATTAATACTGTAAAGCCATAAAGGGGAAATGCCAAATATATCTGCATTTTTTGTATTCACATTACAAATGTGTGTGACAGACTTTCGTTTAACTAGACTTCTTCATAGCTGAATCAAAATCTAAGGCGTCAGTAGAAAAGTTTTATTTCTAGGGCTAATATAAAGAATTGAACTGTAGGGTTCCCCAGTGGACTATTGGGCATTCGTCAGGAATCCACATTTAGAAAATGAACAAAAAAACATAGTGCCATCACATCCTTTGAAAACAACTTCAAAGGAATCTTCTCCTTCACTCTTTTACTGGTTCTGTAAGCGAAACAAATTATGCTTTCGGTATGGTCCTGGCATCAGAAGCATGGATGAAACAGAGATACAAATAACAACTGATAACACCTTTAAATTATGGCTATCAAATATGTCAGTACTTGGAGAAGGAAATATCAAAAGGTATTTTTCATGACGATATGTGGTTATATTTTTACATATATACATGATTAATACTAGATTGTCTTATTTTTAAAAATAATTTACGGTCAACATTAATTCAAATACTCTTAGTGCAACTTTTCTTTCTACCTTCTCCAAAATCTTATAGGCTTCACTCTTTACATTTTTTTCCTCTTTTTCAGCTACAGAATAAAAGTCTAATTTCTCTAACCTTTTGAGTAAATGAGATCCCTGAGTGCTTGTATCATTTTGCTTGCCTTCTATTGTTCTTTCACCAATTATATAATCTTTTTCTATAATAACTATGCCTCAAAATCTCTCATTGCAAATTAACTTCTGCAGAGATCCTTTGCCAAACCATTTTGTATAGTACAACTCATTGCAAAATAATTTCTCATTTTAAATTGAAATGAAAATAACTTTTTTGCAAAATAACTTTCCATAGCACGCCATAAACTAGCTTATCTGTACTCCCGTTTCCTCTTTACATCATTCCCTCCTAATTATATAAAAAAAATTTCACTACTTTAGTACTCTTTGTCTTCACTATACTCCTAGATGATTATAAAGCAAAGAGGTGCTTTGTCTGGTTGATAAATGCTGCTGCTTCCACAGTTACCCTGGTATTTAAGTTTATTGATTTTAGGAAGAACAGGTGGAACCAAATGAAGAATATGACCTCAAAGCCATTGATCAAAATATCCTTAATGTCACTAATACATATACTTCTCTTATTTTAGGGGTAAACGCATTACTAGTGCTTAATAGCTTATTCTGGGTTAAAACTGTAATATGGTGTGACTTCAAGACAGAACCCCTGAAAAATATTAAAGACTTACAACTTTGACAGATTCTGCATTGTTTTTGACCTCTCCTCTGCTTCATTTTCCCGTATTTTCTGCCAGACTTTTCTTTTAAGGAAATGGCAGTGTTTGTCTAGGAAGATGCTTATGGTATGAGCAGCCAGGAACTCTGATGAGCAAACCAATACATGAATAAATAAGCTCCAGCTCTCTGTAAGAGGATCTCAAAATGTACAGCAGACTTTCAAAGAAAAGGAGACCATTGGCATATGCTTTGGCAGTGAAGAGAAGCAAGAAGCCCCAACAGGATAATCTCAGGACCTGAGATTATTCTCCACTCTGCCCTTTCCCCCTTCTGTTCTCTCCCCTTGAGAAATGTCATATCTCTCTGGCAGCCACGTAAAGGGTGTAGCTTGTTCTACAAGCTAAGTTCGGTAGCCAACAGAAAATAAGGCAAAACTTAGAGTGCAAGAAGTTGCAAAGAGTTAAACAATACACATTCGTACGCACATGCACAGAGGATGTTGGTATATAAAAGACTGGTGCAAAGCACAGGCTGTAGGTAAATATATTTATGGGGGGGAATTTTGCTAAGGAAGTTGGAAGTAAAGTGGGAATGGAAAAAGCTATTAACTTTTGTAGTAAAAGAAGAGAAGGCTAATGCAAAAATCTTAATAATCACCGCTCTAATTCATATCGATGTGATTCCAACTTCTAGAGTTGCTTTGAAGAGTGACAGCCAACAGTCGACTGTGCCACTGAATGCTTCGTCTGATGTTCTCAAAGAACTTTATTTTCATCCTCCACATTTTTAAAGAGGTTAGAAACATCTACATTACAAGACCAAAAGAAAAAGCAGTTGCACTGTAACTCCAATTCATTTGGAAGGATGCTTTGCTGGAAATTAAAGACAAAATAAGGTTTTTTTTTTGGATGAAATGCACAATCCCAGTTTTGGTAACCCAGATGACAACATATGCTTGCCTTGGATAGTGGTGGTAAAACTGGGATCCAATGAAAGGTAACAGGATTTATTGATTGTGCTAGTTGAAGACAAGAATTGATTCAAATTTTGTTAGTTTTGCTCATCACGAATACAAACTGTATGGGGACTTGGTGTTACAGCTCCAAATACACTGAGCTGGCTACACTCAGCTTGGCGTGATTTATCTTCCTAGCTACTATCTAAAATTAATGAATTGTATGTACAAAAACAGCTATGCATTATAACAGGAAATAATCCTCAGAATTTTCTTCAGTTAAGTCTTGTATCAATTTATCTTTCATAAAGGTTTGTGAACAAAGATTTTTATCGCATTCCCTTATTTTAATCAGTCATTCTACTGAATACATTCCCTAAGCCTGTGTGGGGTTTCTCATTAAAGGACTAATTTCTAACGTTTTGGTACTTGTCTTGTTAGTAAGTCAGTGGTACACAGCGATGCAGTTAACCAAGCAATATGTGACTCTGATGCCTCTTTAGGCTTAGTCTGGTAGCTGGAAGTGCTGTCCACAAGTAGTGGCTCCTTCTACCCGCATCCCAGGCTGTCACTGCAAGGGGTATCTCCTTCTCAGCACCATTGCACCAGCACAGCGCAGAGGTGCTGATGAGAGTTGGAAGCCAGCGTCAAACAGCACCATGAGCCGCTCCTGCAAAGTCATTGCACCAGATGACAGCTCACGGCTGCTGTCAGCCAGTTACAGGTCTTGAACTAGGAATTCATCCATTCAGTGAAAAATTATGGAGTAATGGGCCTTCCTGGCACTGCAATCTGTGAATATATCAATCTCAAAATCACTCCATTAATCTTACAATTTCAACAGGCAAATAGGAATTACAGCCACTGTGGTCAAAGAACCCAAATAGTAACTCGATTTTATGACATCAGTCGGGAAAGCCAGCAAACCACATGTTAATTTTTTGGCTTTCAAAATCTGTATATCATGAAATAGAAACAGGTGAATTTGAGAGATATGGGAAACTACCATGGACAACATAGCTCCTCCAACTGATTAAAGCCATTTTAGCTTTCCAGGAATTCAATGCCTGGAAAGAGGAATTCCAACCGAGAATTAAAAATGCTGATCTACTTAAGTGATATATGTGCTACTTGTTCTACCACTGTTCTTTCCATGTTCAGTTGAGATTTTTAATTTCACTTCACAAACAGCTGAACAGTTACTTCTTAGCTTACACTATCGCTAATATAAAGATTAGCACAGGTACTTTGAGTAACAAATTTCTAAGACAAAATTATTCAAAAAATTCCTTCCAGTCTAGCCTAAGCGGACTTCTAAGTGGGTTCTGCCAGTCATCCCCAGGCTAAGTATGGCCTTATATTTCTGTAATAGGTCCTCGCCTGGGAAACTTAATTAATCTAACAGCTTTTAAAAGAAACCTGTATTTCCCAGGCTTTACAGGCCTATTTCTGTCAGTAGTTGAAGTCATTTCTTTGAGCTGAATTTAAGACTTGCTAAATACTAGAGCTGTACAAATAATATATCTTCAGTTTGGTTGCAGAAGCAGGAAAACAAAACAAATACCAACTCCTTTCAACAGAAAAAAAAAGATGGGTGATTTAATAGTACAAAAATCTATCAGAAGTAAATAGAAGTGCCAAGGCACTGGCAAAGAAAGTCCAATATTCTCATATTTCTGAAGAACAATTTCTGTTTATGGCAACTGAATAAAATGCACTGTGTTGCCCAGAGGAAGAAGACTAGCCTATTTTAACCACTAAATTATGCATGCTGGCAGAAAAGGCACTTTATTTTCATACATTTCATTCTTATCCAAACAAGCTCTGGAGAAACCTCATGGTTTGCATGTGATTATTTGACAAGATAAATATTTGTTATTTTATTTGCTTCAATTAAATAGCCAAAAGAGTCAGGGTGGGAATTAAAAATGGGAAATATATTTGAGACATAATTAGAACCAAAGCAAATCTTTACATAACTTTAGACTAAGTGAACCTTAATGTTTTGTTTTGCTTGACCAGTTTCTGAAACATGGCATAATTTGTGAATGCTTGCTAATACTTTGAGCACAACAAGGCAAACAATTCATTTAGCATTTAGTTTCTATGTAAATCATTTTGCAATACCTACTCACAGGTATAGATATTGAAGTCCTTCAGTTTTATTTCAGGCGCTAAGAGAAAAGGTTCTAAACACACTTTAGCAGGCTGGATGATCTGAATTAATTCTAAGGATATGGTGTATTTATTTTCATCTTACCAGAAGGGATAAACTCATTTAGGTAAACATCTAATTTACAAAAATGTAATAAAATAATACATAATGATATACTTCCTATTAAAATGATATGCTCCACCATTTGGTACTCAGAGCATGATCATTCATAACATTCTGATTCAGAGGTTGATTATATTCTGACTAGATGTTGTGGACTGTACTTTTGCTGTGTTTATTTAGACTGTTTTGCATGATTAATCATCTCAAGCTAAAATTATTCAGGCTATTCAGCTCTCCAAGTCAGCCACAGCTCACTATATTTTCTTTATTCACAACAGGAAAAAAATCAAGTGACTAAATTCTCTTCTGAGATATTTGATGGCAGTTTACCCCTTTGTATCAGTGGGAATCATAAACATCCCCTCAAGGTCAGAAACTGGACCTAAGTGTATGGTCTTAAGCATGTTACACTACAGGATGGGGTAAACATATCCTAATTTTCTCTTCCTAAATGGCCACAGCAGCAGCCTTAGTGCAATTCTGAACAAAAAGAGAGGCAGAAAATAACGGAAAACAGTTTGACTTGATATCAAGAGTTCAATGCTAACCAGACTCTCCAGCTTTTGCTCTATAGCCTGTTCCAGCAATTACTTTGACATGTGTGCCAAAGAATGATGTTGGAGTGGCTTATCCCTGGTTGAGGAGAAGGTATTATTTCTTCTTAACATCTGCACTATGTTTAGTCCGTAGGGGTCATCATCTAGATGCTAGTAATAGATGCTACTAACATGTATACACGGCCATATGTACACTTATCCACCCCTACAGCTGCTTAAAGACCAGGACTTTCTCTCATTAAAGCAACATGCATAATCTTTTCAGGGATGAGTTCATAATGCACATCAGGCTAGGGTCAGTTTCTGTGTGTTAGGCACCAGTCCAGTCAATATTTTCACCTTTGAAAGTCCTAAGCTTACATAATCCTCAAATCCTGTATTTGGGAATTCTTTATAACGTGTAGTGACCTGAAAGCAGGACCATGTAAACAGCATGTAAGCACGCAACACTTACCCTACTTCCTGCTAACAAACTGCAATGCGCCAGGACAAGAGGTCATCAAGGCTAGGCATTGGTGTGCTCGCCATACCTGCTGGGTCACCCCGAGACTCCCTGGCCAAGCAGTCCTTGATGTGGTGGGAAAGTGGTGGTCTCTGCTGGCCCTTGGCACGGGCCAAGCATCAGACTTGCTGTGCGGTCACCTTCTTCTGGTTTGCTTCTCCTCTCAGGGCTTTGATACCTCATGTCAGCACCTTTCTCATCATCCTCTGCTTGCTTTAAACTGTTGCTAACTTTTTGGCTCAGCAGCCTTGCTTCTGTGCTTTCCCTGTTTCGACTTGCTCATCCTGCAGTTACCTCCATCTCTCACACACACTAAGCCAATAGTGATAGCTATAGCTCCTCATTAACTTCTCAGCTCTCACAGCCTTGGACTTCCGAAATCGCTGCTCCATGAGGAAGCAGCTCAATGTGAGAAGTTTGCACATGGCTGTTAATACATGCTTACAACTTCTGTGTACTGAATACCCCGATTCCATAGTCATTTCAGACTATTTCAGTTTGAATTTGCTCTGCTTCCTACTTGTAATTTCTAATTTCTTTACTTCTTTCCCTTTCCCAGTACTTACTTCTCAATCTTACTACTGTTCTCCTGTCAAAAAATCACTCAGGTGCAAAGAATAATTAACTGTTAGTAGGAAGGTAGAAATTAGCAACATCCTGACTGTCATTAGCAACATGTAAGACAATGAAAAATCATACTGCACTGACCGCTACCAAAAGCTGTCTGAAAAGTTTCCTGACAGAGACGCCTAGAGCATATGCTCAAAACTTTTAGTTTTAATTGCCTTCTCCATGCCAAATCCTGCATTACATTTCAGTCTTAAACTCACGACACCACCCTCCATCTCCCGTGTTAACAATGCTGCAGACATCCAGGTTTATGCACTTTCTGTGTGGCCTTACCTACTGCTGTCACTGATACTTGATAGCAAGACACCTTTGCTCCAGATATGGTTCAGCACTAGGAACAAAAAGGAAATAAAGGAGGGTGGAACAATTTTTTCCATTAGTTTGGGTAAATAAGGTCTTCAGAGACTACTATGAAAGTCTGGCAGATAAACTAAGAACAACTGAGAAAACAATTTTTTTCCCATAAATCTGAGAGTGGATTACTTAATTCTACATAAATCAGCTCTAAATCTGATGCTTCTGTTTTGCCCTCTAGCCCAAACTCAGTAAGCTCGGTGGTCCTCTTTCAGATCTAAAAAACTTCTTTGTGTTCTTGAAAGCTTTTCTTTCCAACTGTATCAGGGGGTTTACAAAAGGAACTACCTCTTCCTACAAACCTTTCCTTATTTCTTTTTCTCCATGAAAGAAACATTGGATTACAAAACGTTTCCTTGTGAAGCTCCACAAAAGCTCTACAGAGGACAGGATGAGACACTCAGGTCTCAAGAGAAAGCCAAAAGAGTGGTATTCAAAGCCTGAAGCATGGAAGTGGACCCAGTTTGAGCTCAGAGACACTGATGCTTCACTGTTTCACTGATCAGTGAAACACTGATCTCTGAAAGACCTGTTTCATGAACAATGAACATAGAACAACAGGATCTGGTTATCAACCTGTTTACAAAAACAGTAGGAAAAAAACAAGAATTTAGACTCTAAAGTTTTTGTTAACCAGAGGGAGATTGAAAAATGCCAGTCGGCTGTCCTTTTTTCTAAAAGGAAAAAAAGTCAGAGCAGAGAAAACAGATTTTTAAAATGTCCAAGCTACAGATGCATTTATCTGATTTCAGAATTATGTGCAGAGGGATCTGGGGCACAATGGACAATTTATGACAGCTGTACAGCTTGCGTCAAGTGGTAGGAGTTACTCCTAGTAGGAGAGGTTTTTGCTGAAATCAGGGTTGCTTTGAAATCCTTAGAGAATCTGGAGAAAATAAGAAAATTAACATATGTTATGTTAGCTTAAAGAGACTAATACTAAAATTTCTGGAAGGGTGCAGTCGGCAAGATTGTTGATGAATATATATAAATATACATGTATATGCATTGTGTCAACTACATTCAACTGCATTAATATTTTTGAAATGAGTTGCTAGAGAATCTGCTGACAAAAAGCACATAAGGATATAGCAAATAAAAATGAAATAAATTCCTAATGTCAGGGAGGAAAATTACGACATGCAGAATTGACAAAAAACAAATGATGCACTAACAACACTAACAACAAAATATGTTATTAGTTATTCAGTATATATTCAGTGGGGTTTATACACAGAGTGCCAGATTTTGACTTGGATTCATTTGAAATGAGAAGTGGGTGCTGAAAGTAATTTTTGTATTCTGGCCTGTGGTATTTAATGATGATGTGATAGCAAAAACAAAAAGAATATACAGAGAATACACAGAGAAGGAGATAAACTTGAAGATTGAGCTCAGTCTTTTTTGTATTTTAGGAAGCTCATATACAGCATTTCATAGCAGTATTTGCTGACAAGAAGAGTCCTAGAACTGTAAAGTTTGATCTTACAAACCAAGATAGCGAGAATTACGAACAAATTGCATGAGTCTCCTCTTCTCTTCATTAAATTAACATACCTCTATTTTTTTAAACAAATTATTAATTTTTGGTTAGCTGTTCATCTTGCAACCAGAGCTATTGAATAATGCATTTTTCAGCAGCCAAATCATAATGTTTTCTTTGTGTCAAATGGAAACATATTTTTCATCTCAATGAACTTTTCTCCTTTCCAAAACTGATTTTCATTCAACCTGAAACATGTTGCTATTACCAAAATATGAGTATCACTTAACACTTGCAAAACTCCCTTTTAAAAGATGTAAATTGACTTTTGTTTTAAACTTGTTTCACAACAAAAGTTTGAAGAGATAAGACACCTTCAAAATCCACGTTCCTACTCTCATCCTGCTTTTAGTTGGAATGGTTTGCTGAACTGGGACTCTGTAAATA
Organism: Struthio camelus; assembly: GCF_040807025.1. NCBI lineage: Eukaryota > Metazoa > Chordata > Aves > Struthioniformes > Struthionidae > Struthio > Struthio camelus. The sequence goes on from NC_090982.1 coordinate 51,483,833, forward strand.
ACCTTAACCCCTCCAGAGTATTCTTTTTCAGAAATTTCATTTTGTTTAAAAACTGTTTCCCACCATAGATTACAACGCTCACTTGTTTAAAGAAATCCCAATCTTTGGCCCAGTGGGGGACAGGCCAGTGAACGTCATTTTTGCTCTCATTCTACAGTTTATAGAATTGTACCAATTAATTTGGAGGCAACAGAAATGTTTATCTAATTACAATCATATAGTACCATACAAATGCTTGCTACATGATCCCTACCTTCTCTTTCGTGTTCTATTTTCCATCAAATTTTGTTTGTGTACCTTTTCTCAGCGTCAATAAGTGAATTTTCAGTGACAGTCTGCTTCATGTCCATAGGCTCTTTTTAGCTGCTCAGATAATGCACCATTCTTTAACTCACCTTTTATTTCTGCTACGTGTTGTGTGATACAGAAGCTTCAATGGCTAATGTTTTACTCATTATATGTTAGCAATACCTTCTATTTCCTGCTAAGTTTTGGTACCTCCTAATTTCATAATTATCTTTCGTTCAATACATGCATTTGTAAATTGGATGTGCTACCTCCAAAGCCAGAAAGCAGCACATTAATTTAAATACTTTCCTAAGGCACTAGTTCTTGTTCAGCACTCTTTTTCTGGTGAGGGCATAACAAGAAAATGAAAGCAAATATTGCTTGGTTGAATCTATGACCTTTTTGCTGAGAATACAACTATCCGATGGGATAATGGATTAATCATGCACACTGGTTGCCATGTAGAAAACAGATTTTGTGTGCATTTTATGAGGTAATGCATGTGGTGAAAAGATACAATGATGGCTCTGTATTAGCTCTTGTCACTCAGAAAAGATATCTGAAACTCACCACAGAGAGTTCTCTGAAAATATCAGCACAGCACTTATCGCTGGTCAAAAAGACCAGTGGAATTAGGAACTGCCAGGGAGAACAGAGAACATAATACATTATCTGCTATTATGCCACTCTGAAATCTATGGCACACTAGAAAAGAAGAGTAATCAGAATAATCACATACGGATTACTTTCCATAGAAAAAGAGACCAAATAGAGTTCAACTGTTCTGCTTGGAAAACAGATGACTGGGGTATGTGGGGTATGCACTAGGGGTCTAAAACATCACGAAGAGCGGGAAGCAGGGGGGAGAGGGATCACATCCCTCTTGTAATCCTTCTTGTAATGCATGAACAAGGGGGAACTAGTGAAATTATCCGGAATCAGCAGGTTTCATTTGATTCTTATTCCCACTAACCTATTAGACTCATTCTTATTCCAGCTAACCTATTAGGCGTACTGTGGCTGAACATAAAGAGAAATATATTTTCCAGCCACTACCACAACTGACACACGCACACGATGCCGCAGGGCCAAAAGCATAATGGGTTTTCAAAGTGAGATTGCACAGATTCAGAGAAATTAAAATTAAAAATGGGACCCACCAGCAACCTCCCACTCAAAAAGTCCCTGTGTCCCTGATAGCTGGAAACTAACAGGTACAGAAAGCTCTGCTTGCGCTGTCCTCCCAGGTAGGCTCTGCTAGTTGCTGTTTCCTCGAGTAGATGCACCTTCCAGGTACTTCACCCAGGCTAGTGATTCAGGACAAACATTGGTACACAGAACATCCAGGTCACGGCAAGAAGGAAGCTCTTAAGTCAATGATAGCAAAGTGTCACTGATGTACAGTAGAAAAGAGACATTTTCTGGCAAAAACTCATCTAGTATGCAGTATGTACAACTAGTATGTACAACCTAGCATGTCTAGCTTCCAGTATGTAGTTAACTTTCCAACAGGCAGTTAGCATTTTTTTTTCCGAATTAGCAAAAATACATTATTTCATGCTTTCCTTGGTAATTAGATAAGGAACAAAAGCAATAACAAAAAAAGACTTTAAAAACCTTGCTAAAAGCAAAAATGTACTAAAAACATCAGTTAGTGCACTGATGAAATCTATATACTGTCATGCTACTGAATTATGTATTTCTAGGTTTATTGTAAAAATACACGTTTTCACTGTTTCCATTAATGAGAATTGATTTTTTTTCCTATTTGTCATCATGGAGTCATAGATTTCTGTCCCTGAAGGACAACACGGGTCTCAGTCACTACACACAACAGAGCAGAAAACAGCTTTCAGTTATTTGCATCAAGCCTGTGACTTTCATTTGAGCTGCAGTTTATACTTCAGAAAGAGGGACATTTTCTGGCTAATTGCATGTCTCAGACAACCATGCTGCTAAATCCATTTTATTTATTATTTCAGTTGTGCTGAAACCTGCGTGTCACTTCACATATCATATGTCTTGCAAAGCATTTCATCAGTGATCTGTGAAAATGATTGCGCCTGTCAGCTTACCACCCAGATCCAGCAGAATATACAGTGACTGAGCTCAAGCAAAGCTTTCTTCTCATTTATTTCTGTGACAGATTTGGGCTATGCACAACGTCTACCTTCTTAGGCTCTGTATCGCATGTCATATGGCTTGGTCAATAACAAGACTATTTTAATTGCAGATACAAGTATATAGTATGCAAAGCTGCGAACATCAGATTTCATCCTCAATTTTGTGAAGCCAGCAGGCACTTAAATTTTGGCCCATTCACTGGGGATCTGACTGGGTCTTAGAAGAAAATGTAGTCACTGAGATCTCTGAAGAGGTCAAAGCACAGCATTCTTAGCTCTACAATATTAAATTATTCTTCTGAAATATTATTTTCTTCCCTGTTGCATCAGGCATCAGAAATATGGATGTGTAGAAAAATTTTTGTTTCCTAAATTCTGAAAGGCATATTTTGCCCCAGCTAGTATGACTAGCATAATGTTCAACAGGCACGAGAGCAAAGCTTGTCCATCTCTATATCCAATCCCTTCTTGCCCTGAAGAGACTCTTCTGCATTCTCACATGATGGGAACTAAGTGATGGGACGAGGAATTCATCTCACAGCCTTCTCCAGTCTGCTCTCTCATGAGGAGGGAAGCATCGCTGCTGTGAAAGACACTGCTCTCCTGCAGCGCAGTTGCAGCCATGGAGCAGCTTTTGTGCTAGACTGCAGCTGACAGCTGAGGGAATTTCTCTGTGCAAAATCTGGCTAGCAGGAGTTTGCCAGAAGTTAGAATTTCTCCTTCAGCATTAGTATAGAATACTTAAATAATAAAGAATCGCTGAAACAAAAACAAAGCATAAATTTACACATAGCATTGTTTTGCTGCAGTTTTCCTTTCTGTTCTTACATTTCAATGAAAACACAAGCCACATAATTCAACTTTGTAAGTCCACTTGCAGACTCTTAAGGTACTTAATATAATACAAACGATCTTGCTGCTGTAAGGTAAAGTGATCTGCTGTAATGAATGCTGCATAATACAGGCTAACATAGCAGCCCAGAACTCCAGAGATGCAAAAGTCCTCTATATGTATATCGCCTCTCTCTACATATAGACGCATGTGTTCATTCACTCACACATGTACACAGAAATGCACACACACCCTGCTCCCGAAAATCACAGTAAAGGACACAGCTCCAAAACTCTAGTTCAAATCTAACAGTTAGGATACTGTAAGTTTAAGCGTATTCATGAGAAGAATAGACCCTTTGCAGCCAGATTTGGGCATCCTTTTTTCATTTATTGAGCTCTAATCTAAAACCTGTGAAACTCCACCTAACACCATGCTGCACTTTTGGGTATTTTGCATGTTCCATCCACCTTGCCATGCTATTGCCACTGCACAACAATTACTGGGCTTCTGGCTTGGAGCCGTCTCCTCTGAGACTGGTTCATAACACAGTAGGTTAAGCACGTAGTTGCTTGCAGATCCAGTATCTAAGCTTTTAGCCTTAACGGTAACATTTTCAGATGGCTTTTAGAAGCCTAAATTCCATTTTCGAGATAGAATGAGGCTCCTACACATTTAAGAAACATAAATGTTATTTAAGTCACTAAAAGCAAGAATTTAAAGGCAATGCAGGCTCTTAGCTCTCATCAAATTCAAAAAAAAATTTTTAACCCTTTTGCTTTTCAGCACTGAGCAGCACACTTGTCAGCATTTAACCCGATGTCTTGGGAGCTTATGAGATGCGATCTTGAATAGTTTGTCTCCCTGAACTACCATTCTCCATGAATTTCATGGATAGATTACACATCTGTAGGAATGTACAGCTATGTATTCTATATCAGATCTTTAAGACAGTCTGTTGTGTTTAATCACAATGTAGACTTAATTATGACAAACGTTAGTGTTCCATAATTAACCTTGGCAGGTAAAATAGGATATGTTTATCTTTATATTCTGAAAAGAAATCATATTTTAAAGATAAGGTTTCAAACAGCAGGTGTAGACCCCAGCTGCGTCTCTGCAGGTGTCTCTGTTTTAGCTTTGCTTAGGATTTCTTTTTAATGCAGTGAAGTACACAACATGCGTAAACTATGCTTTTTCTCTGAGTTTGACACTGAGTCTGAATAGCGTTTTAGCCTGAGCATTAAGGGGTTACCATAATTGCTTGTATGACTCCACCATGCAACATAAGCGCAGTAGGAGTGTGCAGAGTAACACTTCCCATTAGGTTCGTATTTGGACTAATCATTCCATTTTATAAACTCTTTGAGACAAGGCCAAACAAAGAAAACATTCACTTCACTCACTCCCTTTATGTATCTGAATGTACAAAGGATTTTTTGTGATGTGATGGTGTTTTTAATGCATAATAGCTTTTGATAATTTAAATACTTTCACAGATTCAGTCTCGCATTTTCCTTTTTCACGGTCCACTTACATAAACATGATTTTTCTCCACTCTCAGAGTATACTAAAAGAGCTATTTACTGATGAGGATACTGACTAGGACATTGAAACAGTTGGACTGAGCAGGGAACTCATCTTTCAACCCTCTGTACTCTTTCTGTGCTTGAGACTCGCCAATTTTTTATCTGAAGTGAAGTCTGGGGGGTTTATCTGAAGTGAGGCTGGGGTCTCCCCACCAGCGAAATTAAGCTAAAACTCCTAAAATAATTATAAAATATTTCTCTCTTTTACTCACAGTCTGTAACTGCCATAATGTAGTGACTGTTTGAGTTAATATTAATTCCCTCTGCCTAGGTACAGTGCCAGCTGGGACTAGCTCTATGCTAGTAAAGCAAACAAAGCCAGGGCAGGATTTGGGCATTTTCCCACAGTCACTCTTACTGTAGAATTTTTGGAGTGGTTCCTGGCATGATACTGGCCCATGCCAACGAGCCCTCACCCAGGAATAACTCAGGAATTAGTCTGGATGAAGGAATGATCCCAGTATGCAACTTGGATGTGACCACCCTGTTTTGGAAGGCTTACGGATGCAAGCCACGGTGTGCCAGCTAGCCTCCAGGCCAGAAAACTGTCCATTGTGCATTTTACTGGCTAATATTTACACAAGCAACCAAACTGGAAATAGCTTAACCAGACCCCATCTTTTTATACTTGATCTGGGAATCACGGCTTTGTATCTCAAATCTTTTAGGACATTCAGCCAGCTTGGCACAAGTACCTCAGGGGTTCTTCGCAATACTATCACCAGAAAGGCTTTTTTCTCTTTAGTTTCTATGCATATGAAGGTAACAGAGCCAAGCAGGATCTCTTATGCAGGAAAGGAAAGGTAAAACAGACTGGAGGCAGCTGAGGAGTGCCATGCCTCACGCACAGTGCACTAGAGATGCAACAGAGGCAGCCCAGGGACACTCGAACATCCAGCAGTGAAGAAAGGATGCTATCGTCTGAAACCCCCTCTCTGGAGAACTTTTTGAACAGCCTGAAAGAACAGGATAAATACAGCCATCATGTCCCATGACCCTCTAATAGGATTGCAATTACTACAGTTTCTGAAACAAATTTTCAGACCATCAGAAGTCCAAGGGTATGGTATAGATCTGTGTTTTAAAATTAGGCAGTCCATTTGGTATTCCACAACAGAGGCTGTCACCACCTCCTGAATCTGCACATTTGCATGAGCACATGGAGCTAATTTTGAATGCACTGTGGCTTGTACTAGGAGATATTTTTCCCCCCGATTTAGAAAAAATAGCAATCTAAAAACCTTATCTTCGATATATTCTATATCTGGTGAAGCAAAGTTGGATTTAAAAGAAACATTTATAATTTGAAGTATCAACAATTTTGATTTCCAATTACTAGAACATATCCTGTCTTAAACCGGCATTATTCATGCAATGTTTTGATTAAATTGAAAGAATATTTTTTTCTGATCAGACAATCAGACAAACTGCTAATTAGCAAAGAATGCACACATGGGAGACAACCCACGACGAGTGAGTGTCCTATAATTACATTACATATTCACCATTGGAAACATCAGAGCAGTGTGCAAGGCAAAAAAAATCCTGTCAGATTCTGCAAACTGGTGGGTCCAGCTCATTCCTGGCATAGTGCCACTGAAGTCAGCAGCATTATACCCAGGCTGGGTATAGGCTATTGTGTGTTAGTCTGAATAATTTATTAGCACACTCCAGTTCCATCCTTGGTTTTGTGACTATTCACTAAGATTGTACTAATTAAGGCTGACGGAAAGCCATGTGTGTGGTGGAGCGAATCAAGCTAATCAATGAACGCATTGTTATAGATTATGAAAAGCCATGTAATCAGACAGACATTTTACACACTTGCCTGGATTTGGGTAATATGCTACAGTAAACAGGACATGAATCCTGGAGTAGAGGCAAGCAACATGGTCTAGTGGCCTAGCACTAGAAACCAAATGCTGCTGCAAAGTCCTCCATTTCACAGCGACCAGGCACCTGAGGTCTCCCCACCACACCAACCTGTGAGGAAGGGCTAGCTCGTCTCCTTTTACTCCTGTCCCCAACGGCCCACGCATGGGACCAGGGTGAACGTGGAGGTAGCAGCCTGTAACCAAAGCGAGTGGCTCCGCTCCATGATGCCCTTCACAAGCTCGCAAAAGGAGTCATCCCAGGCTCTTGGGCGTACACGGGACTGCTGCTTCAAGGGCACACCTGAACGGGATTCTCCAGAGAAGTATCTTAAAATCCTCACATACAAAGACAGTGACAGAGTTTGAAAAGGCACAAGTCAAAGTTTGCTCTGAGAGAGGCCACCCTCGATTACAGGTGAGCTGATTTTGTATACTTGCAGAGTATACAAAAGCCCAGTTACTACCTCTCCTATAAATCTGAAGGTACATCTTACATTGTCAGTTTATCAGACACTTTCTGAAGCATGATGATGATGATAACACTTTTGCATGCTTACATCATTTTTGGAAGCACAAGTTTTAGAAAAACAACATCACTACAGTAAGATACAGCATATTAGGCTCTGGTATAAACTCACAGTTTGTCAGGGCTGGTATCCTTTTCACAGCTAGATATCTACTTTCTCAACAGAGATGCTAGTTGTAAGCAGGCAGTTGCAAGCAAAGTTCAAGAGAGGGATGAAGGATGCCTGAAGGACATTTACACATAGCAGCACCTGCTTCAGTTTACTAATTCAGGTACTGACAGACATAAGGATACAAGGCAATGAGCTCTGACTCACAGTCACAGTACCCAGTATGCTGGCCCACACAAAAGCTCAGTCAAGCACATTTTACTTGCTCATCTATCTACTTGCTCACCTATCCTACCTACCTATTTTAATTGTTCACCTGTGCCTCCCCTAACTTATATATACTACAACCACAGTCACGTTTTGATTCCAAAACATAAACATACAACTTCTGTTTGAGGCAAATACAGATTAAATAACAAATGCTCAAATATGGCTACCCAATTTTGATTTCCGAGATTTTATAACCCAAATAGCACAGGAGAACAGTCAGTCTAATAGTTAAATTTATTCTGAAATGGAAATTAATCTTAATTTTTTTAAGTTATATTTCTGATACACAACACTCTAACCAGCAGTCTTCTTGTACTGAGTTTTTCGCATATGGTTGAAGAGCTGTGTACACATCCACACACCCAGGTAATGATAAAAATAGCACCAAGGGAAACTTCAAAATAATATAATATTTTCAAATTACAGGCAAGATGGCAAACAGTTCCACACATTTACATGCCAGAACATGTACAGATATGCCACCATGGCAATCCAAATTCATATTTGCCAACCACAGTCACTATCAGCTGCATCACGCTTGAAACAAATCTCAAGAATCAGCAAAAACACAACATCCATCCAAGTTACTGAATACAGTTTAAAGACTAATGAATCTGAATTCAGGTAGTTCTCAAGATCATGAGACCACGTAAGAAGCTGTTGGATGCCATCATGTTATATTACAACTCAGCTCTGGGAAATAGATAGTCCTGCTCTGTTCATCACTAAAGGAACCTCCAGTTGTTTCTCAGGATGGGACCGACTATGACGCTCGAAGGGACACGTGAAACTATACTTCACCATTCAGAGTAATCTCAGGTAGGATCAGCCTTAAGCTACTATATAATTCTTATTTCCTATCGATTATCTGAAATATAAAATCACTTGATACAAACTTTCCTCTTTTATAAAACCACTGTGATAACATAGCAGAATGAATTCAAATTTTTAGGTGGAAGAAGATTATGTATCCAAATGTATGCAAGGAAAGTTGTGCTCTGAATGAAGTGGTACTTTATCTAAAAAACAGAAACATCTTAAATACTTTTTTCATTGACCTACAACGTCATTCTAGATTAGTAAATGTAAAAACAGCAATTCAATCACATTTTGCCCTTGATAACAAAGTCTTATCTAATGTTTGCTTTGTGGATGTAATTTGAAAGGAAGAATTCCATTAACATTTAGGCTCACTGAACTCATAAAGAAATGCAGCAAGTTTTGATAAATATTCAAATTTTTCTAAATAACTTATCTTGTTCTCTTGTTGATTTCTATCTGTCGGAATATAAAAAAATAGAATGGAAGCTAGGGGGAAACTAGAGAGAAATAATTACAATTTATTCTTTTTACACAGCATACTCCATTTGCTAGGTACTTAAGAAATATTTTCAAGCAACTGCATCTTATATAAATAGGATTTTTGAAAAGTGTAGTAGTCTTGGCAAAATAATAGATATAACTACCTTCCAAAAATGCTATTAAGATTGAAAAGTGATTGCAAAGTTAGGAATTGCCAGAATTAAAATTGCACAAGGAAATTAGGATCAATTCCCCTGTGTATTTACATTATGGCACAGTTACCTGACTAAGTATTATTTTTCCTCATAGGGCCCATTTCTTCTCTGGGGCTCTGGGAGGATAAGCTGTTTGTCAGTGTTTTGTTTTATTCTCGCTGGCAAATGTGTGATATAGTTTTCCTTACACTGCAGTGAACTCTGAAGACAGAATTCTTGGCTTGCTCATGAACTTGTCAGTGGCACTCATCATCCCTCCTGTGCCCTAACCTGTACAAATGTGAAAATATGTGATACCTGTAACATTCTGTGAAATGAAAAGGTTTCTTATGCATGAGGAACAGAGGCATGGATTACTGTCAGTCTGCCCTCCTCTGAGTGCCCAAAAGGGTGTGGGGGAGGATTTTGTTTTCCTCATGAAGAACTATCATCGTGCTTTTAAAGCTGGAGGTGTACACTGCATTTTTGCAATTCAGATACCTAGGAGCGGCTCCCAGAAAATGAAAACACTGCATTAGTGATCATGCGTGCTATATTTGATTCAAGTGATGTGCCCAGCTTTGTATAATAGCTCTTTGGAAGAGCAGGAAATGAATGAAGGTACTAAAGGCAATTATCAGTAAAATATCAACTGCTTTTGCTGGGAGCCACTCTTTTCCTCACTTGCACTTCCTTCTTCATGCACATTTCAAATCCCCCAATGACCAAAACGGGACTAGAGAGAACAGCCACCTCCATGACCTAATTTGTCTGATCTGCACAACAAATGAAGCAGTGTCTAATTATGTTCTAATGACTGTCATATGATATGTGCAGAAGGAGGGATGAATTAACACTGTATGATAAGTTTACCTCTTATATCCAATTCTTTTCAATCAGGAATTTGGGGTTCAGTTCCAGACAGTGGAGGGGAACATGGTCGTGTAGGCGTAGTCTTTTCTATCTATCATTCTGCTCATTTCAACTCTCTCTGCATCTCTCTTTCAGTAATCTTTGCTCCCACTCCCGTCTGTCTTCTGCCACTGTCTCCTCACCCTTGGCTACCCTCAATAACAACTCCTTAGATATGTCACTTGGGTTACCTTGCCTAGAAAGCTTTTTTCAGCCCTTAGTTCTCCCTAATTCCGCCCCCTTTTTCTTCAGTCATCCTGCAGAGCAGATTCAATTCTCTTCCCTCACATCTGAGCAACTTCTCCCCATATTTTGTTATCCAGCTGACTGTTTGACATAACTGTCTTTGTTATCACTGGCTTCCACCTCCAACTGCCCTCCCTGAATTATCTCCTAACCTCAGTGTCCACTGTCTCCTATCGCTCTGCTTCTTTTCCCAGTCTCTATCATTAACCTTTAATTGATTCTATTTTCCCCTTGGCAATAATTACCAGTCTCCTTGTCCAGTCAGTCCAAAAGTCCAGATGCCTTATCTTTAGATAATGATAAAAGACCATGTCTTTTGTCATAGTCTGTCCTTAACTCTGGTCCAGTTATTAGTTTGAACCAGGCGGTTCTTCAACATATTTTTTTAACTCTGTGTGGTTCTTACAAGGGATTCACTGACACCACGAGAGAGAAGGCTCCCTCATCTCAGACCCAGGCCAAATGAGCCACCACCGCACGCAGAGGAGGCCTCGTAAGTTAGCCAAGCATCAGTGCACGGTTCTGGAGGGAGCAGAAGGCATAGCTTTCTCACACAGGCCCTGCCAAATTTCAAGCTCTGCACTTTTAATTTTGAGCATGCCAGCTCGTTCAAAGGAAAAGTCGCCAGCCTTTTTTCCACACCAGTAAAACAAAGTCTTTTTTCCTTACTCTTATCCTGAGTAACAGCTGAACCTTTTTGGATGATATTTTCCACAAATACTCCACCTAAGGCAGGCTTTCAGTGCGGCAATTGCATGCTTAAATTAGTAACGTTTGGTATATTTGCAGCAGCTTATGAAAATGCAGAACAGAACAGCATACGGTTATATATTTTCAGAACTGTGTGATGTCAGCAGAATTTACTGTACCACATGTAATCAATCAAGTTACTGATTTTCCTTCTCCTGCCATATTTGTATTACTAACTTTTGCTGATAGTCTTGAATTTTGTATACTCGCATACGATGTGTCTTTCTTCTCGCTCAATGCGAAACCATGCAAATATGTTTCAATTACTTCTAAGATTTTTAAGTGAAATGATTATTCAAGCGTTTGTAAAGCAGAATATCTGATTGAAAAATATATTAATATAAAGCTGCATTTTGTAAGGGTTAGGAGGTTATGCAGCAAATGAATACTGTTCTCTATGGCATAGAGAACAGAAAATGCAATAATCCCTCAGAAAAGATAAAAAACTACCTCTGAGCAGGGAACAGATGGCTAATCAAGCTATTCCTACTTTATAGACAAACATCAGCTTCTCTGGAAATCCTCCAGTAGTTCAAAATTCACTAGGAAACCAAGCTACACATCTGCACAAAGGCTTGAAGAAAACTAGAGTGGGAAGCCAAAATCTTAAAAATTTCCACAGAAATCACATTTTACAGTGCTTTGTTTTAAAAACATCATGGCAAGATACAAAGGAAGCAACAAGACTGGATTGCCTGGTAGCCATCATGTATATGCTGTTTTACAATGGTAACAAGACTTACATGAGTCATTTTTTGTTTCAATAGCTGATATATTCATTCCAAAACCAAAAAATTCAGAAAACTTCTTCAGTTCTGGCCACGCAAACCCATTGTTTTAGCAGCTTGTTGTACAAAAAGTCTGCTTCATTTAGTTTGAAACATTTTGCTTCAGTTTATTCCTCACATTAAAAACAGCATCTTGGAAATGTCTCAATGAAGAGGTAAAATGCTACCAGCTCTACTAAAAACAGTACCATTTTCCTTAAGAAGTATTTATTTTTCAGTGTGTATTTACTTTCCTATGAATGCTCTGTTCTGGCAGGAGGGCAATTTCTATTTACCTTTCACTTTGAAATATATCCTCGGACGTATTTCCAAGTCTCATGATATACAATTGCTCAGTAAGATATTTTTATTCATAAAAAGGCATTTCATATACTATTGTCACTCTTGTTAACTGAGAGAAGAAAGCCGCTGTGAGATGCGCAGAACTGCATGCACTTGACCAGTGCGGAAGTAAGTGAGCTGCCCTATTGGAGCCGCCCTTCCACGGGAACAAATGCCCTGGTCAGGGGCTTACTACTTCGCTGGAGAATATCAGCCACCACCACACCTCAGCTAAGGCGTTTGCAGCTACGTGGTGAGATGAACGCCTGATGGCAGAGTCCATATTGAAGTTACCCCTCCTCTTTGGAGGTGTTGTTGAGCAGAGGTGTGGCTGTAACACAGAAACACTCCTGCTAAATCCTAGTGGGTACCTGGCAATTTGCTGGAAAAAAAAAAACTCTGAAAGATTTCCATCTAGCATGGCCAGGTTTGGTTACCTGCTTGTAATATATTCTGCTGTAACATATACCGACCACTCATGAAACAGAATAGCTGGAGCTTATTAATCATGCGTATGCCCAAATCAGGCCCATCTGGAAAGCCTGTTTCTGGTGTAACGCATTTGAATGGTGGAGAATGGGCAGAAAGGACTTGGTTCAGTCCAAAATCCTGGTAAGCCTCAGGCTGTCAGTAAGAGTGACAGGAAGCAGCAGGAGAGTGTGGATCAGGATTGGGGCTGTTTTAAAGGATTAGTAACTCGCAATTACTTTATGAAAGATGTCGCTGTGATGGAGAGAGTCCTCTGTTAATCCAATGCACCTCACTTTCTTCCAACATTGCTGTTCAAAGAACTGAGCTACAGTCTAAAGTGACCATAGCCTGTGTCGTTTGGGCTGAGGAGGAGGGCAAGCGAGCAGAGGACATTATGGACGAGCTACAGCCCAGCTCAGAAAGCCTGGTATCCGCTGCTACAGCAAAACAGCAGATCCTAATTCCCAAGGGAAAGGCACCAGACAAGGTCTAGGCGTGGAATTCAGCGTTAGGGTCACTGAACTAAAAGCTGCGGTATTTTAGCTTAAACCTAACTGGCTCAGGAGCTGGTGGGCACTGCATCAGTACGATATAGATGAAATCTAGGTGAGGCTGGAACAGCTGCACCTCAGTTCATGGCGCTGGGGGACCAGCTCTCCCTCACCCGTGACTCCTTGGTGAGATCTTCACACTGACGCGCTGGCACTGGCTCAGGCACAGAAGAGATCCTACCCATGCTCCTGCTTCTCTCTGCCCAGCCACGTCTGCGCTCCCAAGCAGAGGGGAGCATCTGGCCCTTGCTGAACAATGAATTGCAGTTTCTGTATTTGTTTTGAGGCCAGCTGTCTCTTTTCAAACACGTTGCAAATGATGCAGTGTTGGAAACATTCTCAGCAGAGCATCGTCTGACTTGAACTGCTAGAGCTCTGGCTTATAGCCCTGGCTAATTTTCTGTATTGGATGTGCGTCTCAATGTAGTCTGCCAAGTTCAGAAGTGATCTCAGTACACGTTTTAATTCATTTCTCTTGAAGATTTATCAGCTTCTACTAATTAGCATGACAATTAAAATAGGTTGAAAGAGTGCTCGGCTCTGGTTAGACACCACACCTGACATCACCACCACCTGACGAAGCCTGGATTCATGCTTTACCATATTCTTAGGGTATATTAAAAAAATTTTTGATCTGCTTACTAATGGGTTTTAGAACTGCCTCTTTTTGTTTTTGCTAGATTAAAGAAGAAAAGTGAATTTATGGACTCCTAGCAGGAGCTGCTCTACTGTGAGTTTTTCCTGAAATGGTAAGTACCACAGTGGGACCACTGCCTACCTGTGCTACCCTGGCTCTGTTCTGCCTGCCTGATTCTTGGCTTTGCTCTACTCTTTCTGCTTATCCAGCCTGCCTTGCTTGGCTGTTTCATGAATAAGTGTCTGATTTTCTCCCTCTTTACTGGATTAAAACACTGTACCAGCTTTGCTTTTGCCAGCTGGAGGACTAAGGGGAACATTCAAAGCAGTGCATAGGAGGGAAGTTAACAGTTTTTGTGAATAAATTACAGGATCTGTGCTCATATCGCCCAGGAGCTATTCTGAAAAATGTATCCGTAAGCACCTGATCAAGTAAAACTTACTTTGTCAGAAGCTCACAACTTCCAGATTTTCCCTTATACCATCATGCAAGTAAGGCTAGAAATCGAATGAACACTTTAACTATAAAAACAGGAGTTTGGCTACAATGAAAAAGCAAGGTGTACAATTTAGCAAGTACTCATGGACATTATTATAGGTAGCCATAGCTGGTGAATATCTGGCTACAATTCATGGATTAATGCAGTAACTATAAATATTTACAGATTGGGTAACATTGGATTTTCCTTCATAAGCATAATTTCATAATGAGGAAACATTAAGTTTCTAACACCAAGTCAGAACACACACTTTCCATATCTAGAGCTCTGATTTTAAGAAAGCAATATTAATTTACCATAAAAGGGAAAATCATCCTGTTTAAAATGCTCAATGTACTTAATTTACACATAAATTTTGCTGAGCTAGGGGGCTGCACAGGGTTTTGACAGCCTTCATTAAAAACAAAATTCATCTGCCCCCCTAAAGCAGTTTCTTCTCTATACCACAACCATGCACATGGAAATTTCTTTCCAAACTACAGGGGTTCTGTAGGGCAAAAGGGCATTCATCACTTTCGACCAGTGACAGCTCTTAAATCTGATTATTTTGCAATCCACAAGTGCTCTAATGTGATGAAATATGGAAATAGCACGTCAAAAGTACCTGCTGCTGGTCCTAGGAGGTCCTAGTTAATCGGCACTTGAAGTTGTAAGACATGTGATGTTCATATATGTTATAAGCCAACGGTGATGATATTTTAAAATATTTTTTTCTACTTCTCTTTTAAAATCCATATTGGAAGGGAAGTCTGAGGTATGTGATTTTAAGGAACCCTCTTATGAAATGGAAAGGCATAATGATTTCTGCAGTGTTCTTTCTCTGCAATAGTTTCTAAGGTAATCTTTATGTGTTAAAAGATGTTTGCTATATGTTCATGATCTTCTATAGGCTTGTCATAATGCATGTGTGCAGTCAGTGTGCTCAGTGCCTCTTTCTCTGCAGCGAGCCATGGAGGGCTTAACGCTTTGTGCTCATGCCAGGTAATAACTTACCAAGATAAATAAATACAAACTCATCTCAATATGTTTTTCAGAACCTTCCAACAGACCTAGCCATTTTGTATTATCCAGCTATTTCCAAAAGAGATCAGGTGAACAGCGAAACTCTTAGGCAGGGCATAGGATAACAGAGAAGGGGGTGATAATAGAAAAAATGTAGAATGTAGTGTATTAGAGAAAAGACATGTAATGTTAATAGAGAAAAGGAATAGAATATTATAGTTAGACAGGCTAAAAAATCCTTGCTCCAGTGAAGCCAACGGCTTCTTAATGATTTCAGTAGTTCTAGGCTTTCATTCCAAATTGCAGTATTTTTGACCTAATATTTCAACCTTTGGCTTCGCTGACTTTGTGGGAATGCTACCTCAGTGAAATATGCAGCAAGGTCAGCCTTGCTGTGAGAAGCAGAGGGCTCAGATATTACCAGCTACAACTAACCTCCTGTGCTTATCATTCTCCAAATTACCTCATGCCTTGGTAACTTTCACAACTAATTCCACAGAGTAATTAGGAATTCGGAGACAGTGAATGATACTCATCATAAATCATGAAGACTACTTAATTAGTGCCTGTTGTAGATAAGTCTTAATAACATGATCTCTCCACAATGCATCATATTAACTTGAGAAAGATGTTTGCCTTTTGATTTAATGAGCTGGTGGCTCACTTAAAGCAGTGCAAAATGTCCATTTACTTCATTTACCACCAAAACCAAATTCTATTTTTCAGTTGTGCTGCTTTCACCTATCACACAGAACCAAGAAGTTGAAGATGAAGTACATACTGCTATCTAAGAAGCTGCAGATGAAATACATATTTCTTTCCAAGTCATAGTCTATGATTTAAATGAAGTTTCCAATTTGAAAATGTCAGTGCAGCAATTGAGATGGAGGCTAAGTACCTCTGGAAAATGTTAGGATCTTGGGTTTATTTTTTCAGTGTTGTAGGCATTAAAGGATATTTAAAAACAAGCAATCTAGTCTGTACTTCCAATGAAGTATACTTAACAATAAAAGCTATTGATATTTTTTGATTCAGTCCTATAACTGTCAACTCTAGCTGTTATTGCTGGGAAGACTTGAAGGATCAGGCCCTGAAGAAATAATTATAATTTACTCGATTACTTGATCCTAATCAGAACGTTTGAACAATGAGAGAGTTTCAGTTGGATAAGAAGAATATTATTTTCTCCTTTTATGCCCTGATTCCATGGTGAAAGATTCCATTACCAATTTGTAAATGCTTTCTTTCTCAGTGAGAAGACACTATTCAAGCAAAAAAATAATCATGGGATTATTCAAATTATCTCAGGATCTCTCTGGATAAAGAACACTTTAAAACAAGTTTATTTGACTTTTTTTAAAATAAATTCAATAAAATCACGAGTTTCCTTAAGTGAAATAAATCAACCACCCGATCTCCAAGAAGTCATATAGGACTATGTGTGAAGGCTTCTAAACACATATTCTTGTGCGACAAACATGTTTCTAACACCCCCTCACCTACTCTGTCAACTAACTGAAAACTCTTTAAAGATTGTTTTTAAGTTAATTTTCAGAGGAATATTTTTTTTCTCGTTTTTCATTGTGATTCCTCCTCCCATGTACATCTCAAAAAGTCTCAGTTCTGTCCAAACAGCTCAAACAGAATGATTTGTTTATGAACTCTCTACCCCAAAACCCATACATAGTTTAATTGTGACTGTATCATTAAATGAAGGAATCCATGCCAAACATTTAAAGAACGTGATTTTTTCTGCTGCTTGACCTCTCCACCTCTTTTCCTTTTACCAATCTGTGTAATTATGTATAACAAAAGATGTAGATGGTAAATTAAATTTCATTTGCCTATTGGAGTGCCCCATAACAATTGTGGCTTGGATAAAGATTCCCTGGAAGCCTTGATTTCTAAAAATGCAATATAGATTTTTTTTTTTTTTTGCTGTTCAGATTGCAAGGTTCATCAGGGAAAATTACTTGTATAGATGCATTCTGTGACATGTGTCTCAGAATCATGCTCAGAAGAAAGGCTGTGAGCATTACATGTAACACGAAAACTCAGTTTAATGTTAAAGTATTCCAAAATAAAGCATTTGGAGTTGTTTCAATAAATCAACATGCAATGATAAGAGTTCCTAAATCCATTAGATTTAATTTTAATTGAAAAAATGCTCATCTCAATTTTTTCTACATAAGAAGTTTCAGAACATCCTTTATACACCAAAACCAATCAATTTTTTTTTCCTATTGCAAAATAAAAGCAAACATTGGATATTTGTGAGTTTCCCAAGGCAAGAAATTTTCAGCTCTAGTATACAACTTTCAAGAAAACTCAAAGTCCTCTAAAAAGCACAATAATGCAAGCATGTCAGAATTTCCTATCTCATTTACAAAGACATTCTCCCCTCCTTTATTCTTAATTCCCGTCCAAAATGAATTGGCAGCTCCCAAGACAAATAATTTGCTCAAATTTGAAATCATAAACTTAATTTGGAAGAACAGTACATTGCTATGTTTACTTGTTTCTTTTTTTAAAGAAAGGAAGGATCTGACAATTCTACGATCTTTGTTTCTTTCTTTTGAAGAGCAACTGCTCTGTAAATAGAAAGAATAAACACCAATGAAAGAGATCTTGAAAGAAATTTAAAAAGAAGTGTGAAGTTACCTCATTCCTCTAAGAATATGAGCTCAAATTCTGGCTGTTGCATGACCTTTTTTTGCCACATTATTCTTGTAGGAGAGCCCAGAAATGCTATTGCCAGTCCCAGTGCAGTAAATGGGGAACTTCCAGTATTTTAGGGGTGCCAAGACAGCAAGTACCCGATTCAACGATCACAGCCCTGCCGATAGCACAGCCAGCTGCCCAGCTGCCCAGCAGCTCCACAGCCAACAATCCCCTTTGGCCTGGTAAGCTTTTTTTTTATCCTTTTGTTTTTCAGCTTATTCTAAGGAGCCATCCTGAAAAGAGCTGTAGAGAAGTGCCTGGAAGAGCTCTCCGATACTTCTGATCCTCTTGCCCTACACCATGTTGTGACTTAGGCACAGGCATTGACCTAACCCAGAGATCTGGAGTGAGATAAAAATAAATAACTTGCTTGTAAAGACTCTTCATGGAAGATAACTATAAGTAAAACACCAAAAACATCTATGTGTATTTAGAACATTTATTTCTGTGATGATTTTCTATTGGAAACTGCCCAAGAGATATCAGCATTCTAGATAAAAAGCAGCAATCAAGACTTCAGTGGTACCACTTGCAAAGATCATAATGATATTATAACAAAGATCAAAGACAAGGCCATGATGATACTTGTCCTTTTGTAAATCATGTACAATTTTTAATTATGATAATTTGCTCAGTCTGACATAAAACTCTTCGGAGGACAGAACCAAACAGCCTGCTTTATTTAAAAAATACTCACCATACAGAATACAAGGGGAGCCAAAGAAAGAGGGTACTTGTCAGGGCAGGTTGCTGCTTTCTGAGGTCGAACTGATGGAAAAATGGCATACATTTCTGTCTTGGGAATTTTTCACTCCTGTCTTTTTTTTTAACAATACAATGTATTTGACATTTGATAGGTGTACAGGGGAAATTCTTTGTATTGACTACAGCATGATGAGCTCACATTTGAGGAAACAATAAACATCTGAAGCTAAGGAGCATGTGCAGAAGTCTACCTTTGACTAGAATGTCTGTGCAAGAGCATCTTGATATAGGTATATTGATTTTCACAACTAAACATAAGTTAATTTGAAATCATGCTACAGTCAGCTTTTGTTTATAAAATTATGCTAATAGACTGAATAAGAACTCATGCACCTAAAAACAAAGCTGGAAAGAGTTTAAAGAGCTAAGAATATTGTCCCTAGACAACTAGCTACCTGTTACCTGTTATTATAGGCTTTGGTACAATTTTATATAAAATTACGCAAAGTTGTCCTTTTACACAGCCACTCTTGCAGCACAAAGACCACAGTGAGACTCTTTCAATCCCTTCTCCTAAGTCAACAACGTATTCACACAAATCCAATTTTACAAAATAATATAAAACTTTAAACCATAAGAGGTTTACATGGCCTTACAATTTTGCTCCCAGACTAACAAAATTAAACCAGTTTAGAGGAAATCTTCCGTTAGCTACTTACCCCTTTGAACTCCATACCACCATACCCCCTTTCCAGAAGAAAAGCACAATTTAGTGATTGACTGTCCCAGCCACCCTGCTTCTGTAACTAGCCTCTCTCCAGTCTCAAACCAGCCAACCAAAGTATAGTCTTAACTCGTATTTAGTTTGCTATAAATATTTAGGAAAGGCTTTAGAGAAGTGACATTTATCCTCTACAAAGATAAGTTATTCAAAGAATTTGAGATGAGAGAAAATGTTCTTTTTATAGTTATTATTCAATATGTTCAACATATGCAAGGTAGTAGCTCCAATACAATGCTAGTATAGAGTGCACTGGCTAATGTAGAAATTCAGAGTAAAAATCTCCCACTCTACAAACTGGAAATGTGGACAGATGCTTAAATCTCATTTCATGATGGAAAATCAGTCCAGTACTTTGTTCAGAAGATATTTTTTTTTGTAAAGCAGAGCTGAAAAGCTCTTGGGTAATCTCCTTTTTTTTTTTCTTGCTTTGATATCCCTCTTGTCTCATTCTTTGGTTCCTCTCATCCAGCCTCTCTGTGGCTTCGGAGAAGAAAGAAATCAGGACCTTGGCAGCCAGAAGGAAGCTTGGGGCTACGGTGTGACTTTCACATTATGCTCAGGTTCATACTTGTCATACAACTTGCTTTTAGGAACTGTACTGTAATGGTTATCCATTTCGATAGCCTTAGTTTTAAGAAACTGTGATATTTTCATTTTATCATGTTACAGTGTCCAAATGTAACTATTTCCGTGTGTAAATCAGATGAGCGATTCAAAAGCGAATTTAAAGGGGAAAAAAAGTGAATATGGAAAAAGTTTAAAAATAGTTTTCTAAAATATTTTTGACAGGCATTTAACGATCACCAAAGACAATAAACTACTTAAATGCTAGGGATGCACAGTGATCCCTCATGTTCCAAAATGTTACCCTTCATTCCAACTATGTAATTTGACCAAAATTCTCATTCTAATGTAATTGCAAAGTAGATGACACCTCTGTAAAGTTTCATTTGCTCAGTTAACAGTAGGAATGGAAATTTCAAGGAATAGTGATAGAAAACTCTCACTGCAATCCTCTACTTGAATGAAGAATAGTGAGTAACTGAAGAAAATCACAACACTTCTCCAATACCAGCAAGTTATGAAAAGTAATGTAAGTACCAGAAGGATCTTTTGTATATGATTTGAGTACTAGAATGAAGCCTTATGTGACACATTGTTTAGACTTAGAAATGTAATTTGGACTAAGAAAAAAAGAGTAGAGGAGCTTTGAAAACAATGTCCAAACCCACAAATATCTGTAAGCACCCAGGGGAAAAAATTAGAAATCTGCTGTGGAATGTCTTAACGCAGGAAAGTGAATTTCTGAAGAACAAGGTAAAAGTATATCTTGACTAGTACAAAAAAATCATGGAGGAAGTGAAATGCCAGAATCTTTTGGCATGATGATGACATTAACAGAATTAAGTAGGACAAGAATAGAAGTATAAGTAAAAGGTTTGTAAATAAATCCTAAAATAACAACAAGGAAGAATAAAGAACAAATAAGGAGGTAAAAGAAGTAGACAGATGCATAAGCAAAAGTATCTTAAATGAAAATCAACACAATAGTAGTCAAAGAAAAATGAGCATTTCTGTTTTAAGGTTTATAATGTAAAGCCTCAAAGAAGCAAATTCAAAGAATCCACACAAAAAAGAAAATTGTTTTCCTTCAGCTGAAACATTTTTATTTAAAAACTCTCCAAGGGATATTTTTAAAGAAAATAGTTCAATGTGACACAACAGTAAATTTAGTTCTCTTCTAAATGTAAACGGCTATGAAATAAGTTTCAATGCAACAGAAAGAAACTCTTAAATTGCCAGACTCAATGCTATAGTCACTGAACAGTAAAGAGACAAGAGAAGCTTCCTTTGTCTAAAGTAGACATTTTAGACGTTTTTAAAGTACCAAAAAAGGAGACTATACCCAAAAATGCTGTCCAAAATTTGGCACTAAACTGTTCCAGAATTTTCCAGAAGTTCAGAAAAGTTGTTCATGATGAGACTAGCATATTAAATTTCTATGTACCTCAGTATTTACAGATTTGGGCCAAGACTAGAAGTCAAAATTTCAATAAATATTAAAGAAACACAGAAAGAGGCTGTACTCATCATATTTGCAACTTAGCAGAAGCCAAAAAGTATGGGAAATCTCAAAGGCAAGCTCATGTCACAAGATTTCCAGTTGCAGTTCCAGAGCACAGAGGCTTTGATGCTTATCCAAAGAGAAATCGGGAAACTTCCCATATTTCCTAATCATAAGCAGAAAGCCTTTTGCTCAGAATACAGCTGTCACCTGTCTCATGTCTGAGTTGTAGGTGATCCAAAAAGGAAGAGGTACAGCCTTGCTATACCTCTGTACCAGCTCATGGGTCAGACGTAGCCTTCAGGGAAGAGCAGGCTGCACCATACAACAAATTATCCTGCACTGCAGGGTGCTCAGTCTTCCATCGCTCATTCCAAAGTCAGTGCCCAATTCTGTACCTTTGCAGTATATGGTAAAAGGAGATTTTTTTAAAAAAAAAAAAGCCCTTCAAGAATTGAGTGGGATCGTGACCTCCTTGTACTCGCTATGCATATCCTGCATTACTCACCCATCATGAAGCCGCATTGGCTTGTCCTCTCTGCTCCTTCTGTCATTAATGCGAAACTGAAACAACCTGAGCAGAGTTTGCTATTCACTTTTGATCAAAAGTTGACCCAAGTTTACAGAAAGTCAAAAACCTTGCAATGAAACCGGAACCAGGCAAATACCGCATGGCTTCAGGGGTGCCAGGGAAGCCTTTGGATAACAGGAGAGCTTCTGTGCCTTGTTTATTGCCTAAGCATGAAAGTATTCTCAGAAAATAAAAGGAAAAATAAGACGTCCTGCAAGACCATAGGCAAAGGCAAAATATTTTGTTCCTTCTTTCCATATGTAACTCTAATATAACTTTGTCCTTTAAAGCATTTTCTGTTCGCCTTCATTCCCAAAATACTTCACAGGTTGAGAGAGCAACAGAAGCAGAAAGAAAGAGAAGACAAAACAGTCATATTCAAAGGAAATTTTCAGTAAGCTAATTTACAGAACAACCTGCAAATGAAATGAAAGGAAGAAAGACTGAGAGGTGTCTATCTAAACAAGTCACCTGAATAAATAAAAACTTATAAGTTTTTAATAAAGAATATTTTAACAGAGAATATTATAGGTACACTGGGCTTTCTTATGGTAAAATAAACTTTATTTTTCTGCTATCACGTAGTTTCTCCTTTTTCTTTAAGTGATAGTTGGTCTTACATTTACTCCTTTTACGCACAGAACACTGAATGAGATTGACTCCTAACATCAAATCACAGAATCACAGATGATCTGGAGATCATCTCGTCCAACCCCCCTGCTCAAGTAGGGTGAATTTCTATCCACATGAGAAAGCAGGATGTATATGCCTTTTTTATTCTTTTGTTGTACTTCTGCAACACCATCTCTCCTCATTAAAGTCAGTTAGTTCTTCTACATCCAAGTTATTTAACACCTGACTGTTTTATGTCCATTTTTACTACCTGCACAGAAAGAAAATCTCTTTGGCATCACTTTCTCTTAAGGTTTATTTGTTTCACTGTTGCCTAGGTGACTATCTCAGCCTTTTTGGAAACATCCAGCCTGAATTTTAATAAATGTGCCAATGGAGGGGCTACACCAAAGGTCAGTGACTACTTTTTTGTTTAACACTGCTACTCCGTAGATGGAAGACTAACATATCAACATTATAATGGCTGGGACTGACTGAAGTAGAAACTAATTCAAAGGTAAAAATGAACTTCCCATATTAGCAGAACCTAATGAGAATGATTTAGAAATTCAGATTTTATTATCCTGCAGACTACCTAGCAGCATTTGCTGCTTGCCTCAATTATGCACACACTGTACGTGTTTTTATAGGTTTGTCATCTAAAGTCAATCCTCCTATTCAGAATCTGAAAATACTATTTGGAAGAAGAGAGCAATCTATATCATTACATGCAACACAAAATGAACTGCAAATTTATGCTGAATGTTGAGCTTCACCACATTGCTTTTCACTGAAAGGCCAATAGTGTTCAAAACATCAGTTAAATACTGCAACGTTCCTTTCTCTGTTAGACACTAAATTGTCTTATAGACATTTGATAGCTAGGAAAATCAAAGATGATATATTTCAAACTGAATATAAGGCATTCAAGAAAAATAGCCTCAAAAACTGTTTTCCAGTACCGCAACCATTCAGACATCACTGAGCATTATTCCTTTTTACTAACAAAAAATAAGATCATTTAAATAGTAAGATGATAAGATCAGTGAGTTTTAAAGTCAGAGCGGAAAACACTTAATTTTATGACGTACAGAAATACCTATTACAGCAAAAGCCATCATTTAGCTATTTTCAGTGAAATATCCCATTACGTCCTACCAGTGACATAAATTTGTCCTTACTGTCATGTACTAATTTCAGAAGATTCTACAGTAAAATGCACGCTTAATGCAGGTAGGTAAGCCTATTCTGATGAAGTTCCTCCTATTTTTGTACATCTAGAGAACTTCTTGTAATAAATCAACCTGAGATTGCAACCATTTGTACCATGTGAGTGATAGGGGCTCTTTTGACAAAGATCTGCTTTGACATTTTATGAGACACATTGCAAATTATTTATAGGTGCTTTATAAAAAATAAAAAGTCATAACCATATTTTAGAAATGAAACAAAGCATGATGCAAAGTATTACTCAAAATGTCTCAAAGTATGAGATTTCCAGTAACATAGTTCTATACTTCTGTTAAAGTGAGGAACATGATCAATGACACTCTGACACTCTAACTAAGCAGTAAGTTCTTTAGCTGACTGCAAAAGGTGATGAACATCAGTGAACAAACATATGGACTGATATATTAGAGAGTTTGATTTAAGGCTTTCTTAGGATAGTTTCCTGATCTTGAACTAGACTGCAAAGGCAAAACCACTTCAGCCACCCGTTCTTATTAAGTAAACAAAATTTTACAATAAAAAAAATGCAAGGATGAAAATAATAAAATTAAACCATAAGTATCAAACTCTCCAGGAAACTGAGACAGGTAACCTTTGCTAAATAGATATACGGTCCATTGCCCAGGAAAAACAGTATTATTTGCACACAGAATAGGCATATTTTTCTGAAAGGAATAGTGTAATTTCTATTTCCTTCACCCAAAAAGAAAAGACTCCTTTCTATAAAAAACAAACAGAACTTCCATTATAAAAATATGCAGCTAACACAAGCAAGTCACTTATATTTCCTTTCTAGCCTACAACTTACAAAATATCCTCCTCTGAAAGAGCAAAATCTCACAAAACGAACTGTTAACTTCCTAAACCAGACAAGCTGGAAAACACTAGCAAACCTTTCATTCCTCACCGTTACTTCTATTTTTGTTACAACAATATCTAAAACTATACCTTTCCTAGTTTCTATACAAACACATAATGAGAATACAACTCCTACCCGGAAGCACTTACAGGAACCTCCTACTGAAAATGGATGGAAAATGGGAACGCAGGGCCCAGTTAAACAAACACAGGTTTATTCCTGAAAGAAGCTTCCAAAATCTTGTTTGTCCATCTCCAATCACAGCTGTGAAAGTATTTATTGCAGACTTTACAAAGATAGTTACAATCCGAGTTTGAGTTAGATGCCCTAAACAGACTAACCAAGTGTGTCGCATGGCTTGGAAGGGCTCTTGCGAGGAGCTCTCATCCCTGCCGCACTCGCCAGCCATGGGGCTGCAACCAGGGCTGGTCTGCAAGGTTCCCACAAGGCCCCTGAGCATTGCTCTCTGCCGTTAACACATGCAACCAGGCCATACAGGCATTTTCCTGCCCTTTGAATACAATCAAAGAGGATTATCATTACGTGAGTTACATTTACGGCACCCGCTCTAGCTTTCCTTCTCAATTTTAAGCTCTTACAGGAGCTCTTCATAACTCTTACAGGAGTTTATAGTGTGCCTCTTGGTGCACTTGGACTCTTTGATCTGTATTTTTAACTGCCTGCACGCTAGTTTGTTATAATAGAGGAAGCCAAAATTACTTGTAACCAGGTGATTCAAGATGAGGTATGACGAGTACATCACTTTTTCTTTAGCTGACCCTGGTTTGGGGTCTATAAAGGATTTGAAAAGTCTAAGTCCAAGTTTCACACAAAAGAATTACTCTGGAGCATTGAACTCACTTCATTACTGTAATCACCAGGATGTAAATGTTCTGCCAACTCATGTGTGAGCCTTAACCTCAATAGTGCAATGAGTCAAACAGCAATCTCATGAACAACATTTGATGCCACTTCAGTTAGAGAGATTTCCTCAGTCTAAAACACGATCAAGCAAAAATAAATTAGGAAGTAATCTAAATCTAATGAAAATAAAAAAGAAACATTTTAAATGGTTGAGTAGATATTAATACACCACTAAGTGGCAAGTCCCAGCCTGGACTACAGTGCATCTCTTTCATTAACCTTTCAGCATCAGTTTATATGTGCAACATTATGCATTCCAGATATTTGCTATCATTGTGGAAGTCATGTACAATAAAGAATTGTCACAGGTAGGTAACACCATCCGATCTCCTGCAAACAGAAAAGATAGCAAACTCAGAGTCACAGAACTTCTCCAAAAGCATGTCTCAATTTATAGGCTGTGCAATGTAAATGGGCATGTAAATATTCTCCTGACTAACCCTTAAACATATTTTTTAAATCGCTTTGATTTAGCAAGATAGGTATTTTGGAAGTCTTGACATTGGATTATATGATATACAATGGTAGTGTTGAAAACTACCTAAAGCAAGCATCATGATGATGTATTTACTTAATTTGAAGATAAGCTGGGAAAACAAGAAGCCAAAATAGAGCTATAAATTCTTAGGGTTTCTAGCTGATTTTGTAGAACGAAATTGCAAAACCTTTTTCCGACTATTTAATTTGGTACAGCTTAAAACCCAAAGTTTGACTTATCTGTAATTTAACTTAAATTTACAAATGAAGGCAAAAGGAAATAACCTTTTCATAGCAATTCTACTGTATTTTTTCCTTGCTACGGAAACAATAGATTACATCATCAGTGCGTGATCTAAATAGGAGACTACATTTCTATTTTTTTCAGAGAGCTGGTTCTGAGTGATGCAGTAACCAAAAAACAGAGACAGAAAAGATAGAAATTGTGCTTACACTAATGAGAAATCATTACCTTGCACCATCTTTACCCCGACACAGCAGCACAAAGGGGATGAAGGACAAGCCTGAAGGACAAGCAAATCTCTACAGTTCTTTCGACTCCTTATGACATAAAAAGGGAGCTATCTTATTTCAAATACGAACACATTATGTTACAGCATAGAGGGAATGCTGTCACTAGATCCAGAATTTTCTTTCATATTGAAAAATAAAGAAACAAAAAAACCCAACTCTGGTAAATTAACTCATCTCTTGGCAGTAGGGTCTGTGACTGGGCAGAATATATACATTTTAGTTATACAATTAAGATTTTCTTCTTTTTTCTCCC
This sequence comes from Struthio camelus, assembly GCF_040807025.1. Lineage (NCBI taxonomy): Eukaryota > Metazoa > Chordata > Aves > Struthioniformes > Struthionidae > Struthio > Struthio camelus. The sequence goes on from NC_090982.1 coordinate 51,510,852, forward strand.
TGAATACTAAACTCCTGTTTTCCTGTACCATTTGCTCACACCTCGTCTCCCCTGACGCATCACTTTATTTTTGTCTTCTGGTTGCTTCTCTTTTTCCTTCCAAGTCTGTTCTCCTCTGTTATTCCTACCCATTTATTTCTACCTTTGCTTTTCTGATTTTGAAATAGCAGTTTAAGATTGGCTTTACCAAGTCCGCCGAGAGTTTTGCTCCAGTAAGAACTATGTACTCAAATACAGAAACAGACACTATGAGAAAAGACATTGAACTGAAAAGGAAAACTTTAGAAGGAATCACCAGATGGTTCCATTTTCCAGGCTTAGGTTTGAATGCATGAGCAAATGAAAAAAAGAAGGGAAGACAGAAGGTTTTTGTACAGTACGGAAGAAATTTCATCCTACAGCCTAATCATTAGACCACTATTCAATCAGCTCTTTTTCAATCTGTTGTCCACAGATCTATGGGACCAAGAAAAGTATCTTAAAAATAGATCATAAATACTATATAGAAAGATAAGTATGTGAACTTTCTCAAGTTTCTCAAGTAGTTTTCATTTCCTCTAGAAAAATGTAGGGGTCTGAAATTATAAAAGGCTGCAATTCATAGTTCTCACTGATTAAGTGCATACTTTCATTGGTTAAAAACAAAAAAGGCAAAACAAAACAAAGTAGAACACAAAAATTGGCCACACTTTAACCACAAAGGCCCCAGAGGATGCAATCCATCTGTACTCCTGGATAGGTCATTTACCTAACATAGGAAACAAAATAAACTGCAGCACTTCAGTAATTGAAATGTACTTAAAACTCCAGTTTTTGTCTTCCAAAGCGTATATGTCTACCTGCCATGAAATCCTCTGAAATCAAAGCACAATCATAGCACTGAGATAATGGCCTTGTCAATACTGCTGCCATGTTTCAGCTGTGAAAATCAGGGCTTTAGATATTTTGTCTGAAACAAGTGCACTGATTATAAAGACAGGCATTACATTGCTTACATACTAATGAACATTCACAACTTTTACTTTCAGTATAAAGTTTTTGGAAATGCGCTTGTGTCTTTCATAATGAAAGGAGACAAAGGACTAGAACAGCTTGGAGTGAAACTGGATTCCTAATTCTGCATTTCACCTCCAACCTGATTTTTGCTTTCAATTAGAAACCAGAATCCTGGCTCATCTGGAGACACTTATTTGGGCTGCCTGTATTTGAGGGTCTGAAAAAAATCCATGCTGGAAACCATCTCATCAAGTAGTATATAAGGTAGTATATAAGCCCATATCAATAAAAATATTTAAAAAAATTGTCTAAAGTGCTTGGGTTTGATTCAGTCTGACCGTACCTAGCTGCATTTTTGTAGAACCAGTTTGGGTCAGCATTCATTTAGTGTACTTTCTATAACAGATTGCATCTTTTGCTCTTTCATAGAAATTAGGTCATAATAAGCAGCACGGACCATGCGTTCGTTATTATCCCAGTCTAACTCTTTGAAAAATAAGTCTCCCAGTAGGGAAACATAAAGTGCTTGGAGATCAGGTAAGGGTCTAAAGAAAAATTTGGCAAGCATGAATCTCACTCCAAATTCCTCTCCAGGTTTTAGAAGGGGGATCTGATTAAGGCTAAGAGTATAAAATGAACTTGATATCCAAAAGATAGGACCAGATGTGTTCAACTTTGTAACCTGTCATGAAGAAAAGGATACTGAAGTATTTTCCTTTATCTATAAATGAATATAGAGCTCTAACATGTTTGTGTAACACCGCTTTCAGGATCTACAGAGGTTCAAACACTAAAAGAATATAGCAAATAAAGAATATAGCTTTTTCTTTCCCACATTTTCCTCAAAACAATGAAATAATCTCTAGCTCCCACTAGGGTGGTTACAAGCAGGTATCAGAAAATACTTAGCTGTATTGCAACTCTTAAAATAAGAGACAGCAATTTCCAACTAACAGAATCTGAAGTAACAAAAATTGCATATAAATGTTATTGTCATGGGAATCCTAGGAAATAGATGCTTATAGACAGGTGGTGATGATGATACTGAGACAGGAATAACAGATCAAGTATCAGTAAGAGAGAGACTATTTTTAGAGAAAACTTCTTCCTATTCTTTGATTTTTTTTTCCAGTTTCCAGACACACATATTAAAGGGTTTTTTTGGTCACTGTCATAACTCAAGCCAGTCTTGAGCGTGGAATTTTTTTATTAATTATATTTTTTCACAAGAAATGCAACGATGAATCACCAAAACAAAACCCAAATCTCATGAGCGAGTCAACAGGAGCAGGCCCCACTAGACAGTGTTTGGTTTGCTCCTCCCTCCAGCTTTTCTTCACCCTGGTCTCCAACTGGAAAACCTCCCCTCTAGCCTCCCCTCTAGTCCTTTGCACCTCTCCCTCGTTTCTCCAGAGGAGACCATGCCCATCCCTTCTGCCTCTAACTCCTTCCTTTCCTGAGAGACTCAGATTCCCACATTTTCACTCTAGAATGGGGCTGGCCTTTAGCCATATAAATATGAGGTGTGTAATCTCAACTAGTTGTCCAGGCTTCTGGTGCAGTCAGAGAAGGAAACGGAGATCTCTAAGGACTGATTCATTCTTTCTCTCTCAGATACTTATTTTAGGACAAGATAAACTAATATGAGAAGATATCTGTCTCCCTCCGCTATCTATAAAGGCAGCCTAGACAACTAATTTAGTCTTGATGTCTTTTAGATAGCTAAAATTTTGCAAAATTAATTTTTATTCTTATCTTCTGGGTTTGCAGGCAGTTTACCTTGTTTAAAAGAATTAGATTTAACAACAGCAACAGGTTTTAACCATAAAAAGGAATAATGTGCATCACGACAGCTGAATAAGCAATGAAGCTATGAACTAAAATGGCTGAAAACAGATCAATCAAAAATGTGACAAGAAAATGCTTAATACAAAAATTTTTATTGTTCTGGCCCTCAAAAACACAGGTGATGGTGCAGCATTGTCCACACTCACAAGATGACTTTTTGTTTTGATTATTTGCTCTTCCAGCATATAAGTATATATATTTCTGATGAGGAAGAGAGTAGAACAGATGCTCTTTTCTGAGAGCATGCTTTGTTCTTTGCTGACAAGGAGACAATGTGTAGTCTTTTCCGTGTTAAAAGGGAAGATTATGACAGCTGAAACACAAAGAAACAATTAGATAAAACATTCCATGCCGGTGTATCTGTAGAGATTTAATTTAAATTAAACACTGGAGTAGTGACAAGCTATTAGACTGGAGTGATGACAAACTATCCTATTGTAACAGTATTTGAGTATTCCTTGTTAGAGCTCCATATGTGGTTCCAGATTTTTTTTCTGAGCCATGTTATCAGCATAAAGCCACACAGAAAAGATCATTTCAAATAATAGTTCCAAACAACATTTTGTTTCAGAAAATTTTTCAGTTTTCATTCAGAGATGGGTCTGTACTGTAGAGACTATAAGCCCATATGAAAAATCAAATTAGGAACAATCTATATATGCCATCTATCAGCTTAGAAATGTATGTAAATGCTTTGCATTACATGAGTAAATTACTGACATTAATGTATTTTTGTTACAGCTTCATAATGTAAAAAATCTTTATTATTCGGATTTTACAAGTCAAAAATTGAGGCACTTCACATTGCTTGTGATTTATCCCTCCTAACTACACACATCTAAGAGTTAAGTGTGCAGTCTGTCCTAGCAGTTTAGGCTGCTGTCTAATGTATAGTGAAAGGGCATCTCCAGAGAGAAATTCATCCTGCTTGAGATGCTTATCTGAGGATGGGATGAAGTAGGTTTCCCTCCCACGACTGTAGCCTGAACCAAGGTGACTCGTTTAGGCTCAGTTCAAGCGTTCAGATGGAGGAGGTTATGAGAGAATTGCTATTTTATGTGATTAGTTATCGGATAGGAAGTTCATATAAAGCTGAGGTTTGAAATGCCTTTCAATTTTCAGAGTATGTGTCTTAAACTAGAAAGCTTCTCAAAGGCTTTCAGCCACATGAGGTTCATTTGTTTAAATGGTCAAGAGCAAGTACCTTTATTGGCCTTTCAACTGTCCAATGTGTGCTTCACAGGACAACAGCCAGTTTTTCAGTGAAAATAAGGTGACTTGTGATCACTTACAAACATCATTGCTTTGTCATTTTGTTTTTTGTTAATGAAAAGTTTCAGAGAAGTTGTGATACGTCTTGAAGAACAGTCTCTTTATGGGGGTGGAAAGGAGTGTTAGAACAAATTTCTGGGGAACACCAAAATACGTTATCCAAGGGCAATGAGAATTTCACCCAACCTTCCCCCAAACTGGCAGTGCAGTTCTCCCGAAGGCTAGGTGGGTATCACAACGACTGGTAGCAGGGTTTGCAGCATCAGTTTATCTGCATCTGTCTGCATCAGTGTTGAGGGCCCAAAGTGTTAATAAGGGTGTATATATTTTATGCTGTATGTATAGCAGCTATTCTCATATCTTCTGCTTTAACATTGACTGCTGCTCAGATCAGTTTTCTTTTGATTCCTTTGTTTGTTCAAAGACAGTGATAGCTGTAAAGCATTAAATTAATGAGAAAGGTGATGTTTTATAACAACGCGGCTAAATCTATTCTAGATTAAGAATGCTTTATTTTGTATGCAGGCATGTGAGCTCAATGGATCAAGACTAACACCTTTTTCAGTAACGGAGATGAAACTTTGAATTTTCTTCAGGGTATTGTTATTCCAGGAATGCAGAATTCATTGCTGCAATTATAAAGCAAAGCTGTGCCTGTGCATTTAGCTGTTTCCAGGGAAAACAACATGCGGGTAAGGAGGCTGGTGATCAGTCAGGAATTACAGGGCACAAAACGACACCGTGATGCCAACTTTACTGGCAATTCAATTTCTGGCATTCTTAATTGAATTGTGATCCTCAATCATGTTAATCATCAATAGGTTTCCATAGTTTGACATACTAGACAAGATACTAGTCTAAAAAACACAAACTAAAACCCTGTCTGGTAAAATCTCTGGTGAAGCTCTGTTGTTCTAGATTTCAAAGGGGTACTTCCCTCACCTAAACCAATGGAGTTCACCTTAGAAAAGGTAGAAACAGAATCTAAATAGGGAAAAATGAGGAACATGAACAATGAAAAGTAGATTAAATTTGGTTATTAACCTTCATTTCCACTGAACTAGTTCTCCAAAACACGGCTACAGGGCTCTCAGAGTTAATATACCGGTTTTTAGCTGGGGTGAAACTACCCTAGCCTACTAGGTAACTCCACTTTATAACACTACATTGCAGTCCAGTTACAAAATATTTCAATTAAGCATTACAGTAGCTGGTATTATTCACCTGAGCTTGGCAAGACTTGCATTTTTTTTTTTTATGTTAAGCTAGAGCATCACTAGAATTTTGAACAAAATTTATTTCAAGAGGTTGACAATTGGGAAGCAATATAGTATACAGCATATCTTTTAATTTTATAGAAGTACATTAAAAGGATACTGAGGACCTTTCCCTTGTGCCTCAAGGAGAAAGTACAGGAAGTATTTTTAATTACGACTTTTATTAGGGATTGAAAAATAATGTAGCTATGCATTTTTCTCAGATTCTATTACTAGTGGAATGTCCAGCTCCCATTATTAGCATTTCCAATTACGTATCTATTTTACTGATAACAAATACCATTAAAATGTACATTTTCCTCATTTTAAAGGTCAGAGAATGATTTGGAGAAAACAAATAACTAACACAACATACTAAGTCTAGTTTCGCAGCGACTAGGGGCACAGTTGTTCGTATATATAAATTTATACACAATTACACATCTATATTCTACATGCTTAGTAAGTTTTTATCAACAAGTTTGTAAATGTGTTCATAACCAAGCAGTACATAGTGGTTACTGTGGGTGCACACACCCAACTTATATGTGTAATTGATATAACTGTATGCACAATTTAGGATTCAAATTCTGTTTTCATTTTATACACCCATTACAGTTTCTATGTTTTTAAAATATTGAATGTTAAAATATATGAAAAAGAGGTAACAGAAGAGTCAATGTAGTTGAATGAATAAGCTAAATTACTAACATGTCTAATGAGTAAGAAACTAATAATAATATAGCCCAAACACAAGATTCATAAATGTTTATAATTAAATGCAGAGCTAAAGTCCTGTCAGAAATCCAGCACCACATTTTGAAATGTGGGTTTAGTTTATACCCACAGGCTTTCTGTGTTTTCAGAAGAAGGTAACCCAGGCTCATAAGAAATAATAAGTCATGTTAAAATAAAGAAGTTCATCACCAGGAATAAATCCAGTTTTCGAATGAAGGTAAACGAATGAAAATCAGAGTCTGTCCTACTTCTTGTGTAAGATGTTGGTGCAAAATCACCAATACACTACAAACAGAAAGAAATTTGCTGTTGGCGAGAAATGATATGAAGCTGAATATATGCCTCATGCACCATAGAGGTAACTAAACAGCCCGGTAGTCCCTTGATTATCATCAGAATATTTTTTAGCAGTAGGTAACAGTTTTTTAGCTCTGTAACACTAGCGGCGGGGGCGGGGGAGAAAAACAATAAAAAAATTAAAAGCCACTTTCCCTAGAGGCTCACTGTGCAACTAAGAACAATCTTTCCCTAACTCTGAAGATAAAGCTATCATCATGTTTATGGTTTTTACTAGCGGTAGAAAACACACCTGCTTACATGCTTTTAATACTAATGTTTGCTTGGTTATGGTAAGGCTTAATTTAACATTTGCAAGGAGTGCATATACTGTCATACTAAGTACATTAGGTATCCCTAAACTACAGATAAATATGTAGAAGAAATTAATATGTTTGTAACTACCTTAGCAAAGCTGCTGTAACTGTGATGGCCTAAACAAAGCAAAATATGTTTACATGTAAATCTGTAATGTCTTCTATAAGGCAGGCTTTTCTCCACATAAGCCCTCCCTTGGTTCCAGACAAAGCAGGGACAACCCTCCAAGCTATATGCAGTGGAGACCAACTGTTCTTTCACGGCAGGTTGAACTTCAGCTCGATTGTCCCAGTACCCAACTGTGGCCGGTAACCGAAGTGAAGAAAAAAAGTGTCAGGACTGGCAATGTACAGACTGAACCTGTTTCTGTTTTCAGCTATCTGATGGTTTCAGGGCTTTCTGGACATTCTCCAAAGTGCCAAGTTTAACTTGCAGTGATTGCCTGTCTACTACAAATCTCCCTAATTCTTTTCTAAGCCCATTTACACTTCTGGCTTTGACTGTAATAAAGCAATTTTTCACTTTCTACCTGTGCTATCTGTGAGAAGCAGTCTGTTTTTATTTGTTTTAAAATGTCTATCTGGTAAGTTCATTATGTGATCTAATTTTTGCATTTTTGAGAAGACGTGAACTCATTCATATTAATAGATCTACAAAGATCTCTTTGTAATGCCTATTGCCAAGCCAAAAAGTCCCAGTCTATTTAGATTTTATGTTCATTATGGAAGCAATTCCATAGCTCTGATCATCTCTGCTCATGTCCGTGTTTTCCTAGTTCTGTTATGTGCTCCTAAAGATGACTGATGCAAGCAGCACCTTCATATGAGGCGATATAGGTAGTAGCTTAATGATGTTTTCTTGTTTCATTACTATTTTTTTCCTAATAATTCATAATGGTCTACTTTTTCAACTGCTTAAGCACTAAGCTGATGTTCTCCAACAGCTATACACAATGGCTGTTGGAGCTTTTTTCCCTGAGTGGTAACATCTCATTTACAGCAAATTACTGTTTATGTAAAGTTAGGCTTTTCCCCTCCCACTGGATTCATTACTTTGAATTTCCTGACACTGACTTACATCTGACATTTTTCACTCAGTCATAAAGTATCAAAAGGTCTTTTGCAACTCTTTCTAGTCAGCTTTCGATCTTCCTGTTGTGATTGATGTGGTATTATCTTCAAACTTTATTTCACTATTCATCACTGCTCTAGATAATTTATGACTATGTTGAATATAGTGAACTGTGCTTAATCTTATCATTTATGTCGGGTAACACTGTTCTTTCATTAGGAAGTAACTTCACTCCTTTCACTGCTAAACTGCGAGCATTGTTCTTGATAAAATCTCTGCTTAAAAGTAAATCTTTCTGTTTATGTTAGAAAAACAAAAATAGTGCCTTCAGAAAAAAAGAGACCTTTAATAATTTGACTTTAAAAAATCTTGTTTTATGTTTACAAACAGCACTGATGAAAACCAAGGCAGATTACATCAGTTTCCAATACTCCCTACAAAAGAGACTAAACTCTCCCAAACCTATTCAGGCTGACATATTGGCAGACATACTTTCTCTGATTAATTAAGACTATTACCAAAAGAAATTGCTCAATTGTTCATTCAATTGAGTGTGAAAGAAATTTTAAATAGTTCTTACTGGAAAAATAAAAGTTTTAATTTGTGCTGTAAATACAAGTCTTTTTGGCTGCATTCATTCTTATCTGGGAATTATTTTGCACAGGAATCTGTCAGAAATAAACATTTGTGTCATAAAAGTGTTAGCTAGATCATAAGACGGAAAAATCACAGTTTTTCAGAAAGTGTAATAACTTTTTCAGCTTCAGGTGATTATATTGCAGATGAGTGTCAGTATACTAGTCACAGCTGCAGTTCAGCAGAAATCAAATATGAAAAGACTTGCCAGCAAAAATAAACTACTGAGCCTATTATTACATGTTTAAAGTCTGAAACAGGAAAGATCGGAGAAGTCCGGACAACTTCAAAAAGTGCAGGATTTTCAGATAAAGAACTAGTCTGCGTGTACATACTTCTCCCAAAGCATCACTTGGTAAATTGGAAAATGAATGGTCCATTACATTGAATGTGGTGGAGTTTGTGGGCCAGTGGAGAGTCTGTGCTAGTCTGCTGCTATTATGCATCCGGTCAACTGTTAAAAGATGGTCTCTGAATTCATACTGATGGGCTTCAGGGGACTTTGTGTGTATGCATCTATGTGGCCTACAAAGCAGGCAATACCTGCAAGCTAACTGCCTCCCACAGATACTACATGCGTTTCCCAAAGTACTCTGAAAGCCTTGTAAAATCCTACGGCCACCTAAGAACTGACTTTTTCCGTACAAAGCACGATATGAGCACAGCACTGCAAGACTCTGACTCTCCAGTTTCCCATGCCCGAGCTCACTCTTACGACAAATAAAAAAGGATTTCCACAAGCGAGTATCTGCAGCAAAATTTCCAAATGCAGATGATCAGCTCTATTTGTGAGTAACAGCATTCAAACAAAAACCAGTTATTTGTGGTCCCAGGGCTAAGATGTTTATATGCTGCTCCAAGAGATCAGTATCAACTACCTCTGTAGGCTCACTTTTCTTTGTTTTTATGTATTACCCAATAATTACATCACTCTTCAAAAACTGCCCCAGAATCTTTGCCTAGACACAGAAAGACTTACTTCTATTAATTCAGTATTTAAAGGGAGTTAGAGAAGAGGTATTTTTTATCGAGTATAATAAAAGGATTGTAACGCCATTTAAGGAACTTTGTGTGTCACAGTTACAAAACAAAACAAAACATATTATAAGGAAAACGGAGGTTTCAAGGGAAACAGTAAATTCGCTACTTGCTGAAGTCTCATAATAGCTAGAGTCCTTTTCAGATTTGTTTTCCGTCAAGACTGGCAAATTTTTCTAAAAAAAGTTACTTTAAAAGTTTCCCATACTTTTAAAGAGTTCATAATATCGCTCTTATATAAGCAAAATAAGTCTTTACTGTGTCTTCTCTTTTTGTACTAAAACGATAGGAAATTGTAGGCTTTCAATCTCTGTCATTAATTCCCTTGGTCTCTTAAATAATGATTTGTTAAGTAAATAACTAGGGAGCACAGTTTAAAGGAAATTTCTTCCTGATATAGTATCACATATTCCTTTCAATGCCAATTGGTTCTGAAAGAGAAGGTAATAGAAGTTTGTTTCATATTTTTGTCTAGGATACATGCTGACTTGCCAACAACAGCATAAGAAAAATCTTTTGAAAGATTAAAAATATTTTTAAAATATTTTTTTAATTCCTTATAACATAGGGAAAATCACAACATGACATAAAGTCTAATGGAGAACAAATGCATAACTATTTTTATTGGAATTGATACCAAAATTTACATTACATTCAGGTGGCTGGTTTGGTGATTTACTCTGTTTTGGTTTTGAATTTGTAAATACTTTGACTTATTATCATTTGAACAAGGAAAAAATGGAAAAATGAATTCAAATAAAGCAGTACAATACTAAAGTTGTTCTAAGCACAGACAAATGCTGAAATAGATATGAAGCTCATAAACATATTTCAGTTTCTTCCAGCAGGTGGGAGAATGTAAGAGAGAGTCCCAAAGCAGCATCATACCCAGTCCTGCCCTTTCTGTTCAAACAAGGTTTGCACAGACATCAGCGAGAACTTCATCTAACATTAGAAATCATCAAGTCCCTGGTCATTAACAAGTCATGCTGAAAATACTACATTCTGTACGATGTTTCATATTAGCTTTAGAGGTTGTTAAAAATACGAGGCATGCTGCATTTTGTTAATTGCTTACTTCATCTTATCACTATTTCACAAGCATACAATGTCCATATATTTCAACTTGTGCCTAGGTTTTGCACTTTGCTGATGTTAAGCGAAAGCAGAAAATCAAAAATTCCGATGCCACTCTGCCTGTAAATCAAGATGATTTACAACTGCAAGCTTTCTGCACTAAGTATTTCTACAGAAAGGCACAATCCTTGTCTTGAAATTGTGTCTTGTAATGCAGAGGAAGATACCAGAACATAAAGACTGCCATATGGTTCAGAAAATAGGTCCATGTAAAGCTGCATTCTTTCTGCCCCTTAGCAGACGCTCGAGGAAAGACATTAACAACCAGTAAATGTGTAGTAATCTCTTCCCTCTGCTACGCTTCCCAGGACAGCTATGTCATCAGCTGAAATCAACGGTTTGGGGACAACATAAGCTGGAGACTGTATCCAAACAATGAAGCTTAATAACCACTAAAGGACCTGTTCTCCATGAAATTTGCCTTTTCAAATTCACTAACAATGTTTCTCCTCACCATATCCCACAGAGATCTAGTATGTAACTGCGCACTCCGTGAAAGGCCTTTCCTTCTGGCTGGTTTCCTGGGTACTCCGCTCATTCTTGGGTTGAGAGGAATAAAGGATTCCCTATCTACTGCCATCTGTCCGTACATGATTTTACAGACTATTATTTTCCCCTCAGCTATCTTGTTTTCTAAGCTGCAGATTCTTCAGTCTCTCCTCTCCTAATTCTGTATCTTTTGCCTCTCTCTGTACCACCTCTACTATTCTACTATTCATTTTTTGAGAAGGGGGCACCAAAACTGCACTCAGTTTTCTGCATTCATTTCCTAAGGATCACTAGCATTTTATTTGCTGCTTAGCTGAGGTTAGGAGAGAACTGTTACCTCTTTGCTGAGTGGCGATACTTAGTTCGGACATCAGCATAATAGATGGTGATAAATAGACAAACCCGCAGGCAGGACATATAAAAACATCAAATGAAAAAGGTACAACACATTCTAAAAGACAAATCTAAATTACAGAAACTTAAAACCCAAGGCAGTTATGACTTGGTACACTTCCCTATAGGCAGCACATTACCTCAATGACTGCCAAACATTTTGTAGACAAATATCACTCAAGAAACCTCCGAAATCCTGCACTGGTTGTACTCAGCTCCCTGCCTGCCCCCTTCCCAGAGCCAGGGCCGCTGCTGCCTTCCCCTCGCCCACAGACCTGGGGCAGGTCTGATGCAGCTTACCTGGGTCTGCGGGGAATCACTGTGGGGACTATTTGGTTAATACTCTAGTGCTTAAACTTACATACCTATTACCATAGAAAGAAAACAAGAAACGTTAGTGATGGTTAGGGACCTACAGGTCTGATATTATCATAGAGGTTTCTTCTTCTTTTTTCTGAAGTCTGTCAGAAACTCACCAATATCGATAAATAATTTACTGCATCGATATATATTGAATCAATAAAATCAAAATACCTACCCCAAACTAATCAAATCGCTTAGACCTTGAAACACTTCCCTCTGACCTTGGTGTGAACAAAGTACACAACTGGATCCAAACCAGATCCAAACCTCTCTGATTTCAGCATGATGAAAACAGATTTTTTTTTTTGGCTGTATTTTTTCATAACGCTTCAGATAGAAGGACTGAAACTTTTCTCATGAATCTTTCAAACTATCTGAACTAATATGCAATCAAGGGATTATAGTAATGTAAATTCATCTTCCAAATGTGATACTTTTCTAGACATAATCTTTTTAAGCTTTGGTATTCATTTATCACCTAAGAATAAGCTTAAGTTCTTTTTTAATCTCAACTATTTCATTCTGATATTGAATCTAGTAATTACTATCTCATCATGTATACAACATGTCTTAGCTAATTATTTCCCTAAGTGAAATTATGCACTTCTATGTCACTTAGATGGAAACTGCATTCATTTTATAATGCAGAAACCACTCTGCCAATCAGTTATACTTGGGAAGTCAAAACTGTGAAAACTCACCTTAGCATCAGTAGACACTGACAAAACAAAGAACTGTCCTTGAGCTACATGCTCATTGCTAATGCAAAAGTGCTTGAGCTTGTCACAAGAGATACTTCTAAAGCAGAAGGCACAAAAAGAATCCCACTCCTTTGACCAAGTGAACCCAGCAAGAAAATAAAGGAGTACTTAGCTATACTACTTTCCAAGACAGGCCTTTCCCTGTACTCTGAAGACTATGTTGGATGAGTATTTTGAGCAATTTTGACTTTCATAGCAACCCAGTGACACCCTCTTTTCGGCATATACCTTGTACTGATGCTTGCTCTCCTTATTTATTAAGAATGCTTAAATAATGAATAGCTTGCAGTCAAGCTCCTATTCTCTTGATATTAGTACTTTGGTACAAATAAAGTTGTGAACTTTAGAACTTTGCATATTGGCTATTATTATAGCTGCAAATCTTGCCACTATACCTTTATCTTGCTTGCAAGGATGACCTCTAGGGGTGAGAAGACTGCTCAGCCATCACATTACTTCAAAAGCATTAGCAAGCTGCAGTCAAGTTTGTGCTTATAACTGTTCTGAAATGTGGACACTCTAAAGGAGAATCAGAGAGAAATTATTATTTTCCTTCAATGCACTGACCAGGAATCTCGTCTGCATCAGGAGTAAAGGACTCACTTCCTGCATAATAAGTGGGAAAAGCAATATGATCCTTGGCCTGTGATATTATGATCCCCGATGAGAAAGGTTACTGAACAGGCATCATAACAGTTTTGACTTTGAATTTTTACACTAAAACCAACCAGCAGAGACTTCAGTAAACTATGTTCCTGGAGCAGTAAAATATCTTGATACATTACTTTTTAAATCTGTTCAAAAAAAAAAGTAACCTCTTAAAATATAATTCCATGTTAAAAAAGCTTTGTCAAAAAATAGGGGTTTGTATGTGGGGACAGACAGGGACACACTGTGACAGTAGCCTTCAAATATAATATCTTATAAAGGTGCAATTAATAAGAACATCTGTGGGTGCTCCCAACAACAGGTAAGCATTTTTCTTTCATTACATTGCAACTAACCAACAATGAATTGAGTTAAAAGCCATCTCTTCACGATACATGAGCTACTTCAGGGTTCCTATAAAGTTCAATCAGTCCTCTGTGGTGTATTGATCAAGTTAACACAGTTACTGCATTCCTCATTTGCTCTTTTGCTGGCAGGAAATACTCTGACACAGATTGTGAAGGTATTTGGCAAAAACGCAGAAAGATCATTTTCTCTACCATAAAACAACTGGTAAAAGTTTAATTGACAACAGTTACAACCACACTTCATTTTCGTTAGTTAAAATTCCAGTGCTGATGTGTTAGAAAGGCAGAAAAGGTAAATACAGCATCCTTTGCTGCACCTTTGGTAAGAAGCCGCCAGGCATGAACCCTAACCTGTTTCCACGCAGAAACATGCTCTAGCTCCAAGCAAACTGCACTGTGGGAACAGAAAGACGGGAGCAAGGCAAGACAGAGCTTACTGAAATGAGGTGGCTCTTTACTTATTCTAGGGGTCATGTTGCAGCTGCTTCCCAGTAAATCCCTCATCTAGTCCCCAAGCAACCCAGGTTTGTTGGCCAATTAGATAAAGCTTTGCTTCAGGCAACATCAGGCAACATCAGGAAAGTGTGAACAGTCAGCTGCACAACAGATTTTAGGAGAAGCATTATTTAGACCTTTATTTAGACCACAAGCAGCCGTGCGTACGGTACATCAGCAGCTTTAAAACTTTTTAAAATCTCTGAAATCAAGGCAGTACCATGAAGGCATCCCCTGTACAGGCATGCCCCCTCAGGCGTTTTTACGAGGCCGGGCGCTCCGGCATAGCCACGTTCACCTCTCATCCCCACACCACTCCTCCTCATCGCAACAGCCAAGAGTCCTGCTCACCCTTACACCCGTGCAGATCCCTCCAGTATCGCACAGTCAGGACATTCATTAACAAAGCTGAAATCTCTGACAAAACTTTCTAGTAGCTCAAGTAGCCAAGACTTTTACATTTTCTGTCCTGCAGTTAAGATTAAGCACAGCTCCTGCTCCTATCCTCTTCCCTCAGGATTCCCAGAGAAATACTATGGACCTCATTAGATGAGAAAAAAGATAAATTATTCATTGAGTTGGAAGCTGGTGGCTGCCGAGGGACCACTGATCATGACCTGATCATGTTCAATATGAGCAAATAGAGGATAGTCACAACTGGCTGCATATACCCTTGGTGCTTCAAAAGAGTTGAAAAAAAATTAGTAAAAAAAAATATAGGAAATCTGAATAAAGAGGTTTTTTTTCAAATTTGAGAGTTTATTAAATGCTTGAAGCCCAATTTTTCCACAATGGAGAGAGGAGGCAGCTTTGGCAAAAACCCTCTCCTGACATCCTGGTACAGATGCAAAATGAGGGTAGAAACTGCCTATAATAAAACAAAAAATCCCAACATATTACCAACTGAACGTAGGTGACGTCCAATTAGGAACTGTGAAATGCCTAAAATGTGTAAAAGTTGCTAAAGGTATTAGAACTATGGAAAAGATGGAACAAATATCCGAAAAATACTTCAGATTCATTATTCAACTGTGATGGCAAAACCATGCATATCAATGCAGCAAAGACAGAAATGTGCAATAAGTGTTTCTGTTCTGAATATGAAAAAATGAAGTGTGATATACTTGTATCACAAGAACACAACAAAGCATTTGACAATTCATTACTGTCTGCAGAGGATATTAATATTCAAGCTCAGGTGACTTGGACTCAGGAGTCCCTAAAGCAGTGGCGGAGCATATCTGCATAACCTCTGTTCATTTTTATTACATCTTTAATATAGGGAGCATATTTAGTTTATCAGAAAGACAACTTAGCGGTGAATTAATCTCATGGTGAAAAAAAGAAACTCTCATGACAGAAAATACTGGATATTTGTGGAACCTTTAAAAAGAAAGCCGTATTAAAATGCATCTGGAAGATGAAGCCAGATAAATTCAAACTAGAAATGAAACATAAAATCTAGACGTGAGATAATTAATACCTGCATATAGCGGAAATGATGGATTTTCCATTTCTTGAACCTTTGGCTCTAAATTAAACACAGGATGTTTCTGCAAAAAGTTTTGTCAATGAAAAGTTACTGCACCCAGTCCTGGATGGAACGCTAGAACTCTCTTTCTTAATGGTGCCTTAGGGCCAAATGAATTTGTACGTTAGAAATATTTGGTCAAAAATATGACCCTTCATACGGATTACTGACTATAGCTTCTATACAATCTTTATTTAAAATAATGCTAAACATGTCACTCACTCGTGTTTGGAAGAAGAATGAAAATTTGCATCTTAGGTCCGCTCAGAAGCTTGAGGAAGTCAAAGGAAGCACCCTTACTTTGGACTGAAGGGTTCTCAACCATTTGGAGAACACCAGCTATTTGACTATCAAAGCAGCATAATCCACAGATTCTTTAAACACTTTTCTTTTTTTTTACACACACTTCCTTTCAGCACTATCTTCCTAAAATTACCCTATCCTGTACTTGGGTGAATATACTATAGATTTTTGTCTGAGAGAAGGGAAAGTTAGCAGCATCGCTAAAGGCTTCCAGAGAGGGAATGGCTGCATAAAACATATATCTCTCCTGCCATACAAGCAGTAAGTGACAATCAGTATTTCCTGCATGATAACCACTAACCTGCTTGTTGACTGAGCTATCTAATTTTATCTATTAAAAAAGCAAGCAAAGCTTGTCCTCTTTCAGCATTGCAGATCTGGACAAAAACCATCAGGCAATTTGTCAGCTGATACAGCTGGTGGTAGAGACTCAGGGAAAGGCAGGTGCAGATTGTTTCACAGCTTTCCCAAGAAAGGCCAGGTGCAGTTCTTGAATGTAAGTTTAAAATCCTTGCTCCTACCATTTTTTTTGCCAAGAGCTACATTTATTATGAAGAAATCATGACTGATTGACTATGTCACAGACATGGGGGAAAGTTAAGCCATAAGGTTGTACAGTTGACAGTTTACAGGTGCCTTGTTGGACTAGCACAGTGACCCTATGACTGGGCTCCACACAGAAGCATCTGTAAGGAACTTAAATTACAGAATTAGGAATTAAATATGATGGAAAGATATTTTTCTAGGAACTCAGCTTTATACGGAGAATCAAACTAAACCTTTCAGAAACATACTTGTATGAATCACTGTTTGCCTGAAGCACGCTTGCAGATCAACAAAAAAACACACTATCAACAAAAAAACTAGAACTCTTCAGACATCCATTTTGTATCACTAATAGAAACAATAACATTTAGAGGCACAATAAAAGCCTGTGAATCTGCAGAAAAAAATAAAGTTTAATATTTTTTATTGCCAAAGGAAAATAATGCCCTTTGAATGGAGTGTAGTCTCTAATACAAAAAAAGAAAGATTACAATCACGTAAAATTAAAAAAAAAAGTGCTTAAACGTTGCTGTTTTTTCTTACACTTTAACTCATTAGACATTCTAACTTCATGCTATCTCCTGCACAATCAATCCACTGAACACAAGGAAGAGTGATGATGAAACACTTCCTCATTCTTCACTAGAAATACTTAAATGCACTCAAAAACATCTACTAATTGTGTAGTGTCTATCTTCCAGAAACCACATATTGGGATACTGTCTCCCTTTTTCATTCTTCTTTGCTTCTAGACAGAGTTTAATGGCCTGAAACGATCAAAACTGGCAGCATACCATACTTTGGGAAATATATTGTTAGGGAACACTCTAACATCAGAATGAAAAAGTCACCCTTTGTGCAATGACAAAGCTACTGAAGCTACACGACATCTATGAAGGCCTGATTTAAGCTCCTATTGTTCCTGTGACAAAAGGACCAGACCAAGGAAGGTACCTCAAGCTAATAGCATATTTTACATCTTGCTCCTATGAGAGAATAGAGCAATTCAGAGCCTAAAATGGGAAAGATTAGTAAGACAAAAGAAGCCTAATAACATTACCATGATTTACTAAATGAGGCACAGACACATATTAATAATTGATTTAATCTAGTTTATTCTATTTCCCTTCCCCCATCACCAACCCGACATCCACTTTCTCCTGTAACAAAGTGAGATTTTGTCAAGGAACTGAATGAGGAAAAGAGGACAGACCATAAAACACGGGAAAGAATGACTTCTATGCCTAGAGGAAGACAGAGAAACAAGGAAATGCCAGCACTAGAATCAAGAGATGACTATAATAAAATGTCAAAGGTAATGTAAAGAGCTGGAAGACGATGCATTGTTTTGTGAGAATCCAATAAACATACCTAGAACTGATGTGGAAACATGGCCAAAATAGGAAGACAAAATATCTTTTTAATTAGACAGATTTTTTTTGGTTAAGGTTTTAACGGAAAGTAATAAGCAATTATAAGAACAGAGACAATCTTGTAATAAAAAAAAAAACAGCCAAGGATCTCAAGAGTACTGGACCCAGTTGCCAAGCCTGCAATGGATGGGTTTTTTTTAGTAAAATGATGAGAAAATAATTTCATTTTTTGCTTTCGTGTCAGTGACATTTTTCCGGTAATCACCAACTTTATGCCAAGTTGGAGTAACTGTTAGATAAAATGTATATTTGAATGTACTTTGGAAGCACTCACTCAAAACTGTGATGTTACCCCTGTTAATGTGAGGTACACTGCCTCTTAGTCACAGTCAAAATAAGATGTTGCAGTAATGTAAGAAATGTAGAATCGTGTTTTTCAATGGATGGAGAATCTACATTGGACTCAAACTGAAGCAGAATACTGATAACAATCAATAATATGAGCTAATATCAATAATAACTGTATTATTACTAAATATATCTGGGTGGAGCTTCTGAGTCTTAAAATATGTTGAGTCAAAAGGATAACAATGAAATGTATGAGATTTAGCTTATATATTTACAATTAGGCATTGCACCTACAGTTTTACTACAAACTGGAATTAATCTGAAAAAGTGTCATTAATGATTAAATCCACAAAAAAGGGCTTATTAACTTTAAAAGTTTATAAAAGCATTCAAAATAACAGTCAACTTCTAATAGATGCCATTAAATACACATTAAACACAAAACAATTATATTGAAAATTGAGTTATTTTATCAGATTTCTGTAAATATAATATTTACATCCACCCACAAATCTGCAGTTTGATTTTTATCTTCAGCTGATGGAATTGTCTTATGGGAGAAGAAAGGCAGAGCAGAATAAAACAAAAAGTGAGGCGAGGAAAAACTAAGGATTTTTGAGGAAGCAATAGCAAAGTTACGAACTAGAAAACAGTGGTTGGCCAGGTAGCCAAGAGGATGGCAAATTTCCTTTTTCTCAGGAAGAGAAGACAGGGGAAGAGAGGGGGCTGCTGTGACTCTAATACAGCGGGACAACCAGAAGAGAGATTCACGTAGGGTCACATAATTGACATCAGTTCTCTTCCTTAGAGTCAAAACAGAACCCCAAATGGGCTGAAGGAAACTACTATAAGCTGAAAAAACGATTCAAACATAGGGGGACATACAGGCTTATATTACATTTATCCATAGTCCATACAATCTCCATGGATCTATCCATGTGCATTTGAATAGCGCCTTCTCTTGAAGAAGCTTCCTCCTCCCCTCTTTATGAGATATCTCTCATTAATGCTATTGTAAAAGAAAGGGACTGCCTAAGAAATGGGGTCTGACTGGATAAGCCACGTGAAAAGAAGATGCAGGAAGTCACATCCACCATCGAAGAGTTGCAGTTAAAGAAGTTCTAAAGCAAAGTTCATCTACTCTAGTATTTAACTCAGTCCTCAGAACCTAACCTAAGAATCCTGTAAGACTCTAAACTCCTTATTTTAGACTCATTAACACCCCCTAAGCCAGGACCGTTTACTTGAAAAGGGAATCAATATGTTAGAAAATCTGACGTGTTCCATGCTGAAGCCCACTGAGAGAGTTTCAGTGGACCTAGGGGGCAGTCCTAAAGGTTTTCATTTTGCCTGTGTTTATTAAAGACCAGCATAAGCTAGTTATATGTGATTAACACAGAAAGAATGAGTAGGGATCTTTGGTCTTTATCAAACGTTGTAGATAGATAAGACTTCCTAGGTGCAATGAGAGGATTCAGCAGATCGTTACCTTGGTCTCCTCCTTACAAGCTTCATGACACAAGACAATAAAGCTAAATGGGTCCCACTGCCAAACACTGAGAACAATAAGATGGCTTCCCAATTGGGGGAAAAAAACTCTTGGAAACAAAAGACAGTTTACAACTACCTACTATGAAAATTATATCCACCGAAAAAATTGATCACCAGGACTGAGCACTGAACTAATGTGTCCTTCAGAAAACAAAAACAAAAAACTAAACAAAACAAAACAAAAATGTCCAGCAGTCATGGGACAACCTGGGAGAGAAACTCCCTCTGGAAGATGCTGGAGCTCCTAACAAACGTCAACTGTGTTTGTCCTGCGCTAGTCCTCAGAATCAGGTTCACATAAATGAAGTAAGGTTACCTGGTACAACGTATCTACATGTGGCTATTAAGCAGATTGTACACACGTACATAACATTAAAGACATACATAAGCTGGCTCTAAGTGAATTATACTTTAACCATTGTGTCATGATGTTTCTTCCCTCCACTTCCCCAGCCTGAGGAAATGTATATATTGCTACTAACTTCTGCTAAATTAGATTGAAATCCTTGATGTGTCCTTGGTGGCTTATTAGTTGAAACCTTTGAGTAAATTCAGGGTGATATGAAAACAGACCACATTAGGAATGTCCCGAATGGAAAATAATAAAACAGTCTGTAAGAACATACATCTTGACTTGGATCAAAGCAGCCACGCTGCAAAGAGGGCTATAAACTGACATTTTTAAATTCTGAAAAATACTTAAGTAATGGAAAAAAAAAAACAGATGTAAAAAACTTCATTTAGGATAAAGTACTGCAAGTGTTCCTAGGAGATTCAAATAGTCTTTGGCACAGTATATTCACTCGCAGTTTCTGTCACTCACATAGCAATATACCACTATAGACTAGCAAGATTATAGTGTCCTAGCTGTGTTCAGGTAACATGTTTCTCATGTTCTTGGAAAGAAGAAATGCCTGTGTTTTTGTCTGAATATAATTTTTTCTACATGGTCTGAACTTTCCACTGCCCTTATCCTGGCCTTAGAAACCAGGGTTGGAGCAGGAAGTTCTTCCAGGGAAGAAAAGAATTCTTCTTTTTCTGGTGGGAAAGCATCGTCCTAGCAGACAGCAGCAAAACAAGACACATATTAACTCTACTGCTGGCATAGGAGGAGGCTAGGAAATGGATACTACAACAGTCTGTGCTGTTCTGGAGGGGAAAAAAACAGAAATCCATTGATCTGCTTTGTGAAAGAAAACTCCATAAATTCTGTCTGACTCTGGGAGGCAGAAAACCATTGCTTTTGGAAGAGTGTTTGGGCAAAAGTCTAATGTAATAGCAATAAAATCAGACTGCTAAAACACATCTTTTTTTCCCCCACTCCAAGAAATATTTCAAAAAAATGAAAATTATCTTAATTATATTTTCAGAGCAGCATTGATTTTTAGCAAAAAAAAAAAAGAAATCTAATAAAAATTGAAAATTATTAAAAATTCACTTGTGCTACATTTTAAGAGCGCTAATTGGGCTTTTTCATTTCTTGTCTCTTTTATGTAGCTTTTGTTTTCTATTCTGGTCTTTCTATAACTTCTGTGATAAATCTGAACATGAATATACCTTAACAGGTATATTCATGTTGGGTATTCTCTGGAAAACTCATTGAAGGGAGAAAGAAGAAAAGGAGTTCTTTTTACTTTGGGTATCATGGGTATTTTATAAACCTGACAGCTACACATAATTTTAAAATTTAATGCTTTTATGTGAAAAAATAGGGGGATGGTTTTTTCCATCCTCTGAAAGAACATTTTTCTTGCATAGCTACATAAACTCCCTAGCTGTCTGGATTTTGTATTAACCTTCAGGACACCAGAAGAGAATTGGTTTTGTAATTAGTTGTGGCTTTGTAAAGTCAAACAATCAAAAGAAAAAATGTTCCTGTCAAGCTGAACTTCCATTGAAAGTAAACATACATTTGTAAAAATGTATCAGTTGCTGTGGCAACTATTTTGCATTATCCCCTAAAACTCACAAATATAATGAAAAATACAAACACACAAACAAAAGAAGCTGTTTTAATACTGCAAAAGGTGACTCCTTAATATGGAATTGCAGAGGAAGTCATTCAAGCAAACACATTCCTTTAAGTGATATTAAACAATACATAAGAGAATAAAGAAAAAAACAGAGCAGAATGATTATCTGGCCTAGGCTGCAAGTTCCAAAGTACTACTTCACTTTTACCCAGACCCAAAATCTTTTGTGAGCTCAGATAAGCTTCTATTTTCAGTGTTTTCTTACATAAACTTCCAAAATATCTCCTCTTCTACCATCATCACGAATCTTCTGCTTAGCTTCTCACAGCTGAGGTAGAGTCTTATCCCTCCCAAGTGCAGACTACCTTCTCTGCAGAAAGTAGTCACATTAAAGTGACAAATGAAGGAAATAAAGAATGCAGAGTTGATCCTTACATGCATTTCTTGTTATGCCGATACATAACTGTTGTTTAATAGTGAGACTGTGTGAGTATGATATAACATTTATGCTAATAAGTACTGAAAATTCTACTCAAATTATCAGAATCTTATGTATTATCTGCATCACACTATGCTGATTGTAATGTTTTTCTACAGAAACCCACACCATCATGACAGATATTTAACCACGTCATATAGAACAAATTTGCCACAGTAGCTTGTCTTAAAGTAGTTGTCTTGGCCTGTAATTTTTCAAGCTTTGTAATTAAACCCTACAGAACTGGACATACCTTCTTATTCTAAGGGGAAGGAAAACAGTATTAAAAAACAAGCAAAACATCTTTTGAGATAGATGTGGGTAAAGTCCAAAGAAGAAACCCAGCACTTTCATCATCTTGACATTTTCTAAAATGCTTTCATACTGATTATCAGACTGACTACATAAATAATGTCACTTACATTTCTTCCTTGGACCAGAACTCCTTCTGCTCTTAAAGACAATCCCTTTTATAGCGGCAGTCAAATCTAATCCAGAGTACAACTATGGCAATAAAGAATTTAGTGATTCTGATGTTCGGAGAATTGAGATGCACTTTGGTAATAATAATTACCATAATTAGTATAATGACTTTGCATTATATGGCACTATTCATCAGAGACTCTCGAAGAAGTTTACAAACTTTAATTATGCTTTGCAACACGCATGTGAGATTAAGTAGTGTGTGATCAGATTCATCCATTTTACAGAAGACAAACTAATTCACACAACAAATCAACAGCTGAGCTATGAATCCTGCTACCCATCTGCCTCGTCTACAGAAGATAACATCGCACTGTCAATACCCAGAATGGCATTTCAGTCCTCAGCGTTGCTTCTGTCTGAATTTTGGAAAGCAGTAGACCAGATTACGCTTGTCTGCTCTATCTTTTAGTGCTCTATCATTATAGACAGAGCTATGGTATTTTCCATACAAGAACTGACCGTTTACTTTTTTAGTTTCAAAGACAGTTACAGTAATTTCTTGTATGCATTTTGGAAAATATATTGGCTATGGATTACAGAATACATGGGTAAATACTGCTGTATTTGTGGACATACACAAATTTTTGGCATTATTGTTTTCTATACTCCTCTTCTGAATATTTTATCCCCATAGCAGTGTAGGACCAATTATTCTTTATTGCAATCATTGCTTTTGAACTATTCTTCTATGTGTTTCGCACTAACACAGGAAAAGCAAACAGAATTGATCAGGGTGCCTGTGTGATACTTCATGTGCCTATGGATTTCTGCGGGACAGATAGGGGAATTTCAGTGAACCTTCTGACTTAAATTTCTGAGCCATATAAAGCCCAGTCCAAACTGGATATCCATACATTTCTGCCATTAGGCTAACTGTAACTGACGGATTTAGCACCAAAGATGTCACCTCCTTTCCATCATCAACAGGACAATAAAGGCTCCAACATAGCTTTTTGAGGATCTCATGCTATTTCTACCATGGCTGAAACCACAATTGAAAGAACCACCAGCAAAATGTACTAAATCTGCTGAAATATAGTGGAAGTTACTCATCTATACTAAATTGCACAAGAAATCACTTTTGTACCATAGAAGCCGCCTTAGAGAGGGTGTTTCTTTACCAGTGGAAGAAACCCTGTTGATTTGAAATTCTCTGCTGTTGGCAGTCCAGAAATGCATTGACACTGATAGCCAATAAAATTACCTTCTTTTTTATTAAGCTTGCAAATCACATTCAACACAGAGTAAAAGAAGTGTAGCATTTCTAATTGGTTATTTATCAATCTGAAAACTTGAATGAGCACACATTATTAAATTTAAACGAACAGTGAGTTCTTATGCAAAGGTTAATTTTCTCTTCTGCCTTTCATTTGACATTTTTAGGAAAAAGAAAAATTGCTTCTGGTGTGTCCAGTTCAAACAAGTTTAAAGCTTTGTTGCTATCAAAACTATATAGTAATTTTGCTGCAAGAGAACAGAAGTCAGTTGGTGTATTAGCTGCCCTATATGCATTGAAATAAGGAGTTTTTTGCAATGTTATCTGATTTTTTCATGTTCATGGTTTCTGTTCTTGGTCATTTTTCTATATTATTTATTTAACAAAACACAGCTTATTCTGGAGATATATCTAAATCCAATTTAAGTGTGATTAGATTTTACAGAAATCAAGCTAGAAAACCAGGTAAATCAATAAATGCCATTTGTAGTGGTAATGAAAAAAATAGATCTCAAGTGAGGCATTTTGCTCTTCAGCTTTTATTTTGTCTGGTTATCATTTCTGTTGATCTCTATCTAGAGTATGCAAGAAATGAGTTTTAAGTGCCACCTACAGAAATTCTTATAGTTTGAAGTAGTCATAGCAACAAGAACAACTACCTGAATTTTCACTGCTAGACAGTACATTTCCACTTAGTTGTGTGGAGTAATAATAAGGGAGTCAAAAACATTATAGCTCAGAAAAAAATTGTTTTATTTTTAATTTCAGATACCTGGAATTTGAAATGGCCACATCCCTGCGACTATAATCAGAAAAATCACTCCCTTCTTATCAGCCGCAAACTGAAGACCAATTTGTGTTTTCTTGCAGAGGACAACTTTAAATATAAACTTTCGTAATATACATCATCAACTTTTTACATCTAACCTACTAAACTGATTCCACTCGGTTCCTCAGAGAGGCCTTTTGTGCCTTTTTATTCACCACACACAAATTTAAGCAGCAACAATAGGAAATAATTACATGCCATCAACAATGGAACGTCAGAATACTAAGATAAGGAATCCATGAGAAAACTTGTGCCAGGTTTTCGTTATCTTTATTTTGTTTATATTTTACTGACAGTGAAATGATTCACAAATTTGTTTCAGTTTCAAGCTACCAGCAAACTCTGCACCCTCCACAGAATTCAAGACTATCTGGCTTCCTATCCAACTTGCTTTGGGCTTCCAGGGGACCTAGAATAACCAGATTCAGGGCTTTAAGGCATCTGACCTGAAAGGCTTTCAAGGCTCCAAGGTCTTCAGCTAGCCCTGGAAATCCAGGGCTTTCTTTTTCCCCGAGGTCCCACTCTGGGTGCTGCAGCGCAGCCGTGAGCTATGCACACTATACCTTAGCGAGGCCTATTTGAAGGCTAGACCCATCTCTAGGAAATTTCTTATATTGTCAGGACAGCTTCTAGCTTTTTGAAAGCTGCTACTGGGAAATTACCATTGTAAAATGCTAAGTTTAAAAGTCCTAGCAGCCCCTCAGCTTCACTTGTGGGGTGCTTATGGGTCTTGAAAACCATAATTAGAATTTTCTGGTGAAAATCCACTCTGAGTTGCAAAATTGTCAAGCGACTCCAAACCTGGCAGCGGCTAACGTAAGTAGCATATATCACTGACAGCTTCGTTACTCTTCAGTAATAGCAAAACTTATCAGTCTCTTGTTGAATTAAGAGTAGAGGCAGCTTCATTGTTATTGAAGCAAATAGCATTGTTATTCAAGCAAAAGGTGGCCTCAAAACACAAGAAATTCAGTGAAAATAAAATATTTTACAAACTATTTATATCTTTATCAGATCGTTTGTGCCAAACAAAAGAAAAAAATTTTTTTTAATTTAAGAGTTTTCAGAAAGATTTCCACATTTTGATTTTTGATTTTGATTTTTTCTCCTTTATTATATCTAAAATATAATGAGATTTACATTAAGAATAAATACTTTATCAGTGATTGAAAGAAATTTATCATTGAGGAGTCAGCATTTTATCTTTGCAAGTAAAAAGAAAAATGCTGATGCCAGAAAACTGAAATGTGGGTTATTTATCCCACTAGTCAAGAGAAACGCTAAAACTGACAATATCATTCAGCAGTTTCCTGAGCTTCCAAAATCTGTAGCTTATGAGGCATTTATTGTGATTGTAAAGGCATACACATTTTGTATTGAAAACATTACGTTATTTTTATCAGCAACCCAGTAATTTCTGTGAGGCTCAGTTTTACTTACAGTTTCAAGGCTTTGCCAGACATGTTTACTGAATTGCAGTTTGGTTCTCAGCCAGCTCTACCGTCTGGATTCTGAGTTCCCACGAGGTCTGGTGGATTTCACAAATTTTAAGAAGGACCACTGTCAATTAATTAGCAAGCTCCCAGACGTACGAGTTAATAAAATACACACAAAAAGACACTACGTTACAAAACACTGTTATACCAACGCTATCCGAGTGCAAGTTGCTGAAGTTTCAGTTTTGCAGATCTGTAGATTTTAAAAAGGGACCATAGTAATAATTTAATCTGATCTATTCTGTAAAACAGGCTGTAAGCTTCTGCTGAATGGAACAAGAACGCAAAGAAAAAGGCACGGTTCTGACTTCTAGCAGTGGAAACACTATCATGACGACAAACTACTTCCTGTTGGTAAATACCTGACTTTTACTTCTATTCTGAATTTGTAATACATATCTTACCATCCCTTCTCACCAAGCTCTTCTCTGGAGACTCTCCAGTTTGTTAACATCCTTTTTGTTTTTTCATTTGTTTTTTTTTTTTGATGCACAAGTATTGGAGACAGCACTCAAGCAGCGAATATGCCAAAATGGTATTTTACCTATGGTATCACATTGGCATCTCCTATTCACTTGATTATCTACGACACATCTTTTTCAAACTCACAGATTCCCAAAACCACACTCCCGTACATATGTCAGGTTAACTACTTTACATTTAGCCTCATCAAATTTCACCCGACTTGTTTGGGTCCAATTTATTAAGTGATCCTACTAGTGATTCTCTCATCAGATCTGCAGATTACAGGCAATATTCAGCATTCTCTTTATTTTCCCTTGGAACAAAAAGCCTCTTTGTCATTATGAGAAAATTACCTTTTCCGGCTTTTCTTCAAATGTGGATCAAAGATATTTATTAAGCTTTTTTGTCCTCTTGGCACTATTTCTGATTACTTCAGCCCACCATTAGATACTAATACCAATATTAAAATTCTTTTTATATTTCACGTACTTAAAAAACTCCTTATGTTCCTTATTCTAGTGAATTTAGGTATAGATTTCTTCTTCTATATTTTGCTTCCCTTATCAGTTTATTGCAGATCTCAGCTTCAGACTGTATTAATTACTGCTAAGTGCTATACTACTTAATATATTATATTTGCAATTTCTCATCTACCTGGAGAGCAAATTCACGACAGGGTGACTACCTTTCTCTTCCTGGAAATTTGTGTAGATTCCTCCTGCTTTGTAAGCATCATATTTAACCAGAACATGCAGATGATAGAAAGGCAAATAAAGCTGGGCATACGTAGTATGAGCTGCAGTGCCATAAGCCAGATGCAATTGCTGCTTCTCACATTTGGAAGCTACAAAACCATTATCCTACAGTTAAGGGAAGTCCCTCATCAGTCTGGCTCTAGGAAAATTGCACTTCTGAATCCCATTACCTTCCATCTGCATGTGTCAGAGGAGGTGGAGAGAAGACAGTGAAAGAAGGCAGATTTCAGAGAAAATCTTTGTATGTGTGTATTCCCATCTCCTTCTCATGGCTTGTTAATTTTGGTCAAGAGTAAAAATAAAGGAACCTCCCCAAAAACTGTTCTCCCTGAAGTGTCAGCTAGAGAAATGAGAGGAAGAAACTAGAGGAGGCAAGCGGTGCCACAGTAAGCAACAGAAGCAAGGGGGCTCCTTGCAAGGGCAAAGCCACTGTAGAGAAATACCCAAGGCGCAGCCTCACTAGCAACGCCTAGCCCAAGGAGGACACCCAATCCCGGACACCAAGTCCTTGAGCAATTTCAGGATGCTGGCTACACTTCATCAGTCCATTCACTCTTCCTTGTTTATTGCACTGTGTAACCTGAGTTTACTGACACTGTGGGGCTTTATTTATTTTTCTGCACAAACTCAACACAACGTTATCCTACATCATCCCAACACCTTTATTTCCTGCTTCAACATTGGCTGTTGGACTCAATGACAAAGAGATTTTGATTTTTACAAACGTTTGCTTTTCAAAATTGTTCAACGAGTATTTTTAGCTAAAATATATCAGCTTGTCTATTGTTTGTGAATTATGTACTTCAGCTCTGAGATTAAATATCAGCCCTATTGAATAATTTATGACTCACTCAGACAATATTGTCCCTTCTCCTTCCCCATATATTTTCTCCCTTGATCTCCCTCTTTCTTGCATACACATGAAATTCATATGCATATGGGCATGAAGCAGTAATAATTGTAAATATTTGCATAACAGAAAATTGAGTCACCAGGTAACACTTCCAAAACATTTAAGTCCACTAGAAACGGCAAACCTATTTTTTAAAACTGATGCAAGGCTAAATTTGCAATGTTTTCTTAAAACTCAAAGGAGCATATAAGTACCAGTAGAAAATTTTAGAAATCTATCTACTGTTAAAGACTATGATAAAAAGTTGCTTCCTTTTCTTCCCTGTTCTATGACTTATCTATCTAATGTGCCATTTTTGTACATGTGGCTCAAAGTCATTTTTGAAAATGAGACCTTGACTTCTAAATCATTTACTTTTTGATATTTTTGCTTACCCCCTAAGAGTGCAAGTCTTTTTATTTTCAGATTACAAAAATGATTCCCCCTAGACTATCCATGCAAGGCTATTATAGACGGAGTGAAACAATTAATGTGTTTGGTTCTATCCTGAGCCTTCATTACTCTCATAATTCTTTGATGTTTTGTGTTTAGAAAAGAAGGTAAAAATCTGGGGAATGTAAAGCTTATCTTTTGTGCAATAGGTTACCTATCATTTCTCCAGAGTCACAAGAGAATAGAAGCTATAAAAGCATGTTTGAAGAAACTTCTCTTTTGCTGTATTGATATGGACGAAGCAGTTAAGGGTAGGGACCACATCTCCTACTGTAGATGGTAACAATAGGGGGAGGACCGTGACTGTCGTCTCTGGAAACTGTCAGGTGCAGCTAGAAATAGCAGAACACAGTTCAGTCACTGGGTTTAGGGCTGAATTCCTCAGTAATTTCAGTGACTGAAAACTACTGACGTGATTTGGCGTAGTAGTACTGTCTATGTTTTATCACATATAAAGCTCTTTCCACAGTAAGAAAAATAAATATATAATTTGGATAGGATTTGCAAAAGGCCTTTAGCATTGATTTAACCATGTTCTTATGGAAATAAAGCTCCCTCTGGAAAGAAACACAGGCGAATGCAGAGATCTCCAGAAAGCTGGATTTCTGGGGAACAGATTTAACTTGCATCACAAGGACACTTCCTATTTCAGGACAAACGGTACAAACAAAGGTATGAAATACAAATGTGGCCTAAATCAGCAACACTGCATCAATTGTTAAAAAAGAAACAGAGCAATAATCTGCAATATTGCTATGTTTGAGATATAATGCACAATAAATCTATAAAGTTCATAGGCTAGAAATAGATGAAAAAGCCAATAATAATGAATTATTAATTAACAACAGGAATGATTCAGGATTCCATTTCCAACATTTATCAGTCTCCGTCATACTGGGTTCATATATTTTTAAGGCAGCAAAGTAGCTTCCATTAATTATCTTACCTTAGTGAGCTCTTACTCTGGCAGTGGGAAGCAGAGTATTTTATAGGCCCACAAATCTCTAACCATTCCAGATCATTAAATTTACAATTCAGATGTTTCCCAGCTTTTTCTCTGAACACGAAGCACAGATAGAACTGATTTTCCAAAGCAGGAAGGTGGGATATCAATTGCACCAAAGGGATAACCTGCAATATGAGCTTCTGGGATCTAGGGCAGTGGTGCCCAGCACTGAGCCAGATGAGCAATAGATCTCCGATACGCCCCGGCACTTAGCGAGTGCGCAGGAGAAAAGTGAATATGTAAGCTTTAATTTTCTCCAAGACCTAAACTTCCCTTGATTATGTTCATCTTTATTAATGTATCAAGTATTTCATCTGTATCAAGATTTTTTCCAGATAAATACTTTAGCATAAAAAGAGATTAATCTATAATCCAGAATGGGAATTTTTTTTCCAAATGCACAAAAGTCATTAGATTTTTAAAGAGACTATAAGCTAGAAAAAATTAACAATTGGTGATGGTTGCTGGACTTCTTAGACACAACAAAAAAGACCTCTTTAGCCCTACAACTACAGTGCCAAGAAGAAAAAGAGAAATATGAGTGATACACATTTAGGCCACCGCTATTAGTTGTTAGGTCTTAGCATGGTCCTATTAATGATAGAGAAGACTGAAACTCTTTAAATTATGTTTCAGTAAGAAAAAATTCTGTTTCTGAGTACTGTTTTTAAAATGCGTGTCATTGTTAAAATGAAGTACTTCGCAAACCAAAGGAAACAGGTATATCTGAAGACAAGAGAACTGGGGGTTTTTTAGATGGTACTGCAATATAACGTAGGTTCTCAAGTTTCTCTCTTTAGAGAATGCTAACATATTCTCCATGCAGCTCTGAGTAATTGAGAATATAAAGATCCTAATGCTAGCAGGTACTGATTGCTAGCGTGGAGCTGAGCACCCACGTCAACTGCCCTTAAATTCTTTTCCTGTGACTTATTAGGAAGGAAGGACTCTCAGCATCCTTTAAGAGCAAAGCTCAGCATTTTGTAGAATTGGACCCTCAGCTTATTCCAGCCTCTTTCAGCACTAGCTTTGATAAACTCTTGCTATTTTCAGATGACTTTGGATCATTGAAAAGGGGATCTTTTCCTGTCCTTTTTATTGCTACTGCTAGCCTACGCAATCTACAGATTTTGAAGTTCTGTGTAGTGATCCATCTTTGGGAAAATCTGAAAGTCACAATACACAGAACTTTAACATCAACCATTTGAACACAAAATTGAGCAGAATTTTCAATGTGAAAATTTTAGAAACGATGGAGGTTACTAATCATTAAAATCCCCAGAGACAGTGACTTCTTCGTATCCCAAAATTTTAAAGGGCATTTATACACCTTTCAGCTTGTTCTACGATACGCTTCTTTAAACTACAAAACTTTAGAACAACAGCTATAACAGGTAGTCCTATATTGAACGTCATTAACAACTTGCAATATAGACAGGAGAAAATATTCTCATAGTGGCAGAAATGAAAAGGTAGCAGCTAAGTTTGAAATCAACATCAGAAAAGAAACAAAAGAATAAAAAATCCTTATTTAAAAAAACTCAGATATACTAGGGAAGTAAAGACCATTTGTGCAATTGATTTTATACAGAAAGTGAAACAAGCTCAGCTAACAAAGGTAGATTTAGGAGACAGGATTTCCTGTAATATACATGCACTGTTGGAAAAGTGACAGTGAAAAAACCCTGCTAAATACAAGTAGGACTTCTGTCCTAAAGCAAGCTATTACTTTTGTCCTGGCAACATCTGCCCTTTCTGGAACGTTAATTTTTATTAGCTTTCTAATATTTTATAAGTTTCTCTAGAAGACATGAAATATAATTCATTTATCCACAAACAGCAAACTTTCTGAAGTGGAAATATTAAAAGGAAAACTAAGACGACTTCACAGGAATCATGATTAACCTCTTGCACTTACTTTTTCTGAAATAAGGATAAAAGATATCTATACAATCCTAAAGAACATAAAAATACAGAGCAACTTACTTTAAGGAGGTAGAAGGAAACTATTTGCATTATGACTATATGTTGTATATATAATATCTATAACAATTTTACCATACGTATATTACCATATGTATGCCTATTATATGTCTATATAGTTATAATTATATATTGCTCCGGTAACTTTAATAGAAGTTCCTACTTTCCCCTTACAGTACTCGTCTAATCCCAAGTCTTGTGCAAAAAAGCCTGCTCAGGAAAAGTCCCTGAAGGGATCTTCCTATTTTTTTTTGGCACTCCAAGTTGTGTGCAGCAAGGCTCCAGTAAAGCTCCATAGTTTTTGCCACCACGGAGAAGAAGGATGGCAGCCCACCCAAAGATCCTGTGTCCTGGCTCTCACTGTGGTTCTCTGCCCCATGCCCAATGGCCAAGCAGAGCACAGTCCCCAGGATCTGGCCTAAAGAGGAAAAAAACACAAAAGTGGCAGAGCCTCGCTGCAGCGCAGGGAAAACAGGTCAGCTACATACAGTGATCTAAAATTCTTGATTTTTCCTTGTAGGGCAGAATTACTCAGTTACATCATGACCATCAGCTAACTTAGCCTCAACTTACACTGCAAGAGAACAAATTCTGTTTTCATTTACATAGCTTTAAGCCTTCAGCCCTCCCTTTAAAATCAGTGCAATTACTCTGAATTTACATTGGTATCAGAAATTAGAACTACATGCTTATCTAGTCAAATCATCAAAAACAACAGCTTTCCTCATCCAAGTCACAGCCCTCATAACACTAACTTCTGACAACATAGTCATGAAATGAAGGATTAAGTGAAGCATTATGAAGTATTCTTAATGATGCATTAATTTTTGATAAGCAATTCCTATACCCCTTTTTTTTAAGGTACGATCCTGCTCAGCATAAAATGTTTGACCACACTAGGAGCTATCTACCATACCAGTCCATTCTTCACAAATACCTAGTTTAATACCAAATGAAGTTAACCAGAGATAAACCATAGGCTGAAAATTTATACCATAAATATGAGGCACTAAACACACATTATTTCATAGTAAAACATGCTTCGTTTTTTCATCTTTAGACTAAAATTGCCACCAATCATTTACATTGATTTTTTTTCATAGTTTGCATTAAAAAAAGACAGCTTCAGGTCAGTTCTGGAAAACACAAATTCCATTAGCTGTAGAAGTAGTAGAGCTGTCATTTCAGGATAATTTATATTTACCCATTTCATTACTTCATAACTTCACATAAAAAGTTAAAATTATGGAAAAGAAGCTCTTTCAGCTTCAGAGAATGACCTCACAGTCCTGTGAGGAAGCCACAGAAATTCTGCTACAAGAGTCACATCATAAAATTGACTATATACTTGTTTCTGTATGTCCAATAATCATTTAAGTTCAGCTTAGATTAACATGTGTAAGCTTTCATACCCCTGTTATGTCCAAAAACCAGAAAACAGA
Source organism: Struthio camelus (assembly GCF_040807025.1). Lineage (NCBI taxonomy): Eukaryota > Metazoa > Chordata > Aves > Struthioniformes > Struthionidae > Struthio > Struthio camelus. The sequence continues at coordinate 51,544,141 of NC_090982.1, forward strand.
AAAGTTTACAACAAGAAACAGAGAAGTTTACAGGTAACAACTTATAGCAGGGGATAAATGGATTTTCAGTGGAAATAGGCTCAGCTTGACACAGAGCTGGAAGAGCAGAAAGGGCATTGGGGCTGGATGCTGAAGCATGGCACGTAGGAAGATGCTCCATAAATACTGTTTTCAGCTCAGATAGACAAAAAGTATACAAAGTATATAAAACAGTAAATTACAGTGAGAGTCAAATTTTAAAATCTAGGATGTTTCTCCTAATGAGAATAAAGAACAGAACTTGAGAAGAATTATGTATATAACACACACACACAGATTTTGTTTTCCAAAGTTTTAGTTTGGAATTATGTCAAGTATACGGATTTCAGAGCAGAAACAGTTGCGTAAAAACTTTTTTCCTGCCTTGAGATATAATTATAATTTAATTACCTTAAGAATAGTTACTAGAATGAAACAATATAGTACTGAGATCCTTGGAAATATGGCTGCTCTTGCAAGTTTTTTTGATGAACTCCTTTCAGGATTACTGCACATGTATAAACACAGCATTTCTTTGTCAATTTTTCCTCCAATAGAAAGCTGTCTTTCAACGCCTAAACATCTACTAATGTCCTGCAGAGAGGCAGTACTAAAACTTATACTGGTGATTTAAAAAAAAAAAAAAAGCATAAAGAGTAGGTATAGCGATAAAAATAGCCTTAGTACATAACTTGTGAGAAGTTACTGTATTCTCATTATAAATTCTCCTTCAAGACGAACTTTAGGAAATTCTCTTCCCCTCCAGTCTTTGCTTTGGTAAGATAGTGGGGTAATATTTGGGGTAGTGAACCAGGACACCATGCCCTGCCTTTCTCTTAGTTCCTACTGCAGGACAAGTGATACGTTCCATAGGAGACTTGTACTCACTTAGCACACCCAACAACCGACTGACCTGCTTCCCTCGTAGCTGCCCGTGCTAACAGTTACTGCCATAACCGACTTTTAATTGCCTTAGCAGCAGAAGTGTTTGCAAACTTGCAGAGTGTAAACCTGCAGAGTGCAGGAACTTTAAAGTTCCCCCCAGTGCAATCCACTAGCTCATTTCTGTTGCATTTTATCTTGGATTGGTAGTATACTTGGAAACTGTCAAAGAAATATGTGGGAAATAAACACTGACCTTTGCTTGATTTCCAAGTGTCCTCTTGAAGGCTGAGACAACGTGTTATACTTTCTAATGAGGTACCTTGCCGATTTCTAACCTCCCTTGCACGAAACTTGACTAAAAGAGAAATCCTTAAGTTGCGAGGTTGAAAACAGCTTTAGCACCATCCATGTTCTTTGCCGATATCATCGCCCACCCTACCTTTTGAAAGGTAGGCTTTGATCCTGGTGACTTTCCACTGAAGCCAGCTTCTGGAAAAATGGTGTGAACATATGGGCATTTTTAATGAGTGCCTTCTAAAGCATGATTTCATACATAATAAAAAGTACCATTTTTTTCTATCGCCTTCTTTTTGATTACCCATGTTTCCTTCAATTATTCAGCTATCACAGGATTTTATATGAGAGATTTATGAAAAAGACAGAAAGATAACAGGCATACAATTATTTTAGTTATAAAAATAATGGGGACTATAAACTGTAGGAGCCTTTAAATGAAACGATTATCTACAGATATGCTACTGAAGAGCATTTATGCAAATACAGACCATAGCTATTACATTGAGCAGAATAAATACTTCTCTGAATAGTTACATAGCTCTCCAGCAGACACTCGAATTTTGTTTATCAATTTGCAGACAGTTGGAAAAACAGCTGCCTAATACACACTCAAAGAAAAAAAGAAAGAGAATGCACCACTCAATAACATATAAAGCAACGGTAAGACCTTGATAACCACCTGGCAGTCAGTAAAGCTGTACACTTTAAAGTTCCACTTTTCATCCAAATAGGGCCTAATCCTGCAACTTGTGTGCAACCAAAACTGTCATCATCAAATACTCAGTGAGTGGGACTCTGTGAATTACTCCTTAGGTGAAAAATGTGGACTGCAGAACAGATGTTCAGCTGATACAAATTGAGGTGCTTGACTATACTATGACAGCAGATGAGGATCTGGCCCTATAGAGGCGGAATAAAGTACTATGGTGCTTATGCTAAACAGTTAGCTTAAATGCATGTTGAAATCTCAAACTTATATCTATTTTGTCATGCGAGACTTTATGCATTCTGTCTTTTTCATGTTCTGCTTTTTCTCTCCTTACATGAAAATAGTGAATTATAAAAGTGACACAGGGGAATGACAAGATATATTTAACTCTAAGACAGATCTGAATAGTGAAGCTAGCTGCAGGAGTTCTCAGCCCTATTATGGGAAAACTGGGCATTAGGACAAATAGCTAAAAGTTTCTTTTGCCCCTGCCACATCCATAAATGTCATTTTCACCTGACTGAGTCCTCCTTCTTCCCTCCTCCTCAGCACAGACATAATAAAACTCTTAATTTTTATTGTTTTCTTCATTTGCACTCCCTTTTTCTTACTCTGTAGTGTTCGGATTTTGTACTTTTGCGTTTAAAGACTGTTTTGTGGACATGAAGAGTGGATTTTTATGGATTACATAAACATCTAACTACATAGTCTCTTGAACTGAATCTGGATTTGGTGATCCCAGTCCTAGGCTCCAGCCCTAGGTTCCTGTGACATATGGCAGGGTTCAGGAAGTATTTGGAATGTTACATTAACTTAGGAGTAAATGATGGAAACACTACATTTCTGCTTCTTGACATGGATGGAAATAACAAAAACGAAATGCTGTAATTTGCATGGAACACCCAGTTTAATCAATAGTAGCAACTTTTACTCCTTTATGAAGAGAAAATATAGAATAAATAGTAATACTTGAAAGAAACTGCTTAAAGTCATGTGAAATGCGTAGACCAAAATTTAATCTGTAATAAATAATCCCACATAACTGAACTAATCAACCTGCACTTTGAAATATGCACGCCTTTAATCCAAAATTAGGTAACCTTTTAAAACCTCAGAGGATAACTAAGGAACACAAAAAGGCCCAAATCACACAAACAAATTTTCCATTTTTCAAATGAAAGATGGTAACATTTTTCCAAGGACAAAACAAAATACTGATTATTATTATTAAACTTTTTCCCTAATTGTCATTTGACTATTATTATCAAGAGTTAATAACATGCGAGAACACACACATCCTAGGAACGCAGCACAATGGCATCATTTTATAAGAAGCTTACCTGCTAACTAGATAAAATCCATCACCAGCTGAAGCCTAATTAAATGTAATAATGTAAAAGTTACTTATATTATAAATAAGTGACTAAAATGTGCAACTGAGAGAACACTTACATAATTAATAATTGTGTTTGATATTCATATAAAAGTGATTCAGATTGTTTTTAACAAAGAACGTAATTGTTTGTTGGCTGTTCTTGTCGAGTCAGATCAGAGCTTTTGTGCAAAGATTTAAGGTGTCCAAAATGATTTATGAGGTTAATGTCTATTATGAATGAATGGTTGAGACATATCTACTTTCATTATTAAATCTTTCCATCCCTTGATTTTATATATCTTTTTTGCTTTCTTTTCTGAGAACATCCTGATAGGAGAATGGATCTACAAAAAGTCCTGGAACATACAGAAATACACACACACACACACACACTCGCTATACATACATACACACAGAAGAAAAAGTTTAATACTTAGATGAGGAGGAGGGCTACAAGCTCTTCCTCAAAAGTTCTCAAAATTATACAGCACAGATATGACCCCTCCCAGTAACACATATGTGCGCATATGCCCAAACTCACACAGAGACAATATATTGCTCATCTGCTGCTTGTAGCTGTCTCCAGCCTACTCCATTTGCTGTCTAACATGTATATCTTATGATTGCAAAAATCATCATGGACAAATTCACCCTGAAAATAAAGAAATTCAGACTTAAAAGAAGGTATTCTACCTAAAATCTGATACTTGCTTACAATCTAAGACATCATCTTATCAAGATATTTAAGCATGTGCTTATTTTAGGCATGAGAACCACCCTAGCTTCAAGATATCACTTGTATTCTTAACTTTAAACCTATGGTATCATGACTGAGATTACATATAGTCTCAGAGGGAGTCTCAGGGGAGCATAAGCCCTGCGGCTGGGGTGACACCCAGCCCAGAGGCAGCTGAGATGCTCTTCCCCATCACCTCACAGACCAAGGCGGGCTACTGCCAAGGGTACAAGACTCATCATGGGATGCCAGGAAAAAGCACCTTGGGAGACAGTTCACGATAGCAATGTAGTTATCTAGCAAGCTTGTGATACAATTGCAGTGGGTCCATGACAGATGTTTATCCTCTCCAGCACTAAGAAATGTCTCTGGGCACAGAGAGTACAAAATTACTGAGTCAAGTGAGCCCTACAGGAATAAGCAAGAACTGCTGTTGAAGGCTGGTGTGAAAATGAGTCTTAGAGCACTGATGGGTTGTCTCCAAATAATAATGCTGAAATTGGAGGGCTGATGACAGGTTTGTGAATTTTCCTTAACAGGAACCTGTGCTCCATGTATGTGTGATCATAGTATTTTGACCTGATTATTTTCCACTCCTAAAAAAATATTCTGCACAAGAAAAAAATGCTCTTTTGTTTCTTAATATGAGAATGGATCAAAATGTTGACATTCTTATGTTCTTATGTTACTGTGGTTAATAGAAACAATACTGCTCAGTTTGACAGGAGACAAAGATCAGTAGAGAAACACGTACTCCACCAATACTACAGACCTGCCGGATATGTTCACAGGATTAGAGAAGTGCCATCAGCAGTGAGGCTGTTTTGGAGCTGCCACACAGCCAGTGACAGACCATCTTCTCTTGCAGAGGACCACGTAGGCACATCTGTGTGCTATTAATGTTATCTGGTGTCTTGGTTGCCTCTTACCTGGCTACTCTCCGTAAAAAAATAACTGACTCTGAAGAGGGCTGTTCATATAATATCATCGTTATTTGCTAGCAGAGATTTTTTTTTTTTTGTAAAATATACTCTAGAGAACAGCAGACTATTGGTTTGCACTATAGGATTTCACAGAGAACTACAGAAATATTCACTAAGATTTTATTTTCATACCTTTTTCTGCCTTTGAAGTTCTTTGGAGGATTCTGCTCCAAGGTTACAACATTGCAACTGCAGAATCTCTTCCACATGCCTGAGAGCATAGGGAAGAAAGTTAGGAGCAGACCTTTTCTTGGCAGAGGGCTATATTGGAGGAGGGCTTGTCATGGTGTACTACATCAACTAGATCACGCACAGCCTGTCCCATCTCACAGCAACTAAGTGGTGGTCAAAGAGCAACGTCTGGGATCCTTGACTTACTACTTAATGTCTATTCCCTGCTCAAATTACACATGCATTTGCATCACTGCAGGATTTACTCTCAGGCCAATGCCAAGGATTGAGAGTCAGCTATTTTTGCTGAAATAGTCTGGAAAAAGATGAGACTTTTTAAAAATTAGAAATGAGGAAACAGAGCACCTTTCAGCAGCCAGCAGGTAGGGAACATTCAACATAATAGGTAGATGTTCCTAAAAGCTTATCATTTCCTCACTCAAGGGAAAATAGCGCGTAAGTGCAGAAAGCGTTTTGTGAATTTAACTCTTTGAAATGCATAATTAGCTCCAACAGCATATAATATTATAAATATATGTAATGTCTTTGCAAAATTCTTGTCTCTCTGCAGAGTTCCTGGAATAGTAATAGGTAGAAAGAAGGCAAGCACCTGGAATGCTGTCCCTGGAGTGAAACTCCCTGTCACAGACCACTTCAGAAAGAAATTACTTTCATATATACTACTGATATACTTCACTCTCTCACTCTCAACTACATTGTGATTTCTCTTGCAACAGTTGCTCCCTGCATTGCTGCTACAATTTAAAAAGTTATTCCAAGTTTTCTAAAGTGAAAAATACTAGTACCTTTCTTCTTCCATTTATTCTTCTCCTTTCTAGAACGAGGACTGATTTCTGTTGCCAATCCTATTTGTTTTTCCAAAATAACCTGGTCCATTGCTATAAGACACCTGAACTTAGCTTGGCATTTCCCCTGTTCCCTTCTCCCATTTGTGGCACAAAAAACAACAGTGAAATTATGTAGGCAAGCACAAGCCTAGGGTGAAAATCATGAAAAAAAAAAGAGAGCTAAAAAAAAGCCTGACTAGAAATAGACTGGAAAAAGCGTGATTTTTTCCTGTGTTCAATGGGGAAAACCTCCTTTTGACAACCAGGAAGTATGGAACAGTCAACACAGAAGGCAAATAAAGATCATACATACATGCAAAGTTTCTACCTCTGACCAAATTTCCTTTGGAACTGGCAATCCTATTCTCACCTATTCAGAGGAAATAAGTTGTTTCTAAAATGTCTGCCATCTGCCTTGAACATTGCCTGTTCGCTGAACCTTCCAAAAGGTTCAAAACCACCTGACTTCTAATACGCCCATCTGGAACGAGAGCAAGCTCTGCAAAGACACAAATGGAGCTTTTATTGGTCAAAAAAGAATACAATGTCAGTTTCTGTAAGAGAAATGATAGCAAATATGAAAAGGTGAGAAAATGAACCACAATATTTCAAATGATCCTGGAAAAATGCATTTTAGATGGCAAAATATGTATGAAAACATCTAGCATTTTGTTCAACTCTGCGTTACATGGGCATTTGCTGGAGGTTAAGTTCGGTTTCAGTTCCTGAAAATTAATATCTGCACAAGTCACAGTGTAACCAATTATAGGCTTTTGCCCCTGCTAAAAATAAATAAGGTCAGGGAACACTGGGTAATTTTAAGTAATACTAAACTGTTCTAGCAGTCAGAAGTAACCCCCCTCTTCGCATGCATCTTGGAGAGCAAAGCAGAGTAGGAGCTTCATATTTTTTTTTCCCCCCTCTATTCAGTGATTCAGCTTTGTTTTGCTCTTCGTAATCAAGAACCTTGAAGACACCCAGCCTTTGAGGGGAATTATATTGTTTTCATACCGAGTTTCTTTCTGCCCAGACATAATCCCTTACTCTTCTGAGGTTCAAAATACGTAACTCATAACATATACTAGCCTGCTATCCTTCCCCCTCGCTTTAGATTCTCCTTCCTTCATAAGACAAAAAATAAAAAATAAAGAGAATACTTTATTGATGTTCATATGTCACGAAATCCCACAGTTTAAAGGCATAAAGTGTGAAGGAATTTTATAAAAATACTATTTATTTTTCTTGAATGAATCATGCTCTCATGTTTTCAGTTTACTCCACTGATTTCTAAGTGGTGTTATTTACTTTTATTGCTATCCCATTTTTCTGCTGAATATGCAGGTAGCAAATCTTGTATAGAGAGGGATATAAAATCATTTACTATTATCTGCTAAAAATTACAGTGTACATTAAAACATTTCTTCCCTACTGCAACAATAATAAAAAACTCTGCCCAAAGTACAAGCAATCTACTGCGATTTCTTACGAGACGGGGAGTGACGTGGCTGAGTAGCACTTTGAATAAGCTCCTTTTCTCAGGTATTATTCTCACTTCCTGAGCACAGGTCAGACGCGCCGCAGAAGTGAACAGGGATGGGTCTGGGGGAGGGCATGGAGTCAGAGTGAGGTGACGGGCAGTGAAACGTTTCAGATAAAATAACACAAGTGAATATTGAAAAAGTTAATCGTTCTGAAAGAGATCATGTTTTTCAGAATACCTAGGAAAAATAAAAGTTGTACTTTTCCTCGGAGGGGGTGCACTGACCCAGGGCAGCAGCAAGCGAGATAAGCGGAGTCAGGGCCTGGCGGGCACCCTCAGCTGCGGTGCCCACCTCCTCCGGGGCCATCCCACGTGGCCCAGGCGTGATGTGTGTGAGGAGGGAGAAAAGGGCCTGCGACAGCTCGCAGGGCGCCTCCACGGCTGTGCCCTGGACGGGGCTGACAGCCGTTCCCCGCGCGCCCAGGGCAGGGCTCTGTCCCCGATCCCGGCCGGCGCCACGGGCCACGCGCCCGCCCCGGCTCCCGCGCCAACTGAGCCCTTCCCGCTGACTCCCTACAACTGCTGCTCACGCGGACATCTGGGATAACTAGCTTCGTGCTGCAAAATCCTTGTTTTCATGCTTTTAAATTTTTGATAATAGAAACCCTTCCTATTTCTACCAGCCTCTGTTATACTTGAGACACAGGAATGTCATTGAAGCATTTCAATTGAAATTGAATCATTTCCTCTGCACATAAATAATACAGACTAGTAGTTTTAGGTGTTTAAACTCAGGGAAGCAGGACAAAGAGGAAGAAAAAAGAGGGCTGTAGCTCTGTATATACAAACTCATAAGCAGATAGTAAAATATATTTACGCTAGTTCCGTGAAAATACTCCTAATAAAAGGTAATTACTGAATGATTTTTTTAAATTATTTATATTTTCTCCTCCCCTGATTTCTAAAAAGCTCTCAACTGAATGAATTTTCTTATCCAAAGTTTTAGATTTTAATTTGTAAAAAAACCACACTGCCTGCACCAATACTTAGCAGAATCGGATGAGTGTCCTAAACCAATCGATAGTGAGATAAAACAATACACGTTGACTTAATTTCTCATGTTTATTATATCTATATGTTTTCCTTTAAGTCATGGCTCATAAACAACCCATATTTTCAAAAAGAAGTTATTGTTTCTGGAACCAGTGCAATTAATCTTACTCAAGCCAGACTTACACCAGTCAATGAAATTCAAACAATGCCTTTTTAATACCAACATGATTGACTGCGTGACAAATTTCCAAACTGCAGTTAGAATTTAATTTTGAACTAGAACATAGATTAGCATGGAGTGGGTAAAACTACAGAAATGGAGTGGGTAAAACTACAGAAATAATAACCTTAATCCTGTATTTTTCTTCTCATTAGACAACATGACAATAACTAAGCTCTGAAATATTCCTAAAAAAGAACAAGGTACTCCGGTGCAGCAGCGGGCAGTGGCAGATGTAAAAGCATTATATTCCCAGGCTCTAAATCGTAATTTTATTTTAAAAATCTTAAATAACTGTAAATTTTACAAAATCTCACCTCCTTTCACCAATATTTGAATAAGAGAATTACAAGACAAATGGCATTATATACTGATGAGTATATTTTCTATCACAGTAGCACAAATGTAATGCAGCAAACATGGTATATGTTTTGTTCCCAGTAAAAGCAGCTCTCTCCAAGGTTTGGTGTGAATTACATGTAACTGCCTTCACACATCTATCTTATTCTTTGGTTATACTTCTTTGTCAAGAAAAGCATGTCTTCTCATCTTTGAATATGTACAGTTCATGACAAATTCAGAATAAACAAATGACTAAGTAATTTATGGCCTCCTCCTCAAGCCTGAAATATATAACGTTCAGACTTCACGTTGCCATTTTCTGTGAAAAAAATATAATTGTTACAGCTTTACTGGGAAAGTTTTGTCTGATTTCTTTGCATTAAGAAACTGAAATTATTAAAGTTTCAGCTGAAAATCATATGAGAAAATCAAAATGAAGCATCTTCTATTGGTTCACTGCAGTACACGTTCTTTCAGTACCTTTGCACTGACACATTTCCTTCTGGGACAATTAGCCTGATATTGTCCTTGCCTGTACTGTCAGGGTAAAGAGCAGCTGTTCTTTGGGGGTCTTGTGTTCTTACCCTACCCTGAAAGCAGGACTCTGCTAGACTATAACTCCAGTGATTCAGCAGAATCTGAGCTATTCGCATCCTGGGAGCCATACAGTTGTGACAGCCAGGGTGACAGACCATGATGGAGAAACCTTGAGGGATTTGAGGCAATTGCACAGACAGAACAGGTTCAATGCTTAAGCAACATAACTGAGAAATATTTAGTTTCCATTGGAACTATCAGTGGAATCATCAGTCTGTTGTATTCCCCTTGGAGACTATCACACTTGAGAATTTATCTAGTTTAGGGAATTGTGTTTTTCATTAACATTTCCAATTTGGGGGGTGGGGGGAGGATTTTTCTTACGGAACTCTTTCCCACTCACCCGAATGGAAACCAGTCCATCTGAATGCAACAATACTTCTAAGTAGTAATCTTCCTCCCCCAGCTTAAACCAGCAACAAGTCCCCTCACAGACTTACCAGTTTCTTTACTCTCCTGAACCTCGTCAAAACCAACTGTCCCCTCCCAGAAGGTAAATGAACTTGCTATTACTTAAGAACACTGGTTATTGGACAGAAGAAAACATGTTTGTGGATAAAGGCTGAAGAGTACAATTATTTTTAAGTAAAAAGTTGGTTCCTGACAAACTTGCTTATTCTTAAAAACAGCTTTATGAAAAAGCAAGGTTCCCCGCCTTTGAGACACAACCATATTATAGATGAAACATGCCATGGTGCTCAGTTAGTAAGGTCTAGCAGACAAATACTTGCTGTGTGGAATATAATGACCTACTGAATATTGGAAATTTTCTCAAGAAAAGCTCAGCTATGAAAAGTATGGAGCCACTGTTTAAAGGACAGCTGAAAATTCAAATTACTCTGTGTGCGAAAATTTTTACTAAGTCTAATGTGCAGCTGAGAGATTTTCCTCTAGTTTAACACACTCACTGAGTGCAAAACAGTAAATATCCCTTTGCTCAGTGTATTTGTCTCACATTTTAATGGCTCACCAACTTTTTTGCCTATTCTGCTTCTAGCTTTTCCCAGTGCAACCATACGTCACATGCTGTGAAAGTGTCACTGAGGTATATTTTTCAATTAATACTTTCACCACCATTTTTTCCTTATTAATCCAGCTTCCCTAGGTGCTGCTGGCTAAAATTATGGCAATCTGCTGTTCCCCTAATTAAACTCCTGCAATAGTAGTAAGCACAACCTGATCTGTTGGATTGTCATATGATCCGCAAAACTTCTCTCCCAAAACGTCTCTGACTGTCTGGGGAACTATTTCAGATAATAGCCCTGTGCTTCCTATTGCACGTATTTTCTACATTTAGCACAATAAGAAGGTAAGCCATTCAGCTCCAGGGTAATCCCACGGCCTACTGGTAATCAATTTTAATATGTTGGTTTAGTTTGTTGTATGAAATGGGGACAAACATGTAAATAAGTTTCATTCTCTCTTTAAAGCAGAGTAATAAGAATCATGTAGTCACACTGCCCAAAGGTTTTACTGACAAACTTTCATTAATGCTTTTCTATTTTATTTAACAGTTTTAACAAGCTGCCAAGAACAACTCTACAATAGCTACAGTGAGTTTAATAACAATGATGGTATCAGTTAGATACTAGATTTAGCTTCTGTTTGTTTCCATAACAGCTTAATGAAGACCTGGTTAAGAGCACAGGTAGGGCCATCTTGCGCTCAGCTAGCCCAGTTACTAATCCTGTAGCTAGCTGGCCAGTGGTGAATGTCCAGGAGCAGACAACACCTTTCTGCTGCCAGCAACCTGAAGTTCAGGAACGCAGAGCCTGAGATGGTATCTCACTGTCCAACTGTGCCTAGTGAACTTTTTACTGTGGATTTGCCCTACTTCTCAAAGTTTGAGTCTGGTTTGGGGGGCGGTAGCATCCTGCACCAGTAAGTCCTGCACTGTAGTCCTACAACACAGTGCCTGGCTATCTCCTTTGCTTTGCTCTGAACTTGTCCCCTCCTGCCGCGTTTGTCTGACACCTCCTAGTCCTGAGCTAATTCACTATCATTCCTAGTTTACGGTTTCCATGCCACCATGATGTTATAGACCTCTGTTATACTTCCCATCAGTCTTCTCCCTCCCTTACATAGATTACATAATCTTACATAGATTATGTTCCAGAAGTTTTAATTGTCCTTGTCATGTTCTCTCTATTTTTCCAGACTCTAATATATCCTTTGGCAATCAGAATTGCATGTAGCATTCAAGAAGGCTGCCTAATTACATTTGTTTCACCTGCTATTCATTTCCTAGGAATCCCTAACATTGCATTTTCTCCATTTGCAACTGCATGGAGCACTGAGCTGACATTTTTATAGACCCGTCTGTTACAACATCCGGTCTCTTTCCTGAGTAATAATTGCTAATTCAGAACTCACCACGACGTATGAAAAGTCAGGATTGTATTCGCCCATATATGTCACTTTATTATCGATCAACATCAGATTTTATGCAGCTGGTCAGTATGTGCCATGAATAACTCAATATCACCAGAAAATGATGTTATCTTACTATGCAGTGAGATATGTTTTACAAGATTACGAATAGATTCAATAACACACAGTTTAGCAGAAATGTCACTCCACAGGTGACCACTCAGATAACCTGTGACTGTAGTTTCCCAGTAATTATTTTCCTACCAACAAATTTCATATGATTACTCTGAAAAAATGTGCTTTTATAAACTCTGTTTCTTCACTATTGCTACGACATTTCTCCTCTGTTATTTCTGTGGTTTCTTTGAGGTAAAAGACTACTGACTCTTCACATCCTATTGATGGGAACAGATATACGGAAAAGAGGTAGAACCAGTGAGGCTGAAGATCAGTTAATCATGAACAAGTAAATTACTGCTATGTCATAGAGGTTATAAAAAGGTTAGAGACCTGCAGAAGGCTAAAGATCAGGAACTGTTCCACCGTTCTGCTGAAGGGGAATTAAGGAGCAGTGAAAATAAGCAAGGTCATGCAATAACGAGTAGCTAATATCTCCCGCATTCCAGTCAGGTGCCAAGAACAGATGACCATTCCTCTAAGATCCCTTTTATTAACAGCCATAAACTAAACTGTAAGCCGCAATGCACCTTTTATTTTCAGAGGTCAAAGGCAATCATGCCAAAGAAACATCCATGAATTCAGAATCTAATATTAAGCCATGGCTAGAGGTCAGACTGTGTCACCGTATCCCCCATTGCTTTTATCTTCTGAAATAAAAAGCAGTTAAAAATAAAAATAAATAAATGGAAATTATACAATTTCCTGGGGGGAGGGAGAGTTGCTTAGTGGGCAGTACATGTATGCAAGTTTGTGTAACACTCAGGAGGTTTTTTCCCCCCCATATTCAGGCTCTTGTTTACCAACCTTTGAAACAAAATCTGCTTATTCATCTTGCTCGCTTTAAGCTTTTCCACTCATAAAATACTTTCCCATTCTCCTGTAAAGCATGAATGCTGTTGAAATCACTATAGCCAGCCACCTATGCACAGCATTATCAAATTCAGTGCTAGTAGCTCTTAGGAGGCAACAAAGGAAGAGACAAAACAAAGATCAGTTGAAATTTTTTAGAAAGGATGATTAGTCTGAATTTCTATATTTGTATAAAATTACATATGCCTGAAGGAGGTAAAACTGCCAATGTTGGATTTTAGCATTCAGACGGAGAATACTTTTGACAAAGCTTACTTGGTCATCTTTGTTTCAATACATTCTTGCATTTAGAGCCACTACAAAATTAGAATTACGCCTGGGGTTGGAATTATCCAGTTCAAATGTTACAGATGTAATTTTGGAAAAACTGATGTTTTTTTCCTGTAGCTTATGAGCATTGCAACACATACAATGGTATAATATGATAAACTGGATGTGCACATTTAAACAGAAATACATTCACACATGTACATTCATATGAATTTAATACCAATATACCTGAACTAAACAAATAACTACAGCCAGCTGTGAATCACTCACTACGGCTTGTACAGAATCGTGCTCATGAGTAGCCCCACTGATGGCAGCTGATCTGGCAAGGCAAGAAAGGGCCAATCTTTGAAATAAATGAGAATCCTTTCATTGGATTGAGCACGTTTTGAATCAGATCTAAATTTCTCATCAATATGACTGATGGGTTCAAAATCTGGCTCTACCTAAATATGAATTAAATTTGTAGGGCATTATATAAAATACTGAGAAGTGGACAGGCACAATTTGTAAAAGGTCGATATTAGAATAATCAGATAGAAACTGTCAGACAAAAGAAAAATAGTGTCATAAATCTCTGCCTAAAAATAGAATGAAAAGAACAGAGCAAATACATCGTAGTATCTGACAAACAAATACAATATACGCAGGTCTGAACTGCACACCAGCACCATATTAAATGCAGATTCCTGAGGAGGGGATGCTGGTTAAAACTCAGGATTTCGTTAATTAATTGGCTAGTAATATTTAATAAACTTTTGCTTCTTCTCATCAGACAAACTAATCACGAATTTAGGTCCGTGGCATTACACCCATTCACATGTTTATTTTCAAAGTCAAATTTTTAGAAGTGGTGACTCCTCATCGGGTCTCATTTTAAGAACAGTTCACAAGACCAAACATAATGTCATGGGAGACCTAATTCTATTATGTCTTCCACTTCTCTCTTTACCACCTGCTACAAAATTGCCTGAGTTGCACAATGTGGTGGAATATTCTTCCCTCATTTTTTCTTTCCTCATACTCTACAAATTAATATCTCTGGCAATGTTATAGCCTTCTCGAGAAAAAGAGAATTGAAACAGCCTCCAGCATCCGAGATGACTGATCTGATAACTAGACTACTGGATAAAAGACTCCAGCGCTGCTATGAATCTAGCTCTTTGTTTCCTTTAGCTTTTTATACCGTTACTTAAAAATGTAACATCCCATCCTAGATCAAATGGATTTTTTTTGCTAAGCACAAACTGTTCTTCCTCAGATTTTGTTTTCCATAAAAAACCTCTACCTTTCCTGTCAACAAAACGCTCTCTACACCTCCCCCAAGGATTAAATCTGCTTCAGCCCAAGCCAGATATATACATTTAGGTGTTTCAGTTGGGCTGTGGAACTGAAGAATTAATTATCTGCACACTGCAGACTTGCTGAGGATCCTTAGCTTGTACATACACATTTGTCTACCGTACAGTCTTCAGAACATCCAACCAGCATTTACTTAGGTTTTACTGTTCATGTTTAGAAACAGAAATTGAATGTTTCGGGGAGCTTAGCAACACTTATTAGGCATTGACATTATTCCCACGGCCTTATTAACCACTATATCTTGCTCAATTAGATTTTCTTCATGAGTTTGTTTATATTTAAATTTCTTAAATCAGTCACAAGGAAAATATTATCGCACCTAGCATAACATGGCAGCGCAAAGTAACTCTTTGCTGAACGGGGCTTTTCCCTCCTCTCTGTTTGAGCAGTGAGATTAAAGTCCTTTATACTATTTGATACTGCTGCCCTTGAGGGCATTGCTATAAACTCCCTCAAATTTTATTCTTGCTATGTTAGTGATATAAATGTCAATTTACTTCAGCTGAAGCAGACTTCTGAGATCAATAGCAAGGATTACTGTGAGGGAAAAAAGACAAGGCTTGCCAGCTCTCACAAATCATTGGTCACCGCAGAAAGTGTTAAATGGATTGAACATGTCACTATAGTAATGCTATTAGAGAGTCTGTATATATTCCCATCGTCTACATTAATTTGAAGTGCTTCGTATCAAATTATAAATTGCAAAGCCTGACTTCCTTTCCTATACGATTCTATAGTTCCAGTACATAAAGAAAACCAAGATGACTGAGATTTTCCTGAGTGCTTCACTCAAATCACAGCAAGAGCAAATATAAGCAAAAAGGATTTACTACGCTTTCCATCCTCTGTGGGTGCACGGAGGAGTGAGCAAGCACGTGTGAAAGATCATCTCTCTCCAAATTGCAATGAAACTGAATAATCACTGTTAAAAAATCCCTCAGAAAGGCTGAAATCAGGAAATGTGTATTTCAGACCAAAGAAACAGCAGAAAAAGGAAACTATTGTGTTTGGAACATACTGGGCTTATTTTGTGCACTATTATAATGCAAATAGCAGAAATCAACCAGAGGAAACCTGATTCACACAGAGTGGAGACAGTCAAAGCTCATGATACTGCAGGGAGTTTCACCAAGATATATACTGAGGCAGCAAGTACTTTCAGTAGGATCTCGATTTTGCCATGAAAATTCACTCTAAATAAACTTCACAGAAAGGAAGACCTTACAAATACACCTCTTATTCAGTAAGCATGGAAAATGCAATTACAATGATTTTAGAGAAGCTGTTTAGCGGTATCCTTAACACATACCACTTAGAGGCCTGTTAAATGCCATACTTTGTATGAAGTGAAACACATAGCTATAGAAATACCCTGACCAGAACTGAATGAAATGGAAATTGCCTTTCTTATTGCTACAAATGACATACAGCTTGTTACATCAGATGTCTGTTGATCTACATAAAAGCCAGACAATCTTTATCTGTCTATATTTCCTAAGTATATGCAGAACCATCAGTTGGAGAGGTTTTACTCACACATTTTAGTAGATCTGAGTAACTAGAAGTTTTTCCAGTACATCTTTTCTCCAGTGCCCAAATATCTTACTATTTTACTCTCCTTACCTCACAGTGCTGTCCTCTTTGAGGCTATCTGGCCACCCTTAGAGGAATAGCTGCTTACAGAAACTTAGAATCTCTAAATCTAAGAATCTTCTGCGTCTGAATCACTCTAAACATCTGAGACGGATATTTGCAGCAGGATGGCTTGTCTGCTTCTAAGCCTGGAAGCCGGACTGGACTCCAAGCATA
The DNA here is from genome assembly GCF_040807025.1 of Struthio camelus. Taxonomy (NCBI): domain Eukaryota; kingdom Metazoa; phylum Chordata; class Aves; order Struthioniformes; family Struthionidae; genus Struthio; species Struthio camelus. The sequence continues at coordinate 51,560,716 of NC_090982.1, forward strand.
TGAGAAAATATTCTTGAAAAGGCACAATGATCAAATATATCCTCTGAATTCTTAGAATTTTATGATCACTAAATATGCTGCTTCCCTGAGTAGCAGAAAGTGATTTGTGCAAATGCAACAAAAATCTCTTCCAATTTACTGGGATTTATTGGGTCCAGTGGCGCATCAGCGGTGCCTAAACATCGCATAGTCCTGACTAACTTCCTCTTAATGACATAGACCTAAATGCACAACTAATGCATTTAAAATGAGGCTAATTCATATTATAAATGTAGTGGTCTCTAAACTGTCCCATACACAAAACGTTGTATTATTTAAGCTACGCACAGCCATTGATATGGTAGCAGTTTCTCAGTCACATTTATGGCCATGCATACAGTAACAAATAAAAATACAGTTGAATCCAGGTAGTAGTTTCTGAAGTTATCCTTCAGATAGATGGATAAATTAAATATTTTAATACATGACAATTCTTCCTTTTTTGAGAGGGGAACGTAGGATCAGGAATGCAACGCTTTCAAAAGAGAGCGCATTCTATATTGGAAGTTTTGCTTGGCACACGCTTTGGGGCCAAACAGCTACCACAGGATTCCTCTGAATCCTTAATGATATTCAGATTTATCTTCACTGTTTTTTGTGTACCATTAGGACAACCAATACAAAGATTCCCTAGAAATATTTCAATTTTCTAGGTGCACTTTTGATACAAATGAAAAGCACAAACACCAAAACAAATCAAAGGTGCACATAGTCATCATAAGAAAAGATGTTTGCACTACATATTATCTAGCCATGGGTACATATTTTTAATGTGGTTTTCTGCAGACTCCTACTTACTTAAGTAACTTACTGAAGTTCTCTCTTAAGTCTAGCACCAGCTCACGCAATGTAAAAGGATCTGGATCTATTTCACAAAATTTATTTTTCTTAAAGCTTTTATAAGTTTTTAAAAATTGGTTCTTCTGTTCTTTTCATGTAATGTTGCTTTATAGCCAACACAGTTCAAGAGCAAAGCAAGAACACAACAAAATGATCTGATATCACTGGTAGAATAACAACAACCTAGCTGGTTGATACCTATCTTTTAGTTTTCTTTACATACACTTAGTCTTTACATACACTTATTCTTTCCAAAGCTTTCTTTCAGTTTTCATTATTTCTAAAAGCCTTTTCCATTGCTGCCATTGCAGCAGGTTAAACACAGAAGGCCACTTGGAAAATTTACTAGCTCAACTCTATGTGTTCTTATATTCTATGGCTGTGGAATGCACATGAGTATTTTAGATTATCTACCTACTACCATAACAGAAAATAAAGCCAAGCAACAAATATATCACTGATAAATCAAATTTTGATATTTTTTCCTTTTCATATTTTTTCTCAGTAAGTACTGAGGCTTTCCAAAGTGAAAAAAATCCACATTCATGGCTTTTTTTTAAAATACTTAGAGATAAATTTTTAAAGTTTTTTTCTTGTTTTTCTTTCATAAACACAGGTCAGTTTTAGACTAGTTTATGGGAAATCTATAGTTTGTTGAAAACCAAAACATGTCAGACGAACCAAGGAAACAATGATTTTTTTAAGGGGGGTATTATTTTTGTTTATCTAAAATCCCCCTTTACTGTTACATTTCAAGAATCATTTGGGAAAGGAGGTTAAAAAAAAAAAATTCATATTGCCTCTTCGATAACAAGGAAAAAGAAAACTTTTGCCTTATGATCTTAGAGTTTCTAAAAACTCCTCCAGTTAAGAAATGGAAAAAATAGATAAAATACCGCTGCGATAGCTGAAGGAAAAAGTAGAGCTAAAAAAATAACAAAAAAAAAGTGAAGGAAAAGTCATTCTAGCATTCAATATGGTTCTACATTTTTTTATCAGAAACTGCTTAGATAAAACATCACAACTTTCTGCTTTGAACCAAATAGCCTAACCGACAGACTTCAGTGTTGCCTCCTCTCTGTTTCTGATGTGATGAATCCTGCTCAGAAGAGAAATCAAGATTTTTCCTTCTGGTTCCAACAGGAATATTGGAGGCTCTTGCCTTTCATGCCCAAATAAAATAACAATCTCCATGGAATTTAAGTTATAAATCTGATGTAAGGAAAAGCATCAAGTCATGCTCAAATGTTTAATAGAACAACTAGCACTTCAGGTTCCAGCTTGACATCAGAAGAAAGGCATTGCAGACACATTTTATATGCAACCAGTGCTGCAGTAGTCATGAGCTATCAGCATTCAGCATTTTGAGAATATCATTAAACTTTTCAAGAGATGTTGGTGGAGAGTTTCTAATTCGCACCTGGCAGGACCTGGGTGCAGAGGTGCTTGGGCTGAGGGAGAACTACGCATGTAAAGGAGCAGATCTGCAATCTGCTTGGCACTTAGGGTTCAAGCCACCTGCAGGTAAGGATGTAAGGAACTCTCCCAATTTCTGGCACCTACATCCTTAGGGAACCTTGCCTTTTATAGACTGACTTTCTTGCTGGCTGTCTTGTATATAATGATTCCATGGAGGCTGAGTACTCCCTGAATATAAAAGCTATGAAATAAGAATGATATAAATAAATTCACTGATTACAGAAAGTAATCATTGGACTAGTTTACATTAGTCTAAACACTAATGTTTAACAAATATAAGTGACAAAACAATTTTACAGAAAGAATCATGAAAGATCATTTAAGTTGTTACAAGTTATTTTTCCATAGCAATTGTATTTAAAAAGTCATAAACACAATCACCCTTTCTACTGAAAAGGCCTATTTATATGCAAAAGTAGAAACTGTCAAAAAGATAAAATCATCACAGAGTATCATCCAGCTATTGTACCAGGAGACTAGGAAGTATGCCACAGAACAGAGCGCAAAGCCCACCCAACCCTGACAAATGCTGGGCCATCCATAAGAAACACAGAAGTCCTGGGCTACTGGCACAGGCAGCTCTGAGCAGGAACTGGGTAAGGCTCCTGGGACTGGCTGCCCCAGGTCTGTAAAGGAGTAACACAGTGAGCTGCTGCAGAAAAGGTACCACGGAAGACATCAAGCAAAACTTCTCACAAGCTATCACAAGTTATCATATTTTGCATCATCTTGGCAGCGCACATCCCATCAAAGCCTTCCTTCATCTCTCCCTTAACCTACTGAATATCTTTGGCTCCCGCTGCTTGAATGCAAGCTGCTGCCTGGACAGGAGGAAGGACGTCTCCTCCTTGCAACAGATCTGTGGGAAAGACTCCAGGCTACTGCGAGCATCCAGAATTTCACGTACTTCAGGCACTGCTAGGGAAAAGGTCCTGATGAGGAACATGCAGAAGCTGTCTCTTTTTTCACCCGAGAGCTGCAGAGCATAGGGGTAGCTAGAGTGAGCTAATCTGCAACAGCTTTTGTATCTGTATAGCAATCACTGCGCAACAGAAGATCCTCCCAAGAAAACAAAATGACTACGAGGAGCCAAAACATAATTTCAAAGGGAAGATTAGACATACAATTAGAAACAGGCTTTTTAATTATTCAAACACTGCATTTTACATCTTGAGCAGAAATCCTGGTGTAAAACAAGAATAAGAACACTGCAGATTGAAATCCTTTATTTACTTAGACCAGCAGGGTGGACATGTATAATGCATGGCAAAGGGGCTGCTGTCGCAAGTCGCTTCAACTCCACCAGGAAATACGCTTTTCTTTCAGAAAGGAGCACCTAGCTTTCAAAATGCCCATGCTGAACCCATGGGACAGTTTGAGTAAAAAGGAGCAATACTGCTGAAATCTCAATGCTGTTTAACACTATGATAAACTAAAGGCAGAGCTAACCCCTTCTGAGGAGCCACCTTTGTTTCAGTTTAAAGCATGTAAAGAGTCATATAAATACCATATAGCTTCCTATTATGTATTCTGTTTTTTCCTCTAAAAGCAGCTTAAGAGCAGACCTAAAATGATGATAAAACAAGTGCTAAAATGACTGCTAAACTTTTAATTTACTAATTTTTTTTTCTTAACCTGCATTTAGTTAGATTTGGGTAGTTCACATTAAAGGATTTTAGATAAAGCTCTATTGTGGGAGATCTCTGATGAATTCTACAGAATTTTTTTTCCATTAATCAATTTTGTGTATTTTTCCTCTGCAATCCTTTGTTAGTTAAACCACACTTCAGGCTCCTACCTTATGGAAATTATTTACGCAAAAGATAAGCATGCTTTACCCTTTCCTTCCAAATGCAATTAAGAAACAAATCTAAAAAAAGGTTACCTAGTATAATGAGCAACTAATAAGGCCCATGCTCATTACCACGCTTTATCACTTGTTTTCCTTCATCACTATTTCCCCTTTGATCACAGAAACCTCTGAAACTTCTTACTTAGTAAGACAAATCATACTTATATTCTGGACAAAGATTTAAGAACTTTGATAAATTGAGATCTTAGGTGTGTTAAGGCTTGTGATTACAGAGTCTGCATATCCTTTTTTATAATATAATAATGGCCTTTTTTACATTAGCATGAATATATATCATGGGTACGATGACTTCTCTGTTTATATTTCTGAAGCATACTTACCTCATGTGAAAACATTAGCCTTCAGCACCCTTTACAAAAGCTTTACCCTGCCTAAGTCTGAGTATTCAAAGATATTCCTGCCTTACCTTTCTGCTACACATAATCCTTCAGTAAAAAGTTTAGTTCATTATCACAGAAGAACAGAAATTTGCTCAAGTCGGGTTGGGGAATGAGTGAATAATGGGCTATTTGACTAAGAATTATCCCCAGGGTTTTTTGAGATCTTTGGTACTCTTGATAGGCAAAGTTCCTTTGAAATGAAAATTAGAGCTGCTGGGTGCAATACAAAGTGTTGGTGATAAGCTTTTAAAGTCCTCAGTGTTCCAGTAACTAATGCTAGTCAGAAAATAGGAATACCATTTTATTTATTTATTTTTTTTAGGTTTAAACATTGGTTTCTACTCTTCCGCAGGAAAAAAATTAAGAACTTTGTGAAAATTTTGTGACAGTTACAATGCCTTCAAACACCTAATAGCCTAATGCTCTGTCAGGCCATGCGCCTAGGACTTTGGTTGCTGTCAGCGGTGTAAATGGGCCGGGGACACGACCCAGCAGCCCTGGTGAGGGCTCTGACCTCCAAACAGCGGCCACTGGCTCTACCTCCACTCTGCAGAACCTTTCCAAGCAACACCTTCCCCTGGAAGACAGTAGCAACTAATGCCTTTACAATTCTCACTATCAAAAACTCCTGTGCAAAAAAAAAAAAAAAATCACAGGGGTAAGTAGCAATACCTAGAAACTGTTACTATGTTAAATCTGAGTTTTGCTGTGTTTTCAGTTTGTTTACTTGATAGTAATGGTTGAACCTAACTGTAAAGGCAGGGTTTAGCTTTGTGTGTAGCTCCTGTTATAAACTTTGCACAACACATGCAAATAAAGCATATATTTGAGTAACTTTCACCAAGTTCTTGATAGCTACTAACATCTGCCCAAGAGCTCTAACTAGCTTGTGGGCATTTTACAGACCATTTATCATCTCCCACTAAAGAAAATAACAGAACAGACAGAAGAAAGCATGCTCATCACAATTAGTTATTCCATGACGTATTTCAGTTCCTTCATTGAATGAAAAAAAAAAACATATCTCTGAATAACTATAATTTAAATTCGTGCACCATAAACATATAAAAGAAGATTTGTAACTAATTTATACTGAATAGGAAACCACTTGCAGGCTACCGCCACGCAGTAATATCTGTGTTTAATTCTGAGAGTGCTCCTTACAAATAAAAGATCCCAACAGAACAAATTCAACTGAAGTATCATCTACGTTTTAGCAGTAGTTCAAGTTGTGCAAAAATTAGCTTCTACGCAAAGATTCAGGAACAGTTTTCCATCAGAACATAACATTTCTTTGTACGTGGACACACTCTTACAATGCATTTTATTACAAGTAAATGAAGGCCTTGGTATTAGCAAGAGGACACGGCATGAATGAGTCTGCTGATGCATGACTAGGTATAGGTATATATCTATTTTAGCTACTGTAAGTGCCAGACCCTAAGGTTACTTAGTGAAGGACAGTAACTGTTTTCCATATACATAAGTTTACTGAATCTTTTTCTAGGTGAATCATAAAATTGTTTTTTTTAAGTATCTTTTCCTATTTTAGAAATATACAGCTACTGTAACATATGTGCTACTTTAAATTCAACAAGACTTTTTCCACAGTTGTTCTGGTAGACAAACAGCACAATCCTGCTTTTCTCCTAGCAAGCACTTAGCACCATTAGGCTTTCCACAGAGTTAATGGAAGTCTTTACTTGCAAGAGTAAAGATTTCAGCTGATTATCAAACTGAGCTAATACAAATTCTTATTAAAAATTCAAAATAAAGTATTAACATGGCAGAGCTGCACAAAACCACACAAGTCTGTTAGTACACAGAGCTCCCTTGTTGGATTTTGCAAATGAAAATGAGAGGAAAATCAGTCTAGAACTAAGTGCTAGTTATACATATAGTTATAAATATAAATATATTTATATATAAAAAAATGGGGAAGGAGATGGAGAAGGAAGAAGTTGCTTTTTTTTTTTTTTTTTAAAGTTAGCTGTTAATCTATACCATTGCTGTGACTGGAGACACCTTACGCAACTAATCCTGAAACATACTATTGTAAGTGTGGCCATGATAAAAACAAACATGAAAATGCTGCTGCTTTGAGATTTTTTTCCCCTCCATACTCCTTCCTGTTTGGGCATGGAAGGGCAGAGTAAAGAGTGATTTGGTAACTGTTCGTGGTGTTAGTCTCTTGTGTACAACAAGCAATAACTCATTCTGTCTTTTTAGCATTTAAATTTAAAACTTTCCTCCTTGAGTGATTCTGAAAAGTGGCTTTTCTGTCCTGTCAAACTTAATGCTATGAGGATGATCACACAGGGGGAAGAAGCAGTGCCCTTTCCAAAAACACCTGCCAGTTAGAGATTCTCTCATGGTTCAGTGCCTGGGTGGCAGGAAAGATTGCTTTTTTTTTAAAATGCCTGCAAAGCCCAAGTTACATACAGCACATGCAACAGAAATTAGGGTATAAAAGAGCTTTGCTTTTTTTTAATGCAGATAAGTAAATCATTTTCCTTTACAGTAGGTGTACATTTTTCTACTTGAGATACTTTGATTGTCTAAGTATAATCTGCCAAGGTCAAGATGAAAATTAGTAAGCGTGCATTCAGTTTTTTCATGGGATGCAGTCTTACAAAGCAGGAAGTAAACTCCATGCTATTAGCTTCCAGGGAAAAAGAGCACTTCATAAAATGGTAGTAAAGGAATTTACAAATTCTGCCTTTCCTCCACTTTTCATCAATGCTTTTTTTACATACTAAAATTAAATCAAAGCAGTGGCAATGTGCTGGAAAAAAAAATACTACTAAAACCTAAGGGTTAGCTGAGACATTTCCTGGTATGATTTTTTGAGATTATTTCCTATACCATAGCTTTTCATTAGAGTGACCATAACACAAGACCCAAATCTTGTCTTCCCAGTCAAGAGAGACTCCTGTGAGATCTTCAGAGTTTTCCCTGCTTTTCTGCTGCAAAGGAACTCTCCATTACCTCAAGCTTTTCCTTAGAGCAGATTGTAATGTGGTCTGTACATTTATCAGTTTTAACCCCTTTTCCCTCATTTGAGATTTCTTTTGGTTGCCCTGAATGATGATCAAGTAGCAACAGAGAAATGGCTTCAGATTTTAGTCCATGTTGCATGGACCTCTTGCCACTGACAGTACCTTCAAGATTAGGAGCTTTCCAGCCTCCTGCAGCTGCTACAAATAATTTGTCTCTATCAGTGGGCTCTAAATCACAGCCATATAATCACAGCTCATTCAATGATATAGAGAACAAAATCTTGCTAGTCTTCTAATGAAAAGCCATTTTTATCTTGCAAATATACTCAAAAATTGACAGCAGTGCTTAAATTTTCATATATTAGAGCCTCACCTCTCCCCATTTGTTCTTCACACTACTTAAAAATTACAGAACAGGTCTAATTTTGCAAAATTTTCCTTTTGAAAACTTTGCTTTTGATATTCCTATCCTAATGCATTTTATGTGTTTCAATATGCTTGTCCATTATAAATCCTTTTAAAAGAATGTTCCTATTTATGCATAATTACCATTCCATTTGAAAATCTCAGATCTCCTCTATCATTTGATCTAATTAAATGGTATCAACTAATGCTGCAATTAGGCTGAAAGACCATGACACAATTAAGAAGTATAATTTCACTTTTTTTCTTTCAGCTGTTCTCTTTTACTAGCTTTTCCTTTGTGAGTCTTCCTGCTTTAACAATATCTGAAAAGATACTACATATTACCACTTGAATTAATCACTGGATTAGAAGATAGTGTTGACTAGAAACCAGTGATAGTCATGATGTGATTACATTCATTATGAACAAGCAGAGGACAGTGTCAAATGGCCAAAAAACAAAGCAAAACCTTACATACAGACATATACACATGCATATTCAAAGCTGGGAATTCAGAAAAAGCTACTTTGTAACATTGAGGCTGAAATTATTACTAAAAAGAAACAGGATGCAGAAAAAACAAAGGTTTTTTTTTTTGGTAAGTTTTTTGGATGGGCAGAAAATTCCACAATCAAGAAGGAAGACTGGTTCAGCTAAAATCTCATCCTAGTTCAGTGACAGAGATAATAATTAGAAAAAGAAAAGCAGCAATTAAAATATAGCTTGCAATCAATACGAAACCTCAAGTTGAAAACTGTAGAAAAGTCTTAAGAAAAATAAAGGAACACATCAAAATAACGTACAAGACTGTGGTATGAATAATAACGAGGAGGGGTGTAATTATCATTTAAGTATTCAAAAAAAAAAAAAAACCCACCACACACACAAAGGGACCTAACTCATCTCTTCTGAAACCTAGCTAGCTCTTTAATACACAGGAGGTCGACACTAAAAGGACTCCCTGGAGTGTGAAAGTTTTACTTGATTCAAACAAGCAAAAAATTTCTCAGAAACCTGAAGCTGCAGGCAAAGTCAACGAAGACTTCCCTTGTCTGTTCGGAAGCCGGCAGATGTGCTCATAACATGTGAAATTTATTAAGTATTTTAACAGCCACCAGGAACCAAGGAAGACAGTGGCTAAAACAGATTACACATCAACACTGTTCTATAAGAAAATGCAGTAACTAGCCCCCAATAATCCATAAAGCACTAATTAATGATATAGGTGACGAACGGTTTGAAAAAAAAAAAAAAGTCCCAGAACATCAGGTAAACTCCATAACTCAGGAAAATTGCCAGTATTGCATTGATATTGAAAGGTACAAGAAGCTATAAGGTTGTTAATGTGAAATCAATCATGTGGAAAATCACAGAAAGATTATAAAGAATTTCTGCTGGAGAAGCAAAAGATTGAAACATAATTCCTACCAGATAACCTTTGGTCAAACAAACCTGATTAATTTTTTGATGGGATTATAAGTTTAATTGGCAAAGATAACTGTTAGAAATTAATACACTCTAGAAATTGTCTGTGATATTTGAGCTAGCAAGATACCATATTCTAAAAGATGTTGCATAGCACTATTTTTTTTGTCACTGAAGTCATAAGATAATTGCCTAAAAACTTATAGAAAGACTGATTTTTTCATTATTATTATGAAAGTATTTTCTCATGCTATTGTAAATTCACCAATATAAGAGCTCCACAATCTGGACTAAAATAGCTGAGCAAATGAACATTCACTGGGAAACACACTAGAAATTTCTGCATTAAGATGTTGCAACTTTTTTTCTTCAAATAGTTGAATACTAACCTCTGATTAGTGTGATGAAATAAATGGCATTGCTAGAATTATTTCAAAATATATTAGAAAAATAGAAAATGTATAGTAACAGAGAACAGAAGAATAATAATATATGGACATAACAGGAAATTCGCTATAACTTGTAGGTAAACAAGCAAGTGAAGTAAAGAAATTTAAGGCTACAGTCTACTAGCTGAAGCCACAGTTGAGTTTTATTGCTATATGCTCAGTCCACAAACTAATAAAAGTCATGGACTTTTTGCTCTCCTCATTTTTCAGTTTATTAAAAAAAAGAAAATTCAGAGCTCATTAATATAAGTTGCATAATGAAATTATTTCTGCCTTTGCTCAAAGAATCTTAGACTATTCATCTAGGATTTCTGTGATTATTACTACATAACACCTTTCAGGATATGCAGCACAATGCTACAATATATTTAATGTGCATTCCTGGGTGCTGTTAATATCATTAGTTTTTTAATGAGTAAATATGACTATGGAATATTAAATTTATAAATACAACAAGTAACGTCTCTACTAAACATAAGTCTACATAATTTTTCTAAATAGTAGTGTCTCATTAGTCAATGTTATGTGATCAAAATAATTATCAGCACATATTCTCTGGAGAGCACCAATACTGTATTATATATATAAAAAGATATATTAACTGCAGGATTTGGCACTGAACTTTGTAAATCCCTGTTGGCTGTTAAAATCCCATGTATAGTCCCTGTTTCAAGGAATTCACAATTCATAATAGGCAAGATAATTGCAAGTGATACCATATAACCCTTGGGAGAAAATGGAAAGATTATGATGGAGGGACAAGGCGGGAAGAGGAAAGACTTTCTTTAAATTAGTAGTTTAGAAATAAAAATATAATAATAGTTAGACACAGTGGCAGCAATAGTAAGCTGAAAACAGACACTGACGTCAGAAAATAAAGCAGGAAGTTCTGTGGCTTATCTGATAGAAGAACATGCCGTTTCTAGTAATCTGTATCAGGGAAAAATTGTGACTTCTCTCACTCTAAGTAGCGAGGTAAACACATGGAGAAAAGGCTTCTACAAAACTCTTAGCATACGTTTGTATCCAGATAGGCTAGCTCTCTGTTATGTAGCTATTAACAAGAATTAAAGATATTCTTATAATAATTTTCATTCACTGAGATCACGAATTCTGACTTCATTAGACTGGAGTGCTTAAATTCTCAGATTTAAAGCTGAAATAGGATAAACTTTGACAAATGGTATTTTAAACATGACACAATCCGTACTTTATGAATTCTCATTTGAAGGAGTTACTTTGAGGACTGGTCTGTTATCATTAAACATAAGAGTTTGTTGGAAATAATATATGGACTAAGGAAAAGTGAACAAGCTTTTTTTCTGGTTTACTGAGCTCAAGGGCAGTCCAAGAACGATCTCTCTTGATTAGAAACTCTTTCCTTTGTTCTTTACCATCTTTCATGTTGTTGGGTCAAAACCTCATAGTGCTTATATGCCGCAACCCTAAATTTTAATTGATCTCTGTTTAGAGTTTGAAAACTTGTAGGCAGTAGTAAGGGTCACAAGAATAAAAGGGGGGAAAAAAATGAGGAGAGGGGGGAGAGGGACTGCATCCTCCTGGAAATAAAACAGATGACAGAGTAAGCCCATAACATATGCTTCTTATATCCATGAGAATCTACCATCTTCACTGCGAGCTGCAATGACTATTGCAGTTGAAAGAAAGAGACCTGCACTAAATGAAGAAGAAGAGATGAACAGAAAGTAAGTTTATATTAAAATCAGTTCGTAGTAGAAAGGCAAGGGATTCATGGAATTGTTTGTTGTTTCTTAACGCAATCCAGTATTCCACAAAATGCCGGGATTTCTAACCACATGTTCAGAGGCACTTAGGCAAATTTTCTACCAAATCTCTCCATCAATAGTTGAATTATGGTCACAAGCCATAACTGATCACTTGCTGTTTTTGCAGCGTTTAGTATATTGTGTACTTTTTCCCCTCCATATTCCAAGGTACTGAATAATATGTAAAAGGCTTAAGGTTAGGAGTATTTTGTCTGCTGTGTTTCCCCCTCTCTGTCTTTTCAATGACGCGTATGCTAAACTGAAATGAAAAAGATTCACTATCATGGGTACTACATGAATTAGTAATCTATATAGTTTGCATTCATCCAGACTATTCACTTAGGGGCAAAATGCTACAATAGTGATGTTGATATTTAAAGGCTGTGCAAAAACGCTGAAGAAATCTCATGAGACAGAACCCCGCTAGCTTACGAAGACAACAGAGAAACGTTTTCCATAGCAGCTGGGACGCAGCTCTAGCAAGCAACTTTATTCACCATTACACAGCATATAACATTAAGTCATATCATTTAATATACTAGGCACACTATGACCCCAGCTATTTCCATATGGATGACCATTCTTGAAATTAACAATTTCTTTAGTGTTTTATGAAAAGCTTTGTTCAAACATCAGACAATATCATTTTATTCCATTTACTGACACACTGTAACTCTTCTCTGAAAAAAACTCTAGCATCACTGAATATTTTGTGGTACATTGCTCTTTCCTCACACTATAAGTCTATCTGCTAGACTGAATATCCTTCATCCCTTTCATAAAGCTCCATAATTATCTATTGCGTGACGCTTCCAAATTCCTAAATGTTCCATGAAAGACACCCATGCAACAGGAAGTCTGATATGATCAAGGCTTTTGTTTGTTCTTCTGGCATAATAAATAAAATGTATTTCTTCTACCACTTTATTACTGAAAAAAAGTTACATAGCAGAAGTCACTGGACTATACTGCTATGCTATAGCTTTAAATAAATGTCTTCTTTCCCTATTATATATTGTCATTTGCAATGACACAGTGACACACTGATTCAATTTAGTGTAATTTTAGGATTTTTTTTTTTAAATGATAAAACACTTTCTTTAACAAGTCTAATGGATTATTATAACAACATAGAAATCCACAGATCCAAGTAAGAATAACATGACTTATGAGAAAGAATGAAGTTAGAGTTGGTAGAACGTTAGACTTGAATGAGAAAGTAATGAAAAATTGCCATTATTCTTTCACTCAAATATTCTAAATAAGAACCGAAGATACTTGCCAATGCCTCCAAAGAAGAAGGTTTTCCATTCATAATTGTCTCCCCCACATCCCCAGCAATGATGTGTAATAAAATAAAAATGAAGAAATAAAATGGTTTCAAAGATTCACTGAAGAGCTAAACAGCTTAGGTAAAGACTGGAGCGAGGCTGGGATCACTGCTCAGCACCTGCTTAACATTCATGCTGGACATCTCCCTGACTACAACATCACTACTTCTGTACTGAGTGCTCAGAACTGCTCAGGACTGTAGATTGCCTCTAGCTCAGACAAATTAGGATTCATAAACTGGATGGAATCCAAGACCTTCAAACTTCTAACCACCTAAGAGATAGTCGTCATGCTCCTCTTTATGCTGCCATGGAGTTTTCTCTGAAGCAGCACACTACACCCTGCTTGCACACAATTTATTCAAGAAAGTCACCTTGGATACCTGCATTAATTATCTACAGCTTATGCCAGTACACTGATTTCTTCCAGTGCTCTGAGAGCAGACACAATTTGGTATTATTTCATTTAGTCAGCATGCAGCTAATGCAAGTCCAACTATGTCTTCTGCCCTGTGTTAATGTGGTTCTAATCTAATGACTTTTTCAAAAGCAATTTTAAACGCTTAATCAACTTTTACTCAATTCATAATAATGTCATTTAATTTAGGATATCAGTTTGCAGATTTTTAACAATGCTTCTAGGTTAACTCTCTTGCTTGGATGAGTTGTTACTCTTCCTTTCAATACCCCTGAATAATCCTCGCACTAACCAAGAGTTAAGTTTGACTAGTTCCACTTAGCTATATCGAGATAAGGAGGAGAGAATAAAAAAAAAAAAAAATTTCTATAGTAATTTTAACAGGCATGAAAATGCAGACCTTAAACACAATATATGAGCTACAGAGTACAATTATTTGTGGCTAGAATTATGAATGCTACTCTTAATGATGAACTTATTTATTTCCAGTAGCATAAATGCTGGACAATATTTGAACAACATCTCTAATAAGAGAACATTTGGAAATGTTCAATTCTATTCCTCACAAAAACCGGTGCTAAAGTAACTATTTATGCTAATGGGAGTAAAATTGGAGTACAAGGGTGAAAGAGACCTCTTACACTTTAGGAACTGGTGAAAGGATGCTTTATGCTTCATCTGTACAGCAATGAATTTCATCCTTTTTCCATTTGATCTATTAATTCAACATTATGGAAAACATTCCATAAGTAAAGGACACACTTTCATCAGACAAACCATTAACCATTGCAACTGTAACTCATATACACTTCACCTGCAGTATTTGAACTTCTTTGCAAAATCCTTCTAATCCCGCCAGCACTGAATCAGGATACACTATAATAAGAATAGGTCAAAACAGTACTAGAGACATTTTTGTGCTCAATATAGAAACTTCATCACTTTAGCTCATGAGTCATCCTGTGATACTTGTTAGATTATGCAGTTTAGAAGTCACCACAAAAGAGAGTGATCATAAAAGCCTGTTTGTAACATTGTGTTTTGTAAAACAGTCTAGCTCTTCTTTCTGTTATTTTTCTGTAATAGGTGTTGAAACTTAAGAACTAAATAGCATGAGAGGACTAAAAAGGATTTGCTTTTATTTATACATATTTATTACCAATTTGCTGTGACTTCAACTAACAGATTCCTCTTTACTGCAGACAAAATAAGGCAACATTGTCTCACCTTATTGAGCCACTGGCAGTTAATACAAAGGGCAGTTTCTTCAGTCATCTTTCACATGGAGGTCCAGCATATAGATAGAGGGGTTTTAAGGGCATACACATTTTCCAGCACCGCCCACTCCCTTAAACGTGAGGCTTTTTGATGTAGATTATCTTTCCACAGAATAGAACTCTTTTGTAAAAGCTATTTGAGTTTGGTTGATTGAAAATTCCTTCTAAGATCAGCGTTGCTGCTGCCCTGGCCGAAGGAAGGAGAATTTCTCCCTATTTATTCCTCCAGATGGCCTTAATACCCAACTGAGTTATAAAGGATGGCTGGTGCTACAAAGTGCATTCCTACAGTGAGCTAAATCCTGGTTATACTAAAACAATGGCAGCCTTGAAACCGTCAGAAGATACACTAAGTGTGTAAACGGAGGCTAGCAGAGTTGCAGGTAGCAGAGCTTTCATTTGAATTGCTATATTTGCTTATATAAAATAAGGTATGTACTTGCACACTGCTGATTAGATTGGGTGACTGATGTTGGAACAGCATTGCATAGCATAGAAATAGCCTGATATTATCACTTCTCAAATTAAATAAAGGAGGGAAAAAGAAATCATTACCCCAGATTTCAAGGCTGTTATCTCCAAGGGGAATTGGGATGGAGAAAGCAAGTTCTTCAGAAAACTTTCTACTGACTCTACTTGGAATCTAAATCCCATCGATTTTCCATGGCTTTTATGGTCCTAAGTCATCCACTGCTTTTGAAAAAGGTGTCCTAAATGAGTTCCTTTGGTAGGTAGGGGAACAGGTCTGCTAAATCCAGTTCCACATTCTTTTCTCTCAACAGATCCAAATACGCATGTATAAATATGCACATGGATGAAGCGTTATGAGCATAAGCAACACCTTAATGCTTTTTCAGGTGTTCAGATATTGCATTATTAAAAGCATATGAAGTATAATCTAGCCAGGTGCATGCAAATGCAAAAGTAAATATTTATTTCACCGCAAGTTTCAAAATCACAGTTTTATACAACAGGTATAAGACTGAAGTCTCAGAAGATTTGGTTACAGTTCGCTGCTGATTTCCATTTCTTCTGATCAAACAAATCAAATAACATGAAAATCAGATGAGTAAATTCTGCTTCTCAGGCTGAGATTTGAATTATTTAGAGATTTCTCCCAGCTGCATTTCATGTGCTGGATCATAATGTGCAAAAGGCAGGCTATAGTCTTGGAAATCTGTATCACATGCCACTACAAATTGTTCCAGTTACAAATACAGTGTTTGATTACTCTTTTAAGGTGCCTTTCCTCTCCCCTTTTTTAAAACATTAGAGATTTTAAAGCTGGTTAACATCTTTATGTCAGTCCTTCCAGCATTTCATGGGATGTATCAGTCTTAAATGAAAACAGAAAATGAATGCACCATCCACTCTAATAATTATAAAAACATACCCAATATATGAATTCCAGGACAAAAATGCCTTCCTTTTAGTGAGATTAAGGGCAAAGAAGAGAGGCCAGTGACAAGCAGTTTCAGTGCTTTCCAAGAATTGCTTATTCTTCTGACTACAAAAATCTTACTTTTTTGGGTTTAGTTTCCTTTACCTTTTTAGATTTCTTAAAATATTAACAACATTAGAGTTAGCACAACTAAATATGTTACCATCCATGAGCAAAGGTGCAATAATTGACTCTACGCTTGCTTTTAAGCATGTGATTGCAAAGTAAGCATGCTAAGTTAAACTAGTATGAAAGTGGCTCCATTTACAATTGTACTTTCGTACTCCTTGTTTACAAAGGCTCTAGAGATGACAAGGATGTAAGGAGCCTCAGGTCACAAAGCCTTGCAAAACTTCGTTGCAGTCACTCTGCCTTGTCTCCCTATGAAAAACCCCAATACTCTCAAACTGTGCTGATGCGTCACGTATGCTACAGGTTCTGCACCTCCTTTCTCCCTCATCCTCTCTGATCAGGGTTGCCCAACAGACAATACTTTCTGTGACACACTACAGCTCTTCCCTGGTACATGACTGGACCAATTGCGCATGTGCTGCACGCCGCTTTCCTCCTAGACTCCCCTGCTCCTGTGGGTACCTGAGAAAGCATCCACTGGGAATTGACTGCAGTCATTAAAACAGTTCCTGCAGTTCCTGACTGCCTTTCCTCCCAAACCTCTCTCCCCTCTCTGGAGGTAGAAGTTGATATATATAATGTTAGCAAATGTAACCCTCACTAAATAACCTTTTTTTTTTTCCCCCCCTGGAGACTCACACACTTTTTCTTCCAGCCCATTATGAAGGTGTACCTATCAACTACTAGCCAAAGAGCAAAATACATTAAGATCCACTGGGAGCATATATAAAGATTTGTCCCAGTCAAATGCAGGTTAGGAACCCTGAGGTATAGACAAAACATCTCATGAAGCCTATCATCTCACACGTTCAGGAAGTCGCACGTATTGAACATTGTACGCTCCCTATATAAAAGGATGGGGATATGACACATCTAGACTATACCTTTCATATAGTAGATGGCTCTGTTCATGAACTAATGGCTAGAAATGTCTGATGTTGTAACGCTTATTTTGTGTGGAAACTATTTACAGGAAAAAACAAAATGCAACATTTTCTGGACAACCATACTTTTGTAAGCCTACATACATAAGCCATATGTTACACTTTTCATGTGGCCATCCACTTGATATTATAACATGCTCTTTTTCCTCATCCGGAATTTGTAATGTATTTGTTTCCATATAGATTATTTATAGTTACAGAAAAGGCTGAGATTAGGTCAAGGTAAGACATTTCCTTCATGCATGTCCCATTCAGGGAAGTATTAGGCAGAATGCCAGAAAAAAAGTAGACTTTCCTATTGACTTGCAGAGAGAAACAGGTGGATAATTCATGATGATTAACTTATTCCACAGACACTGTCTCTTTTTCTGTTTACAGGATATTCATGACCAGATGAATTTCTTCAAGTTTGCAATTGAATGTTATTCAATGATTTCTGGTCTCTGTTGCTTACTTGGAAGTATTGAATATTTGATCTTTGAGCTGTGTGGTTTAACTGTGATAGATCAGAGAAATCTTCCTCCAGTTGCTTGCACACCGCAATTTTGTGAAATAGGCTTAACAAATATATGCTCACACAGATCTAAAACTTGATACTAATGAGTATTGAATGTGGAATTGGAAGTTTATTTTACACAACTTTGTGCTCTTCTAAATTTTGACCATTTGCAAAGAATGGAAATAAACAGAAGAGCTGCTCCATTTGGACCTATAATCCTGTGGATGAGACAAAAATTATGGTTGCACTGTGAAAATATCCAATGGGGGGGGGTGGGCAGGG
The DNA here is from genome assembly GCF_040807025.1 of Struthio camelus. Lineage (NCBI taxonomy): Eukaryota > Metazoa > Chordata > Aves > Struthioniformes > Struthionidae > Struthio > Struthio camelus. The sequence goes on from NC_090982.1 coordinate 51,578,716, forward strand.
GAGGAGAACAACCACACACAGACACTATAATAATATGATAAATCTCCCTACTGGATTGCCTACATTTTGAAAGAGTTTAGTTGGTTCGTTGGTTGTGGTTTTTTTTTTTTTTTAAAAGGAAAGCTCAAACTTCAACCAGCGGAAGACACACGAGTAATGTATTCAAATTCAAGAATGGATACTGAAATCTTTTCCTGATGCAAACTTTTGATTTCTGAATCAAGCCATTAAATACTGTTTCCAGTTGTCTTTTCAAAAATAAAAGCAATAAAAGTCATTTTTACCTTTAGCTAGATAAAATTTCCTATAACTATGGTAGAACACTTGCTTCCTTCCTTTCTCTTCTGATGCAATTGCCAGAGAATTGCTTTTCCTCTATTTTCTTGTTGGCTTGTAGAGTCCAGGATCGTAGAAATGGCTGACTTCTGATGTGGGCTTAAGTAGGCTGACCTTTTCCTTATAATCAGTTAAGTGCCTTTTTTATTTCAAGTTATCACTTTTAAATATGATTCTACCCAAGTCATCCATCAGTAGCCCTTCTTACCAAGTAAACCTGACTTTTCAGATATACTACTCTGACCACCTTCGTAATTTTCAAAATTTTTGCTGTGCATCATCTACTTCAACAAAATTGTTATGAGGGAAGATGCAAAGAACTAAATCAGGTTCATCCATGACAAACAGCCCTGCCCATTTTCTACCCAATACATTGGGCTTTTTTTCCTGAACATTCTTCCAGAATTTTGTGAGTTTGGGGTTTTTTGTCCTTGATTAGCAAGAGTCATGCTCTTCTGTTACTCTTTCCACTTATTTACTCAGGCTGAGCATCAGGAAAGACAAAGTGAACCTTAAAGTATTAAGGTCGAGAAAGAGAGTGGTATGTGATTGATTGCATTTTAGTAAATTCTTCCTTCTGTACTAGTTAAAAAAGAGGGAGGGGGAGTCAGTTACTATTTAATTCTAGTGGAAAGCTAGTGCTAATGAGCTTTTTGAATAATTTTGAGCCTTATCGAGGAGACCCATACAATGAGAAGAAAACATCTAAGTTCATAAAATAGCACCCCAAATGCAGGAAGTGGACTAATATTAAATTTGCTATAGTCACAGTTTAGCAAAAGATTCAGTAAAGGTGAATTACATTAAATTGCCTATTGCATGTCATGCATTACTTAAAGGTGATAATGCTAGAGTAAACTATAAAGTGGAAGCACATAACTATTTCAGCAGAGAGAACTATGCTTCATTAACCTTATATTAGACATGGTCCAATACAAGACTAAAGTGAATATTCTTTGCACACATAGCCCTTAAACTTAGTAACTTTTCTGTGAACTACAGCAATATAAATTAACTAAAAATATGTAGTTGCTCAAAAGCCTTTTTTCTGCTGTTCGCCTTGATGTTTTGAAATAATATTCATCAGTTTTAAGCAAGTAATGTTTTCTCACCAAATACAATTTCCAGAATGTGTTACCCAGAATGCAATATGCCGACATTCATTCAGCAGTTCTAACCTGGAAATAACATTCCTTGCTAGAATGGAGTAATCACTTGAAAGCGAGTTAGGATTTGGGCAGCAGTATGAGTATTAGACCCTATGGGAGAGGGCTGCAAACCTAACTGCAGCAGTCAAATTGGTAAAAACAATCATAAATGATTCCAAATGACTATATATACTACTCAAAATTGTGTATTAAAAGAAATCTTCACTACACAGAAACAGACCAAGATAATCCTACATTTTTGTTGGTCACTATTATTGAAAAGTTAAGGGTGATAAAAGTGAGGAAAGTAAGCGTGAAATGCTTTGGTTTCTTTTGCAGGGCTCAACAGGGTCAAGAAGATGACAGGGGCCACACTGAACTCAGACTGACATCAAAACATACAAGAACTGATAACATAAAAAAAATAGAAAATGTTTAAAGTGCCAAAAATCTCTCTTGAATTATTATATGCAGTATTGGAAGAATTCAAAGCTGAGATACATATAAAATGGATAAGTTTTAAAACAATTAGGACTGCTTCCCTGAGCTGGAAAACAGAGAACACAGACTACATTTTACAATGTGATGGGGACCATTTCATTTCTTTTCCCTTCTCCATTATACATATGGAAATTAGACACAGAAAATACTGTCTAAAGTTCAGAAAAGTTACCATATTTATGAAAAACTCAATATTGACATGCTTTCCTAACCCCAGGGAGACAACTTAAAATGAGTAAATCATACAAATGCACACAATCCTAGAAAATCTTAGTCTCATAGTTGAAATAGAGATGCACAAAAGAACTTGAAGTCTCCTATAAAATCATATTTTACACATTCATATACTGTGATAAATGACAACCTCCAAATCATAAGGTAAATAAATGTGAATATATGCATAATTCAATGTGATGTAAACACATACTTCCCAAATGACTGGATGGAAAACAGATCCTTCGTACATGTATAAAGGTTGCTAGAATGATGACCATAATCATATGGTCAGGTTTTATGAACAGTCTGGAAAATTTAAATGGCGTAAAGGCAGAAATTTTTATTTTGGACTGCACCATGTCTTCTTGATGGGAGGAATACAAAATAGCTTGAGTGTTACTAACAAAACAGGCTCCTATGAAAAAAAATAACAATAATAATTTCTTTAGAGCAGCTTGGATTGAATGAGACCCCCGAGAAAGGTTGTTAAACCTCTCTGGTAGGTGAGTCCAATACGGAATAACTCTACAAGCTGACAGGCTTGTGCCCGTCAGGCATTTTTTGCCAAGGTCCTAGGGAAAGTCTTAGAAAACGATTTTTGGTCTAGTTTGGGTAGAAGTAATACCTCAAAACAAACTTGCAAATGGAGTGATGCATCTTCTGAACCATTTGAGTGAAAGGTCCTGTTTATCGCCACTATGGTGATACAGGAACATACTCTCAGCACAGAGCTGTACACGTTACCAAGCTAATCAAATGGACAGTTTAGAAAAGACCAGTCACCAGCTGCTTGCTTCATAAGGTCTCCTGCTGAAGCTACTGAACAGCCAAGTGCAGTCCTGAGGGTGGGCATATTCTCGTGCCTGATGAGCACAGTGGTGCCTGCAGGGGCACAGAATATCCCTTTATGGCAAAGGTACCACTGAGGAGGAAGAAGAAACCTGACTTTGAGCCATGGCGCTCTCTTGGGTTACTCTCAACTCCACAAGCCATATGCTGCTTCAGTAGCATAGGTAAAGACTGAAATGTTGATACCTACATATGAGCGCAAAATAAGAGCTCTTCTGTTCTTATGGCTGTTGTTACTGGCCAATTGATCTGATTTCATTCGCTCTTGTGAATTGGTTGTGTGCCTTAAGTGTATGAAACTGTAAACAAAAAGCCCCAACACCAAACATAGACGTTTGGTGGTAAGGTGACGCTCAATATTTATGCAGCAGTGAACAAAAGCACCAAATCCCCCTCAAAAATCTGCAGAGTAGATCTAAGATAAGCAGCAGAAATGAATGATGATCGGCTGCAATGCAGAAGTATTGATCTGCACAGTATTCCATATTCCAGACTGTATTGTATGCCAGATTTCTACCATCAGTTATGCGTTGTAATAAAACAGATCTTATATTCATTTACTTCGATTATGCCGGAGTTTTGTGCTGATTCATGGAGTGGAGTGGCAGAGGGGAAGAGATCGTCATTTTAAAATCTCAGCAACAGCAAATTAAGATTTGTGACAAGGCAATGGAAGAATAAATCAAAATTAATATACAGATGTCAGGACTCTATACTGAACAAAACACCAGAACAATAGCTTATTTGGGGCTACATGTGGGAAGCAGTTGGGAATTTGCCAGTAGATCACTAATAGATAAGAGAAAATGGTGACTTATCAAAGAAAGAAAAGAAAAAGAAAAGCATAAATGGCTAGGCTGTGGGAGGTTAGAAGAGTATGCTTGCTTTGTGCTTACTGTTGTGCTTAATAATTCATCATCGACCACTACTGGAGACAAGTCACAGACACTTCAATAAACATTTAATCTGACATACTACAGTCATTCTCATGTTATGATAACCACTGGAGTCCCACAGAGACCTACATGGGAACCAGCATTGTTTAGAGTATTCTCAAGCATCTCGGAAAAGAACTGAATACACAGTAATTTATGATAAGTAATAATAATAGTAATGAAAGCTGACTGAAGAACTGCAGGAGTTCATGATACGTAGAGACTGCATGATAGAACGGTAGATGAAACGTCTAGCTATACAATCCCGATTGCATAAGCACTAAGATGGAGATAAATTAGCTGTTACGGCTCAGGAAAATGATTTTAGAATCACTGTGATTAGTTCTCTGAAAATAGCAGCTCTCTGCTCCAAGATAGTCCAAAAGGTAAATAGCGTCATCTCAGTCCTAAAGAAGGGAACCATTTGAACACTTTTATATTTGAATATGAGAACTATAGTACTGATCCACACAGTTTCAGAGTAAATATTTCATAGCTAATTCTAACCATGCAACTGCATAGGGTCTCTTCAACATGCATCTGTCCCCTCTGCATCCTCTCCACACAAACATACACAAAGAAAAAGTGTAGTAGAACTAAAGGAAGGCTCCAAAGAGACAGAAAGGATGATAAAAAGTATAAAATGGCTTCTATCCAAAGAAAGACTAAATAGATGACATTTTGGTTTGGAACGGAGATATTGTAGAGGGGTATAGAAGTGTAAGTGAATAAATGTATAAAATACAAGCGTAAATGAAAAATGAAGAGTAGCTATTCAGAACTTCTCAAAAATACAAGCATCAGACGAAGCTGTGAGGGAACTGCTTTAGAAGTAAAATACACGTTCATATAGCACATAACTAATACGCACATTAATATAGCCACACACAGCACATAAGGCAACTCCGGATGTTAAAGAGGCCAAACGTATAAATACATCCAAGAAATAATTTGACAAATTCATGGAAAGAAAGTCCATTGAGAATTATTAAACATAAAGACACAGAAACAATCACTAGATCAAGAAATTCCTAAGTTACAGGTTGCCAGAATCTGGGAGGATGCACCACAAGCAGTACCGGGCACCATCATAAATGAGTCATGAGGACCAGCTGACCAGAGTACCTCTTCACATGTTCCTAGCTTATGTTTAAGAATAAAGGATTCTGCTTTGAGATGCAAAATATAAAGTTTATATATATATATACACACACACACACATACACACGACATTTTTAACATCAAGATTTCTTACTCAACCTATACATTTTAATTTTATTGAATTAAATGGTTTGGATTAGGTCACATACTGTTAGGGACACAGTGGGGATAGCATGAAGTATCCAAGCAGTTTGGGGAGACAGAGGTGTTTTAAGGACAATCACCCTACATTCTCAGCCCTGCGTTAACCCTTCCTCTTTTGCACCTTTTCTCTGAGACTCTGCATAGTAAATTGCATTATTGTGTTGGACACAGAAAATGAGCTATCAGGCTTTTTTCCAAACTCAAGGTCGGGGCCCAAATATTCATGCCATAAAATAGTTTTGATATTCTAAGTCCCAGGACTTTGCAAGATTCAGGAAAGGGATGACAGTGGCATACAGAAGCTGCAGTACAGATCTCAGTGGAGAGGAACGCTCTGAGTCTGTGAGACATGACAGATGATTGACAGGGATTGTGGTCATAAGCCTTACTTTATGTAGTAAACACACTTCATAACGCGTGGGTAGAGAATGATAAAGGTTTGAGTGAATATTTAACTTAGAAGTTCTAGATTTCAAAACAGGAAACTTCTATTCTACCAAATTTAGAAGGAGAAAAAAACGTAGCTGCTCTGTTTAGAAATGTATTACTGCCACTTTGGACCACCACAAGCTACTAAAAATCTTGTATAATGCAAGCAGTAAGTGGCCTTAGACTGTCTAGATAATATACCCCAGTAATATTTGTTAAAGCATCAGCAATCTTGTTATATAATAAATTGAGTTTTTTGGTATGTTAAATGCTGATTGAATATCCTTACTGTTAAAACAATATAATGTTACTCTATACTCATTCCTTTACCTTTCTCCAGATTTTCCCTTCCATGCCAAATCCACAGTAGCCAATATTAAAAAGCTGCAAGCTAATGCATGTGTTAAGTTGTTCATATTTTTAGCATAGACAATCGTGGTACTGAGCATCAGAAAATGTTCTGCAGTAACTTGTCCATTTCTAAGTTTTAATGATAAATGCTCTAGTTCTAAGATAACTGTATAACAACCATAGTTAAATACTCTACCTGATGTTTTCTTTCCTGCTCAGATGATACTACAAGCCTGCAGTCTGCTGCAGTTCTCTTATTAATCATAAAATACAGGGCTGGTGGATAAAACACACTGATTTTAGTGGAACTATACAACAAGAACAGTGGTAGAGGAATGTGGCTTTATATGCAAGGCTGTGGAAATGAGCTTTGTACTCTTACAAAACAAAAAAATGTCTTAAATATATAAGCTTACTGGAATATAAAAAAAGTTTGTTTCCATTTAAGTGAAAATAACTGAGTATAGGTCAGTATTTCAAAACCTTCCGTTCTACAGTTCTGCAAAATAGTCGGTTTTTGCTAGCAAGTATCCGTAAACTCACCACAGCAAGGTAAAGGTTCACAGTGACATCATTCACTTTGTAGCTGTAAGATTTTGCAACACAGGATTCACAAATACAGGCACTAAACAACAAGATGGTCACAATATTCGCTTCTGTAACACAGCCTAACCCTTCTGTAACCTCTCTCGGTGGACATCAGCTAGAATCAAGTGTTCCCAAGCCGGAGGGTGAGGACTCTCATCAGTGTCCTTTTGTTTACTCTTTTCAAGGTGTTTTTAAGACTAGCAAATACTTTGTTGCTAGCACAGGCAAACAGAGAGGTCTTGCCACAGAGGCTGATTACTTTTATTGATTAGCACTACAGTTGATTTACAGGCCAAAGTCTACTCCAGACAATGCTGGTTTTCTAAAAGAAGGTCAAGCTTTCTGGAAAAGATTTGCCAAGGTGCGTGCCAAAGCAGGCAGATCAAAGAGAAACTAGGTTTTCTTGTAACTGAACAAAACTAAATGCACTTTACTGCGATTGAACAAAAGAAAACACATGGCTGAGTCAGGCTGACTTCCAAAAAAAGGAAGGAGTAAAAATATAACTTTAAAAATGCTAGCATTTTGTAAATTGCTTCTATTGAAGTAACTCCCTTTCTACCAAACAAGCAACCTTTCATTATTTACTTCTGTCTGGCCCAAAATACACGAGCTACAACAAGATTCATAGCACTTTTAAACGTTACTCTGCAACCACACAGAACTCAAAAAAAAAAAAAAAAAAAAAAAAAACGGAAATCAGTAGGTTAGTTTCATGGTTCAAGTTTCCCTTTGTTTGAAATAATAACAGACATAATTGTCATTTTTCTTTTCACTCCTAAAACAAGCTGACAAAAAGCAGATTTCATTAAATGTACTGAGACCACAGCAAGCCACTCTATTTTATATTGCTGTAATTACAGACTGCACACTGGAACTATACACCACAGCATTCCAGCACAGATGCACTGAATAGCATGGGGTGGATGGGAGACTACAGGGCACCTTATTGTAAATAAATACTTCTTAAAAGATTAGTGTGTTTGAACAACATGGCTTTCTCTGCAGCAAGTGAGATCTTACCAAACAATGCAATGGGGCCCTCTTAAGGATATACCTGCTAACCAAATAAATATTGAAGTAAAAGAAAATATTTCCTGTGCACCAAGGTTAGGTGGGTAACACAAATGTCTGATTTTCTGTAATCTAATAGACTGTCTGTTAGGTTAATTAGTATTATTCTTGCTTATTCTGCTTTGAGTATAAGGTAGTACATGCTGTGAGGCAGTTACCCTTTCTCCCCTACGTGATTTATATTGACTGACCTTATTCATACATAAATGCATATGATAGAGGGAATATGAATTATTTTCATTGAGTTTTTTCTTTCTGAAGGAAAAGAAGCATTTGCTTTAATCTATATTTTAGCTAACCACAGTCCCTGTGGGTTAAAGACCGTTATGTTCCCTGGTTTGACTTTTTTTATTCACAACACTGAAATTAGGATGCATGATGGTAGCCCAGCTGGATGTAAATAGAGGGATTAAGTTCAGCAGGCATTAACTTTAAAAACAAAAAAGAATCCCAAAATGAAGAAGCATGAATCCCTCCCCTAGAGAAAGTTTCTAGTCCTAACACCCACTGAATCTTAATCAGACATACGCACTAACACCTAGCATTTTAAGGGTAAGACATCAGAGTCACCAAAACCATGTTTTCAAGATATCCCCTTCTGGGTCTGCCCTTTATGAAGGGCTCAAATGATAAGCGTTCACCAAACTCCAAGAAAGCAGGAAGAGTGCATGAAATGGTTTATAAAAATCATATCTGGTTTGGCTATTGGTAAAGAGTCAAAATATCTGGCAAAAGTTTAGCCCAGGAATGGTGCCCATATTCTTTTCCCCTTTAATCATCACCCGTGGACTTTTAGGAGGCCTATCTCCCCCCTTTCTAGTTTGGGTCTTACAGCAAATAGCATACAAAGACTGAGCATCTCAGTCCTCCTGCCTCTGCCTGCCCTTTCCTCCCTTTTCCCTTCAATATAATCACAGTCCCATGAATTTTCCAGCAGATCGCTTTTATATAAATCATCATGTTAGTCATGTAATGAGACTTCTGGCTCTTCTTGTTTATATAGTAATGTAAGAAGTACTGGAAACAGACATCACTAAATCATTGCATTGGATGCACAGATCAGGTCTCAAGCTGTGAATCCAGGTCTAACAGAGTTAGGTGTCATACAATCACACAAGAAAGGACTATACCTAACCAGAAACAATCTAAATACAAGATGAAAGATGATTAGAAGAGTAGCATCCTTTTCAATCTTCCCATTTCTCTTCACTCTTAGATGTCTTCATTTAAAAGGATTTCAATGCACTTTTATATATTTGGATTGTACATGGGCCAGTCTTGCAAATTTAGTTAAATGGATTTATAATCTATTTGGACTATATTCATTTCATTTCTTTTTTGATGTTCTAGTATTTTAAGCTATAAATCCTCCCACACTGCTCATAAAAAAACAAAAACACTGTGAATGTCAGGAGTTGGATCCAGCTGGGTTTTGGGTCCCTTGAAATCCCAATGGACTTAACAGGTACTGCATGGTAACAAACTCCTTCCAAACTGCTCAGCTGCTTTCAGGATAAGTCTTTAAACGTCTCCTTTGGAGCATTAGAGGGCTTCATTCCAATACAAAACAGAACTGTTCACTAGCCCCTACTACATAGTTACAAAGCTGAGTGGCAAAAGAGATGTTCCCAGATCAGACTACTGTTACAAATCCTGCTTCTCTCTTGCACCTGCACAATGCCAATATACATCTATTTTCCCCTGGAGAGGAAAGGAAGTTTCATTAGTGTACCAGTCAAAGGCCCTTTCAGTCATGCAAAAGAAAAAAAAATCTGAATTAAAAAAAAAAATCATCTCTCTACACAGCTGGGATAAAATAAATGAATTTCAAGTTTTAGTATTTCACTGATGGTGAAAAGTTTGAGGCTCTAACTAAGGAACCTCGAGATAGGAAGGATGGGCATATAAATATACATCTTACTAATGTGTGCAGTAGATACTCTTATGTTAATATAGTATACTTACAATAGGGAACAACCCTTAAGATGGCCTATTCATTTCTTGTTATCAAGAGGCTCCGAGGAAAGAAGTGAGGGTATACTCTGAAACCATCCAGGAAAAGGAAAAGCCAGGGTAAGACAATAACTGGCCACTGTGACCTTGGATGCTCACGTACTTTTGAATTGTTTCAATTATATAAGGCTGTTATTACATATGGCAAAAAAACAAAAAACCTGAAGTTAATTTTTGCCCTACACCTAAATCACGACAGAACCAGTCCTGAATCTTTTCAGAGACTTGATTTCTCTATGATGTTTTTATTTAGAGAAGAAAACTCTTCTATGATCGTTCTGAGCCAAAACCCACCACCAAGATTCTCATTTTGGGATAATTCAGTACTGACTTACGGAATATGTTTCTCCTCTTTTTTAGAGGATTATCTCAGTCACTCTCTAGATTTCTCATATTTACTTTTCATTGTAAGTATGATTATTATTATAAACATAGTTTAAGTGAACAAAAGAAAATCCAAATAATATTATCAAAGAAATTAAGAGATAGAAAAAACAAAGGAAAAAATTGGAGATAAATAGCCAAATACTTATGCTCTTGCTAAATTGCATCTTACTAAAACTATTTTACTGGGAAGCGTTTTGGCCAAATTTGCTCAGTCTTCAACTACAGCTGTAGAGTTGCACTGCAATAACTTAGAGGAGAATTCTTTTTTTTGTTGTTGTTGTATTTTATTTTTACAACAGTTATCTTATTCTCTACCATCCTTCTAAGCTGAAAGGCGTGTTAAGCATAGGACCAGTCTGAATTAGAGGGAAATACTCGTTACTGATAGAAATGAGATTGAAGATGCTCAGCAACTGACATTAATAATACCAACTTTTTGCATCCACTGAAAATATATATCCTTTTACAGGATCTGAACACTAGAATGCGAGTCCCTGTTCCTAAACAAAGAATAGTTGAAATTTTCATATCTTGTTTGAGATTCAGTCTTCAGAAAGACTGGATATTACACCCTTGGTTTACACTGTTGAAATAAATGTGGAACAAGAGACATCCTGTTAAGATAGCAACAGATCCTTCCTACTGTAAATTTGTGAAAGAGTAAATATTTTGCTTTCTGATCAATTTTCCATGAAAATTAAGAAATGCAGAAGACGCAGTTAGCAGCTCTTATTAGTAAAATAAAATTTTAGAAAGGAAAAAGATATCATAGCTAACTTTCCCTTGTACTAAAGGTAAATTAAACTAGAACTACACTATAAAGGCAGCTATATGTAAAATATTTCAAAAAATTCACATCATCCTTCCCACACTCAGTTCTCTAATAAACAAATGATATTAAAATAAAAATTGTATATAGAAAACATTTCCTAGGACAAAATAGCTTCACTAGGTCTTTCTGAAATTCCAAATATAGGAAAAATTTGTCAGTTGAGAACATAAGATCGGACTAGTACAGAAAACACCTGGAAAACTGATTTCATATGCTCCAAGCTTAGACTTTGCTTTTCAAAGCCATACCTGACATAATAACGTAAAGAAGATGACAAGGCATTTGTATCTTTTCTTATAAAACAGCGTTTTTAACGGACGTTCTCCCACAATAGCAGCAGAAAGCATGATCTTTCCCTGTGTTGTCTTGCCACTTGCCTTTCTTCCACTTCCCTATAAAGGTACAGCGTTTTCACTACTCAGTAGTCTTTACAGTATGAAAGAAAATCTTCCAGTTTGTTAACTTTGCCAAGGTGCTAAACTCGGGTTTCAAGCTATAGGCATCCATCATCACAAAAATCTTTATAATGCCTGGACCTCTTTTACAATCTGGACATCCTTATTTAGTTTATCAGCAGGATTCAGATGGCCTACTGCAAATTTCACAGTAGACTGGAAGACCTCACTGAAAATGATTTTACTTTTGCAACAAAAATGATATGCTAAACTTTAGAGCTGACTTTACAAAACAACACCTGAAAGAATCATCTGAAAGTCGCTTCAGCAAGTTTAATATTTCTTCTTGGGAAGCAGCTGCAGACGTAAAATGCTGAAGTGCTGCATCTGTAACCCGGGTCAGCCAACTGAGATAAAACAATTTTCCCACAGCAAGCATTAACTTCAAAACTATTACAGCTCCATTTCAATCCATCTAAGATTATGCTCTGTGAGCCCAGTGCATTAGCAAAACATCTTAACTTAATTCTGGGTAGCAGAATTTGTGCTGCGATAGCTTTGTATAAAAGTCCCACTAATCGGGTATGGTGCTGCTGTTTATTTGTTGCTTGTGAACTGAAAGAGTAATACAAATACTCTCTCCCACGCCCCTAACAAACAGCCTTTTCAAATATTTTTTATCTCCTGCTAAAGGCAAAATAATGTCTAAATTTTGTACAGCCTTTGTGGTTTGAAAACCCATTAGGACATATTTTTAGTCACCCCCTTCCCTCCCTCCCATCTAAACTGATCTCTCCAGAAAACCAAACCACTGAATTGTAACTAGTGTTGTACAAAAGGCGGGAAGAGGCCAACAGACACCGCAGCAGTGCTGCGCACGCATGTTGCTGGGCAGCCCAGTGCATTGCTGCACGTTTTCTGAGTACCTCCTTCCCAGCCCCTTTCCTTGCCTTGGCGACAAGCCGCCTGCTTACCAACCTGGTAACACAGGGCTGCACTATTTTGCAGACCAGATGTTTTGATGTTTTACCTTCAGATATAAGGTAACGTAAGCCATTCATGTATCACTACAGTCCTCATTCCTTCCTGACTCTTTTGGCAAAAAGTAATACAAATGTACTATTTGCAAGCAATAGAGACATTAAAATGCTGACAAAGAACCTGAGGCTAAAGAAAACTGCAAAACCCCAGTTCAACACGAATTGAATTTCATTTTGAAATTAGCTTTTTCTTCCTTGATTGTACCAACAGTCATCTAAACACCAAGGCAGGAAAGCATAAGTGGTCAAAGAAATGGGAAAAACTACAAAAGTGCTATACAAAACTGCTCTTCTATGTGCCTTTTGGAAAAAATGGGTAGTTGTAGGTCATATTACAGAGTACAAAACACATGGTGCCTCAGCTGCACAGTAACAACTTTTGTACTGCAGAGCGCATTAGTCTAATGCTTTTGGCCTGTAATGGTCAGGTCTCAGTGGGAAGCCCATGTTGCATTCAGCAAAAGGTTTTTCTTTTGTTGTTGTCTTCTTTTGTACTGATGTGTATGTACCTGCAGAGTAATTATTCAGCACAACACTTTCATCAACCACGCAATATTCTGCTCAGACTACTGGCAACTTTCCTGACCTTTGTTGTCGTGAGCCCTGAGGCTCAGGAAGCATTTGACAAAGCTTCTTGAGACAATACAGGAATATCAATGCCTGTCTTTACACCAAAAGTATGGTGACTTTGTAACCCACTCACACAAACACTTATATTCAAAGATACAACAGGAAAAAACAAATAGGTCTCCCCAAAGTTGTAAGCCATACTCTATTCACCTAAGCACCTAATATAAATCTTTCTAGGTGGCGCTATACTTTCTCTCTAAACAGTACTTTATTGCTCCTGTAGGCCCTTTTCATCATCTAGAAGTACATGGTGGACCTTCAGCTTCTTCTCTAAGGCACACTACAGAGCTACAGGTACCAACCAACAACTCCTGTGGGCTCACATGCTCTACCCATCTTAAAACTATTGTTTGTGTTATCACCTGTTAGCCTTTCTAAACATTCTCTCCAATTAATGTTGTACTTGAGCTATCAGCTAGCACATTTTTGCATACAGTACAACATTAGTCAATCTGTTCTTTCCATGGCAAGTTTTGAAAGGCTAAATCATAGCTGATCTTGCCTTCAGCTTCCTTACCTCTCCATGTACTCAGTCCTTCCCACGTCATCTAGGGTCACAATCTTCATATTGAAGAGCAGAGGACAATATACAGACGTCACACCAAAGCCTCTGACCACCAAGGGGGGGGGAGAAAGAGAAAGAGAGAAGAAAAAAAAAATCTATAAGTGTAATGACTAGTAACACTTCCCTCACATATTTTCACATTTCCTTCTAATAGGATACCCACAGCAACATCTTCCCCGCCCGAGGAAAACCTGCACAAAATGCAGTTCTTCAATGACTTAGTAATAACAGGACAATTCTTTAAGATTTTTTTCTGTTCTTATTATATTCAATTAAGACAGAAGACTCTGGAATTTCATTTTTGCCATAAAAGAAAATACTAGGCTTCATTCCCATTCCAGGAGAGCTAAAATAATGACCTATCTGCACATCCTTTGGCTAGGAATGAAGAAAGCAAGCCAATGCCTCCATCCCGCTTGTTATTTTCTTTGGAATTTTCTCTTATTGTCATTTCTCTTTCTAGCTGTAAGCAGGCAAGGCAAACCAACTGTCACGAGTCTGGCTTTGAAAAAAAAACATTTTCTGTGCATCTTGGAGGAGGATCTCCAGAAAAGAAAGCACAGCATAACAAGGCTGTACCTTTATCTCTTGCAAATAATAAGTAGTGAATGCAGTTTCAGCATTCATACAAGTATTCATAGCCCCAGCATGTGATTTGTGAGAATTTATATGTGAATTATTGCCTCATTATATTTATATCATTATATAAACAAATATAGCATGCTAAGGAAAACATTACATTGTTACAGCTGCATGCACAAACTAGCTTCAAACACACGCCTTTCATACTTCAAGCTTTTCGCATGAAGGTCGTGATTACTGGGTCCAGCCGAGCGGTACTGAGTGCAAAGCTGCAGATAAAAGCAAAGCGGGTGTTAGCTCTGTGAGCTGCTGCTACCTGTGCCATGGGGTACCGAAGGCACCCGGATTTGCCAGAGCTCTGTGGCCTCACCACCAGCAAGGAGGACAAGAGAGACCCTGAGGCCGAGCGGTCAATTAATCTTTCAGTACGTGCCTTAAAAAACACATGGATAAGTCCAATTTCTCCTCCAAAATTCAGTCATTTCTTACATCATTGCACTAGATGCCTGTTTCTGTGCGTGTGCTCTCTTGGAAAGGGTTAGGGTTGGAAGAGCAAAATGTAAACAGAGAGCTGAAACATATAATATTATTATGTAGGCTTTAATAACATTTAGCAGTGTTGGGCTTTGTTCCTACAGGAAGTTGACAGACACCAGCTGGCTAGTAGCACCATTATAAACAGTCAACAAGCTCTTGCACAGCAAATGAGACACCCTAAAAGTTAATGCATCTATACTTAACCAGGGTTCCAATCTGACTGCCATTAGTTGGCAGCATTATAAATTTAATTAAGATGATCCCTTTTAGCAAACATTGCTATTATTTTCTTTCACTCGGCTATTTATAGAGAGACTTCTGTCTTCCTGAATGGAAGGGGAAAGTACTAAAAGCAGAATTTAAAAGGCTGGCTTTCCAGAAAATTGCATGGCAGCAAAATATTATCAGAAAGAATTAAAAAGTTATTGAGTATATAGTTTTTCTGATGTTATAGAAGTTAGACTGTTCACTGACAAGGTTGCTCAGTTCATTCCCCTCTCCCAGCCTTTTAAAATATTTTTGGATGAACGCTGAAGTTCTCATCACACATTTTATTCAGAGGGTATTTTAGAAATATACTTCTATTAACCTTTCCCAGTCTGAAATTTAAATTATAAGACTTGCATAAGAAACAAGTCTCCAGCCTTTCCTGGCTGACTTTTTTTTTCTTTATTATTTCTCTTGAAATTGGAATGGAGATTGAAATCCTTTTTCTTTATCCACGTTGCCTCCTCAGCGATGATATTTGTGGCTTAGGAATAGGCAGGTTATTGCGCTGGCTTTATCTCTTTATTTCAAAATATTTATCTCATGCCACTACAACAGCCATAAATCATAAAAACTCAGATTAAAAAACAGGAGGAAAAAAGTCCCACCAGTAAAAAATAAATAAATAAAAACGTCAAATTCCTGTTTTAGGCAAAATTTTATTTATTAAGGCTCATTTAAGAAAACTGTTTCTTATTAAAATATAAATAAATAATATATAAACAATATATAAAATATAAATAAAACTGTTTCTTATAAAATTCTTCCTAGACAAAACGACATCTCCATATAAGCACACACAGAGAAGGTTTTATAACTGTATATGAGTGCCAACAGCTCCTGTATACATTAATAAATAATAATAAATTAATCTTATTTCTTCACCTTAAGCAAGCACAACAATATCCCTTCTGAAGTTTCCTACTTCCTGTAGTCTCAGTAACCAACAGCTTGCATGGCTCACCATTGAAAAAGCAAATGCTATTTCCTCCCTCTTACGTACTATCTTTTGCTCCATGTTTCCAGCAACTCTTCCCTGAGCCACGTTAGCATTCATTAAACTGCATATATTTTACTCCTTTTATCTCCCCAGTCTTACCTAGAGGCAAACTTTTTGTAAATATATTATGAGCTGATATATACAAAATAACCCATAGCTTGAATTAGTTATTAAAATTGCCCATTATGTCTTGGTATTGCCCTAGAAGCGGGTTTTGAGAAGACGTGGAAAGAACAAAAATACCCCATAGCTCCTTCTATAGTCACTCCAGTACCATTACCCCAATGTATTGTCTATCAGGGCAGTCAGGTATCTACAGTTACACAGATAAACAAACAAATTTGTATTTGTCCCTTTGAAATGTGTTTTTACAGGTATTGAGGGAATTCTGTTCAGTTCAATGAATAAATGGCCTCATTAAAGTTAGCAACAGAAGCTTCCTTTTATTCAAAGGGATTGAACAATTTCATTTCAAAAGAAGGCTTTTGTCTCACGAGTAGTAGCTCCTACCTTGCACTGAGAAATACTAAGATTATATGTAGTACCAAAATGGTTATAACTACGTTCCATATCTAGAAATAGGTCCAAATGTTCTGGAAATGGAACCAGAGTGCTCTTTTAGTAGTGCTTCTCATCTTTTCATTTAGTGCTTCCAGTTTGCAGAGAAGGCCCAAACCTTCAGCCCCTAAGACTGAGTCCAAGAGGGATCCAGAAGACGGTCCAGGAGGCATCAGCCACACACGGACATTCAGATGTGTGTGTGCGTACGCGCACATACACACACACAAATCTTGCTGCAGGTGTTCCCCAGGCAAGAGTCTGAGACCGGTGTAGCTACAGGACAGGTCACATTACAGCTTTCCTGCGTAAGGGCAATCCTGAGGCTTGGAGGCCATTAAAATCTGGCTTAGAGGGGCCCTTAGGCGACGTTCTCACATAGCTAAAGTTTTATCAGAGTCTTATTAGAAATAAACTTCGATTAAAAAGAAGTCCAAGTTTCAGAGAGCGCAAGATTGTGTTTGACAGCTGTTTTTGCTCCCTCCTCTTTTCAGCTGAAAACCTACCTCAATATTTTAAAACATTCCTGTTCTAAATATATATATATATATATATATATACATACACACACATATGCACACACTCCTGTAATATATCTGTCATATATTTAAATGAAACATTCATGTTTTTACCTGGAAATAGGACTGATGCAGAGAACAAGAGATAAGAAAGGGCCCTGATTTGGGACATCCTCAACTCCCACCACACAGAATTTTATGAAGAGGCACCTCCGTGGGAAATATTTTGGGGAAAGAAGCCAGAGGGAGATTTCCAAAAAATCCACCTGCTTAAAGTAGCAAATGCAGGGACTTAGCAGCAGCTGTGATAACAGATCGTTGTTCCTGCTGCTTCAGCTGCACTGACAGACGACTTCTTACACCAATTCTCTTCTCTGCAGCCTTTTTATATTAGCCTCATATTTGACCTCACACATTTTAATCACTTTTTCTCCCCAGACTCAGACCCTTCATTCCTTCTTTTCATTGTCCTCACTCCTTTCACTTTCATAGCCATTTAGTTTCTTTCTTCCTAATTAAATCCCACTTTCTAGCCATAGTGAAGCCGGGGCGGGGGGGGGGGGGGGGGGGGAAATAATTGTGGAATTAATACACTTGAAGCTATAGCAGTGCACGTTATAAACTCTTCCCATACATTCTCTAACTTCCCTGTTAATTTGTAAGATCTTTAAGGCATTACTCATGATTGAAGTTATCTAACTCTTCCACTTGCAATAATCAATTTCATATAAAACTTTGCAATTAGTTTCCACTTCCAGTAACCTGAATGTTTTTGCCAACTTACAGGTATTTTTTAAACCATTTCTAATGATAAAGAAAGAGGCACAGATTTATACTTTAGAAAAGACTCTCGAGTAATATTCTCTGTGCAGTTTTTAGTAGTTTTCTGGAGCACTAAAATTTGTTAGTGAAAACTGAAGTTTGGAGAGTTTTTGTTTATTGATACATTTTTACCATACATAGGTCATCTTAAATTTCTTCCAAGCTATCAGTCTTCCGAGAAGAAAATAATGCATCTTGTCTTCAACCGACAGATGCAAGCAACTAACATTTCTCATAGGTGAAGGATGCCTGGGGCATATGACATTCTCATAGCTTCTACAGATCACCAGTCTGTACATATAACAGCTCCACAAAACAATCCAGATCTATGTAAGCCAAGCTGAACTTTTCCTGCAGTATTGACTCCATGCTGACTTGGAACACATTGAGTCCTCCACTGCAAACTTGAGCAGAAAACCTATCTCCCAACAACTTTTCTGCTTGACAACCCTACCTGCTTCACATGCTTAGGAGTCAAGGAGCAAGCTAAGGAGAGAAAAGATTATAGAAGGTATCTTGTAATATTGAAAGAAGTAAGGAGAGCCCAAGTACAGAAGTATGAGGACAAAACTAGTTGAGCAGAATGACTGAGATAGGTCATCACGGTAAACCAAGTGTGCGAACAGCCTACACAAATTACAGACAAATTTTCAGGACATAGGATACAGATGAGGTGCTGAAGGGACACAAAAATTAAATGCAATGCATTTAATTATGCAATTTAATTTAATCCACAAGCAAACTGGAACAAGCATCTGGAGAAATAATAGCAGTGACCAAGCTGATAAACCAAGATGGAAATGAGGAGTCTGGAATAAGGAAGAGCAGAAAGAGAAGCCAGTAGTTTTTGCAACAGTATGGGCTGGACTCTAGGACTTAGAAAAGGAGCTTAAAGGATGGAACTTAAACATAAGTCACTTAAACATAAGATTAAATGCTGAATCCATATCATAGTTTTTTAATAAGGCATTTGCATACTTAATGTATTTAACTCCAAGTTCTGAGCAGGAATCTTTTTGTACTGAAGAAAGTTGCCGAAGACTACGTCATGCCTCAGAAGCAAAGTTAGGAATAGCACATAGAAGTCCTCAATCCTATATTCGTAATATTCGTATGGCATGTCTAAGTAGAAGAACTCTTATCTTTAAATGAGGAAAAAAGCCCAAATACCTCGTATCACAAACAAATTTATACCAAGGTACTTGCCTTGGTACCTTTCTGCTCCCGTAGCAAACAGATGATAATTTCTGATCCATGCAATAAGACTAGACTCCTTAAACAGTTGGACATGCAATTAGATTTCTTTTCAGAATATGCATTTCTACCAGAAGAACATACAAATATTTTTTCTTTAAAAATAGCATAGCATAGTCTTTCCAGAATCCCTGCAGCAAGCTGCTAACGATATATATATATGTATATATATATATAGTTTTATATATCTCCTTTCCTCAATCATTGCTAAGTTATTTCATGTAATCTTCAGCTCTATGACAGCCTAAAAAGCTTGTCAACGCAAGAAGCATATCAAACAATTTCAAAACCTTTTCTCTTGCATTTTTTTCAACCAATCCATCTCTCCTGGATAACAAGAGAAAAGGGGAGAGGAGAGAAAGAAGGTTAAGCTGAGAATCTAGCTACCATCAAGTCCTCCTCAGGCAAAAGCGAAAGATATCCTTTTCTAACAGTGTTGCAATAATACATATGCATTCATTTAAAGCAGGAAGAAACCAGAAAGGCAATCGTTATTTTACTTGGCTTTCAGTGCTGTATCTGGGCATACTTAGGACTGTATATTAAAGAATTAACCTTTCATGAAAGCAACTATTATTATTAATGCATCTTTCAACTCTAAGCTACCACTTAAAAACCTACACATATCTTTAGAGAAACCTTACAGGAGAAGAAGTATCAACATTTGAGCTATCAGCCTTTCTTTTGTCCTGGAAAAATTTTAGCTGCTTGAATAAAGAAGCGTTCTATCTTCCTGTAACGCGCTATAGTTTTGTCTTTTACAAAAGATCTTGCACTTAGGATTGGGTATTAGAAAATACTTTGTTGTGGGTGGCAGGTAGAGTCAAATGGTGATTGCTCTGATGAACCCTTCTGGATTAAACATTTAACATACTGTCTGTCACTAAGGACGCCAAGGACTAAATCTTGGGTCCTAAAGACAGGATAGCACTACCTAGCGTGAAACGAATGCAGATGCCTCTTGTTCTGCGCCCTATGACCTGCCTCAAGTGATTTTTGCCTCACTCTGTAGTAATTCAAATAAACATGAAGGAAACGTAATAGAACACTAAATTCTCCTGACTCTTCCTACTGACTCCACCATGACCAGTTTGCTTTCTGTCCGCTAAGACATACCAAAGGCAACCACTGTTCAGTTTGTTCAACGGAAAAATGGAATTTACACATTTGCAAGGAATTGCTTTTGAGCGGGAGGGCAGAACAGGGAATGTTTATGAATCTAATTATTGTCCATTGAATTCATCATAACAACGAAGGTGAAAAATGTTTTAAAATAATTCTCTGAGGCTCTACTAACAATAACTGTTGAAAATACAAAGCGCTCTGTACAATCACCTTTTGGGTTTGGCTATTGGTTGTCTAAAGAAAGGAAATAAACAAAAGTTATGGCAAAAATCTGTTCCTGAAAGAAATAAGAAGAGTTTGAAAGGGAATCTGTTTGGTCAGCTTCCAAATTAACTCTTCTATATATCAATTAATTTGTAAAGTTTTGCCAATTACAACCCTTTCTTTCTAAACCACAGGCTAAAATTCTGTCAGTGTTGTCTTGCTGCTTACAGCTATCCCTCCTAGTATAGTATCCTTTTTTTTTTTTTTCCAGCTCTTCAGCACTAAGCATAACTATTATACATAGCCCAGAACTCCAGCATGGATCTGCAAAGCATTTATTTCAGTAAGATATAAAAACTAACAAATCAAATTCTGTATCATTTACAAGATATATACTTATGGGTTTTAGATTTTTATTGCCTTGGAAAGTCGTATGAAATTTGCTCACATGCAATAATTTAAAGGAAAATTGCCAACTTGAATTTTTTAATAGACTAATCTTTTTAAAAACCCATTTTATGATAATATACTGTCAAAAGAACAGTATTTCCTGATTCTTTGAATACTGCATTATCGCTGTGTGAAAAAAGATTAGGGGTTTATCTGCTATGCATTTGTTATTTAGCAAAAAAAGCATGAAACCGTGAGCATTTAGGAAATTCCAGCTAATACAGAACCCCAGAACACATTTGCTTAGGAATAAGAACTCCCAAAAGTCCACTGAATTTCTCTCTAACTAGCTGTGCCGGTAGCACATATGGTATGTTCATTTGATGTTCTCCTGATTGCTCTAAGTTTATGGCTACATATGTCAAGAAACTAAACCAAAGCAAAGTTTGGGGCATTGATGAGGAAAACTGAAAACAAACTACATATGGAAAAGGTTAGGTAGAATGAGAAATGCTTGTATACCACAACAACGAAGGTACTATAAGAATATTTTTCTTCTTCCATTCTGGAATTTCTCTCATGAGAGACTCTATATCCATGCAAAACTTCTGTGAAACCTCTGATGTTGTACTAGATCTTAACCATCTACAAAAAAGAGAAGCCACACCAAAGATCGATAGTCGAGGCACTAAGAAAGTACAAAGAAAAAAAATCCAGAGAAAAATAGCACGTCATATTTTTCACTGATGAGAATTTTAAGTACTACTTCCAGCAGTACAAGCAACAAGAATTTTAGACAGATATGATATTTGAGGCATCCCTTTAGTTTCATATTTAAGATTTATGAAGTGTGAATTATATAAAAATACTGCTGATTTCAGAGCATCTGCTTTATTCAGTCACCTTACCTTTATCAAGATATGCCAGCCACTAGATCTACAACCCTGACATTTTATTCCAAAGATGCTTTTACAGTAAGTGACACACTAACAATGATTTCCATTATCCAGTAGACAATGTATTTATATGCACCTTCACAGTAAAAATCCTCATATGCTGCGTTCACAAACCGATGTAGGAATGCTACTGAATGGCTGCCCTTCTGTAAGGGCCAATAAGAGGGGGAACACAGAAAATAAAAAGCAACTATACAGCTGGTTGGAAACTTTGTACCAAAATATTTATTTATCAAAAAACAGTGATTTGTCAAAGACAACGCAAAGCTGCGCAGGCAGCTATCTGGCTCCTGAGGGAAACTTGTCCCGTTCCCAACCTACAAGCCTGTGGGCTTTTAAGAGATTCCTGAAGGCCACAGGTCTTGTTCAGCTGTAAACAGAGACTTCCCCAGGGGCAGATACTGGAGGTTTGCAGCATACGTTAAGAACTCTTCAGAGGATTTTTTGGCTTTCAGTCTTCAGAACTACTTTATTTTTCTAGATAGCCTTTTTCTGTGGGATTTTTCCTGTTTTTAATAGTAGTTTTTAATTCATTTGAGACTAGGCTCCCTAAACATCTGTCTCTCCCTGGAATGAGGTGGAAACTGTGAGTTTTGACCAGCTCTAACAAGGAGTAGATAGGCAGTCTTTAAAAGACAGAGACATGGATCTCTTGACTTTTTCCTAGCCTACAGCTACGCTAGTGCTACTGTTAGGGTAGAATGAAATGAGATAAAAATAGGTATGAAAAAGACAGACTGACTTTGTTAGCCAGAAGAAGGCATCACTATGTTAGTGGTTAGAGCACAACAACAGGGGCTTTAGAAATGACCAGGTTACAATTTCATACAGCTCCCTAGAAAAGCAGAAGCCTTGTCCATCATTTACTCTCAGATGACCTATTTTAATTAGGGTATACTGTAGACACTGTCTTGTTTGTCCTGCTGCCCAAGCAAACAAATTAGAATACTTACTGGTAAATCCTGTTCTAGCTACAGTCATTAGCAGTTTACAAACACTGTTGCAGCTTTGTTCACATACAAATATCAAGTCAAATAAATTTGCTTTAACCTACCTATGAATCATAAGCCAAATCCTCACCATTTCCCTACTCATGAACAGCAGTAGAAAGCATCTCCATCAGCTAGAAACTGCCATTTCAAAGATATATATCACCTTACACCATGATCACATCAGATTGCAACTGAAGAGAAGCTAGGTTCTTCCCTCTTCCTCTCAAAAGAAAAAAAAAAAGAAAAAAAACAGGTGTTTTCATTTACACCAGTGAAACCTATATTCTACAAACACGTCAGGTTTATAAGAAAGATAGAGCTATCAGAGCTTCATTTTGCTCTTAAATATATGCAGCTGGGTTGTGCTCTCCACCCCAGCTCCAGGCTCTTTGCGGGTGCTGCTTGCAGCCCCTGGCTGTTTGCTGACCTAGTTCCCATCATGTGATGGGAGCAGCTGCTGTGGCATCAGTGGCCAGCTGGATGTGGGCATTTTTGTCCCTTCTTAGCTCCTGAGCGGGGCATCCCAGAGTTTTTCAGCTTGCCTTGTTCTTTCTGTGACTCTGCATGTGATTTCCACTGGTAAATGAGGAGCAGATGTATGTAGCAGGATCCCTAAAACGGGGACTGAGTTATTAGAAAGAGAATATCCAGGGAACACATAGGGGCTGCTCAATTGTTGAAATTTAAAGATTTGCTCTGTTTGTGAAATTTTCTTATCATTTTTTATTGGGAAATATTTTTTCTGTAAAATCATAAAAAGCCCATTTCTAAATTTCTAATGGAACGTCTACGAGTTCCCATTCAAATACACAACTTTATGTTGTCACTGGTATTTTGATTTATCACTGTGATTTGGAAGAATTCAAGCACTGTAATATTTGAATTCCCCTTGAATGAAAATCCTTATTTTTGTTGCTTTTTAAAATTTTCTTTCTTTGTCAACACTGAACCAGTGCGTTCAATCTGACATTAGGTGTATCTGAATGGTCTGCTGGGCTATCAGAAAAGTTATTTAACTTCACAAGCAGAGAGCAAGGAGGGCCAGAAGTACAGACTAGTAGATTTTGCTCCCTTAGGGACAGCACAGTGCTATGAAGATGCATTTAGGCAAATAACTGGCTAAAGCTGAATCCCAGTTTCTGCATTTCCTGAAGAAGTCAGGCAAACTCAGAGATAACTGCTTAGAAAGTTTTGCAGAAATTAGTATCTAAAGGATGCACAAACACTGAACAGAGAGCCTTGAAACATTTCATCCCACCACTGACAAAAACATTTTTCATTAATTTGTAAGTGGTATCTTCACCACAGAGGTGAAATATATAAGGATAAGGCAAATAGGATTTTATAAAGCCATAATAAACTGAAATTACAACAGAACTTAGTCCCAGAGTGCCAATGGGACTAGGAGCTTAAAGCTGTGCCAGAATGTTTGCTGAGCAACTACAAAGACACAGCCCATGATGAATACTGAGCCTCAGTACTTAATGCTGTTTGGCTGCCCTTTAAATGAAAATACTCTACATATTTCAACCAGTGCAGTAAGCCAGAGGCTAGGCCTTACTATTGCCTAGGTTACTTCGCATCATTCTTCAGTAAAGCTAGCACATCTGGTACTTTTGTAGTATTGTCTCCCTTTTGGGATTATTTTTTTACTCTATAAAAGGCCACTCAAAATCTCTGTTTGGTACTCTGTAAATTAACTGTGCTTGCAACAAGCTTCTGTAATGATGTAGTCAATTGGCTCTATTTTAAATCCTGTCTAGTCCTTCACTAGCGTTTTCTGTTCCTCCCAAACTTGCCTCCAGGTTCACTATCCTTTACTTATCTCCTGTTTAAACCTCCTGCTAAAACTAAGTCTTCTCTCTGTAGCTCCCAAAGATCTCCCCTCCACAGATTGCTGCTGCTGAGGGAGGAATATGCTGCCACTCCATTAACAAAACCCTCAGCATCCCACTGCCCCCGTATGCTCTCAGGGACTGAACTCCAGCTGCCATTGCATCCTCCGGTCGCCTCGGGGCTTCCCATGACCGAGGACCAAGCTAGTGAGAGCTGCGCGGAGGGAGGGTGCCACACTGCATGCTGCCGCACCCTTCCCCGCTGACAAAGCCTCCGAAAATCCTCCGGGGATTGCCACGGCGTATGTACGATTAAAATTCCAGCATGCAAACTGCTTCCAAGAATAAATCACAGTCAAAGATACTCTGGGTCTTATTCTGTGCCTTCTGAATTGTGTTCTCTGAAGACACTGACTTTTATGAATAGCACTTTTATATACTTTGTTTTCCCATCAAAAGGAATTATTGAAATGTTTCAGTTAGATGCAATGTGCTATTGCAAGATAAAGGCTGAGATTAATAACTGAGATTTCAGTAATTTTTACATGTGAAAGAATAGGATGTAGATTCAAACACTGAATATTTCTACGCAAATTCACCACAGCAATTAAAAAGCTGGCCAACTATCATCTCCAAGAGTAGTGAATTCTACCACATCTCATGCAAAAAGATGGCTTTTCCAGAAGCAAAAATGTGTTCGTCAATTTTTGAAAAGTATTATCGAAAAGCATTTTAATAAAATTATTTTACATCATATATAACAACGATAATACAAGTTTGTTATTAGACTAAGCATAGGTAGTTAGTGAATGCAGTCTTAATTTATGTCTTTTTGTGCATGATTTAGAAACTATTTTTAACTATGTAACCACACACTTTTTTTGATCCCTATTCCCTTCAAAATACAAATAAAATAAAAGTAAAAATCTGAGGGGCAGGATGGTGCCCAGAAGGACTGAATCTCTCAGCGTGATAGGAGAGCACGGGGTATACACAAATAAAAGCACATTGTGGAGGATGCCACAGGAGACTGCAGCAGAGGATAAAAGAACACTGATAAAATAATCTCAGCTTGGGATATATTGTCAGGCCTAAAAATAACTTTGGAAGTCAATAAACACAAGGTAGGATAGTAAAACCGATGGAAATAACCTGCAGTTTCTTCTCTGATAAGCGTCTTTTCTTAGCCAACAGCCAAATTGTGAGCAACTCTATTGATCCAAACTAACCTTAACTAGAACCTGGAAAATGAACTGGAAAGCGGTAACAGCTTTGAAACCCGGCGACGATGTATTGTGCAGAGACAGTAATATTTAGTAGATTAGCACTGGGAGCAGCCAGAGGGGGCTGCACCGCCGGGGCAGGGGCTGGGGCCGGGGCTGGGGCTCGCGGTGGCCCCCAGGGAAGCAGGAGCGGCCCACTCGAGGAAAATTCACTCTTTCGGAGAGAGCTGCCTAGGGCCCCTGCACATCTGCATCCGCTTTTAGATGGTTGCCTGCAAGGCCTTAGAAAGAGTGCCGGGATGGATGGAAAATGAAAACCTTCAGGACATTCCTATGATCGCTTACTGCAGTCATTTGGCCTTTTATATTCCAGCTGAGCTTCAATACTATTTATACCGATGAAATGACCTCTTTCCATTAGTTCATTTTTAAATTAGAAATACTTTCAAAAGTGTTAAACTGTTCATAAGGTTATCGCATTCAAAATGTTTCCTATTAAATATTAATTTCCAGATACAGGCAAAATTTCAAGGAAATCATCAATTTACTGTATGAAGCAAGCACTTCTGCCCAAAGTTTAGAAACCTTTCAATAAGTAGCAGAGCTACTAATAAATTTTTAGTAATGCTAGACTATTACTAACATAAAATGAGTAATACTTGAATATTGATATTTGTAATGCAGTCAACTCTTTGTTAAATTCTATTAATATTCACTTCATGTCAGTAGCATGACTCAGTTTAGACACTGTCAAAATCAGATCTAAAAAGACACATTTAAATGTGGATCCATTTTGCAATAAGCATTGAAGAGATTATTATGTTCCACTAAAAATGGTATCTGAGTTCTACAATTTTATTGCTATGCTACTAACCCTTTAAAAAGTCTTTAAATATATAGATTTTTTAATGCCATCCTTTGTAGGAAATTCATTTGGGGAAATGCTATGGCATGTGTTATGCAGGCTGTTAATTAGATGATGGCAGTACCCGGTGGCTTTAAAAATGTATGAAGATTTGATGTAGATCAAGTGCACATGCTAATAAATCCTTTATACTACATTTACTGAAAATAGATAGCTGCTTCAAAAATCAAATACCCCAAAAGAGTGCTGCAGGATATTTAGCAACTACCAGTGTTCAGGAGTTCACATTTTTTGACTCTGTAAAAGAAAGGCTACACTGCACAGATCCTTCTGTCCTTGTTTCTAAAACAACACGTGAACGCCCACCAGCGTTCTGGGTATGACGCCCTCTGTTGACCTAATAACTGCATTTTCACACTGATTACTTCCAGTATCCCTCTTCTGCATGACCCTCATCTTCACATTTGCTTGCGTTTTCCTTGAGAGAAGTTCGCCGCCTAGTTTGGAGGTAACATAACCCCCTGAGCGGCTGGTCAGGCAACAGCTGCCGATCTTTGTGCGAGTTCCTCAAATCTGTCATCCTGCTGCAACGGGCTGACCCTCAAAACCCCATAAAGAACATAAGGAATAGCTTGTTGTGTCAGACCAGTGACCTACCGAGACCTCTGTTCTGCCTCCAACGGTGGTAACAAGAGAGGCTATTTATGGAGAGCTCATGAGCTTCACCGCATCCAGCCGCTCTCACGCACACCCCCCGCACAGTGCCTCCGTGCAGCTTAGAGGCTGCATCCCTCTTTATTCCCTTTAGTGCCTCCCTAGGGATCAAGAATTTGTCTAAACCCTTCCCGAACACGCTATACTTTTTGTGGCTACAAATTGCAGAAGTTATGAGTGAGTTTAGCTATGAAAAACTAAAAATGCAGGCCTTTCCTATGGAATGGAAATCTAAATATTCCCTTTTTTGATCCAGCCATCCCAATAATAAAATCATGGGCCTTGCTTGTCATGGATCAGGTAGTCTTGACACAAGGGAGGAATCACAGAAACTCTCTGGGTCCTGTCTGTGAGTCAATTAGTAAAGTGGAAATGTTCCATACGTAGATCCCGGAAACCCCACTGCTGTTGGCTCAGGAGCCTTTTGTAAGTGCTACTCTGAACCTACATACACTGTGGTCTCCATAGTACCTATAAGCTAACAACGAAGCTGGTGGAATGGCACACTGCCTTTTTCACAGGGGTCCTATGAAACCAAAGCAATTATTAAAAATATTTCACTTTTGAAAAATTAACATTTTCGCAGGAGAAAAAGAAAGGTTTCCTCAGAGTTTTGTTCAGTTTGCTGCTCTCACAAGATACTTCTCGATATAGTCAGCGGTGTAAATACTTCAAATGTTTTCAACCATAATATTCTCCACTGTCATATGGGTAGTTACGTAAGAATGTGGCCAGACCTCAAGAGTTTCGAGACAATTTTTCTAGAATTCTTTAGCACTGTTAGAGCTTTTTAAAAAAAATTTTCCCCAAGGTTGTTTATTTAGAATGAACATCACTATGCATAAGACATTCACAGGCACTGTAATGAGCAAATAAAGCATGCCAACTTAAAGGAACACCAGCTTAAGATAAGCACTCTGCTTGTTTTCAGGGAGATTCATCTTTTTGCTTTTGTTTATGTTTTTGATACTGGATTAGTTATTTTTTGCATTTGACAGCAATTTGAGCATACATCACTATTTCTTCTGTAAAAACTGTATTTTGTTTAGTATTTAGATAACTTATTTTTCATGATGAAAAAAACAAAGTTACATATATTCGACCATGCAATAAATCAAGTAAAAGACTCGATTAAATCTATTTTTAAAATCTATTTAAAACTCAAAACTGGTATGATTGGTGCTGGTCCCTTGCAAATCCTCACAGTCAAGACTTCTTTTTTCACAACGATTGAAAAGAAAACATATTTATCTATGTCAATATAACATGAATAGCTATTTGCCCCAAAGTCTCTCTTTGCCAATTGCATCAAAGTAAAATGATGATAATTTATTTCAGCTTGACAGAGTTGTTTCTACCACTAATTTTTCTTGTCTTTATAGAAAGCCCTGGGTTTATTGCTGCCTGATATAAGAAAAAACAGTAAGTATTTCTAAGCCACTATATTGATGAGTACCATGAAGTTTCAACTGACTAAGCATTAACTAAGCAAGAAAGCCTCACCCCAAGAATAAGTTTGGACTGAAGATGTTAAATTTCAAATAATTTTTTGATGATACAAAAGGTGACTGATATGAAATGACATAAATGAATCACATGTATTTTGTTGTATATGTGACATAGTTGATATATGTCACAGCTCATATATAGTTCTTGTTTAATGTATTTGCTCTGCATACAAATTTTCAAATATATAGGACTTCGATCTTTTATTCCTTTATTTCCTTGTTATACAAAGAAAGCTAGTGCTTCACAAACTCGCATCAGTTCAAGAAGGAAACTGAAAGGTGTATTGGGTTTCTTGACTCCTTAAAAATGCCAAGAGGGCAGTTTTCAGAGAAGAAAGGAAAATAAATGTTCAAGTGAACAAAGGAAGTTGAGGTGCAAATGAGTACTTCAGAGAGAGTAAACCTCCATGTTAATAGAGTTATGGTAGATCCAGACACGCGAAGCCTTTCTAAGCCCATTGCAAAGGCAGACTAAGCATTTCGATGAAATCGCTCCTTATAATTTTTTGTTACCAAATCAGCACTTTCATGGGATTGTAAATCCCCTTTAATCACAGTAATGGTCTGCAAAACAATATCAAATCAGTTCTATGCTTCAGCAAATGCATCTTTAGTCTAAATGAAATCTAAATCTGACAGAAAGGTAATTCAGGCTTTTCAGCTCCTGCGGATCTCTAAAGGCAAGAATATCAAAGAAGGCCTCTGATCCTAGCCAACGTTTTGAAAGAGTGTCCTTTGGAGGAGTGGTTGTTCCCCTTTAGCACTTCATTGACTTTCGTAAATCACAGCTGCACTCCAGCAACCTAAGAAATGGTGGGACAGCAGCAGGCACAGTTTAGATATGCTTTTTTAGCCATGCACATTTTCAGCATTTGCAGAAAAGTCCCAGAAAGTCCTTTAGTGTCTCCTGCAGCACTTAGGCCTGCAGTAGCAACAAAGGCCCAGCATTAGAAAGGTAGGAAAAGGCAAAAACTGAGCCAGAAACAGACAAACAAAGAGAGATAAAAACGTTTGGAAATACACGGAGAAAAAGAGTTCCAATGAAAAGCCAAGGAAAAAAAAGTCTGAGTAGAATTATTATGAATTTGAATTTGATTTATTTCCTTAATATTGAAGGTAGCTGGTTGGAACAGAAGTTACCACACAGCACTATGTGTATACTTCTTATTGATGAGAAATGCTAAAATAGGCACTCAGTTGCCAAGACCTAAGTATCCAGATGGAAACAGCTATTCTCCAGGCTACTTAAAAAAACAAATTCAGTTCAGGAAGAATACCTCTAAACTGCAGCAGTAACTCGGATGATCAGTGACACGTCTGAGAATACTTAATAGCATAAGCTACAAAGTCTATACCCTACAGTGTGAAACACTATTAGTTAAAGGAGCATTCTCCAGTGCTTATGTGGTAAGAGTCATGTGTCATTCTGCAGTTCTTTCTCAATTAGGTGTGGGAAAACTTGTCCTGAACACAAATTTGTCACAAATTTTCTGGAAAAGCAATGAGAATTATGAGAGGCAATGAAATAATGTAAGTACTCATGGAGATACATTTTTAATATGATTCATGAGTGATTACCGGAGAGCTTCAAGCCGAGGGATGTAGTGCTGCACACAGTGCAGGGCTCTCAAGGCGGAGACATCAGTCCTGGCTCCCAGAAATCACAGAGGCTAGAAGAGGACAAGGGTTTAGCATGTCTTATCGGTGCGCCGTGGTTGACCTGTCAGCCTGAGGGAAAGCAGTTCTCAGGATAAAGGATATTGTTGATGCACCACTTCGGTTAGGAGGTTTTATATGTGAATTGGGACATAGCTGTCAGCAATATCTGCACGAGACTTAATTCCACATTGAAGAACACCATATTGCCAAATATAAACAGCCTAAATACTTTGTATTGCTAGAAAATAAGCAGCTATGACAGTTTCTCTATACGTTTGTGTAATTTGAAGCCAAATGTCAGTCCAAGTACATGATCGAAGTAAAGAAATGGAATAAAACAGGAATAATGGCAAATGAAAATCTTCTGAGCTGCAGAAGAAGCAGCCTGTCATAACTTTTTCTATAGCCTTACTGACACAGTAAAGAGAGCTGTGCATTTCAAGCAGAAAGACTGAATTTTTGCCTGGTGAAGCTGAAACACTGACTGAGTTTGCCCTCCCTGTATTTCTTTTCCTTATTCCTCTCCTCAGATTCTTTTTTAGAGGGAGATCAGGGGCTGTGTTCTGCAGAAAACAAAAGTATTCTTGTCCTACAAAGAGGACTGGTACCAATTCTGCCGCAGCCTGAAGCTTCTTGTCTCTGATTTATTCTCCAGTGAGTATTTAGAAGCAATACATACTCAGATTAATTAAAAGTTCTAAAATATTTGCTAATGAATGTGTAAAATATCTGAGTAAAAGAATATCTACAGTAACTAAGATGTTACTGACCCCCAAAGCAGCAGTCACAGTACTCTAGAAAAACATACGCACAGGATAGAAAGGCAACATTACAGCTGCAATGCTTCAAATAATACAGAGCAATCCTAAAATTCTCCACATTGGAGAGAAAAACTTGCCTGCAGGGTTTTAAACTGACTACCTCAATCAAGGAAAAGAGCAGTGGCATTTGCCTTGTGATCCTGAAAAATAATAAAACAAACATTGCTCAAGGCTAGATCCTGCCTATGCCATAGGAACAACATGCGGGACTTAACCATCACTGGTAGCCATTCCTTCCTAGATTTGTTTTTGTTCTCTTATACGGCAGAAGTTCCTATTTATGCTCAGCTACATAGTAGATTAAAATTTCCATAGGAAAGTGTGACTTCGGAACTTTTCTCACGCTTCGGGATCAAAAGTGAGGTTAGCTTACAGTTTATGTTTGGCATTTATACACTAGCATAAACACTCGCTGAAAACCGTGTGGCATACACAGTTCAGAGAAGGGATAATTCTGTTCACTTTGCAATTCATTACCATTAGCGTTTTCATAGCCAGAAAGCCCAGGCCAGTGCTGAGTGAGATACTGACTGCAGGAATCAACCAGTTCATGGCAACACAGAACACATAATGCTCATTTACACCACACTCAAGGGGAAATATGACTGTTGCTCTTATGGCATCTATTCCAGCTGTGCTTTCTCAAATAATGTAAAATACTCTTCAAATTCTGGCTGGAAAATATCAAAAAAGACTATATGTAAAAGGACATAAAGGTCAACATCAGTTTTCAAGCACCAACGCTTTTACATAAAAACAGAAACATGAATGTGGGTTTCTGAAATACAGTAATTTTGAAGCAGCTATTCCTATTGAAAATTAAATATTAAATTATAGTGATTATATACACAATCATCTGTTTTATTATGCTTTACCTGTCCTCTCTTGCATTATGTTGGAAAAACAGAATTAGGACTACTCAGAGCATCCCAGATTGAAATATATTTTAAAAAAATTCTTGAGACTGGCTAGCTAAAAAAGATGCTAATTACTCTTGTAAAATTACTGCTTACTGCATTTCTTGTTTTGATGAATATATATATATTCATCAAGCTGGGGGCTGACCTGCTGGAAAGCAGTTCTGCAGAGAAGGACCTGGGAGTCTTGGTGGACGATAACTTAAGCATGAGCCAGCAATGTGCCCTTGTGGCCAAGAAAGCCGGTGGTATCCTGGGGTGCATTAGGCAGAGTGTTGCCAGCAGGTGGAGGGAGGTGATCCTGCCCCTCTACTCAGCCCTGGTGAGGCCTCACCTGGAGTCCTGTGTCCAGCTCTGGGCTCCCCAGTACAAGAGAGACGCAACACTACTGGAGAGAGTCCAGCGGAGGGCTACCAAGATGATTAGAGGGCTGGAGCACCTCTCCTAGGAAGAAAGGCTGCAAGAGCTGGGCCTGTTCAGCCTGGAGAAGAGAAGATTGAGAGGGGATCTCATCAATGTGTACAAGTATCTGAAGGGGGAGTGTCAAGAGGATGAGGCCAGCCTCTTCTCCGTGGTGCCCAGTGACAGGACAAGAGGCAACGGGCAGAAACTGAACCACAGGAAGTTCCGTCTGAACCTGAGGAAAAACTTCTTCACTGTGAGGGTTACAGAGCATTGGAGCAGGTTGCCCAGAGAGGTGGTGGAGTCTCCTTTGGTGGAGATATTCAAAACCTGCCTGGATGTGATCCTGGGCAATATGCTCTAGAGGACCCTGCTTGAGCAGGGAGGTTGCACTAGATGATCTTCAGAGGTCCCTTCCAACCTCAACCATTCTGTGACTCTGTGACTCTGCGAAATGTAAACAGATACACATACAAAAATTCCCTGAACCTTTAAATGTTTTAATTAAGAAAAAACCTCCATGTTATTTTTCTGTCAGAAAACTGACATAGAATTTTAACATTTTTCCAAATACTGTACCTGAAAAAGGAACAGCTATTTCTGTTTCTTCTTTTAAGAGCTAGCAAACTGAATCAGTACTTTTCCCTTGTTGGTGTAAGACAAAAAGAACACATATTTTGCTATGTAAATTGAAAATTCATTTTAAACAAGAGCTATTTCTCTTTATTTTCATAAGTATAAACTCTTGCTAAGTGTGTTGTGAAGAATTTATGATCAGCAATGTTACTGCCTTAACAATTATGTAGTTGTAGTATCTATTCTGTAGTACAAAAATGCATGATTTATTATTCAAACTGGGGACAAAAATATATTTGCATGTGTAAATTATGGCATATCTGTGAAGACACAGGTCTTAAAAAAAGTTTCTTTATTCTCTTGTGAAGTTCCCATGCATGTCAAAAAGAATTAAGTATGAAAATTGTGCATAATCCATCATATATACTCAGAATAAAGTTATTACTAACTGAATAAACAGTCACAGAAGGGCATGGGCAGATCCATTATTGCTAAGCCGATAAGACATCAGATTTTTTCAAATGATTGTAGAAAATATGTTAATTTTTGTATGAATAACAATTCTCTGCAGTTGGAGACAATAAGAACAATAAGAATGAAAGAATAATTTGATAAAAAGTTTTAATTTCCCCTATATTTGTGTTAAGTTTAAAATGCATGAATCACAGGCATTGTATAAGACCAGAAGGCTGGACCTACTGAAAGTCTAAAGCTCCTGCAAAATGTCTGTATGGCACCACCAAAGCAGAATCTAAAAGGAAAAGTACCAGCACGCTTGCAAGGAGTGACTGCTCCGACCGTAATCTAGGAGTTGGAGTGGTTTATTTCCTGAGCAAACCCCATGTCAGACTGGCAGAACTCTAACACTTTGCTTCACATCTCCCAGGAAGGATCTTACCTGCAAGGCTGTCCTGACTTTTACATCTGACCTATTTAAGTTGGATTCAAGTGCTAAAAAAAATTGCAAGCTTTATGGGGAGGAAGGAAGTAAAGGAAGGAAAGTTTTGGACTTCCTTTGCCCTTTAGATATTTTAAATTAAACAGTCATTCAAAGCAAGGACCAGAATATAGGCTTTCTACACAGTACAGATCTCATGACTAAAATGTTGCAAACAGGAAGACATCACTACCCGTCACGAATTTCAAAATAAAGTAGCTGGAAACAGAACTACTAAGGGGCCTGATCTTGTCAACATGAAAAATTGCAGTTCAATCGTCTGGCAGAAATATACAAGAACTTGAAAACAAAACTTTAGACTGGAAACCGACCTTAATTAATCGGCGCTTTTGCTTCTGCCAATACTTAACTGTTCCCGGCTACCACTGTCTGATGCCCAACGTCTTTTCCTCAGTGGAACATTCATAAGTATATACGTCCTTCTCCAGACAAACGACACAACCGCTTGCGCGTCAGCAGCAACAAATGAGATTCCAAAACGAATCAAAGCAACAAACTCTAGTTAGAATAGAACATGGTGCCTTGTGAAAAAAGACAGTTGTTCCAGCACTACAAAACGCACACACCTGGGCTAGAAGAAACGGCATTATTGACGGAAACAGGAAGGGAAATTCTGGGCAGCCGGGCAGATATTCCTACACTGTTTGACCCAGGGATGGTGCCACGATCGATGATGCTACTGGAGTGGATCCAGCCCCCATCCCTCAACTGGCACTTCCGCCAAGCACCGCCACTGTCTCAGGCTACTTACAGCCAAAGATCTCCCTGCCCATCACCACATAACACTTTTCTTTTAGCTGATTTTATTTTTTTATTTTGTTCATTCATATTTATTTCTCCACCTCCCTCAGCCCAGGAGCACACTCATTACCCATGTTAGATGAAATCATGTCTCATGATTTAGGCCCAGCTGTATCTTACAGTGATCAACTCACATCTTTGGAGTAACTCCCTTAAAGGTACTTTTTTTGTTGCTGTTGTTAAATGAAAGATTAGGCGCTAGAGAAAATTATGTAGTCTCCATACACATTATGATCCTGCTGATCAGCATTTGCAGCACTGTCCTAGTCCACCCCCTGCTTATACCAGCGTTTGTTTTATGCTGTTTGCTGCTATGCGTCAGGATATTTTGTTGTGGTGCTAAGCCTTTGAACTAAATTTCTCTCTAGCGTAACTCTATTGATTGTCATTAATACACATCAAAAATTGCTTTAACCTCTCATTTTATTTTTGTCTAACTTGTGCATTTGTCGCAAAATCTGCTAATGTCTGTAACAATAATTAATCTCTGCAAATTGTTGTATGCGCTACCTCCAGATGGGAACCTAAAAGCCATCCTTTTTGAATAAAACTCTCCTAAACTAGCTGAATGTGCACACACTGCAAAATCCAAATTCCCTTAATGTTTATAGTGATTATGCAAAAAAATTTTAACTAGTTTTACTAGTTTTTACTAGCTTTACTAGGAAGATAAAGTTCACCAAATTCAGCAGACATAATACTGAATGCAGAAGCAGAACAGGATGCTACTCTATCTCAGCATTCCTTGGGCTTAAAATCTATAATAAGATCTCTATCAAAGCATTCTCTATATTAATTTCTACAGTTTTTCTATACACTTGTTTATGTCTGTGGGCTTTCCATAGTACACTTTTTATCTTATGTCCTACAGCATATAAAGATTTCTCAGTGCAAATCCTAACTTCTAATCAAATGATTAATTTTATTTACTTTAAAGAAAACTCTCTGAAAGAAATAATTCTACCTTAGGAAAAGGTCAGTTCTGCTGCCGTTCCTTCCATGCCTGTGTACCCTCTCGATATTCTAATCTTCTCAAACATGCAAGCACCCTGCCTTCATTTAGGGTGTTTCAATTCTGTGCATTTCTAAATAACAAAGACTCGATGCCTACAAAGAATTTGCAGAGAGGAAAATAAATACTAAAATGTTTTAAGAGGAAAATATTTTTATATTCTTTCTGGTTTGATTTTATTTCCCAATGAGAAAGAGACATCCCACTTCTCATACACAGAATTGCTCTTAAAAAATTTTAAACTCCATGAACTGTTTCGTTGTCTTACAACATGAAGTGCAGAATGCTGAAAGACTCAAATTTGAATATTCCCAACAGCACATTTACTCTCTACTGCCAAGGTCCAGCAAATCCTTCTTCTCATCCTATTTAATACAATTTCTGGAAGGAGACTGATCCAGACAATAAGGACAGAAAATGTGGCAAGCTGGTATAGCAATTGCTTAGAACAATACAAACTGAAAAATTGACTTGAAGTATGCAAATCTGCAACTGAACTTCACAAATACACTAGATTGTCTTGCTTCAAATAGAAGATTGAACAGAAATCCTGAACAGAGTTCAATAAAATAGTGTAGTGCTCTGTTTGCAAACAATAAAAAGCTTATTACTTAGGCATGGCATAGAACAAGATTTGATCTTGTATTTGTCAGAAGTTCAGTTAATTATAGCAACAGAAACATTGAAATGGATATGAATTCTAGAAAATAGTTCCTCATAAGCGAATTTCCATGCGCTTAAATAAAAGTGTCAGGGTTTATAAAAGCCATATTTCCTGAATATACCACGATCTCAGAACGAACAGTTTATCCCTATTTCCTTGCTGTCCTCATGTTCTTCCCAAAATAGTTACATTACAGTGAAACCTCTCTGAAGGCTTATGTCTTGTCTTAGTGTTTTTCCCCATGCTAATAAGAAGAAAACATTCTCACCCAGATCACATTAATGCTATTTTTGCCTTCATTATTACAGCCACATCTGTGTGCTTCTAAGCATTAAAATAACAAAAGATTTTTGTAAACTATCCATGTAAATAAGATTATGCCTTGCTCTTCTCAGGTGGGTTGGTTATTTCCTGCTATAACAACTATCATGCTTCAAGAAATGGATCTGTCTACGTTCTGTTAGAGATAATAGCATTCAGAAATGCCTTACTGAACAGTAATTATCAGAACTTAATACAGAACTTATCAATATCCATAGAATCTATTATTAGTAGTGATCTCATGCTCATGCTTATCATTTAATGATCCAAATATAATTGGCCAAATGTGGCTGCCTAATTTTGTATATCAACGAGTAAGGTGGAATAAGCATTAACCTATGACTCAAAATTGAATTAATGGGAATATTTCAGGTCTGCTCAAGCTATGGCATTTTCTGTTAACAATGCCTTTCAAACCTGCCATGGAAATTCAGTCCTTATTCTGAATGCCAACATCACTCTAATCTACTTCACACTCTTGTTTGGGAAGCTGAAGATGGAACTAGTTGCAAGATAGCTAAAAGTGAAAACAGAGAAATGAAATAGGATAGAGTGATATATTTCTGAGGAAGTAAAGTCAGAAAGAAGAAAATTTTAGAAATAAGTGAAAGTCCTAAAAGTATGGAGAAAGTTGGCATAAATTAAGAGGGTACATCTATATATTTTTTTCTTTTTCTCGTCTTGAAGTTTCAGTATTCATTTAATTGCCTAATGACTTCCCTCTAGGAATTGAACAAATGCAGCTGTCAGTGCTAATTTTTGTAGATCTTTCTATAGCTTTGGATGTCATTGACAGTGAGTTCTTGTTGGTTTAACTGCTGGCAGGGTTAGATGTGATTCTCTGAATGAGCGAAAAGAGTGGAACTATTAAGAGATAAAATGTGAGTGAGCAATTGTTCATCCCTATCACAAGAGACTGGCTTTTGAAGGGCTCTGTGATTCTCTTTTCCCATCCAATGTGTATGAAAATCTGAGGCAATAATGAGATAGCTTGGATGTCAGTTGTATCAATGCTTTTGATGATTTACACTTCTGTGTGTCCCTTTGCTTGAGTACAAGGGGGTCATTGTTTTGACACTACTAGCACCTGGTCAAGATAAAAGTGTGTATTATTGAGAGCTTTTTGAGGATTAATCTGGATAAAATAGAGGGATGCTGCCTGGTTGGAAAAATTATTTCAACAATATGGCATATATAACATAACCAGTTGTGCTATTCAAGATGGTCAGACACATTTCACTTACAGTTTGCCTCTTTGGAGTATTCTGCTTTCCAGTTCCCTTGTATTCCCTTTCCAGCTCCCAAAATGGCTTTTGTAGCTAGCAGAGTGTGTAGATAAAGCAATCAAAATCATCTTGCTCCAGGGATGAGTTCCAGCTTTGATCTAAATGTACTCCAACTCATCCCCAGCTATGAGGGGAAAGTTAATTAGAGCTGTTCATTTAATCTAGGAAGATTAATTCAACATCTGTCTGAAAAATACCTTCTACATGGTAGATCTATGAACCTCAACTTGCGGCAATGCTTCTTTGCCTTTTCTTATCCCTGGGCTCTCCAGCTATCTGCTACTGGCCACTGCTGAAAGACAGAGCAGATGGGCTACTCATTCGCTAGCTGAATTCACTGTGAAAGTGGTGCTATTTTATTGTGACACTGGTGCTATTTTGAGTTTGTGGCCTTTCTGAGGAGCCACAGAGAAGTTACAGTGCTGTCCTGAGAATGCAAGTAGTGCCAAATCATGGTAAGGAAATAGGAGTTGGGATAAATGATGGGAATAAAGTCTCTCCCAGTCGATCTGACAGGCCTAACCAGTCCTACTGTCTGTCAGTGCGGTGTCTAGGGCTGGGGCAACCCACTACAGGACAGAGTTTGGGCAGCACCACCTCTGCTGAAAAATGGAGAACATGCCCAGAATGAGGCTGCGATGGCTGCTCACATCCCTCTGCTGCCTGCACGGTACCTTCATGCAAAGAGTGATCTGCAAAGTCATTATTTGTCTCCTACCCCCACAGCACAATATGTTTGTCTTCATTCAGAACAGCAGAAATAAAATGTAGAAAACATTTGATGCGCTGTCATGACCAGTTTCTATATTTAAACCTGATATGGGCTACAGGAACAGTTGGCAGTGAAAAATTCTTCCTTGCAAATAATTCTGCCTTCCTTGGAGGAAAGTTTGCTCTTTAAATACAGTTGGTTGTGAGAAAATGCTAGTCATGAAAAGTGACACCGCCTTCTG
The DNA here is from genome assembly GCF_040807025.1 of Struthio camelus. NCBI lineage: Eukaryota > Metazoa > Chordata > Aves > Struthioniformes > Struthionidae > Struthio > Struthio camelus. The sequence goes on from NC_090982.1 coordinate 51,618,030, forward strand.
ACTAAGGTAGAGGTCTCTGATATTGAGACAAAGGAATTTTTAATAAATATTATATTTACATTCAATTAATGAGGGTAGGCAATCAAAAATAGAAACATAACATTGGAAACAATTTTTAATCTGATATTTTCAATATTTTGTAATGAGCTTGTCTATAGACATTTTAAAAGCTGAACTATAGTCAACAGTCCAAACAACCAGAGCAGACATGCCTTTTGTCTGCATACTCCAGCTGACGGAAAAGAAACTGCATTAGGAAAATAACTTGAATTTTGAAGCAAGAACTAAAAATTCATACCATCACACATGTTTATTAAGTAGTTCATCAAATACCAGTATATCTCACAGTGTTACCTTTTTCTGTTAATTTGTTTAAGCTTCTAGTTGCATTCCCTGCCGGGATCAGAGTCATAGCTAAGAAATAACTTAATTTGGTTTTAGAGCTAAATCTAAAAAAGAGATATCTTACCTTAGCCTTGGCTTGCAAATCTCAGTTCCTAGAGATTTCAGTAGGTAATACTAGCTACTCAACACTGAGACTTTTTTGCTTCCTAAGTGTCTGCTCTATCAGTCTGTTAATTGTGTACCCTTGTTGGAGAAAAACTTTTCAAATACAGATTCAGCACTTGCGCATACATCTTCTGACAGATCATGCAAGTTTCAAAACTTCTGAAGAACTGGGTCCTGAGTTAAGACACACCTACAAAATCAGGCCAAGAGAGAGGTGAGCTATAAGAAGTCTGGCAACCAAGAGTCCTAAATTTAGTAATATTAAGCTCAAAGCAGTTTTTAGCTCTTCCTATGCTCTACATAAATCTCACAACTTTTCAGCCTTTCTCTAGCACTAAGGGGTATTACATGAAGATTTTCAATGAGACAAAGCTTTAAGAAATCCCATTTTCCCTCCCCAGGCTCTGGATGTCGGTTCTCACCTCTTCATTGCAATTCTCTGTCTCCTCTAGAGCCCTTCCATAAACTGATCACTGAAATGATCAAGGCTAAAACAGTAAATCTTCCTCTTTCTCTCCCCCTAAAATAGGAAGAGGGGGGTATTTTTTCCTGAACAGAGTATCATAAAGTCAATTTACTGAGCAAACCTCTCTATCAACACAACAGAGAAAGCTAAATGCAATACAAACATAAGCTGAACAGCCAAGGGCAAAGGTTAGCAGAAAATTCTTTAATTGTCTTTGCAGATGGAGAAAGTGTTTACAAAATTATAGAGGTCAGTTGGAGATTTATCAGTATTTGTGAATGTTTCAAAAACAGTATGCAAAAATTTTTTTAGTGTTTACAGAACATACTAGCAAGAGCTAAGGAAGGCTTAGATCAAGGCTAGTTTTATCTCATTATATTGCTGTGGTTTCTCATATATCTCTTAACTTCTAAGCAGCATCTTTGCATGACTAGCTAGCATACTTGGTGAAACTTCTGGTGAGGGAATACTGTCTCACACAGAATGATTTCTTACCTTATTCTTTTTAAGAAAAAGTTACAGTAATGCTTGTCAGGAAAGATTTAGACATAGTTCTTCCAGCCCTGGGGCAGAAATGGCAACTCAATGAGCATTCAGTTTTCTGTGATTTTTCTATGATCATCCTATTTTCTGTGATTCCGTGTTGTAACATTATGTACCCTCACTTTCTCATCTGAGCTGAGCCATCAACAGAAGTGTATTAAAACATGATAATGTTTTACAATGTTTTACACTTAGAAGTGAACTCTTCCTGAACGTTGCAAGTGATTTGGCCTGACAGCTTTGTGTGAGATCTTACAAGTTAGTTACTTAACATTTCTTATGATTAATTATTATGAACAATTATCCACAGTCAGGAAAGCTATAAAGCCATTGTCCAAGGACACTGTTCTTAAACACAGTAATCACTGCAACATCTCTTCTCTAGAGCAAAAGAAAATATGTTGTCGACTATTGTCCACAGAGAAAATCTACGGAGAAAATTAATAGGTTAGGAAACAGGTACCTAAACTTGCAAAAAAGGAAAGAGCTGAGCCGGTGCAATGTCCTTTGACTGCTGAGGCCTTAAATCAAAAAGGAAGTTTGAAATACATTCCTGTCTCACTTCCAGTAGGTTACCATGATTGAACTTGCCAAATTTCAAGACTATGGACCAGCGGCCATGAGCTTACATGAGGTGCTCCTTCAGGGAGCTTTATATGTACATCCTTTCCCAAGGATGTTGTTTGCATCTTTGAGAAGTGGACCATATATCACATAATAGCGCATTTTCCTTTGATATGACTAATTCTGTTAGCATTATTCACATATCATTTCACTGACAGTAATACAAAGGAAGAACATTTTCACTCACTAACTGGTCCCATATTTAAAGAGAATTTAATAGAGCTGTGACATCTCAAAGGACTTTCATTTTAATCTTTCATACTATCCCATTATGATTTTTGGTCTCTCTGACCCCATATAAAAAGATTTTTTTTTATTGCTTATGATTATCTCTTCCCTGGTGATTACTTTCCTGTATCTTGCTAATCAGTAAGTAGCTATTGTAATTTTCAGAGCCACTTTCCTAATATGTCTGTACGTAATGGCATGAAATGCATGGCTGGCAAGCATCAAAATACATGACTTTAGCCTGCAGCAGAAACTACAGGCACTTTGAGAAGTTTTTTTAATTATCAACATTTTCTTCTATTTTGCTTTTAAGTAGGTATTTTTTCAATTAGTCACGCAGTTCTGTATAACGTGATACATTCAGGGGCTATAACACTGGAAGTAGTATTAAAGGCAAAGCATCCATTGCCTCTCATATGGTTCCTTTTTTCAGGTAGCAATATCAGTTTCAAATATCAAATATTCAGTGACATGAATGGAGCACACAATATGCCTCAGTAAAGATACATAGTTACAGAGAGCTTTAATTTATATCTTATTTATCTATTTGTCTTCTAAGTATATTTTTAAAGTGCGTAATTGTATAGAACTGGTGTTATACATATATTTATAAATTTCTTTAAAATATTCTGATCTGATTAGGTTAGAATCTTTCTTTTTCCACAATTCTTTTTTTTGTCTTTTTTCCTTAATCTTTTTCTTTCTTCTTCAATTTCTTCTTGCTTCTCATCATCTTCTTTTCTAAAATATGAGCAATAATGGGGAAAGACATTTGCTAAAATTTGAGTATGGCATCGTGATGCAAGTCTGGCTTAGCTAGTAATCAGTCTGATCTTGTCTAGGAAAGGATTCCCTACTTAAGGCTCCTCAAGCTATCCCATCCCTGAGAAATTTATCTGCCCCATCTATGATAAACATGGTTATATGCGTGTCAGATCCCGTTTAGGGCCCTTTCAATCAGGATTAGGCCTTTCCTGGAACCCAGTGTAAAACAGGAATGCAGTATCCTCCTAGGGTTCTGGGGCTTTTTCATGGGTTAGTTTTTGGGTCTTGGGGGTTTGTTCTTGCACTTAGAAGGCACAGTGATGCTCACAGCATTAGCAGTAGTTCTTGTATGCCTCACTCAACACATTTCACAATGAGTTTCAAAAGTCTTATTTGGAGGTGACATCACACAGCAATGAAAGAACTGTTTTGACTATAATACACCTTATGACAACTAAAGAACCTACCTGGAGAAGATAGGATGTAGCTTATGTGAAGATGAGGAAAAGTAAGTCTTACTACATTTGAATTTTGTGGGGGCAGAACAATTACTAGAACTGAGACACCTGCTTAGCACAGACAGCTATACCAATACATGGTTCAGAAACCACAGAAGAAAAAAACATGATTGGGAAGTTTCTGTTCCATGTACGGCTTGAGCAATTATTTTATGATCTTGGAAAGTGTATTTATTCTCTTTGTCCTCTCATCTGTAAAACGACTAGTGTTGGGTTGATTTAAGTAACACTTGTCAATTACTTGAAGAACCTTGGCTGGAAAACATTATAAAAAGGCCATATATTAATGCAATCATGCTCTTTATGATACAGTTTTTGTATAACTATGACTCAAATAAAATACCACATTGTGATTTGTAACCTGCAAGGACTCATATAATATAAATTAATTTATATTGAATCCCTTCACCAATTCATTTTAGACACAGTAATGAATGATGAAGGTTAAAAGACAGCAAATCAGAACAGTGTTCAGGATAAGAATTTTAAGGAAGTGTTTTTCAGTACATTTTTTAACATATTCCTCTTAGGTAGACCACAACTCTTCATGTTATCACAATAAAGTAATGAGAAAAAAATCTTCATATCAGATCAGTTAGAGGAACTAGTAAAACCTGGAACCATGAGATACTTCCAATTCGATCAATGGACTGGGAGATAAGATGCAATAGTGGTTAATTTTCATTGTGGCAAAAGAAAGCATAACTTTCTATTCTTTTAGTTCTGTATTATCCACACGGGAGCTGTTATTATCTGCATAATGTACTGAGGCATCTGCAATTAGGCTTACTTTTCATATTAGTCTCTCTTGGTTTAGAGTCACTTTCACTTAATTGATAAAATTAAATTAGCAATCATTCCTAGGCCACTGTGAGTTTTTTCCTGATAATATTTAGTGACCTCTTGTTGCTGTATCTTATGCTTACACGCTGCCCTATTTTCATACAGTTTGGTAGAAAGTGATATGGCATAAGGGATGAGGGCTGGAGGAGCTGTCCTGGATTTGGGAAAAGTCTATATTCCCTTTCATGCAATTCTTCCATTGTAGCTAGTATACAAAATAAGACTTAAATTCATTTCGCTACTGGCTATTTCCCCATGGAGCCACCTTGCCTTTACTTTTTATTCCATAGCTTCCAGAACTGTACGATGGGTTATATTGAAGATTAAAATATTGATAAAAAAAGGAGTCAATACTGGTCCTTGATGCTAATGAGCCTGTCAGACTTGCAGTCCCAAGAGCCAGCATTGCAGATTTCATCCGAGAGAAGGATAAATCCTGACATTATATCTCTCTAAGAAGGCTACTGCCTCTCACACATATTTTATAATGCAAAAATTAATTAGGCCACTTCAGTAGCCATCCCTGTAGTGTCAGTAATTAATGGCAGAAAAAGTCAAAAGGGATATTAAAGCCTATTGAAAGCAGCTACTGAAGTTACTTGAACAGTGGAATTGTCCCATTAAAAAATATAGATGTTGAGGAAGTTCAGTTACAATAATTACTTGGTCCAGGTTATTTTGCAGATTTAATATTCAATTTTTTCTCACAATACCAAATGCAAACGGTATAACATACGGAGAATCAGTACTGAACTTTCTAAACTTCCAGTACCTGAATTGCTCTTTCTTCCCCAAACAGCCAATAACAATTTATTTGCTATTAAGATTTGACAAAAAAGGAAAGCTAAACATTTCAGAGAACAATTATAGGATGTCATTGCAACCCACAGAGAATTAAAGTTAATTTTAATTTGTTCATATATACATATATATATATATATATATAGTTATTAAATAATACATAGGTGCTAGGCCTTTCTCAACTACATAGCAGAGGTGGCACTGGAAAAATTAATCAAAATGCAGTGTAACATAATCTGAACTGTACAATTATGAAGAAACGGAAACAACAATTCACCAGAATAGACTTGGCTATGTTTACAGCAAAGGAGGTGAAAGACCTCTGACAGTCTGACAGTCTGAGTGTGACTTCCAAAAACTGGCTTTTTCACCTTATAGAAAGAAATTAAAAAAAAAAAAAAGTTGTCAAATGTCAAACAGTTCTTACTTCACAATAAATAAGGAAGAAGGTTATAAAATAATAGGAAAACAGATAATATGCATTTATTCCATAAACTGAAGAAAAGCTTGTAAATCTCCTACAGACTGTATGTTTTTCAGGATATTGGTATGGCAGTTTGTTCTTAAGGTTCAACCCCACCAGTTCCCCTCTGCCCCAAGGAACTGTAACGCTAACATGAATGTGAGATAGGACTGCTAAGACTGTGCTATCTGTGAGAACAGGTGAATGGTGATAGGAACAGTAAGAAGAAAAGGCGGATCCTGCTGGAAAATAGCAACAAAAGATACCCCTTCCTCTTTCTCAGAGTGAGTTTTAATAGTAAAAAGGCAGAAAACATATGAATCACAAGAAGAGAGAAGGGAGAATCTGAAACAGGGGAAAGGACGGTTTCACAAAAGGCAAAAGAGAGAAAACAGCCTTGCATGGAGTTCAGAGAAGGAGCAGAAAACAACCCACAGCACTGATCCTGCTTAAGATAGCATACTGTGGGTAAATACCTTATATGTCTTTTTGGTAGCTGCATAGAAGATGACACTTTACTATGATTTTACCAAGTACTGGAATTTCTAGTCATCTCCTGTCATAGAAAACCTGATCCTGTGCATTTGCGAGAAACACCTGGTTACAAGGCAGCTGAGATCTTTAAGCAGCTATGTACAGATCTACTAATACTACTTCTAATTAAGGCACATAACAGTGCTTATTTTTTGCTATGTTTTAAAGCAGACTTACTCAGCAAAGTTAAGAATTTGAATACACCTGTATCTGTCCAAGCTCAGCAAAGACTGGTTAGTGCCAGTTTTGCCAGTCTCCAGAGATTCTCCAGTGAGATTTTTAAGTGGTCCACACTGGTCCAAAAGATAAGGTGAACAACACTGAGTACTAGACTGCCCTGGTATCAGCTTTAACATACAGAATGATCCCATTCATTACAAGCAACCATAAGTTAAAATTTTCCTTTGTTTGAAATCAGAAAGCTGTAGCATTCAGTACAACCTTTCCAACGACATATGATTCAATACAGATACTGGGAGATATTCATTTTATGCCAAAATATATACATATGTAGGTATACATATAAATACTCTCTCACACACACACACACACACACACACACACACACACACACACACACACACACACACACACACACACGTACAGTGTTACAAAATCTCTACAAAATCTCTGCCTAAATTTTTTTTTTTGGAAAGCATTTGTTTATTCTATTTCCTCACAAGGGGGAAGGAGGATAGTATCTCTCTTCCTTAGAAGAGTAGTAAGTTACTAACCCTTCCTAAGTCTTGCTTTTGACTAGTAAGAATTAGTCTCATTTATTTTTGCAAATGGCTATCTTCATTAATAGACCACTTCTGCAGACCAGAAGAGGTTTCAATAGCTATAAAATTTACCAGGAACGCACAGATCACAAAGCTTCACTTTGTGACTATGCTAAGGCTCACAGAGAATGAACTGTCTCACTTAATATCCATGAAGCACTATTACATATAAATGTATTGCTTCCCAGTCTGCTACATGATGTTTTCTATATTTTGGCAATGTAGAAATTCATTACCAAATATATAGGCTCTTATCTTGCGTCTAAAAGCTTCCTTGCCAATTATTTTCTTTCACTAAGTTTTTGAATAATACTATATTCTCACATAGAAAAGGTGCCACTCATCTAAATTAGAAAGAAACCACTAAACTAGTAAAAATAAACCAAATTAAATCTGTCAATCAACCATTTTAGATTTAATAGGCTTGTCTCTGTCTCCTGACATTGAATCCATCTTCAGTGATATGTTGATTCATACAGCCATTTTCTGAAGAAAAGTATTTTGACTGTGATCCTAGGAAGTGCTGCTAGTTCCACTGTGAAGTGGAAGGTGTATTGAAGGACACATTGACAGCATGGTATAGAAATCAATTTTACTGGATTACCACAAATACATCAGAATGAAAGGACTGACTGCTTCTATTTATTCTTCTTTTCTCTTTATTCTCTCTACAGTTCTTTTGTAATTTAATTTATTCTCTCTGAATTTCCATATTTTGGTGAGGGCTTTTGCGGGCAGTTGAAGCTTTTAAAGATCTGGAGTGTTATAAGAAGTCTCATAGACATGGTTCACTGAGCAAAGAACTCATGGCAATGGAAAGCTTCACAATAAATGCATGTACTGTATAGCTTGTAATGTAATCATATGGATTTTTCACAGATTTGTTTGCTCCCCTCCTTCATCCACATTTTTCTTTCCTTTTCTTTTCTCCTTTCCACTTTCCAAAAAGGCTATTTTCCAACAATATTTCGCTCCTGTTTCTCCATTTGCAGAAAAGGAAAAAGCTCTATTTAGTAACTAGTAACAGACTGACTTGTCTTTCAGTGCACTGCTACAGCTATGCAGAATAGTGGAATGGTAAAACACTGCTTGCTTGGATGTCATTTCTATCTCCATGTGATAGGAGGATCCTGCCTTTGAATAAACTATTTTTACATTCCACATCAAGTGAAAGGCAGATAAGACTGTTAATGTTACTCTTACCTCTCTAGTGGGCCACCTGCATAAATCTACATGAGGTCTCAATGTATGTAAATTAATTCTGGTTATTCTTTGCATTGTATTCCAGTTTACAGGGCAAACTAATGGGAAAGTGTAGAAACAAATAGCAGCATTGCAACATGGTATTATGGACATCTTTAGCACCATGAAGTGTGTCAGGAAGGGACCTTCATGAAACAATATGAGTTAACAGCAGATCTTTCCTTCAAGCAGTGCAGGACTAATAGCAGTTATGTTTAGTTACATGCAAGCTTTGCAAACAGCAACAGTTATTTGAACTGTCCACTGTCTACTGCTGCTTGTCTCCATGTCCCTTGTATGACATTTCCATTAATAAAACTCTGCTCACAGATAAAGCCACTAGTAATAATTTAAAGAGTTATCTCATTTCAGATCTACCTCTCTCAGAAAGGCTGTGGTGGGTAGCAATTCTGACCCAAGCCAGGCTCAGAGGGTATACTGAAAACCTTCTCCTTTTCATTTAATTGTACTCTCATCTTCACTTTTAACCTTCCCTCAAGCCCTGGCAGCTATCGAAGATATGGCAGGGCAAAGTGAATGCCTATATTACTGGAAAACGCAGAACCACAGTATTTCCTTGAGGCCATATTCCACCATTGTCTGTACTGCCTTGGCCCTGGAGCACCTTCAGGGATGCCATGCCTCGGCTGGCTTTCCTTACAGCACTTTCAGGGCATGCTATCACCAGCCTGGGTGACTTGACAGCCTGACACCCTTGAACACCCTGTTTAAGGTGCCCAAGGCTAGTTACATGTGACCCATAAGGCCAGGGCCCAACCCACCCTTATGACTCAAAGCCCCACCAAGGCATAGTCCTTCAGAAACGAGGGAACAGAGACAAGTGCAGAATCTCCAAGTAACCCAAATCTGTTTGTCCGATAGAACGGCAGAGCCAACGCCACCACCAAATTGATTCCAATGCAACCATGCCCGCTAGTGCCATGCGTGTGCATGCCTAACACCCTCCATAGCTAGTCCTTATGGCTGCGGCTTCACCCTCAACCAAACAACTAGTAGATGGAAGGAACTGTACAGCCAGCACGGTGTGTACATGTGGCTATGACTGGAACATGTTGGCAGCACTGCCTAGGTTGTAGCATGCCACTAAGGCAGTAGCCACTACTGCACAACCATCACCAGGGCATTTCACCTAAGCCTAAAAGAACAGGGAAGCCACATTACTCAGTTTAGTTTAGGAAGCCTTTTCTTGTGAGCATACAATTTGGTAACTTACTCTGTTCTTTCTTCCCTTGCCATTTCCACATTATGCATCTTTCAGGTAAATCAAAATACACTGGCAGGACAGGGCTGCCACGTGTACACTAGGGCAGTTATGCTGGTCACAGATGATGGTCACTGTAAGTTTGTCACGGTTTCCTTTAAGAAAACCATCTCAGCAGTTTGCCATATAGGCCTCGTTATACATATGCCAGCAACTTTCACCATGGCTTTATAATGTTAGTACGAGCTTATCATATGTACTAAATGACCTTCATGAACCAGGCCGATACATGAATAAAATACGCAAGGATAGGTATTCTGCAGCAGAGCCAAATCGCTTCATTACGCTGCTGACCATATTAAAGATTTGCAAAATAACAAACGGTAAAGAAGATGGATTTGAACACCTCTATATACCTATTCTTCTACTAGAAGCCTTCTAGCAAAGGTTCTTTTAAAACAAAAGTGCCATGTTTGTTAGAGCCTGTCATTCCCTTTGATGAACTGTGGCTGCTGACTTTTCCCTAATCAGGACAGCTGCAAGGTCTTGCTAACTATGGATCAGCTTCAGACAAGCTGCAGATAACATCTGTCTGAAGGACTGGCAGACTGGCATGTTGTCAGGAAGCAATGTTCATGAGGAAAACTAAAAATCCATTCATTAGCTAATATATTTACTGTGTTGCAGGTCCTAATCTGCTTTGCCTAAAGATAAAGACATTTTACAGAAAACTATTAAAACAAGGGAAGAAAAAATATGTTCCCACTGCACTGGAAAAGTATTCTTCCTAAGCTTTCAAAGACCCATAAAAGCAGAAAATTTGTGGGGGGAGAGGGTGATGGTGGGGGGAAATATCGTTATTCAGCAGTGTTGGGGTTTTCTTTGACATGTTTTTTTTTGTTTTGTTTTTTTTACATACAAAGATCTGTGAAGTCAGTTCATTCTCAGCAGAACTTCCCTTCCTCTGTGGTTATACATTACTGATTTGATTTAATTTAGTGTGATGTTTGACATGAAACAAATATTTAATATGATGAATAAAACATTGCTTGAAGAGGAAAAAATAAATGTAGGACACCATTCAAATATGTCCTTTCTTCTAGAACAACTGCCCTTAGGAAACCCAGTGCTGTTTAAGCAGTTTTAGATTTGTAGATAGGAGCAGGTGCTTGCTCTAAAACTCGCATAGGGTTTTTTGGAATCTGCTCTATTACAAAGATGTATAATAAAATCTCATCAATGGCACTTGGCAAGATATAATAACTGCTCCTATTTTCAAAATGGTTATCCATCTCTTTTAAAATATGAAAAAACTTACTAATTAAGGAAGCAATTTATTTTGTCTTCAAGAGCTAGCGTTTAACCTATTTGAATTTAACTTAATCCGCTTATGCCAATTTATTTTTTACCCAGGAAAATTATTTAATGGAAAATTTTCAAAGAATCAATGTCATTCTGTTAGCAACAGAACTCTGACTTACACTAACATGGTTTTATTTAGTCTTGCAATTTGCTGTTTCTGCTTTCGTAATTAAAAGCTATATATTTTATCTCCATGAAGCCACACATTTTAAAACTGTCTGCCTGTCATTTATCCAACAAACAAGATACACTTCACTTCTAGATAATTATTCTGTGCTTTTGGAAACTGAATCTGAAGGCAAAGAGAGTTTAGGAACTTTAACAGAGCAATAATCACCATGAAAGCCAAGGTCTGCAGTGTTGCCTTCCCAACACAAAATGGAATTTATATGTATCATTAAAGAAGACCAGTCTGTGTTGGTGTTTTTCCTCTTGAATTCCTGAGCTACTAACAATCTCAACTCAACAACCCTACCTCTGCCAGTAACGCCTACCTGTCTTACCTCGAGACAGTCTCACAGTTCTTTCTCAGCAGTCTGAGTCAAGCTGGGCCACATCAGAGCGGGGCCCTGGATCCACAGTACTCAGGCAGCTGAACCCCCTGGAACGGAGCAAGCTTATAGCAGGGGTTAGAGAGAAACTATCAATTACACTGTCAATCACATCATAGAATTTGCAGAAATGCACATTCTTGGCCTGGTTCTAGGTCAAATCATTAGTAAATAAGAGAGAAGAAATCTAACGTACTGCCAAACTGAGCACTCAATGTAAAGAATCAAATAAATATAAGCATTTCAGATACTCATGTATCTAGAACCATGACCATCTTCTAATCTAGAAGAATCCATCAGCATCTAATTCTACAGCCACTGCTATCACCCCAGTAATCTTCCAGGAATATGAAGGTTACTGAGACATGCTGTCACGGAGAAGACTGCCAGCATTGCGAGGGAAGGACACTGCCAGAATTGAGATTGTCTCTGATGCTTTTATTCGGTCCCCTTGTGAATGTATCTCATTAGTATCACAAAACAAATTTCCCATGTCTTCCTTCAGGGCACTGCCTGGTTGTCTTCAGAGGGTGAAGCAGGGTTGTCTATAAAATCCTGCAGGGTTGTCTACAGAATCCTGCTTCACTTGCAATTTGGAAGGTTGTTTGGAGGATAAAAAAAGAAGGGAAATAATTATAAGTGTAATCTCTTGATTTAGGCAACCGCCAGCACCCTGAAGAACTGGATTTTAGCCTTATTTCTGCCATAAGGTATCAATGAATGAAATGGTATATGACTTGTTTAAAATGAATATATCACAAATGTTCATTCTGGGTGTGCAATGTTCTTTTTCCCCCAGAAAATGTATTATTTGTCGTAATGACTGATAATATATTTCATCCTCAAATATTTTGCTCTTTCACTTCCCTACACAAGTGAGTGTATTTTACAATCTGAAAAAGTGGAAGGTGTCAAAATAGACATTCTCTTTCTAACTCTGCTTCATCCCTTTCACCCAGGAAATTATCAGGAACATTTTTAAAGATCTGCAAATAAATCAGTAAGTAAAAATTGCAGAGACCACTTAGGCATGTTATGCCTTTACAGAAAAACATTTTGATACTGAACAGCCCCAAGTATAAAGGCTTGGGAGGGAGGACAAGATCACTATGAAAAAAGAAGTATTTTATCTTAAAACTTAAAAAAAAAACTGGAAGCATTTTCTACTGACAGTCACAAATCTAGTAGAGGCATTTGGTAACAGCTGAAGTTTTGGAAGCGAGAGAGTTTACTATGTTCAAAGTCAAGCAGAAAATTAACACACATTTGGTCTAGGGTTACTTGGAAACTGCTGTCATTAACATTCTCCTCCAATTTCTAGCTAACAAGAAATTTTAAGTTCTTCTGAAACCTCCCTGACCTGGAATGAGTTTGTATTCTCTCTAGCATTTCAGAAACCAAACAGAAATGACTGTTTCAACTTAATATACTATCTATTGAAGCAGTCATTCAAAAATGTTTTTATAATCCTAAGAATCTGATACCGGATCAATGGAATTATGACTTTCACGTCTAAAAGCTGATATGTCAAATCAATGGCTTAAACAACATAATTGAGTGACAACTTAACAGAAGAGAAATTCAGTATCACTATGGTACAATTAAGGACTCTTAAACCAGCAATACAGAAGAATCTTGCTCTTCTTCATGAATAAAGGAAACCTTTTATAATGACTAGGAGCAATCAGATCCCATTCATGTACATATCGGTTGATGGGCGAACATGAGAAAAATCAGAAGGCAGAGAGTCTGTAAAATTTGAAGCAGAGTCTGATGGAATCTGATTATGCTCTGATGGGCTAAAAGTCGAGTTTGTAATTGATGTTTGAGACCAGAGAACAGTCCATCAGACTCAAAGGAAATAGGATAGACTGAAGGAGATTTTCATGCAAGCAGAAGACAGACAAACAGCTGCAGTGCCAAAATGGGAGGAAGCGTTTGTGGCTCAGCAGCTTCCTGGGCCTACCTCCTTTCCACTACAGAGTGAGCTATGAAGTGGGCCTTAACACCGGGCCTCCCTACTGGCAAAAACGGGATCAAGCCCTGAGTAAATTCATGTGGAAAGAGAGGTTGTTAAATTGAACTTACCCTGAAAATCTGCTATAGCAGTGCACCTGAAACAAATGTTTTCAACCTGTTAGTTTGGTATTTTGCTTGGCTTTAAGTCAGAAATCATTCTGCAGCATATGTGTGAAAATACGAGATCTGAAATTCTGAGTATGGACCAAAGTTTAGTCTCATGGCCCAACTCCTTTCCTGTTCATAGCTGCATAATGTTTCTGTAGTAATGACAGCAATTACTCGCTTAAAAGAGTGATACTAGGAAAAGTATTTAAGCAGGATAAAACTTTGCCTGCCTCTGAAGTAAATTAATGGGTAAATTCTATCCCAGTGCAAGGTTTATTAGCTGCTTTAAGTCCCTTTCATTTTTAAAACATGGTCAACCTCTTAGGCATAAATTGGCAGGCCAGAATTTTAATAAGTAAGATCTTAGGCTTGCTAGTTGGTACCATGGACATGAAGGTCTCGATTCAGTAACTTATAATCATCACAAACCTAACTTTGCACTCATGAATTGAATGTGAAAGTTTCAGTATATTGATGGATATTGTATATTGATATGATAAGCAGTAGCTTATCAAAAGCCATATTGAACTGAGATATCATTGACTGCTGTCTGTAATATAATAGCAAATTTTCACACACAAAAATGCCGACAATGTCATGATTTGAAACTTGAGGTTCTGAACAACAACCTTGCTGAAAGAAATGAGTCTTATTTTAGTAAAAGTAAGTAAAGTCTCAAGTCTCAAGTCTTATTTCACAAATGCATCTTTCCAAAAGAATTACAGAAATTTGTATTTTTTGAGCTATTCAAGAAGCACATGTAACTATGTTGTCTTTGGATAGCTCATAAAGTAGAAGAGTGAACGTGAAGAAAAAGCAAAGGACGAATTATAGCTTGAGGATAAGGAGTAGTTTAATACATGATGTATTTGTGCAGCATTATTAGAGTTTCATAAAATATTTGTAATGCAAGGTTTATATTTTATTTAACATATGATACAAAAATGGCTTACTTTTCATAATGCATACTTGCACTTTGAAGCATAATACCCTTTCAATTCCAAGGAGAGATAAACATTTATTTAGAGAAGCAAACAAGCTTATGGAATTAAAATAACAGCTTTAATGACCAACTGTTTTCTGCCATCTCTTAAACAAAGTTTCAAAGAAATTATATTGTAAACACTAGTATAAGTAAAACGGCATTTATAAGACCTTGCTGGTCTCATTCTGGGAAGTTCTCAGGGAGTTACTTCATACAATTATTTGTTATTATTCCATTAAGGGACTCCAGATAGGACCTAATGTTAGATCTACATAATTATGCAAAAAATATATACAAGTTATGTACAAAAATACTTATTTTTTCCTGAAAACTTTTAAAATAGCATGGTTACTTTTTATCTTCAGCTATCCTAAGAAAGAGTGGAAGGGGTTACTAAATTTATTTTAAATTTCCCTACCAGTCTGGCTTCATGTGTAACACATCTCATTTTCATGAATGTCCTAAGGGAACAAAAGTCAGACAGCGTTACTGAAACATATTTCAGGAAAATAAAGCAATATGATGCAGGACATTCAATCTAAAACAGGGGAGAATGAAAATGAACGATCGCAATTTCATACACTGACAAGGCTTTTCAGGATAAAGTATGAAAATTTTTTAAAAAACAAGTAGTATTTTAACCTAACAGGTAGTTTATTCCAGCTGTTGGCAATGCCTTGTTAAAGTTTGTCTCCATAGGTATATTTCAGACTGCGACTATTTATAGGATCATTTCCACTCTGCACGGAAAAAGTGAATATAGAAGCATAGAAGAATATGTGGGTACAGAAATATGCTTATGTTTATACAGTGTAATAAACAAGCCACATAAGCAAAGTCGACTTGGAATGATTGCATGGCACAGTTCAGCACACAAGTTTTTGTGCCTTTGGTAGTCAGAACTCTTATACAATAATTCTTAACCATTATTAACTAATCAATCTCGGCGATCTCTGGTGAAGCACAAAGGACACATTACATTTCAACGACTGCATTCATTACTTTCCAGAGCGCCCTCTCTCAGGGTCATGCAGTATTGCATAGTTAGGAGAGAGGGTCTTTTGGCCTTTGAAATCCGGAACAAGAACTGTATCCTAGATCTTCCCCAAAACAGCCATACATAAATGATAAAAATAACTTCAGCTTTCATAATTGACATCTCTTCTTGTGCAGCTGCCATCAAAACAGTAAACATACCTAAGCAGACTGTTGGCTTGTAAACTATTATGACTCTACTGCGCTGACATTGTTAGCTATGCAAAGGACAAGAAGCAGATGAGGAGGTGTCGGAGATTTCTTGGTTTTAGAGTCTTTTTCTTTTTTTAAGCATAAGATGTTCACAAGGCCATGCTGCCAAACTGACAACAATATCAGACAACTTCCCAAACAATAGTCTGCCAAGCAATCAGTGTGTCTGCAGCTGAAAATTTAACTGTGTGGGACGAACACAGTTACTGAGAGCAGGAAAGAGGTACGTATTCCAGCCTTGGGCCTATACTGTTGATGCCTAGCCTAGCAGGGATACAGTGCTAACATCATGTTTGCAAAACATTAGTCTACGTGCGTTATGGCTGTCTAAAACCATACACCAAAACTTCTATAGCCAAGACCACTGATTTATTTAAATGATTGTCCCCTTACAATTTCTCTAAAAAATGAAAAGAGAACCCAGCACTAACAGAAATGGAAAATACACCACGTGCTGGGATTAACTGTAACTACATTCATTCATTCAACCAGTCAACTATTTTCTTAATTTCTATCAGTGTTCACATTTTGCTCAGTGAGGAAACCATAAAGGGATGCTTAAAGATAATACTCTTCTCAGTGGCCAAACTTATGAGACATAAAATTATTCTCTTCCCCAACTCCTGTGAAACTGAGTTTCATGTAAATTACAAGCCATTATAATTAATCAGTGGAACGCTGATTATTCTATCACACAAAACATACAGTTTCCTCATGCTAGAAATAATATGGGAGAAGGAAGGAAGGATAAATTTCCAGCATTGTACCGCATACCTATCAAAGGAGGACTATAACTGAAGCCCAGCTAAATCCTTTCCAAAGACCAGTTTTAGCTTGAAACACTGGCAGTTACAGTCTACCTATTCGGGAACTGCAGCGCAGTCAACACATATATCCCCACCTTTTTCTTGCCCTGTAGTTTTCTAAGGAGATTTACTTGTAAGGCTCCAGTTAAGGAAAATAAATTTCAATTTTGGCTTATATCCTTCATGTCTAAAGTGCTGTATTCCAAGGTTGTAAGGCAACACCTGTGACCACTTATAATATTTCACTTCCAAATAGCAAAATTTATCACCTCTTGCACCAGCTTCATCTTTGACAAATGGAAATTGAGTGACTGGTTTCACAAAGAGTAAAACAAAACCAAGAAATGCCCTACCCTTATCATCCCTCATGTTATTCTTGAAAGCAAACTTTCTTCTAATATACTTGCACAGATTCTTAACCTTCTACTATTTGCTACCATCTAGAGATCTCACAATCATGCACGCTTTTTACCAACCAACAAGTCCCCAGAATCATTTTATATTTCATTAGAAATACGTAATTCCAGGCCATGTATCAAAAAGCTGTAATGAAGTTCTGGAAGTCTGTTTGATAGGTTCACCCTATATGTGAGAAATCTTAAACTTAAAAATGCGACAGGATTCAGAAGCATTATAAAATGTGAAAATAGTCAACAAACTGTGGTTCTGCTATTGTGCTTGATGATAGCTTAGGATGATTCTGTATTGAAAACTAGCAAGAGTTTTCACCAAGCAAGATGTTAAAAGGATGAAGGGTTTGTTTCATTTACCAGAGCAACAGACATAGTATGACTAACAAACAGGATGGAGTCCTGTCAGTTCCTGCAACACAAAATTAAAGGTATCAGTACGCTATGGTCATATCACAACCCCACTAATTATACCATAATAAACATATTTCTGAAATAACAATTGGATGCATAGTCAGTATAAATACAAACATAGGGTGAATTTAGAATTTAGCTTGTGTTTCATTCATACCCATTCTTGATTTCCACAAACAGCGTGGAAGAATGATTTTTAGATGGTAAGAGATTCGTAATTTGCTTGTAGGTGTTGTTAGACACATACCCTACTCAGTCTATGACATGCTCCGAACACTTTATCTGGCTGATTTTGGCTACGTGCTTTGGAAACAGGTATCTGCCTGTCAGATTAGTCACATTGTCTATATAACAATACAAATCAGGTAAAGCTTAAAAACAAAAACAGAGCAATCTTTAATATTTGAAGTAAAAAGGATTCTTGCATTAAGCAAATGTATTTTTTAAAAGGAGACTCATTAGCTATAATTTCAACATTTCGGTTATTGGGCATTGGGCTGCATTTAGGTTATTGGGTTAGCAAAATAATTATCTATTTATTCCTAGAGCCAGCTGGAGGCAAAGTACATGGGTGCTGAAGCAGATTAACAAGGGTAGCAATATAGTCAAGGACAGTCTCTCTTGATCTCTTACATATCTGCTCAGCAACGGAGCAGCAAGCCCAGCTAGAAAGGCTCTCTTTCTTCTTGGCTCTTCCCTCATTTCCCCTATTTTACTCAAGACCCAGCAAAGGTCCAGCCCCTTATCCTTGGTCAGTTTAGCCTATAATGCGGAGAAGCTTTGAGCCAGTCCAAAAAAATTAAATTAATTTAAATTTAATTAAAATTAAATTTTCCCGTTGAATTTTCCATGAGCATTTTTATTTATCAATAAGCTCTTGGTAGACGATAGGCTGACAATCAACAGTCTTTCCCTCAGTTATCACCAGTCTAGCCAATCTGTCCATCTCTGAATGCACAGGACACAATTATACTTCTCCTTTTTTTTTTCATATAATCTATTAGCTTTTCTAGTGAATTAATATGATAACACTCATCAGGGGTGATGTAGCTTTGAACAAATTTGGCCAGGTATGAGATGTCAAAGCAGTACATCTTCACATTACAAAATTAACAATTCAGGAAATGTGAGAAAAACAAAAATGCAAAAATGCCATCATCTGCTTATTTCCTGATTATAGGTAATTCTAATACCAATTTTGCACCTGCATATATCTGAGGACACAATGCATGTCTCTTGGTCATCTAAATACAACAAATCAGGCTCTTATACATGTAAATAACATCAATTATAGGCATTAAAATGAACCCCGGTTTATATCCAAATTTCTTAGTCTCTACTAACTCACACCTCGAATGTCAAGTCTACTTTCTATTGGAAAAAAAATACAGTATTTTGAAATGCACTACAGCTAATTTCCTAACCATGCCAAAGCTCACTTGATGTAGATACCTAATGACTATAATTATCTAAACAGCTAAGGTTAACCGGTAAGTCTAACATTCTGGTAAAAATAAAGTTGTTTATAGGTTGCCAGTCACAGATGATAAAATGTTGTTTCTTTCATGTCCCGCTCTGCTCATCTCTCTTATTATTTATTTATTCCTTTCTTTTTCTCCTCTAAAAACTGTCAAAGGAAACAGTGCAATACTGTACATACAGCAGGTCTCTCCTGTTCTGATCACTGGAACCACTGGGAGTCTTTCTGTGGTAAACATTAAGAGCTTAATCCGTTCATCATTATAACATTGATAATGACACAGGGAAAGGGATCTTCACCTTTTTTTCAGTTTGAGAACCTTCCTTTCATGTGTCGGTTACAGGAGAAAATGCCTAGTCATACTTTGGAGCAAAACAGGAGCTCTCATTCCCCTGTCCCGTATTGCACTCACTAGTCATTAGGAACTCACTGTGCAGTTATGCTGCAGAGACAACTGCCTACGTGTTTGCTAACACTGGCATCAGCACCACTGGGCATTAATTGCTGTGGAGCTACACTTCAGCCGTGTGCACAGGACCAGCCAGTAAAGCCCAAAGGAGAGGCAAGGCTTACTAGGCCGTTGCCCAAGTGCTGTTTTATTACTTCCAGATTGGAACTGCTAGTTTTTTGGTCTTGCATCTTGTTCATCTGCACATCAGCATCCAAATCTCTCTGTGGCTATAACTTCTATTTACTAGGTCAAAACAACACTGGCATGCTAGCATGACTGGTCAGATTTGCCCAGTATACAATATTCACAATAGTATGCTAAGAAAGGTCTTAAAAACGGTAACTACAATTACAAAAATTATGCCTTCCAAGCTAATTGTCATCAAGGCATACCCTGAAAACTCCTTTCTGAAAACCTGCATTTCAAAATGGAATAACGTGAATATTGCTGAATTTGAAACAACCATTTGAAACAACCATTCTATACCTGTTGTTATAAAAACAGGGTGGTAACTGAAAGCAGAGAAGAAATACGCTTCCTCTATCTGATCTTTCAAATAAACACCTTCAAATCAGCAGAAGTGAAAAGGTGTGTAGTTGTAAGAGTAGAAGAAAGAAATAAAATGAAAGAAAGCCAAGAAAATAACTACTTTCTGCCCATCCCAGGGACTACTATTTTCCTGAATATAAAATGTATTTATTTGGCCAAATTATACATTCTCTACTAAAGAAAGACGTGAACAGTTTTGAATTCTTATTGGAAAGTGGAAATAATTAATAATAACATATGCGGTTTATGATTTTTCATTCCTAAATGTAATCTAAACCAGAAGGGAATATGTTTCTACTGAAAGAACTGGGGAAGTGACAGAGGCATTCACAGGGGGATTAAACTGATAGCTTCATAACTGGGAATAGGAGAGTGTTAGAATGAGTATAGCCAAACAAACTTCAATATGGAATTTCCAAAAAATAATCTTTCCTGACTTGCAGCCTTTCAGTCAAGCTCTGACTAGACCATATTATATCATTCCTATATTTCTGCTTTAAGTCGCCAAGTCAGTTTGGCAAGTTGATCTGTACTGTTGCATTAACTACTTTATTCTGTGATCCTGATGGTGATGTTTCTTCACATTTTCCTCATACATTTAGTTGTCCAAAGATCTTCCAAAAAAAAAGGACAGATCTATTGGAGTACCTGGAGTACATGAAAGGAGTTATTTTTGATATACAGGTTAATTTCTGGGATCTGCCTGATGTGTAGAAGAACATGATGAAAAATATCAAGCTTGAAAATAATCAGCTACACAGGTCTGCTGCACCGGAGGGCAAAATTTTTGCACACGAGTGTCTGTTCAAATATTACCTACTCTTTCCCAAAATGTATGTGCCTGTGTCACAGAATCCTTGTAAAATCCAGACGTGAAACATCGCCAGAACCAATGATAGACTAGCTTTTCAAAGACCTTTTCTACACTTCATGTGTGTCCCAGACTTGAACCCCAGACTCTGGCCCATCATACCTTCATACCTGCTGTATGATCACAGCTGTGAAATACTGCTTCTCCTAACTGAGACAAGTACTAGCTAGATGAGACTTTTCCTCTAGTCATTTGAACAGCTTAAGATAAACTCTGTAGAGTTAGAGAGATGTTAGAGCTGCTACAGAGAAAGAACAGTGGCAGTCACAGATCAGCATCAGTACAGGTTCAGAGCTCTTTGAAGGAGTCCCTGTATAGGCAAGACAGATCCAGCTATCACAATTCACCCCGATTCCCAAGTAGTAGCAGAAAAAATTCTACCAGCAAATCTAAAAAAAAAAAAAAAAAGGTTTACAGAATGGGCTTTCTGCAGAATTAACAGTGGAGATCCTTATTTGGAAATCATTCAAAAACAGAAAGGAAGAGTAGTGGCTAATAGTTTTCTCAGTGGAGAGAGGTCTTTGGTGAACTCTCTGTGTTATTCAGTTACTTGTAAATGATCTGAGAAAGAGGAAAAATAATGAGGTGAAAAACAACCTCCTGCTGCTGCTGAGTTATTCAGCACAGGCAAGGTTTGGCTGAGAAAAATTACAGGAGGACCTCATGATACTGAGAGAAAAAATGGTAGGTGAAATCCAATGTAGATAAATGTAAAGTGATACTCATGGAAAAAGAAATTAAGATGTCTAATTATATGGACACAGTGATGAGCTTTGCGTTATCTGTGAATGAGTTTCAGGGTTATAAAACATCATTTCATTGCCCAGAAGCAAATGCCTGGAAAATTAACACGATGCTATAAATTATTAGGAAATAGAAAACAAAACAGAAAACAAGCCATTACTTAAATTCATCCTAAATAGTGTGTGCCATGTGGATTGCTCAATCTCTAGGAGAGTATAGAAGTATTAAAAAGATATATGACAGGAAATGGTTTCTGTATAAGGAGCAGTTAAAAATCAGTCGCCTAGAAGAAAGCTGTCAAAAAGTGACCCAAATCAGAAATGGCATGGTGACGGTGAATAGAAGGTCACAGTTCACCGTCTCTTCAGATAGAAAAAGCAGGAGAGCAGTAATTGAAGCAATTAATCACTAGCAAAACAAATAAAATAAGATGCTTCTTTAAAAAAAAGTAGAATGTTAATATTACATATCTCCTGGGACTCAAAAATGGATTAGACCAGTTCATAGTCTCAAAAAGTGTATCAGTTCAATCGCTGGAACATGGGAAATTATTCAAGGTAATTAGCACTGTGCACTTGCTCTGGTTTAACACTCTTCCAAGAATCCGTTATTGACCATAGTTGGGAACGGGTTGCTAGATAGATGGACCTTTGGTCGGAAGTCCTTTGGAGGATGGACCTACGGTCCTCCTTACATTTTAACAGTACTGAGTACAAATTACCGTTCTTGAGGTAAGAATGGTAGTCAAGATTACCTTTTCCATTGCCTAGCTAAATTTGGCCTGATACTTTGCATTCTCTGTATTCCAGTGGCACATAGAAAGGGTTAATGAAATTGGAGTTGGTGGCTTAAGTTTAGCTATTTGGCTTTAACTTGATCAGAGAAGCGCAGGTCTCACTCAGTCAACACTGGTGTTTGCAGAGTAAAGGCACTAACAGCATCACCTTTCAGCTAAGACAGATGTTTGACTCCATAAACTTCTCCTTCCCTTCAGTGATCTTTTAAGACAACCTATTTGACTTTCTTCTGGAGGAGCGCAAAAGAGGAGATGCACTGACTTAGTCCTAGCTGTTAAACTGTGGTTTTAAGTGTTATAATCTCCTAGAACATATTATTTAATATAATGGTACACTTCAAGAGAGACAGCAATGGAAACGTAGCATAGTGTTCTTGCATTCTCTGTGGTAACTACAGAAGTCCATTAAAGCTGTTATTCTAATATAATTTCAGATAGATCAGTGACACAAACAGCACTGTTATGAGAACTCTTTGGGATGGGTAATAGCTGCCAGGACTGTATTTCTACCAGGGATCCTTCCAGAGCACAATGTTAAGACCTAAAAAGAAAGGTCAGATTTTCTGTGGGCATAAACCAGCACTATTTTTTAGGGAAGTGAAATAAATTACAGTCGCATAGCACTTGGCTCTGCTTAAGCCAGTTCTTTATTTCTTCAATTTCTTCTCCTGATCTACACCAGATTCTGAGATAGCTGAACGACAGAAGTGACACTTTAATTGGCAATTACAGTACAAAATTGTCCAGCATCTGCATTTAAAAAAAAAAAAAACCTTAAGAATGGCTACATTATTGCTGAAATGAAGGAATTAGTCAAAGTCAAATGGGCTAGAGTCCTAAGTTTACAAGTCTTAGTGACATCATGATGAGAGTGGACTATGAAATATGTTGAAAAACGTGTAAAAATAGAAAGTTACAAACAGGAAGATTATCTTTTGAATAGCATGAGCTTCATTATCTAATTGTCTAGGAATAGCTAATATAGACATCATTTCTAAATGATAAGGATGATAAAGTAAGTTAATGCAAAAGTAAAAATGTAAAGGACATATTAAATATTCTTAAAAAAATAAAAGTTTATTTACAATGCTCTTAGACTATACTCATCAGCATTTTCTTCTACTGATAGTTTAACATTAGATCTTCTACTCTCTTTTGTATTTAGTTCTTAATAGGATAAACATCCATAAAAGTTATCCATTCTCTCAGCTCTTCAAGCTATGCAAGTTGAAGATAGTGCCATATTTTAATTAAAATATGAAAATGGCAATTCTATTTATTTTTAAATAATGAGGATGATTACAGAATAACTTACCCTGGCCTGATGAAACCTGACATTTATTTCATTATTTGGCAGGAGCCTGGACATGTACATATTCTCTGTTCCTTTCTGACAGAAGAAAAAACTATTTTTTAAAGCACATTCTGTAGCCAAATACTAATAAAAATCTTTCAACATTTATTGAGTAACAAGCTGTTTATTTTTGGAAGCTGTAAAGTGCATGAAATTCCTATGTGATTTGCAATTGGTAGCTAAGTGTGGCAGATGGGATACAGTACTGAAATATCTGAGATATTATATTGGGAAACTTTTCATAGACTTGTAGAAAATCTTGATTTTGCTGAGAAGATAAAACTTTTAAAAATATTAAATTCTGTACACAACAAAAAAAATCTGAAACAAAATAGTTTCAAGATCAAATTAAAAATTATCTTAAATAATTAACAGTTTTTAAAGAGTTAATATTAGGCATGGTGTGATAGCAATATTTCCTTTACCCTTAGTGAAAGAAAACATGACTGTAGTAACGGAGACATGGTTTGCTTAGAGAAAGTTGAAGGCTCAGCAGGCATTTTCATTGCTTCTGTGAAACCAGGCTAGATATAACCACATTGTAAATGCTGTGAGGGCTGGTACTTCATAGCAGCATGACTCTAATACGTCACATGAATATATGTGCTGTACTGAGATACATTAGTGGGCAAATAGGGGACCAAGGGCATATCCTGCAAAGAAAAATGTGCATTCTTAATTTATATAAAATTCAGCACATTTATATACAGAATTTTAATACAGAATTATGAACATGTGAATTATAAATCCCAGAGAATCAGTAAGATTCTGCAAATACCTCTTTTTTGTCTTTCCATCCCCATTGGAAACATAGAAAGCAAGGAACAGAAGATCTAGAGATCCTAATAATTAAATATAAATATAAATATAACTTATGGGCTCTTGTGGGTTTACATAGCGTACATCCCAGAACTGGGTGGTACAATCTAACCTCTTGAGTGACTTCAAGAAGAACAAGAAGTCAGCTTATTTTAATGTTTAAACTTAAAGCTATTACTTCACATATAAGCTCAGCATCTCTTCTTCTCTTAGTTAGTAATTTCCTCAAAGCTCAGCTTCTCAGTGTGGTAAAATTATTGCAATCCATGCTAAATGTTTTTTGGAGAAAAATTGGGTCAAGTTTGAATAACCTAAAAGGATAAGATTTATTACCTTTCAAATAATATCTGCATCATTTGAAGCAGCTCTGAACTGGCTGTGTGATAAGACAGGAAAACTAATGTGCTCTCTCAAAGAAAAAAAGGTGATCCAAAAAGCCTAAAGAATTCCTTCTACTTGCCAAAGACTTCATTTTACCTCTATTTGTATCAATGAGGTGTGAAAATTGGTTTGGGTTGACTAAAGTACCAGTAAACTGCAGCCACAACATTTCTGCACTATTTACTGCAAAAAGTAAGATTCACTTTGCCATTAATGCTTGGATCTCAATGAAATAGCTAACATCGAGACTGAAGCTGTTGGCTGCTAAAGTGAGATTTCTACTGAATAATCATTAGAGACTGAAAGTTTTGCTGCAATTTTCAGTTGATACTTTTGACAGAGCAGAAAGGTGCTGTAAGCCACAGTATTCTGGCATATGTCCACTTTCTCGCCTGTCTTATGGGTGATCTGAAATAATAAAACAAAAATGCTGTGGTAGCTATTAAAGCTCTCCCCTGAGCGATTTAAAAAGCCAGAAAGGTCTTCATCAGTTAAGACCCACTGTTTAGCATGACACTTAGTTTGGGCTTCTGTTTTTAAAAGAATCACACAGAAAAGAGACTGAGATTTTACTTCTGCGTAAAGCTCTCTTCCTTTTTTCCTCAGCCGGGAGTTTTGCCCACAAACATACAATCTCTTTTGTTTTAGAGAGTTTTGTAACAAAGTTCAGGCTAATTTCTAATGAAGTTCAGACTTATTTTTGCTCTGCAATTTTTCTGGTTTTGTTTGTCTGGTCCAAGATAAAATTCTCTCTTTTCAAAATAAGTGACTTGCAGCTATGTATGATTTTCTGTGGAAAAAGTGAAGGAATAGATAATCCATCATAAATCTTATCTCTCTGGAAGAAATTGCTATTTCTACACAGCTATGGCTACAGGAGGAGTTGCCAGATCATTTAAGCATGCTCTTGGTATGTTCCTTTGGTGCAGACACAGGAGAAAGATACCCTTCTGTGGTTTCTCTCCTATTCCTCCTCAAAGCTACTGTCATCTTTTCAAAGATGATGGAGCCAGGAGTGGAGACCAGTGGAGGACCGACCATGTCAAAATTAGCAAGCGGTGCAGAGCTGTGGGAGCAGATCTACAAAGTGAAACAGCTGATGATGAGGACTCACTGTCCACCCTATCTGTCTGGGCAATTTGGCATCAGACTAGCTGCAGTAGGTACCACGGAACGAATACTTGCAAGCAGTCAGTGCACATTTAGTTGTGCATCTTCTGGTTTAGTTTGATCCTACAGAACCCAGCTTGGGAACTCAGATACCCACACTGCGATGCGATGCAAACCTGAGCCCAGTAAACAGAGTAACAGGGAGATTCGCTTGAAAAACAACCTGCCTATATAAAGTGGAGCACTAACAGAGAGGCAACTACACAGTGTCATTAAAGATGGTTTAACAGCTCCCTGATGTGCCATAACTAAATGCCTGCATTTCAGGTTTGATGACTTGACTAGGTAGAAGAATTTCGAGGCAATAAGAACTTGGACAAAACTTCAAACGGAGGAAAACTAACAAAGGTGTTTTGGACTAACATCTTATTGTAATTTGCTTAGCCTTAGCTGTTTCCACCTGGATTCATTTACTGCGGGTTTAATATACTATCTTATTTTCTTTACATACTTCACTTAAGTGTTCAATTGGAGTAGAGTAACTGACCTGTTTTTAACTCCCATCTCCGTCATTCTCCTCTCTTCACCTGCTATCCCTGTGATACCCTGCAGCTTGTGTCGGATACACAAATCCTCTAGCCACTAGAACATGCACAGCTGACACTCCCTTATTTTTAAATTTATTTGCTTTGTTTCTTTCTCATCATATTGATTGGAATTTTAAAATAACGTCTGAATCTATGATAAAGAGAAATATGTTAACAAAAAAAAAAAGCCAGGAATTTTATCCTCCTCATATTTACATTGCTATCAATCATATGCTTTGCAATGATAAACTATGGATTAATATCAGTATCACAGCAGATAAAGAGATTTATGAGACAAAGATTTAAAAGACTGCATAAACTATATGGAGTGAGTGCAGAGGGAGATTCAGAAAATTTCAAATGTATTACGAAAGAACCTGGAATAATGTGAGCTGGAGCTATTTAGATTTTAATACAATAAGTGGAAGAAAGATGGCGAGGACACTACTGAAACAAAATCCCCTAAACAGACTAAGATCCATTCACCCTCAGAAGAGAGCTCACATATCAAACTCAAGAACAGACAGAAAAAATGTATTTATACAGCCAGGTTATAAACCCTTTAACATAACAGTTTATAATGGAAGTGGTGACATGACCTTTACTAGACCTCTGAAAAAGCACCACTATAATCAAGATAAAGAATGACACGGAATCAAAGGTGCAAGAGGTCTTTATATTTCAACAGCAAGGGAGAGACAGGTCTCATAAGTTAGAAACATCAGTGCTCTGATGACAGAAATTACATGGCAGGGGACAGGCTTCCTGTATGATGAGGTCAATAAAAGGAAAAAATGAAAAAAACAAAGAAAAAGGAAAGGATGTCATAGCATTTGCACTTCAGCAAAACAAAAGGCTGGTTGGAAGCATTAGTGAAACTTGACTAATGTATATAGAAATGTAGAATTTGAAGTAGTCTTCAATTTGAAGAGATTTTTCAATCCTTTATGCTCAACTATACTGTACCTAGAGGGATGTTTAAGTAAGTAGGAACATTCTCAGATTGCAGGAGGGGAGAGTAGCTATTATTGTTAGACATTTTCTTCAGAATCCATTTGAGCTAAAATTAGCAAAACATTTACTGGGTATTAGCAATTGAAAAAAATATCTGCTATAGTAACAAAAAATACAAGGAGAAAAAATCACAAAATAGAGAAAAATAGCTGTATGAAAAAGAAAAAATATATATTTGTTCTGTTTAGCTTTAAATATTTTCATTTTTCTAGATTATGATATCTAATCATAATAGGAGATAAACTCAGTGTTGACCTAAGAGTGCAGAAGATATTTTCGTTCTTGACAAACATTTATTACTTTGTTTAAGTTCACAATTTTCATAACTCATTTTAAATGCTATCTAGCGCTATTTGCTGGCACAAGAAGCCATTCATATAACTGCTCTCCATGGTGCAAGGTGTAATGCTGTGATAATAGAGAATAAAGCATGTCATCTGCCTTTAAAAGTTATATTTCAGGCATTATTCAGGGAGAGATTTTTACTCTACAAAGTCATCTAAGGGTCTTACAAGAATTCGCAATACTGTTTATTTATCATATAATGATGTTGAGGGCAGTTTTCCTCTTTTATTGATGTTGTATGTTATTATACAACAAATCCCGATTAAATTAATCAATGTCACCAAAAATAGAAAGACTAGGGAGAAATTCCAGGCAACTCTTTACCTTTAATACAAATTATTTCTCCCTTCACCACACTTTATTTAGAATTAACAGTCATTCACCAGCATCAGCACTTGGATGGTGTCGTTCACTACACTCCTTAGAAATTAACAGATTCATGCACTTTTTATAGAGCTGAGCAAATGAACAAATCATTTACTTTAGGAATCTGTGGTCCCCTGATAGTCATAACTTATTCAGCAAAAATGGTTTTGTTTATTTGATTTTCTGCTAAGAGGAGCAGGAGGGGGCAGTTCCAGCAGTCCTGATGGGTAACCCTTTGGGTAACTGACCCAGCCTTGACTGCCTGGCTCCCTCCCTCGCTCTGAGGGCCCTCCTGACATGCTAGCTAAGCTGCCACTTGTCAATCTGCTTGCAAATGTAAATCATAAACTCTAATCACCAATATGCCGCTCTTTAAGGTGTGTCAGCCTCAGATGGCTGAGCTTTCCAGTCATTATCGATTCAAGAGACAACACGCCCAGGCGGTTCAAAAGACGTACTTCGTTTGTGAAGCCGGAGGCATTCAGCCATTTTAATCTTTAGAACAAGTCTCGTGATCACTATTTAGACCATCTCATGTTATAAGTAGGAAGAATTTAGTACCCGAGAGTGCATTACAACTCTCCTACTGCTGCCTTTCAGCTATATTGCAGATGGCAGCCCCTTTATATTGAGAGAATTGAGGCTGCTTGAAGTCCGTGGGTCCCTTTGTGGCCATGAGCTTTAATGCTGCCATCAGGAAGCACTCAGCACACATCCTCTGCAGACTAAGTACAGCAACATCAGTGTTTCATTGTTTTCAGCTGATATCCGGCCATCCAAGGCCTTGTCCTCTAGTAGCAGTGGGTACTGAAGTTTCATAAAGCTTCCCTCACTTGACGAGAAAGCCTCAGGTCTCCGCTGGTGATTCAAATTCCTCCTAGCAGCGCATAAGAGCCTAACTATATTCCAGATACATTTCTTTACTGCCTTGAAAGTGAGAACAATGTATTTATATCTGAGCCTAATGTGCTTCTAGAGAAATCTCCTCTGACCAAACATGAGCTGCTTACGCAAGGAATGGATAGCGCAAGCTTTAATTTCTCTGCTGTTGTTATTGCTGCGTAAAATAAAATGGGCCTTAAGAGAAGATGCAAGATTCACAGTCCTTCAAAGCACCATACTATGAACTCTTACAAACTTCCAGTAACATTTAGTGATAAACATTATATTACAAATATTATTTTTTTTAATTCTTCCAATAAACATCTAATCACAGAAGCATTGAGTTTGCTTTTGAAGGCACACACACTGATAAAATGTGTTCCTCATGGAAAAATAATACAAGGAGCACTAGCATGCCTAATGCAAAATAATGTGAAAATACACAGAATTTTTAGTATTTGAATCAGAGTATTGCTAAGCGTGTTTCAGATAACATAGAAGTTAAGCTTAATATCAATGGCTCTGGAAGACACTGCAGCTCTTGGACACTAATACAAATGGAGAGCTGATTATTGCCTTTTTATAAGACATTCCTTGTACTGCTGCATATAGCATAGCATGATAGCGATACCTGAGTTTGTAGCATAATTAAACCATATAGTTAGTGGTCACCAGGAATACAATCTCAGCCTTGTCAGAAACTTGTGAGTGAAAGTGTTTTTAAAAATCCACAGAATTGTGACCAGGAGGAGGAGACAGACGCTGAAAACAATAATGCTTCAAAAGCATAAACTACAAAAGCAGTGGGACGATTTCTTCCACATGCTTGTTCTTCATTTTGTGCAGACCCCATAATTCCTTGCACTGACTTCCATAGCTCGCAGTAACTCATATGAGTTTTGGCAAATATCAGCAAAATGGTTTATGGGAGTCTGCTAACAATTTAGGAGAATCTGGATGGGATATTTTGTTCCAATGAAATACCATTTTCAAAGAACCTCTCTGAAGTAAAATACAAAAAGCTCTCAGCCTTCCAGATGATCATGTCATTTGCTCTTGTGTTGTTTGATAATTTACATTTGGTTTTGTTATTATTTACCGTGTCTATGCTATGCCCATTGTGTTCTATTATCTATGTCCATCCTTAAAATATCCATTGAACTAGCCAACCAAGAAATGGATTAATTGCAGTTGCATTTCATGCAAATTGAGGAATTCAAAATTCAGCATAAACTGCAGAATTATGGCCTGGCTCCAAAAGTCTTTAGATGACAGTATTTAGAACAAGCTGCAGATATTTGATTTCTGATTAAAAATAGAGCAGTCAGCAAATAATTTTTCTGAGAATACTGAGTTGATTTAAAGGCACGGAGTCCATTTGCTTTTCTTACATGTTATAAAATTATTAAAAATGATTAACTAATTCATATTGAATGTCCGTCTATGCCAGTATTCTGCCTCCTACATTAGCCAAGGTACATTGTTTAATATAGGACGCTCAGAAAAGGCCATAGCACATACAGAGTGATCTCTCCCCAGATATGTCCTCCCAGCTTCCAGCAAAGACCAGTTGATGGACTACCTGAAATGCAGGACACATATGGGTTATTGTGTTTAATCATGAGTCCATCAAAGTATGGATTCATGATTCTATCCCCTATGAGTTTGTCTAGTCCTCTCTTGAATTCACTGATAACCCTGTGGCAATGATTTCTGAAATTTATTTGTGTTGTATAAAATAGCGAAATCTCTATTTATATGTTGTGTAAAATCTCACTTTTGACTGTTTTAAGCCTGCTGCCTGACAAAATCAGTGGAAGATCTCTGTGTCTATAGTTTGAGGAAGAGTAAATAATTGTACCTTAGTCATCTTCCCGACTCTTTCCATCACAGACCACCTCTCTCCTTGACTCAGCTATTTCTTTTCCAAGCTGAGCAGTCCCACTCCACTTTGGTCTTTCTTGGAAGACAGGCAATCATCATCCTTGTCATCCTTCTTTGGATCCTTCTGACTTCTTCTATTCTCTTCTAAGATGACACTCACCTGCAAGAATACAAATTCAGGCATCACATGAATGATACAACTATGAAGTGCTTTTTTCTGTATTGCTCCCAGTTCCTTTTCTAACAATTCCTAACATTCTATTTTCCTTCTCTACGGCCTCCCAAAGGCATAAAGATATTTTCAGAGCACTGGACCTTATTGACTCTAAGATCTCTTTCCTGACAATTGGTATTTTAGAGCCTATTACTTTATAAGTATCACAGGATTTATTCTGAATATAATATGCTATTTTGTCATACGTTCACTCACAATCATGGTTCTTGCAGCTATTCTTTCCAAATCATAAGCAAATATAAAATTTAATCCTATTTTAACACCACATTGTAAATAAAATATTTACTACAACATAAGCAGGTCATTCTAAAAACGCTAAGAAGAAAAATGAAAGGTTGTCTCAATAAATCGCAGAAGATTGTGAACAATGAAATTACCTATAAAATGCCCACGGGAAAAGTATACAGTTCTTCTTTTTAGCATATCATTAGTGTTCTGAAACAAATCAAACATGGCTTTCATATTATGTACTTACTGAGAAAGAAGTATACAGTTCTTTAAGTCTTTTTACCAGTATATTATTACAGGGCCACACTAAGCATACAAATATATCATCTTGTCAGAATATATTTATTTACTTTACAGAATAGTCAGAAAGGATACACTTTATACTTTAGACCCATGCCTCTGTGACGCCCGAATAGCCAGATGTTCACAAGCTGTGTTTCTGATTCCTGTTACACAGGAAAATATACAGACTGGGATGAACCTTTGCAATAGTAATGTCTGGGGGAGGGTGGGGTATAGGCAATATACAGGCAGGCAGAATGCTAATGAAGAACAAAGACAAGTAGCAAATCTGAGGTAGTGTTATCTACTGAAATGCCAACTAAAAATAATATGGATAGGCATATTTGTCATAAAGCGTTCTTTCTTATTATAACACTTTCCAATCAATGTTGAAGAATGCCGATTTTGACACGTTACTAAACATCTTTTTTGTCCATATGAAAAAACATGTAAAAAAATCACAATGGAAACTTATTTTGCACTTACACTAATCATACTTTAAAATGTCTGCAGCTGTAAGGCAATAGAACCTGTAAAGGAAATATCATTCTCTAAATCTTAATAGAGGATTATTTTGAGAATGTTTTTTGGTTACATTTGGTTTTGAGAATGTTTTGGTTTTTATACATAAAGTGTACATTGTCAGTTTT
Organism: Struthio camelus; assembly: GCF_040807025.1. Lineage (NCBI taxonomy): Eukaryota > Metazoa > Chordata > Aves > Struthioniformes > Struthionidae > Struthio > Struthio camelus. Next base: position 51,650,502 of record NC_090982.1, read on the forward strand.
GCATATTTTTCTCAGTTCTGCTAACACTCATTCCATAGTAATATGGCAGAGAGATTCCTATCTGAGATGACATTAATGAATGAATATTTGGACTATGACATTTGGGGAGAGGTAAATAAAAGTCGTATGAAAGACCTCTCTTTCATAAGAGAGGAGATGTAAAAAAAAAAACAAAACTTACACTTGGATTAAAAATTGATGAAAAGAACCACGATAACCCTAAAATCAATCCCACAGAGAAACCACTTGTTACTCCTATTTATTTCTTTTTAACATATGAGGGAAGGATACATGCTGTTTCAGTAACAAACTACAGCCAAACATAACCGGAGAAAATCCTTTGACACATATGTGAATCCATTTAATGATAAAAGTTCCCTTTACAGCCAAGAGTTTAGTAGGATTCCCCAAAAGATTAGGTATTTACATCCACAGGTTATCAAAGAATATTTACGTCTCTGTATTAGAGGATAAAATTTGACCATTATTTGATTAGGATTAAAAGGAAACTTCTTTAGTTTTCTCACAGATGCTTCTGAACCTTCTTGGCACACATTTCATAGGAATACTTCACTATTTTCTATGCCTCATGTAGTTGACCCTACTCTTTTTCAGTGCGCATATATAAACTGGGGAAATGAATAAAGCAAAATACTCCTACATAAAGCCTCTGGTCTTCGTCTGTCAGACCTACCCAACTTGCAAATCCTTAAAATGGGCTTGGATTCTGAATTTCCGCAACAACATCAAAATCTCACTTGAACTAATGATAACAATATCATGACAAACTTACAGCAGGCATACTTGATTAAAATAGCAATATAGACATGGAAAAAGTCTATTTCTTCTTAGATTAAGAGACAGCTTGTAATTTCAGTTTCGCCTCCAGAGAGTGCATTTGTCCCATTAGGGAACAAGAGCCAGTGTCACCTGGCCTGATACAGCTGCTCCAACTCGGGAAAATTTGCAGTGCTATCACAGGCACCAAGACATTGGATATTCTCTTTTATTCTCTGATTCAGTTTACTCTGCATAAATCAAGGTTTCTCATCATTTGCACATGACACTTCCATTTTAAATTAAAATAAATTGCATTATTTCTGTTGTAAAATGTTATTTTAATAGCTCAAAACATATTGCTTTTAATTCAGGTAAAATTTTCAATTTCAACTGCGTATACAGATTTAATCTGCAGTTTAAGAATTTTTCCTGTGGTCTTCCATGCCGTAAAACAAAAGCTCTTTGATTTTATCAAAATAATAAAAGTCATCTGACTGTTTTTTAAGTTCTAGGAGGGGAAGGAGTTTTCTGTCATGGGAAATTTCCACAACTTCATTTTTCATTCCAGTTCAAGAGGCAAAGAAATTTTGAAATGGCAGCATATTCTATAGAACAGAAATTCTAACTGCTGAAGTACTTCTGCTAACATAGGTCATTATTTAGCAAAAGTAAAATATTAGGTTTTTTGGAAGTTCTGCATAAAATGCAAAAGTTTTCATAGAAGCACCTTTAAAACAGGCACTGTTATCTCACTTTTTTGAAAAAATTATCATTTTAGACAGCTAATTTCTTTTGAGTAGCTGTTTTCTGGTCAAAGGAAGAAATTCACTAGGAGACAGCAAGGACAGTAAGGTTCAAAAGTGAATTTGTTAACTGCAAACCAAATTTCCAAAATTAAACAAAGCCAGGACAGATACCTGCAAAAAAAAAAAAAAAAAAAAGCAAGATCTGTCAATTCAAAGGAGTGTTTCTGTTTCATTTTGTCATGTTAGCTCTCCCAGAACTAAAAAGAAAGCTGAGGAAGGATGTATGGCAGGGTTGTATAAATGTTTAACATTTTAAATAAGTGAGCTGACTTTGCTCTTCCCTCTTTTTCATCGTGCTGAAAATGACCAGCATAACTGACACTAAGGAAGAGCACGTATGAAAAAACTGAGACAAAAACCCAGGAAGGTCAAAAATGGACAATCACTTTAATTGCCAGGAGCATCCACTCATGCTTTTGTCAGTTTACAATGTCAGGTGAGATTTTTATGGAGAATGTACTTAGCAATATGGTTTAAATATGTAATATAAAAACTAATCTTGATATCTTCACCTGGTACTGTAAAAAAGGTCAAAAATGTAAGTAGTGCTGAAAGTGTCACTAAATTTCAAGTGCTTTGTGAAAACAGGCTCCTTTTAGAGACCAGTCCGTACTACCGTTGAAGACAATGCCAGCTCTGCTAGACAGTTTCACAGGAGCAGGAATAGCATCACACTGAAGCAAAGGCATTAGCTTCTATGCTTGACCTCAGCGTGACAAAATTTAAGAAATACGAAAATGAGCTGAAAAGGTGTGAAAGCAGAGAAAAGGAGAAGAGAATGGAAGGAGGGAATGAGGAGAGGAGGGAAGGAGAGAAGAAAGGAGAGAAGAAGAAAGTGACAAGGAGGGAGAGGAGAGAAGGGCAGGAGGAAAGGAGGGAAGAAGGAAGGAAGAAGAAGAAAGGAAAAGAAAGGATAGATAGACACAGACAGACATTTAAAATCAGCGTGGGGACTGTTTACTTGTTGGCTGTCATAGCTGTGAACCTAGACTTGAAGGATTTTGTTGTATTATTTTTAGAATATCTGTCTTTGCTTTAAAAGAAGACACAGTTCATACTGACAGTGATGTGTTCTGAAAAGGACAACTTTTAACCTCTGGCATGCCTCTTCCCAATGAAAGGCCTGAATTCAAAAGGCACATGGGATTACGCAGGATGGAGAAGCTTCTTTCTTTCCGTTTCATGAAGAAAAGACTGTCCGTTTAAGGCTGATGGGGCCTGACAATTTCTTCTTGAGGAGACGTAGCCTTCACCTTTCCCAGACTCTCTGGCCCAAGCAACATATTAAAGGGGCAGATTTTCGGCAGGTATTACTTTTTTAGACAAGCTCTGCCAAAGTGGCAGCTCAGAGGTATGGCCAGTAATCCACTTTAGCAAGGTGCTGTGGAAACAAGCTCTCCTTTTCTTTTTTTCAATTGTGTTTGGAAATAACAGGCCACAAAAATGTGGATGAAAGTAGGGGGAGGCCCAGAGACAAGGTTAACACCATACCCTGAGCATCAGCCTTTTTCTAAGCAGCCTGGAAGGGATGCAAAGGACAAATAGTTCATAAAGCTAAAAAAAAAAAAAAAGTCAAACATTTACACTTGTTTAGAGCAAAAATGAGCTCAAGATTTAGGATCTTATCTTTGGAGTGTTTATTGTCTAATTAAGTTAGATTTATCTGTATTCGGCTTTTATACATTGTCAATGGTATTGAAACATGGATTAATAAGAAATGAAAAGCACTGCTATCACCTAAATCCAAAGAAAAACAGTTAAATCTCTTTACTCTGGTTCCTGGAGACTAGGGGTTCACCACATTACGTCCTGACAGCCCGCTTATTGAAATTGTAACCAAGAACACAATTACTGAACAGTTATAGGAAACAAGTTATTCTTTCCTGAGTAAAGTCTGACATTGCTAACTGCTGTGAGGTAATCTACACTGTCATTGCCTCCCCATGTTTCTTCTGAAGACAGTATAAATATAAGCATTGTGAACAGTGTGAGCATAAACCTTCCTGTCCTGTAGCTATCAGTCAAGAGCCCTTCGCGAGCTCTGAACGAACACTGTAGAAAATAGTTCCATACTTCCTACTCCTCACTGAAAGGCTGTCATTGGAAAGTCACGCTTACCTATGGCCCGAAATTAATTTTGGTCTTAACAAACATAAACATATTAGAATTGCCTCTACTTTATTCCGATTATAGACTGAATGAAGATTTTGAAGTAAACAGTCTAGAATATATTGCCCTGTGGACTCTGTACACAGGATCATACCTGGTTGCTGAGAACGAGCTATCCTGCTTCCCAGATACACAAGAATTTATCTTACTAGTAGTGCCCCTGTTTGGCTGAAATATACTTTCAGTACCGGTTGCAAGCATCTCTAAAAGGCCACAAATGCTCATGCAAGTCTGATGCAGCAGTCCTGTTCTTTACTACGAGTCTCACTCAAAATTATTGCCAGTTTCTTCCCTGCCTTAGCACCATAACACTTCACAAAGAAGCATCTGTTTAGTGAGTTGAAAGTCAGTGCAATAATTCAATATAGCAGTGCACAGTCTTCATTCACATGGACTTTAAATGAACATTTTTATGCTGCAAAAGATGTGTGCCTGTTTGACTTTAATGTCTACGTTCTCAATGCCAATATTTTCTGTTTTGCTATATTCAGTTAATCAAAAAGCTACAAAAATAAATGAAATACTTAAAAATAAAATAAAATCCAAAAAATAAAATACATTAAGGTGAAGGTTTTGGAGATTTCCTTGTCAGTCTTCATGTTCCCTCTTGTCATAATTAGCCCGTTGTTTGACTGTGGTTTGCACCTACTGAACTAACAAATTAGAGTTTCAATTAGCGCAGAGGCAGACAAAATCATGACAAGGAGATAGCGCCAAAGATGTCACCTGCTGACTGATCAGTGTTACATTCTGTTAGGAAAAAAATAATTTATTCAGGGTTGATGATTATAGTATTTACTGTAATCAGTATCAGCACTTAGTATGGAAAAAAAGAGTTAAGATGCACATGGAGTCATTCCAGAGAACTTTAACCAGAAACACTTTCTTCGTCTTGGTTGTTTGAAATGGTGAAAGTAACGTTTTAACACGTACTTTTACTAGAAAGAAAAAGAAAATAGGTTCAATAAGTTAGAAAGCTGTTGAATAAACCCTAGCAGAGGCAGAACGTTAACTCCTCATTCAGTAAGTCAAGCCGCAGCAGTGCTGTTGCTTTTTAAGTGATAGGTATCTAAACAGAAAATTTTAGAGTAGATTTTTTGAGTCAATGTGTGCGTGTGTGTATGCATGTAGATGTGAGCTTATGAAATGCCATGGAGGTTTAAGAGAACAAAATCACACAACACATGAACAGTATAGGTTATTCATTACCAATATAACACTAACAAGATGGGAATATTTCATTGCTATACACTTGAAAACAAAAGATCACCTACACCTTGTAAAGGACTCTGTGACCTTCTCCTACATGTCCCTTTTTGCCTCCATCTGGCACTGCTGCATGCCCATACCTGCCAGCTTGGTTGGGGATAGCCAGCAAAATCCCTGCAGAAGGCTCCTCTGCAGGCCGATAACCACACAAGACTCTGGAACACAGTCAAGGGCCAGCAAAACAAAGAGCCATAGAAACTTGCTACATGTTACAACAATAAAGTGTGAAATCCATACGTATCTTCATTGCATTATACTGCCCCTATGTCATCATTACGGCAGAATGACAAAAAAGATGTTAGTAAGTTCTGGTAGAGAGAAATCCCTTCCTCCCCAAGGTAAGAGCCACCCTTGCAGTGAAATAATGTGAGTGAAATAGCTCCAAAGTGAGAAATGAAGTTAAAGAATTAAATATGGAAGAAAAACGTTTCCTGGGGGTGAGAGAGACAGGGTGACTTTCTTAGTTTAGTTAGTTGATGTCAATAGATTGGTGAATTATGTTAAGAAAGATCTACAAAACATGCCATCCTTTTATTTGTCTGTCTGAAGCTCTAAGCAAGTATTTTATAACATAAATAGGCCTGATACTTATTTTCAACAGACATTTCCTTTTTTTGGTAACTGTATTTCAGCAAAATCCAATTCCTGTGAAAATGCACCAGTTTTTATGATTGATCATAAATAAAGTGCTTTTCAAAATTCAAATTATTTCAATCTTCTTCAAACAATATATCCTATTTTTGTTTTTTAAAAGCTATGATTTTTAAAGGTCTGTTATATTGTAAGGAAAAAAATGTATGCAGAGTCATATTTTCTATTTTAGCTAAATGTAATGATTCATTTGATCAGACCTGTTCTAAGTTTCATTTCACAGTATAGTTTATTTTAAAAATATTTTCAGTTGTGATTCAAAACCAAAATAATTTTCAAAATGTCATATTAAAAAACAAGAAAAACTATGAAATTCCCATTGCAAATTCCAAGTTTTATCCAGTTCCAAATCTAAGTTATCAACTGGAAGAAAAGCAAATGAGACAAACATGCACACTCACGGAAGAGATTCATATGAAAATAAACTGTCTTGTAAATTCTCAGCAATAAGAGTATCAGCTGTGACTGCTGTTATAATTATAGCAGAACTGTTAAGTAAACTGCTGCTGCAGGCCAAATCTTGGATGACTATACAGACAAAAGGATTTTAGGGCCACAAAGATGATGAAGAGCCTGAAGCATCTGTCATACAAGGAGAGGCTAAGAGAGCTGGGACTGTTCAGCCTGGAGAAGAGAAGGCTCAGGGGGGGCTCAGGGGGCTCTTATCGATGTGTATAAACAAATATCTGCTGAGGAGGAGTAAAGATGATGGAGCCAGCCTCTTCTCAGCGGTGCCTAGTGACAGGACAAGAGGCAAGGGGCACAAATTGCAGTACAGTATATTCCACCTAAACATAAGAAAACACTTCTTCACCGTGAGGATGGTTGAACAACTGGTTGCCCAGAGAGGCTGTGGAGTCTCCATCATTGGAGATACTCAGAACTTGACTGGACACAGTGCTGGGTAACCTGCTCTAGGTGAGCCTGCTTGCGCAGGGAAGTTGGACCAAATGATCTTCAGAGGTCCCTTCCAACCCCATCTTTTCTGTATTTTTTTTTTGGATTTTGTAAATGCCTTTTTATTTCTGGGTGCCTAGGCAAGGATGATATAGATCTCATTATAAATATAGCTTAATGAAAAAGAAGTCTGCATTCATGGCTAGTCTTGAGCTATTCAAAATGCAGAGCAATCATGCTGACTTCATTTCCCCAAATTACTAACTAATTATTAACTTAAATTACTAACAAATTATTAACTTCAGTTTGAAAGTAGCAAAATTTTGAGTTTTTTAGTTATTAAAAAAAAGGTCACTAGGAATGAAGAGGCATATGAAATTACTACAAAACTGCAGGATGTCAACTCAAAACTAGATAGATATGGAATCTAAATTGGCTTTTGTTCCTTATCTGCATGAGGTTGAAATTCCTACACTAAGTGTGTATTGTTTAGATCATCAGTTCTGGTTTAGAAAGCTCATCTTCTGAGCAACTTCAAAGCATCTAGCTGAAAGTTGATTTATTAAAACTAGTTATTACAGATATTCATTTATGAGGAGTTCATCAGATCAAAAGGGTGTGTTTTTCAATTTAAACAAAAAAGACAGATACTTGTTCCCGATGAGTTCTTGTGTATGGTGGGGGAGGTGAAGGGGAGAGCGTTAAATATATAAATTACAGTCTCAAACATATGAAGTCACTGTCCACATGATTTTCTTGTGAAATAAATAGTTTCCAACATCAGTTATATATTTGGACTTCATCCTGTCATGAGTGCCTAGGAAATGACATTATATTTTTCATTTTAAACAGTGGTTAAAATGTTCATAATACAAATAAGTTTTCTTATCTCACTGCGATGAACCCTGTATTCAGGATACTAAAAAAACTTCTGAACAATTACATTAAAATAAACAACTATGCTTTAATGATTTATTTCATATAACTTGAAGAGATAGGATTTCATACTACAGACATTAGACACTGTTAGACCATTAGAGATTATTCATAGCGCACAGAATATAATCTGAACACTGACATTATCTATTGTTCCTTCCATAAGTCCTTGCAGCATTATGTTGGAAATACAGAAAATAGTGAGACAGAATAATGCTACCAAGTGGTGATTTGAAAGGAGTTAAGGATGTCTGATTTCATAATTCAATTTCTCTGTAAAATTTAAGGGAGTACACCTTGGGCTATGAACAAAAGTAAGTTAATAAATTACAAGAGAAGAATCACACTATCATTATAAACCAGTAAGGAAGAAGTAAGGAAAATCAATACTGTAAGTCAAAAGAGAGAAAAATTTTAAATAGTATCTTTAGGCTTTTTAATTGGTCCATAATAGGACACCAGTTACATGGGAGAAACAGGTTCTACAGACTTGAGACTTGGAAATGGCAGAGGAAGACAGAGCACACTTCTTGACACCTGTATGGTTTCTGAGCACTTACCCTAAGTTATTGAAAGAGTCATTGAAGCAAGGTAGATTTCTAGGCTTGCCTATGGAAACTTCAGTGAAATCAGAGCATCTCTGGAAAATGCCTAAAATTTTTCAGATAAAATGCCAAGTCTACAATTTTTTTTCTTTTTTGTCAGACACTGGACCGCAGACATAGAAGTTCATATGAAATAGCATGAAGTTATGCCATTTTCATTTTGCACGATTAAGAGCCTCAGAGCTCAAAGGACTTAAAATAATCCATTTGAAGTTTAAGGGTTTCAAATACTCAGAACAGATTTCACAGAGCTCTGAAAACGGAGGCTCCAATGGCATATTGTCACTTCTTAACTAAGAGCTGAAGAGGGGAACTGCGACTCTTGCTCAATGGGAACTGGGTAAGGCAGCAGACTTCTTGCGCCATGAAGCACTTGCTGACTGTGGCCCTTGACTGCACCAGAGGGGCTGGCGTGGCAGGTGCCCTGGGCAGGGACGCTCCTCTGGAAAAGGCTGCAATTGCTGGCAGCCTCGTGTGAAGAGGCCCCAGTGAATAACACTTCCTTTATTCTCTTTCTCTTTAATGGTGCACCTACTGGCAACAGGATGGATGATACCCTTTTGTTTAAAACTCCTCGATGGAAGGCCAAGAACTTGGTTGGGCTTCTCACAATGCCAAACACTTTGCCTTTGTCCACAGTTAAGAATGGACTTATTTTAAAATAAGGCTAAAAATCCCTATTTTTAGAATCTTGCAATGAAACAAAGGAATGGTGTGTCTAATTACTTTCTCCAATGAAGCAAAAACGTCCTCTAGGAAGAACACCACATTAGAGCTTTATGCAGAAATAAGATTCTCTCAGAAAGGGAGAGAGAAGAGAGATTCAGACTTGATTTTATAGCATTACTATCTTTCAGTTTCAACTACAGACTCATTACCATGAATCCATAATGACAGGTATGTGATAGGTTGGGAACTAATGTCCTAGCTGAAACACTGCAAAAATTATTAGGAAAGAGCAACTGGAGGTGAAATGAATGATTACAAATTAGATCATATATTCCAAAATATTTAAAGGGCTGTGAAAAATGGAAAGAGAAATCAATGACAGTGAAGATAAATCTAAGCTAAGGGATGGGGTGGAGGTAATCTATTATCTTTACAAGTAACGTGAAATGGATGGTATCCGAAAACCCAACCCCTTCACTGTAGCTACTGCATTAACAGTACAGAAAGCATGAACGCTACCACAGATAACATGAATTACAGGGACTGGTTTCTTACCAGTCTGCTTACTAAGAAGTTACATGAATATTTTCCAAAAATATGCATGAAATAACATGCAAAGATTTATATGAAAGTGCTTCTGAGAAAAAAGAGACACGTCCAGTGATCCTATCTTCTTTTTACAGAAGTAGACTATAATACTATGATAACAGCACTTGCTGCTCTTATTTATGGATGTGTATTGGTTGAAATAGGTTGCAAAAGAACAAAAACAGTAGCTGGTTAAGAGTTAATTTCCTATGCAACTTGTGATATTCTGTTGTTTTTTGTTTGGTTGGGGTTTTTTTGGCAGTATCCTACAGAGATTTCATAAAGGTGTTATATAAAATACAACTGAAAACCTAATGTTTATTTAAACTGGTTTTAGCTGAGTGATTGTGAGTGCTCATGTCCAGATTCCGCAAAGCACACCCATAATTTCATGTGCAGCAGAAATCTCACTGAAGTCAGTGGCACTGATTAACTGTTTGAAACTGGTCCTGGGCTTTAGGACCTCTTAACAGCAGGGGCCCAGCACGCTCTGGTTTGCAAGGGCTGGTGTGACCAGGGAGAGGAAAGAGGCAGAATACATACGGGTGTACACTTCAAAGTACTGCAGGAAAGGAAAGAAGGATGTCAGTTGATTGCTCTTTTCTGCAGGAATGTGTGGAGGAAAATAAGTGAAAGAGAGGTTGAGGGCAAGAAGGAAAGGAATGGATTTAGTTAAAAGGGAATAACCTAACTAAAAAGTGAGAGAGGAGACACTATACAAAAAGGAGAAAAAAATCAAAGACATGGAGGAGGAGGTAAAAGGATTAGGTGTAGACCAAGCTTCATTTAGTATTTCCTACCAAAAATCCCAGTTGGACCATTTTTAACTGGATTGGGACCAGCTAGCTAGGAAACAAATATAAATAAATAAATAAATAGCCTACAACAGTGTGTTCATCGCAACTGGTTATTATACAGTGGAAATAGTTCATGGTCTGTGAGAGATCAAAATACATTTAATGTTCATAGGAGTCAATGAGCCTTTGAAAATAGATCTCAATTTACCTTTATAGTATCTGTTTTCCTGACAGACAGGGAAGTCAATGTGGGATAGGAACTGGTACTGGATGGCTGCTCTTGCACCATTAGACTTATGAAATGAGTGTTGCGGAATATTTTCTTTTTGCTGATCCACATTCAGGTACCCTTCCCTGTCCATTTAAATTGTTAAATATTTGCCGCTATAGAGGTTTTCCTTTGTCAGGTTGTAGTATGCGAAATCCCGATAAATGAATGCTAGTATACTATATTAACAATTATAGATTAGCAAAGAATGTGAAAGTAAAATTCTTTTCATTTTGTTTACAAGTTCCACTTCTTTACAATGAAATAAATTGTTTCCTCTTGTCTCTATTTTTTAGGTATATACATGCATATAGATAATGTAATACTTCACTAGACAGAAAAATATCATCATATCATTCTGTTTGCTATCTGAAAGAGTTGCTATTTGACCATGAAAACACTTAAGAGTTTGTTTGGGGTTTTTTTCCCCCAAACTTCTTTTTCAACAGCTGACCACTGAAGAGCTTTAGGCAAAACAACTTTACTCATGTACTGAAGTCCTGATTACCTACGTATACGACTTTGACCTTAGTGGATTTCCTGACATGACTAAAGATTATTCAAATTAGAAGAAAAGTTGGCAATACAAAGAAATACTATTATAACACTGAAAGATGTCTTATATGTTTCATAAGCATAAATATATTAGTGGAATCTTTCTACTACTGAATACTAAAGGTACTCCACTCAAATCAATGGATAGCTTGTGATACAGAACAAAGCTACAATCAGAAAAAAATACCAATAACTTAACGGCTGTATTTCATAGTGTTATACAAATATTTAGTGTGTGTATATATATGTCATTTTTAGGGCCATATAATTTTAGTATATATTAAAGTATATAGTTAGTATATATTATTTAGTATATATTATGTATTACATTAAAAATAAATTATAATACAATTTGTTGAAAATAGATAATTTTATCTTGCACTGCAATGCATTTTAAATGATCACATTAAGTAGATTTCAGTGATATTTAATTCTATTTTATAGCAATCTAAAATAAAAGCCCAAAAGAAATTAAAACAAAGTACATCATTAAAAATTCTAGTTCACAATTGCAAAACACATACTGGGAAACATAAGACACTCAGGTTTTGGAGGAATGGTGCAGTGTCACTAGCAAACATCCATATATCAGCTTTCCTGATTTTAAGAAAAGAAAATAAACAATCACCATATTTAGGCTTTTCCTGAAACTGATGTTCGCGTTCAGAGCACTGTAAATTTGGTAAGATCTTACTTAATGCTAATTCAGAAAGTGGATAAGAGAAACCTGCTCCCTCACAGTCCAGCAGCTAGCTACGGCCCCGGCGGTGCTGCATAGCTTCAGGGCAGAGTTGCCTTCCAGTTGGGGTTACGCCACCAGATCTCATAAACAGGCAAAACACCAGCTATCCTTCACAAAATTCCTACAGAAGAAAAAGGCTTTACTTGCTTCACTAAATCAGACACTAAGTGACTACACAAGCTCTAAGACTCTTGGGGAAGACACCAGCTGTTCGTATCTCTGAAGTCAGTCAAGCTTTATGTTTGCTGGCTCGAGAGGGGGAAGAGCAGAGATGCATCAGCTCACGGGAAAAATCCGTCTCTGAGATAGAAATACCCTTTTGCATGTGACTACTACTAAATCCTGCCAGGAAATGAAATACATCTCCTCATCTTACCTTTGTATCTAGACCTGCTTCTACTCTTTTTGCTACATTTCTGGCACCCAAAACACTGGGGATTTGGGAACTGCCTTGCTTCTTAAGCCCTTGCAGAACAGCAGGGCATGCCAGAAACCTAGGGAAGAAGAGTTTTCTACCTCCTCCTTTTCTTTCCACTGCCTGACACCATCCTTCTCTTGTTCTTCAATATTCTGATTGTGAATTCAAGCCCACATTCGTGACATTGATTTATAAGCATTCCTTATTGAATTTCTCTCCCTGCTCCAGCATTACTCCGTGCTCCTTCTGCAGTTTTCTGTTATGTGCTGTTAATAACAACACATGCTGTGACTGTCAGGCAGCTGAATTTTTCAAAGGTCAGATCTGTTTGAAGCTTCTCTTGGCAAATTCATTTCAAGTTACCATATACCAGAGCAAACCAGATCCCAAGAAATACAATCTTTTTCTTCTGTTTGTTTGCATTTCAGCTTCTACTTCTCTGTCTCCGTTTTCACTTTAATTGCATGTCTATCATATTCTGCTTAGGTCTTGCTCATCTTTTCTATAGTTCCATGTAAATTTGAATTTTTCTAAGTTAATGGACCTAATCTCTGGAAAACACATAAGAAAAATCCTTCTAGTAACAGCATTGAAATCTATTGTCTCCAATGACAGAGACAGATGCCAGTTATGAAGCATGCAATATTGGTATAAGAACCTGAGAAAATGTCTCTCTAGGCCACAGAAAGTCAGAGCATGACAACAGCTGGGAAATGAAGAGGTTCAAAACTTAAATATAATTATCTGACCTTAAAGCACTGAATTCTTTCTCGACAGAGTGGAATTGACTCTGAAACAACTTTTGAATAGAGCAGTGTGGAGAAAGAACCATGATTCGGTTTCATGGAGGTGTTCATACATGAAAATTTGGTTTTCTCTGATCAGCAAAGCAAAGCGAGCTTTTGGAACTGCTTCTCTAAAGGCAATAATAGGCCCTGACGCTGAGGCAGCTCCCAGGAGCCCTGGACTGGAAGTGGTAGAGGCGCTATGAGCAGGGAAAGGGACATTCGCGGGGCTTACATGGGCAGCAAACTGTGTGTCAGTCTGCCAGGAGGGTTGCTGCGGAGCCAGGCAGAGAAGCTGGCAGCAATGCAGGAAGGTTTCGAAATCTGCCTGGTAGGCAGGCAGACTCAGCTTCTGTCAGATGTGACATTAATTGAATTCTATCAAAACTGAAGAGTTTGAATGAAAAATTTCCATTTAGAGAAAGTGACTTTCTCTGACAAGGTATCATTCCATTGAAGGATATTTTAGCACCAAGTGTACTGTGGAATTTTTTTATACACATACATAAAAGCATTTTGTAAAGCTCATTCACTTTCTCTTTTGCTAGGAAAGAAATTACTTGTTGGAAAGGTGTGCCATTCATCAATAGATTATATGGCCAGGAAAACCAACACGATCATCTATCCCAGGCGCATGCTAAACACAAGCCATAGGACTGGCCTGCTTCCATTCCTGCTTGAAGAAAGTAAAAACGTCTAGTGTCCAAAAAATTCCAGTTATGGAAAATCCACCACAATTAATTATCATCAAATGTAGGGTTTATTATATGTCAGAAAGACCTCCTCGCCCTTTTATACCTTTCCTCCTCCTGCTGTGTTATTTCCAACTCCAGTGTACCACCTTTTAAGGGTCCTTTTTACAGCTTTGGATCTCCTGCTCATAAGCCCCACCACCTTCTTGTCCAGTTCTTCACCCATCAGTGCTTTTTTTCCCAGTGTGTTTAAGTGCAAACAGTCTGGGCTTCAGCAGCACGGACCTGGAGTGCAAGGCCACGATACACTCTCAGGACGAGTTCATACTGCAGTAGCTTTCAGGGAGGACTGGAAGGACTACATCAGAGCGCGCAGGTGTTTCTCTTACCCTTTCCCTTGTGCAGAGGCACCACACGGAGGAGGATTTACCAGTGATCTGCACTAGTTTAATTGCCACTCTCTGCAAACATGTAAAGCAACACATAGCCATACTGCACCTCTTTCTGCAACCATTTTTAACTAACTGGCAACTCTTCCTTCTTCACAGCTTCTGAGTTTCATGTGTCTGTACTTCTCCTTGAGACATGACATTTTAAAATAAAATTATTGAAAACTGAAAAAAAAAGTTGTAAAGCAATAAGCATGGGAGGGGAATTGTTTAAGCTTCCAAAATGAAATGTTTTCATGCTTGAGTAATTCAGTAATGTGACCAACATAATTACAGCATTTATTATTTATTTATTTTGTTATAAATTATCCATAGGATAAAAGCAAGCATAGGAAATTTCAGTCATAGTATTTTTTCCTGAAATTCATAAATGCTTAGGAGCATGGGCTTATAATGAAAACGTTCCCTCAACCATAACGATAACAGTGCTACGCAGATGCAGTTATAAAAAAGAAAGCTTGAAGGGAAGCCTTATGTAGGTTGAATTGGCTTCAGAAACCAATGCTGAAGCAAAAGTTTGCTTCATTTCCATCCAGAATCATTTCTGCCATAATGAAACAGCTGAGCAATGACTTCAGAATAATAACTGAATTATACATAACACTACATAGTTGACATTCATTTTCTGGAAAAGGTCTGACATGGCATTCTCGGAGTGACTCTTGCTTGCATATAGGCTATCAGTGGCTTTTCTAACTTGTCCAAAGCGAAAAGGAAAGGAAGTGATAAGTGACCGATTTCCTCATTTTAAAACAAGAATCATAGGCAGAGCAACCACAGAGAGCATCAGCCTTTCCATTCTCAAGGCTTGTGTAGCTAGCTGGTTTCCAGCACGCTATCCAGTCACTCTTACTGTAATTACGGCTAAGTCAGCATATTCATAAGCAGCTTGCTATCTTTGAATCAACAAAACAGTCATTTCCACCCAGAGTAGGGTTATTGCTTCCTTCCATGTTGAGGAAGAGTCCCTGAAAGTTTCTACTTCTCAAGATCATGTTACTCTGCAGCACTTGTCCCCTAGCCTTTGGTTTAGGCACACACTCATAGGCATAATTTTCCAAACATAATGGACTATTCATATGCGTAAAATCTCTCACATAGGTAGTGCTTGCACCTTCATGGCTCAGGACTGAAAAAAGCAAATAATCACTATGCAATTGTAGTCAAGAAGATAAAATGAGATTAATAATGAATTACCTGAGAATTTAAGTGGAAAAAAATAGACGCATTGGATAAATATATGAGTTATTTCTCATACAATAATGTGTGTGCTTTCTGAAATCTGAAATTCGCTCCTTTTCCTCTACTGCCAATCCCATATCTCTAGTAGGATTTTACTGTCAATTCACAGGTATCATAACCATTCAAGACCAGTGCCAAAATTTTTTCCAAGGCCAGATCATGTTAAAAATCTTACATATATATAAAAAAAAACTACTCATGGTTTATTCATGTGAGCATTTACACTTATGTCAGTGAACTAAGTGTGCACATATAAGCTGTTCATTTACTGAATGGATTAGCGATCAAACGCTCTTGTGATGAGATATCAACCGGTACACTACCCATTATCTACGTATTTAGAAAAAAAAGCAATATAAGATACTTAAACTGTTACTTGAAAAAATCTATGAAAAATATGGCATAGTCTACTATTTCCATAACTACTGATTTTGTATGAAAACTTGTGAATCCTTTTACACAGAATAATGTATTTTCAGTTATAAAATAAAACAGAGGATCTCAAGCTTTTTCATTCATTATTAATCACATAGTATGATCACTCTCCCTCCACTCCCCCAACTCAAAAGCTTAATTCAGTTACCCTCACTTAAACCCATGGAAGAGATACACTGTCTGTCTGAGAGCCTGGTTCCATTTCCTTCAGCAGGTTCATTGTATCTAATACTGTATCACCTCAGTAATATGTCTTTTTAAAAATAACACAGCTACATCTAATGTAAACCAATTAGTAAAAAACACTTAGTATCCTAGTGACATCAATATTACAATTTCTTTTTATGTTTCCACTTGGGGCAACACTTTCATCAGTTATATAACTAATTTGGGCAAATCCTTTTAAGAGCTCTCAAGGAAAAGTCTAAGACAATCTATCAGAGTCACAATTGGTTTTAGAAATCTTTTCTATGTCTTCTTTATGAACATTAACTGGTCAAAATTCAAAGGATTTGTTACGTTCCCGGGGCATGCCTTCACTCTTGTGCCACTGAAATTAGCCCTTGTTTCTCCCTCCCTCCTTTTCTCACGCCCACTGTTTTTTTCCATCATAGTGTGTATTTTTAATCTTCTCCCTCCTCTGTTGTAACTAATGAGTATTTAATACGTTAAAGTAAAACTCTACCAAGAAAAACTGACTAATACGCATTCTTTGCCTCAAAATAGGTAATAGTCACAGCCTGCGGTATTTACTGGGAGTGAGTGAATGGAATACAGATTGAGCATCGGTTTTTGAAATCTCACATCAAACACTAGCTTCTAGAAATCTGGCAATGCCACAGGTCCTTATTTCATACTTCTTCAAACAAATCTACTTCTGAGCACAGTTTTAACTCTGCAGCATTAATATTAAACAAACAAAACCTGTTCTGTCAGAAAATTCCCAAAATATGACATAGGAGAAGAGCTGATGGCTGACATGTGAGTGCAATTGATGACTTGCCTACATTTGGGAAAATTCTCCTGTATTCAGAAACTGATTTTCAAATTAAGCTCATCTTTAAGATTCATGTCAAGGCGAATCATAAAATTGACAGGGTCTGTTATTCTTTAAGAGGCCTTATCCAGGTCTATTTGTGGGCCTGGGACACAGATAGTTTGTGTAAAAGATAAGAAAATAAATCAGATTCTGAAAAATGAATTATTTTACAGTTTCAGTAGAAAGCTTCCAGGAATTACAAGAGATTTAATTTTAATATTAGAATCAGCAGACTCATTCCTTTAAGCATCCATTCTTCCATCAAGATATGCACTCTCATCTCACGTTTCAGAAGAGCACAACACATATTATGAGGAAGAGATTCGCAAGCAAACGTCACAGAGGCACTGACAACTTGTTAGGAGGCATGTACTCAGAGAACATCTACTTTCATTGCATAAAACAACATAAATAAAACTCTTTCACTAATGCAAGGAGACAGAAGAACACAGAGATGAAATTTCGATACAGACAGCTGGGATATATTTGAATATGTCTTCTTTTGTGTGAAAGCCATTACCATGCTACATGAGACATACTTTTAAGTATTTTCACATGAATTAATGTCCAGATACGTCTGGGACAGTTCTCCCTTCCCCAAGGTTGCCCACTGCTATATTGAATCTACCCTCTGGGATATGGGCAACCTGCAGAAAGTACCTGCAATGTTGTCTTTCTCAGCAGTTTCTTACTCAAATGTCACTTGCCACATATCTCAGCTAACTCGTTGTGAAACACATGATATGAACCAAGTTCCTCCAGATCTTCCCCAAAGGTATACCTGCCCTTTTCAGGCCTCCCTCTCTGCAGATTCTCTAATATATAGTTCACCTATCACTTTAGGCAAAAGTTAAAAATAAGGACTATAGAGACTTTGTAAAAAATGACATACACATTTTATTCTTAGACAGCTATGGAGATTTTCAAAGCCAACCAAAATCAACAAGCACCTTTTCCTCCTTCACTGAAGTCATAGCCAAGTGTATTTTATGCCTGTCTGTCTTTCTTCCAGAGGACTTTTATTCCTGGGTGGTCGTCAGCTGCTGAGAACAGAGGTGCAGGCTGACAGAACCCACCCTTCAATACAGTCCTCTCTCTTCTGCCAGAATCAAACTCTGGCTTCGGAAACAAAGCTGGTTGTCAATATGCCAGCTCTCTGGTGATGCATTATAAAAAATAGCTTCCCTTAACCCTTTTAGGCCTTTCCCCTACCCCCTTTTAAAGTAAACTTCTTGCTCTCAAAGGGAAAAGTCATTTAAAGTTTATGGCTACTTGATTCACGGTCAGCCACCGAAATCAGATAGGGAACACAGACATAACATCAAAATTGTCAGACTGTCAAATAAAACTACAACTTCTTCAGTGATCTGAAGTGCAAAATTATTTAAATATTGGATAATAGATGGCTTGCTAACATGTAACTAGCATATTTCCAGTGTTAATGACAATGAAATAATGGTTGTCCCTCTAGAGGAAAAAAAAACAGTTTAAACAGCAAAGGACTAACATAGCTAGCTTATAAAAATAGGATTATTAAAAAAAAGACTAGAAGATGCATTACACTGATGGCAAATAACACAGTAAACTAATTATTAAAACTAAATAATATATAATATAGCATTTTATTAGCAAATTGAAATTATTATATTGCCTGAGTGTCTAGCTAGTTATACACTAATATATATAGTTAGAATAAAACAGTTTGTTAACATCTAAGAAATATATAAAAGGGCATCACTGGTCATATGTATAACAATTAAAGAGACGCTTTTAAAAATCTAACATACAGAGACAAAAAGCCTGGGAGCTTGGGAGCTGCCTCATACCTTTCTGACATTTGTCCAGTTCTGGTAATTGGGATGATAACCGTGCTACTGATTTAATTGCTCCATTTACATATTAGGAAAAAAGGATTACTGATTTTCACTAAAAGAAGAGAAAGTTGCTGGCTTTATAGGAGGTATCACACACAATGAAGAGGAATGAATAATTCTGTATGAAATGCAACCAGCATAAGTAGTTTTAACAGTGGCTTTACGTGAAACAATTATTTGTTTTCACCAATCTGCATCTTCACATGAGTATGGATAAATAAGAAACCAGAGACAAATTCTGAAGGGCTTGTGAAAAAACTTCCAGTGCATAAAAGCCAAAACAGAGTTTTCCCCTTTCTGTATTTACATTGTTGATACTAGTCTGGATGACTTCAGAAGAAACACATAGCACTGCAGTGTTCAACAGAAAGCCACAGCATCGCTTTTATTACGACATAATAAGGGAAATTGCAGTGTTATCTAGCAATTAACAGTTTCTACCAAAGTGAGTAATCTGCAGTCCTTAAGGCACCTGATCTGTTCTCTCCTTCCAGAAGATGGCACTGAACCATATTTCACAAACCATTGCATTGCTGTCTATAACCCACACAGTCTCTGGGGAAGGGGCTAACTTCTTCTCTAATTGCATAATGCTCCATGAAATGGGACCCTGATTCTCTCAGGTTATAATAAATTATCATTATAATATGTCTAGGACAGTCAGTGCTTTCACAGTACTTCTTTTGAAGTCTGCATAAACCTCCAGCAAAGAATAACCTACAACAAAAAACCCTTCTTACTGCAAGGCCATCAGCAAGAACCATTCTCCCACAAATGCTGCATTTTTTTCCAGTTCTTGTTGACTGACTCACCTGGTGGCAAATAAAACCTTTTGTAGAACAGGCTGAAATGTTTTGGCCTATCGTTTTTAATTAGTTCAAAACAGTATGTTCAATGACAATACATTTCATTATTTTATTCAGGTTGTGATAGACTGTTCATGTAAAAAGTTAAAGATATTTAATATTTTTAGCATTGCTTTAGATCTCTCCCTTTTCATCCAGAAATTTTCAAGTGTTTAAAAAATGCTGAATTTCTATATGTAAAGGTCTTTGACAAGCAATTTCAAGCAATTTTAGTGACTTTGTTTTGAAAAATAATCATTCCAAGTTGATATACAGCCATTTTTCTCAGTAATTCAAAATTACCCAAAACAGAGAGCATACTTACAGACATTTATAAGAGACACAGGTGAAGGAATGAAAGAAAACATTTGTTAAATCTACTTTCATTTCAGTTTAGCCTCACAAAGGTTTCTTTTTCCCTTGGTCTCTTAGCTTGCTGTCTCCACCTAACCAATTGATAGTCAGGAGGGTTTCAAGGTATGTCCATGCCTTTTTCCTTCCTGGAGGAATGTAATCATACAGCTGAAATCCACAAAAGGCATCTCTCCATAAAAGAGTACATAACAACTGTGTGTAATAAGTGATTTAACGTAGCTTGCATGTAAACATCCTGACAAAGAACTGTTTTCCATTTTCAGAACCGCATCACATAATCACAGATAGTTACGGTGTGAATAGTTCAGTCAGTACTAACACCTGTAAACTATTTTGGTGTATACCTTGTGGTTCTGAATGTCTCCTCGATGCAAAGTATTGGCATATCAACCTACCTTCTTTTTGCAGGCTCATGTCAAATGTACATACTCTAACATTTGGACCAAAGTGCCTCTGCCAATATTTTCCAAGCTGAGCAGTGTTGCTCCACTGTAAGGAAGTACCACAACCACTTCAAACTATTATACATCACTGTTAGCTTCTTGACGGGGTGAAAATAGTGTCAGTAGTGTCAATCAACCAACCTAACCTTTTCTTAAATTAGTGATTCCCGCTCATTTTTTTCTCCTTTGACTGGAAATTCTTGTCTAGGGATGTTAAAGAAAACTCAGAAATGCTGCTTTCTCTTTCTTCATTTCCCCCATGAACGGTGAATTGATTTACCGCAAATTTCAGGCTGTCAGCAATGAACTATATTAAGGACACTTGCTCTCTACTTGCAGCTCCTCAAATACTTGCTAGTGTGATGAGAAGCCTAAGAATCATTTAGGGACACTGGAAGGCCAAATTCCACATTTAAGGTGAACAAACAGGGAAAGCAAAGGGGACAGAATGAAGCCAGTAGCCACTGCACTGATACCGCAAAAGCTGTTAGAGCAAAACTGATCCCTACAGAGTCAGCTATTTCCATATGAATGTTAATAACAATTTAATAAAAACTAGTAAACAAAAATAACTGAAAGTATTCCAAGTATTCCTGTATCAAAAAATTCACTTTCACACATCTAGAAAAAGCTCTTCTCCTACATTTTCAGAGCCTCTAAGGAGCCTTCTGTCCTGGTATACCATTGATTTCCACTGCTAGCCTGTTAAAACTGTTTCCAAGATATAGCACTAATCCCCTTCCTGTTGAAACATTGTGCACATCAGACTGGATTCTCTAAGGTGCCAGTTCATGCCTAATCAGTGGCAGCATAATGCAGACAGCAGAAATTACAGCCAAAAGATGTCATTGCAAGATTTTGATGAAACATAAAATTAAAGTTATCTGGAGCTATGCAGCAGAATATTGCCATCAGCTGTGCTGTGAGAAAGGGGTTGCAGAAAGTGGAAGAATCAACATAGCTGGGATACAACAGAAATGCAGCAATATGCTATTACAAGGATATAAGCATTAATATTTCAAACATAATCCACTTCAACAAATGCTGGAAAAGCAAGGACAACATCTGGATTACATACAACAGAGGGACAGACTAGGAGTGGAAACACATAGCTTTTACAAAGAGCAATAATCATTCTTCGAAAGTCCTGGTACATCATGAGAAGTTGCCGGAGTATGCTGACAGCACTTTTTTCTTTTTTTTTTTTTTTAAAGTTCTGAAATCTCACTATGAAAATCCTCAAAATATTCTATGTTGCTCTTTTACTAGCCTTTTTGGTAAATGAAACTTTATGATGTTGCACCCCCTGGTATAATGGAAGAGCACGGATTGCACACCCACACCATTCATCCAACAAAAACCAGCCACATGAGTATTTTTAAGCAGAATAGAAGTAGAGCAGGGGAACAAAAAGGGCAGGACTCAAATCCACAGAGCCGAGCCTTCTGTACGGCTTCTGTGATTACAGGGCTGAAAGAGAGAGAGTGATTTCTGAATAAATAAGTTCTAGCATTCTGTCACATGCTATTCAGTAGAAGAGAATTAGCACCGAAGCCCCAAAGCCTTGAAATTCTCCATTCATGAAGAGTGGGGGTTCCCCATCGCTCACATCCTCCAAAGAACATGAGCCAATACATTTGTTTTTCTCTTCCCTGACTGATTCTGCGTCTAAAACGTAAACATAAAATCTCTTTTACAAAAGCTTTTAGAAGTTATTAAAGCACAGAGCACCGAGAGTATGAATTCAGTTGCTCCAGTTTTCCAGCTGCTGTAAAAAGTCAATGGTTTCATGTTCAGTGCTGGTACTGACACTCCGAAAGCTACCATATGGCTGAAGCAGCTCTGCTGATGGCTTTCTGAGTTGGAGCAATTGCAGTTTTTCAGTGAGTCAGGCGTTCTCTCTTAATCACAATCCTAACAAGCAAGGCAAATTGAGTTGATAGAGACTTGTTTGTCAGGGTATAAATCTCTCTTGGGCTGTTCACTGTAGCTCTATTAGAGAGCATCTCCTTTTTCTCACAGTGTGCAAAGATGCACAGATGGTAGAAGTTTGGAAAAATTCCCAGAATGGCTCTGAGGAAGCAGACAGAATAATAAAGTGTAGATAAGGAGAACAGAACTCTGACCTTATCCCAATTTTGAGTAAATATGGAAGATGATGAGCTAAACCAGGTAGCCAAGAGCTAATATTAAATTCTTTAACTGGCTCACCTCCTACTGGTAGCAAGTTTTCAACCCCATTTTATCAATTTTTTCTCTTAGCATGCTCAGTGGTAGACGGTGTTTTATTTCTGCTACTGCCAGAAAAGGGTCAAACCATGGTAGAGATACCCAGGAACACTATTTACACCCCACCAAGAAGCTAACAGTGATGTATAATAGTTTGAAGTGGTTGTGGTACTTCCTTACAGTGGAGCAACACTGCTCAGCTTGGAAAATATTGGCAGAGGCACTTTGGTCCAAATGTTAGAGTATGTACATTTGACATGAGCCTGCAAAAAGAAAAGTGTGCTGGTACATACGTTAAATAACATTCTAAGAGTGATTCTATTTGGGAAAGCATACACATACCGCTGTGTAGATTACTTTTTTGCAGAACTTGATATGATTCTGCTGAAACTGGCAGTTCCAGTCATTAACAGTACTCTCAATATCACATTTGCATCAAACAAATTCAATACAAATAACTTACCATAGGTATCTGAGAAACTATACAACACAAACTACTCTTCTATTATTAGAAGTGCATAAGACAAAGATGCAAGGACTGTTTAGAAGATAAGAGCAGTCAGATTTGAATGTATCATGGAATTTGGGCTTTGGTGCTACCATGCTGTTGAGAAACTATGGGCCCTGAGTAGCCGTCCTCGCTTTCCTGGATGGATTTACAAAATGTTACTGCCATCGAGCTTCAATTGACAACTGAAGTTCACATCCATTCAATAATGTGAATGAATGTGGAAGTTCAGTAGTGAAAAGATTGCTTTCACAGTCTCACTACATGATACTCAAATTACTAACTGAGAACAGTGTGACAATAACAAATTCAATGATAGAGCATTTTCTATCATTTTACTTTTTGTTTTCCTCCATGCTGGGCCAAAACTAAATAATTTTTAACAGTTCTGCAAAAATGATATTGTATTTTCTAAATGAGAGGGGAGTTTTTCAACGCGAGAAGGCAGGGAGATAAGCACTTACATTTATCCGTATGTGCTCCACTGAGTAGTTAAACTACACATTACAAATTCGGGAGGCACATGCATAAACCAGCGTTTTTTCTTTCTCCTCTCTCGTCTGTGTTTCCACGTAAGGAGAAATCTACCCGAAGACCAGAAAGCAGCTACCCTGCTCCGCACCAAGCAAACCTTGATCCAGCTTGAGGACACAATCCCAGTTTTCCCACATTTCCCTTTTTTGCACTTCTCCCAACCATACTTGAAAATTTAACAGAAAAAGATGAATCGCCACAAAATATCTTGTGTTTGATAAAATAGGTTAACAAAAAACAGTTTTAACAAAAAGCAATCATTTTATCAAAAATGTTCTAACTGTTGTCCATGGACAATGCAAATGCACATGTCCAAAGCAAATGCAGACATGTTAGGCATGAAAGGTAAAACATTAAACATAGTATACTAAGTCTTGTTTTGCTTAAATGCCTCTTTGTGAGAAGTGATGGCTAGCAGAATTTATAGTGAAGAAAGGATAAGATATAAAGGTGTCTGGATGGCCTTAAAATCAGTTTTACCTCAATTCTTATCTTATTTTTCAGCCAAAATATGGCAATTTTGTAGATTATGTATTTTACTCTCTCTTGAGATGGCAGCATTTTCTCTTTAAACTTGTCTCACTTGGCCATTACAGAGTATTGTTCCTGATGATTTTTAGAATTATTCAAGTGAAGATGGAAAAGATCTCAAATTTGTCAGGAATGTGAAACATGCTGACTTGAATACTAATCAATTATTGGGAAAAGCTTCACTCTCTTCCCATATCACTTATGCTAAGCAATATATGCTCTGAAGAGAGTGGGGGGAAAAAGGTGTTTCTGTCAAAATCAAATATACTACTGTTAGTTCTCATTCTTTTTTAAGAGCATCAGCATCTTTTAATTTGCAATTTTTAGATTTGTTAGCATTATCAATACTTACAAGGCAGAAGAAAAAGGTAAAAGAAAGAGCTGAGACAGAGAAAGAAAAGAAGCACCACTGCTGAAAGTTGTTTACCCCTAGGAACTATTTACCTAATCAGTTCAACTCAAAAAATACCTGACTCCTTTCGTACAATTCAGACTTCAGAGAATTGCATTTCATCATAACTCACAATCACAAATTATCAAATCATGATTGTAACAGAATTTGTTTGGTTGAAGCAAGTAGGGTAAGTCCTATTTATAAAGCCAAATCCTATGTTTCTAGTCTAAAAATTACACGTTCCATTGATGAAACATAAATTTCTGTCATTGATATCAACTGGCCAAATCATATTGGCAGCGATATTGTAGCACCAGATTTATATGCGAATAATCTGTCCAGAGGCACTTTATTCCCCAGCCAAAGTGAATCTTTGAGACAGTAATCTTCTTAGATTTTTCTACTGTCCCAGAGGCAGCAAGGAAAGAGCAATGGAGGTTGGGAAAACTGAAGGAAAAATGGCTTAGCCACAAATGGAATGATAGCTTTCTCCAGTCTGAGAGTCAGCATTCAGAAAAATGACCGAATGACAGTCTGGAATTTTAAAATTATACGAGGACATCTTCCTTCATTGGAGGAATGGTCTTCAAGGTAGATAAAGTGTCTCTGACATGTACTCTTGGGAGTACGTTTTGAAGAATTCACCTACCTGTCAAGGAAAGGCTAAGGTGAAAAACTGCAGAGTGGAACTTTGTCCCTGACGATCTTCTATTCCCTCATACTCAGGCTGCCTCTCAAAATTTGAGACAAAGTAGCTGCCCCTTTTTATATCATCAGAGAAGAGAGGTCTGACCCATCTGGCCAGCCTGAATTGTGCTTAAATAACATTTTAACTCAGTTCCTTGAGTCCATGGAGATGGCATTCCTAGAAGAGATCTACACAAACCCCTGCATTTTTAGCAGTTAATGGGCAACACTTCTACTCCAGAAAGTATTGTATCTTTTATATTCACAGTGGCAGGTTTTATAGTGCAATAATTATATTATAAGTAGCAAGGGCTGAATTTATCATAGTGTTCCCAATAAAAACTACATATGTGTTATCTAAGGTCTTTGAGGGAGCAGAAAAGGTTTAAAGGTGATCAATGAAGGAAAAACAGGTTTGCATTTTCCCTGTCTTACAGTACAGGAAAATGAAACCCTAACACAGGTTTATTTTGTTTTTTAATTCCCTCCTGTGCTTATCGTTGAAAATTCAGACTTTCTGCCCTGGGAGGTTCCGTGGACAAATGGAGAATTGGCATGGCTACGACAGCACAAATATCCTGAAAATGAAACCTTAAGTATTTGAGATGTGAAGTGAGGGGGGTTTTTCAACACTGTTTTTATTAATGTACTTATAACTAAACCACTAGGGAAAAATACGGCTTTATTAAAGATTCAATGTTCTCATTTCTGCCAATATGATTTGAAAAAATGCCTACAATGAATCCTTCAGCAGGAACAGGGAAAACTAGTCTTGATATTTTTGACATTTCCAAGATAAAAAAAATTATCTCATTTTAAACCTTTTCCACTTTCTCATGTCCCCTCTGTACATTAGAATGAAACGTTAAGCTGCAACACGCAAATTCAGTTTTTCTTCTTTATACATCACCTTTGTACAGAAATAAAGTCAAACACCAGACAGCTATTTTGTTTGTCTGCTTACTAGAAGATACATCCATCCAAGCACAGCTAAATCATTTACTTGTCTGGCAGCAATCACTGCTTGCCATCACTGTAATATCTACGTTAATTTGGTTGCCTCAAATATACATTTAATACATTTCAACTACAAGGTGAATATCAGTGGTAATAAAAGGGTATGAGTAAACAGAATTACTACATAGTTTTCTGGGTTAGCCTTATAAGTTGATTAGCTTTCTTTCAGGATTCCTGAATGTGCCCGTCTTGTCAAAATAGCTCCGTGAACTAGCTTAAAACAAGCATGCTGTGTTGAATTCAGATGCTTGGTGGATTTACCCATTATAAAGCAATCTGGGAAAAATCTGTGATTTGTAGCAAAGCTAGTTTTAATCAAAGGGTTGCAAAATTCATGTTTGTTAAAAGTAACTGCATAGTTTTTATAACACCATAACAATTTTATAACATCTCACAAAGCTGCTTTTCCTTGTTAAAAGAGACCTGCTATTCAGACACGTTCCTTCCATTTTGGAAAATCTGGTTGTTTGGAAGTACAGACTGAGCTCTGCATTTGCCTGATCATGAAATCAGGCCACCTGGAAAGCTGGAATAGATGGAGAAAAAGACATTTATGAAACTGTTCTCTTCACTGCTGATTCTTGTCAGTAGTCTAGCGGCTCTTGGCACTGTAGAAAATCATTAAAGACTCTTCAGCCTCTTTAAAACACCACAGTGAATATAATACAGTCCCTGGTCTGAAGCATATCCAATACTGCTAGAGAAGACAAGGAGCTGGGGAAAGGGTTAGGAAAAAGAGACTAAATATTCAGACACGTGGACAGCATGAAGGCTGTAAGAATCCCACTATTTCCAAAGGATTTTACTGCTGTCATCTTTGTTGGTTTCCCTCGTTAGGTTAGATTTAACATTTTTTAACTTCATTAGATTAAATCCCTTTGGAAGGATTATTTCAGGAAGAGATCAATGGAAGGACAAAGGAAGGAAGGGGCAACTGGAGTCCAGCATAGCATAGCAGACATCAGAAACATAAACAACATGTTTCTGAATGAAGACTTCAGAAAGCAATCTGAGAGCATCTTGGGCATTCTTGGGTCTAAAGCTTTACTCAGAAGGATGATTTTCAGAATATACTCTCATCTTAAGAATATCCATATCAAAAATGATACTGAAAGCCCTGCTGACAGAAGTGCATTTAAGCTTCATCTGCAAATATTTTAATAACTAATTTTGTCCTACTATGTAATACAAAGCCATATGGTTAAGGTGAAAAAAAAATTAAACCAGCACTCTCAAGCTTCTCAAGGTTTTGCTCCTAAAGGTTTGTACCGGATTTGAGATCACAAGACATGACAGTAGGCTGCTACTAAATATCTCTAGATCTTTAAGCATATTCTGACACCACTTATGAAACTTCCTGAATGCTTAACAGTTGCCAATTGCTGGATAACATACCTAGGCATGTTAACAGTGAGCTGATTATTACAGGGACTGAGAAAATGCTAACAGGCACAGACCTCATTATGTACAGATTGAAAACCAGACCTGTGATCTCTGTTCCTTCCTCGTCAAATTATCTATCACTGTAGCAATCAAACCAAATTACAATAGAACAAGGCACTTCCAATTGGCACATTCGAGATATCAGGGAAATACTGTGCTCACTTTCATACTGAGGAGGGCCAACCTTTCAGTTTATCTATTTACAGGTCAATGCCAATTCAGATCAGTAACGGTGCCAGGAAAAACCTTTGTTAAATGCCTGTAGAATTAAAAGTCTTAGAGCATACCTACATGCAATGCATACACAGAGCTTTTTTTCCTATTACAGACACCTTCTCAATAGTATTATCTTGACTGAGAGACCGAATTGACCCATCAACTCCTACAGGCTTGCATAACATCCTGAATGAGGGCCTTTGCTAAATTTATAACCTATCCTGTGAACCATTTATCAAAACTATTATCAATCAGGTGTCTCAGAACAAAAAGCCAGTTATCTGTTAATCAAGATATTAAGAGGTAGCTTAATCAGAACTTAAACTGAAAGACGGAGAAATACAGTGCTCTTGCTCTCTCGCACTATCTCTGTGCTAATTGAGGAACAGTTCTCCAAGTCAATGCAGGTCATCCTATGCTCTAACTAAAGCTATTGTATTAATTATTTATGGGGAAACTTCACATAATTTTCCACCACCACCACCACAGTTGCCATAAAGCTGAAAGAAACGTGTCTGACTGCCTCCTGTTTCAGAAACCTGAATTATTTAGCTTTCTTACCCAATGACTTGGTAGCATTACAAAGACAGCGTGCCTCCTCTTTTGTTCTTTACTAACTCATTAAATTGTGTCTTTCTTTTTGTCTTAGCTCTAAGTGCCTGTAGTCTCTCTCTGATGTTCCACACTTCCAACATCATGACCCTGGGGCTTAGCAAAAGTTGTTTGAAGCAATTCAGCTCTTCATGTCAAAGGAATCAGTGAGACTTCAGCCCTATCACTTCCGCTTTTTTGAGCTGCTCAAAATAGAGCCACCTGATAATTTGATTCTTATCAAATTTAACCAGATGAGACTACATTCAAATCACATGCTACCTGATTACAAGACCAGTGCCATTGAGCACAGATGCTCCATAAGAGAAGGCAGACTGGGAGCCAAGAGTCACAGCAAGGCAAGCAGAGGTAGCAACCTTACCAAGACGGGTGCAGCTCTACAGTATCCCAGCAAGAAAGGCAAACTAGGTCCAGTGATGGCAACTAGGTTCAGCCAGCAGTCCAGATCACCACGCAAGTCTGTAGTGATGAAAAGGCCCAAGGTCGAGATATAACACAGTTTACAAAAGTCCTGGCCAGACTCCGTTAGGAGCCAATGCAGTCAGTCTTCACTTTCACAGCTCAAAGTGCTCCAAAGGGTCCGTGCATACAGTAATGGATTATCAGTATAGAGAAGGGACTGGTCCTTTTCTTTCAGATTTACATATTAAGAGGCAGAATGGTATTTTGTTTTAGTGCCTGAACAATTTAAAATAAGCTTCTTTTGAAGAACAGTATAAAAAAAGCTAGAAGAATAATTGTACAAAGGCTGCCAATATCTAGATCTACCTCAAATTTTACTCTGCATCGCCCTGCTTGAGGTCCTAATGAAATTAATGGAAGCCTTGGTATTGACTTGAACAGGCCACATTTTAACTATTCTACAGATTTTTTTTTAATTTTTCTTCATTATAGATGACGTGATGTGAGTTCAAGCAGTTTTCCACAGTGCTGCAAGGCCACTTCCCTACAGAAAAGTAAACTTTCATCCTCAACAAACCCATGCAGGCAAGTTGCAGAAAAGTGTGGTTTAAAGGAAAACACAGAGGGTGGTTCCTCCGAAGGCTAGAAAGATCCATATTGCCCTGAAGAAAATTACTGTACCTGATAAGTAGCCGATGCCTATTGTGAAGGACTTAAGCTTTGGGAATAAATGAGAACATACGAAGCAGAACATCATTACTAGCTCCCTTCCAGACTGTCTGGCTAATACACATTGTGATCCTGGATTTATATATGAACAAATTTCCTGCAAGCAACATTAATGGCAAAGGCAGGCAGCATTATTCATTCACAGAAGACATGCGGACTGAATAACACCCTCAGCCTCCTGTTCATTTCTTGATTTCACTGCCCACTGACTCACTTAAGTTTTTAAAAGAAAAGTGGTTGCACATTACCAGGCTTCCCACTGCACAGAGGCAGCCATAGCAGAAACCTTTAAAGTGGGCTTTTCTGTAAATCAGGTCTCCTAGGATATAGTCACAATGTGGAACTAATTTGAGCCCCTGCTGGAAAAAGCTCTGTGGATAGCAAAGGTGCTCTAATTGTTTTCTGTTCAGTGGAGGCAAAAAGTCAAGGCAGTGGCCCAGGTACCATGCAGCTTGCCCAAAAACTCTCATTTGCATTCTTAACACTGTCAAGAGTCAGCCCATAGATAAGCTCCAGAGATGCTTATGTATCTATCCTGGTGCCAATTCTCAGGACTCTGTTCATCTCAATAAAGTATGATGTAAAAACAGCGTAGCCAAAGAAAGATTATTTTCTATTCCCAGGTAAACAACATTCAAAAACCATGGTATCCTGCAGTCTCTTTTCACATGCAGGACAGCTGCTATAGTGACAGGATAATTATTTTACATCAAGCTCATCCTGATATGCAATATTTTTTAATCTGGTAAATAAATTATGCAAGATTGGTTTCCTAGATTCGACTTTTCATAAAGGTGTCTGTGACACAAACATGGCCTAATTTCCGCGTTATACAAAAGCTGGAGTTTCAACCTCCAGTATGTATTTTACAAGTAATGTTGAATTAAGAAATTAAAGGGACACTTCTGTAGGGAACCAAAAAGATAAGGACAGACATAAACAATTTGAGATTCTTAATGAGATTCCAAAAAAACAAGAACACATTAACAAGAACACATACAGCACTATTCACTGTATATTCATTGGTTTACAGCCAAAAACAATGGAAAGGGGCCAGAGCAGACGTTGCCTTCCACAGTTCCTGCTCTCCTGGGAAGGACAAGGAGCTTTTCAACATGAGTCAGAAAGGGAGTGCAGTTACTCCGAGAGAGCAGAAGGGCAGGAACAGGGCTAACTCAACCCTTCACGTGTACGGCTTGCAGACCTTTGACTCTAAATCACGAAACCCTTACTCAGAGCAGCACAACACAATATGTATTTTACTTCACACCATTTTATTCGCCTAAGGACTCAAAACCAACTGGGTCTTATCCTACAGAAATCAAAGGGAAATGTTACCACTGGCATGTGGAGGGAAAGGCTAAACCCTTACTGAATGATATGTCTCTATATCCAGCATACAAAAATATGTACTATTAAATAGGAAACATGAAAACAGCAACTGGAAATGCTATGTTGGCAATTCCCTCCCCATTAGGGAGGGGGAAAAATTCCATCTTCAAATGTCCTTCCGAATGATCTGTACTAAATTTTGGGCACTGGAATATTTTAGACCATGAAGATTGTATGGTTTTGGTACATAAAAGAACCATGAACTAGGTGTTGTTTGACCTCGCTTAAGGTCAAATCTCGAGAAGCCATTAGGTATCTTCTCATTAGGGATGAATTTAAAAAAAGCTTACAGTTAAGCATATGTTAGATTGTTGTGCTGAACTGGCACCCTTTTAGGCAAGTGACTTCATCTTTTTAGATGGTCCTGGCAAGTGTTATCAAATCAGAAATAATAATCTAATAAGAAAGTACATTTCACACTCACATTTGAATACTCCAGAAATCCAGTATTAGCCAGTATGTTCAGACATTCAGAGCATAACATATATATATGAACAGTAAAGATCTCCTCAAAAACTCCTAATTAATGTATATTAAAGCAGGTATGTAACAGCATTCCATTTTGCCTGTAAAAAGTCCCTGATGTCTGAGTTTTTGCATATTAAAAATCAGTAAATAGCAGTTCATGTACAAGCTAAAGATCAACAGTTGTTCACAAACTTCATCCAGTGAATAACTGCAGATGCCTAATAATTTAAGGAAATGAAAATACATTCCTGGGCAATATAAAATCAAAAGTGTTAACTTCATCAGGTAAATAGCGAATAGGTAAATAGTTGGGCAATACATTAATTCCTTGTATTTTATGAGTTATGTGACATGTTTTATTACAGTATGCAAAATATGGTATTTTGCTGTTTTTTAATTTAACATCTGATTATTGGAAAGCAATAATCATCTTAACTTTACACTTCAGTTCAACTTATTTGAAAGGCCATACATGTATGTATGTACATGTCTTAGGTATATCATTTCAGTCTTAAAAGCTGACGAAGAGTGAAGTACAAATCCCAGATTTTTAAACAGAAATCCTTCTGTTCCAAAGGAGATTCAGGAGTTAAAACTTTTTTTTTCCTGAAATACGCCTCATTGCTTGCTTTCAAATCTCAAATATTACTGTTTAAACATTTTATTGTCTTTCGCTTTGTTTTGCTTTAACTAGGCAGAGATTATTTTTGTCATTCAAAATATATTTCTGCTGCTGCTGCCGAGTTCATTTCAGACAAACTAATGAAAAATTAGGTAAGCTTGGAAGAAAAGGCAAACCATGTGAGCCAAATACCAGGGGACCAGTGGGCCCTGAGAGCATGAACGGGAATAAGTACATCTTTGGAAAAACCTTCTGACAGTATCGACCTCCAGGTTTATTAAACTTCTACACATAGAAAAGCATATATTTACAAAAGGTCTTCCGGGTGAAATACCAGAAACTATGGTCCTGATTTTGAAGGTGTATTCAGCAAAGTAATAACTCCACACCAAGGAGCCTACAGAAAAAGGTGGTACGCTAGTGCAAACCTAAATTTTCACTGTGAGCACAGACTAAATGCCCAGCTTTCTTCTGAATGTTAGCATTCATGTAGTTCCAGCCCAATTTTATGTCCAACTGGTAGAATTTAATCTGGAGAGGGCTCTCTCTTTCCATACCCACTATCTATTATTGCCCTTATTCATATACTAAGCCGCAAGGCAGACCTTCACTGCTGTGACTCTGAAAGCCACTTCCCTCCACCCTCTAAATAAGATAATGCCTTAATTAATTAAAGATTTATTCAGAAAGTAGTGCATCTTTTTCTAAAAGCATCACTAAAGCTGTTCATTGACCTGAATATTCCACAGAATTAACCTGATAGAAGATTGCCATTTCTTTTCTCAAATATATGCAAAGGAAACAAACCCACATCCTCACTATATGCAAAAGGAGGAGAAAACGTCAAAGAAGCAGAAAATGTTGATTTTTATATATTTCTCATAGAAAGATCTTGACAGTAGGTAACAATACATTTTCTACCAGTAAGAAAATATGATTATCATCACTGATGACAAAAGTTAATAAAATATCCTAGAACATACTAATAAAATAAAACACAATAACACCATCTATAGCTCTCTTTAATTAGACGTTTTTATATGACTTTAAAGAGAGAAAAAAAAATAACAGCCTTGCAGGGTTAAGTGCACTCAATAAAAATCTCTACCATGATACAGACTTCTAATAACTGAGCCTTCATATTCATTTTTCAAGCCAAAGGAGTGGGAGTTGTGTGTTTACATTAACTGAGTGAATGACATTTCTGCCACCAAACAAGAATTTTAAATGAGTGATGAATGTTTTCCAAGGTGAGAAGGACACACGCAAGAAGGACTCTCTTTTTCTGACTGTGAAGATCAGAACTGCACAGTCCTTGTGGGATTTGGGGAAATTCTGAGCATTCAAAATTTTAGGTTTATCAGTTTGGATTAATTAGCACAGAAGCCCCACTCCTTCTACAT
The DNA here is from genome assembly GCF_040807025.1 of Struthio camelus. Classification (NCBI taxonomy): domain Eukaryota; kingdom Metazoa; phylum Chordata; class Aves; order Struthioniformes; family Struthionidae; genus Struthio; species Struthio camelus. The sequence continues at coordinate 51,684,018 of NC_090982.1, forward strand.
TAGCCTGATTCTCCACACTGTAGTACCTGCCTGAAGTAGTTTTCATCCATATGCAAAAAGCCTGCAGTTAGTTTCTCAGCAGGTAAAATGAGGCTAGCTAAGGGCCCGAACAATGTGACTACGTTGCCTCTTATCCTTAAGTCACCTTAAACTTAGCTGGGGGATCTTCACAGAGTAATAACGTGTGCAGAGCAGACATACCTCTTGAGCAAAGGTCTACCACATGTTAATTGGAATTCATCCTTGAAAGACTTTGTGCCACTAGAAGAAAAGCAGAAATGCTACCAGCTGCTCTATTTAGCGGCACAGTTTCCTTCAGCTCTGCTATCAAAAAGTAAAGATGTCACAGAGCTACCCTACATCCCAGGACTCTGCTCAAGAAATTGGGGGGAATGGTATAGCACTTAAACCACTTTTTTCCTCCAGCCAATCAGAGATTGCAAAAGGCAAATTTTTTGCCTGCAAGTCTTTCGCATGGTCTATAAATTGAGTTTAGGACAGCCAACATGACCAAAGGGCTGTTCTGCTAGGCTGCAGCTGCTCTCCTGAATATCCACGACACTGATGGGGCCAAACTAAAAGGCAAGGGTAGAGCATAGGTAGCCAGCTGGGAAGTCTCTGTCTGAGCACAAACCACCGGGATAAGATGAACATCGAGGCGGGGGGACAAACAAATGAACAAAAGGCAACACAAAACAAAAAGGTATATTTAGTTCATCTTCTGATGATAACCGCCCTCAAAATAGCATTTACAGAAAATTTTGATACAGAAAGAAGTGATAAGGTTAGCAACAGAACAGAGCAAGTAAAAGAACTTAAAAAGATGTTTGCTAAAAGAGCTAGAGAGTACTGACAGTTAGGAGGACATAAAATAATTCTAAATCAGAAGTAGACCAGGGGCAGAGGAATATTACTCCCTCAGACACACCAGGCAAAGCTTATGAATTTTGGGGCTGATCCCAGTTTTGGTATTCACAGCAAACTGGAAATACCCTTTTGCCATAAACCATCCAATCAGGTAAAAGGGAAACCTTCACTTTGCAGGATATTTGGCTGTTGAAAAATCACTGCAAATATTCATATGCATTTACATCTAATACATCATATTTTTCTAGAATGGTCCTACACTCTGGGAAATTGAAGCTGATGCAGTGGGTTGGGGGTGGGGTGGTTATAGCTGATGCCTAAACGTTGAAGAGGCTTCATAGTTAGCTAAGGCCTAATAGCCTAAAGACTACCATAAATATTGCCAGCAGACTCGCTTGTGACAGAAATATACTGAACTCTGAGTTCAGAAGCAATCGTGCCACTCTTGTCCTTACTTTTCCAAGTGTTCAGGGCTATAACTGAGGATCTATATTATGATTAATGTGCCACATGTATTACAGCCCAGAGGTTAAATAATCCTGGTGGATATATTTCTACTCAGTTTTCCCCTTAAATGCCTGAAAAGGATGGCTTATTGAAGAAAAACAACAACATGTAAAAATACATAATTTACCAAGTTTCCCATACTTTCAAATTTTGATGCATTTTCTTCACACTATTACAGCCCATCAGAGCACTCTGTCAAAACAACAAGTGTGAGAAGGGGACAGCTTTCACTGAGAGTTTATTAGGGCTTTCTCAGTTTTAAGACTTGCATATATTTAAATACAAAGTATTTATTTACTTAATAATAATATTTAACTCCCAGAAATACCTAGACACTCTCTGACCTCAGTAGAGTGCCTAGCAGGTACCAGGGCACAAAGGCAATCAAAGATTTTCTAAAAGCTGATGTTTAACAGCATGTGAGACAGTAGTTTTTCAGTACAATCTGCTAACAAATCTGAATATGCCATTAGTAGTGTATGAGGCCACAGATACCTAGTTAACCAGAAGCTCTAAACTGTCGGCTCAGCTATGTGGCTACAACAATTGCAGAAATTTACTTGAGGAATCACAGTTTCCATATTAAAACACGGCCAGGTTGATAAAACTGACCAAAGGGAAATTAAAAGCCGTGCACAGCCACAAGGATTCTCCAAGCTGCTCTGAAGTGGGTCAAGAGCCCTGCACTAGCTTCGCTCCCCGGCTGAGCTTTAAGAGCTCCCAGCTGTACAGAAAGCACCAGCTTTGTAGGTAAGGCTGAACTCTCCATTTTCCATACAGGGCCAGAAGGCTCCCTGAGAATACTGACCGCACACGGGGCAAAGGCAAGAGAGCATGCTGAAGAACGAAAATCTCTTATGCCTCACAAAGAAAGAGGCATTTCCCTGACAACATAACGTCGATTACCTTGCCACATCCAAAATTGGAACAGATTGTCATTTCCAGTGCTTGGAACCTCAAGCTGTCCTCTCTGTAACACAGATTAGTAAGTTGTCTTTCAACCAAGGACAGATAACATCAGACAGACACAAGCACTGCTGCTCCAGGTCTTCACCTCAAACTTTTAAGTCTGACTCTATAGACTTTAGTATAAAAATATCTTCGCCAGCCTGAGACCTGGTTTGCCAAGTGCAAGAGAAACTTACATTGTCATGCTCCTTTAAGTTCATCACTCGATGCTGTGGGTAATATTGTGTCCCAGTGAGATATCATTTATCATTTCACTTAACTAATACCTTCCATCCTAACTGCTGTTGTGGTATCAGGTGGGAACTCATTTTCTCCACGTAATTGTATCCAAATACAAGCTGATGTTAAATTCGTTTTTCTGTCTTTTCATTTCAAAAGGCCATTTCTTTTGAGTTTATATGTAAATAGTTTTCTTCCCATCGTAACATTATGTGCAGAAACAATCCAAATCACTTGATAATTGTTACTTTAAGTAATGTATTACTGTGGAATTGTAATAGTTGTAAAGAGTGCAGAATACGTTAGAAGGCAATTGAGTTTAATTGTATCCCTGGGACTACTTTGCTGTGCCCGCAGCTGTTTTTTGCATGGAAAAAGCACAGGTCCGTGAAATATTCTTTAACAGCTACTGAAATTGTACAGTGATTCTGACGCTAGTTTTCAACCCCTGGATAATTTTTACTCCAGAAAATGTTATGATCTGTAGTGCTGAGTCAAGATATCACACTGAAACAGCTATGCTACATTTAATTGATCTTCTGGGTTTTTTTCTGTTCCTCAAAGAAGATATATCACTGCATAATAATGTGGGAGGTAACGGAACCCACTAAGTTAAGCTTTATAAAATACAGAAGAGGAATTTAAAGGTATCAGAATTTTATTATAACAACATCTGCAAACACATACAGCACCTTATCTTTAAGAAAATTATTGTTCTATAATTCCTATAAGATCATTTGAAGTACTCACATAATGGTACAGGGCCAGATAATAAACTGGTGTGAGTCTACACTGACTTCATTAGAAATGTATACCTTCATCAAGATTCTGCCCTTATGACTTTAGCAAAGTATTTTTAATGTCAGGTTATATTTGTAAATGAATTTTATTGCAGTATACCAAGTGAACATCCATCCATAACAAAACAGACCTGTGAAAATAAACATGGAGATTTCAAAGTTAAGAACAGAAAAAATTATGAACACCGGTAACAAATAGGACAGAAAATCACACACCATGGCAGGTCAAACGTAAACAGAAAACTGAGAGGCCTTGCAAAAGATGCTCAGGCAAATACTTTGAAGTACTTTAAATACCTCAGAAGCAATGAAACAGTGAGGTAGTCAAGAAGATGGCTTGATTAGGTAAAAGAGGCAATCAGGGATGAGCAGAGAAGCTCACTGAATCCTCTGTATTAGTCTTTGCTACTGAAGATGCTGAGGAGATTTCCACACCAATGCATTCTTTGTAGCCGAGAAGTCAAAGGAGCTAGCTCAATTTAAGGTAAATATTCAGAAAGTATTAGACAAAATAGAGAAGCTGAACGTTAGTAAGTCACCAGGACTAGATGAAATTCACCAGATAATTCCAGAGGAACTCCAATGTGCCACGACCGAGCTGCTGGCCAAGACAAGGAATGCATTAGTACAAAGTGTCACTGTACCAGAGGACTGGCAAATTGCTAGTGCCACTTTAAAAGGGATCATAGGGGCTACAGACCAGGAAGCCCAGCTTCCATCCCTGGAAAGATGGCTGAGTCTATAGTGAAGAATAAGATCCCTGAACACAGAGGAGAACTTGGGAAGGAGTCAGTGTGGTTTCTGTGATGGGAAATCCTGCCTCACCAGAGCTCTGTGAGAGGGTCAGTAAGTATATGGACCAAGAGCGTCCAGCGAGTGTAGCAGTACATTACAGTTTGCAGAAAGTCTTTGACAAGATTCTACACTAAACTTTATTAAAGGAACAAAATTGCTCTAAGAATGAAGGAAAGATGGATTGAATGGAAAGCTAGTCAAAGAAAAGGAAGCAAAGGACAGGTCTCACCAGAAGATGGTCTTCTCCATCTTCTCAAGATGGAGAAGAGCTAGCAATACTCCAAAAATGTCCAAGATCAGTGCTGAGACCAGTTTTATTCAGCATCTTCACTGACAATCTGGAGAAGAAAGTGAACCACTGAATAGCAATTCTTCTGGGGAAAAATAATCTAAAATATGCCTATGTGATGCTGGACTCACAATTCACAGCTAAATCCCAGGCAAGATTTTGGAATTGTAACTGGTAGTTCCCAGAAATCATAAACTTGACAGGCAGGGCAGTCAAAAGCCAATAAAGCGTTTGACACCATCAATAATGGTATTGAAAACCAAGACGGAAGGTGTATAAAACCTTCGTGCACCTACGTCATACATTTACAACATTTATTGCATTTACAGTATAGGACCAAGGATCACTTCAATGTCACCACAAGGGGAACCCAAACTTTTTTGGTGTTAATACAATCAAATTATTCTGAGATTCTTTATGATTTTGATGTCTTATCCCATCTCCCGCTCCCCATCCCCCAAAAAGATATTCAGTCATTCATTGCCACTGGCTGATGATTAATATTCTCTCACCAGCACCTCTTGCTTTACTGCATCCTCCCATCTAATGGAAAATGGTCTTCTACACTTAACATTTTTCAAATAACAAAAATGGGAAAATAAGAATAAAAATCTCAGATTAGATTAGGAAAGCATAACCACAGTAACAGCCACAACAATGTTTATACCCCAACTAGAATAACCATAAAGCTACTCATAGAATTAAAATACTGCAGCAGAGAATGTGTAAACAAGCATCTTCCTCCTTGTTTATATCGGAGGTAAGAAGAATCACTAATGTTTTCACTGCTACAGTTAGTTAAAGAACTGTTATTTAGCTAAGATAACACTCCCATTTTCTTTCCAAGAGCGCCTACTGCATTCATTGTTTAAGCCGGTCGACAAGACTGCAATCTCAAAACTGTAACAAGAATGGATTAAGTTTGTGCAGCGCTGACATGCTGCAAATTCTAAATTCAGGAGAGATCTACAACACCACAACTTCCAATGAAATTTCACATTCATTTCATTTTTCTTCATTAAGTAAAATTAAGCTGTCGCAAAATACAACGTTAAGCGTCCTTTCAGATCTAGTCATAACTAGCTGTTTATTACTGTCATACAATTTCCTTTCCTTATCATCCTTTTCTGGTCACAAATTCAGTTTAATTTGGGACAGCTAGAGGAGCACTAACACCTCCCCAGGAGTCCATCAACAGTTCATCTCCTTCTTGGCAAGGGGCTTAGTCCCGCTTCTATGGAAATCAGGGGAGTTACAAAATAGGGGAGCCAGTCTGGTCCCCAGGTTGCAGCCTTTTGCACAAGGAGGAGAAATACTGTAGAAATTTGTGGTTAGATCCAGTAAAACACTTAGGCAACTTGAAGTTAAATAGTGTTTTCGAGACGTGGCTGGGTGCTGTAGTTTTGTATGCACAAAGGTGCAACAGTGCATAAGGTGTCAAAGTAAAGCGGAGAAGGGCCTAGGACAGTCTCTTTGGCTCCACCAGTCGCTCTCAGGCCTCAAGACTGTGAGCTTAACGTCACTACACCTTAAGCAAAACTTACCTAAGCATAGACAATAGGAAACGCTAGGGCAAAGGGAAAAACTCCATGCCAAATGTGGGGCTTAGGTGAAGAATTGGGATTGAAGGCACAGCACTGCATTCCCTCAGCATCCAGAGACCACTTTGAAGGTAATCACCTTCTTTTATTTCAAGGAACCGAACGAAAAAGTGCCTCCCTTTAAAATGGTAGCGATGTATACCTCTCATATATTACACAAGCAGAAGCTCAACTTCAAATCTCAGTGATCAGGGTAATCTATTAAGGGGACTAAGACTGTGGATCCAGCCCTTTCATCCAGTGTGTTTAATTGCTGAAATTATCCAAGAGGAACCATTTAAATTCATCCTTATCTCAGCAGCATACTTTTATTGCTCGTTTGCCAAGTCAGACTCTCTTTGCCTCCCTTCCGGTACTGACTAGCACATTCTCTAATCACACAGCAGTAGAGCTTCAGCAAGGGGACTGGAAAGCATTCCTTACTTCTCTACACTACCACATAGCTTGGTGACTTCTCCAGGAAAGTGGGCAGCACGGGGTTGAGTCTCTTCCCACTTCAGAATGTATTTTAAAAGCTCTTTCACATGCTATCTTAGAAAGGTGGCCACCACTTTTTTCTAAAAAAGTATCATCTTTGAGAGCATTTTGCAAAAGGCCTGTCTTCTCCATGTGAATGAGATATGCTGTGAGCAAGCCTCATCAGATCAGCTGCCTTCAAGATTGTTCACTTGTGCAAGAGTCAAAATTGCACTCTCCAGACAGGAAGAAATAGGATTATTCCAAAATGAGCCTAGGGGTAAAGTAGTGATGGTGGGAACTTGTGTTATGGTGTTTTAAATACGAGCACCAGGAGGAGCTCTTCCTTTCAGAACTCAGCCATAATTATGCCAGCACACTTGTCACATTTTTCTCATACTTGAAGAAATAAAGACAGAGCTACAAAGCACAGAGCAGCTACAATTGGATACGCTAAATATGACTGTGTGGCCTGATTCTAGCGAAGCACCCTGAATGGCAGCAAAATGGCATGTGGAGTATATTTTTAAAATTACATAATCAAACGTTAACTTATCTGATGATATTGCAAAATCATTGAAATACCTTTTATTCAATGCTTTCTCATCTATATTGACATTTCAAACTGTAATTCTAAATACATTTCATTTTTATGATCAAGTATAACCCATATCCAAAGTCCATACCCAAGCATAATTTGCACCTTTTTCTGTTATTTGATCTTAATCTTCCCTGGAGTTCAATACATTCTTATTGATATCCCTCTAAAAAAATAAGGCAATTTTTAAAAGCAATCAGAAATCCTGCATTGCTTTCTTCTTGTGAATTAAATGCTAAAAAAAGAATAGTACTTTCTCTTACGGTGATTCGTGTACGTACTTGCAATTACTTTAAAATATATCCATCTCATTCACTATAAAGTAAGAAAAAATATACTTCAAGCCAGGTCCTCCAGCAAGCCTCCTCTGTCATTTATGTCATCTGATTCTGCACCATAGAAAGTTTGGGTCAAAATGCATTTTGCTGCTAGCCGACGAAAAGATTCTGAAGCACAAGTGGTTCTCCTGTAAAAAATATCAGTGCTAAATAATACAGCTATACCCTGCTATTTGGATTTTATTGTGCATTACTCTGCAGCAAAAAAACAAAACTATACAATGCCTTATAGGAATGAACTGCTTGCTGCCTACATACAAAATTTCCTTATTGAAACACACATCAAAAATATATTATGTTTCATTTCAAACATATATCATTCTTCAGTTGCAGATGACTTGCAATCCTCTTAACATAATGCTTGATTCTGTTATGTAGAACTACCTGTCTTACGTGTGTAGGTATTAGGTGAATGCTCTGTCTTGGACTAGCATTTTTGGGGGATAAAAACTGACAAAAGATTATTTTGACTGCAATCTTGTTTTGTTGAAAGGACAACATATGTTAATGGAATGTAATACAGACTCAGAATAACTTGGGTTGGAAGGGACTTCTGACCCTGAAAAGCAGGGCCAACTTGAAAGTTAGAGACTACTTTTAAGCTATATCAGGCTGCTCAGAACCTTTTTCAGGTGGGTTCTGAACAGCTCCAACTATCTAATACCTGCCCTAAGTCTAGATAAAACCTTAAAAGTGTCATAGCTTGTAACTATGATGAGCCTTTTTTATAATAGATAAAGTAACATTTTTTAGGGGACAGGGTGTGTGAATGAGAAGGACTTGTACATGCACGTCTCCCCTTGACAGTCAGGTTATTACCATCTTTATTACCATTGAAGAACAGGTTCCAAACCAGAACACTCCATTACTCTTAAAAGGTAAATTTGCCAGTTTTGCTTCTTCGTGTTATGTTAGGCACATTCCATATGTGAGTCTACATACAAGTAAAAGGAAAAAAAAATATTAACCAGTATCACGGCCCCAGCAACTACTACCCTCTTCTATTAAAATTCAGATTTCCAATGAGATAATGCTTTTATGATGTGGCTAGGTTAGAAGCATGCTGTATAAGACAACGGTATCTCAAACCTAGACTCCTTTCAGCCTGGCATTTTGAGTTGCTCAGATACACTGGTAGTATATATCTCAAAATCTGATTTTACTCAGGATTTTATCAGCAGTCAACAGGTGGCAATCGCATTCCCTGTGCACTCAGTGAGCAAAAGCAATTACGTGCCGTCAAGGACTCCATGCCTGTTCTAAAGGAAGCTAATGTCTCTTGCAAAATCTTGTACAAAATACAGATGAAAAAAGAGAACATTAAATGTGGTGATTAGCCTATAGGCAGTGAATACACTTTGTTACAACGGAGATAAGGGAGCAGTGCTGCAGTCAGGATTTTTGTTGCATGAAGTGTGGCTTTACCTCCTGAGCTCAGCAGTGGTAGAAGGTTCAGCCTATGAACAACCAATAAAATACATTAACCTTCCTTCCGTTTAGACTGTTAAGTATTTTATCACCTAGAAGTGCACATTTCTGACCACCCAGTCAGCTTTTCTGAGCTCTCATTAGTCATGTCAATTTGACAGACCTCTCATTATCAGCTGTAAAAGAGGAGAAGCTTTTGTGTACCCAGATACTGTGTGGTGACCTTCCCTTACAAAACTGCTCTTATGCAGAAAAAGAACACACTTCTCTCCTTTTCACCTGCTTCTCAGTTGAACTTACCAGGTGTAACACTTTCTTCCACATTCCTCCTGCTCAGTTTAGCTCCAGATTAAATCATATTTTGAACTAGAAAAACAAGTAAATAATACACTTTACAAAGGTCAATAGCAGCCAGTCTTAACGTCTTTCCACTTCAGCATTACTTAATACCTCTTACTTCATGTATTTTTCTGCAAGGAGCAGCTTTGTACAACCGACTAATTCACAAGCTCTAACGATACTTTGCTTCCCTGCTGTGCTTTTCTCAGTGAACTAACTCTGCAATATAAAAACAATCCTCTTATACAATGCAAAGTTTGGATTTTGCTCTGCTTTTCAGGAATTCACAAAGATAAGGCCAAGAGATGAGTGGAAAACAGCCCCAATGTAACAACTGAAAGCATCACAGATCCTTCTCATCGCTTCTGATTTCAAGATACCTTGGGCACAATCTATTTAGAATAGTGACCTTTCTGATAGCTCCCAGGAATGGTACCAAATTTGATGCCTCTTTCTCAAATGCAGTGAAAAGCGTTATATTCTGCTTCAGCAGTGACACTGCTTTCCTTGAGGTGAGTATTTCAATTTAAGTTACTATTTCATTGACTCAAACCAGTTCTTGTGGGAGATGAGACACAAAGAATGCTATTTTTTTCCATTCGGACAGTCTAGTGGTGAATCTATCCACTATATACCAACAGAAATGACATTCAAATCTCTTGATGCATTTTGTGTAAAACTGCACATTCTAGTATGATAACTCATATATATGTATATTTCTATAAGCTTTTGTATATAAAGAAACAATTATGATAACAAAAAAAAAATTATGACTTTTTTTTAAATAGAAAAACGATTTAAGTCAGTTGCCACTTATTCAATAGTTCACTAAATAATTCGTGGCAGAGAAGAGAAACTTCCCTCAAACCTTTGTACTTTAGATTTTTTTTTCTAAAATTAACGTTACCTTTGTAATTATCAGTATAGTCCCATTCTAGCCACATCTAGGGAATCTCCAAACTCCAAAGTAAACAATGAAAAATGTGCAACAGTAAAACGGGGACTAACTAGTAATAATGAACCTTGTTTTTCATAGAAAGGAAACCCAAATGTGTGGGCTAGAAGGGTGTGTCAAGGAACGTGACCAGAACTTTTAAGCAGCATATTCTTTCCAAACTTACTGATTCCTCAGAATTACTTCTGACTCTTTTTGGTTTGTATGCTAAAGTTTTAAATCTAATAAGGATCTCTTGAAAAAATTTGCAGCAGTAAAACATAACTGTAGGCTGGTGAAGATGCTGAACAATTATGGATGATTATATACGTTACAATGCAGATTTCAAAACGTGTAGGTATTTTTCCGGGACTATACATTTCCCAGGCTACTGCTGTGGTCAGCGAATTAAATGGTTTCTTATCTCAAATTTCAGTAATGGAAAATCTTAAATCTAAAGTATGTTTTGATTAAGATCCTCATTAAGAATCAGTAATTTCAGATGCAAAACATTTTTTTCTACTAAAGATGACCAGAAATTCACAAGTGAGACTTGTCTGTAAATCCAAACATTTTGATGCATCACAGTTAACCCTGCTTCTGCCCTAAAGGAAATCCAGTTTCACAAAGTAGAAAATCTCTAGCTCCTGGCAGTCACTTGAAAGACTGCTTTTATAGCGTGGGTCTCAAGAGAGCTTCCTGTATTCCAGGTACGACTCCACGGCCAGCTCACGCTTAGGCTCATGTCACAGCAAGATCCTGATGAATACTATGCTCTCCTTTGCTCCTCCTCTACCCTGGTTTGAACAGTAAGCAAGTATCAACATGGGGCAGCAGCTCTCTAGGGTCCCTAACCTGAACAACAGGAGGACCAAAATTTAGGAGCATGCCGCAGAGTGTAAATCCTCTGTTATGGAGAGACTCAGAGCCAAAGAGAGCCAGGACCAGGTATCTTCAGTTAATAGCACCTAACCATAGCAGTTATGTTGGAGTAAGTATTTCTCATGCTTTTTCATTTTTCAAAAAGCTCTTAGTTAAACACCTCCTGCAGAACGTAACCTATCGTCAAAGCGTTTTTGCAAAATGAAATGTCTGATTATTACCAATCCTTTAATTCATTTTTTAAACCTACATTACAACAGAAAGCTTGCACCTACTCTGTTTAAAAAAAATAATTCCTATGACTGCCAAAAATAAAATTAAAAGACCATGAACTAATGCATAATTATAGTCTTTCTTTTTTTAAAGCATTTCTTACTTGTACAGATGCTCTGCCCACTTTAAAACTGAATCCATACTGAAATGCAATAAATGTGTTTTTTTAAAAATCAAATTGCATGACCCATACATAACCTGTAATTCACATGACACTACATACAGTAAAACAATTAAGATCAGTTCTGCCCCCTTTTCTCCTAATTTTTGGCTGTTGTTTCAAGAGCATATCTAATCACTACATAATTTCCTGAGAAAAAGAGTTAGCCCATGAAAAAGTAAATTGTTTCCTTGGGGTTAAGGACACATTATAGATGTGTCCAACTTTTCCAACTTTTTTTTTTTAAACAAGGTCTTAGCATGCACCAATAAAAACTCAATATATGAAGCCTATCTTTATGCACACAAAGGAATAATTATATGCGTACGTGGTTTACTCTGTTTTTCACGTTACACAGAAGACAGAAGACTTGTGGGGACAGTCTCACTCTCACGAAAAAAATTCTGATGACGATTTTTTGAGGCTCCTGTGATAGCAAAATGGTTCTATATAATGTGGCAGGTTTGCTGCATGAACTGTAGATCCAGGAAGTGTTATCTGCTGTAACTCTTATTAAGCTTAGGAGTCAGCTCTGCAGTAGCTTTTTCATTTTAACACAGAGAAGGCAAGTAAGTAAGGCAAAAAGATGGAGAGTAATCTGCCACAGAGGTTATTGTGCATGCTATTCTGTGTTTAAACAGAGAGGAATCTCACCTGCCCTTCTTTCTCATCAGACCTGTGGCAAATTCCCCTTACATGGGCTTAACAGATTTTCATGAGTCGGGCATCAAGCAAGAGCTTATGCCCTGAGCATGCTACTTACTGGGTGGCCTTAAAACACCTAAAATAGTTTTCTGCTTTGATGCATTAAGATGAATTGCACTGCAAATTAACTGCAGCCAGTTACTGCAGCCTGCAATCATCCGACACACTCTTCCTCTACAAGATCTTACCAAGTTAGAGTAGCGCTTTTGAGTCAGCCCTTGCCCGTCACAGTGCAATGCCACAAGAACTACAGCAGCTTCCCTGCTCCAGTAATAGGTGCAGCACAGCTCCATAGTCACTCTGTGACAGAAGATTCCTCCTAGCTTTTGCCCATCTGATTACTTAAAACTACAAAATCAAACGGCAACATCACTCAGTTGATCAAGAATCAGTAAGCACAGAAAAAAATGACTAGCTTAGCCTTTTAATCTTTTTTTTTTTTTGGTAATGTAAGAGAACAGTTTTAAATACAGTGTAGGGACTGTATTTGGCATGAAACAGTCTGTGGGAAATCAGAATTTCAATTCGGTTCACACAGCTTGACAACAAAAGACAAGACAAGGGAAAGAAAATTTGGCCTGCATCAAACACTAAAATTATCATTTCCTCTTCCCTCATCTTGCAGAGAGTGCGCTGCTGGACATAAAAAAAAAAAAATGTGAACATCAGTTCATTATTTCTGATTTTGTGTCACAAAATGCAATTTGTTGATAAGGCACTTCACAAAACTGGGGCAACAGTAGAAACAATCAAGTTAAATCAACCACGATGAATATGTAATTTGGTCAGATCTGCTGGAGTTACTGACATTCTCTTAAAGTTTCATTACTTTTCAACCAAAGCTAGTAATTTCACATTATTTTGAAAAATACTTGGAAAATGCTTCAAGAATTAGAACAATACAACAATTGCCAATAAAAGAACTTCATTCTTCATTGAATAAAGCTTGTTGCAAAATACAAATCATTCATCATGGGCACTCAACACAATAGCTGTTGGTGGGGAGGTCATCAAATCCTTTAATTTTGTTCAGCCTTATCTCTATTTCCAAATGGCAGGAGAGCGTTTGATCCATTTGCCCCTGCATCAGATTACTGAGTAGTCGCAGGTGCCCTTTCATTATCAATGAACTGAAATTCTATCTCAAAGGTGAGGCACTCCCCCCTGTAACTGGTCATTCATTATACTATCTATGAGTTGAAAATGGCCAGTTTCTTGGCCTTGCCTAGATTTTAAATTATGTCTGCTGGTAATTTTTATATACAAGGCTAAAAGTGCATCTAGGGCCTGATCAGCAAGACATGAAAGGTTTTAAAGAATGTAAGTTCTATTTGCTTGCAAAAGTGCATCCTTGTAAACAGCAGTGGCATCTAAGAGAATTATTCACCTAGGAAATCCATTCATGGCAAAACAATGTTCCATACACAACTTTATCAATGCAGGAGTAAAATGCCAGTAGATTATTCTTAACTATAAATAGAGTTTTTGAGAACTAATTCATCTTATGCTTGTTTAACACCACAAACTGTTTTCCTTGTTGAGTCTATTATAGTTTCAGATCTTTGCAATGGCTACACTTCCTCGCCACAAGTGAACACCAATCCTATTTATCATTAAGCCTTTCTGTGAGTTCCTCTCTCTATTTTTGATTGCAGAGGAGCTCGCTTAAATTTTTGGTTCACAATTCCTTTTTCAGTGAACTAAGTATGGGTCAAAATAGACCTTATCAGCAGAAAAGCATATTTTTTCAAGTTTTTTTTAATTGAAGTGAAACCAAACAAATCATGACAAAGATATTTTGATGGTTAGACCTAAACATTGTAAGCTAGAATGAATATAAGCCTTGCTTGAACTAGGAGATCTTATTTCCTTTTGGTTGCCAAAGATTACAAAGTTTAACTTCAGGAGTAATCACCTTTTCTGAAAAATTAGATCCATGGCAAAAACCCAACATTTGCTCACTGGCTTATTCACCAAGATCAACTGCAACATTGCTGTCTGGTGGGGCCCAGTAGCTTTGACAGATACTGGGCATTACGGCTAGCTGGCCACTGGGCATTAGTGGCCATCTGAAGCTCTGCAGATGCCAAAGCATGCTCACCTGAGACTCCTCTGAGTTTACGTTGCCACATCCAGCTCACTTCTACATGAAATCTGAAAGGCCAAGGTGGGCAGGTTGAGACAGAAACAAAAATAGATATCTAATAGCATTTCTACACACTTGATATAGATTCTCATGGAAGATGGGTCTCTTGCATCCTGCATGCCTCCTGCAGCAGAATGGAGCTCAGCAGACACTTAAGTTATTTGTAATGTTTTTGAGGAGAAGTCAGGTTGTGTGTCATGGGAAACACCAGCCAAGAAGCAAACATAGCCCCAGCCTGAGGCAAGCGGACACTGTATTTCATTTTTAATGTATGCAAACAATATTTATTTTCATCCCCACAAAATAATAATATGAAAGAGACATTTCTGTAAGAGGCATTACCATTTCTGACTAAATACCAAAAAGTACCTTGGGTTATTCCTCTTGCCACATAAACAATATCTCCATACACAGATATTCTATATATTACCTGAACAAGCTGTATTATCTTTACTATAGCTTCTCTTTAGAGAAAAGTTTCCCTAAGAGACATGAACAAATAGCTATATAAAGAGCACTGTTAGCTCCGTTCTTTTAAGTCAGCTGCCGATTATAGCTGACAAAAATATCCACAATAAAACTTTCCCATCAATTAAACAAACTAGTATAGAAATAACAAACAATTAAGTTGCAGTCAAGTCCCAGTTTCAAAGTGGGCAAACTGGAAAATTATTTTCAGTACAGAGAGTCAGGCTTAAAGCAGATTAGACTGCCTGAAAGACACCAAGTTAGAGGCAGCTCAAGTACTATGAACACATATAATAGCAAAACAATGCTCAAAGGGTAGAAACTCCCTTTTCTGTAAAAGTTTTTGTTTATATGTTACTGTATGCTGTCTGCTGTGTCCATAAATTGAAACAGCATTGCAAGGAGCAGCTGCCTTGTTTTCTTGGTGAAAAGCCCAGAAGCCCAGCAGATTTGCCACCAGATTTGGAATATGCAGAATCAGAACCATGGTTGGTCTGACAAGAAATATCACGAATTTGCCTGGCTGAAACAAATATCCTTGCATCCAGAAAGTCATCCAAAAAATATACATGACTTCTCCAAAAGAGGACTGGAAATCTGTTATTTTTCTTGAACTCTGATTTGTCATACACTGTTTCCCAAAGGAATTATCACCGAAACAGACAGAAGCTTCCAGTTACCCAGAGATTTTTAGAGAAATGTTGAAACCTCTTCAGGAATTTTTAAATACTGATGCATTCTTTATAATTCCCTTCCTTAAGGCAACAAGTAAAAATCATGGCAAATCTTTTTATAATTCTCAGAGCTCAGATTTCTAAAGACTAGGGAAGTTATACCTCCTAACCAGAATTCGTGTGAGCCAAGGAAGAGTGCAGATAAGATAGAGGTACTTATTCTCCTGCCTAATAAGGAAAATATTTCATTTGATTTGCTTCCCTAGAAGAGTTCTGCAAAGAGTAACTTTCCTACATTTGATTATAATGCAAGAAAGTTCAATAGTTAAACGGCTCGCTCCATCACTGGTGCACAACACTCAAGTGCAGTGTCACAGAAAATGGAGATCACAGTGCAGAACATCAGAGGGGAAGGGCTGTGCTCTCAGAGCTCATACTGCATGCAGCACAGCCTTCAGAAATCCTGTGAGGGAAGCTCTAATTTTTAGATTTTAAGGTAAACATGATGGGAGACAGCTTATCTGTCTAATCCTTGCATTTCACTATATCTCTGCTTGATACTCTTAAGCTTTTAAAACTCCCTTCTGATATCAAATGCTTTTTTGGAAAAGAAATAGCAAACCGCCCTGTGTACCCATCATTATTCAGTGCAAGTCAGTGGGCAGTACCACAGTAAGGTCAAAAGAGAAAATGGCACTCAGATCACACGTTTCTATTCTTGCTAGTCAGCATTTACACCCTGGAAATCCACACAAGTTCAAATCCAGATTGGCTGCAGGGTACAGCTAGCTGCTAGGTGATCCTTGATGATCTGAGGGGTTTGATACTGAAGCAGGAAGACAGACAAAAGATGAATGCAGAAACAGAGCAGAGAGAAATGAAGTAAATCTAACAAGGCACTTGTTAGATTTGGACTCCAGTGGGACTGGGACTCCAGTGCAAGTCTCCTGATAGAGTGCTGAACTCTCTATCCAGTAGACTATATTGAGGACAGTCTCTCATTTGCCTACCTGAGAAACCTGGTATCTTGACAAGAAATAAAATAAAGCTAAGCAGAAACTAAGAAACAGCAAGGTTGGTTGGTTGGTTGATCGTTTTCCCCTTCTTCTCTCTAACCTGAGAAGAATTGCTGGACTTTTGATAGATTACAGAACACTATGGGCTTAAGGGACATTCTCACCTATTTCCATCCAAAGGCACATAAACAGTATTTGTACAGGAATCCTTACACAAAGAATTATTCTAGTGTAAGCACATATAAAACATATGAAAAACGTGAATATAAGGCATTCTGATGAAACTTTTCCAACTAAATCACATTTTGTCAGATAACTATTACAAAGTGGTATGTATCAAAGTCCAAATTCTAAGTTATATTCATTTTCTCAGAAGGTCTCAACCACGTGAGTTATATGTCGAGTTTACAACTCTTACGTACTAGACAAATCACTTTTGTCAAACTTACATCAGCATTTTTAATACCATAGCTTTACTGTTATTAAAATTTAATATTGCATTTCATTTTGAACAATTCTAGCAAACAGTTCATGAGAAAACTGTGTTTACAGTACCTCAGGTCTCTGAGTGAAATTCTTTCTTTGTTGAAGTAAATGACAGCTCTTTACTAACTTCATCGAAGTCAGGTTTGCACTGTTTGTATTAGCGGTCACTATTGAATTGTTCATAGCTACTCTCGGTCTCCACACTGAGTACATGGTTAATTTCTATAATAGTTCTTTATACCAGAGATACTGAGGAGTAAAAGAATGCTTAGGTACTTGGGGGTTTCATTACCCAAAGATCAATGTAATTTAAAAAAAATTGTGGACAATGCAGTTCAACTTTTTTACTACAGATGCTCATTGTCTCATGTTTTCTCCTGGGATCTTTTTTCAAAGGTGCAGTGTCTCTAAACATACGCTTCCCAAGTATAAAGAAGCCAACAGCAGAACAGACGGATACCAGCACTCACTTGCGCTTGCCTATCACAGGCACCTAATAAACAGATAAGCAGTGACTGCATACCCAAAGTACAAGACCAGCGTTATTTCCCATGCCATTTATGCTTCATGGAACACTTTGAACCCACAGCCTCTGTGCTCAAACTATAGAAATCAGCTTTGCTGGGCTTCAACCCAGGTTCTGTGAATGTGTGAAGTTCTTCCTCTATGCAGAAGGGTGTCTACAACTCGGTTTGTTGCTAAGTAACTAGGTTTGCACGCAGCAGAGCAATGCTGAGATCATTACAGAGAAGAGCAATAGGACTTATCACTGCTTAGTGAAGGTATTATTTAGAGCGACTGAGGAATCAGACAATACTGATAACAGAAAAGGTGGCAAAATGGTCATATGCATGAAAACACAACCAGACAAAGGGTCTCTTTAGCCCAGTATTGTCTGTTCAACAGAGCCCAGGATGGTATCACTAGGCAAAAATACATGAATGCAGTAATACTTCAATAAACTTACCCAATTTCTGCAACTCAGTGACTCCTCAAGCCAGAGGAGAATAACTTGGTATCCACTAGGTTTTGGTGGTTTTTTTCCCCCTCCAGTGAATTTGTCCAGATGCTTTCTGAATTGATGGAAGCCTAAAAAAATAAAACGCATGTTACAGCAAAAATTTCTTTGCCTAACCGCACGTTGTGTGAGTAAATATTTCTTTCTGCTTGTTCCAGGCTGCCACTTGCTAACACCGGCCCTACTTCTTATGGTAGAAGAGGCACTGAACAACAGTTTTCCAGTTTACCTTCTTCATGCCACTCATGATTTCACTGACTTAGTCCAGTCTGTTATACTACCCATTGCAAGGTCAACTACTACTTTTTACAGGAATAAACACCATTCTTTGTTATTCTCAGAGCCACACAAATCCCCACCAGTGTGGCAGACTGTCTGCACTGCAAACATTCTCTATTTCTATACAGTCAGCTGCAGATCCAAATTAAGAGTTTTTTGCTCCATTCTCCCTAGCCTCCAATCACTCTCCTCCCACTAAAGGCAATTTCCTTCTCAGTTTTGCCAGTTCAGTTCTTTACTTGACTTTGTTCTAAATGAGATCAGTTAAACAATCAGATTTTTTAAAGCCTCCAAAAGCAGGTTTCTTTTCTTTCCCTTCTCAAACTAAATCTATTTTAAAGTTTGGATGCTTAAACAATCAAAATTGCAGTATGTGCAGGGAAGGAAACTTAGATAGGGAGAGAAAGGGAGAAGGACAGAGCTGAAAATCAGGGAAGGTAGAGTCTTTTTAAGCTGGATCTGCAATGAACAGAATACCAAGGAAGTCAATTATATCACAGAAAAATTCAGCATTATCATACTGCTGCCCAGAGCAATGCTGTCTATAATAGTGAACAAGTTCGATGCAGTAATAGGAATATAGGTACTATCATAACCTAATTCTGCTAATAAGCTCATCATCCAGACCTGGCATACAAGGGAACCTGCATATCCACAAAGGATGAGATGAATACAGACCACTAAAGGAATTTACAGATTGTAGTCAAAGACGTTGATGCACTGAAATAACTGCTTTCATGCTGTAAAAAAAAGAAAACATTCTGTTTTTCTCAAGAGTGTGGTTTTATGACTGTAAGCCACTAAGCTCAAGCAGATGAAGAAAGTAAAAGAAACGTTACAATAGAACGTGTACTCGTTATTCATACTGCATTTATAAAAATGTGCCTATCAAAGTCTCTAAGTATATACATCGATTTTGAAAGCCACTCAAGCTAAAGCACAGACAGATTGTTTTCAGAAAGTCGAGTCAAAGTAAAAGGATCTTCTTGAGCCAGGAAAGAGATCCTACTGTATTTGATGGCACCTAGTAGGCAATAACTAGGTAACAAAACCCATGGTCCTAATGCAGCAAAACGCTTCACCATAGTTAACCATCTATGGTGAAGTCTATCACTGCTAAATAAAGCATTCAGTAGCTGTTGTTTGTTTGTTTGTTTTAGGAAAACACAAAGGCACGTTTTTAAATGTAGGCCTTTGAACTGTTCTGGAAAATATTTGTTTGGGCTTATTTCCAATCAGTTGATTACACCAAGCGATAAGAAGCCTTTGTTAACTTTAATAGTGAGATCGATTTTGAAAGTAACATGATTTGCTGAACAAACACCGCATGTCTGAATTGTAGAGTCTAACAGAGAACTTAATGTAACTAACTACTAAAAATCTGGAAGAGCAATTATTGTTCACTTAGCTCTTCTTACTCCTCCTTTGTATGTTACACTCTGAATAACTGTATATTCATCTATGTGGCTCATATCAGATAGTCTGTACCCCATTAAAAGCAGTATTTCCTGAAAATAAGTCTTTAGATACTCTTTCTTCAGGTAAATTCAAAGACTGAGATAGGAGGACAAACAGCAGAAATGGAGCAGGCTCTGGGAGACCAGAGGTAGGACAGTTCCTGGATGCAAAGGACAGAGTAAACTTCCCCATGTATTACTTCAGTGTAACATAAGTAACACTTGAGTGCAATACGTTGAGTGCAACCCTTAGTCTTGCTTAATTTCACTTTAAAGTCTGTTGATCAACAGGTTGTAACAAGCTCCATCCAGGCACGTTTCTGCAAAATTTTTATTTTGCAGAAGAATAAACTAAGAACATCACACGTTTTCTCAGGAATCTCTAAAATTTTCATGTAGATTTTTCTCCTTTTTTGCCATTTCTAAAAAGTAAAAAACTGTCAAATTTCCAGTATGGAATTGATCAACGTTTAAGAGTTTACACTGCAAGGTTAAAATTTGTTGTACTCAATATGAAATTATTTTCTTATAACTTACAAACAAAGCTGTTTAAAATTAAACTGCAGAACAGCTATCATTTGTCATTATACATTTAAACTTCATAAGTGAAAAAGCAACTGATATATCTGTTTTTTCGCCTGACAATACCTATTGTACTCAGGTATTTATGTGACGCCTTAAATACACAGCAGGCATATTTCAGCTGCGGAATTTGATCGCCAAAGTGGCCTCAGTAACATTAACCCTATTTTAGGGGAATAGCAACTTGACAAGTGATAGTCACACAAGGAGTCTACTGCTAGGTCTCACAAGCCCCATTTCACGTTTTTAAGCTAAATGCATTTCACCACACAAGATGTTGGTGCTTCCACCCCACTGGCAGCATGTCTGCTAGGAGCTTATGCATGGTCAGTGACCAGCGCTCCGCTCATGAGCTAAAACTCCGTGAGCCACAGGACTACAAACCTACTACCTGCAGTTCCATATCCTTATGTCTAACGTAATTATAATGAGGAATAATGAAAATGTTTAATTATACCCAATTTCCACATAAACATACCCAGGTTATTTACCATCTATTCATAGCCAGTACAGGAAATTCATTGACAATACTGAAATGTCTCCCTTGCTAAGGGCATGCACCTGCTAAGGATGAATTCACAGAATAATTCCTTACATATATTTAAAAAAAAAAAACAGCCTTTAGAAGCTATATTGTCTTCTATATATGCCCTCAGAAGTTTTTACAAAAATACTGGGCTTAAATTCCTTTCATGTTCACTCATCTCCATGCAACTGCTAGCGTTACTCTTCTGTGTAACTCAAGGAGCAACTGAAGGTCAGTCCCCCCCCTTTGAGTTCCAAGGCAATCTCTGGTCAAGCTTAAATATTTCAGCCTTTCTATTGCACATGATAAGGTCTCTTAATTCCCACATAGCATACAATCCTGACAATTAAGAGACAGCTCTCTTTCCTAAGTGAGCACTCATTATAAAAGAAAAGCAATATGAAGGTCATTGAACTGCAGTGGGGACCGTTTCTTTGAATTTTCTTTTTGCAATCAAATATGATATCGTGTGATAATTTTTTTTTTTTTTTAAGCTTTAACAACTAGTCTTAATGTTGAAAGCAATGATGTCCTGAACTTGCTTCTCAATCCACGTCTCATTTCAGATCTCCCTAACACATGGCACTGACAGAATTGTAGTTTGGATCTTTCCTGCCACACTAATCTTGCACAGCTGCCTCTGCTCAATTTAAAATGAGAGAGAGCACATTTTTTGCCACTTTTGTTAGAGTAAATTAAACCCTAGCAGAGCTAAATTGAACACATTTATTTATGATATTCTGATCGCACTAAGAGAATGACAATGATCTGGCATATTGATATACTCAGCAGTAAAGCGAAATTGAAACATTCTTCAAAGTGACAGGCAGACGTGGCTGAAGACGGTTTTATTCTGAATACTTCGTTTTGAATTTCTGACTTCTTACAATTATGACTAAACAGTTCCATTAGTGAGGAGAGATTTATCTTTGAATCAAATAGCAGCAGAATTTAATAAGTAGCCCTCAGGAGCCAGGACAAGAAACGCAGTAGTACACTGAAGTGTTTGGGAGCACTAACTGACCACATTCTTAGAGGCTGAGTTTGGCAGCTATTCAGTCAGTTTGTATGCAAGGAACCCTGCCTTTGAATCCTAGTAGACATTTACCAGTGATAAAGGATTGGCTTCTGGACCTGATCTTTCATGAACAGTGAAAAGATGAATAATTAAACTGTGCATTTAATTTGCACTGCAAAAATTACTGTGATTCGTACTCTCTAAAAAGGGTAAATTTGCACACAGAGATGACCTGCTGAATACATAATTTTCTCCGTTCATCTGCATACGCCTATTCTTTATATAGCTGTAATAACCAGCTGCATGTAGAAATGAGGAATGCAGTTGTAAGAACATATTTAAATCTGACATACGATCCTTATTTCAGGTAATTTCTGTTACAAGAAGCTTTTTGATCATGCTATCCACTACCTTTATTGTACAGTTAATACCACATAACACTAAAATATTCAGGCAATAACCGTTAATTGAGGAAATAAACACTAATTTCATAAAACTTTTCATTTAACATATTGGGGATCCAATTTCATTGGGAGCTTCCTTAATATACTATTCAATTGCTGTAACAGTGAACAATCAAACTGTGGCTATTTTCTCATTTTACAAGACTCCCTAAAGAGGATGGTGAGTTAGCATAATAAATGAAAATTCTGGAATAAATGGATGCTAGCCAAAAGAAAGAGACTGTTAGCAGTTCTGCCAAAACTGCATTTTCACCACCAGTTTTTGGGCTGCATGTATTTCCACATGAAATATTTAATTTCACTGCTAATTTTTGCAAACATTTTCCAAGCACTGCAGGGGAGGCCAAACAAAGAGCCGCCACATAAGAATTTGTGATGTGTATCTTCAGATTTCCCAGCTCTCTTCCCGGCAGTGCCGCTCCCACTCGTTAAATTAGAATGAGAAAACTAAAAACTGGCATGCTGTATCTCCAAGACCCAGAGTACTCATACTCCAAGCAGTGGAAGTTTCCCCAGTCTTCATGTCTTTAACCCGATAGGTTAGCCTTCTTCCCCACAGTTTCACTTTGCCACAAATTCACTTTGTGAAATGGGATGAATATTTCTGTATCAAAGTTTTGCGTGTTCCAACTTGTCACCCCTCCTTCTGTCAGACTGAGGCCATCCTAGCTGTGGAATAACAGAACTTCCAGATTTTTAACCTGACCTGACATAGGTGGCACTCCTGCAAATTTGCCATGTGGAAATCTGCAAAGCTCACTAAGTAACTTCAGTGACTTACTACCAGCACTACAATGTATTACTGTGGATTTACGAGGGAGGAAACATGGGAAGAAGGCTTTTTATCTCCTTCCATACTTTATTATAATCAGCTGGCGCAGAACATGTTCATGCCTCACAAGTCAGAGATGATCAGTTGAGCATTTCACTGCATTCATATTAGGACTCCATCTGCCTTTGATCAGAGAACAGGAAGAATTCAGAATGCAGTAAAATTAGGTGTTACCTCAATGCATGTTATATATTTTCATTTGCACATACACACACTATTAACTGGGATTTTAAATCCCTATATATATATATATATATATATATATATATATGGATCCTCCAATATATTATCTAAGCAAATTATGAATTTTTCCCATACATTAACTAATAAGAGTTAGACATAAAACCCTCTTGTAAGAAAAAAAAAAGTCTATGAAACTCTAAGTGTGCTCTGATTCCCTGAAAACTTCTGTGTTCTAAAACTACCTGCCATGTTGAGCTGTCTAATCCCACCTTCCAAAATATGCCCAAGAATAAATGGGCAAAATCACAATCCTAGGGACATCAGGAACATAGCTTCTACAGTAGGTAAGGATTCATGATTCAGATTTGTCATTCAAATTTCATCCCTTAATTCTGAATGTAAAATTTAGTACAAAAAGAATAAAATCAGAAATAGACAGTTTTGATTGAAACTCTACTAGAAAAAGGCAGTTTATCATTTCCAAAGGTTTTTCTTCAAATGGATCAATACTGATTAGTCTCACTACCAAGGTTTGTTTCGCACTCACAAAAATTGCGTTCAGAAAACTGTCATGAAAATGCTCTCCCTTCCAGCAATCTAGCTGTGCTGGTACTCCTCTGAAACGCAGAAGCAATAGCGAACACCAGAGCTGAGCCCTAGCTGTGCGATTCAGAGCGCTGACTAAAGTATGACCATCCTAACCTGATCAGCAGGCTTTGGTATTTGCTCTTTTAGTATCTACTGAAACCGTTCGACTCTTTACCATGTTTCAGGCTTGACAGAGACAGAACACTAGTATCGTACAAAGGTATGGATCTCTCAGGAGATGAGACCTGAGCTCAAGTACTGGTTTTAATTCAGTTCAGGAGATATTTCATTCCAGTTTCCTCATTTCTCCTGAATCCTGACTGAATGTGTTAATCAAGGAACTAATAGCTACAATGGAAGAGCAGGAATACTGTTTTTAGAGAAAAATTTCAGAAGGTCTCAAGTGTCAGGTCTCAAGTCCATCTATATGCAATTCAGGCATTTTTTGAAATTAGGAAAATTCACACAGGACTGGGAAACTATTTTTATCCAATTTTAAATGCAAGATACAATTTTGCAAGTAAAACATAAACGGAATAGCTGCATGTAACTCCGGGGGAAGTGTACTCTTCACATTGCACTAAAAGTTTGAGGAATTGGGTGAGCAAGTTCTGAGTGACTGTAAGCTTGAACAGAAATAAATTGTGTTGTAAAATGGATTGGCCTGTCAGGTCTACGATTTTTCCCCCCCAGGTGTATGAATTGGAGAGTAGCATGACTTCAAATTGTTATTTCATGATTCTTATTATTTAAATTATGGGATATGTCCTCAGAAGCATTAACAGGAACTCAGTGATCTATCTTTTTCGGCAGGAATAAGAATAATGATAAATATTTCATACAGTGTCTGTGTATGCAGGAAATAACACAGCAAAAGAGAAGAATAAATAAGAAATAAGCAGTCTCTCGTTAACACATTTTGGTTGTGGCACACATTTGTCAGACCAAGATATGAGTATCCATGCAAAGACTGAAGTTCAAACAATAAGTATTTTAATAGGTGCAATTGATACTTATGAGCACACAATGTTATCTTCTGTTTGAAAAAACCCTATTATTAGTTAGAAACAAACTGGCACTATGGCATTACAAAACTTCCTCTATAGTATGGAGTACTGCTGTGATGGCACTGTCTTTTTTTTCTTTTTTTTTTTAGTAAAACAATTTACTGTTAATTTACCAGATGTAGCAGGGATATTAAATCATCTGACGCACCAAATCATTTTATAGGGACATAATCTGTATTTTAAATATGACTAGAATCTGACCATCAGGACAAGATTACGGTGAACATACAACAATGGGACCTCATGTACAATACCAGGCAAAACTAGGGTAAATCCCAAACCCAGTCAAAAGGAAATCAAAGAGAATTGCTGCCATTGACCTTAATAAAGTTGAAATTTTACCCTGGAAATTTCATAGCTTTGTCTTTTTTCTTTCCATCTTCTGGATGGAAGAAATCTCTGACTTCCCATCATTTTTCCTTCTCCTGTAGCTATTCAGCTGGAAGAGGTTCCTCAAATTTTACTACCACTAACCATTTGGACAGTTACTTATTCTGAATCATTCAGAGTTCTTGATAACTTTAGAAATCACAGTTTCATACAGTCAACTTTCATGATAACCTGAAGATATAAATGTCCTTCAACATACAATACCTAAATGATCTAATATTCAGATACCCTCAGGAATCTCAGTTTCTCCTTCAAGTCAAGGACCTTGACCAATGACTTCAATGAGAAGAAGGCCAGTTTGAGACCTTTTGCATATTTCAGCCAAAAGTATAAAATTTCTCATGATTTGTGCTAAAAAATTTCTACTACTACTTCTTTGTTCAAGTATACTATTATGATAAAGAACTCAAGTCAACCTTTATACTACTTCTGAAACAAATTATTCTAGATAAATGATAAAAGAAACATTGTCATAGTGGTTCTTCTTGCATTGGTACTTACAATACCGTGTATTAGCATTCTGTTTCAGAATATTTGATTTGTAAGTTGCAAACTGAAAACAAACAAAACCAAAAATGTTTCTTGGTACTTACTCAACTCAAAGTAACACAAAGTCAGAATCTGAATTCTTAGGTATTTTTTGTCTAAACTGAGAACAAAGATTATTACGTATTTGTTTTAGTATGAAGCATTTACGTTCAACTAAGACGTTCTCATTAAAATTGCTTCTGTAGAAGTAATACAGTATAAAATAAAGAAAATATTGAAAGTTATTTTCTCTATGCTACTTTCATGACCAGATTATATGATTATAGGGATTCTGAATATGACAGACATATTAATTCATTTATAAATTCAGACTTTATACTTGTACAGAATATGTTACTTTCAGATAATAAACTTTATAAATAGAGACGGTTTTTCTGCAGCAAACATTTCAGTTTGTAATGAAAAATGAAACAATGCCATACAACAAATACCCTATGTTACAACAGCCTCTGCTCCAGGCATCCTCACCATATCCATCCAGCGCTAATCATCTATGCCCTGTATAGGTCCTCCATGCAATAAAGAGCACAGAATAATAAAAACCCTATCCATCAATCCATTTTCCACAAAAAAAATTCTATTAACAACCTTAAAGAAGATAGAAAAACAGTTCTTTCAGTAGGCAGAATCTATCGAATCAAAAGAGAGTTATCGTCTCCAAAATGCCAGAGAGAAAATACCCGGTTTGCAACCATCTGTCATTCTGTATCTTTCGCATCAGGTGATAGACTAATACTGGCCCTACCAGCATATTCATCTATTCATTCTACTGTTCAGTGTTTATGTGATGACAGAATGATATAGGCTCTATATTATTTACATTGTGAATATATATTTCTTTTTCTTAGCCCCATTGATTGCTCACAGGTATAAACTAAGGATGGAAGTTTACAGGAAATGAAATTTTAATTAGATTTCATCAAAGCATTTGGGAGTATTTTAACTTACAATTATAGTGCTTGAGGAGGAAACTGTAGATCAGCATTCATGCTACGTTCCTCTTTATGGCACCTGTTGGGGAAATTATTAATTGAATCAAAGGACTGAGCCCATGGAATCTCAGCCAGCCCCAGAACAGTCCTATCACATGCTTTTCAAGCCCCTTGCCTATCTTTGTGAATTTGAAAGTTCAAAGTTGAAAGTTTGGCTCACTTTAAGTGCTGCATGCTCAGCTTAATCAGTGTATAAACTGCTCTCCAACATGACCACTTTGTAGATTAGGAAATTTAAAATCAGTCTCTAGGTCTTCACAATCAGTTTACATCTAAGTCTTATAAATTCATTCGGTACAATCCCTATAATCCACAGACCTCATCCTCTATGCAGTTTGTTTTTTTTTTTTATCTAAATCCTTCTTCCATATTGCACTAGTATAAGTGCTTTCTTCTAAGCTGTCCTATATTCTTGAGGGAGCGCCTCATAAGGCGAGATCAATTCTTTACCCTTCCTAAAAGTTCTCATTCACTCCGAGCTCCGAGGCTTTCAAAAAAAAAGAAAAAAAAGTTAGTGTACTGCAAACAGTGTACTGAGATCGCTGCTATCTTATAACGATGAATGATGCTCTTTTGCATCTTCTGTATTTAATACTCTTATCCATATTCTTATATGCTAAACCTTTTAGGGGAGAAACTATGTTCTAGCAATTACAATTCCTTGCCATGTGATTATATATATTGTCCTGAGGCTCCATAACAGCAATTACAATGATAGTAGCAGCATTCTAACATCTTGCTATATTCTCTTACAACGGGGTAATTACAACTTTGTCAAAGACACCAATCGGCATTCCCAAGGAAGTATCTAACCTTTCAATTTAAGTCATAGCGTTGTTTTAATTAATGTTAAGTAAAAGAAAATATGGCTGGGTATGTGAATTCAATATCATAAAGCTGAATATAGAAGATTTGGGAAAATTCAAACAGTAAAATATAACAGTACCTGTCACACGATGCTTACATTTTATCTATAGGTCTGTATGTATTAATTCCCAGGGAGTAAAAAGTGACTTGATCCTCTAGATTTATTATACTATCCAAAAAGTACAAGAGAAGGAACAGACTTTATAGAAATTGGGCCCCACTGCTAGCCTGCAGAGACACTAACACACAGCTCCAGTGCAGGCTGGCACTTAACTCTACAAGTTGCTTAAAACATGTGGCTCCAGTGAGACAAACATAGACGTAAAGTTAAACCATTTATCAAGCTTCATCATGAGATAAGCCTCAGATATGTGATTAGACCCACTGTAGTTTCATACTTACACAAGTATTTAACTGATTTGCTGCATGAAGATGCTATAGCCTAGATAGTGCTAGTTCTTTAAAAGCAGAACAGACTTATCTGTTTCTTTTTAACTATCATTTGTTTAATATCCTCGGCAAAAGGGGTAATTTAACCCAGCAGTCTCTGCATGCTCATCCTTTTTAAAAAATAAATGGTTCCTGCTAGAAGACTCAACACAATAAGTATTTTCGTTGGTGCTAATCCAATGTTTTTCACTTTATTGTCAGGGCAAACGTTTCAAAATCAATGCTGCCTTTAATTTATTTTGTTTGTCTACTTATTCACTATTGTAGCAAATTTCATGAGCCCTCTGTCTTCTTGGCAATAATGCGATTCGTATATTGTTATAAACAACACTGAGCTTTTAGCTTCGCAGTTTTCATTCAACGCATAGGATTACCGAGAGAGAAAATTGAGAGGTAACAGCACGGCTCCTTCTATTTCTGAAATATTTTTATGGAGCGAAGAGAAGAAAATAAAAGGAATTAAAGGCTTTTAAAAAGAACATGTAAAGAAAGATAAGTAGATGTAAAAATATATATATATTGGGGTCCATCAACTTTAACATTGTTCTAGTGATAGTTATGACTCAATTGCTTCAGCAAGTCATATAAACCCTTGCACCAGCCTGTTCTTCAAGTCAGAACTGTCTTACTAAGCTACTATAATTCTTCACTGCAGTCCTGCAGAGCATCAGTTTAGATAATCAGTTAACCCAGTTTAGTTATACAGCAATGATAATTGCATGTTCCTAGACACACTTGGAAATAGAGAAACATAATTGTGTGTTTATATCATGTTTTCCATTCTAAAACATGCCCTAATGTATAACCTAAAAGTCAAATATAGAGCTTTTTATAATCAAATTAGAAGAAAGTAAGAAAATGCATGTCATTACACACCTTCCATCAGACCCTCCAATGTCATCTTTCTCACTAGTTAAATTTTAAAATAAAAAAATTGATTCAGTTATTCTAGGAACAATCTCATGATTTGATTTTTTCCTGAATATCTCACAGTACTGTAGACTCTGGGATATATTTCACATTGCACTGCAGGGTGAAACTAACACCACTTGCAAATACGTTATTTTTAATTTTGTCTTCAGCCTATTAACATTATACTAGGAGAGGTTGTGGGGATTAGATTCAAACAAGCATACCTGGACTACTGGGCCATTTTATAGCTGAATACTACATTTATTTTTCTGGATGAAAAACCAGACATTTGTACAGAAAAGCTATTATTCTGGCCAGTGAATAAACTGTAACAATAGAAGAGCTACTTGGAAGTAGAAGAATGTTGCCTGAGAAAATCAAGAATGAAAGTGGGGAAATGATTCGACCATTGATGACTGAAAAAGACTGTATTAACAGGGAAACAGCACAGCTGGAGGGCGGAATAGGAAAGTGAAGTAAAATTGACTGCTGCACATCAAATCAGAATGATTACGCTACACAAAACATAATGGAAATGACTGCGTTTCAATGAGCAAAGCGAGCTCTGAAAATTCTGTTAGTGAGGAATAACAAGATTTTCAGTAACACCAGTGTAATCAACTATCATGACCCCTAAGGAAAGGAGCACAAAGCAGAAAAAAAGAACTAAAAGGGGGGAAAAAAAAAAAAAGTCCATGACTCTGAATTCTGTTGGTCATAAAGTTGTACGTGGTCTCAAAGGCTGGCCACAGAAGAAAACTGGACATCAATCAACATGGCCTCACTGGAATACTCCTGTGGGGAATGTTTACAGTAAAAATAAAGGCCTTCAAAACTGCTCCATACATCAAACCAATGAGGCTGCCAGTCCAAAAGAAAAAGCAAAGAATTTTCAGAACAATTTAATCCAAGCGTCCCTTAGGGGAAAAACACTTTTCAAATACGGTCTAGGTTCCATAAAATGCATTGCACTAAGCATGGAAACAGAGACACTGCTTGCCGGTGTGAGAGGACTCCACAGAGTCAAGCGCTGTGAGCAGTGCTGTGCTCCTTGTAGTGCATCTGCAACCTCCCAAACTCGTCACAACTCATGAGCATCTCCAACTTCTCTTGCTCGCATGAGCACACTGGGCCAGATGCTGAAGACAGCCACAGCAGCCTCCGCAAGGCTTTTCACAGCTCTTTTGTAGAGACACTCTGGAAACTGGAAACATTCATTTTGGTACTCCCCTGCACCGGCTGCTCCTACACCCTCTCTGTGGCACACAGCTTCTCAGAGCCAGACCCCAAGCCATGGGAATGATCCATTGCCACTCACATTTGGGTGGCCTGTTTCTGTGGCACTTCTACAGGCCCTTCCCAAAGTGACACTGTGATAAACCACTTCTTCAAGCAGGTGCAGTAGGAGGAACACACTCTGCTGGTCCCAGGCAACTCAAGGTGACCCTCGTTACCCAGTTCTTGGTAACTCTGAAGAACACCTTGCCCTCATTCTCCAGTCTGCATGAGAACACAGTATAAAAGGAGTTGCCAGACACTCCGTTAGCCTTCAGGGCTTAGGAACACGGGGCTTTTTTGGTTGTTGCTTTAAGCGTTAGTGTTTTGTTGACTGCAGGCAAGCTTACTGAGCAATATAACTGTCCACTGGGCCAGACTCAAGACTGCAAGCCACTGACTGGATATCCTCACTTACGGGATGCCAGTTCGCTTTAGCTGCATGGTTCTGCAAAAATAGCAAACGAGGTAACTGCCACAGAGATGACTGTAAAACCATGCTATAACAACATTGCCTCAATAATCTTTCTGTGCCCTGAAGCTGTAAGATCAGGTGAGGGCCCCTTCAGAAAAACTGCCTCTTAATGAAATGTGAAGTGTTTTGTGCCAAGAACTCTCAACCATTTTCCTCCCCTAGAGTCTCCCGGGACTCTCAGTTTCTCAGCCTTCAGAACTTAACTGTCATGCTTTTATTTTGTTTCTCAAATGTATTTTGGTGACTAGAGGTGAGTTTACTGAGCAGCAGCAACAATGATTCTAATGGAAAAATAATTACCTTGCTTGAAGTATAACCACATGGAGAATAGGCATAAAAACTACAGTATATCTGATTAATTATAAAAATAAATACAGAATAGGAAACTGAGTTTACATCAGCTTCAAAGCCAGTTAAAATACCAAGCACTAGGTGAGCATTTGACTAGTTCTGCATATTCCCTCTGGAAGTACTTTCCACAACAGGAGCAAGAAAGAAAACTGTCCATGGGGCTCCCCTCAAGCTCTCTCATAGGGTGAGAGATGATAGCCCAGGCCAAATTCTTTAAAAACTCCACAGCCATCAGTCTGAGGCAGAACAACCTCCCTGTGCGCCAAGGCTGCTTCACACCTACCCATGGACACCTCTTCCAGTCAGGCCAACTGAAGGGCACACTGCTGAGAGACATTTTTTACCAATTGATAAGCTGTATTCCTTTCTAAAAAGATGCTGAGGACGAGCATGTTTCTTTGCTCTTCCCACAGTACTCTCCTAGCTCTTTTCCATACAAATCTATTTTATGCTATAAGGAAATGCTACATGGCAGTGACAGCAGAAACACTGGTATTAGGACAGATGTGGCATGCCTAAATTAAACTGCAAAATCCAGCTATTAGTATAACCAAAATTAGTGTAAACTCCCAGCCTGTAAGAAATCCTGAAATTTCAAAGTTTAGATTATTCCTAATTTTGAAATTGCTATATGAAGAGTTCTGATATGCCGAGTTTGAAAAAAGATAAAATGCTTGGTCGTACCTATTTTCATGTTGATCTGTAGCATACAAAGTGTTTTCATAATTTAATGCCAACAATTTTGATGAAACATGTAATGCTACCTATAACGTTAACATTTTGTTGAATCAGTATTTCCTAAATCTTGATAAAATTTAACTGTATTCTTTATTTTGGATAATTATGTAAGGCTAAAAGATACCTAATTTTGCCCAAGGCAAGCATGCTGGAATGTACTCCACCTGGCTGCTTCTGCCCATAAAATGTTTGACACGTTATTGAAGTGAGATGTTTGAAAAACCATCAACAGAGCACTTGAGGACCAAAATGCAACCCATTGCCTTTCAGCCACCTCCCCTGGACAATAGACTTATTACCTGAAACTTAAGATGTCAGAAAAGGTGAAAAGACAGGCATGTTTACAGAGTGAAAGGCCAACAGGACTTTATTTAAAAATACCCATTTCTTTGCAACTGAACCGTCAAACATCATATTGACAAGACTGGCTTCGAAACAGAAGCGAAGAAAAAGAATTGGTCGAAGCATGAAAAAGAGGCCAAGGTCTTGAACCCAAAGAAAATACCACAATAAATTAGGGTCAGTATATTTCAGGACTCTGTTTTCCCCTTTACAAAATTGTTAATCTCAATCAGTTTTACCCTAAGGTGGAGTTTCTTCTTTCTTTGCTGGCAAAAGTGACCATGGTTAAATTCCTTTGCCAAGTATTGCATGCTTTGCTTCTCAGTCAATGTCAAATTAGAAGTCAGTGCATTTAGAGCTAAATAAACCTCCGAGTGAAGTACTTAAGAGCAACAGGGCCTCTGAGTCAATTGTTTCAGAGATTAGGAGAGCTGAATTTAGTTCTAAAAACAATGAATTGATTATATTCAGAGCCAGTGGTTCCACTGATTTACGTACGCCTCCTAAGGACTACTGATTGTCCAGAAAGACTCTGGACCAGGTTGTAAGAGACCAATGGAATAATACATGATAACAGTAACGACTAAGAGAGATTATCATTTAAAAGATAGATCACATCCCACTCGGATGACTACAGAAGTAAAATGGAAAAGAAACATAGGAAAAGCATCCCAAATAATAGGAGAAACTACCAGTTTCCTATATAATATGGAGAAGTTTATTCTAACAACTTAGACAATGTTAAAGCACAAACTGCAAGGCTACTGCAGTTGACCATTACTAAATTAGATATGTGGAGAAAACAAGCAGATTGCTTAGAATTATGACAACATACATTGCTTTCAATACACTCTTTACTGACATTTGTTCTGGAGCTAGTCTTAGAAACCTATCTATTGATATATGTCATAGATAGGGTCTAAAAAACGTTAATATCTTTTAAATGCAAATAGCTTTAAAAAGCGTGACCTACATGAGGCTGAAGACTAAATTTATACAACCAGAAAAATTGATGACTAACAGATGTGAATAGTATAATCAGTTCAGTGAGAAATTAAAAAATTAAAGTGTTATAAGATGCACTTTTTGCTTTGCTTTTCTGCTCCACTCACTTGTCTTTGGACAACAGGGATTCTTCCATTTTACCGGATTTTTATCTTCCTCCTCACCCATTGTCAGATGACTACTGAAGCAGGAAAAAAACCTCTATAAATCTCTACAAAACTTTAAATCATGCATTACATATTCAGTAGACAGATGAAAGTTAGTGTTAATGCAACTCTGCCTGGCTACATAAAAGACAGTAAGAAAAAGTATATTAGCAATTTCTAAGGAAAGCTAGTGCCGTTAAACAGAGTTGGCAGTGATCTGCACAAGGGAAAATCATTTAACCATCAACTGGTTGGAAACTCTGTTTTTCTTAAGGCAATGTAATCCACAGATTTCCCTTCTTTCCCTTTGGTGACCATAGGTTTTCTGGATTTTCTGTGTTATCCCTATTTAACTCCACACCATTGCATTTCTGCATGCAAAACCAGTGCTCTTTTAAACTCAGTCAGCAGTTTGCTAACAGAGCAATTAATTGAAGTACCACAAGCACAGTGTGACAAACATCAGCTATTTGCAGGAGCAGTTACTTCATAGCATGTGTTTGCAGATCAGTAGCTCAATCCACAATAACGTTATTACATGAATCTAATTTCACCGCTTGAAAGTGGATGACCTAAATTTTGTAATGTTATTTTGAACAGACAAGCCCATTTCCACTGGATACAACTGGTCACAACTGTAGACGCTGGACTTCAGTCACATATGCAACAAACTGCTGTAATTAGACTATTCTCAGAGTGATATATTTGTCCCTTGAGATGTCAAAGACAGGGTAGTCAACCAAAATCATCCGGTCATCCTGGTTCTTCAGGAGATCAGGTCACCCTATTCATTACTAAGCCTGATGAAAGAACTTGAGGTCATGGTCATCAGCAACCTTGGCAGTTATAAAACTGCAAAAAAGACAGCCAGAAGTTACTTTTTTTTTCCCCCTGTGAATCTATGCTGTGCCTCTACATTTTATTTTCCTTTTTTGTTCTCAGTCTTCATCATTCCCCCAAAACCAGACACAAACACAAATTTAACATGGCTCCTTTAATGTACAAACAGTCATGCAGAGCTATCATAAATCTATCAAGAGGGATGCAAAGGAATCATGAATACTTTCAGGTAAGACTTGGCAATATTCTTGGCTAGAGATTTGATTCCTTTTCACTATTACACAAAAGCGGAGATGAAACACTACGTCCCTTTGAAGTCTGAGACATGCGACAGTTTTAGCATCCAGCAACTGACAGCTATGTAATCATACACTTCTACATATCAAGTGTGGTAGTGCTGAATTCATACAGCTACTTTATTGCTTATTCTTGTACTGAATCAAAATTGGTACCAAATGACAGACACACCAGCTGTAGTGCCTAGGGGAAAAAAGGGGGATATTTTATGATTCAGAACGTGAACTGCTAAAAAAGTTAGCCATATGGACTTCACGATTCCTTGATCTTGTCAAGTCGTTTTGGGATCTGGCTGAATAAGAACATGAAATTCAGGTCTAAGAACATCCAAGAGCTAACAAGCTTGATCACACTTGTCACACTGATGCTACCAATACACCAGTAATCTTTCCCCAGAGCCAAATTACACTGCAAAAGGAAATCAAAACAAGACAGTGATCCAGTACAAGCAAAACAACTTTTTTTTCCCATGTTTTAACATGAGGGCTTAAGTTCAGTAAAATAAAAAATCTAAAGCCCAGTCTAGCATGACATTCAGAACCTGAGGCTAAGTCTGTGCTGCTAAACAAAACAGAGGAAGCAAGTTTGAGTACCTGACCCCTGATCGTGCCCTGGTAGCCCTCGTCCTGGTGTGACTTTGCCTAGCGCCAACAAATAAGCTCCAAGTCAATGTCCGGTTTTATTGAAGAGTATGTCAGAACCTGCTCCCAGTGAGCGGCATAAACGGGGCGGGGTGCTCCACCACACGCAGCCCTTCAGCACTCAGATTCATGCACCCTTCACATGGCCTCAGGCCACATTTTAGGGCATACAAAATTTACCCCTGGTTTCATGCTGTGCTAACTTCACTCTGATGGGCTACAAAACAACTCTCATTATTTCAGATGCCTCGTGCTGAATAACCAAACAAGCTAACTGGGAAAAAAAATGCATGCATACACCCTTCAAAAATAATATTGTTGTTTTAGGGCCCTAGGAAGACCACACGAGGCCCACAAAAGTCTCAGAATAAGTGCTATACATAGCATTTACTCAGCCAGACCAACCTGGCCTCAAGTTCAGGCAACAGTCCTTGACCTGTTTTATTTAGAGACTGGCATACCCTGAAACGTTAACACCCTGCTTAGCCTTTCAGCATTCTCTCTTGGCTCAGCTACGTTTTTGTAGACGGTTTCCATCTCCAGGTAAAGTATGGGAGGAAATCCTTTAGACCATTGCTTCAGCCACACATTTAGCAGCATGTCTCCAAGTGGTCATAAAATCTCTCACAAGTAGGCCATAGCACATAGGGTTACTCTACCCCATTATGAACACAAGGTTCTCTTCCTGGAAAAACCTCAGGATTATAAAGGCTTTACTTTTCAACTTCATGATATATTCTGTTTCCACCCATTCTTAAGCTTTTCACTAATTAATCTGTGTTTTAGGTAGACTACTCTGAGTGCCAGAGGTGGTTATAAGGAGCTAAAGGCAGTCCTTAAGGCAGCACTTCCCACTTTAAATAGGAATTAGGAGTATCTAAAAACTCCAACAATCTGCTTACACTGAAGAGAATCCACTCTGAAAAAGGAACTGATAACACTGTATGCTAGACACCAAACCATTCTTCAGTGAGACATTAGTTGTCTTTTGTTGTACCGCTGAAGTTCAGCAAAGCTAATGCAAGTGTGATATGCCAGATAGTTCGAGTCAAAACATCTTACAAACTTGTTCTTGAAATAAAGCTTTGGTTTATTTCCTGCCTTAGGGTGTCTAGCTATTTCTTTGTATGAACAAAACAACTTCAAGTCATTCCTGCATGTATATTTCAAAGAGCGTCCCTACAGGATCCTTCTGCTGCTGGCCAATTCTGCAGTTAAAACAAGTTGATCGCTGCAGGTGGTCGACTCAGATATTCATCTCAGGAGGGAGAAAAGCCTAGGATTTACTCTCTCTTGAACAGACTAACTTAAAAAGGGAATTAGCCATTGAACAAAAAGTTGCAACAGCTTTACAGTCATATCAGACATTAGAAGAAATTTCCAACACAGGTTACCAACATTCTTGTTATTTCAGCTAATACCTATGCAAAACTATATCCCAAAGGAGTATTATTTAAAAAGGCAGGAGAAAGAAGGAGGGAGAGGAAGGAATCTCAAGCTATTAGCAATTCCTGGTCACTGTACTTAAAACACGAGTACATTCTGTTAAGGGTGCAGCCAAATCCAGTGGACTTTGGGAGTCAAGGGATTTCTTCTTACTGGTCTGTTGGATGGAGACTGCTGCTGTTCCTGACTGCAGGTCCAGACAGCAGCATGACCATGCTGACCATGAATTACAAAGAATGCACACACATATGGCAGGGCACACAGACAAGCACAGACAGCAGTGCCTTTACGTGCATCCATATAAACACTAACAGCACTCACACCTACGTGAATGCCACAGGTAGCCTGAACCTGGCTCCTCCTCTCCAGTTGATCTGGACTGAGGTTCACTAGCAGAATATATACACATACTCTCCCTCCCTCACCTCATATGCATGCTCATGTTCACTAGCCTCTTGAATGCTAGCACAGACTTTCTACCCAGTGACTGGCTCGGACCTGGGGTCTTTCCAAAGTCTTCCACTGCCAGCTGGTGCAGCTTGAAGCTCACGTGCACATGCACTCCACACAGAGTCTAGAGAGTACATTCACACAGAGGAATAAGAAAGGGGCCACAGCAGTGCTTAGATACAAGGCTCAGGCAGACAAGCGTACCAAGCAACAGCCTGCTACATGCAGTCTCTCCCACCCGCATTGCTCCCACTGACCTTGAGTCTTTCCTTTCTCCAGCCTTGCCTCTTCCCAAATAAACAACTCATCCCTTACCACTTTTCCCTCATTCGTCCCAGTTTTGCGACATCCATACCTAAATTCGGTATTTCGGATATGGTTACCTAGGTAATCGTGGCCTTACACGGTATTCCTGACGCAGTTACCTAGGCATGTTTGCCTTGCAAGATTTTAGTCAGGCCCCCAGTACTCCCCTCCAATTCTCTGTGAATCTCCAACATTTCTCACATAACTCCCCTTAACCATATGGGAAATGCAGTCATCCCTCACAGCACTTTTGTCAACTACTCACACTGTTATTTGTTATATCTAGCAATTTCTCTCATGGCTTACAGCAGTTCCTCAGCTTTTGTTTAGTTAGAAAAACCAGTCAGGGCCCACTGATCTACCTACATACTTTAACACATTTTAACTTGACTTGTGATGTCCACTGCAACTTACTTCATACCACCACCTTTTCAATATTATTCATAGAATAATATTATTCATAGAAAAGAAACCTTAAGGAAATAAGTGCTGATTCAATGGGATCATATGGCTATTCCCAAATAGTCTCTTCTCCTTAATCTTTGCTACCTATTTTGTTACCCTACTAAATACAATTTTTTTTTGTAATTTTATCTCCTGCTTCATCAAGCACACTATTATATTCTGTGAGATAACTAATAACAAGTATTATGCTGAAACCGAACCCTAGGATCCAGATAGCCACTAATTTTGATGAAGCTTGGGTTTCAATTTAATATTCACTGTGCAGTATAAATCTCTATACTACTGATTATATGTAGGAAGGAATTTAATCTGCGACAAGAATTGTGATTAAAAAAATCCTGTCCAATTCCACTTGCAATTGCAGAAAAACTGGTCTGAATCTATAATGCATGGAAATGTTATACACTGCCAGGAAAACTCCTTGCAGTCTTATCTTCAAAATACCAAAGAAGAGAGGGAAAATGGCACAAGCATAAATGGGTTATATAGAGTCTCCTGTGCTATTACTGTCCACTGCGGTATGTGCTATGTACCTCTTACCTCAGGGTCTCTAATATTATTGCACAAGTCACTTCAGGCAATCCAGCCAAATCTGGATTCAGATTCATACGAATTCTAAGAAATTTCAGAAATGGGTCCAGAATTTGCAATGAGGTCCTCTAAATACCATCAATTATTGTTAATTGTATTAGTTGCTCTTGTCAGGTGGAGACAGGTCTGCTAAGATTCTGATCTTCCTTTAGTTCTTATTTTCCACTCTGGTCAATAAACAGCCAGATGGTCTTTATTTACTCTGAACTTGTGTTAGATTCAGCCCAATAACTGAGAAGTAAAAGACTGTGTGTCCTACCATTAGTTCCTGAAGCCATCTAATCACTTAGAACTAGTATGCATAAGGGTAATTGAAAGCCTCATACACATGATGTTTTTGAATACCTCTGTGCTGTCAGCAAAATTTGTTATCAATTTACTATTTGAACCATATCACAACAGAGGAAAACTCATCAAGGATTTTAATTATTGTAGGAAGGGGAAAAAACTCTATTATCACTCAGGCATGCTGCCTGAAGTGCTAAAATATTTAAGACTGCTGCTTCACTTACGTTTATGGACCTATTAGTCCATTTTCCTTGTCAGTTCTGTTTGCCCGCCTTTGAATAATGTGGGATTTCTGCATTTTGAATTCCAAAGGTGTCAATGCTGAGCACACAGCTGAGCAGGTGACATCGGTTGCTTAATTATTGAAAAATATAAATGTGAGAGAAATAAGAAAAGGGATAACAGAATGCAAGCCCAGAGGAGGCACAAAACAACCAATTTAAAGCAGGCTTGCCATTGGACAAACTCTTTAGCTTGTGTTGTTCCTCTTTGCTAACGCAATTTTGCTGCAATCTGCAAGATCTAAAAAAATAATAATAGCAATAATCTGGAAAAACATTCAGCAGCCACAGGCTAAGACAGAACACAAAGTGATGCAATCATTATGTTAAAGGATCCATTTTGTTACGCTTAAAAAGCAAATAAAATAAAACAATGTAACTGATTATTCCAGCACTACTAGGTATTCCTATTTTCAACGGAAGCTTGCACATTGAGGAAATAAAGTAGTTCATATTAAATCTATACATTTGTAAGTATAGAATATTTGCACAGATATAAGCTTGCAAATTTATTCATAGGAGTTTCTGTACACACTTACCTGAGAAAGTATTTTTAGTGAATATTCTCTAATCTTGTAAACTACTTTGTATAACACATTCTTTTATAGTGATATTATATAATCCATGTTCATAACAAAACAATTTGAAAGTTATGATTTGTTTTATATTCATAACCGCTTTGCCTCTTCTGTTAGCTTCTAAATATAAAGGATGAGAACTGGAGCAAATGCAGTATCTATCTAGATACTGACTTTCCCAAAGCAAAGTGCATGTGCTTAAGTCCAGACTTTTCAGGCTGGCCCCTATCCTATGTTTGCTGGGCAATTTAGTATCACAAATTCTTGCCCAGAAAATAACCGTGTGTTGATTACAAAGAGCATGCTTGAAACAAACTGTGCTGAACTCTCAGCTGCTTTAATGACCATAGCACAGGCTTCGCACATTTGTTTATGATGAGTTGCTTGTTATAAAATGAGCCAATGAGGGGTTAAAGAGGAAGCAGGTAGGAAAGATATAGATTAGAAGCATCCATATGAACAGACAAACAGTATAAGACGAAGAAACACTTTAGACCTAGTTCTTGCTACACAACTTTTGCAAGGCCTCAGGCTGAGCAGGAGGAAGCTGGGAAGGGCTTTGGAGGAGAAGGGCAGGGATTGCCCAGGAGCATCCATGAAAGCCAGCAGCCTGAACAAAGCCAGGGAAGGGGGGGGATGCCAAAGCTGGCAGGAAAAGGCCTTTCTGCCAGCCTTAAGCAAGGGGCAGCTAAATCATGAGGGACCTTGAAAATGAGACTTTCAACAAGGTAAAGTTTACAGAGTAAAGATGACATAGGCATACAGGTCTCTCTCTTTTACCTTCTGCTTATGTGTTTTGTATCTTTAGAGGAATTTGTACACCAAGGGTCTTCATGAGATCTGCTGGTAGCCAGATTTCTGCAACCCCAATTTCTATTATTAGGCTCGTTCCTTTTATCCATGACAAAGACATCACCAAAAGGACAAGCCTGCAAGAGTTGTACGTGTTAGAAGAACTTTCAGGGTAGGATGTAGGAACCATATAAATACAAAAACAAAGTCAAAACCAAACAAAACTACAGAAACACCTTCACATTTTCCAGAAAGATGTGAATACAGCAAGGGGCCACCCAACTACTTCCTACTCTTATAAACCAGCTATGTCCATCCTAAAATAAAGTTACTATTCCTCTTGGTCACATTTTCATTAAACATAATATACTTTCTCCCAGCTCAGATCAAGCCCTGCCCATTTGCTTGTCCAAGTCTTCCGAGAACTCCTACGTTGTAGAACGGCTGATGCTACAAAGCCACTCTGAAGGCATCAGGAAAAGAGAAGGTAAACAATAGAAAGGTTATCACAGCAGTATCATAATTTTTTATTTCCATCTAAAATAACCTAAGGAAACAATGACTATAATTGCCAGCTATCCAATCCGCCCCTATGCTCAACTATTTACTGCTTCTTAGAGAAAACGAAACTGCACGATTCTCAGCATGCATCAATCCCTCAGAAACAGTGCTGCTTTAAACCAAAATCTCTCTTGGAGACATGCCTGACTGATTGGCCTCAGCAGTAACATAAACCCTTTCCTTTGCCACAGTTAGAGGTCTCATTAGATTTATTTTGCTAGATTGTACAGAGAACAGCATTCACGGAAGTGTCAGGCTGAATATACTGTGATGCCAGAGGGACTGCAGTAATCTGAATTTCTTTGGGGTGAATAATATCAGAATGTAAACTCAAGAGAAAAAGAGCAAGTAGTATAAAATTTGCTTGTTCTTGTATCATTTGGATTTCTTTTCAGCATAATACTTCAGATGTTCTAAGATCTCCAGAACAAGAAACAATATAATTTGACTTTTTTCAGTCACGGAAGATAAAACGCTACTTGAAGAAGAATTAGCTCAAACATCACTCCAGAAATTGTGCTAGACATACTATGAGAACTGTATATTGCTGGTACATTACAAAGCATAGATACTCTGGAACTAACAGCATGATCATCTTACCTGAGTTTATCACACGAAGTACTACTAGCATCATAATCAAATTATTATATATTATATTATACGTTATTTATATTATATATTATTGTTGTATTATATAAATGAATATTATTTTGGTAGTTTACCAGTATTTTTGACTTTTCTGCAAACTAGCAGGAAAAACACACAGTAATGTAGATCACCTGCTCAAAATACAGAAATCAACAAGTAAAATGTCATAGGATACTAATTTGAAGCCATCCTATGGGAGCTTGGAAGGCTTGTATGGAAACAAACATACTAAAAATTGATGACATTCTGATATTACAGTCTCCTTCTAGCAGGATATAAAGAGTAGAGACATTTACCAGCTCTGTCTTGGAACATTAGCACAGTGCTTAAAGGACTCACTAAATTCTCCCTACCTTTAAACTTTTTGACCTTTATTGATCTAAAATTCTTGCCCACGAAAGAGATTTCTCTTTTCCTTAACCTCCTCAAGGAGGATTGAAAACTTACAGGCATAAATTATTGATCTGACCCTGTTTTAAAAATGGAGAAAAAGCTGTATACGCTAGCAGCATCTTGATTACTTCATCTTCACCAGGAAAAAACAAAACAAAAACCAAAAACCCTCTCTTCTCCCCTGTCATCTCAAATTATCATATCAATCACAATTAAGCAATAGATTCCAAGTTAGAAGAAATGTTAGGTAGCCCAGAGAGAGAGACAACCGTGCTCTCCTGAGACGCCTACAATATTTGAAACTTATTTCAAAAGAACAAATTTCAAGCCTCGAAAGCATCTGGCCTATTGGCTTAGGGGCCAATGTGTGCTGGAAGGAAGCTCTGCCATTAAGACCCACGTGGCGTGCACAGTGTCAAAACACGTCGTCTAGGGCAGGCTTCAAGCAGTACTTGTTCTTGTAACCCTTGCCTCTTCCTCAGCTGTATAAATCACTGAGTAGTGCTGACAGAAATCCCAGAGGGGACGGCAATTGCTCTACTGGCTGGTTAAGTTGCCTTTAGTGTGTTTATTTGTAGCTACTCGAGGTTGAAGAACAAGGATTAACATTGATGGTAACAACTAAAGAAAAGGCACAAGCAATTTGGGTAGTACAAAATCTGCCACCTTTACTCACACCTGCTAGGGGACCCAGCATCATAATAGTTATTAGCTGTTCTTTTCAGAACAATAGGGCTCTCAAATCATAGTTCCACGACGGTATAAATAATGCAAGTAGAAATAAAAGAGAAACCCCACTTAAGAATTCACAGGATTGTTGAAAAACAAACAAACATGAAACCACAGAACGCTCCAGGTATGCAAGAAATAATTAATCATTTTCTAAACATTCAGGTTTTTTGACTAACTTCAAACAAGTCTTAAG
This sequence comes from Struthio camelus, assembly GCF_040807025.1. Classification (NCBI taxonomy): domain Eukaryota; kingdom Metazoa; phylum Chordata; class Aves; order Struthioniformes; family Struthionidae; genus Struthio; species Struthio camelus. The sequence goes on from NC_090982.1 coordinate 51,726,976, forward strand.
AACATTAGAGCTTCTTCTCCTCATTCCCATGGCTCCCTTTGACACCATAACCCAACAAGCACTCCAATAATTCCAGAATGTGGAATGCATAGACAGCAGAGATAAAGCTAGTATAGGTAAAGAAGCATGAATAACACTCTCCCTTTGCTCAAAACTGAAATAGTGTCGAAACAAGCATTTGCTTAGTCAGAAGGATCAAAAAAGACTGGTCAAAGTCCCACAGAGAGCGAACAGAGCTGTTCACTATTCAATAACTTGACTGATCATCCAGTTCAACCATGCAAATGATTAGCTGGGCAATAGCAAGTAAAAAAACTTTAAAGAAGTGATAAAATGCGTTTGTTACATATGCCTGAGAGACCTTAGCACATACATTGTAGAGTATGCGACCTAAACTCTGCACAAGGCAGTTTTTACAATAAACAGGGTAAGGCAGGCCTGTAAGACAGGGATGTCCTGATCTCAAAGTACACAGTTGCAGATGACTCACCAGGAACCTGCCAGACCCTTACCAAAGTGAGCTTGATGCATAACCATAGACTTTTGAGAGTCATACTTTTTAAACTGTTTACAGCCAATGACTAATTGTAACTGCACTTACCCTCCTCTGAGGGCTCTCCAAGTCTTAGGTTTAATTATTAGGCTGCAACAGCAAAGATAAAGTCATATTGGGAACACACTCTCACTATACACAGATATACCAGGTGCATTACAGTGGCCTTACCTTTCCCCATCCTGCTGCGTACATCTGCACTCCAGGGAACGGCGCGTTCTTCAACACCCCGCAACTGTCCCAGGGCTCTGCAACTCTCCAGTCCTCCTTCTGGGTATCCAGACCATACAACACACTGAGATCCTTAGCTGAAACTTGCCCAGATCTTTCTTTACCAAGATATGCCTGAATAAAAGTAGAGGGACAATATTAATATATCTTTATGAATTTTCCTAAGCAGATAAGAAGCCAATGATGGGAATAACACTTTCAATTTCTTTTTTTTTGGGCCAAAAAACAGAGTGAAAACTAGCTATTTTGTCACCTAAGAATTTTAATATCAGCAATCCCTTTACTTTCACTTCAATTCCTTAATTTCTTTCCATCTGAATGAGCTCCCTACACACAGTATATATTTCTGTGATGCACTGTTTCTACGCCCCCTGACTGGCACCCTTCAGCAGAAGTCAATCATGGAAAAAAAAGTTTGGCTGAGGAACTTGGGGCTTAATGGGAATATGATTAGGAATAAGGTACTGTTCAAATTTCTAAAAACCCAAATTTAAAGTAAAAGTTCTCATTTTTTTTATTCTTTTTCAATGAAAAGTCAGTGTTTAGTATGGAAAATAGATAATTTCCAGAAACATTTTCATACAAAGCCCAAGTTTTTTACTACAATGTTTCACAGGGAGTCAAAAAAAAGAAAAAAAGAAAAAGAAAAACAGTTCTCTTGATTTCCTCTAGCATAAAATACCAATATTTGGCCTCTAAAAACCTATTGAGTAAGCTACTTAAACATAATGGCTTATAGGACATATTAAAATCAATGAACACTTAAATACTAAGGTATGTCATATTTTAAACCTAGAAGGTTAGGAACAAGAATAACTCGGTCCAAAAAGCCCCTATTTACATTACAATATTTATCTATTTATATATTTGTGCAATACATTTATACAATTGTTACATATTTGTATACTTATGTTAATAGGAGAAAAATTTGCCTGTATATTGCCCAGGGCTGTTTTACCAAATGAAATCACAGCTAAATTATCAGATACTATGACAATGATAGGAATACAGATCCAGATCCTCAGCTGATGTATACTAGCAAGCTACTCCGAGCTTCACTTGCTGACACCCATTCAGAATCCAGCCCTTATCTCAATAGTGAATTTTACAGCAGGTACATTGAAATTAATGTCATCACTCCTGACAACAGTTAACCCAAATGTACAACCATTTTTGAACTTACTTTAATCTTTCTGTTAAGACTATTCTGATCGCTGATTACTGGATATCCTTTTTCATTATTACCTTAATAGTTTTCCAAATGCTATTCCTATCATAACCCTTTCTCTTTTGCTCATTTTCTGGTCTCACTTTCTGCAAATTGCCCTTCTCCTATCATCCTCACTTCTCATTTCAGTCTTTTAATTACACTGTTTCATCATTGTCTCCAAGCAGGTTTCCTTTGCCTATCAACCCCTTTTTCTTCATCTCAGCTCACTGCCTACACACCGCAAAAATCGAGGCTCCTATATATCCTTTTACACCTCTACCAACCTGCAAGAACCACTAAATCATGAAACGCTTTCACCTGTGCTACACAGAAATAACAGTATTTGTAAAGGATAAAGTCTCTAATTACTAGAATTTGAGTCAGCCAGGACATATCAGCTCTTTTTGAAGAAAGGTCCAGCTTGTAGGAACACTCTTGAGAACACCTCGGCTTTGGAACAGGCTATTAAAATATTCCACTTTTTCTTTTTGTGATTTAAAATAGTGCAAGCTACAGTAAACACCCAATTTATTTCTCTATATCTGGATGAGCAGGGAAGCCTCCTGGCAGAGACTGTAAGGTCTTAAGCAATTCTCAATTGTTTAGTTATTTAATATGTTTATTTTGGCTCCAATACAATTCAGATCACTGCTCTCTTTTTCAAATATGTAAACAAGTCAACAGAGAAACACCTAAACATTTCAAATTACTGCATGAACGTTGATATCAAAGAAACAGTTAAGCAAAACAAAGGTAATACTTGTGTTATCTAAGGTTCTTCCAACTACTCTAAGAAAGGAGATTTTCATTGCATTAGGCACTAAATAGGGAAATGGGAGTTAGCAGCCTTCTTTTCCTTCATACCCTTTAGCATGGTTGTGTGTTTGGCTGTACCAAAAATTTTGTCACTGTGCAGAGAACTTATAGTTTTGGTTAGAGGAAAAAAAGGGCTTGGCTGAAACAAGCAAATGGCTGAAGATGCAGAGTTAACAGCAATACTGGACCATTCCTGTCTAAACCAGCTGAACACTGTATCGCTTGCCGTTTATCACTTTAGAACACTGAGAGGGAAAACCAGGAATATTCAAATGTGAATGTTAAAGACCACCAAAACTGTGGATGAGACCAATTTATATGAAAGACAAAAGAGCACATTGGTTTGAAAGTATGGTGTGCTTTCAATACTGCTTCTTTTTCTTCCCCCGTTTCTGACATTTACTTCAGACTCGCTTATACAAGAGGAAGCTATATCCATTGGCCTGTTCCAGTAGGTAGTATTTTCATCTGATACAAAGCTTGCCAATTATCCTGAAAGAATCTAGAGCAATCTTTCCTACTGACCTTTTCTAAGTCTCCTGAGAATATCTGGCAGGTCATGTGAGTGATATCATGTAAATACATCATGTCAAGAAAAATCATGAGACCTTCTCAGACTACTTAGTAGCAGACCATCAGAGATCCAACATGCATCTCCTTGATAGCTGCTTAATAAGAAGGATGATCGTATGTATGTGTGCAGCTGGATTTGCTTTAAGCTGGCATTATGTGTGTCATTGCACGTGAAGATAGCAGCAGCTCAGCTCCGAATCAGAGCGTTTATAGGTCTTTCTCTGTTCTTTCTCTCTAACATGAACGGTCACAACTGTTTCAGGTAATGTCCGGTTAGAATGAAACAAGCCAAAAAAAGGTTTTACTTGTTCTTGACCTTTAATGGGTCATATTGTACTTTAAATTCCCTTATTAAACAATAAACATGTCAACATTTTATGGAAGACGGTACTAAGGAAGTGAAAATAATGCACCCTCTCACTGTCAGGACCAAGGGGAGCTTCAGGCTATTATCAAAACCAATGTATTTTTGAAAGCTGCAAGCAGGGAGACTTTGTTTAGGTGTTTATTTGTAGGTGTTGAGAATCAAGCCAAACATGCATTCTCTCTTTGGAATTATTTTTTCTTTAGACAGTTAGATACATTTACTATATGCAAGGAATGCATAGAGTATGTTGCATTTAAGCAAAGTGAACAATGTGCTAAATATAAATATCATTTTTGACCAGATACAAAAAAATGCTGGTAATACACAATAGAATGCATACGTTAATTCAAAATTGTTTAAGTTCGGTGAACTTTTAACAGAGCTTTCCTGATTTTTAGGAATTGCTTTGCTACCCCTTAGCTGAAGGGGCCAGCTGGCTATGTGCAGAGAGGTCTATTAACCCTAACTCACATGGGGAGCCTGCCAAACTCAATCTAAACAGGCTACTGTGTTGTTGTGTTAGACAACAGCACTTGGTACCATTCGTCATTCTTTTAGCCAAAGCCCTCCTGTTAATTTATTTCAGTGATACAGATTAGCAGTCCTGACTAGCAGTATTATAAAAATATTACTCACAAACACATTTGTTACAGCACTGGCAGACAGAGCACTCTTCACAGTTCAATTCTCTTGTTGATTGATTTCACTAATCGTAAATTATTTGATTTGAACGTCAAGATCTAGCAAGACTGTTCTTTTGTCAAGTCGGAATAGTGTTGCAAAGATTGTTACATGTTATAATTGGACAGGGAATCAAACTTCACCTGCAATTCTTAGCCAAAAACAGAATGGCAGTGTTCTCCCAGTAAACAAAAAGATTTTCAATTTAGAAATTGATTGCCAGTGTTTACAATGAAGGCAAAATAAATGGCACTTGGAACATACCCAGGAACATAATTCCAAGAGTATCTTTAAGAAAGAAGGATGAAATATAAGGAATAGGTAAATTTCTAAAATAAGGCCTCCAAAAAAGTAAAGAACTCTCTCGTTTTTCAACTATGACAAAGATGATTACTGCTACCTGGCTTCATAAAAACAAAACCAACCAACCACACCACCCACACTTGTTTCATCAGTGCCAAGTAGCAAAGAACCCAGCGAAGACCTGAATAAGTTTTTCCACTGGTGAATCATGCTATTTACTATTAAGTTTTCCTATTTCTTAGATAAATTTGGTTGGCTGACAATTTCCAACTACTGGATGCTTCTTACTTACGACTGCTGACCGCTACATTAAACAGACTTAACAAGTTTCTATGCCCTGTACAATATATACGGACTCATGACTGCACCACCCTTAGTCTTCTCCTCAACAGGAGGCTTCTTTATTCTGTTAATATAACTGAGTTCATTGAAACTCTAAGTTCTACATCGTTTAGTCCTTTAATCAGTTTTCTGATTCTTTTTTTTAAATCTTCCTGCAATTCATCAGATTCCATCTTAAATTTAAATTAGGTTTCCACCTTAAGTTTTGGAAACAATCAGAATCTTCCTGTTACAAAACCAAGGATCACATTAGCTCCTTTGACCAAGGTTACACTGAGACATTACATTTACCTGGTTAACAGCTCTGTCCTCCTGTGTTTTATACAGCCATCACTTCTCAGTTTAGATTTTCCTCTCCCTGTAAAAAGATTCTCTATTCTTTCTTTACACTGAGAAGTGCACAGTTCAGTTGGACCCTGCTCACCAAGCAATCTAGATTATTCTGAATCAGTAATTTGTGTTTTGTTACATATCATCTGTCTCTGAGCCCAATGAAAATATGATCAATATATAAATGCTTCCAGCTCATTGATAGCAGCATCACGGATCACAGGTCTGAGAACAAGATCACGTGGGATCTTATGAGAACTACAGGTACTTGCTGTCTCCTCCACTGTAGCTACACTTTTACACTTTACAGCCAATTTGTAGTCAATCTAGTGAGAACCATGTTGTGTTGGCACTGCTTCCATTTCTGACATGAAATGTCATTTGAACGCCTTTCAGAAGAGACAGTACACCAAAGTATTCTCACTCTATTACATTCATCAAACAGGTTCTTATACACAATGTTAATACAAGTAATCTGCTTTCCACAGATACTTATTGAAGGCAAACCTCAGGGTCACAATAATTAAAGTTTTGTTTTATCACCTTGCCTTGCTTTTTAATAATCAAAACCTGAAAGCTGCTCCAATTACTTTGTTTGGTATGGGACAAAAAAAGCTAAAATTACCTGTGCTATTCCATTTATCACTTTTAAATATTAGCACATTACCTTCCTTTCAGTCTTCTGAAACATCCAGTGTGGTATAATATTTATTGAAAATAAATATTAATATCCCAGAGTGCCTCTCAGCCAGGACTTTTAATACCACTGAGTGCATGTTATGTGGACTTGGTGGTATAAAAACGTCTAGCTTTGGTAGAGGCTGTTAAATATTCTCCAGAGTTGGTACTGAATGAAAGTGTTTCATCATCATCCTGAGAAAGAACTACATCATCTGGCTCTCTAAATCCCCCAGGCTTATTACTTATGCACTGCTGACAGAGCAACATTCAATATTTGCCTTTGAGCTAACATAAGAGGACTTATTTTACATTCCAAGAAGGATCCCCGTCCTCTTCGTCAGCATCAGCATTGCCCACGGAGGGCCTGACCCTGCCACTCTCACTCCTACTGAGCAATTTGTTGAAATCAAAATCCATGAATCTACTCACAAAGTAATGAATAAGAGGTATAATCTTGGCCTCCCTGTAATTAAAGCTTTAATAATTGTGCCCTGTCACATAGTGGGGTTTTATTTTTTATTTTTTTAAGTGAAGGATTTCTTTTTTTTTAAACAGTTATTAATGTTGTTATCATTAAAAAGCTGATAGAATTTCACCAAACCTGCTGTGTTCATTTTTTTCCATTGCAATGGCACCTTGGATATTTCAAATATTTTTTGCTACTAGCTGCTTCCAGACTGGTATATGTGCATTTGACTCTAGAGAGTCATTAGTGTGTAACTATTATTGCATGTTATGTTTTTAGTGCTTGTCTTTTGAACCTAGGTTAAAGTAGGTAAGTAGGTATTTTTTTATTTTAAGTGTCATTTTTTCCTGAAATAATTGAAAGGTATTGCGTAAAATCCCCAGAAGAATCTATAATAAAACACTTGAAATCTTAATCAGACCTTTATGTTGTCAAAGTTTCATATTCAAGGAAGTTATAGTCCTTCATCCTACTACTCCTTCCAAAAGGACAGTCCATAAGAGCTGAAAAAAAATTTTTTTTTTTTTAAAACTACCAAACAGTTACAAAGAAAGACTTTAACCACATGCCTTAAAGGGATTTATCATTTTTCTTTTCAGCCTAAAGGCTTTACTTAACATCTTTTATGTGTCCAGCCATCCTTTATTCCCTGTCCTAAATATCAAACAGATTCAGATCTTGAATTTTAGATTATCACAAATAAACCATCTTCCTTTCTTTAACTTTTTTACTTAGAGAAGATGCAATGCAGAGATGTTATTTATCTGGAATTCAATAAAGTATTTGACATGACAGTGTATGGGGAAATTATATTTAAATGAGAAAGAATGGAGATTACTAAACGGTATTGGAAGGTATATAGGGAAACAACTAAACGGGAGATGATTTGGAATGTGATGTTGGTCTGGTTACTGACCAAACGCTACTGGAGTCCCTCAGGAACCGATTCTGGGGCCATTCTTAAAGATTGTTATTTATATGGAGTATACCAAGCAATATGAAAGATATGAGCTATTCGAACAAACTCTATATGGAGAGCAGCTTCAACAGCCTGTTTAGAAGATTCGCTCTATAGAAGTAGTAGCAATCCACTGCCAAGGGACAAGCATCACCCGAACAGGCTCAGTAAAAGTTATTCTTGATTCCCTGCTTCCTTACTGCTAAAAGGATTCAACGATTTAAAAAGAACGTTTGGGAAAAAGCGATAAGAGGTGAGAAAGATTTTTAAAAATATGAAGAATTCTAAATAACATAGAAATAAAATTACTGATTCAGTAATCGATCATGACAAAATATTTATGGATGTTAAATAAATCTAATTTACTTTGTGCATACTTTAGCTGTTGCCCATTAAGCAGGTGGGAATTCCAACTTCTCCTAGACTTTTTCTCAGTGGTACACTAATAAAGTCTCTCTCCCCTTCCAAATTGGTGCTTTTTGGAACAAAGTATATTTGATACCTCTACCACTCTGTCAAACATGATTTAAATTGGTTTATTGATTCCAAAGTTATTGGGGGGAGGGGGGAAGGGGAAGAACACAGTGCGTAGAGGGACAGAGACCGAGACTGCATGACTTGTTTTCCTTTGGTAGCCATCCAAAATAAAATCAACTTTTCAAACAGGTAAGTGTATTTCTACTGTTTTTTGCTGGGTATTTTTTAGAACAAAGAAAAACAATAATTTTCTCTTCCAGAAGGAACAGGCAATCGAACTCTACCTGTTGTATCATATCAGCTGGAGTAAACTTAAGGAGGGCCTTGGATACTTAAAATCAAAAGTAAGTAGGTCTTATGAAATTTATCATTTCTTGAAAAAGTATTTATAAAAAAATTAACAGAAGCCTGCTGCTTCTGCTATTTCTATTTTGCCATGATAGCTCATTAAATTATACCCTATTCCTGGTCCTGCTAGGAAATGCTGCACTGTAAATTGGCATACTGAGTTCGTATGTTCATTTCTTTCTGACTTCCAGATTAAATCTTCACAGTTTACAAGTAAAAATAAATGTGTTTGCTAACACTCAGCTCTGCAAATTCAGCTTGGGATTTTACCAGCTCACATATCACAAACTATAAAGGTTCAACAGTCAGAGCTTGGTTAATAATTTTTACTGATGGTGCACAAGTGAGATAAGCATCCCCAGCACTTTTGCCCGACTACCTAGTCAGTCTGCTAACTAGTAAACATTTATTACACTCCATAAAGTATGCAGCTGCACCCAATGAGTTTTATAAGAAAAAAAAAATCTTTTATATGATTGCTTTCCTGATTGCCTGTTAATGTATTTAGGTGCTATTTTTCGTTCTTTTGCACAGGGGATGTTGTCTTTAAAAGGAAATTGTACAGAGCATGTCATCTTTTGGGAGCTAATTTGTGACCTATGATACAGCAAAAAGGGTTACATTTGTTTTTCCTTTTGTATCCTTAAACATCTGAAATTAAAAATAATTGTTGAATGTTTATCCAAACTAAACTTGGATTCAGTCATTTTCACTACTGTTACAGACATTCAATATTAAGTGGAGAGACCTAAGATTTGGAGGATAAAAAAAAATAAAAATAAAGATTAAAGTTTCAGCCATTACTGTGGCATTCCTGACGAGGACAGTAGACATGAGGTTTCTGCCTGAATCTGACGCTTTGTTCTTTGACTCCTCCGGATCCAAACTAGCCTTCCAAAATTCTTGAGTAATCAGATCTAAGGTTTTGTTCTGCCTCATCTCCACTTGTCACATGTACAGTTTAAAGAACCTGAATGTTATATGTTCGGGTAAGGCAGGGGACAGGACTTCAAGAAGGCTTTCCCTTTGCTCTTCAGTTATCTGTTCCCTCTTTCTGGTTATTACGTCTTCATTGTTCTCCTATGTCTACTTTGGGACTCTTATTTCAAATTAAATACTGACTTTTCATTTTAAAACTCCTCACTTAACACTATTCCATTTATCAGATTCACACACTGTGGTCTTACATAACATAAAAAATGCCTCCCAGCAGATAGCAGTCACACAGATAAGATTGTTCTAACATTTCCTGCTTAATCAGGAAGTGCTCAGTGCATTTCATTTAACTTTCCATAGGAAAAAACAAAATTAACATTTCACTAATGTCAGAGGACACCTTAAGCATAATCCTATAACCATATTTTCATATTATTGGACCTCATAAGGATTTAAAGAGTCCTGTTACTTCCGTTGCGTGCAAGATGAGCGTGGGTGGCTGAATCATAATCTACCAACTACAGAAAACGCGCTGCGGAAGTGACTTTGACCTATACCTACCGCAGACTGCAGCAAGCCTTGACAACACAAACCACGAGCAGGGGATGCGAGAGAGGCAGGGAGAGGAGGACAGAAAAGGCCGATGCCAACAGGGGCCAAATGTGACCTCAGGCGCAGTGGAGCACACAGAACAATAAATCAGGGGAAGCAACTGACACAGGCGATTTGTGGAACGTACTCCAAAAAGTAAAGGGAAACTGGAAGCATCTGTGCTTTCAGATGCATGTGTATATATAAAACAGTTACAGCACAAGTTATTGGGGGGCGAGGGGAGGTTATTATAAAGTATTTTCAGTTAGATGATCAGGAAGCCAAATTCCTAGAACAGATGTTTAATATAGTATGAGAAAACAATACCCCACGAAGACTTGCTGACAGTTACTCTTCCAGTGGTCAAACCGTATTAGCATACAGCTAAAGATTCAGGTTGTCATGGGGGTGAGGAGAAAGGCATATTGCTGGATTCTTTATGATTTTCTAGATTAGTAACTTCATCTAATTAATAATTGCAGTTCTTATGTTCTACCTAGTAAATCTGGCAAGGCAAGTATCAGCCAAGTGTGCATCTGAAGACAGGAAGAAGTGTTCAAGATTCTTCCTCTATATAGAGGTTTCATTCCTCTTTCTCCCTTAATTACAGTTTAGGGACGAAGTTAGAGGCTAGACTCACGTTCCACTCACTAAAGAAAACTGAGAGAATAAGAAGAAAACTGTTTGGGGGGAAAATAAAAATACGTATTTGAAAATAACTTTTCCCTAGAAAGTTATCCATTTCTGTGACATTCTTGTTGTGAGCTTTCACAGTTTCAGAGAACAATAAACAACAAGAACTGGCAGAAAAGCAGGGGGCACAAGATTTAACTACTAGCTTTTGGTTTGGGGGTTTTGTCTATTTGTTGTCTGTTGTCTTTATTTTTTTTAATCAATTTTGTTGTGAAAGATGTTGAAAATTTAGAACCTCATTCCAAAAATAAAACCAAATTTTGAAACTCCAGAAATCAGAATTTGCTTTCAAAAGACATCAAGAAAACCTCAGTGTAAGTTCTCACACCTGTCCCTGTCTCCACCTTCACACTCCCACCTCACTCTGTCACTTACTGTCACACTATCAGACTAGTGTCTTCGCTTCCTGTGTAACTCTGAATCATGCCCTTATTTCCAAGAATGTGTGTATCCCAAGATCTCTCTGCCTAATTTATTCTCAAATCCTAGGCACCTCTATTTCTTTAAGAGCTGTCTGTACAACAGCTTTCTAATGCCAGGTTTCTTTTTCATGCCACTAAGATATTTCTTACATGTCAGTCCCTTAATATATCTCAAAATTTTCCCCCAACATTTTTCCAGGTTTCCAAAGTTTTCTCCCTTTCTTAGACTTACTGCCTGTTAAATCCAGTTATTCCACCTTACTTTCATCCACCTTGTTATATTGATCATCTAATTAAAATAACAAAATATGGGATGGTGAAAGATACATGGGATTGCGTGTACTTTCTGGAAATTTGTCTGGATGTTTTATATTCCCCAAAGACAACAATTATATTCAAGTTTCTCTAAATAAAGTTTCTCATTTTCTATGCAAGACAAATCTATGTAATATAATTCTGTTTTAAATAAACAGCTCTGCACCTATGCTCTTATCACTGGATGTGAAACCAAATTATTCCATATGCTATGTTTCTAATCTATATTCAAATACCATGATACCTCTTTTTCATATATATGTAATTATAGAGAAATATCAAGTAGGCATATGAGCACTAACTATAATTAAGTACAGTGATATGAATGAATGTTTTCTTAACACTTCACGTGCCAAGAGTTAACATACGATGAAATAAAGCTACCAGCAATTTGAAGTCAGAATGGCTGAATAGATTTCATAAAGAAACTGAAAAGAACTGAGAGCTAGCTTTACTTTTCACCCTACTCTGCCCGTATCAACTTAACCTTCATTCTGTCACATGTATTTTCTAGCTTTTTCCATGTATTCATTGCCCTAAAGCCCCCAACACTTAGTTGCGTTATTTCAGACCACCATCCTCAACCAAAATGTACAATTTTGCCTGCCTCTTGATTTCTCAGCCGATGGGCTGAATGTACACCTCTGGTTATTAGTAAAACCTAGCTTTGATTTGTAAAAGAATGATAGAAGAATATCACTGAAATGAAAAAATATAGAACATTTTCAGAATGTTGTATTAAAAGTACTCTTAAAATTACTACTGAGATGACATTATTCAGTGACCATATTTTCATGTATGGTTTCAGACCTGTGTCTGAATTTACTCATAGAATTTTCTTTCCTCTAAAGTAATTTTGTGAAGCAAGACTGATACTTAAGGATGTGGCCTAATTCAGCAAAGTGAAGACTACAATCTCCTTATTTGCTTGTTTTTTGATATTTCAAGAATCATGTGAGACTTCAAAGAGTCAGAACAGTTAAAAACAGAACAAAAAAATAAAAAAAAACACTAAGCTTCACATAAATTTCAGGATACTCCACTCCAATATCTTACCTAAAACTCTTAGTCACTCAGCTAGGGCTAAAAGAGCTAACAGAAGTCTAGACCTTACAACATATCAAGTATGTCCTGAATAAGTACTTTGAAAACGTAGTTTGCATGGTGCAAAAACCTCTCTAGCATTAGAGTAGCTCATTTATATGACTATCAGCACTAAGACTGGATTCCAGGAGCCTTCAATAGCAAGGGCCAAAGGAGAAGCAGTCCTAATCAGCGTTAGATCTGAGTTTCTTACAAAGTTTTTGCCCAGTAAGTTGGTACGGATGGAATTTTTGCATTGGGGAAAAAGTCCTAGATATTCAAATTTCTACTTTGCTCTTTCTTTTTATATTTACAGCTCCCCAATTTAACCTTGTCCATTTTGATCAATAGGATTCTCATTAGAACTCATACATTCACTAGCTTAGCATTACTAATGTTAGTAACACCTCATTATATTTAACCACGCACCCAGTTAATTCACTTTTTTACATCCAAAATGTGAAAAACACCCTCACATTAATCTTAAGGAAAATGGAACTTCAGAAACAATACAATTCTTGCACTGAAATGCATGGAAATAGCCACATATTAAATAAGGTATTTGATTAATTGCTATGAATGTCACAATGTTGACCACAGAGTTTACAGTGTAACATATTAGTGTAGTCTCGTGACAGCCTTTGCAAGTGTCCAGCAGTTTATGCCTCTAACGACAAGTACTGCAACTGACTGCGGGTCAAGTGTCTGTGCAGCAGTTTTAACAGGCGGGAAACTTAGCATATTCGCTCATTCACCATTGAGCAAGTCAATATTACACAATACTACTACTAATAGTATTTGAAAAAATTCAGGACTAATGTATTTCTCCAGTGCCTCATAGTTCAGAACAAAAGTGAAACACTGGAGTTTTAAAGACAGGATTTGAAAAGTAAACTGCTTTAGCCTAGATAGAACAAATTATTCCTGTTCATAAGCATGATTAAAGGAATGCTGTAAACATAGGTAGGTGGAAGGGCTTCATCCTGACAGACTTGGCCACAGCTCTCATTGGTACTAACGGCAATTTTGTTTGAAGCAACCCAGCACGATTTATAATGGAAACCACGGACTGTACACAGACCCCTGACACCAAGCAGCAGTATGTTACACTTTGTATACCCTAATCTACACGAAATAAGATCAAGAAATACATTTTAAGAGCTGAAGTCAATGAAACATCCACTTCAGTATATTCAACATCTCATCCAAAACTCACCACACATTTCCTGTAAGATAAATTCCAAACTCATGAAAACCTGTGCTTCTACCTATGCACAAACTCCTTGCATAGCAAGCATATGCCTGAACACGGATGCAAAACAATCACTTTTTAAAGCTTCTCCTTTATACACTGTCAGGGTATCTTGAATAGTATTGAAGCAACACAGTAACATGTATTTAGAACAGAAGGCAAACTAGAAAACATAGCTTATTTCAAGCTGTCACAGGATTATTACAGTTAGTGAGGAAAATATTTTAAAAACAATAAGTATAATTTTTCCATTTTCTTGGTGCAGTAGTAACTGTTATCTTCTGTCTGGAAATCTGAACCTGGGAAAGAAAAAAAGATACACGACCTGTACGTGAGAGAAGCAAAAGGACCTAAAAACAAAGTCCAAACCTAAAGGGAAAGGGGTTTTCACCGTTTTGGGACAAGCCTCCCTATTTCCTTCTGATGCAAGGGAACTGGTACACCTTTAGAGTATCATGATTCTGCATGGGAGAAGCAACAGCCATGAAAGTCTCATGTAGAAAGACTCCATATATCCTACATTTTGCAGAAACAGCTCTGGAGTAGCTTAACCCATCAACATAAACTTAACCTAACAAGGCAAGAATGGACAGGAGCAAGATATATTGAAGATAAAGGTTTGGCCTCTGAATCTACAAAGCGCTCAGAGTCGAGCTCAGAACAGATGACCCTAGAGTCGGCCGTCACTCAACACACGGGAAGAGACTGCACAGTTGCAACTCAGAATAGCTCTAAAATGAGCCAGCTGTCACATGAAGAATCTTCACCTGAAAAACAGAAACCCATCCCACAACGCCCATAACCATCACCTCTCTTACTTCACCTATCTAACCGGGATTTGATGCCATAAAGTGAGAAACTAGAGATATACCACAGGGGAGAAAACAGTTGAGTTTTACATAGTAATAACTAGAATATTCTTGGAACAAGGAAAAATCAGTAGTAACTGCAGAACTCCAGTATAAAGCAAGAAATTACATGTTAAAGGAGACCATTCTGCTTTTTTAAGATACTAGTTACTCACCAGATTACCTATATCTAGTGGCAAAAAAAGACGTTGAACTTCAAAATTTGCATGGCAGGTTTTCATGCTGATTTTACATTTACACTGAAAGGAAAATACAAGCCTCACAATTGTTACCGTTCTAGCTAAAGAAACAGGACAACTAAGGACTTGAGGTGGGAGGCACAGTCTAACAGAAGGCAATATTGTTTTCCAGAACCTTAAGGACAAGAGTCAACTTAAAAAAAAACAAATTGCAATCAGTAGAACTGAGAGAGGACAAATGCTTTGCATTGCTGCATGGGATTGTTTATTCCCTGTTTAAAAGGGAGGTTGAAGCTGAGGAGCCAGCCTCCATCTGTTGTTTGTGGAGAAAGCTATTAACTTCAGTATAGGGTTACAATATATCATAGCGCCCCGAAAACCCAAACATAAAAGTATCCACATGCTCCAGTATTCTTGATATAGCTATACCAGACATTAGAATCAGATTTTGAAAAGGGGAAGAAAGATAGCATTTGTATTGATCTCACCAATGCATATTTCCACTTCCAGGATGTGCTTGTACCTGGGCAGCTTTACAAGCATGCAACTAAGCAAGTTTACCTGACTGACTGGCTTTGCTTTTACTATTCCTATCTTCTTTTTTTTTTGGGGGGGGGGGAAGGGGGAGTTCTATAGACTTCGTTTGTCCTAGCAACTTTATATTTATTATTAGTTAGCAATAGTACAGGAATAGAATAACAGAGAAAACAGAGTGGAATGATGTGGTCAAAGGTAATTTGAAATTTTTTTTTTTTAAATAAAAAAGTGTGAACAGTATTTTTTTTCCTTAACAGAATGTATTTCCCTGTGTTTGTTCTTGCATTTTGCACTCAGAACACAGGTTTCTAGCCCTAGTTACAGGGTGAGATTCAGTTGTTCAAGTGTCTACCACTGCAGTAGATGGCTAACCTTGAACTGTCAGCTCTAAAGTCCAAGTATACCAGGTAGCTAGAAGAATTGACATAGAAATATGTATATGCGCCAAAACATGGGGCTATCCTTCCTCTATACCAGCTGCTACCTATTTAGGGAAGCAACATTGTAGAAAGCTTTAGTGTAGGCCAGCAGTCCTAACTCATGAGTAAGCATTACAGACACAGGTTTCGTGACACATATTACGGGTACTTCACAGACTATAATGACATAATACGACCATATAATGGTCAGCTATAATGACACCGGCTCACACACTCATTTTAGCGAGACACACCTGTAACCAACCCTGGATTTTAGGATTAAGTAAACTTCAAGGAAGAGGGGTGCAAGACAAGAGGAATTATTTGTTCAAAACTTAAACAAGCTGTCAAACACAGTCTCCATCACAGAAATCCTGCAGAGCACATTAACTAGTTCAACACTTCCACTCAATCCAGAATCAAAAAATATATTTTGGAGGTTGCATGGCCAGCTCTCTTCCTTTTTAAAGGGAAATTTTGAGCTTAAGAATTGTTCACATGTACACCCTTAGTTTATGAAAGAAACTAGTTCAGAAATCCCACTAAGCTCTGAAAAGGTGTTTTCTATGGCAGTATCGAGACTGCAGTTCTAACCTGTCACATAATCAGTGACCATGTTCTCCATCACCTTGATTCCCTGCTCACACTCTGCACTTCTTCCCCACCCCACGCATCTAGGTTTCCTTTCTATGGAAGGTTAAGACAAGTTATCAGAACATCTGAATGTTAGAAGAGATAGAAAATGACACACACCTAGATTATTTTCTGGCAAAGACTCAGGATACAACCAAAAAGCACACTTCAGCCAGGAGCTGGGAAATACTCCCGCATCCCAGGCTATAAAGACTGACTGATGGTGGTCACTGAACTCCTTACTTTACATAATGCGCCATTGCCTTCAGTAAGATTTAATGTAAATAAGGAAGGGAGGATTTGACCTTAAAACTGCCACTATTCAATGTCTCATACATCTCCCCATCCCCTTCACCCAGAAGAGCTGCCCTTATTTTTACATCTTTTATTTTCCCCATCCTAAACACCTCATCGCACAATTACTCACAACAAATGAATTTGAGTTACTATAGTTTTCATAAGCAAGAAAACTGAGTTATTTTTAAATTGCACATCCAAATGCTCGAGTAACAGAACCCTTTCTGTTTCCTTCTGTGTGAACTGAGGACATTCATACAGTCCATAGCCAACAAGAATAAGTCTCATGTAATTTTATTTACAAAATCTCCCATTATTTTTCACATTAGGGGAAGGTGGGAGGGGAGGATAGTCAGATGTTAAAAAGCAAATGCCATTGGATGAAGCACCACTCAATATTAGAATTAATCTGAGGCATTTCTGAGCTAAGACTATGCACATTAAGAAAAGCAGGAATTTTGCCAAGGTTAGCATTGGTTCTGTGCAGAACTAACTTTTAATATTGCAGTAGTACAATAGGTCAGAATTTTCTTCTGAGAATTATCTTGAAAATACTATAGGCTAAACCATTCCTGAAAATTTAAGTTTCTTAACACATTAGTTCTTCTTATTGTCTTCCCCAAACTTCTGCTCATTTCTGAATAAAATGTGTCCAGCATGAACTACTTAGTATTCAGAGCTGCAATAGTCTTATACGCTCTTTTTTCATCCTCAATCCAGAAAACCTGAAGTTTCTGGCAGACATTTGCTTTTATCATCTTGATCTCCTGTGGACTCATGTAATTACCACAAGACAGGGCACTAGGAATGAGTATCCTTTACCTTTTTCCTTATTTACTTTCTTCCATACCAACTTTCAGGCCACCTAACTTTTTTTTCCCCTTTCTTTTTTTTAACATGTTGACACTTCCAAAGACACAAAGGCAAAACAAAAGTAATCCCCCTCACACTTTTCTACTTACAGGCACTAGACAGACAACTTTTATACATTGATCAACAGCAACCAAAAAAAAAAAAAATTGCTCTACAGAGGACACAAGAAACAAGACCACTGTGGAAATCAAAATGAACAAGTAGTCTATTTTTACCAGTTAAAGGAGCAACAGGAGACCAGCTGCAGCATAAACAAGTTTCACCATTACTTTAATTAGAAGAAAAATCAAAGTAAATGCCTTCATTTGTTCAGCTTTCTTTGACAGCATGGGTGGAACAGAGCTTATCAAGTTCAATCACTCAAAAACTCTAATCAGGCACAGTGGGAGGAATACTTTTGGGTTGTGGAGTTGTTTGTTTTTCCCCTCTTTAGTGCTTTCCACAGATTCGGAGGTGATGGTGTGTTTGGAATGTAGATCTTGAGAGATGAAATAGCTGCGGCTTCTTGTGAATTAAAACCATCCGGGATTCAGAGACAAAAGAAAGAAAAAGAAAAAAGAAAAAAAAAAAAAGGCAAGCCACAAAATGTAGGAAGAAAAAAAACATCCAGAATTGTTCCTCAGATACTGAAAATTACCCTTCCAACTTCATAATGAAGGTGGTCTTCAGGGGGGAAATAAATAGGAGTTTATGCTCATTAACATCCCTGCAGAATTTAGGCAACAAATCAGCACAAGTACAGCAGTCCATGCCTTTACCTGAGGCAGGTGAATGGTACTGTTGATACACTATGAACACTCACTTTGCCAAAAGTTAAGCAGGGTCACATATCTCGCTGAATCAGAAAAAAGCATGATATTTAAGAAGCAAGTTTATATTTGAGTCTATGGTAATTACCTTGGTTGATCCTGTGTCCTATTTTTGTCACAGATCCATTTGATTTCTTAGAAAAATCCATCTGTATTCGCAATATAGGTTTCCAAATGTTACTTAGATCAAGAGGGAAGGCAAGAACACAGGAGAAGATGTCATTAAAGACATTAAGCTGCAGAAAAACATCACATGACTTCTTTGCCTAAACAGAAATCTCATCCATTTGGGGCAATAACAGGATGTTAAATTATTACCAAGTTCCAACTTCACATGTGTCAATCATATGCTTTTTGTTTGGTCAGTTACATATTTGGTTGGCTAGCTCTTTCTCTCTCTCTCTCCTCTCCCTCTCTCAGCCCCTTTCCTTAATTGCTCTCACTCCTTTCATTAACACAGTAAGAAGGTACAGTAAAATAATATCCCATTACAATTCTTTCAAGTTTCTTTACTATTCTGGATGCCTCTTTGGTCATATTCAGTGGTCCAGGTTCCTTTTCCTGAAATTCAAAAGGTGTTTTCTGAATCAGCCTTCTTCCCTCAGTTCACTTGCTCAGGATGTTGTTTCTCCAGTAACACTCCTCTGCCCTCCACTGACACCTCATCCCTCACGCTCCTGCTGCAGGTGGGCTGCACGGCTCTGTAAGGATTGCTCACTCCATGGACTCGTCTGTCACCTGCAGCCTACTTTCCTGGGAAATTCCATTCTTTAAACCCTATCCCTGCACGGGCAATAGCCAACACATCAGCTATTTGGCCAAAGCATAACTGCCACACTGAAGTCAATCTCTTCATTCATCCTGTAGGCTTTGCCAACAGGAGTGGATACTTAAAGGCACTTTGATCTAAATAGTTTCAAAACACACTTTTGCACTGTCATGCACCATTTCTAAATTGCACATAGGTATCCCATATCATGACACAGTGTAACACACTTGGCTGCATTTCTTGCACTGAGGCCCTCGAAATGACATTATATTTCAAATACAAATAGAATTTGTTTCTATTACAAAAATCATGCATCATCCTCTTTTACTATTTATATGTGACTTGGGTTTTCCTACTTTCCTGTAACTCAATACTAAAGAGCTCATGAAAACCTTTTTAAAAGTGTTGTTTTGTGTTCATGTATTTTGACATTAAGAAAGACAAAGAACTTTTAGTGTCGAGTACATTGAATTCTTCAGGATGTTTGACAACAATGGGCTGTTAAATCACCGTTTTGTTCTTCAGTCTCCTAGATCCAAAGTAACAGTAGGAAATAAATTCCAGTGCTTTGAGATCTTTTACGCAGGGCTGAAGGGCTCTGCTTTTGTTACGTTTCTGTCACGGAGTTAACCTAGATTCACTGTGGGCTGCTCCTGTACCGTTATATCGTGTTGCTATCGATCAGCACCCTTCACTGCAAAGCTGGAATTCCACCTCTTCTCTACTGGCTTCTCTGGGGAAGGTGCACAGAGGAAGGCCGCTGCCCTTGGCTTGCTCAGTTTCTCAGTAAGACGAATGTGATGCTTACGAACAAAAGGACATTTCTAAGAGGGTTCAATTCAGCTTTTTTCAATAGCTGGCTTTAACATTGCCTAGAGGAATTGTTCTGACCCTTCACATGCTCTCAGGCATCGTATTGACCATTAAGGAATTAAGAAAGTGGACAAGCACTTGCCTGATTTTTAACCTAGTCTGTCACCATGGATCCTAAGCAACTGAGAAATTTTATGGATTTCATTTGTTTTAGGTTGTTGTTGCTTTTAGTCTGCAGAGTTAACTGCTTGCCTAATCCTGCCACATGGAATGGCCTGTACCCATAAACCATAAATACACACATACAGACTCCACAGTGGGAGAAACTGAGGAAACTTCTCAGAGAACAGAGAAGCACTTTTGTCTGCACACAGTAGGGGATTGTGGTCTTTAAGGAGTGCTTTTTTTTGTGGGACACCTTACATACATACATCTTTCTTAATACTGTACTACTCTAACCATTTTTTACCATTCCATCCGCTCCAATACTCTCCGAAATCAAAATTAGGCTCTAAGACTGGGCCCTAATCTCAGATGGCATGAGCCTGTCCACACAAGCCAGCATCAAGAGCCAGGTCTTACAGTGTCAGATCCATAAGGCTTTAGATAATCTTTTCATTAGTCCGTAAAGCAACTCTAGTACTGTAAAAAAACAAAACAAAACAAACACACACACACAGTGGCAACCATGTTTGGAAATGAGGGAACTGATCTTTGCTACAGCCTAACATTGTTACTTTATAGACCTGATGTAATTTTCATTGCTGTAAATGTACCCAAGGGCACAAACAACGGACACAAGTTAATATCGTTAATATCAAACTAAATTTAAATAAATACCAAGGCCAAAATAAATTAATTAGATTTAAATGCAGGCAGCAACAAGAGTTGCAGCACAATGCATAAAAAATTAAAGAACTCCTTAATGTTTGCTTAGCTTCTCTCTTCATAAATATTAACAACAAGTATGAATCCCACTGTTTCTACTATTTGCAGACCCAGGCCATGGCTACTTCCATCCACCCCTTTTCCAAGAGGGACAGTAATGTATAAGGAACACGAGCGTCTGAACGCTTGACTGCTTCTGATGCATGTTGCAATGGGAGGAAACAACATGGAAAGAGCAGTTTGTCCCTCTTAGTGATCCATATTGTATTAATAATGCAGGGACACATGAAATACAGAGCTGTTCATGCAAATCCTCTATTCATCCATTATGTATAAATGTAACTACAGCCTGTCAGAAATTAACAGATTGTTCCTAGATTGGCTCCCTGAAGAGTACATAGCACCTATTAAAATCACTCCACCATAAATTTGTTTCTCAAAAACCAGTGTTCCAAAATATAGCCTCTTTCCCCAAAGCAGCAAACGGTACAGCTCCTTAAGAGAGCATTTAGTCACATTATCTATTAATTGAGTTTTAGTCAGCTGATAGAAAAAAAAAAAAAGTGAAGTTTTCTTTTTAATTCAATTGAAAAAAAAATAGACTAAAAAATAAAATTAATCTTTGTGCTCAGACTGGGAACTTTAATCTATGCTCATAATCTATGTGGATGTTAGTGGATTTCTGCCTGGACAGAGTGAAAAAACATACAGTGATCTGGCCTGAGCTCACTTTTAAGCAGTTAGTTGCCTGGTCCTGGAAAAGTTCTCTTGCTCATTCCAACCAATCCCAGAATTAATTCTCAGAGACTCTTCCTACCAGCTGCCATTCATTGCTTAGAAGGTTCAAATCTAGGTTAAAATATTTTATATTTCACTTGCAGTTGTGTATTATCATAAACTACAGAAGCCATAAGTTTTAAGGGAGGAGACAAGTACGATAAAAGAAAACGTAATGAGGCCCCAAATAATAGTTTCTTCTAATGATTTTAGTATTCTTAAATATTTAAAAAACAAACAAAAAAGAGAGCAACAATAGGTTCAGCACTCCTTCTAGCACAAACAGCAGAATTTATTTATGAAATCTTCATACATTAATAAGGAAACATTTTAGAAGTGCCTCTGTTGTAACCTGCAACAGATATACTATGTATCACTAGCCAAATAATCACATAATGGAATGAAATATGACACAAGGATGAGTGTCTTATTTAAAGCTGGCATGAGCTGCTCAATAATGCATATGTTAGAGTTCATTTTCCTCCTACTATACAATACCTAAGGGTGGCTCAATATCTATTCATGAGAAGATTTCTCACCTTATTTCCTAGATATTAAGCTGGCTATCCCACTGGCAGGCAGATTTCAGAAGTCAGGCTTTTTCATAGCAAGTATTACAGTTTTATTTATGTCTGCAGCAAATAAGAAATTGTTTAGCAACAATTTCTTCAAAAGTTGGACAAAAGCATAATGCACAGGTCCTGAAATTATTCTATTAATTTAAAATTAGATTATTGCCTCAAGAAATACACATCTTGGGTGTGGTCTGAAAGTCTTCAAAACAACCAGGGAAGTCTCAGTTGGGAAAAATGGGGTGACAAAGGCTGAACTTTGAAAGAAATGCTTTGAGGCAGACTGCAACTCTGGCAGCTATACCTGTCCTCTCACACCCCAGCCTGGCCAGCCTACTGTCACCACTGGTGTTTTTCCACTGGGCCAGCAGCCTCCCGTCTTTCACAGGAGCCATAGATACCCAAGCAAGATTTGGGGATGCTAAATTTGGAAAAGTTGATTTGGGGCACTCTCCGTGCCCCAAAGTCATGATATTCTGCAAGACAAATTATGAAAAATGGAAGTGAGTCCTTTCCCTTTGCCTTCTCTGCTTGGTCTTTGAAGGGTTTCCTTTCCTAGATTCTGCTGACATGATCATTTTCTGCAAAGTTCCACCCAGCTTTTTTTTTTTTTTTCCTCTAGCATTTGGTCCAAGTACTGCCGAGTAATTAATGCAAGACTGGGTTCCTATTATTCTCTACACCTGCATAATCTTCCCTTTTCCAACCAAGGAAACAAGGCTACTAGCAGAACAGGAGCACAGGCACTAGAAAGAATGAAACGCTCTCAAGTACTAAACAGCCAGAGCATGGTGAAGAAAAACAAATGCTCCCCTGCATCGCCATCTTCTGTTAAAGCCATGCATTTTTATTGGGCCCTTAGGACTAATATTGTTCCTAACTTGGCATAAATATGCTATTTGATGTTCATGAAAACATACAACATTTTGTCCCCAATTTTTTCCCTATACCATAGTGAGTCAATCAAGTACTTGTCTAATATAAACTACATGTACACATGTATAAAGATAAAAAATACATTTTACACATATATATATATACACCCACACCCTTTTGTGTGTGTGTATTTATTTATTTAGCCAGCATACAAACCATAAGTCATGAGTACATCATGCTGGATGAAAACCTGTTAGACAGGCACAGCAGAGAGCAAAAGAGTAATTCTCAAATCAAAACCACAGCTCCCACTTGCTAGTCCTAGTAGGATCATAAGGGCTGGAAAGGAATATTGAGAGCTACTTTAATAACTGGGGGAGACTTGACTTTTTATTAAACAGGCTAGCTTTATTATATTAAGAGGAGATTAATAGGCTTAAATGGATTAACTAAGTAAACAATGAAATACATCACTCCTACCACTGTCCTCTATGCAACTCATCAAGAGGAAAACAGAAACAAGGTCAGCTATATCTTATCAAGCTGACACTCCAATAGCAGTTAATTATATTTCTGTAGAAAGAATATGGGCAAGATATGATTTTTTCCAAGAGAAAAGCTTCTTACAGTTCAATTAAGCAGGACTCGACTTCACAGACTTCAGAATCAGAGTGCAGCGTGGAGCCCCAGTGACTTAGCAGGACTAATGAAGAGTCTCATTCAGTTAAGGCTTGATCCTGGATAATAATGACCCTCTTTGATGTCAGTGGGATCATACTGTATTAATATTAATAGCACTGCTTGCAATAGCAGAAATAGGAATCAGAGCTGGTAGAAGAGCTAACGTGAGCTTGTGGTCTCCTGCTTTACTCCTAGCACATTTCCTTCTAGTTCGTGAGATACTCTGAGCAGAATCTCTCCTTCTCTTCCCATTTCCCTTAAAGAAAACACGCAGAAGGCATGCATTCACTGTGTTTTCAGAAGGGTTCTAACAGCAGCATCCAAATTTGCTCCGCTTGCCTTCAGTTAGCAAGACTTGGCAATGTTGATATTAATTGTAGGTGGCTTTACAAAAGAAGTAGTACTGTATTACCGTTCAAGTCCTAATGCACTCATTATATGGAAAGACATGAGGAACCCTCGGCTTTGTATCTTAACTTTTGGATATTTAAACACAACTAATCCTCGTGTCAGTCACTTCCTCCTCTCTATCCCTCCTTATGAACTGCTTTAGCCCGGTACAATGGATCATCTTGTAGTTTGGTATATAACATCTGTACAGCCATATAACAACACATGTGCTAAACTTGGAAATAACATGATTTGTCCATGCTATAAGCTAATGCAATGACATGTATTTATATTATTCCAACCTGACTGCTAGTGTCTAATCTCCAAGTGAAATTCTTTTCCCTTATCTGGATGAGCACTATACTCTTCAAGTTTTTAATTATAGAGTTATTCCTAACTCAACTTGGAAGCTGACAGTGATATTTACATTAAACAGAATAATCATACGATTAATTTTGCCTTCAGAAAAAACCTCCCTGTAGAAGTAACCACTTGACAGGGGAAGACACCATAATGTCTTGCCAGGGGTGGGAGAAATCCCACCAAGTAAATACATTTTAGTTCCATTATACTTTAAAAGGGAAAAAGTGTTTGTATGTACTCTGGAAGGGGTTGAATGCCTATGGAATAGAAAGGAGAAGGCCTTTTGAAATATTACATTTTCTAGAGGTGAGAGTATGCGGTCACTCCCCAAGAAAGCAGCTCTTAAAAACATCCAGAAGTTTAAGGTTTCTGGGCTGTACAGCCCAGAACAATAGCTGTGCTTACAAGTCAAAGTTTAAACTGCAACCATTCTATAGAAAAATGCTTAAAAGTGATACAATTTTCTCCCTCCCTCCTGAAGCTAGTTCACATACCTTCTTTGGGCACTTTTCAGCGATAAAAACACAATTTGAGGATGAACCTAACAAGGCTTACATTTGACTCTCAAACTCTCAAGAATTACATTGATCTTTACCTTCCCACTCTGAAAAGTCATTTCTGTGCCAGGTAGAAAAAAAATAATGGGAGCAGAGTTCCACAGAGAGATAGAGCAATAATTCTTTTGACTAACATCTTTATTATATTTCTAGTCTACTTGTTTAAGTAATTTGATAACTTCTGAAAGTATGCATTTCTAGAACGCTAGCTAAGAGGATAATACCACCTGAGGTGTACATAAAACTGACTTCCTTTCTATTCACAAAGCTCTACGGCCTTGGATGCTTACAGTATAGCAACGATTAAGCACTGTTAAAGGTAATAACATTAATACCTTCTGAACAAAGATCAGGACTGTCAAAGAGCCATAGAAATTCACAGAGCTAAAAGATAATGTTTCATTATTCATTGGGATGGTAAGGCAAAAATCCACTGAAGAACAGCTGGTATCTGCTGAAGATCTTCAGCAGGTAATTTGCGACACTAAGGCCCAGCTGCTGACAACTCCACACAATGAAGGAAGGACAAGGAGATGCTGCCTCCTGACAGCCCCTTATCCATGACTGCTCAGTGTGGAAGGAGGAGCAGATCCTCCTCTTCCTTTCAAGAGGTACAAAAAAAATGAATTGCTTGAAAGATATTGAAGGAGAGAAGCTCAAAGCCTCCCACAAGCAGGTGTTTCAGTTCTGTTCACCATCAGGCTTTTCCCTCCTGCCAATAACCAGGGAAAATACTTTCCCCTCATGAACAAACTACAGCTTTTGCAGGGAATCCTGCAAGAATGACAGAGCATCAGGAGTGACCGACAGACACAAAACAAATCAAGTGCCAGACTAAACCACTGGACACAGCAGCCACTGCATATGAACCATCACCGCCAGTCGTCCTCTAGACCTAACAAAGGCCCTCTGTTTCCTTATTCCTGTATCTAATTCCCATTTATTGGTAGAGTGAGGAATTAAATGAGCTGCAGAAATACATGCAGACATATACACTTCATATAATCGGACTGATGTAACTTCAGAGCTGATGAGTAATATTGATTAAACTGTTTGAAATGCTGACAGGAACCAATTAGCTGAGCTATTCTTACAATAGGCATTCCACAGGAGCGTCCATGACAAAGATGCAGTTTGTACAGCAGAAATTCAACCTCTGCTCTCCTTGAAACTTTGCTTCTCCCTCCACACCACCATATTTCAGTATGGAAAATTGCACATATGTCGCATCAAACCTTAAAATGTATTTTTTTTTTTTTTAAATATATCATTTACTGAGAAAGATACCAACAGCTCTGAATGCAAGATTCCTAAAGATGATACATCCTTGGAACATATGCTAAAAGGAACAAAGCAGCTTTCTGAATGTTTTTCTCACCTGAGGTTCCTGTTTGCTGTCTATCGATTTTAAACACTGTCATCTTCTCCAAACACAATAATAGAAAGGTAAAATACGTAACCTCCCACCTACACACAATGGGTGGCACTTTGCTACTTCTATAGCTAACGAGATCATCAATAACTGTTTGGAAAGAACAAATAGGGGGAGAAAAATCAACCAGGTACATTTCCCAGGCTGCTCCCTTCGAAGAATGCCAAACATGTCTGTGGCAGACCATCAAGGGGAACTTTAAGGTCTCAGAAAGACGTATTTGTAGAAAATGTAATACCAGACTTCAACGGCAAGAATATGTAATAATCTCAGTTGCCACGACGAGATACAACCGGAGAAACTATTTCAAACAATTAGATCTCTATCATTTGTAGGGTACAACCTGTCCTGTGTTCAGATGAGCTCTACAAATCACAAATTGTATATTTACAGCCTACCTCTGTCAAAGTGTTTTCTCAACCAAGAAAGGCAAAATAATTGGTCATAAACAAGTTGTGAAGAGTTCATATTACATAGCAAGAGGCTCCTTCCCCAGAGAGCAAGGCCAGTCTGCTGCATAGCACTGCAGAGGCAGACGGCCCACGCGAGCTGAAGCTAACGCTGCTCTGGGCTTGGACTGTGTCCCAACTGCAGGCTGCGGGGGCACAAGGAGGGCAAAAGCTCACTCTCTGCCTCTATCCATAAGTTTCTCATTTCTAAGAGATGAAAGATAATTATTTCAAATGTTAGACTTATGTAGCAATGTTAAGAAAAGAAAGTAATTTTAAAAAATCCTTTAAGATTTCAACTTCCTTGTGTGGTACTTTCTGTTAGAAAATGTCATTGCAATATGTCAAGGAACAAAAGCCTTGGTGCGTAAATGCTCTGAACAGTGACTGTCCCCCAGCTTGGCCATGCAAAGCAATTTCTACTGCAGCAGGCTGAATTACTAGTTGAACTGACCTAATTCAAGCCACAGCTAGATTGCGGAACAGCAGGCCCAGCTACTACTGTGAGAGAGCATTACCTCCTTCCCTTTCCAGACCTGCCAATCTGTGTCCCATTTAACAGGATTTCGCTTCAGTCCCTTCTGTGACTGTTATCAGTACAGTGTTGAGAATATTAATGCTTTTGGATTTCCTGCTAGACCCATGGAGCTCAATCTAGCAGCTAGAATAGGAACGTCCTATCACTTTTACAGATCTGCACACAAAATTTATTAGTAGTAGTGCTTAAAATATGTACCTTTCTCGCCTGCGCAACAGAGACATTTATGGGATATAGGAAAATGAACTGAACTTAACCTACAAGACAATCTCAGAGTCTCTCAGCAACGTAAGTATAATTCCTTCATACCATATTAGGGACAACACTGGGGTCTGTAGCTCCTACCATGAGAAAAGGGATGATGAAAGAACAAGGAAAGAGGGCCAAAACACAGCAGCCCTGAAGAGGCAAGCTGTACTTTTTGCCAGTAAAATTAGAGGAGCTGGGACAGCTGCTGCTGCTGAAAGGCGATTCACAGCAACCCCAGCAAGAGCGAGCTCCAGTCTGCGGGACTCCCAAAGGCAAGGCCAGAGTGGCTCTGCCATGCCCTCGCAGCATCCCAAATGCTCCGAAATAGCATGATGCAGAACCGAGCCCCAAACAACAGCTTATTAGGCTATATGTTACTGACTAACTGGACTTATTTCCCCATCAGCGAGAATTTACAGCAGCCTTTGGACAAAATTCACAACAGCTCAAACTCCTCCTTCCAGAGAGCTCACGAAGTCAAAAGCATCCTGAACCATTTAACTCAGCGCAAGCCTAAAAGCGCGGCTCAGAGCCCTGTGGACACTGAAAAAGCAAGTATCAAGCAAAGCTCAAACCTGGGATTTAGCAAGAAGTTCACAAGTAGAACACTCACCAAAATAAAGCTTCTGTGCATTGCCATTTAACTTACCATGCCAACTTGGTAAATTAATTTCAAAAGCAGCCCAAAGAAGTGTATGTTATTTAAGGCTACGGCAGCAGGAACTTCAGTAGAATACAAAATAATACATTTGATGTGGCACCTTCCGATAACCAATTTCTTTCACTGTATGCAGTCTTCACATTTAAGCAGAAGCACAGCATGTATTCTGAACAGAGATTGCAATTCAATACTTCATGCAGGAGATCTTGTTATTTGCAAGTTACAGAATTTAGAAAGGGAGAAGTAAACCAGAAAGTGAATTCACCAAACGCTTATTCCAAAGTTATTTCCAATTTCAGTTGAAACCATTGTATACTTTCAGACAGGTAGTGTGAACATCTGCCTTTATGGAAGTACCAGTGATCCTCAGAGGATAGAGTGCTCACCACAGATACGGCATTGTAAGTCTATTTACCTCTGAGGGAACTTTGACTACATTATTCACTCTCCAGGTGAACATCACGGTCATTGAAGCATAGGACATAATGATACATAATGATAAAATAGGCCTGGAGAGGCTAAACGCAAGAGAAGACTTCCTGGCACAGTACTGAACTTCCAGATAATCAGAGGAGAAAAATCACATGACAACTTCGAAATGCTTTGTGATTGCATTGT
Organism: Struthio camelus; assembly: GCF_040807025.1. Taxonomy (NCBI): domain Eukaryota; kingdom Metazoa; phylum Chordata; class Aves; order Struthioniformes; family Struthionidae; genus Struthio; species Struthio camelus. The sequence goes on from NC_090982.1 coordinate 51,755,853, forward strand.
GCTGATATAGTCAAGCTTACTGGACTTATTTTATTTTTTAAGAAATAATAACATTTTGATACAGCAGTGACCCTTTGATAAAAACTCTAATTATAGCAAAGTGCTTCAAAAATACACTCAAAAAAGCATCCCAAAAGAAAAAACAACAACAAAAAAACAAGAGATACATTGACAGTTAGGAGCTACTGTTAAAAAAGAAAATAACTGGTTGCTGAACAACCGATGTATAATTGAATACTCTGCTCTGATGCACCATCTTATACACTTAGTTCCAGAAATGCCAGCCTCTCAGTAGTTTTACAAAGACAATAACATTCAAGAACAAAATCCAACAATATAGCTATAAGGGGATTCATTAGAGAGCAGCATCAACCATACATAAAGGCAGCAAACAAATGTAGTTGTCATTCACACACCCATGCACACACAAGGGCTGTCATGCACACAATCGTTTTTCTACTTGTAAAAAGAAAGTTTTACAAAGTTACATTCAGTAACACTATTGAAAATGGCTCAGTGTTTATTAAAACAAGTAATTGCTTTTGAATTCGCAGTGTATGTTAGGAATTGAAAAAATGGGGCTTCAACTCTTGATAATACTTGAACATAAATCATATTTGGCTTTAAAAAAAAGTCACTTGTTTCAGCTGCTTAATCTGAAAAAACACTGAATGAAAGCCGGTGCCAGCAGTTCAGATGAGATACACTCTAGAATTCTAACACACTGCTTATGATCTAAGAAGTTTTCAACAGAGAAAAATTTACATTTATTTCCCAAGCAATTACTTACAGAGGAGAAAAAGCTATTTTTAGAAAGATGAGAAGCTTTTCTTAGATATTATTCATAGAAATATATATAGATAGATATGTTTAACAGATATTACATAGATACTTCCATGTGTTCTCTACTGACACAGGTTCTTTCTCTCTTCCCCCATGACTGTACTGTATTTAAAGGAGGCTTTCACCCGTTTCAATTCTGAGTCATGACCATCTTGCAGTTCTGGCGCATCTCTGTTACCATACTAAATGGGTTTCCTTTCTTCCTCTCTAGTTCTTTACTGTTCAGGGATTTGGGAAGGAAGAAAAAGTTGTATGTCCTTGAAATTTTTTTTTTAAAAAAAAGATTTCAATACTTCTATTACATATTTGGTTTTGACTTTTTGATATGTCCCCTGGGAAATGGGGATCAGCCTATCATATGTACTGCCCACACGGAGGGAAGAGCCAAAATGCATACTTATTCTGGAAAACAAATACCACATTATAATGAAACAAGTCTGCTCTCACCTCTCTGCTCTACCATTATTTCATTACTACAGCTTTTGCAGTAGACAGGTCTTGCTGTGAAACGCACATTAATTACTACTGCAGCATTATAGGGGCCAGAGCCTTGTCCAGGAAGGACACTTGCTAAAGATTGGCAAAATAAGCAAAGCTGAGGGAAAAGTAATCTATATATAACAGGAACGGGTTGCATCAAGGCAAGTCAAAATACTCTACAAAATTACTTTTAAAACATTAAACTCAAGTTTGGTTCATAAGAACACAGACACATTTTCAACCACAGGAAATAAGTGCTCAGCACCTTATGTAGAAAACCAATGTTTACAGTCTCCTATATTGGGTTGTTTGTCCTGGGACTACAAGAGAGGTGACAAATCCTCCATCCCTCAGCATCCCCTCGAGGCACTGAGCGCCTTTCTACAAGGCTCTGCTTTAAGGAACTGCACGCCAGCGAGCGCAGAAGGGCAGCTAGCTTGAACGCATTGGCCCAGCATAAGAAAGAGATCACGCGAGGTGATCTTATGATCTCTTTTAGCCAGAACTTATATCAATCTAATAGATAGAAATAGCCAAATGACGACATCTCCTTTTCCAGGTTGTTTACATGTTTGTACTGTTTAATTTGCATGTAACATTGTCCAATTAATAAGTTTCAGTTTCTGAAGATATTAATGTAACAGGTAATTAAATCTATTAAGCCTAAAAACCTTTTGGAGTCCTACAGAAATCTACCAATAAAGACTGAAAAGGAAAAAGCAACTAGTACAGTTTTTGTGTAAAAATAGAATCAAAACTTTTTTCCAGTGAAGTGCCTGCTGTAAACCATGTGCAAGATCTGCCTTAAATAAATAGTACTGCAAGTCACTTTTGATGACATACGAGAGACACAATAGAAAATTAATAGAAGCAGAAAGAAATCTACTCAACTTGAGGTATAATATGTGTCTTTCTGGGGGGGGAAAAAAAAATCTAACCTTACAGCAGTTACTAAGAATTAAAAAAAAAGAAAACAGCAATAGCTGTAACATTTATGTTAAGAAATAGCTCTTTCTTAGTACCTAAATAAATGAAAGATGCAAAGTATCCTACACTATTCTCTTAAGCAGTTCAGTTTCAGCAGTATAGTCAACCATGTGAAAATCCATGCCCCTAAAGGAAGGCTGCTGGGAATGTTTTCCATTTTCAGGTTTGTTTGCTTGCAGCTGACAGGTAGAAAAAAAAAAATCTTTTCAATCTGTAGCCTAGATGGTATTTTAGTCCCCTGGTAGCTTCACAGCAGTCAAATATTTAAGCATCTTTTAAAAAAAGAAAAGGTAGCTTAGAATAGAACAATGTACATTGGTGGAAAACGCACAAAATTTTAATCTAAACTCTACACAAAGCAACTTTGCTCTAACATCGCAGTGACATGGATAACAAGTTATTTTTGCTTAAAAATATACATTTACTTATACATTGTGTTCTGTATAGGAATAACTACAACAGGAAGATGAATAGAATGAATGGGAAAAATATTGCACAACAAAAATCACAGATGTACTGCTCTCTCAAAAGCAGTAGTCTGGTTCACATTTAAGTACAAGTGAACTGGATAAGCACTTCAAGAGCCTGAGTTCTTAGTGATCAGAGACTCATAATTCACACTGAAGAGAATGGGCCATTCCCTCCTCCCCAGATCTCTTCCCTTACTACATTATTGTTACAGATTCACCAGAAAGTGTAAAAACAGAGGTCTGAAAGCAAGAAATACTTTTGCTTTGTTCTGATAAATATCAGAAGTTGAAAGTTTGTGCAACTGAAAAAAAGAATCTCTTCCTGTATTGAAACAAAGATTTTTCTTTAGGAACAGGAAGATTGTTTTTCCACTAAAGAAAATGGGTTTTCATGAACAACTTATCAAGATGAAAAAATTTTGCCACTCATCGCTTATGCCTTTACTGTACAAAGGCAATGTCACCAAAAGGTATGAAATCAAGCTGATAAAGTTATCAGTACAAACTCATAAGCAGATATTTTCATTTCAGGAGTGGTTTACTTTATTTTAAACTTTTCAGCTAAAGTTTCATGAATTAGTTGAAGCAAAATGTGCAGTTTACGCTATATTCACTCAGGGCACGTCACCTGATTTGCTAAATACATTTATATCAGAAATAGACAACTACAAGAACCCTTGGATCAGCAAGTGCAATCCCCACTATCATTTGCATTTTTCATTTATCTCCTGCAGTTTCTTCATGCAGACAAAACTTAAGAGATTAGCTCTCTAGCAGTAATGAGAAAAGTTAAACAGTGGATTAGGTTAGGGCACATCCATGAAAGTATGTGGAAATATTAAATTACAATGCAAAAAAATCTAGACTGAAATGATCATCTTAGTAATGGAGATGTGCTATCATGTAAGTGATGAAATGAAAATAGTTTTATGGCTCAAACTTTAAAAACAACAAAATGAACTAGCAGCAAACATACTATTTTAAGAGTGCCATTTTTGACCACTTGCAAATATGAGAATTTTGAAGATCAAAGTCATTATAATAGAGAAGCTGTCCTGTAAAGTGTTACAAGAATACCACATTGATATAGACTATCTTTCTTTAAAAGAAAAAAATATATATTTCTTAGAGCAGGTATTGTAGTGGCTTTCTCCTCAATTCATTTACACTTACCTTTATGGTCAAAACAAACCATTTTCTACAGAAAATTATATATTTCTATGAGAATTGATCAAATAACACCACAAGAAAACAAAGAACAAAAACATGCATCTTTGCTGTGAATAGAAATATTAGTTTGAAAGAATTCTTGAAGTCACAGATTTCATTAATGAGCTGAGAACTACGGGAATTCATGACAGCATTTCTGAATCCAATGAGCACCACTACTTTTAACTCTAATTTAAAAAAAAAAAAACACACTTAAGAGCAATATATTATTCATTGTTTTCCAGTCACTACCTGAAGTTTCTACTACAGCTACGCCATGTGAATACATAAAGATTGATGAGCAAGTAAAGTAGCTGTCTATTTAGCTGTATGTGACTATATCTGTGCTGTGGGTCCATAAGATATTCAACACCTCTGAACACATGCCCCAACTGCCTGCTGGATTAAAACTTGCCTAGCCAAGCCGTGTGGCCAGGTGAGCTGGGAGGGCATGGTGGCACACTCCCAAAGATCCTCTTCCTGGGGCAGCTGGAGAACCAGGAACAGAGGATCCACCAGCAGGACAAAACGCCAGCCATCCCATATAGACAAGTCTGTGCATCTTATTATTTGAGCATCACGAGATCAAATCACTGAACTGCTCTATTACGCATTATAAAATCTTAACATCTCACAGTTCATTTCTATAAACATGAGATATTTAAAGATCTACTTTGAGTCTCAAAGTAAAGAAATGCCTCAGGTTTAATGGTCTATGGGCATGAAGGAAATAGTTGTGAAACACTGACGAAATAAGTAGCAAGCTTGGCACGCAGTCCTGCTAACAAGCAAGCATTATTGGAAAACCGTCACAGAAACTTGGACCCAAGCTAGTGGGGGAGGATTAATTAACTCTTCAGCAGAACACTCCACTGCAGCTAAGGAGGTTTAATGTTTTCAAGACACTGAGAAAAAGTAGGGGAAGTAGATTAGTTTCTAAAGCTTCTTGTCAGAGAGGCACGAGCACACCGAAAACCAGGTTTCTGTGGTAGCTTGACCCACACAAGCTAACTACCTGGCATGAAGCTTTACAGCATATGCTGCAATTATGTGCCTTGTCCAGGTCCGTGCCAAAATTACTGGTAAACTGAAGTGTTAACTGGAACAATATACTAGCAACTTATCACCAAATTAATTCTAAAAGTAAAAACGAGCATCTTTAAAGTTCTTTGGAAGGGTTAAAATTCTTATGCTGGTGTGCCGTGTATTGCTGAGGACATATGGAAATATCTTTCAAGTTGCAGTGCAATATTTTTTTCCAGGGCACAAGCTCATTAACAAGTTGTAAAGATAACTTTGTGCTGCATAAGCAAAACCATGGGTTCTCACAGAAAAAAAGACATTGATGAGGAAAGGCAAAGTCAAAATGTTCACTAGCTAATTCAAAAAGTTTACCTATATGTTGCACTGCTGTTTTCAGTGTTGCATCTTTAAATTGAAGTTGGGTTACCTTCTTTTAACAGATATTGCCTTGTCTCTGGCATATGCCAGATCAGAAATGCTGCAACAACCACAACTATAGGTGCAGTTTCTTTTTTGTCCTTTATGGTTTTGAGAAATGCAATAAACTAGAAAAGGGGTAAAAGGGAATACATAAGAAACTAATGAAAACACTGATCAGGGCAGGGGAAAGAACAGAGAAACAAGAAATCACATCACTTGCACAATTTTGGAACCTTCATTTCAGTTGTTTTGTCCAGTTGCCAATACTGACCAAGTGAAAGCATGAACAGACTGAAATTACAGAGATTCTGGTTGGAAGAGACTTCTGGATGTAATCTAGTCCAAGCTCCTGCAGAAGCAGGACTATCCCCCAAACTAGGTCAGGCCAGCTAGGATTGACAAGAACAAGGAACAACAGGTAATAACGTTTGTGGCCTTCTTCCAAGTCAGATCTGCACATTGTGATCATTGGTCATGCTCTTTCATCATGATTATTTTCCAAAATTACAGAATATTTCTTATTTTAGTGTTGCAATAAGTTCCAAGTAAAATAGATGTACCAAGCGGTCATGAATACCTGCTTCTACCTTTGTACCTCCTGAGGGACTAAAGTGAAGGACACTTGCCAGGATTAAAGTCACAGTTCCCACTTTTAGATGGCAGAGGTCTAAACATATGCAGCGAATTTTCTTCTTACAGTATATAGGGTCCTTAAATCTATAAAGCTCATCTCTTCCTTCCACTTCTTCACAGACTACTTCCTTCAACTCCTGTGAAGGACAAAACTAGCACCAATTTAAAGGACCTTTTAAAACTTGGATTAAATGCATGAAACTGAAAAGAACTGAAAAGAAAAAACATACACGGGAATACCATTGATAGGCCATCCGATGTGAAGCCTAGAAGGCTGAATATAACTCCTAGGTTTCATTTGTAATCTTAGTGCCCTTGAACTAGCATCTCTTTCCTTTGTGCTTCCTGAAATACTCAAAAGAACAGGGTTAAAGAGGAAATACAGCTGAAAACAGAGATGGTAAATCAGAAAGGCAAGACAGAAAGCATTATAGATATTAGCATATTTCTTTTTTAAAGTGCACATGAAAACACTTATGATGAATAATGGGAAGGCATTTCTGCTTAGCTATTGTACTCAAGAAATGGCTGTTTTCTAGAGAGTAGTGTGTATGTATATCTTTGAACTTGAAGTGATTGTTTTTGCTACATGTACCTGAAGGGACGGGAGATAATTTTGTACTTGTACTGCAGTAGCACTACCGGTCAAATGGAGGATTTAACCTCCACTTTGGTACATTACTAAAAAGATATGGCAAGACATTGTAGCTGACTCTAAATAAACGTTTTCAAAACAAATGTTAACTTTTTCCTCTATATAGTTATCTCAATATCAATTGTCCTGTGAACAGTAATTGTGTTAAATTTGATGATTTTATTAAACCACTGAAGTGTAAAGTAGGGAGATTTTGACTGGAAAAAAACTCAACACAGCATTAACATTAAGGTTTCTGTCAGTGGTTCCACAACAGGTAACAGAAAGCATGGACTTACTTACTGTTAACTAAAGGCTAAGGAACAGCCTTTCCTTCTTGACAATGCTCCTTTTATTGCAATTTTTTTTTTTTTTGTTAATTTAAAAAATTTAGGCTCACCCCAGCAAGCAAAATTCACCTCACCTTATGTTTCTTAAATAAAGTCTGCAATTACTCCATTTAAGAGGAAGCATTCATTATATCTAGCAAATTAAGAGAGGAGCCTGTACAAATCTTAACAAAGCTCTCCCTCAGTCACTCTTCTGAAGTTGCTAGATATGGCATAACTTACAACATAAAAATCAACATGGGCTCGACACACAGAATCAACGCAAAAACTCCCACACGTGCTGCAGCAATTGTCAGCACAGGTTCTCACTAATTAATTGTCAGCCTGCAGGAAACTAAGTGAACTGTGGAAGGTACGACCATCTTCGACAGCCCCTGCTTTTTTGGCTGTGACATCTGCGCAGAGTGTCTTTATCCTTCTACGTTATGCCTTCTGTAGAGTTTGATCTTTTACATTATAAACAGTACAAATAATCATTGCTTTGTAACCCTGTCAAAGGTAACTGTCAATCCTTGGTTAATCCACTTTCATGAGCGCTCTCAGCTGTGGCTTAAGTATCTGAATATCCTATATATCTAAAATAACTAGGTAAGTCAGTAGGTAAATTCAGATTTATCTAATTAAATAACCAAACATTAGAAACTGTCAGCATGACTCAATCCTCCCGAGTATTTTGCCTGATAATGCAATAGGAGCTTAAACGATTTAAATCTTTACATATACACTGTACTACCTCAGGCAACTTATGTTCTTTTCTCCTCAGTCCTACAGCACCTCTAAAACTACCCCATTATTTCAGACTTACCATATTTCTATATTGCTAACATAAGTGCTAACTATAGCTACACAATCTCTCTTCTGTATATACACACCATTCAGGTTAAAATTCCTATGGCAAACCCATATATACCAGGCATATCACCTTTCCATTTGTTAGAAATTCAGAGTTTTCAAATTGAGCCTGAACTGCATTGTCCTTTACCAAAACCGTGCTATAACAAAACCTATGATTCCTTCATTATCAAAATAGGAAGTATTTCATTATCATCAAAACCAGCGGTTATTAAGTCGCTTATCCCCTAAATAAGGAACAGATAGGCTTAACGAGTGTTTCTACATTTTCATGTTCTCATTTATAATTTTTTACCATCCCTTTTAACAGGCCACTAACACAACTTTGGTACCCAGCACATTAAGACCATTATTCTTATTGTCCTCTACTCCATAAAAGTCACAAACATCTCACCAGTATTTGCAGTTTCTTTTAGCAGTTGCCTGATTTTCACAATTGCTGCCTTATAGACATTACTACTGATAGTTTTTCTTGACACAAAGGAGAACTAAAAAGTGTATGGTTTTTAAGACAGTCACAAACTGCACCAATAAAGTACAAATATTGTATGAAGGTAACTGGCAGTGTGAGGATTGGGAAGTTAGAGAGTATGGCATGTTGTCACCTATTACGAAGGCATGCAACTGAATTAAATTGTTTTCAGTTTGGAGAAAGAAAAAACATACTGGAAATAACAAAATCTAAGAAAATAGTGGTTCTATAACTTTTTCCTTCTGTTAAAACATCCTCTTTGGCTGGTTCTGCATTATCGATGGCTTGCGTTTTGTGGTTCTTCTGTCTCTTTTTGAGAGTTGCAGCGCACATGTAACCATCAGTCCATTCTCTAATAGTCTGCAGTTTGTAAGAGAAAAACATATCTAGCTTAACTCCCAAGCCTGGTATGATTTGCTTGCTCATTCAATAGCGACCCAGTTGCACTAAAACTCTCTCATTTCACCTACAAAGTTTTAAGAAGAATCAAATGTGTCTGGTTTTAAGAACTGATGCACCAAACACTAAACAGAAGACAGACGTGTTTCTGATGGATGTTGTCAGGGAAACCATTTGCCTTGTCACTCCACATCCAAAGTGACCTTCTTTGTTTAAACCAGGCTCTAACCATGACGGAGAAAGTCACAGCACTTGCAGGAGGTGCAAAGGAGGAGAAGCATGCAAGTAGAATTACAAACCAATTTGTCACTGAGCTGCAGGTATATCTCTGTGCTCGCTAGTACGACTAAAAGTTAAGTGCCTTCTCTCTTGCTTTCTGATTCCTGTTTTCTATGAAAGAAACAAAGAAAATATTGAACAAATGTTTTTCCCCTCTTCTTGTATTAACTGAGGCAAGCTTACAGGAATTGTAATTTAATGTCTCTTTCCACTGCATTTTCTCTTAGAGACAAAGAAAAAAAAATTAATTGAAGTGTTCTCTTACCTATGTTTTCAGAAAAGATCAGTAATTGCTTTTTAGACTAGCGGTACCAAAGACACATAGATAACCTTTTTCTCCATTCTTTGGATTTTCTCTGCTTGTCTGTTTAGACGTCTACAGTAAATGAATGAAGAATACCACCACAGTGTAATAGAAAACAGGGCTGGAAAGAACCTGAAGAGGTTACCAGTCCCAGTCCACCAGTGCAAATACTGGATGCATTATGCTTTAACCATCCTGACAGATATTTGTCTAACCTCTTCTTAATCTCGAGTAACAGGAATTTGACATCATCCCTCAACTATCTAAATTTCAGGATTTAATTATGCTATCATTAGAGAGTTTTTTCCTAGTATTTAAGCTAAATTTCCCTTGCTGCAGTTTAAGCCCATTGCAAGGATATTAACACTGCATGTTAAACGTGAGGTAGAGCTGCAGGTTTAAGCCCTAACCCTCCATCCGTTCGTATCTAAACGGAACTGAGTATCATGAGCCCTTGCCTAGGCCCTGAGACCAATCAGCCCCCGTGAGTCAAAGGGAGCCTACAATATGTAATGGCATGTACTTAACCGAGCTACCTTCAGGATACGCTATCTCAGGTCATTAAACACTTCTTCTGAGTTTTCCCAGGTTACCACTGCTGCACCCATACAGTAATGGGGCACCCAAGAGTAGACTCTTGGGCAATATTAGCTTACCATTTCAGGACTCAAGAACTTCTAAACAAGTAAAACCCATAATACCTAAATGTAATACCTAAAAAGCAGATGTTATTACTAGTAGATAGCAAAGCAGCCTATCAACAGCTATGTAAAAATACAAGAAGAATTTGCACTTTACTGATTTCTTCCTAAAGCGTAGAAGTTACATCAAATGCAATATGAAAAACAAGTTAATACCATGTAATCCTTGAATTCTTTCTCCTTCTCCTCTTCTTTCTTTGATCACTCTGAAAATCTGCTCATTTCTCACATCCCCACCCCTCCATTCCTGGTTGCATATAACCAACCTCTTCAAATCAGCAAGTGCTGCATTAAAGCCCTCAGAGCAGCACACGAGGCAGAGTGCCTTGCAGAGAAGCACTATCAGCATTTATCCTAAACTTTTTAATTACAGTGCAAATATCCACTTCAAGTTGTTATATGTCTTTCCTAGGTGAATACGAAGGACTTGAGCACAAAAATAAAATAAAAAAATTCACACACACCAACCACGCTTGTGCCTAGGGCTTTGACCCTTACACTAGGCACATGACATACACAAACTCAGCTTTGTCCTTTCCTCAGAACTTTATATCTTCCACAATTTTGGAAACTTACTACTGCTTTCATTTTCTCCTTCTCTACACTGAAAGAAGTAGATTGATAACAGCACACGATACAGTTTCACTCAGATTTGCCAGTTCAGGCCACATGAGTTTCGGGACACCTCCGGAGGCACTCAGAGAGCTGTGCTGCTGCAAGAGCATGCGACAGAAAGCCCCTCTTGCACCACGAGCCACTGAGCGTGCACATACCTACTATAAAGCACTGGAAATAATGCAAATACAGAAACTGCCCTGCAGCCAAACAAGTTGGATAACTCTGACTAGTGCTGACTAGGCATTTTTCCTTAAAACACAAAACACTTATCAAGGGTGAAAACGTTTGTTCAAACCATTGTCCTGCTTTGCAATAATGTGAATGCTACACAGTGAAACAGGAGAGCAACCAGAAACATATTTGCTTGTGCCAAATTTAAAACAAAGAAAAAACAAATTGGAAAACAGCACGATGACAAAAATAAGAGCTTTTATATAACTCATATTGGGAAGCGTCATCTTCTTTTACATCAGTCCTAACTCATGAGCACAATTTGAAGGCAAAGGAAAATGTCATCTGTAACACAGGCATTTATACAAGCAGTTGGTTGAATCACTTTCTTCGGAAAGCAAGCATTTTAGGGAGCAAGGAAATCTTGATTCAGACTTCATTAATGTCTACACAGCATAATGCAGAGAGACCTCAGAGCACCCTGCCCCAGGTCGGAATAGACACAAGCCCTCTTTCCTCAAGCTCCTACCCAAAGGTCAGACAACACAGCTGTTAGGCCCTTGTAATAGGCAGGCTCGGTACTGCAGAACAGGCTTACATATAATACAGCGCGGAAACACAAAACACATAATGTCATAATAGATCCAATACTACTACTTTCCACATGACTACTGGACCATTTATACTGCAGCCTTTGTGAAAGCAGACCCTATCTGACCAGTAAGCAGGAGACATCACGACTCCTTCCTTGCTAGATATGACTACCTCTGCTTGAACAATATGGAATATATTTTCTACTAGCAATAAGAAGTATCAGAAACTCAGTGACCTTGTTAAAATGAAACATTTGTTCATAAAGGAAAAAAAAAAAAAGATGAAAAGCACTCCATCTCACTTTCCTGAAGAAATTTCAAGGAATATAAGGGAAAATATTTCTAAATTGGAGAAGGTAAAAAAAATTTTTGCTAGGAAATTAGTCAAATAAGTTTCACATGAATTCAGTATATTAAGTTCCTCCCTCAGGAAAGATCCTTTTGCTACTTGACTTTTGGTGAGTCCTAGTTCTTAAGCATTTGCTTGTAATTCCCCCCTCCCCGCCCTCGACAAGCACCTGTTTTTAAATAATGCTCATGCTAATTTAAGGTGATGAATTTGGGGTCTTTTCTGCAGAATATGAAATTACTTTAGAAAGGAAAGTAATAGGGGATCAGCCCACAAAGTTAACTCCTTTAAAAACAACATCAGTCCACATCTGCCTTTCAGATGATCAATTAGTTACACACTTGTGGTTTTTATGGTGACCAGTTTCACACTGTGTCACTTACCCTGGACTTCACTAAACAATTAACGCTCACTCTAATACTAAGAAAAAGCTCACGCATATCTCGTAACTGGTTTTGCCTTCCTTCAAGTATAAAGCCAAATGAGGAACAACTGGGAGAGAGAGAAGACATGACCTAGAATTACATAAGGGTGCATATCTAAGGGTTTTGCCTCCTTATTACCACCATTTTGTTAATAACTCCAGTTACTTACAGGATTTTTTCCAGTCGAACCTGGTGGGTCTTCTAAAAGGTATCAGCACTAACACTTTCAGATGTCTACTTCTCTGCCTCCCCTAGCCCAAAGTTACAGAACAGATGGTGAAAAGTAGCTGGCACAACATAACAATCTCCAAGCGCGCTGATAATTTTGGCACCAAGCCACATAGCACAAGTAGATAATTAGCATGAACAACAGTGCCCAAATATGAAAACAGAGATTGCTTGGAGGAAGGGGTACTGAAGGGTTCATTGTGCTTCATCTTTTGCATTTCCATAGCTTGCTAAAGCTCAGACTTGCCTATAAGCAGATTTACTTCTCTTGATTGTTACTTTATTCCTTCTTTCAGCTAGGCTACTTCTCTGAGCTCCTGATAACTTTTATTGTGTCTGTGTGTAAGCCATGAGATATGAATTCTATTCTGACATTCATATTGGAAGTCATGAGCTGATTTGCCTTTAGGACACCAACTTACTGAAAAAATAGAGGAAATAAAAATTGCAAGAACTGGTCCCAACATCTTAATCCTGGGTGCAACAGTAACACTGTAGAAGTTCAATTTAACCTTAATTGAATACCACACAGTCCAGGAAGAGATAACAGCAGGAATCTGAATGGGCATATTTCATTTATTCATTCTAGTAAGATCAGCAAAGAACCAAAACATTTTACGGAAATATCCTTTATTAAAGCCAGTGAGTGGGAAAGGAATACAGAGGAGGTCTGTTTTTTAGCATATTTTTCTTCAGTCTTTTAGTTAAACAAATACAAAAACCACTATTCTGAAAAAATGCCGTTGTGTGCTTGCCCAACCTTATCTGTTTCCCTTGGTATCTGTTGCTGGGCGTCGGCAAAGACAGGATACTGGACTAAAATGGACCGCTGGCTTGGCTATTCTTATCATAAAAGCTTCGATGTCACCTAACTGAGCAGAAACGGGGCAGCTGAAAGCCCAGAGAGGAACTAAGTCTGGGGTGGAAGCCTCCAGGGAAAAATAAACCTCTTAGTTCGCCAAAAGCAAATTTGAACCTTCGTGTTCAGTCGCATGACAAAGGGCGGGCAGCACCAGTAAAAGGCTCCCCACACACCAGGCTATACAGAGGACATGCCAGGTCACGTGAGACATGGGGCAGCAGAGGTGGACCCAGCCAGGCCAGAGACCACATCTTCCAGTGGGGCTCTGCTGGGAAACGCAACCTTGGCTGTGGCACAAGTGCAGAGATCTGCCAACCGGGTGCAAGCCAAAGCGCCAAAGAAACTCATAGCTCCATGCTACAGGCGTTTATCATGTTGGTGTTATGGCTGCAAGCAGGAAACAAGGGCCAAAAGCATTATTGTTGGGACAAGGGTTTGAAATGTAACAGCTCTGAGCAGGTGCCTCCTAACTACTTTTGTATCACCCCTGGATGCAAGCAATTCAGTTTTACCGCTACTGCAAGCGAAAGGAGTTTAGCCTTTGTGAAAACAATGTAGCAAACAGGTGTGCCAGGAAGAGGAGGAGACAATTACACTGAAGAATGATCTTGTCAAGTAAAGAGGAAGAGGAAAAAATTACAGAGGAAGTACAGCAACAGCAAGAAAGCTGTATCTTTTTACCCTCATCCTTGGTTTCCTCTCTCTCACTTACCACAGTGGAGCTTGCAGCAGTACCAGTTTTTATCAGGCACGCTCTCAAAAGCGTTGCGGCTTGCTGCAGAGCCCTGTTTAGCGCAGGCCATATGGAGGGCTTCAATTACCTCAAAGTGATTCTGGAAGACTTCCCGGAGCACGCACCCTGCCCCTTCAGCATCGCGCTCTGCGGCGCAAGGGAAAGGAGGAGTCCAGTGATGAATTGCGACCGCTGGGCTTACAAAGTCAGGCTGTTACCATATTAGGACAGCAGTATATATAGATATATTAGAATCTCATGCATGCATACTGTGGTGTAAGTCACCACCACCGCACTTTTAACAAGTACAGTGTAGGGCTGAAGGAGGGTAGATTTACATAACAAAAAGGGCAACGGCATAGAAGGGAGCAGTAATTTCCTCAAAAGGCAAATAGTCCTGCTTAGCTGTTTTCCTCTAGTTTAATATTGTTATAGGAAATGGTAATATTGCTGAGACTACAGGATGCTGGCACATATGTTACATGCTTTAACATTAAATATCATCTTTGCCTAGTATTTGCTGATATATTTGTCTCTCAGAGAGATTTCTTATGCAAAGTGTCAAACAAAATATGAAGACTCTGTCTGCAAGTTTTGCATGGCAAACAATTGCTCCAAATCTCTGTAACATTCCCTGCAATATAGGTTTCTACCTATGCAGCCCAAACCATATGCTTTGCTGTGCAGCTTATGCACTTTGCTACAAGAAGCAGCCTCTACAAGATTTCTGCAAATACTTCCACCCTAGCTGGAGCACAGCATTTACCGTTAAGATTTTACTTTCCATTTTTAGTCAGTGGAGCTGAACTGACTTTGGAAATCTTGACAGTGAGCTAGCCCAGGCTTACTATACAGCATTAGCACTTTCATCTGTTAGGAGCTGTGACACATTTACATGCTAGAAGAAAAGCATATAATCTAGACAACTGGAACCACTATACACAAAAAGCCTATCTCCTAGTCCTCTCTCAGGATGCAGATCCAGCTCCCAGTTGTTTGAAAATCTTGTTAACTTAAACAGGAGCTGGAACATGTTCCTAGAGAAAATACAAGCCATGATGCCAATTAGTTACACTTATGCTATATTTGATAGCTTTAGAAAGCCAACAACTGATATAGACAGGAGGAGAGAATGGAAAGCACCACATCCCTGACCTCGTATGAAAAGTAATGGACATAATACTGCATTAAAGCTTCCCACAAACCACTCCCTATCTTCTAAATGATAGGAGAGTTCATCTCCTTATACTTTCTCCAACAGACTTGAGTGACAAAGACTTATTAAAATGGATTAAAATTTCTATTTCCACGACTTATCAAACATTCATAGCTAAATGAAAATAGACCTCTAAATCTTTTACTTCTTTCACACCACAATAGATGAAGAATTTTAAGGAATAATATATTCAAGACCAATTAAAGTAAACCTCAGACCCTTTTTACTTCTACAGAAGTATCTTTGTCAAAAGTATGAGTTCCTGTGTATCTACCTAATCTGGTAATTATTGTTCCTCAGGGACACATTTCCTCTGTTAGCCTCTCTTCCTTAATTTCAAACTTTTGACAAATAAGTTCTCCTGCCTTTCAGTAGCTGACATATTTTACCATCAGCATTAATTCTAACTGAAATTTAAAAAAATTCATTGGTGAAGTTTATTATATGAGATATCTTATGTGTCACAGCACTATGCTACAATACCTCAGTCTAGGAGAATTAAAGCCTCTCTTCTCCTATGACAGCACTGTAAGAGCTTCAGAGATAAGAAAGCAACCACGTATCTTTCAAATGTTGTCAGATTACCCCGGGCTGCTTTTTTTTTTTTTTTTTTTGGGGGGGGGGGGGGGGGCGCCACGGGCACGAAAACTAAAAACAAAGCTAAATTAAAAACTTAAGCCTATTCTGGTATTACACATTAATGCTAATAATAGACTGACTCATTCTACTGGAAAACTGAATAAGTAGACAAAATATGTAAGTTCCTCTCTCAGTTGAAAATACTAATATCTTTCCATGACTAAAACACATCACCCAATATTTAGTCCAATTCCCTTGGGATTCGAACATCAGCCAATTCAGATTTTGTACTTCACGTAAGACAGTGCTAAACTTATAGCATTTCTGTTCCTCCCCCCCACCACACGAGGTAAACAGAGGGAATCATACATTAATTTAGCTACAGAATTATAGAGAATTATTATATTAAATATTTTGTATATTTATAATATACAGGCACATTTAATTCTTTCCTTGACCCATGACTCCTCAGTAGATTTTTGAGGACACATCTATGAAAGACTGGAGTACTGAAGTTATCACAAATCCTCTCCCATTGACATTGCTAGGTTCTGTAGCAAACTTTTAGACCACAAAACTTATTAAAAACACAGTAGTAATTTTAGTAAATTTAGCAGTAAAATTACTTCTTTAGCTTATGCAGTAATACAACAATTCATTAAAGTAACATGACTTTCAAGTGGCCTAAAGACAGAGTGAGAAGCAGAGATGCAGAAGTAAAAATGTACTGTATGTGTATGGCTCGTGCTCTGGGTGGTCAGAGACTAAAGAATCAAAATCAGTGTAAAATCAATATATTTTTCAAAATGTAGTATATCCAGGCATATCCAACACATATGAGTCTCTCTGAACGTGTATATGATTGCCTTCTGAACGCATTCTGCCACTGCAGCAATTCCTTAGAATAAATAATATCAATGAAATAGTAAAATGTATCTTGCTTGCAGCTTACCAAAAACAAAGGAACATATTCTAAAAATTAACAGTAGATTTATTCACTGATGGTAGTGGGAAAATATAAAAAAAAAAAAAAAGTCAGACAGTTCTTCCTCTTTGGTCTTCCTATTGAATTATCTGCCCCCCCTCCCCCCCATTTTTTAAGCCAGTATAAGGTTCAAAAAGCACATGCTAGACTGCCTTCTTGAGCCCCTCTGTCAAAACCCTCCTGGCTGTCAAAGCTGCTCCCTAAACACTTGCAACAATTCTCTTTCAAGCAAGCTGGCAAAAAGATTAGCTAACACCACACCCAAGCATCAACCCCAATATTCTTCCGCATGATCCTCTTGGATCAGCACCAAACCATTTCTACCAATGATCTGGAAGAAAATACAAAAGTTACTGTGAATGAAGTTTGTAGCTGACAATTTTTGTGAAAGCAGTAAATAATGACAAGAGACAAAAAAACAGTCTAGTCTACGTGACAAGGACAGTCCGTTCGGACACTGTATGCGATCATGAAGCCTCTCAGTTTTTTAAGGGATATTTATAGATATTAGTGCTCAATACGATTATTAGTGAAATTAAGGTTATAACTGTAAAACTAATATAAACCAGAGAACAGTGAAATTGATAAGTCTTTTTTCTTCTTTTTCATTCTATTGGTAAGCATTATCTGAGTCGGTATCCATTTCTGTTGTCACGGTAAAAAATAAATTGGGAATTAAAACTAATGAAGTTGCTAGCACACCAGAGAAAAGACCAGTCAAACACTGGTCAGATACAGAAAAGGATTTGTGTATTTAAACAACAACATCTTCCCTAGTAGATCCAGAAGACATATTTTATGTGGTACACGGGTACCTCAGGACATATCCCAAACCAGTCAGAGAGGAACAGAAAGGCACCCAAGGTCATCCTACCCCTGTCTAGGGCAAACTCACAGGGAAACTTCGCCCAAAGATGCAATATACAGTACAGGCATTAGAGGAGCAGAGGAGAAGGAGAAACATGTTCTCCAATCTTTGTTCTCACAACTATTTCTGTATTTTATTCAAATGACTGTTGAAGCTTTAAAAAAAATTCAGTTCATCATCAGATAAAACAGATGATGGCTTAACTTGACTTTGTCCCTTTCTGGTTATTTCTTGAAAGAAAAACAGCTACTTTTTATGCAAAGCCCTAATCGTCTCTGCCCATGCTGATGCTTTAAGAAAATATACAGCATCAGGCTCCTCTAAAGACACAAGAGGAACACCTAGTTCTTGAATCCTGCTCAAGCTCCAGAATGATGCAAGCGCCAAGCTGATTAGCTCCATCATGGCTATGGTCAATTCTGGATATGGCAGAGTTGCCTGGCTGGATGCGTTTTGGAAGCATGCAGAAAAATGAAAATAAGACATACATGTGGACTGTATGCATTCCGATACTCAGAGCTGAGGGTGTTTTTTTTTGAGTACATAGTTTTGAACTTAGATGTCTAGATTCATTAAGATCTAAAGGTCAGCTTGAGTAACTGGTTTTCATCTCCAGTAGAAGAACAAGCTAGTTTATAAATAAGGAATGGAAAAAACAGACAGGACACCACATACGTCCTCTAAAGTTGACAGTAAGCTACCTGTAACTACTAACCAACAATTCTTTCAAAGCAGGTTGCACCCCTAGCCTGCTAGAATAATTTAATTTGGACCACGTTCCCTTATTTTGCTTATGAGAATGTCATGTGCAACTGTGTTAAAAGCTTTACTTAAGTCAAGATTTATCACATCTACTTCTACCCCCTGTCCATAGCTCAGTTACCCTGTCAAAACAATCTAATATCCCCTTCTGAAATGATTTACTCTTGATAAATCCATGTTGGCTGTTCCCCATCTCATTATCCTTTGGGACTTTCCTTTCTCCTCGCTCCTCTCCTATCTTCTCAAAAAGAGAGGATTTTTTCTATGTTAAAGTAGCTGAGAATTTCCCTTTCTAAGGAAATCCCTTTCCACCAAAAACATCAGTTTGCAAGAACTCCTGCCCCTCACCACCTGTCTGAACCTGTCTTCAATCTATCTTTAGGAAATAATTTATTGTCAAAAGATGACACAGCTCTTCTCTTGCCTTAACCAACCAAGAGCCCAGTGCTAATGAGTGGCACCAATGGGATGCAGTCACCACATCTGGGAAATGCAAGTTCACAACTCCGTTTGCCTTATTCATACCAAAACCTGGCATTTGTGTGCTTCCTCCTGTCAGCTTGCATCCTCAATCATTAGGTTATGAGATACACTAAAACACTTATTCCCACATCATCTCTCATTTCCTCTCTCCCTATGCTCTTCCCTCTTCCCCTTAGTCTCCCTTCTCCCTTTGAAAAGGGCTGAAAAGCCTCTAGCGAACATTCACGATAAAGGTTCTAAAGACAAGAAATTCACTTCTCACACTGCACAAATTTTAAATACGGTATTAACAGGGTGTTACTCTCAGAAAGATCAATTTTCTTTAAGGGTAGAGGAAGTTGACTTTCTTACGAGAGAGATAAAAATCAGGGTGAGAATGCTATTCAAATGTCTATCTTCAGTGACACCAAGTTAAAGGCAAGTCATTTGCCTTCCAGTCCAGTTTTCTAATCTATTTACATCATTTCTTTGCTTCATGGCTTTGTAACTATTGGAAACTTTTCTAACAATCAAATTATTCCTGCTGAAGCTTCATAAAAATGCCTGAATAGCAAAAATTTTTACTTAAAATACAGCATCACCACATTTTATTTCTTCCAAAACAGTTTACAGAAGATCTATTGTATACCCTAGACTTTCGCAAGACTCCATATAATATAGGTTCTCATAATTATCACATTTTATGGAAACATTTAACATCATCTCAAATATTTGTCAACTTTAAAATCTAGTTCTGGACCCACCCAGCACCCTTCTATTCTGCCCCATTCAATTATTTTGCCGTCTCCCTCACCTATGCGGCTTAAAAAACACTCCTAAACCTTATTTTTCAATACTTGTATTGTAGCTTAATAGGGATAATGTAATAGCTATTTTATGTGGCTATAAAGAAAAGAAATCCTCTTCCCTCAGGGGAAAACACTGCATCAATTATGAACCACAACAACAGCTAAAGGACTCTTAATTAATAGTAATGAACCTGCCCAAAACACATGTCTAATTTTTCAGGATCAAAAAGTACTTAAAACTGGTTACCTGCAAGATATAGATGCTTTTGTTACAGTTACTTAATATGCAAACATTACCTATCTGGTAAATAAAATAAAGGTTGAAGTCAGCAGTATTTTGTATGCCTGTATTTGAAATACAGTTTGAGTAATTTCTGTGTACCTTATGTGGAAAAATGCCAATGCACTATTTTACTTTTAGATGTGCAGTTTTCCCCATTGTTTTGAATGTTTAAACAATTCCAGATTTTAGCTCAGCTAATAATAACATATAAGCTGATAATGGTCCACAAAAGTGAACATGCTAACTTAGAGAAAGTTTTTTTTCCTCTCCTTAAGGACGGGAAGTGGAATCTCCTGCCTGAAACATGTGCATAAGAAATTTAACATCTGGATAGCAGTGCCAAAAGAAATACAACAAGTAACTTTCAAATCTAGCTTTCAAACCTTCTCTTTGTCACATACCAGAAATATTTTATTATTAATATTACATCAATAGATAACTTCCATAGCTTATGGTAAATTTCACTCCATTCGAAGTATTTCTGATCTTCAAAAGTACTCAAAAGAAAAAACAAAAACAGAAAACCCCAGTGACACTTTAATTTATCTCAAGAGTCACAGAAAAGTCAAACTTGTTATCGATAACGTTTCCACACAGCTGCTGGTGCATTTTCCGGAGCTGACAACTTTAAAGGCAGTGAGAAAGGCAGAAGAGAGCGGATGGACCAGGAGGACACATGCTGATAACTGATGACTCGCTGCAGTGATCTATTGAATGATCTCTTGTCTATTTTCAACCAAGATCTCGGTGGTGTTGTACCATTTCTCATTTAAGACTGCCTGCCTATTCCATTTGCACTCAGTATTTTGTAATGAATTGCTTTTTTTGTTAGCAACCAACATCTCACAGCCAGGCCTGGGAAGAATTGCCACAACATGATACAAACATTTTGCTGAATAGATTTTTTTTCCAAACTACTTGGCATGATATCTGGTAGTTAAAGTGCTATTATTTAAAAGGAGTTACAGTTAGTAAAACTGTTTTTGTGTAACTGTATGCCAATAAGACTTTTTTTTTATTTTCATAACAGTGCTTTTTTGGCAAATATGACACATACAGTATTTATTCTGTAAGTCTCTCTGATGCACACACCCACCTTCTGAATTGCGGAAAAACATATTTGCTTAATGGATCAGGCATCTACCAAGCAGAAGCAGTCCAGCTGCTTTCCGGCTAAATTCTCCCCACACCATCTGGTTGGCATCTATCCCAGCGTTAGCATGCCAATAAACACTCCTGGACAATAAAATATCGTAGCATACTATCATTTGGAAACCCTAAGAAATAAGATTTTCAGGTGCAGAACACTGCTTATGAAGCCAGCCTGACTGCAGAAGGCACCGGTGGTTCACAGGACCTGTTTACTAGCCAATTCACAGAACATCTCTTACTTTAACCTGTTCCAATGAATCAAGAGACAGAGATAAAAGAAAATACTTGTTGGGAAAAATACTTGCTGGAAAGAAAACATGCAAATAGCCACCTTTACTTGTTCCATGGATGTTATTCAGCTACTTAAAGCTGGTTCAGGTCACTTTCTATTGCTCATCCTCTTACACCTTCAGGCTTTAGATCCACTGCAAACTTTCAGTACTGCCATTCTCCATTACCTAAAGTCATCAAGACATTAAAGACAAAGGGTCGAAACTACGAGCTCGGCATCTTCATCTCCGGATGTCTGAAGAGCTTTAAAACAATCATATCTCACATATGTTTAAACCAAAAAAATAATATCGTTTATCTGGTGGACAGACATATGTGATTTGTACCCCTGGTACAAAGACTGGTACAGCAAACCCAGCCCCAGTTGATGGAACATGAACAAAGTTGATGGAACATGAAATTGAAAGTCAATATTGACTAGAAAAATCCGTAGCCAGAACCATTCCAATCTGAAGGACATGCAGCCTGTTTCTGTAGAATTTGTTCACAGTACAAATTCAAGGAAACAAAGCTCATCACCTATTGCTATTTAATAAAAACAAATAAAAGCACTTCAGAATAAAACCAGACAAAAGTTCAAAGTTCCAAAAATTACTTTTGACAAATGATTCATTTAAAATTTCCCGACTACATAGATTTGTGTGACCTTTAAACAGACTAACAACTCTTTCATTTGATGTCAAAGTTTCTTCATAATTTTGATTCATTTATAAGCACTGAATTAGGTGCACCAGTAACTTTAAGATACACAAACTTAGTCAGAAGAGTTTATATCTTGATTATCAAGGTGTCATTTTGAAACTAAGCAGTTTATTTGCTCCAGGGGACACCTTAAAAAAAATTTTTTTTTTTTTTAAGAACAAAACAGTAAATTAGTAAAAAGACAAATGATAAATATTCATGAAAACAAGCAGCATTCTCTAGGTTGAGTCCAGATTTTGAAAGTGTTTGGAAACTAGATTGATTACCATATGAAAATCATCCCCACTTGAAAAAAGATCTTTCAACTCAGGCATAAGTATTTGGCACAGTTCCTCAGGCAGAATCTGTACAGCCTCCAGATGAAATTTCTGAGAATGAAGACACGCAGATAATGTAATCACCCACAAAAACACAAAGGTGAAAGTGTCCTTTTTAAAGTTGTTTTCCAAGGTTATTGACAGTGGTCCAAAAAGTGAAAAAGCAGCAGGAAAACAAACCAAAAAACATTGGAAGAGCAAAAACATAAGAACTTTGTAATATCACACAGAAAGTCAATGCATCTTACAATAGCAGCATTTTGCAAGAAAACAGCATGATCAGTAAATGCTGTAGACTGAAAAAAAGCTGCAAAGGGCACACGGAGTGATTAGAGAAAAGGCTGCCATCTGTGCCTCAGGAATTCAAGAAATCTTTTGGCTTATTTGTCACTGCTCTAACAGACAGTGACAATGCCAACAAAAGCTATAAAGGGGGCAGTTGTTTTTTGTTTTTTGTTTTTTTTTAAAAGCTTCAAGGATTTTGTATCTTTTATTTCTAAGGATTTGAGTGCATAACACTTCAGAACAACGTGAGAAGTACTTCCTGACGGTGTTCTCTATCAGATCCCATGAAACTGCCTCGAGTTATCTGATGAGGACAAACGGGAAGGTTTCCTTCCACAGGGCAAGCACCCACACACGCTCTCTTTATCAGCTCACAACCTGCTTGCTGTGAGTACAAAGGCAGGCACTCAGGGGGCATGGTGACAGGAAACATGGCTGCGGAACAGGACAACCAAGCAACAGGGTAAAGAGCAGCTACTTGCACAGTATTCTCTTCACAGCTCTATATACCCTTAAACAATAAAAATATGCTTGTTCCCCACTAAAAATTAAACTCCTCTCTAGAGACTAGGGGAAAAAAAACAAAACAAAAAACACACCTACGTTTAGTTTCATCACCATCCTAGTTTTGTCTACCAACACATGTTCCATTAAAACAAAGCAGTGACACCAGTAAGCAACTTGCTGTTTGATTAGAAGCTACAGCAGCAAAACTACAGAACATACTGTTGTGTTGCAAGTCCCACATATTGGTGCTTTGTTTTCATAGGAAGGCCATTTTAATAGGTTTCCTGAAGAAGTTTAGCTTTGTTGCCTGTATAAGAGTACCATTTGGTGAAAGCCCTTTAACAGAAACAGGAAATGGTGTAAATTATTACATGGACCCTCTATATGAGGCCAAACAAGAAAGCTAATGCTGATGATTGTGATGATAGGAAGAAACTAGAGGAATAAAAACGCACATGTCCTAGTTAGAGTCACAGCTAACAAGCCACAGCTTTCCAAGCAATGAGGAAAATATCCATGTACCAAGGGGTACCAAGGCCAGAATAAAAATTAGTGGCAAACTGTGTAATCCCTTATCAAATGGGTAGCAATGTATCAAGCCTTTCGGATAAGGAAGTCAAAGTTCGTGGCTCTGACTGAAGGGTCAGCATCACTATGCAATATTTGGGCAATTGCATCTCACGTCTGTCTGCCATGGCACCTGACCTGACTAAATGAAAACACAAGGGACATTTCTGGAATTGAGCAGAGTTCAGTGCAAGGGGTGAAAAATTCCTGGATCATGGAAGAAAGGTACCTTGGCTGAAGAACCTAGATCCTATATCATGAGCATACAAACCAACCATCAGTTACATTGCTCAATCCCACCTCCATTTTGTATGCTCATGAGTCACTGAGTGGAGAGTGGATATCCAGCTCATAGTGAATCAGTAAGTGTGCAGTGCCAGCACAGCAAAAAGGGAGGCCAGTTACTCCTCTGAAATGCGTGCATAATTACTCTAGAGCAACTGCTGCAACACATCCCAAAAAGCTTGTCAGGAGTGGTGAGCATGATATACTGAAACAGCTTTGAATACTGTTCTCTTGAATATCTTGGTGATCCAGAGTCAGAAATTAAGCAACTCCAACGCAGCCTTCAGCCTCAAAGACAAAACAGGAATGAACTGTATGATACGGCAACATGTCACCGCTTTTTTCAGTACAGCTCACAAAAAAAATCTCAGTTAAAATTATGACCAGTTGTCAGGTGAAGTGTCAGATGAAGCATCCTAACACTGCGGTTGGAACTATTCAATGAGTTATTGCAAGGCCTAATTGCTAGTCAACTTTAACAAATAAATGGTTGAGGCACTAGACCTCCCCCTTCCCATAACAAGGGTATTAAATGTTTTGAGTTGTTTATTGCTCTGTTACATTTGCTTTTAGTATTTGCTGATCTCAGTCTGATCACATCACTGCCAAGATATGCTTTTATTTATATTCTGCAGAAAGAGCCAACAATAAAAGCCTTTCATGGCTACGTACTAGATATGTTTAGGTCTTGAATATTGCATCTGAGAGTAAAGGTCATGTCTAGAACCATCCTTGACAGGAAAGCCAGATGTCCAAGTAGGACTAAAGTAATTTGGAGTGCAGATAAGGTTAGTCATATCTTTGAGTGATGTGCCATTTTGTTTCAACTTGTTATCAGAAGGCCAGTGGGATGTCATAAAATATCTCAAATGCGGCAACATAGATGCCGCAGACTAAGTAAGAGTCAGGGCCTGGATTACTCTTCATTCATTACTAACTGGTTAATCATAACTGCATATAGTCACCTTGACCTAACTGGTTTGTAGGAACTACAATACAGATGTGAACAACAATGCTGCAAAAATTAAGTTTCGCCTGTTGAAGCTGTTAGGCAAATACCATCCCAAAAACTCCTCTTTGAATTTATATTTCCACTAGCTGGAAGCCATTCAGAATAAAGAGGAACATCATAATTTGCCCTTGCTAATTGTTCAGTAGAAAATATTATCAAATCATTTAACATGTTTGACAACATATGTTTTATTCTATATTTTTCCCAAATCAAGTTTCGGTTGTTACAAGTTCAGATTTTTCAACTGTCTTTATAGGCCTTCACTAATCCGGTGAAAATTCTGTACCACACATGTTAAAAATAAAAATCCTATTGACAAGGTGCTTTGATCTAGACTTTCAAAAATACATTAACTTTATCAAGTTCATCTCAAAAGACTCTACATAAAGGCAGAGAAATCCTCAGATCACTACGGCATCACCATCATGTTTATCATATTCTATTTATTCCATTAGTTCTGGATAAACCACTGTCCTCTTTGAAAGTATTTGTGAACAATTCAGTTCACTAACCTAATACTTGAAAAATATCAGCCATTAAATCTGAAGTTTCTTAAACTCTTTATTATAATTTTCAAGTTATGCACTTTTGGCACTTCTGATTGTTAATATTCATTTGTTGATGTGTTTTAGAAACTAGATTAGCCACAAATTTTTCTACAGTAATTGACCATTCCTGAGAATCTTGCTGTGCTTTCATTTCTACTACAACCTTACATTAGAGATTTTCACTTTTCTTTGCTATTTTTAGAGAGTCTCAGACAAGTAGTCTTTGTTGCAACCGATTAACGTTACAGAACCTCAATTTCAACAAGACTTAGGCACCAATTAGCTCATGTCAACGTCTCTTAAAAGTTACAAAAACAGAAGGTTGTTTTAGAGAAGTTCACTGACTGTCGGACTCCGCTGAGCCTTTATTGCTCACTAGCACATAAAAAGTTTTTCTCTCCCTTACTACAGGAGACCAGAACACCTCCACAGTTGCATTCAGCCAGGCCTGTTCTTCCTCTGCCCATACCCTACGCACCCAAGAAGTACTTACCTTTGCTAGGACAGCACTGTGCTCTCCCAAAGCCATATGGCACTATCTTAAACACAACGATGGGCCAAAAAGGTTGTGCCACTTTCATACAGAAACTTGCTTGCAGCATGGAAAACAGATATAGCAAGGGCAGGTCAAGACCTATGGTCAAACAAAATACCAATACTCACATTTCTAACAACACAGAACTGGATTTCAATGACACTAAAATAGATGAGACAGTACTGGTAATAGGAGCAAAACAAAACAAAAGCATTCATTGCAATCGTAAATAAGCATTAACTGTGGTAGTTGGAGCACACTGGGCTGTTGTATTCAGTCTTGCAATTGCTGGACAAGTGAGGTGTTAATGATCAGTACTGTCCCAAAGGAGGCTGCCCTCAGTGCCATTCGAGTTGTTTAAAGTTGCAGCAGCTACGGAACATTTCAGCAGCAACAGAAAAAGCCAGGTCTTGCACTGATCCTGCCTAGCATGCGCTACTGCCAATTTGGGCTTCAGATGCCTGGTTAGAGTTTTGCCTGCGTGTTTGTTTTGTTTTTTTGCAGTTAACTGTGGCAGTTTACTCTGACAAGTCAGAGCAAAAGTGATATCTTGAACAACCAAATGACAAAAGGCTGCAGTCCGAGCCATGCCTGCTTTCATTAGATGGCTGATACCTAACCAACAACATAAGGCTTGCCAGCAAGCAATGATTTTAGCAAACTTCTTGCTGTAATGGTCCGATTCAATAAACTAGATGAAAGAGGAAAGCTGAAGCCATCTATATATATTAAGCAAGATTTCAAGGAAATTTGAAATGCAACATGAGTTGTTGGGCTGTAATAAATTATATTTTTTGTCGTATCTCCATCAGAAGCTATTATAAAGCAATAATAAAGGTTTCTGTTCTGAGCTGCACTGCCTGAGAGGGAACCAAGGACCCTCTCAGTTTCTTAAGGCAGAACATTACAGCAAAAGTTTACAATTGCAGTTCAAGCAACCTTTTGAGGGATGAAAGCAGTGGTGGAGCCATCAGACATCCAAGTCTCTAACTCCGGTCAAATAACAGTTTCTCTAAGACTATTAATCAGCCAATTATGAAGAGTTAAAGTAATTATTCTCCTTGCAGGGAGAAAGGGCATATGAAAAATAGGTCTAGAAAAATTCTAAGAAAGAAAACAGCAAGGCTATTGAAGGAGTGAATCTAAGCATTCTGCCATTCTTTTCTCTATGAACAAGTAGATTAAGGGTACAATACTAAGCATCACTGCCTCTTGTATGACAGCATCAGATTGGCAGCATGATGAATTATTTGATAGACTTTGGAGCCCTGCATTTTATTCCTGGCTTCACTGCTAGAGCATTCAGTAGTTTAGGCAAAACGTGGTGTGTGTCTCTGCTTCTTCTCCTACTCCTATAAAAAAAGTCTGTTTTATTATGTTGTTGTTGCTCCTGTATTTGTATTTGCAATACAATCTTCAGTTCGAAGACCTCCATTCAAGAGCTACAATATTTATGGCCCATGCAAGAGCTACATATTAAAGCCCATTACAAGTTGTCTTCAGAAATCTCCCTATTGTATTACAGTCAATTCTAAGAGCATTCATTGCTGGCTCCTTTTGACATATCAACGCAGTGCATCAGTTAGAAAAGGAATGAGAGATAATATTTAAATCAACTGATACATCCTGACATGCTCTTTCTAAATCCATTTTTTTTAATCACAGTCTTCCAATAAATGACTAGTTTTCATGGCTAGATGTACAAAGCAACAGACAATTTTTACAGCTGAACTAGTAACCACAACTGTATCTTTGTGGCATTTCATTTTGTTTGGCAGAACGCCTATAAACATTTCTCACACATGGACTTATCCACTCTATGATTTGCTTTGACTTTCAAGTCTGAATAAGCTCCAAAATACAAAGTAACTCTCAAACTTCCTCTTGTTTTCTAAGGAATTGCCTGTGGTATACCCACAATTACGTCCAGGTGAAAATTAATCATCTTTCAGTGAGCCTGCAATGCTTTCTGAATTTTCAGTGAAACCTAACATCATTTGACTCCTTCAGATTTTTTGTGAATATTTCTAGCACATAGCTACAATTATTACCCTCAGCAGTCACACTTCTTAACATTCAGTTCAGCTTGAATGACTATCAATGATAAACAGTCTTAGAAAAAGCCTATTAGGTACATTCCAAATTTACTCTAAAGAGACCTAATAGACATAAGAATTATTGAAGAGGTGGAATACTATTATATATGACTGAAGAAATAAGACTAAAGTTTATATTTTGAGGGCTTGCTGAAAGCCACGCTACCAAATACTCAGTGGCCTATACAAAGAGTTTACACATTTTCCCTAAAGAGCAGAAGCAATTTACCACAAGACTGAGGATGACACCACTAACACAAAATCTTATTTGAGGCTGGAGGAAGAGAGGAAAAAATAAAGATTTTTATAAACACTGCTCTAAGATAAAGGATCAAATTGGTATAGAACCATCTTGTCTACATCACTGCGAAGAAGTCTGCCCTCTGTATGGCTATACAAAGATCATAATTGTGATAAGAACGTAAAAGTCATGTTTGTTTCTTTATCTTCCTAAAAAGCAACATGAAGACAGTCCAACCCTTTGAACCACCATAACTGGTGTTTCAATGCTGCACATGGCTATGCTATTCATCCATTCCTCGTCTTTTGCAAGGGAATCCCCTACTGGCATCAAGTCTATAGTAGCACTACACTGCCTCTGCCAACAGGTAGTACAGCAGGTACTCAAGAAAGTAGATGGAGCTCATGCCTGTTGTCCCCGTATCCTCCAGTGGGCACAATGAATCGTAGACAAAGCACAGCGGAACAATCAGACACTTTCCCAAGTTTTGCATAAACCAAATTGAGCCCAAAGGACCAAGAAAACAAGAAGGTACCTTAAAACTATCTGCCCTGTTCCCCGTGCTGCATGAAGGGTGCATTACTTATACATGAAAAATCAGAGCACATACTTTTGTGACCATTAATTTTTAACATTCTAGCTAAAATTCACAAAGCATACTTAAAGAGCAAAAGAAAAAAGTCAACATGAAGAGTGCTACAGGACAACTTATTATCAACACCATGTTTTGCTATAGAACAGCTTGTGCATATGACAACACTAGAATATAAAGCGAAGGCCTTCTGTACTTTAGCAATAAGACGACAGGACTGGCGATCAGTATAAGAGACTTCACAAAATCTCACTGATCTGCAAATTTTAGGAATTTCCCCATAAAGGATGGATATTTAATATAGGTAGCTAACATGACTATATAAAAGTCATATAGAGTCCATTGTCTCCACAGGAGATACGATTATGAGAACCTAAGGAAAATAAATATTTGTTTCAGTATTAAAATGCAATGTTTCAGAATATTCTAAGTTCTACCTAAAAATAAAAATATGAGGAACATTTGAGATCACACTGAGATGCATTCATCAGACAAAACATAAAGAACATCCTACATTTTTGATTTGTTATACAGCTGCAGCTTTGATACTCTTTAAACCCAGGACCACCTGCCTGTTTTCAGGGACAGATGCAAGGCAATTGCCACCTTGTGACTTCAGAACTAGACTGAACCACCTCACAGAGGTGCCAATCACTTAATTCATGTATTTGGCTCAAGCCAAAAAACAATGTTAAAAACAAAGCAGTAGGAAATGTGATGCAAGAACTACCTTTCTTCGCATTATAGAAAAACACAAACCATTCAAAGCATTCCCAACCACAACATGAACATTAGTCATGAGCCAAACCACAAGCAAGATAAGCTGCTTTTGAAGCCAATAATACCAAAAAGATTTAGGGTTTAATTGATCTTCTTCTGTAACGTCCCTCCCGTCTTAACGCTATAAGTTGTTTTTCTTTTTCAATAATAAAAATTGGTTATCTTAATATTAGGGTTTTAATAAGAGCAATACGGAGCACATGATGGAGGCTGATTGGAAGCAACTTGATTGCCTTATGTGATAAAGCAACTGAACTTGTAGATGAGGAGAGAGCAATGTATATGTTATTTACCTCAAACTTTAGCAATGTTTTCAATGTTGTCTCCTACACCATTCCTGCATGGAAGTTAAGATATTACAGCCTGGATAGGTGGACAACTAGATGGGTAACTACTCAGAGGACTATGGTTAATGGGTTGTACTCCAGCTGGAGGCCAGAAACAAGTGGAGTACTGCAGGGATCTATCCTCAGACCTGTCCTGTTTAAAGTCTCTTACCAATGACCTGGAGGAGGTGATGGAGCACAGGTTCATCAGGTTTGTAGACGACACCATATAGGAGGGTGATCAGGAATGTCAAGGGGCTTGAACACTTGCCCATGAGGAGATACAGAGCTGGGATAGTCAGCCTGGGGAATAGATGGCTTTGGGGCACGTCCTAGATGGCTGAGACATAATGGCAGCCAGTTAGCATCCACAAGTTGATTTCTAGGAAGACAGAGCCAGGCTCTTCATAACAGTGCACGGTGGAGGATGAGAGACAGTAGACATAGCCTGAAACAAGAGAGGCTCCAAAGGGATTTAAAGAAAAGCTTTTTTCCCCTCCATGAGGACAGTCTCATAGCATCGCTGGTTGCCCAGAGAGGTTGTGGCACCTCTCCATCTTCAGAGGTTCACAAGACCTGACTGGTCAAAGCCCTGAGTGACCTGGTCTCAGCTTAGGGCTGACCCAGCTTCGAACAGGAGACTGGACTAGAGACCGCCTTAGGTCCCTTCCAGCCTGAATTTTTTCTTTAATGATCCAAAAATTCTGAGAAACAGCAGCTTCACAATTCCCATTCAAAGACATCTGTCCTTACCCACTTCTTCTTCAGCTGTAATAGCTCTAACATACTCTTAATATTTATCCTAGGGAGAACTATGCACTCTCTTGCACTACTCTGCTATCAGGATCCGATTTTCATCTGTCACAAAACCCAAGTTAGGTCAGGCCAGACTAAAATAAATCTTTTCAAAATCAGTTTTCCTTAAAGGTTAGTTACCAAGGATTTCATTGTGCCTTTATTTTTTTTCCATTATACAGAAAAGGCCTGAAATATTTGAAGAGAATTTTGATTTAGTTTTTAAAAGACTACAGGAGAACTGCGGTGAAAGAGTACAATGCAGAGCTAGTGATAAAGGAAGGGTTAACAGGAAAATATGGAGCAGCTCAGACAGCAAATATATATTTTAAAATATATATTTGTAAAGGAATCCTGAAACATTTTTAAAGGACTCCCTGAGTACCATGCAGTGACAGAGTATTGCGCAGAAACTATCACATGATCGAGGCACGTGTACATGTATGTGTAAGGGGAACTTTTTAGTAGTGTATGTGGTACCAGAGAGAAAATAAGGGGACATATATTTAAAACATTTCAGGTATTCACTCATATTGACAAAAGGATGTTATTCAGGAGCAGCTCATCACTACCAACATTCAGTAATATGCTGGTCTTATGTTAAACAAAGATTTCTATTTCTAAACAGTTAACAAAGGAGTAACAGATATACTGTTATGTTTACAAATAACAGGAATATATTATAGACGATTACTGAACATGAGACAAAGGCATTACTGACAGTAACAAGCAAGCTGCTGGTATCTTGAGCTCTGTAACACTTAATTTATTTAAAGGTTTCTATTTATCTATCTTTTATGATCTATTTCATTATGCATGCTCCAAGACAATATTTTTACAGAAGCTCCAAAGGAAGAAAGCCCACAAGGGAAACCACAGAATTGTTGCTACTACATCCAAATATAATCTAAATCAAGTTTCAATACATCTGACTGCTAAAATGTGTTTTCTTGTCTCTGTTTTTATGATGATAAACTGAGGCAAAATAAAAATGAAGATCAAAGTTTAACACAGAGTCCCAGATTTAAGATGCTTGAGAGTTTCTGTGCCAGAGTACTGAACATTACAAGTCACTCCATGGCTTCATAATCAGAGTACATCTCCTTATCCACCTCAGTAGCAGCTGAATATTCAACACTTACCACATCAGAGCAAAGATAAAACTTGAGTGCCTCAACAGATGAGGAACACAGTTACTGTCAGTTCAGAGAAACAGGTTGCAAGTACCCTGCTTATCCTGCCCTATGCCACGTAACAACTCTGTGGCCTGTACAGCAAGAGAAACAGCTGGATTTACTTACCTCAGCTGTGAAATCCATCTCCCTCTGCACAGGTGTTCACACTATGCAATTTCAAATTCCTGCAACACAATAACACAAGTGTAATGCAAACCACTGCCTCTTCTATTACACAAATCTGATTCCTCTCCTGAATGGACTGACACTGAAGAAAAGGTGTCTTTTCAAACTACTAAAATGATATTGAGTAAATACAACCTTGCGGAACTCCAAAGTTTCCAGAGAAGTGAACACTGATATCACAGTGCAATGTCAAGCTTTGCTAGCATATGCCATTAGAAGTCATCACTAGGTAAAATTTCCAAGTTTAAAGGGCAAAAATTTGGAATTTCTAGGACTATCTTCTCCAAAATTAAAAAAAAAAAAAAAAAAATAGAACTCTAACCTTTAAGAGACTTTGACCTACATTCTGTACTGCCCAGAAGCAGCAAGCTTGTCACTTGTGAAATGTTTTTAGCCTTCGCTACACTGCGGTTTCGAGCTTGAGCCATTTTATCATCCTGTTACATAGAATGCAGGCAAGAGACTGCGATCGATTTGTTTTTCATTTCAAATATACAGAGCATTTCTAGCACAAAGTTTTGAGAGCTGAAATGTCAGAATGCAAACAAAAGGCAAAGCGTGAGTTGAAGTGTATTTGCATTCCTTTAAGTTGGGAAAAAAGAACGGTTCAGTCTTAGATTTCAAAAATGAAGTTGTGCTCATATATAAACAGTCTGTTTTTATAGTCTTGGTGATTTTTTTCTCCATTTTAGGACCTTTTACATGTGTCATTTTCAAAGGTCTCACATCATTCTTAAGCAGATTGATTTGACAGGATTAGTTTTTGCCCAGTAGCTTTAAACTTTTAGGCCACAGTCTTTTGATTGATTCCACATGGACACAGAGACAGAACTTTATTGACTTTGGTGGATATCTCTGAGGGAAAAGCAATCCACCCAAGCAGAGTCAGTTGCAGATCGGTGTGTAATATCTTATCAGTATCCAGTATAAATTAAAGGTAAAATGTCATTGGGAAAAATCACTGATCAGTAGAATCATGGAAACTCTGAAGTGTTCCAAGGGATTATAGTAAATGTAGCAATTACAGATTTAAGTCTGAGGCATCCTTTTCTACCTTGGTACTACACAGCCAATTGATTATCTGCATTCTTAAAAATGCATTAACCAGAAAAGCAAATTAAAAATAATGAACAATAAAACCATTATGGTATAAAGCTAGTAATGCAGAGTGTACGTGAGGGATAAGAATTCAGATAGTGTATTAAGTAGTATTCCTATACTGCTGAAAGAAAATGTATTTTAAAAGCCTCTATGAATTGAAAGTTTGTCCTTGATTCTACAGTCCTTGATTCATAATGTTACCACAAAATATTTACGCCACAAGAATAAATTTTTGGGTTCTGATTCAGCTGACTTAAATAGATCATTAAAGTACTCTGGTGAATCAAAACTTTAGAGAAGTATGCTTGTGCAGAAAGTCACACAGCAGTTCATGTTGCATGAAAGGCTAAATAATAGGATTCTAATAGAGCTATATGGAGAACTCCACATCATTGATAACACTGATAAGTTTTACTCTTGCCAGTTCAGTAAAAAGCATAATCACATACAGTTTTGCCTCAAAATACACTTTTCAATTCATCAGTGGATGTAGAAAGTAAGTGCTGCCTAGAGATTTGCAGAAGAGGTAAACAGGATGCTTTTCAATATATGTATTTTCATGACTAAGGCATATAGCAGCAATATACAATACATAATCGCCCAAAGCTCTGCTGATATTATTGAATTTCTTTGATGTGAAAAAAAAAAGCAAGCTAAAAACCTCAATACAAGGTTTTGCACTGATTGAGGTATCATACTGATTTTTACTTTTAATTGTATCAGATATATCTTTAAAGTATTTTCTGCAGTGATGTTTATAAATTTATTTCCAGTCCCCAAAAAGAAGAGAAACATAGGAGGTAACAAGTGCTATTTACACTTTAAATTGTCCATTTTATTGTAATTCAATTTGTCATTCAGTAATTGTTATGGGGGTGATAAGGTTCTCCAACCTCAACTCTCACAGACGAAGTTTTCAAGTGAAGAGAATCTCCCTCCTCCAAAGAGTTCATAGCCTAAATTTAAGATAAAAGATATGAGATACCTAAATTCTTTTACCTACTAACAGTAGGAGAATGAAATTAATGAGAAAATTACTAATTAGAATTTGCTGAAATAACAGCATATAAGAGAAAGGATGGGTCAGTGGCTGGAGTGCTAAAGCAGGCACTGGAAAGCCAGCGTTCAGTTCTGTATATCAGCCGATTATGTTCTGTAATTTTAAGACAAACCATTTAATTTCCTTGTCCTTCAGCTTCCTGTTAAAAGAAATAGCATTCCTTTACTTCCAGTCCCCCTTTACTTCAAGAGATTTGAGAAATGAGCTGAGAGTAAGCTCTCTGGAACAAGAAACGTGTTTAATTTTGCTATTTAGCTGTAGAGGTCCACCACAGAAAGAGGACTCTTAGAATATCTATACACTGTTTTTTGTACTAATATCAGCTAAAAGCAAAAAAGTTGAGGAAGAGTAAGGGGAGGTGGGGGGGAAACCAAGTCTTCTGTACTTCAGAAAGCTGTTCAGACTTAAGATAAACCAAGCAAACACAAGAAAGGTTAAGTCATATCTATCAGTTTGCAGAAGACAAGTAACTGGTAATAGACCTGGGCAAAACCAACTATGTATCATCACTGAAGGGTCATCAACAGGTGGCACTTTTACTACTTTTGTGTTTGAAAAAAAGTCTGTTCAGACAAACATATTTGAAAAGTACACCATTTTAAAATAAGAACCTTCCACAAACACGATACACTTAAATCTGACAAGACCTCTAACTTAAGGCACAAACACAAACAAACTCCATAAAGATTTCAGGACTGGGGTATAACACAGCCAGCCGAGACAGAAAACAGGAAAAATTCCACAGCTCAGATCACAGCATCCATTCACAAATGTCACTGCTAATAAAAGCAAATCGAAGCTCAAGTTTCACTTCATTAAAGCCACCTTATGTTTCTGCATCTTTAAAGCCTAAATACAGAGTAGTCTGATTTAGGAATTAAAACCTGCCAGAGGTGGCTAGTTTGCATTTCATCTATATCAGATTGGTACAATAAAAAAGTTGCCATAAAATTGAAGATATGAAAGCAAGATGGTGGAATCATGGTAGAAAAATACCTGAAGTACACAACACAAGTTTTGTGGGGAACTAAGATATGTTCTGTATTTGCTATGTTAAGATATACACCATTACCTGCTACCTTTGCTTAATGGTAGAACTACTTTGAAAATTCTCAGAAAGACATATATTCATCCTCTTATTTCTTCTTCCATTTTCCTCTGAGGGCAGGGGAAAGGCTAGGGAAGGGCAAGCACCAGACAAGGTAAGAAATCAGGGGGTTGTTTCCTAGCAATTGATTTAAAATAGTGCAAACTTGGCTGGCTCACACACTTTCTGTGAGAATAACTTTGACCTAGCATTCATTCTTCAGGATTCTCTAGAGTCCATCTACTGCACTCCACAAGGCCATTGTGTACAGTTCAAATTAATCCTTCCATTGGCGTTTAACTTGGAAGAAACAAGGGAGATTGCTAGCCCAGAATCCTCTTTTCCCCCCTCCTTTCTTTTTTTTTTTTTGGGGGGGGGGGGAGAAGGGGAGAGGAGAGCGGGGAAAGGAAGCATGTGGGGAGATGGAAGAGTGAAGGGAGGCTCAACA
Source organism: Struthio camelus (assembly GCF_040807025.1). Taxonomy (NCBI): domain Eukaryota; kingdom Metazoa; phylum Chordata; class Aves; order Struthioniformes; family Struthionidae; genus Struthio; species Struthio camelus. The sequence continues at coordinate 51,791,940 of NC_090982.1, forward strand.
GGAAATGTGTACAAAATCCAAATGACCACGAAAGAGGCCATGGAGTACACTAATGCACATGAACAAAGTGCCATGACCAGATAATTCAAGGATACAAGATCTAAACCATTAACAGTAGCAGGTAACCTCTTGCACAAACCTCTTGCAGTAGCTAAGGACTGGGGAATAACACTTGAGGGTTTTTTTTTGTTTTTTTTTTTTTGTTTTTTTTTTAGTTCTCAGAGAGATTTGAGAAAGTCTAGGTCTATAACTTGGCAACTGTACTGGTAAGATTAGTAGATATTACAAGAAAGGATAGAGATAGTGGATAAATGCAGTTTACCTGAGAAAGAGACCATATGGCTTCCGTATAGAGGAATGGTGCCTTACAAACTACTTGGACTGCTCTGAAAAGATCACACACTAATAATGTGCTTCAGCTTGTTGAAAATGACTGTGTGGATGTATAGGACATTTTTAACTACCTCTCTCAAGAAGTCCCCTACCAGAGGCTTTCAGGAAAGCTGAGCAGCCACACAGTAAGAGAAAAGGCATGGTGACGTCATTAAAAGATGAGAAACTGGAGGTAAGAGAAAATGCTAAGAAGGAAGGTCACGAGCAGGGGTCTATCCTTGAACCTACAGTTTTTAACCTCCTCATAAGTGACCTGAAAAAGAGGATGAACAGTGAGGTGAAAAGTTCCCTAATGATATCAAGCTATTCAGGGTACTACAAAGGATGGCAGGCTGGTGAACTACAGAAGAAACACATAAGACATCTATTCAGCATTAAAATAGAAGACAAAATTCAGTGCAGTTAAACCTAGCGTGATGAACGTAGAAAATAACTCTAGTTTTACATTAACAAATCTGAGCTCTAGGATGACCTTTGCCATTCAGGAATAAAATCTTAGGGTTATGACAAATGGTTCCATGAAATCATCAGCTCAGTGCTCAGCAGCAGTCAAAATGCAAACCAAACATTAGGAAACACTAGAAAAGGAATAGAGAGCAAAATAGAATACCATAATATCACAGTATAAAATCATCTTTCTTCCAAACTTCAAATACTATGTGCAGTTCTCCTCATCTCAGCAAGGATACATTAAAACTAGAAGTTCATAGGAGGGCTACAGAGATTGGTTACATATGAGAAACGCCTGAGTAGGCCAGGATTCTTCCATCTAGAAGAGAGAGAACTTCAGGAAAAAGTGATGGAAGTCTACAGAAAGGCAGTGTATACTCAGCAGAGATTCAGTCTCCTCCTGTATGAGTCCTAGGGAACTTCAAACAACACAGCTGAGGGTCCAATTCAAAGCATACGAAAGGAAGAGACCGTACAGTGGAGCAAAGTAGCTTTTTGCTGAAGTAGTAAGTGGTTCCATAAGTGGTTTCTTACAGCCACTGCTGGAAAAGGATTGCAAGGGAGAAAAACTAGCCTGGATCAGTACCCCTGTTCTTACCTTCTCCCAGAGCACACTGCATTGCCATTTAAGCATTTGAGCACATGTTTAGCACTTTTGCCCAAACTTCCCACTTCCTTTCTGTTTCCCAGTCTGTGTTAGTCCACCTAGAAGTGTCATACATAACATGCTGGGCACTGTTAAAACACAACTTTCATTTCTGACACATCACTGATCAGCAGGAAACCTTCATCAGTTGATGGTTTCCAGTACACCAAAGAAAATAAACCAAGAAGTGCTTGGAAGCCATGTACAATGACTCCCCTTAATAAATTCTCAGAAGGTTCGCATGCATTAAAGTGGTTACTATAGCTAATCTGACAGCAGTACTCAACAAGATTAAAATTAGTTCATATATCAGCACTAAACACTAACTTAGAGTTTCCTGCTCAGTTAGGACAGAGAAGGATCTCTAAAAAAGGTCATATCCATCTTTCCAAAGCCACGATGGAAATTCCCTTCTCCCCGCCCCTGTTTTGCATCACTAATATGACTGTGTAGCCATGCAAGTCAGATCAGTGCATGGATCTAAAGGAAAGCAAACCTTTTCCTTTTTTGCTGGGTTCAAACTGACTCAACTCTAACACATTTGATTTTATGTTTCCACTGAAGGTTGGGAATGGGGAGGGAAAAAGGTTATTAAGAACACTACTGCATCCATTTGGAGGCAACAACATTCAAATCAGCATATCAAATTTGTGTATGTTGTGCTGCTTCTCTCAAATAACAAATAGCCCAAAAATCTAAATATCTGGAACACCTGAGGTATTATTAGAAAGACATAAAGGAAGAGATAAGACACAGAGGTTTCCATATATGCTGAATGACACAGGCATAATTTTATTATAAGATCTATAGATACATAAGTAGTAATCAAATATAAGGGATTTTAAACTTTCATAAATTGTAAAGTGTTTGAAAAAGATCTTTTAATTATCATTTGGACATTTACATAGCATCATTTCTCAGTATCCTGGCACTTATCTCTATTAATTTAAGTCTTCAAGTGCTGCATGCAACAGCAAAAAGTCTGATCAGGCATTGAAAAAAACAATATTGTAGACAGGATTTTAAAGTTAAAGCATTGTTGGTTGCAAAACAAAAAAAACAGATGAAACTTAATGGTAATTTTTAAGTTATTATACCACTAATTAAAAGTATGAGCTTTTTCATGCATGTCATGCATAGGCAATTCAGAAAATTCTTCCCAGAGTATGAAAGAATTCAGTGTGCAGAATTTGGAAACATTACTTTCTGGTCTGTACAACTCTGATAACAGATGGAGTTTAAACGGGCTGAAGGCTGGAAAAAGGAGAACATTTTTTCTGAAAAAATCATCCTACAAGAGACAGCCTGTGATGTGTGCTTACATTTGTCAGATGTTACATAAGAAATGTGTTTTTTTTTTTTTTAATGTATTGGAACAAAACTAGTGCCTCAATATGCAGCTCTTATTTCAGATTACACAAAGATAAATACAATCAAATAGAATCTTCATCAGAGAAACTACATGAAAAGTAAATTTATTATCTTAAAGACACAGTACAACTCTCACCGACTTAAAAATAGCCAGGAGACATCTCTCCATAACTAGTATCAACTCTGTCCTCCGGGGATAGGATCTGTAGCGCAGACCTGTTGGCCTCTACTACGTTTCTTTTTGTAACGGCTTATTGATTAGACCAGCTCTGAGCAAGTTGAAGCATGTAGCATTCTGCTAATGTGGTGCGGACTTCATTACATAGGACAGTCACACAGTCTCACACCTCTACACCATTGGACTGAGGCTTTACTATAAGGATCTTGCTTCTGGCAATTGTGGGAGCAGTGCAGAGATGAGCAGTTTTCTGAGGCTCTGGAATGAGTTTCAGTAGCTAAAATTTCAGTTTGAGATGTTCTCTCTCTCTCACTTACCTTTTAATTCCTTCCCCTTCTTCCTTTTACTCATAGTAATGTTCCCTTGCACCATACCAATTGATTTGGCTTCCCTTTACCTCCCATTCAGCACAGAATTTAAGATTCCATTGATTCCTGAACATTCCCAAAATGCTGTATACTATGAATTGGAAACAATGTTCAGACTTTCCAATTATTTCACAAAATCACAGAACGGTTGAGGTTGGAAGGGACCTCTGGAGATCATCTAGTCCAACCCCCCTGCTCAGGCAGGGTCATCTAGAGCACATTGCCCAGGCTTACGTCCAGGCAGGTTGTGAATATCTCCACCAAAGGAGACTCCACTACCTCTCTGGACAACCTGTGTCGGTGCTCAGTAAAGAGGTTCTTCCTCATGTTCAGGCAGAATTTTCTGTGTTTCGGTTTGTGCCCGTTGCCTCTTGTCCTGTCACTGGGCACCACTGAAAAGAGGCTGGCCCCATTTTCTTTACACCCTCCCCCATTAAGATATTTAAATGCATTGGTAAGATTGCCCCTTGGTCGTCTTTTCTCCAGGCTGAACAGGCCCAGCTCTCACAGCCTTTCCTCATACGAGGGATGCTCCACTCCCTTCATCATCTTAGCAGCCCTTCACTGGACTCACTCCAGGAGTTCCATGTCTCTCTTGTACTGGGGAGCCCAGAAGTGGACACAGGACTCCAGGTGAGGCCTCATCAGGGCTGAGGAGAGGGGCAGATCACCTCCCTTGACCTGCTAGAACTGCTTTTCCTAACGCAGCCCAGGATACCATTGGCCTTCTTGGCCACAAGGGCACACTGCTGGCTCATGGTGAACTTGTTGTCCCCCAGCACTCCCAGGTCCTTCCCTGCAGAGCTGCTTTCCAGCAGGTCAGCCCCCAGCCTGTGCTGCTGCATGGGGTTATTCCCCCCACCAGGTGCTGGACCCTGCACTTGCCTTTGTTGAACTTCATGAGGTTCCTCTGCCTAACTCTCCAGCCTGCCCAGGTCCCTCTGAAGGGCAGCACAGTCTTCTGGTGTATCAGCCACTCCTTCCAGTTTAGTATCATCAGCAAATTTGCTGAGGGTGCACTCTGTCCCTTCATCTGGGGGATTGATGAATACATTGAACAGGATTAGACCCAGTATCGACCCCTGGGGGACACCGCTTAGATACAGGCCTTCAGCTAGACTCTGTGCCACTGATCACAACCCTCTGAGCTCTGCCATCCAGCCAACTCTCAATCCACCTCACTGTCCACTCATCCAGCCCACACTTCCTGAGTTGACCTACGAGGATGTGATGGGAGACAATGTCAAAAGCCTTGCTGAAGTCCAGGTAGACAACATCCACTGCTCTCCCTTCATCTACCCCATCTATATCCACCTCATCCATTTGTATATAGCAGGCACCCCTTCCATTCCTCATAGTTATTTTCTATTTAACTAAAACATCACTTATTCTTTTACCTACAATCCACAGAGGAAGAGCTGATTCATACTTGGTTTTGACCACAAATTAAAAAAAATGCAGCATACATGTTTTAACATATATCTAAAATTTCTAAGTTAAAACACTCAGGCTATAAACGTAAGAGTTTACTATTAGTAAATTCTTTGAATGATGTAGTTAAACGTTTGAAGAAAAGCTTTATAATTTAGATGTGCAGAAACTGGAAAGCTGCCCTTCTCCTCAGAGAAGTTTCATAGGTCACTGTTTTGAAGTTTATTCTAGATGTCAGCCACCACCAAGCTCACTCAATGGATAAAACACTGATAAGCACTGGGAATGTAGCAACATAGAAAATATAAGTTGTGGGAAACAAGTACCGAAATCTGTTGCCATGACAACAAAACCCTAACTCCATTTCCAAGGGGAAACCAGTTCTTAGATGAAAAACAAACTGCTTTTCCAAGCAAGCTAAACTAAATTATGTTAGAGCTCTAGCTCACGTAAATGTGTAAAAATTAGCACAGTCTCTACACAAACTCACTTTAAAAAACAAGATGCTTTCATAATAATAATAAATACACACACACACACACACAAAGCACCTTTGCAGTTAAAAAATCACCACCCTTCAAATGTTTCCGAAGAATAAACACTGTGGTAAAGGAACACCAACTTAAAGATCACCAATTTTTAAAAATATTGCAACACACGAAAGAAAATACATGCTGTAATGTCTTCAAAGTCTGTTCTTTGTGAATTTGACATTGCTATATACCATATGCAACAGCACACCCTTCTGTAACAGAAACACCTGATTTTTTTGTGTGTGTTTGTTTTTTAAATCAAAGTTCTGGTGATTTGTTAACATCTGTAAGTCTGAACTGGCCACTAATTCATTACAGTAGCTACCTTCAGTTCTGTTAGTTAGCAACTAATACCGTAACACTCCAGGACTCAAGAGACCCAACTCATCATTTCTCAATGGCTTCTTGAACAATATCACAATATCTGATTCTGCATGAATCTGTCTTAAAATTTCTCTCTCTCATTCCCACAATTTCCCTCTACTGCAGTTACAACTACCTTTAGGTAATTTTACCAAAGCCTTCAGCACTAACCCATATGCAGTAAGAACAGAATTAAGATGCAGTTTTCAATAATTTTTCTGTATTTACACAGCATATAAAGCTTTTATCAACAACAAAAAATCCTAGTACCAAGATAATGAAAGGTAAAGTAATAAATTCTTGAAGAGATATAGAACAGAGACTTGTGTTTAGAAGGAACATAAGTTTTTTCTAGTTGACACTCACTTTTCCCAAGCACTGCCCATTGCTTTAAGTTGCACAATGGCTTCACCTATATTGCTAATATCACATCATTATGTAATGAACATATCTAACTGAACATGCACATCTTGTTGAGAAGTCGATCTCAACTTATATCATTACATTCCTCCCCACCTCCCATTGTGGCTGGCCTGTTGAAGATGACATTCGATTCTGAACAGTAGTAAAACACAAAATAAGAAAAAAATCTATGTAGGAATATTCACTTGTTGCCATCCTCCTTTTATTTCTTATCTCAAAGAAGTTAAAGAACCTCACAAATGCACAGAGGAAGACATATGCTTTCAGAGCTTGGAAGTGAGATGTGTTGCAAGAACAACTTAAGAATAAACAGAAATTCTAATAAAGTCTCAGTTTTTCAGGATTTTAGTGGGTTTTTTTTAATTCTGCTTTAGAATTGGTAGAGCTTGTCACACTGCATCCCTTATAAAGGGCTCTGATTGCAAGCTTAGGTGAATACTAAATACTGGAGATACTAAATTCACTTTTCACATATTAGGATTTTTCTCAGAAATAGCAGCCAAACTGATACCTATGTTATGTATCACATTAGCATATGAAGCACATGTATACATGGTCCCTTTCATTGAGAGGAAAAAAAACCACACACACACCACACAGCATACAAAGCCTCAACACTGGAAAAAAGAAAAACCAGAAGGATTATCTTGGTGACACGCTCGGTATTGATATTTAAGAGCTGGAACACTTGAATTAAGTAAAAGCATACCTCATGCAATATTTTCCTTTTCATATTTAAATAGGTACTGCTGAAAAATAATTTTTGCAGTATGCTATTTTAAACCTACCAGTATAAAGACTTTTATCATGAAATTCTTCAGGTGAAATGTTTTGTACCTACATGTGCATTACAGCAACAAGGTAAAATAATCCTTGGACCTATGTTTCAATAAAAAACATGTACTGGATTCTTATTTTGATAAACAAACTAAACTAACTATTCATTATAGCTGGCCCTAACAGAATAGCCAGTGAAGATTCAAGCCACACGTTAAATCGTACCAGGAGAATCGTTCATGGTTTTCACTCCCCCTCCCAACCCCTCAGACTCACTTCACTCTTGTCAAAACAAGGAAGGAGGAGAAAAGCAAGATGACCCTAGTATTCTTAACATGGTTGAGATTTGCAAAACATTAGTTGTCTACGTTGTTTTTAAGAAGAAAGTGTGTGAGATAAACCATGGACTACTCCACAGCCTGTCCCCGAAGCATTCACATTGCCATAGAAGAGCACCTCTTCTCTTGGCCTTGCTGCTCACACTGGGACAAGCAGCACTTTACCTACCTACTACATTTGTACAACTGGCACATGGCAAAAGGAAACTCACACAAACACACAGATTCTGGCATTTGGATACAGATATGGCCATGCTAGTGCAGTCGAGCATGAACGTGGCTGTGCTCATCACATCTGCCCTGAAGACCAAGATGCACCTGGGCTCACAGTGAGGGGCTGTGTTTGCTCGAGCTTTCCTCTGCCCTGTTTCCAGGACCCACCTAAGGACTGCCACTGAGCACAGACGCATAAACAATCAAAACGCAGCCCAGACTTACCCCTTCTGTTATCCACACTACACAATATGCTGTTCTGGATTCTTATTCAGAGAGTGAATAGTTTAAGAATAATTTAAGATCGTTTCCTTCTACAAAAGGAAACATGAGTGAAATAAGCATCCAGAATAGTATCATAACCACACATCGTTCTACCACTTTCAGCTGTCACAGAGCTACTAATGTACTCAACCTTCATCAGGTTTTTTTCTACCTTTAACTTCCCTGCAAATTACTTACTTTCAGGGAGATCTAAGAGTATCAATAAACAACTTCAATTACTGCACGCAGTGCAATGCATGGCACAAAAAAGCTAGATTCAAGTGCTAGAAAAAAGTAGGAAAGGATTCCCTAGCAGGATCAGAGGGGGCAGAGAAGCATTATTTACAGGTACAGATAACATTTAAGGATTAAGTTTGCCCTTCATTTAATTCATTTTTCAGTTTTTATTACAGTTACTCTTGATTTGCACCCATGTGAGAGAAGTGGAGCCCTGCTTAGGAAGATACAGAAAACATAACAGTAGCAGTGCTAGCCATATTTGTGATTTGAAAACAAAGAAAAATAAACCAAAGAAAAATACTGTAGAAAATAAGACTTCTGTAACCTGTTTCTTCCTCGTGCTCCTTCCTCGTTAGGTCTAAGCCTCTTGTATTTACGCACTATAACCTCTCTCTCAGGCTGCCTGGGAGAATGAGAGCATGTGCTACAATTGTAGCTAGTAGGACCCAGCAGTAAAGGATCTTGTCAGGTCAGCACAGTGGTAGACCCTCCCTTCACATGATTTAACATGCCAAACTCCCCTGCCCAGAGCAACAATCCAGTCTTAAGCGTTGGAAGATGAATTATTTCAGTGAGTGCCAGCTCCCAAAACAATATCTTTAGATTGTTTTGGTTTTTTTCTAGCCTCCTCTGCAACCTTTGCAGTCCCAAAAGATGCAATGACAAAAGTTTGAAAGCATAACAAACCAAGACTACTTTAAAAGCTTAAAAACAAACAGAGTATTTACTTGTTTAGGCGTTGGGGTCCAAGTCAGTGATTTTTGCACAATTACAATCAATGATGCTGTAATAAGGCTAACTACTTCAAGATCATACTTGCTAAATTATCTCTAATCTGAACCTTTGCTACACCTTCAACTTCATGCTTTTTTTGAAAAAATTGCAATAGTCTTAAAACCTTTCTCCAGATTGCATTTATTTAAATAAAATGACAGTGTACATAGGAATATAATGCAGTAGAAAAATTCTTTGTACTCTTCCCTTCCCCCTCCATGTTTCCTACAGTGGCACGTCACATTTCCTGGTTTGACTGTCAACCTTTTTGACATACCTGAATATAACTTTTTGTCATGTGTTAATATCATCGTGTTTCTTTGTGACATCAGAAAGCATCCTCTGCTAGCCAGAGCTGACAGCCAGTTCAGTCAGTTACGATTATCTGGCTGAAAGAGCTGAACCCAAACCCAGGAGCTTGTCCCCGGATTACAGCGAGTGTAAAGAGGTTTGCTGGTGCACGATATGCCAGATGCAGCGTGGAACTGAGGACATCTGCTGACGACTGGACAGAATTATTCTGATGGTAGAGGAAAGCAGAGGGTCAATTCCTTTTGTGCTGGTTAGTATTTCAGCTGCCTAAACAGCTTCTTTTAACACCTGCACTGTAGTTCTTAGGTCTCCAAATCCAACTCCAAGTGTGACATTCCAAACAAATTCCTTTCCTCAGTGATTTGACCGAGTTTTGGAGGACCACTCCACCCACTCCCCCACCCACCACTTCCTTGAAAAAGGAGATGAAATCTTAATTAAGCAGAAAGGTACTGTACGTTGTAAGCAGTTTGGACTCTTCCCTCCCACCAGAGGATAGTAGCAATGTAAAACCACTATTATTGTTCTGTTCTGCTTTCCAGTTCCAATTTTGCAACAGGCCAGTAGCACTAAATCTCAAAAATAGAGCGTATTCCAAAGATCTCAGTTATGATTCAAGAAAAAAAAAAATCTAGAACCTATATACTGTCCGTTTTTCCAGAATACTTGACTTTGATAAAGTGATCAGGAAAACTAGGAACAAAATGCATGTTATAACGGACAGGAAAGAAAATCTAATTATGGATGTCTATACTATGTCAATACTGCTGTCTCAGATGAAGGTGACAATTTTGAAGAGATAATATAACCAAAGCAACCACAATAAAGCTCATGACAGCCAAAGATTTACAGGACCCTGAGTGTATATGGCCAGAGCTGCCAGCCAGGGTGACTCAACCACAGGCAGCAAGAGGCAGCTGAGTGGATTTCCCAGCCCAAACACAGCCGCAGAAGCAGATGCGGCATTCTGCTGCTATCTGCAGAACACCACAACTTGTTAAAAGCATGACACGGAAAACAGTAAGTCTGTCATATTTATTTCACTTTGAGCTAAAATAAATCATCACCCACAGCCCAGAACAGTCCCTATGTCAAAACCCAGGGATGTTCTAAACTGAACTGGGATACCAGCAGCATGCAATTAAGATCAAGCTAAAATCAGCAGCCCAAAACTCAGTGAAACACACCACCAGGCTGACCAAAGAGTAGTAAGCATCTGCACAGGAGCTTGAGCACAGCCAGAGCAGTCAGACAAGAAACAAATATCATCAAAACAGACAGGATAGAGGAAGTTCCTATTTTCATTATACATATATATATATATGCATACATTTTATATATATATATACACACACACACGGTGTTTGGATATGTCACAATGGAGCCTAAGAGCTAAATATAGTAGCATCACTGGGGAGTCACCCCTGCACTTAAAGCTCCTGTCTGCACTTCTGTTCATGAAGTGGAGACAGTGTAATTAAGATGTGGTTAGTGCTGACTTTAAATTATATTTAAGGACAGATACCCTTACTATGAAAGCACAAAAACGCTACTCTGATCAGGGTGCTAAACTTGTCTCCACAATTAACTCCCTTACTTTTCAGAGCCATTTAATCTGTGCTTCAGCCAGAAGCGCCAATTCTTGGATTCTTGTCTTGGATAACGTACTTAGCTGCAGCTCCTCAGAAGCAGGATGAAAAGTTAGACAATGTTACTGAAACACTAACAGCTTTCTAACAAAAAAGGAAGGGGGACAGGATACAAAAAGGGGCAGAACCATACTGCGTTGCAGGCGTTGGGCAAGCAGACCAGCTAGTATGTTCAGCTCCGCAGGTGTATTCAACTGTCATTTCAAATTCAAAATAAGCAGATATAAATGGAGGTTGACACAAATATAACTATTGAAATGAAAGGCTGTACAAGGCTGCAAAGGGTTTTGCGGTGGGGGAGGTTGTTTGTGTTTTGTTGAATTAAAGCAGCAGCTACCATATCAGCCAAATCTTTAGAAAGTTTTTAGTTTCTCAGTGCAATGGTGACCACGCACCCGGGCTAATGTATTTCTTCTGGGCACACATTAGAATTAATTCTGAATCATCAGTTTAACATTTTAGAATGTAATTTCCAAATGATCTACCTGGAAGGACCTTGCAACATCCTATTCATAAATTTATTTGTATTTAAAGCTCAGGAGCAAAGGCTAGACTAAAGTTTTTTTTTTTTTTTAATGTATTTTAGTATGCTACAGCAGGCTATTAAAGTGTGTTTACAATATTATTTTTAACACCAATTTTACCAGACTAAAAATTGGGTATTAATCAAATGCATTTAAGAGTTATAGTTTATACTTTGGCTTTATGCATTCTGTAACTCTAAGAAAATTAAACCAAAAATTGTAAAATTGATTTGTGTAAGCTATTATCTGCCTCCAAACAGGTTAGTCTTTTATAGAAATATGAGCTACAATTGAAAAGTGTAAGTTGGTATCCTAGGTGATCCTATTAGTACAGTTATAAAAATTGTATTAATGTTGCATATGAAATTATTAAATAAATCTAACAGGCTTACAGAGCACAATAACAAGAATATTTAAAAGTAAAGTTTCCTGAAGCTTTGTGAGCTCTATATATGAACTCAAATGCCACCTACTGACCAAATTGACAGAGTTTTAGAAAAGTTATCATTGTTTTATTCCATCACATACAGTAACTCAGAAAAACTTTACAAATTCTTCCAGCAGTAACCTAAGGCACGAAGTGCTAGATTTCACTTTCGGTCACCATTAACCAAACTCCAAAACTAACATATTAAGGGGGTGGAGGGAGAGAAAAGAGGGGGTGAGAGCAGGGAACAAACTTATTTGATAATCTTAATACAAGCTTTGAAGATATAATACGTGAACTGTACTGAGCTCTTGTATTTAAGTACCATGAAACTGAGCAACTGTGGGAAGTCTCCAAGTGAAAGCGCTGAGGAGATTGGCTCACAAGTTTATCCACTCAAATCTACATATGTTCCATATGTAATTCCTATTGATCTGAAGGGTTTCCATAACTGTCTTTTTACAGGCTCTTAAGATGCTAACAGCAAGCTCTTGTGAATCTTGCTGCAGGGGTTTAAACACACAATCCTGAGCTATTTATGCTACCTTTCTGCCAGGCCTTACACTCCTGCAAGAGAAAGCACAAGTATCTGCCTGCACTTCAACCATCCCACTGCACAATCAGAAACCTCCCTAAAACCTGTCACTGCTGTCCTCAAATGGAGGAGTCGCGGCACACGTAGGGAAACATTAGCCATATACCCTCCTGCGGCTCAGCTGGCTGTAATCGGGTGGACTGTCATCTCTATGGAAATAATCATGTTCATACCATGCTGCCTTCAACTGGAACAGACCATAAGGAGTTGGTTAGTAGTAATTAAGTAATAATTCTAATTAAGTAGTAATTCTCCCTTAAACTAATAATGGAAGTTTAGTCAAAGCAAAAAAATCAACAAAAAACACACACACAAAAACTCCAGACATTAAAGACAGGTTACCTCATAGGAGACAAAAAAAAGTGCGAGAAGTTACTTCACAAATTATACCTAAAGTCAAAGCCTTATTTTTTCTTACTTGGAAAAAAAATTTAAGCTAGGCAAACTTTAATGAACAAACTATTCTCTGTGATAGGGGCAGGGGGGAAAAACCAAAAAAACAACCAAAACCACCACACATACACTTACTGAACTCTAAGGAAGGCCAGTATGTTACTGTTTGCTCTCCAAGAGTTTAAAGACAAGAGTGCAGCCTCATCTCTGAGGGGTTAGAACTGGGTTTGAAGAAAAGTAGGATTGGTATTTTGGGCACATTTCAGACTACACTTGGTGCTGGTGTTCATTTCAGTTAGAAAGACCGTCATGAGCTTAAATAAGAGCCAACAGGAGATGGTTTATGTAAACCCACAAATTAGAAGGGGGTATGTTAATAACCAAGCAATAGACACGCATTTGCCATCTCAAATTCGGCTCTGTATTTCCTCTAATAGACCATTAAGAGGATGTAGTGATGTCCCAGGTCTCTCGGTGGTGTCATCTGCATTAAGCATCACCTCTGCTGTACTTCAGAGGGTGGTCAAGCACCTACTTGACGCCTGTCCAATATCAGGAAAATACTGTGGAGACTCCCTTGGGATGCACTTTGCTTTTACTGAAATGATATTTCAGTAGCTTCATTACAGTCAGGAACATTAAATTAAAAGCACAGAGTGGACAAGTCACAGCAGGCCTGAAGCCGTGAGAAGCTTAATTTATTTTAGCTAACCATATCTTCTAAAGTTGAAATACAAACGAAACAAAAAAACCCAAACTAGACTGAACAGAATTATGTTTCTTCCCAAGTAGCCCCCTTCAGAGACAAAAGGCTGCATATCACAGAAGATCACAGTATTCTGATATATGCTCGGACAGGTTATAAAAACCTATATCTTTCTCTGTCTCTCTCTCTTTATATATATATATATATATATATATATATATATATATATATACACACACACACACACAGTGATAGGTATATCAGAGGAACTCAGACAAAACTGACAACGCAATTAGCGCTTTTTTGGCCAGGCAAAGTTATCATTGCGCAAAATACCTGGGATTCACCACGTTACACCCTTAAATTCAAACTCCATTTTTGATGAATTTAGTGGCAAAATCCTATTCTTTCATGAAGTCAAAATTTTGGTGCATTTTCTGTTATGATGAGCTAACCACTTACGCAAGTCACTTCTTATTCTATAGTTTACTCTCATCAGAGCTACTGTGCACCACAGACTGAGCTCTGAAAACTCAACTCTGGTTTATATCCTCTCTTCTGCATGTATTTTAGTAAGTCACTCCTACCTTTTCCTAAGCAACAATAATCTTGATTCCTAGGACTATTCACAATTTTCTTACAAAGAGCATTAAAGCACGGAAAAGGAGGGTGAAGACAGCGTTTCTATTGGCCATAGGTTGCTGTGTATTATCTACAACATAAAACAGTTTAGGAAAGAGATGCTTGTAAGGTTGAGGTGATGGTAGGCAGCTCAGGTTAACTTCCCCTTTCCATGTTTTTATGATCCAGGATTCAAGTTTCAGGTTCTCCTGTGCTACTGTGCCAGGATCTGCTCATAAACCAGCTGTGCTATTCCTTTACAACAGTTAACTTGCTTCACTGCTGCTGCAGACATGTGCTTTTCCCTTTCCCCCCCTCACAAAGGATTCACAGAGCAATGACATCCTATCTTGGCAGCACAAATAATCTTATCTGAAGGGAGAGGATAAGCCAGCAGCCCCTGTTTCCACAGTAACAAGGAGCCCTAGAAGCCTACTTAGCTAGATCAAATAAAAAAAAAAAAAAAAAATCAGTAACTCAAGTAATAAATAAACCTGTTTCTGACAATGACTCCTCCTTTACCTTTGAAGAAGTTACTTGATGGCCTTGTTTCTGCTGCTCTGTGTCAAAGAGTAGGATAATATCCATATCTCAGGTGTTGTATGTGATGTAGAGACAGGCATACAAGGAGGGGAAAAAAATAAAAATCTTGCCATGTGAGGGATATTAGGCAGGTTATTATTGTCTCATGCAGAAATCAATTTAATAGAATGATGAGTGGCATACTCAGACTAGCATTCCTCCAGCCTTTGTGACCCTCTTCTAGTGAGGGTTGTATTAGCTGTCTTTATTTCAACTGCTTCTGTCCCCGTCTCTTTGGGCTGCATTCACAAAATACTGGCAACACGGTAAGAGTCATTTGTATTATTTGTATAGTCAATATAAAACAGTTGCCATTATTTACAGACTCTTACTGAATAAAACATCATTTATAATTGCTCAGAAGAACATACATTGTCTAACAATCATTTTGCTTACATCTAACTGCTATAGGCCACTTGATAAAGGAGATAGGTACAGAATAAACACTACAAGTTTTCCGCAGCCTGACAACCTGTATCTCCAGCTCATGACAACTCCATACCATAGAAGGCCTTCTAAGACTTTTGAGACGGTAGACTTCATTTTATCCTCATAGCACCCCTGCAAACACAGGCAAATGCTGTGGCTTACAGAGGAGGACTTGAACTACAGAAAGCTTAAGGGACCGATTATTCAGGAGGCCCCAAGTGAAACAACTAGCTACTGACCAACTTCCCCCCCACACTTTTGAAAATTCCCAGGATACTTTTGAATTTTCATGCCCAGAACCAAGAAGCTACAGTTAGCCCCTGCCCACACTTGTTCGGCTAGATCAGAAGTCAGGGAGAGTAGCACTTCTAAGTCCTCAGAAGCACCTTATCAGGTGGAATGAGCTATACAAGGCAAACATGAGACAACAGAGGGGAAGACACCACTTCCTCCCCATTTGTCTCCTGTCTTCCAGCCACATAATCTCACTACCTAATCTGTGCTCTCCATGAAAGAGTCTTACCAAAGTGATGCAGAATTAGTTCAACAAAACAGTAGGTAGTTTTCTGCCATCCTAGCGAGTCAGGTCAACTTGGTAAAGGGTCAGGGGCCATCACAAGGAAAAGGGCAAGGCTGGCAAAAGAGTAGCGGGGAGAAAAGCAAAACCTCCCCTCCGCTAACATCAGCCTATTGTGCTGTGATAGCACGTGTACTAGAGCATCTAGGAGTTTCAGTCCCAAGATTGCTAGGCAGTGATTGACTGTTGCATAAAAAATATGTTAAGCTACACGGGAGGGGGACCAACACCGGAAGGTCACCTCAGAGCAAAGAAAGATGTAAGTTCTTTGAAACAGCAAGTAGCTACTTCACTTTGATTCTAACAGATGTCAGCTATGTTGCTGTGCATGCCATTACTGTAACTTCTGATCACACCAGCAGCAAATCTTTTTTCAACTAAAACCTGCCTAAGAAGGGGGGAAACACACTCTTCCTCTTAAGGGTAGTTTATATTCACTGCTGAGAGGGTATAGCATAAGAGGAAGACAACTAGTAACCTCTTTTTAGCGAGTATTTATAGATTGTTTTTTGGAAAACTTCCAACTGCATATTTTCTTTAAATATTAACGCAAGGAGACAGAAGCTATCAGAGAAATACTAATAAATCTAGTCTGTCAGTTGTACACTGAAATTCCCTTAAAAACATCATCACTGGCAAACTTTAAAAATTTAATATATCTGCACTAAGTAGTATGGAATGAGCTAAGCCAAGATAGTGGGATGGACGATGATTGTTTATTCCTTTATAAACAGAAGGGAAATAAGTAGTAATACATAATTAATTCTCCATTTCGCCAGAAACTCCATTAATTCTTATTATATTGATTTCCAAGCTTTGCATGCCTACTTCATACAGTTAACATAAATGAGTATTTCATGTTGACAACTCATTTTTATTGGAAAAAAGTCATTTGTTGAATAATAACAAGATATAACTTACTCTAATAAGGCAGTCCTCAAAGTGTAAATAGTACACATATTCCTTCACATCCACATAGTACAGTGCTTAAAAACAGTATCATATAGAAAGAAAAAGAAATTACATTGCCTAGACTTGTGCCCTTGCAGTTTAAGTTGATAAAAGTAACTACTATAATAATATAACAGTTATTTTAAAAAGCTCTAATAGGTGTATTTTACTCTGTCCAGTTATGTTCCTTACTCTGTGCTTTCTTTCCCTCAAATCTGTGCCAGTTATTCCTCAAGATTTAAGAGCGCCAGAGACCACACTAATCTACCTTCAAGACAGAGACAAAGGAAAGGGCGCATCAGGGAACATCCTGCTTACAACAAATAAGAGTAAGGGGCAGCAGAAAGCACACCTACGTTTCCACACACTGTCCCTAACACATGTAACGGTCCACCTACTTCCAATTAGATTTGCTACCACAGCAGAAGAATGTATCAAATAGGTTAGGCATTTGCTCAAGGCTTTCATTATCTTGTCATCCAGGTTGCTACAAAGCATGCATTTGCAGATGACAGAAGCCAAAGAGCATGCAAGTATGCCAGGATCACTGTGTCTTTTGGTAAAAGGATAGTCTGAACAGAACAGGAAGAAATTCAAAGAAAACAAGTACATTTTAGCATGAATAAGTCAGTTGCAGAAACAGAGAACACTGATCACCTGACTGGGAAACAATTCCTCAGAAAAGGATTGGGGATTATTACGAATATAATGAGTAATGGCTCATCTTGTCTATCTGACACCGACAGCAGCAATAAGATACTACCTAGAGTATAATCCCTACTTTTTCATATTTATTTACAGACCTATTGTCTGCAAATTTTTCTGATCCCTTTTGAACCTGTTGATGCTATCTGCTTTCAGAACCTTCCGCAGCAGTAGTCCACTACCAATTTTGAAGAGGCAAGGAAAGAAAACAGAATAACTATGAGTTTTAAATTAATTTCCTACCAGTTAACATTTCCTACTAGTTTGAGTGAGCACCCTTAATTCTACCATTGCAGGATTTAGTGCAAAAAAAAAAGTAATCAAGGCTTACAAAATCATGAAGACATCTCCCCAGTCTTCTCTTCTACAACCTAAGAAGTCCCAGCTCTTTCAGTTTCTCCCTGTAAGGCAGTTGCTCCATCTTCTAAATTAGAAGACAGTTGTACCATACACTGGAAAGAGACAAAAATCATATCATATACAACATCTCAAGGTTCTAAAAAATAATAATGCTTTCACATTTCTTAATAAAAGACAGTATTTCAGTCCAAGTAAAGGAGGTGTTTTCCTTGGGGAGAGGAGAGATGGGTTCAGGAAAAAAATTTTTGTTGAAGTGTTCATTTAATTTTAAAATATATATTATATTAAAATGTTACACTGAATCAATTAATTTAAATAAAAGTGCCCATGCATTTGCCAGACAAATAACTTCACATAAAATGCCAAACATACAGTAACTCTATTGCATATTTTTGTGACAGTGTTGATGATTACAACTATACCATGTTATAAGTTATGTGCATCACTAAACGAATTTTAAGTATTTTAGTGTGCAACAGAAATGATCGGGGGGAAAAAACGTGACTTTACCTTTAAAGTTATCATGTTGCTAAAAAAATATAGCTTTAACTGGAAACAGAATATGGTAATAGATTCTTGAAATAAGCAGTAGCTGTTTTCTTCCAACTCAAAATTTCATGGATTTACTCTCACAACTTGGTGAATGGAGATATAGTTATTTACACTGCATTCTGATTTTTTTTCCCCCCCCAGTATGAATTCATCAGTCCACCCTTGCAGGTCATAATGAAGCATAAAAGAGGAGAAAATAGTCCTCCTGTAAAGCATTGCAGGGACTAATTTCATGGCACCATGCTTCCAGATGTCTGAGCAGACCTGTTCTGCAAATGCAAACGATAACATGTACACAAAAAGCCAAACGTAAGTCAGCTGTTGGAGACTGTCCAGGGTGGCAGCCTAGCCGAAGACTGGCTCTGAGCTGAGAAATCAAGAAACATTGGCCGTTTCCAACCACGGGCAAGGCTGAAGGAAAGGCAGTCTTGTGTGGCCTAGGGATTGAAATCAGTCCCCTTATTTGCTTTAAGACTCTGAGAAGGCCGTCTCATCACTGGTAACTGCTGTTGCTGCTTCTTGGGGAAGCACACTCCAGGAAAGCAAGTCAGCCACAGAGAGGCATTCCTCACTGATCACGAGGGGCTGGAGCTCAGGACCTGGCCTAAGGACGGGGGGATGGGGGTAACTGCATAATTCCACCTGTGGAGAAGGGAGATGGCACAAAGTCAAGCCTTAAAGAAAGGGAATACTCCAGACAGCCCTGGAGGGCTCAGGAGTGCCATTTGCTCTGAGACATAGTACAAGAGCACTAGATTTGACAAGGAGTATTGAAGTGACAAGGTCAATTATGTTTATTCACAGGATGAGCTATAAATTTCCTGAGGCAGGGGAATTAAGAAAGTGATTTACCTTCCTATATGAGTCAATCATACCAAAAACTACTATTTACAGCATCTGTCTGACTCATAGCAGTCCTTAAACAAAGGACAGCAGCCCTCGATTTCAACTACATGTCCTTCTCCGCTTTCATTAAATTGTACATTTGATTTAATCATATTTGGCTCCACTGAATTTTCAGGGTTTTAAATCCCTTTGCATCAACTTTTTCAGCTTTATGTCCCCCTCCCATCTTTTAATAGCGTCTAGGAAAAGAAAATAGGCTCATCTAAAATTCTACCACTGCCATCCCCCCAGCTGACAGGTAGCATCAAGACTTGCTGCAAGTCCCCCATCTATTCCAGCTGACATTTGCGATACAAGTTAGAAATATTCAGTTTGGTCTTAGAGTCCTTGAGAAACTATCTCAAATATTACTAGAATTTATAATTAGAGTATCTTTATTTTCTTTTACTGTGGATAATTACAAAGAGGATATTTCTACTGTGAGGCTCAAGTCAGCAGCTATTCAGAGGTGTTAAATTTATCTAGTTGATGTATAACTGGGACATTATAAAAAAACAAAACTTTTGCAAAGTGATTCTAATTCTTATAAACAGCAGTTAATATAATCTAGGACTCATTTTCTGAATGAGAAGATATCCACAGTCAGCAGTGGCTGATAAGATGCGAGGCAGACCTAGAAGCACTGCAATTATTATACTCTCGTGCACAAGTATTCTATTTTTGGTTACTCTGCATTGCCAACACATGCTAATTTTATTCTGAGCTGTGCTGTATTTGGTAGTTCTCTCAGAAACTCTACTTTTAGTTTCCTTTAGAAGGTTTTAGTCCTCTGGTATAGAAAAAAAATGTAATCCAGATGTACTATGAAGCTCAGGAAATGCAGAAAAATTAATTTTCATTTCCACAATTTTTGGCAAACACATAATGATTTTGGACTCTTGAGCAAGTTACTTTTTAGAAGTCTGATAAAGTAATTATAAGTGATGACAAGAAGAGCCCCACATAAAGTATGCCAGAATAGGACAATCCGTTTAAAATATATTGTGGTATTCGTAGAATGATTTACGGTCCAGCTTCAGTATGATACATCAAGATTTCATCATCTCCTGATTCTTATACATTGTAAAAATCTCACCCGCCAGAAAAAGCATCTCATGTTGCATATTTATAGTCATTGGCTACTATTAACTAGAACTCAAACTGATTTTATTTCCCCCCCCCCGCCTTTATTTTTTTAGGGAGTTTTTGCCATCACTACTAATTACTATATAGTTCCACACCCACCAAATGCAGAACAGCTAGTATGAACTGATATTCTTTTCAGCCGAAGTTTTCAATTGGACTGCCCTATATTTCCTACAAAACTCGTTTCCTTGTATTGAATTCAATCCTATTCATACTGCAGGAAAACCTCTTACTGTCACTCAGCCTTCGACGAAAGACAGAGCAGAGCATCTTTTTCATTGGCATTGCTGTTACAAATGCCAGATCACACCTGTTGATTACTTGCATTCATTACACACTTCTGCATTAAGTATGTCATAGCAATTACTGTCTCCATATAGCATATAACAATCACAGACTTTAAGCACCTGCTTTGAGTGTAATTAAGATGAAAGGAGCTCCTGGAGGTACAGCCCAAGTCACACTTCTAGAAACGCTAAGACACACGCGTTAAAGAAAGCCACCAGCCACAGTGAGCACTGTGTGGTAGTTAATCTGTGCATTGCACTACAGTTCCAGTACTATTTCAGCAATTTCACGGTAATGTAACTGTAAAGTCTACATTAAAAACATCTAACAGTGGCATTTCCAGTGTTCTCATATGTCACAGAAGATTAGGCTGTAATGTCTCTTGAAGCATCTTCAATAAACAAAGATTTATGGAAGTGTCTGAACAGTTGACAAAATGAGCCAAAAAATGTTTTGCTCCAAATAGCTGGTAAGACAAGCAGGCCAGGCTGGGGTGAAAACAAACACTAATAAGTTACAAGATGTGCACATGCTGTAGCTAAATAGCAGTAATACCATTCACTGTCAATCTTTCACTATTACATGTTTTGAGACGGTCATAAGTTTTCCCTGCCATTATTTTCAGCAAGTCCAAGTTTTCCAAACTAAAACATTTAAGAGGAAGCATTTAACTTCAGTTTTCGTCCCTTCTCAATATGAGAAAAGGAATGTTAAACATGATCATATAATTTCTTGCTTGATAAACTACCATTACAAATGTAACATTAAGTTTCTGAAGCAGCTGTCCTCAGTAACTGTTCTGCCGGTAAAGGATTTTAAAATCCTACCAAAACACTACTTTAAGACTGTTTTGTTTTTGTTTTTTTTAAGTGCTAGGTATTGGAGTCATGATATAACTGAACATAGGCAAAGTATTTTAGTCTTTCAATAATGAATCAAGATCTCATTAATTTAAAAACTAGTAGTACATCAAATCACAATTCATAAATTATGCTAAGTTAAAACATTTCCTATAGTAGTATTTAACATACTTACTGTTACTTGGCTTTATGAAAGTCTCATAAACCAGTAACAGTGGTACATTTTAAAAAATTCTCAAAAACACTGTTTTGTGTACTGTTTGGTTTTGTCCATCACTTTGAAAGCATATTTCATAGCTTTTACTATGAGAATGTAGACTCACAGAATGGATGAGGTTGGAAGAGGCCTCTGAAAATTGCCTCATCCAGTCCCCTGCTCAAAGCAGGGTTACCTCAGGTCAGTTACTCAGGGCCACATCCGCTTGGGTTTTGAACATCTCCAAGCACAGACTCTGCATGCTCTCTAGGCAACCCATTCCACTGCTCAATCACCCTCACAGTAAAAAAATCCTCATGTTTAAAGGGACTATCACATGTTTCAACTTGGGCCTACTGCCTCTCATCCTATTGCAGGGCACCTCTGAGAAGAATCTGGCTCTGTCTTCTTTACCTGCCCCTCATCAGGTATTACACATCTTGATAAGACCCCACCACCCCAAGCTTCTCAGAGCTAAGAAGTCCCTGCTCTCAGTCTCTCCACACATGCAAAACACTCCAGTCCCTTAATCACCTTTGTAGCCCTTTGCTGGACTGGTTCTAGCAAGTCCATGTCTCTCTTGCACTGGGGAACCCAGAACTGGGCCCAGAACACCTTATGTGGCCTCATCAATGCTGAGTAAATGGAAAGTATCATCTCCCTTGCCTTGATAGGGATGTTTTTCCTCACACAGCCAGATGCTGCAGGCCAATTTTGCCATGAGGGCATGCTGCTGCCTCATGTTCAACTTGTCCATCAGGACCCCCAGAGCCTTCTCTGCAAAGCTGCTTCCAGCAGGCTGTCCCCTGCCCTAGTGGGTGGGGTTGTTTCTCCCCAGGTGCAGGACCCTGCACTTGCCTTTGCTGAACTTCCTAAGGTTCCTATCAGCCCATTTCTCCAGCCTGTTGAGGTCTCTCTGAATGGCAGCACAACCATCTGGCGTATCAAGCGCTCCTCCTGGTTTTGTCTCATCTGCAAACTTGCTGAGGGTGTCCCATTATCCAGACCATTAAGGATGATGTTAAGTAGTACTGGCCCAAGCCAAGTATCGAACCCTGGAGGACGCCACTCATGACTTGCCTTTAGCTAAACTTTGTTGACAACCCTTTGAGCCTGCAGGTTAAACCAATTTTCAGTCCACCCCTCCATCCACTTATCTAGTCTGTATTTTATCGCTTTATCTGCGTGGATGTTATGGAAGACTGTCAAAAGCCTTGCTAAAGTGAGGATAAACAACACCCACTACTCTCCTTTCCTCCACCAGCCCAGTTATCTCAGCATAGAAGGCTACCAAGTTAATATATGCAGCTTGAGCACAAAACAAAATGTTGCACTACTTTAAGCTTTCAGAAAAAGCAAAAACAAAGCAAGCTGGTTCTCTCCTTCACCTCTTTAGAAAAGAGGAAACACAAACCTGGAAATATTTCTTGTACCTCATCTCAGAAGAACAGCTATCTCTTCAACTCTACCTAAAGGAAAAACTTGTGTCACCGAGTAGTTAAATAATCCATTTAGTACCCACTGTTCATGTCCTGTAAAGACATACCCCCAAGTGAGAAATGCAGACAAGTAGTCTGGAGTTAAATGGGACACCACACCCACACCAGCAAGAGCATTAACATCTCCCTAAAAGCAGAAGGATATAGTACAAGTCTTAGTTAATATTTAATCCTTATCTCTACAAACTGGGAAAATTCACCTTTGGTCAGATACCACTCTCGGTAAAGGATTGAGCATTTAAGTTCTTATTGTTATTTTAACCTATTGTATTGCTAAGCTTTTTAAATACAAATGCATATCTTTTTCCTTTGCAGCTTCAGGAAAGTAAAAAAAACAAAAAAGGAGTCCACCTGTAATGAACTATATTTATAGCACCTGTCATTTAGTTTATGTAAGCTAGTACCACAAAATATACTATGATTTGCACAAATGTATATTTCATTTTATTTATGCAATAGTTCATTAAAGACTACTTGGAACATAAAGTAATCAGATATTTATGTAAAGGACCCTGAAGCATTATGTTCTAAAATTAAGTGTAATAGACTTAGAGAATTCTGTTATAACTTTCTATTTTAAACATCAACTGGAAAAACTAGGATAACAATGTGGGAACCATTCATTAGTCCTATAACACTATCTTTCAGTGCTGAAATAGGCAAATAAGCCACAATTAGCGTTGCCTAAACCTACTCTAACAAGAGTGGGGGGGGAAAATCATTTCCTAGTTTGTAAAAAGTTGTTTTGTTTATAATTACTTTTGATTGAAGACCAAAGAATTTGTTATTGCTTGGAGAGTAAACAAAAAATGAATTGTAGACCAAAGCCTGAAAAGTATTTAAAGTTCTCATGCTTCCCTTGGAGTTTTCCAACATTTGAAGAAATTAAAGCATTAAATTGGTGTGAATCATTGAAATCATAGATTTATACACCAGCGTTTAATCGAGTAACAGTAATTTACTCATTCATAAATTACAAGGCAGGGTATGGAACAACACCATTTTGAGAAGCAAAGATTAAGATCAGTTGATGTTTTGTGTGGGTTTTTTTTTTTTTTTTTTTTTTTTTTTAAAAACACAACACCAGCTATAAGACTGAACTCAAAACTTAGGGTCTGCCTGTGGGTACTTGGAGTCTGTGTGCATGTGAGAGGTTTTCTAATGAGTATGTTTTCTGCGGGATCATTCCTTAATTGTTAAGTATATATTCTAATGACAATTACTAAATTTATCAAGCTCTCTTCTGAGGCAGTCCACTATATCTGAGGAAAAAAAAAAAAAATACAGCTGCAACAACTCATAGGTTTTCAAGTCATGACTGACTAATACAATGTAGCAGCTACCCCAGAACTGGCTATATGCATTAGGTCAGCTGTCAACATCCTAACTTAAGAGGGATGAAGTATTAAAAAAATAAGAAACAAACCCATTTTTACATTGAACATTCCAATAATAACAAACTAAAAAAATATGTTCCAATAAAGCTGTTAGCTTGCAGGACATTTTTAAATAGAAATTTGCAGAGGAAAAATATCTGATTATCTTTTTAATTAGAGAAGTACACTCCACTGATCTTTTTGTATTATGAGAGAGATCCAAGAAATATTATCTCTGCTTTTTGTATAGAGTTTTAGTTCAGTAAGAGGCCAGAGAATTTTGCCACAAGCAAATTTATTCCATTCTCTCATCCAAAAACTTTCCCTATATTTCCCTGTTAATGTTGATCAGATTCAACTTTACATGCCCTATAAGTAGGGCTGCTTCTTTAATAGCATTTTTTCCACTTCCATCATGATACAGTTTGAATCTATTCTTCTTAGGCAGCACACCAAGACAATTGTCATCAGTTGACACTTATGTAAAGTTTATTAAAAAAAAAAATCATTCTCAGTTTTGAAGTTCAGATAATTGGAATGGGATAACTGTTTTGAGTTATCTAAAAACACCTTCTGATCATCTATTAGTAAACGTATTAAAACTAATACAAAACGTGCGCTACTTGCTATTTTTAAAATACACTTTTTGGAAGGTGTCAAGAAAAGTTAGAATCTCATAGAATCTCAGTATGGATGTTAGAGTAAACAGGAGCTCCACATTCTGCCTAGGAAACACTGGAATCAATTCCCTTGTCTACATTATACCATTGAAACCAACCAAAATTGTTCTTTTTAAATTTAAAGACCTATGACAATGAAAAGTTTCCCTCCCTCCCCCCCAAACATATGCAGTTAGGTTTGGATTGTAGGGGAAAGAGTGAAAAACAAAGTACCAATGACTTTCAGTTCATGATCTTTGGACCACTCCTAAGGAATTTCCTCCTAAAAATATTTTTAAAAGTGAAGTCTATCATCAATAGCCTAAAATTTAGTAGGTTGGAATCTACATTTTCCTTCTTTAAAAAGTCTACAAATTGATAGGGGGTTAGAAGTTACTATTCCGCACACTTTAAATCCTACCTAAAGGGACAGGCAAAAAAGACCCATACAACCTCGGGGGGGGGGGGGGGGGGGAAGGAAGAAGTCTTGCCTTATTTACCACATCACTACTATTCTTCTTTAACATGTGCAATTATTTTTGTCTACTGCTACTAAAGAGTTTCTGTAACATCTGTCACAGTACTGAAACAGCAGGCCAGGCACATTAAAATCAGGCATTCTCAGGTTCCAGTGTGTGAATTTAACTCTCCCTCAGTACCCAACTGTTATAGACAGTTATTATGAAGTAGAAAATCATGGATCCATATGTTTCCACCCACTTTTCCTAGGAAAAGAGCCTCCAAGCTCACTTACAGATCTTTCTGGCTGCAGGTTGAGCTACAGCTGAGAGCTAAAGTTCTCAGGTCTGCTCCTACACCTAACAAGGAGCAGGCATCAACAGTTCACCATACAACACCTCACCTCTTGATGTACACAGAGCCACAAACTTACATGCCACTTTCCCCAATCTCCTAGTAGACATCACGATCTGTTTTTCTCCTTTTCAGGATTCCTATGCAGCTCCAACCAACCACAGGTAAACTGCAAAATGAACTTCTAAGAATACTTTCGTTTGTGGGCAGTTTCCTGAGACAAAGTCACTAGTCCTGATAAGCCCAGGCTTCAGCTCTTCTCTGCCCAGTTATTTCTTCTCATGCATCCTTACTCCTACTTGGCATAGGAGGACAGCAAGCATCATTCCTGGAAGGAGATCCACACATTGTGTAGTTGATCAGATAAAGTCAGACTATTGTGCAGTTGTACTATGAGGTTCTCAGTTTTTCTCCTTGACACACATTTTTGTGGACTTGTACAACACAGTGCACATCCAATACCTTTGATGGTTGTTATGAATAGAAATGAATCACTACAGTGTAGTTATAAGAACTTGCAGAGTGTGATTTAGCTATTATGATTACCAGCAAATTTGTATTCTTCCTTCCATCAATGAAGCACCTGCCACACTGCTAACAGGCCTTACAAAAAAAGATTGTTGGCATTCTTTCCCTTGGTCTTTGAAAAGAGTCAAATAGAGTGTAACAGTTTAATTCCTAATCGGTTCAGCTCATGTTCACTGGTGTGCAGATACTCTTCAATGCTGAGAAGATAAGATGAACCAGACAGCTATAAACTCAGTGCCTGAAAGAAGGAATAAATAGTGCTCTTGGCCTTCTCTATTATTAACAGCTATCTACCAGGAACAAGCTGACAAGCAGAGAGCATTGCAAAATCTTGTTCTCTGCTATTTCTTGTCTTTAGACAAATCAAGAGATAGTTCTCATTCTTTGCTCTTCTGCTTTTCCTTCTGTTTTGGGAAAACTAGCACCAAGAAATAGCACACATTTGATACTAGCATTTTCTTCCTTCCACTTCCCCCTTTCAGGGGTTAAGGGTTCCTATTCATGCTAATTTATTGCACTCTGAAGTATGTATGTTACAAAGGAATCAAAACTGTGCATATTCTTAAAATGCTTTCTAAATTCCCATGGTTTCATAATTAAAGAAAAATTTGAACACCTACCCAAAAAAAGTAATCTTCATACCCTATTGCTACTTCACACCCTACTAGGGATCAACCATTAGTATTGCTAAACACTTTAGAATCATTCTCCTGGAAATTAAGGAGACTAGGTTTAGTAGAGATACACCTAAACAGAAATAAAAAGGAAAATTCAGGCAAGCAATACATTATAAAAGGTCCTTTTTTTCTCCTTTATGTTTATTACTCTGTATGTTTTAGTTAAGTCTTATTCAAGAAGATATTAGAGGTGGTCAATCATTGTTTAAAAAAAACAAAGCTTACTTGGGAAAAAGTGATTTTCCTTAAAAGACTCCTTTGCTAAGTTCTGAATGGTTTGGATTAGAGGAAGAGAAAAAAACTCAGCCATTTTTCTCTCCATCTCTGCAGATAATTGAAAGTGAAGTTGTATTTTTCAGGCCTTTTACCTTAACTGACAAAAAAGAGAAAGGAAGAACACACATTTAAAAAACTTGAGCAAGAGAAGTTTTTTTTATTATTTAATCAAACATGAACTTTACCTTCTTGTACCTCCACCATTTTGACTTATAGTAGAAAGAGTTTTGAAAGGCTGTTATAATCATTTCAAGCAAAGCTGTGCTAACTAGGAGAAACAGTTAAAGCTACAGCGTTTGAGATCTCTTCAGCTGCAGACTCAACAACAGTAACTTCCACCTTGTTCCATTGTTAGTGTTATTGCTGTCTTTAGACATGCTCTTTTACTATAATTCTTGCTTTTTGCTCTCACTTGGTTTTCTTATCTTCCTCCTAAAACTACTGTACACGCAG
This sequence comes from Struthio camelus, assembly GCF_040807025.1. NCBI lineage: Eukaryota > Metazoa > Chordata > Aves > Struthioniformes > Struthionidae > Struthio > Struthio camelus. The sequence continues at coordinate 51,819,741 of NC_090982.1, forward strand.
GGTAGTTTCTAGTCAGGACATCTTCTGCATCTAGTTCTCAAACAAAAACAAAACAACCACTGCCTTCCCCCTCTCCCCCACCCACAAACCCTTACTCTCTCTCCTCATTCTTTTGATAATTTTGATAGACGCGAGCACTTCAACACAGCAGAAGCAGCTGTAAAAAAAAAAAAAAAAACCACACACAAAAAAAACCAACCACCCACCACACAAGGGGCCATCATATGCTTAAAGGCAGCCTTTGAGTTTATGTTAATTCTATGTACTTGTACAGAAGTGCAAAAAATAAATCCCCATAAGAAATATTTAGAAAGTGGTGTCCCCACAGTTTATGAAAGATCATCCAGTACAGAAAGTTGTGTCGGCAAGACTCCGCACTGATGCCCTGGCAGAGGCTACACTGTGTTGATGGGATCTCGGAATGTATGCTCTACATCAGCAAATGAATGTTAACGCGTTTTTCCCACTAGAGGGAGCCAACATCTATAAGTATGTATTTTTAAGTCCCGCTACTTCTGCGGTCTTTTTCCCGTCTAATCCTATGTTACTAGTTACTGTCATGAAGGTAAACATGCCAATTCAGGAAAAACAAAACCTATTATTAAAGGATAAGAGAGGGGAAATTAAAGAGATAACCCAAACTGTCTTAGTCCTGTTGCTAGAAATTTACAGGAATTTAAGCATCTGAACTTAAAATCTTGGCTTATAGCCAGAGTGGTGTATTTACCTCCTAGCAGTAACAAGAAAGTTACTTATACCTAATCATCTCATGTAGCAGTTCATGCTCAGAACAAGTCTCAGTGTCACTGTTTTCAGTGACAGAGGATAATCCAGAACACACACTAATTTTACAGAGCATTGTAAATAATTGACACTGAACTAGGCACGTTTGGGACTCCAGATTTCTGAGATGCAAAGAGAAAACAAGAGTAGCAGCAATAGGAAAGAAGTGAGGGAACAGTACAACAAGCTAAGACCTAGGAAACATCCTTCCTCGTTCCACATGACATCCTTCCTCTTTGCATTCCTACCGAAGGAGAGGATTTTTGCAAGGCACCTCAGAGCAGATGAGAAATTTTAGTACAGGATGAGCAATGCTGCAATATTAGCACAGATTTGCAGGGATGCCCTCTCTTATAGTAACCGACAGACAGTATTCCCTAAGCAAGTGTACGAGAATCCACAGAATCACATCTGGCCTAATAAGGTAGGTAAGATAAGGAATGTAATAATAAAAAAGGTACAATGTACCTAAGTACATGAACATAAACTAATTACATAGTATTCATTTTGAAACAGGGAGAATGTACAAATATACCTTTAGGCTGAAAAAAGTACTGATCTCTTCTATCATTTTGATAGTGTGAAGAAATACCCGATATTTCTTTTTACAGACATACAATAATCCCAGTGATGCTGCAATTCTAAAGTTGACTTCTGTTTGGCAAGAGATTTCATGCATAGAAGGAAAGAATTGGGCTAGGAGGGGGAAGGTTTCCAGGTTTTTTTTCTTTGTTTATTTTTAAAATTAACTTTAAAAGCTTTAATTTTATTTTTAGTGATTTAAAGACTTTAATTTTCTGACCTATATCATCCTCTTCACCCCCTGAAAAAATATTTGGTATAAGAGACTTATCATTTGTTACTCTGATTGCTTTGTGTTTTGGTTTCCTATTTGGCTTTGCCTGTTAGCTATGATTAATTCAGGACAACCAGCTCAGATCCATATGGCTCTGAGCCATAACGTATGCACCATTGTGCATTGCTGCTTCTCAGATGATTTACCATATGAAATAAGCACGGGGCAGGGGCAGGAACAGAATCTGTTTCTCAACCTGAGAGCTGGTTAATCTTGAAAGTAACATGTCCTTTTTGGCTTCTACCAAAGAAATAAACTACCGTGCTGTTTTCCAGGACACATGTTAATTGTCCACATTAGAATACCTCCACAGATGTTCCTTACTAGACCATTAAATATAAGCCAATTTTATTTTTCCCCCCCTTTGCTAGTGTAGCAGATCAAAAGTATAGCCATATTTAAGGTAATTTAAATGAAGTCAATAGAGTTACTGAAAAGCTGAAAGCAGCCTTGCTAGGTAGATCGCATTGCATTTGTGCTTTGAAATTACATTCATATATCAAAAAATTTTGTTAAAATCCTCACCTGGTTTCAAAACAATTTGAATGCAAAAAAACAAGTTTCATACAGATGATAGGAATTAAGGGCAGATTTGAATTAGTTCAAAATACTTTAAGTAGCCGCCCAAATTCTAGACATAACATTAACAAAACTGAGAGAGATGCATATTAACTTTAATATCTAAAGTAAGCTCAGTTTTTAGACCTGCACAATGTTCAATTTCAAATCCTTAATCAATGTCTTGCATAATTAGTAGTTACTGGAATGACAACTCCAGCCCTTCTACTTCAAGGAAGGGTGACAGTCATTCTAGCCCTTCTACTAGATTAGTGAAGCTAAGAGCTCTTTCCAATCATCCCTCTAGTTCTACAGTTCTCTTTCCTAGGATATCTCTAAGGCACAACAGCAAAAGCACTGCTGTCTCCTGCTGCTCAAGTCTCAGTATAAATACAATGCAGCTGGAGATAAGTTCAAAGGAAGTCATCTCAGTGAAGCGTACAGAACCTGCAACTTGCTTTGCATAACTGAACTGTGCTTGAAAGCACTTTAGAGATCTAATAAAACTCAAATACAGAAAATAGGAAGTAGCAACTAAGCAGTAAAGATGTTAAGGCTGTCTAATAAATTGCACTGTAACAATCAAGTTATGTTTTGTCATCCAAAAATATGCCCTGGGGATAAATATACACTATACACTGAACACATCCTAATATACAGTGCCTAAACTTAATTTGTTATCTCCTTGTGTTTGACTTCTCATCTAGGAGAGGAGACATGTCTTAGTACTAACTTGCCTATTCAGTTTACAGATCATTTTGCAGCGTTCCTATTTTTAATAGGTCTGAGGCAGTGAAATTTTAGAATTAGTAATATCAGAAATAACTAGATTTATACACATTTCAAGGACAGATGTTCAGTGATGAACACTGGCAATAGGAAAGTTGCCCCTTACGGCATTATGCACCCACAGATCACTTGCCAAGATAGAAACCAGCACATCACTTTTTAACCTGTGCTGTTCCGTCATTGTGAAAGCAACTGCTGACAGTAAAGTAGCTCTTCTCATAATAGTATCTGCTATTCTAGCAAACGCATATAAATAGAAATGTATGCTTCCCTTACTCAAAGCAGTTGTTAACCAGTGCTAGGTGTAAAACAGTACTACAGATCAGCAGTTAGCCTTCTACACTTCTGAAGCATTCAGCCATATTAAGAAAGAACAGCAGTAAACAACGTTTTCTATTAACAAAAGACTGATCCATTCTGTGGTTTTTGCAGTCCTTCAAATGAGTTTCTTCCACATAATCACAACCTAAGAAAACCAAAAGAGCATTTTTAGTGATAAAAGAATTCCTACTTTAGGAGTCATATGGGTTGGAATATTTAAAATTATAAACTGCACTTAATCATATTAAGTATTGTTTTTAGAAGTAATTGTAAGTTAGTCTTCAAGCTTTAAGTTGTTACTGAGCTTAAATATCCACAAGAAAATGCAAATCAAGGTCATTATAAATACTATATGATTCCATTACACTATTGACACTACAACTGTTTAAGTTAGCATAATCATATATTGATTTTAATAAGTCTTGATCTTAATTACCTAGGAAGAATGGTAAATATTCCTTTTTCTTAAAAATTCATCTGAAAAAGGCACACAGCTGTACTACCATGTTAACTTTTGAGAGTCAATTAAATTGAAACGATAACAAGGGATTACCATCATGTATGAAACCAATGTTTTTTCTCCTGTCTGCAGATTTAATTTCATAAACCAGATCCATCATCTTCTTATGCTGATGTAATCAAATATAGAATTAGAATAGAGAATAAGTGAAACACCCACACAAAGGTATTATGCTTTCCTCTCCAAAATAATTTCAGAACATTTTGTAAGAATCCATAAAAAAAACTTATTTGTATTACTACAAATAGACTCTAGTGTTTCTGCATACACTGCCTGCTCAAGGAAGACAGAGAGAGAGAAAGAGGAGAAAACAGTAAACCTGAACACATGAACATATGGCAGAGAACAGAAGAATTAATGATGTGTAACCATGCCCAAAATGGAGAACAGCAATCAGCTCATCAAGACTTAACAGCAAGGGGAGGCAACCTATCTGGAGCCACCAGAAGAAACCCCTTTCTTAGTAGCAATGAAGCACAGAGGCAAAGGGCAGAGGAGAAAGGACTTACTATGGAATTTCCAGTTGGCAAAGCAAGTTCGATAATCCTTCAAACTCTGACACCCAGAAATAGTAAGTTGTATAGAACCTGATCTACTTTGGAGGTACAAAAATACTGAACCATAGATATCTCATACCAGTAAGGAGCCATTCTGAGAATCTAAGCTGATTCTCAGCTTAGAGAACTAAAAACACAGAGATCAAAACCCAAACCAACAGTTTCTGCATCAACTTTATCACATGACTGAGCCTAGGACATTTTCAGTAATGACATCTTGTACAGCTATTAGTACTTTATCACTAGGAATCTTTATGTGATCCCCTTCTATCCTGTTCCAACTGCAATTGAAAAGTTACTCTATTCCTAGACTAAGTGTCTAGCTTTATAGCCTCCAAAAATTGGATCTCAAAATGCTTAAGTGATTGTAAAGCTCTCTATTATCAAAAATCCTTTTCTTGCGTGTATAGACGACAATCAGTCTTAACCTTCTCTTTAGAGAAGCCATACAGGTGACTGTTTGTTAATTCTCTCTCTAAACACAGCTACCAAACTCCCAGTTATTTTTTCCTCATTTCTAATCCTCACCTTGCATCACTCTTCCTAGGACTGGAGATGTTTCAGGAACACTGAGACACATGCAGAAAAGGTTTCCCTCAAGTAAGACTCCCCTGGATGAGAGCTGGAGAGACTGTTTTCTTCTCTACCAAAAACCTTTCTTGCTCTTGTAGAAGATATCAGGCCCACTTACATTATTAGAAGACTGATTTAAATCCATTGACTTCAGAAAAGTCAGTCCTAGTTTGACGTTGCCAGGAAGTTAGATGGCAGGCAGAGTCAAAGGAAGAAGCCAACACCAACTAAGAAAGTGCCTACCTTTGAAATATTTTTTGCACAACAAACCATCACAGCCAAAAACCTATCCAAACCAGAACCGATTTCATATTTGGTACTCGTCCTCTTAAGAGGAGATACATTATGAAGCATCTGTTAAAGTAATCTCCCAGAAACTTTGAACCTTTTCCTTCATCCTAGCACATCAATATTGATGCTTTCATTAACACGTACAACACCTGACATCTAGAAGTAGATGAGCGAATAACTCTGGCACATCAAGCTTTTTCATAGCTAGGCCACATAAGAATGCATCAAACAATTCCCTGCTCCCTTTCAGATGTAGAACTCTGAAACTGACCTGTCAAAACCACCTCTCACTGACTAGCTTCATTAAAAATCCACCAAGAATATACCTCACATTTTAAATCTGGCACACGTAGAGCCTTTTGCTTAAAGTCCGCAGCATAGGAATTGCTTCAATCATTAAGTAAACAGTCAAAGCCCGCAGATCACTTGTAGGTTTTTCAATTAACTCCTAAGTACCTCCTTAAATAAGAGCTTCCTTTGATCATTTACTTAAAGCAGCCTGTCACTATTTGCTTGATCTTTATTACAAGTTATCATTAGTAAATTAAACAAAAATTCAAGTACTACATTATAAACTTACAGAAAAGTACTGCATTTGCACTTTTTCCTAGCAGCTATAAAAAAAGATCTGTATTTTGAACCTCATTAATAGCTCTGTATACACTGGAATACATGCTGAGCTATAAACTTTGGCACCAAGTTTCAGGAAAAAATAAGGGTTTTTTTGTTTTTTTAACTATAGTTCTTATAGGACTAGAAAGATTTTTGCAGACACAACGTGAAGTAAGAAGAGGAGAGTCAACAGAATCAAGAAAGGTCCTCTGCCACATTAGCAACCCTGTGCTTTCATCCAGTAATACGCTTTGTCCATATATAAGTTTTGTAAAGCTAAAGCACCCGTTCATGTCCATTATTTTGGTTCTGTGAAGGTCTCTAGTCCCTGAACCTGCACTAAGACATTCACAAGTGAGATCCAGCCACTCCATCAAGCCTCAACCACCATAAATCTGTATATAAGAAATTAACAGACACAAATGCAAGCTATGGAGCAGAAGAGGCCAATTCACAGGTTACGAGGCTGAGGTGGGGTTTGGTGGGGTGTGTGCAAGCCTACTGAAGACAGTTAAATTTCTACTTGATACAAACAGTATATGCAGTGATTTTAAAACAGCTAACAAGGCTTGTGTCTGCCCTGCAGCTTGCACCTGCTGCGCAGGGAATATTGGTCTACTTGATTAATAAGCTGCTTTTAGCACAGGTACATGACAAGTTGCTGATTTTTAAGAGTGAAGTTTTAAAACAATCAAGTTGTTAATGCCTAAGAAACACTGCATAATATCAATATTAAACCTGTTCTTAAGATTGGAATGCTCACATACTACAATTGCAAAGGGATCTGCAAAGAGATCTTAAGATTTTTTTCTAGTAAGCTTTTATTTAATAGCATCATTTTGTCTTGCAATTAAAATCACACTGGTTTTTGTATAGGCTGATATTTAATACAATGTTTCCAATGAGGTGAAATTCATTAGCTTTCATCCAAATCTCTTAGTGGAACAGCTTTACTACTTGGATTCTCTTTCCTTCCTTCTAACTCTTTGAGATATATATAGTTTATCAAAGGCAACAGAATGCCATCAACTCAAGTGGCAGAGAGTAAAGAGTGACTGAATTCTCAGGCAGCATGAATGGATTATGGTACAGAGGAAGGGAGGGAGAGTGGGGGAATTAACACGTCTTCTAGATCATATGAATACACAGCCACTTCACATTTTCTTGGAAGGGAGAAAAGGTTGATTCAGAAAAGCAGTTTATCACATCTTTCATTCTGTACAAAAATAATGTCATAGAAGAGGTTCTGCATCTGTGGAAAAGGTTATTTGACATGTAATTAGGAGCAAATGGTAACTACCAAATGCAGTATCGCTAACACAGTGCTAGCTTTGCAGATGCTGGTAGCAGGTGAATGCTAAACTTCTTGCTGAGTCCGAACTTGATTTACCAACATCTGTTAAAACTGTTTGACTTGTTTTAGTCAAGGATTTTAAACACATTAAAATATTCTTTCTCTCCCTCAGACACATGCAGACAGGCTCCAACATTTTGCTTAAACAATTTTTGATAAACCACTTTATAAATACAAGATCCTTAGTCTTCCAAAATCACATTTATTATTTTATCTCTTAATACTCAGTTTATTATTGCTGAAGTGATATGTTGCAAGATCCTTTTGTATTTCAATTACAGCAGCAACAGAAGAATTTTAAGCTCAACTTTTTACAGAACTCGAGCTTGTTTTAGAGAGGCCAGAAGACACCTGCTCTAAAGCTTTCTGGCTTGAGTTACCAGTATTTGATCCTGTCTCCTCTTAAGTAAGGCCTTTTGTTAACACTGTTTTTGAATTTATGATGACAGAAACCAGTGATATATCTCAGTCCAGCAGAATGAGGAATGCTGGAAATAAATCTGTACCAAAGCAAAGAGTTATAGAATTATGTAACAAATTACATTTCAAAATATTGCAGTGAAATGCTTTATTCTATTGCCAGACTTGTAAAGCACGTGAAATACACTGTGAGATCCTCTATAGAAAGTTAACAGTAATTTAATTTTTCCTCTTAGTGTTACATGCATTTTAATATTTAGTGCTCTTTCCTACCATCAGGAATCTACCCTGCTTCAGCAGTATTTGGTCAGAGCTCTTCCTTCAACAAAGGAAAGCGTGATAATGCTCTGAAGAGGACAATTATAGTAAAATACTCATAAAAAACCCCACAAAAACACACATACACACGCCCACACAAAAAACCACTCTGATGTCCTCAATGATTAGGTGGAGTGACATGAAAATTAATAGAATTTTAAATGCATGCATACATCATCTTTTTCCATTCAGTATTCAATTTGTCCTTCTTTCTTTTGTCCATTTCTAGTGCCTGCCTTATTCTACTAACCACCAGATCAACGATGAAAACATTTAGGATGACAGTCTTGATTTTCCCTTTAGTTATTACGCTTTAGCACTGTATTTCTCAACTGTCTCTAGAGTTTATCCTTCTAACTCAAAAACTAGATGACCTTCTTCCTTTTTAATGGATTAGCTATCCATTATCCAAGACAAACAGGAAAAAAAAAAGAAACAAATGGCATATTTTAAGCATTGGTTTAGAACTACCGGGCCTATGCACTAGTTTATTACAAATATTAACCTTCTATAGAAGGTTAACTGTGGGTTACTATAAGTCATTTCTGACTATTTCAGGACTATAAAGATTTATTACATATAAAGCTAAGTTATACTACAAAAGAATATAGAACTTGCAATTAAACAACATTCTCAGTGGTGCTCCCGTCTACTACACACTGACAAGTCAGAGAAAAATCAAGTTTCAGCAGTACGAGTGTAAAAACCATTTTCTCCAATTACTGTATTTGGTTCAAATGAAAGTGCCAGCAGTATCTTGCTTTTAATACTAGACATAAAAACGATGACTCTTACGTAATGGGAACATTTTCATAACAGCTTGATGACAACATACTACATTTCAATTTCTCTGTTCAGAAAGATGTGATTTTGTTGCTGAGCATTAACTGTGAAACAATATTATGAATTTAGTTTTATTCTGAAGAGGTATGATAATAATCTGGTATGTCAGATGTTGCTAGTGGCATGACACCTCAAAACTGTATTCTTAGCATGAAATTTTTAAATAATTGTAGTGCATTAAGAACAGTACACAGCTCAAAAGAACACAGCTGAAAAAAAAGTGAGGCTAAAAGGACAAAAAACTAAGGTACACCAAAGACTACTACCTTATAGTACTACTGTTAAAAACTGTTAGCAATTAGTATCTGCACTATTTTATTAAATAACTGTAGAGTTGATACTCTGGTAGTGTATGATTTATACTGTCACTGGAGAACTCCCATGATTACAGTTTCAGCAAATGCTGACTATTCTACATACAGCTTTCTAGAGTTTGCTTCATATTAGTTTCAGTAAAATCCAGGGAAATGCACATTATCTAGTTTTGCATAACATGAATTTTGTCTGAAAAATGCTGTATACCTTCATACCACTGCAGAATCAAACTCAGTTATTTGCATATTTGAAAAGGGCATTTTAAATATGGAGAAGCTGTCCACATGGAATGAGTTTCCAAGTAGAATTTTTACTGAAGAACAGGTTACTTTAAGAAATAAGGAGGAATACTACCTAATAAATAAAATCTGCTATATTAAAAAGTGAGCTCTCTTTAAAAACTTATATTGGTGTCAAATGTTAGTTCACAGAATTAAAATCAAGACTAGCATCTCAGCTTGCACACAAGTGCTAGAATGTATTGAACAGACTTTAGTGCAATAGCTCGCTATAATGAAGAATGGCTAAGTGAAGGTGAGTTAGTTTTAATCTACCTACAGCTTTCCAGATCAGAACTGCTGCACAGTGGGTTTTTTGGTTTTGTTTTTTGTTTTGTTTTTTGTTTTTTTTAAATGTTGGCTGATTTTAACCTCTATCATAATCCTGTCTTATTCTTAAGAATGAGCAGCAGGATAATACAAAACTTACAACTCTGAATAATTTATAGGACAAAGAAAAAGACAGCACAGGAGACTATTTAATTCACCTTGTTGGATGCTATTTAAATTGGAAATGAAAGTTTAGAAAGTCATGATCACATGGTTACTTAGAGCTCACATAAGCATGAAACAGACTACCACCCAACATTCAAAATGATAGTACAGCTTTTCTTAACACGTCAGAGAAACTATTCAGTACTTTGACCTGATCCTCAAAGCTATGTAACTGATCACCTCTGTTCTTGAGAGAAAATTCACTCCAGCCAAGAGCTTAAATCTTGCACGTTTCAGTTTACCCAAGTTATTTCATATTGTCCCTCCGCAAATCTTCAGCTGTTCTTGGACCACTGCAGTTTCTGTTAGATAGCAAATACAACCCTGCTATTGTCCGTATCTCCTTTCTCATACCATGTGACAATTTTGACCCAGTGAAAAATAAGAATTGTTTCTTGGCAGGAAAAAAAAAATAGCCTTTGGAATGTTATTCTTCATCCCAAAGTGAGATTTAAATGAGTGGATGATAAAAACTAAAACCTAGAAATACCTCCTCTTAAATATTTTCTTCTGACACTGTAATGGTTTAGCCTGCACACAAGCAGAGAAAAATGCATGTGCAAATTCAACTTCTGAATTAGAGAGAGCAGGCAGAGAATTGAGCTGATGTTTTAAGTGCGAATCACTGTCTCAAACTACAGGCTTACTAGCTTTTCTGATGATACTTACCTCTTCCTTCCTTGTTCATCTCCCTCTGCAACTGTCTCCCTAGAGTTCATCCTTCTGAAAAGGAGCAAATTACATCATCCTCTGGGTTCATTTTTGATGGAGACAGGCTTTGTAAATACAGAGGAGAAACGAGTTCATAATTACCCTTTGCAAGGAACTTCCAGTAAGGCTCCCATTTACATAACGGAATTAATTCAGAGCCCTGTGTCTTTTAAAGCCATGAAAGAACTACATTATGTACTCAAGGAAGCATCCATACTACAATCCAGGCTTCTCTAACAAAGGTATAGAAATACGTACTGTTATTCTTATGCTGTTCATGTGCCCTATGCTTTTTCTTCTAAATGCAGATTATAACAGAGAATAAACAAAATTGAATCATGCAGCAACTAATAATTCTTACTTGGAGGAAGAATTATTACTAGACATTTATTTTTAAATAACCGTTTGCGATAAGTTGTCACAATTCTTTGATTTACTTGTTATAAAACAAACTGTATCTTCATTTTCCAACATAACAATTTGTGTTTTGGAGGGACAAGATGTAAAAAGCTCTTCTAGGTTTGACTTATCTCACATGACTGTGATACATCAAGTCCAAAAACACAATTTTAAAATATTTGAGTTTAAAAGATGATATGAGAAATCCTGAATTTCATCATTTTGGAGGTAAATCTTTGCTGTGTGTCGCAGGATATCTTATCCCACCAAAGAAGCACCATCTATCTCTATTCTTGAATAGAGGAGAGTTCCGCTTAGTTCCCACATCTGTATTAGACACTGGGCAATCAGGCAATTCACAAATCATTGTTTATCCTCCCACTTTCATAAATTTAACTTAGAAACTCTTTCAAAGCAACAGAGTGTACCAAAGCAAGACAAATACAGATACTTCTCTTTCTATCTTGAGGTACTGCGTCCTCCCCAGTAGTATTAACATTTATCTATCTTTGGAGCTCCGCAATAGAATTTAATAATATATAGAATAAGTACACACTTTTCTCCCTTTGAATATGTATGCATGCACATACATACATACACACGTGTTTAAACTATTTTTACTGAGCTTAATGTTGACCTTTTATGGCACTTTCTTAATACTATAAAAGTGTCAGCATACATTTTAAAGGATTTGTCAAATTGCTCCGTACACTACATAAAAATAAACTGAAGGTAGTATTTATTTCTTCTCTATGCAGTCGTGATATGTAGTATTGACTAAATATTATTTTGTTTGGTATTTCTAGCCAAAGGCTAAACTTAAGAGCACTATTTGACTTGCATTACCAGCACTTATGACAGAAATTGCCATTTTCTCTGACCTCAATCATTCTTTCCTTTATTTTAATTAAGGCTCAAAATTTTATAATCCATTTTTCCAAACTCTTCTGAAATATAACATTGAGAAAGCAGGCAGTATATTTTCCATATTTAAAGTTTTTGTGTGTACAGAAAGAAGTGGTAGAACTTCTCATGCGCTGAGAGATCTCCTATCACAAAAACCTTTCAAAGCAGCACTTTGAGTGAATAGCTGAAGTTAGATATGTCATTTAACATAAATGTACCTTTATCTCCATGATTACATTTATAAAAATCGTCATGATGCTGTCTATTGCAGTGAAAGATCAGAGGAATTAAGCACTAATGGATTAACATGAGGGGGCAGGGTTTTTTTCCTTTTTAATTAAATGAAGACACTATGTTTCATGAAATATTATTCTATTCCCTAACTATGCCTCAGTGAAAAAAATTTATGCTGACAGTTACTTCAAAGTATTTTTATTTATTTTTTTTTATATAGTGAAAAGTCTCTGAAAGAATGGAATTTCCCGAAATTGTAGGTGTATCTTTGCAACAGGGTTGGGAAAGATAGATACAAATACATATAAAAACCTAAAAGATTGAATTAAGGCTGTCTGTATATACTTAAATCTCACACTTTCTAAGTTTGAGTTGTCAGTTTCTTTAAGTGATTAAGGGCCGAGATCTTCCAGATGTAATCACACACTGAAATGACATAGCACTGCTGCTTTACCCAGTATGCAGAGCAACATTTGGTGTCCACAACATCGAACGTACTCCATTCAAACCAACAGAATGGCCAAACGCACTTCTGCTCTGCATATAAAGCTATTCATTTCTTCAAGGCTTTCCTATAAGTCAATATTATTGCATCTTCCTGTTACATAATAATTTGCTAAACTTCATGAAATCTCTGTGAGCTATAGCAAAGCTTTCATTTTCATTCTGCAACTGGAGAGCTGTAGTACATAAACTTAGACCAGATGCCTAGTTTTTTGCATGTTTAATTTGAGCAACACAGGATCTGACCTCCCCCTATCCCAACACATACACTTAATCATGGTGTTATCTCAAATTCACCATGCAAAGCAAGCACAAGTTCAAACTTACAAACACACATATAAAATTGTATCAGGTTCTCTGCTGACTCCCCTTTTGGGAGAATGTTTTCAACTTCAAACAGCTAGCCTTATGCAGGTTTGAAACAGGCAAAACACCTTTTGCCAATTCCTTCCACATCTTAACATCTCTTCAAGGACCGAAATTCTTTCGGTCTTTGAGGGGCCAGCTGTTCCCAGCTTCCTTCTGCTGAAGTACAGGCAGGGGAAAAGCTTGTGTTCACAGCCAGTTCTGTACCTTCTGCTTGCAGGTTCTATGCAGCTTTTTGCTTTTTACTCATGCTCTAGCATGAAGCATATCAAGAGCATAACTTCCTACAGTACAATTAACAGTTCTTATTTCCAGTCAACAGATTCCTTGCAAAGTCTTGCCACACTGCTAACAATTTAATAGGGCTTCCTCAGGAAATGGAGAAGCATTTCAGCAAATGACTTTGTTGTGGCCATCAAAAGGAAGTGATAATTGCTAAATCTCTGTTGCGTAACCACATCTTGGTGCATGCACAATTCATGGCCCTCCATGTGGCAAAGATCAGTCCTGACTGGTCTCCTGAGCTGCACTTGGAAGGACGATCCAGTCCCAGCACAACTTTTACATTACACACTCACTTTGAGGTTCAGGGTCGCCACTATTGCTTGGCTGCACATCCAGCTCATGTCAACTATGAGAGAAAACTTCTTGCTCTCAGACTTCTGGACTACTAGCTCTTGGACAGCCTGTGCAGCTTAAGCAGGGGTACAAGTTTAATACTGGAATCCCAATTGCCGCAAAACAATTCAATACCTTAGCAAAACTTGCCACCATAAAGAAACTGAAGAGTCAGATTGAAGGATTCAGTTTAATTAACAGTTAAGTTATAAGGTAAAGTAATTAATTTACTTAAGGTTGTAAACTTGAAATAACCTAAGAGAAGTTTAAGTTAAAATTCATAATACAAATCCTCCTTAGCCACTCCAGCGTCTAAGTCTGCGTGGCAGAACACCTGGCAGGAGTTCACAGAACCATCTTTCCTGCTCTCACATATGGCTTAATATTTTATAAATCCTCTCTTCCTATTTGCTTGCCTCTTTTGACTGGACCATGGGGCATTAAATAGTATCTAAAGGGATAAGTTATTTCTCTTTGCTTTCTTTAGGTGTTCTGGTTAGCTTATCTCTCTCCTATCTAATTTCACACACTCCTAGCTACACATTCCAGGTCTTCCTTCCAGTTAAAAAGACAATGGATTCATGATGAGTATGTTATAGAAAGGATATACTAAGAAAATTGCTAGTGGTACATGCACATTTAGGCTTATGTTTATTTTGCTGTGAACTTTAAACTGATACTACATAACATACAAGCCTAACAGTGACTAAGCTGAGGGAAGCATTGCCAACACTGAACAACTTTCTCCAGATCTTCACAAAGCATAAAGCAAGTCTTATTACCGATAGATTGGGAGTCAACTTGGCATGCACCATAATAAATACTTTGGGTTCCCTACCCCACCTATCCTATTTCAAAAGGGTGCTAAGGAAAAATACTCCTCACCTATCTCTGGATCTCCAAATGTTACCAGAATCCTAGCACCTGCTCAGCTGCTTCCCCATGTACCACCCAACTTCTTTCACTACTGCATGACCATGTCTACACTACTCACCTTTTCGCTCTGATGTGCTACCTATAGCATAAAGTGACAGAAAGTAAGGAGGACAAGTGGGGCATCCCAGAACTGCAGTTTATATAGGAACACAAGACAATAGCTGTTCACTGAAGGCATGTAAGCTCTGGTCCCTACAGCCATAACTTCCACTATCTTTTCATGCAAGAATAAAATCCTGATACCAATAGGACTAAAATTACTTCCGAACCTATCTTATAGGTAAGAGCCCAAGACAGAGACGCACATTTCATTGTATCAATGAACCGTCTAGCATAAGGCCTCAAAAATGGCAGAAAATCCCCTGACCCTTTTGGAGTTACATTAGTAGTAAATCAACAACGTAGCTAGTATCTTGAGAGAACAGATGCAGTCAGAGGGAGGCATTGTTATGTCTTCACTGTCTTGCTGCAAAGTTCCTGCAGATTAAGTCCTTATAGGCTTTTTTCCTTCTTCTATTGTATCACTTTGTGAATTCACGTTTACTGTGCAACTATGTTGCGTCCTCATTTCCTTATTGCAACCTGTGGATAATACTATCTCCTAGGAATATTTTGAGGATTAAATTTTTTACTGTCTGTACAAATACTTTGAAGGAATAAATATAAATAAGTACTATTTCTCATCTATTGTGACTTTTCTCAGATTCAAGAAAATCATTGCTTTTCACCACTGTCTAGGTTAAAGAGCAAGTTATGGGTCAAACCCTAATCATGACTGTCACATTCAGCAATGTACTGTAGAACCTTTCAATAGACTTCTATATGTTTTACATGTTCCTGTTTATTGTCCTTTCAGTAACCGGAAGAAACAGCTCAGATACCAGATTCATTAGAGTCCTTTGGTCTATTTTCCCTTAACGCTAGAGTCAATAACAACCCTTAGCTTTGAGCTAGATTTCTACACACTCAGATTATGGTGCTTTATAGCTAGTTTGGCAGTCCAGGCTTCTCAAAGCTAGTCTTCTCTGAAGATGCAAATACTGAAAACACTCAGTTATTTACTGTGATCTCATTTACACCTAAAATGGTTTGACTACTCTTTAGTATAACCAGTAGTATGATCTACCAATTATACTCGTAGAACAGGGAGGAAGAACACCAGAACAAAGGCTTACAGCTATTCCAGTCCTTCAGTGTTATAGGTTAAGCCTAAACAAAGTAAGCTAGCCTAGTTAAAAGGCCTTTTTGTAAGGTTTTTGAGTTGCAATCTGCAATAGCAATAGGGTTTAGGGGAGGTTGTTTTTTTTTTAAATAGTATAGTGATAGCAATTAGAAGTATATTTCCTCCCTTCTAGCTCACATTTGCAGACATTCTCATGCCAGCAAAAGTTAAAGCTAACACGAAAGCTTCACCAACTGGTATACTCCATTTGCAGAAAACGTTTCTTGTCCGAGAAAGCAATATAAACAAAGAAAACCACAGTTTTGACAGAAGAGCTTCTTGTATCTACCTCCTTCCTCAGGAAATAATCTACACTAACAGCAGTGTAGATTGTCAGTGTCTATATTTACACCTGAAGCTTTTGTTTGCTTAACTATTTCAGTCACAAGCCTCCTCTACTCGTACCCTAGCCTGATATAGTTTACACTGCAAACTTTCACAGAGGCAGCTGATTGGATCTACACAAAGGCTACTCCTACCCATCAATTTTAAATCATTATAATGGTTATCTAGAGTAGCATATAATCAGCTAAAAACTCATATCGCTGTTATGCTTCTGCAAAAAGTACTATTCCACTATGCTGTAGAGCAACTGAAATCATATGTCATCTTAGACTCGTAAGAAGTTGTACAAAACTGTACACGTTATGTCACTTTGTACTTCTTAACTTTTAATGACCTAGAAAACCTGAAACTCCAGTGACAGGTCACAAAGAGCAGGCATCTTCCGCATTAGATCACATAATGCTTATCAGACGATCAGTGTGCTCCCACAAACACTGAGTTACAACAGAGAAGGGCCCACAACTCAGAAAATGCCTTCCAGTGAGGATTCATCGAGCAAAGGTACACATTCCCTGACAGCTGCCCAGTTCTGGGCCTTTTGCTGTACAGCTCTACCTGCCAGATGCATCTGGCCAACACCTCACCAAGCAGGTCAGCCAGCTGAATCTGGGAGGAATGATCAGGAAAGAGATCACTGCCAGTTCATAAAACACCAGCACACAAGCACAAAAAGTGAGAAAGGGGCCAGATGAATAAGACAAGCCTGATATTAGCATTAGATCTCCTTCTTCAGGGTATGCATCCCAGAAATCCTCTAATAACTCTAACACACACTCATGACAACTTAGGTCTGTATTTAGATGTTGACAGTTCAGTAGATGTTTTAAGTAACCTCAAACTTAAAATTTATGAGGGTTGTTTGGCAAGCACAGAAAAAACAGTCTTTGAAAGTGTTTCCTTCCTGTCCCTTACTGGTATTGTTCTTCTAGTGGAGTTTCCCAAGGAAAAAGGTATATAATTGCACTGCCTATATTTACTTTTTCACACCCCATCTTCTTCCATTTTAACTTTTGAAATCAGCTCACAAGTTCAACCAAATCTATCAACAGGGCAGGGATCCTGAAAATATGAAGCCTGTGGTTGTAAGAGGCCTAAATGAATGCTCCTTTAGGAAAAGGGTTGTAGTTTTTGCTCAGCTGGTATCTGGCAAAGCCAAATCAGCCTCCTATAACCCATATACACCCATAACACTACACATATGTGTAACACTATGCATACCCTACAGCCCATAACACAACAGATGATGCTTTTTGCCCAGCTAGCACTTAATATTACTACTTATTAATTATTAATATTACTACTTAATAACTATTTCTTTTTCTTCTAAGTATTTGGAGACTGCCTGACACAGCTTGAACCTGCTACAGAGCTAACCAATCTCATTCCATAAACAAAAGATAGATATCTGTACACCTGGTGTGGTCATGGCTGTGCCTGTTCTCTCTCTCTCCCTGCCATACACACTTTTTCCAATGGATAGTTCTGTTTTCACAGCATACAGACAGTATGGCTTTAAACCAAACTGCTATTTTGAAAAAAGATACTGATTTGCCAATGTAGGTGAAAGTCAAAATAAACCGGATCCTCTTTTGGACAATGTTACTGAGCCCACTGGATAACTCTCTAGATAACTTAAGCACCTTTGAAGAGGGGACCACCTGTCCTAACACAGGAAAGATGGCAAGTAGAGACACACAGCTGAAGCTGCTGCTGTTCCTCAACAACTGTTTGTCACCCACATTGGAAATGCTCAGGTGTACAGCACCAAGAAATACAGTTACACTGTTAAACATTTGCACAGCTACAGATGAGATATTCCTATGTTGCTTACGGTGATGGTTACCACCTGCAAACAGAATAGCCTCAGTAAAGTTTGGAGCAGCCAACATTAAGAAGTTAGCTTTATTTGGCTGACTGTTGCTCCCCACTCCTCTGCAGCTTCTCTTGATTCCTTTACTTTAGGCTAAAGCTTAGATAAGCCAAGAACTTATTTGTTGATTTTTAGTTTATAAGCTATTTTTCAACTAAACTTAAAACTAGAAAGCAAATTTAGGAAACTTAACAAAATCACTTTGTTGTGAATACAGTCCCTTTAGAGCATTAGAAAATGAATAATATCAGAGCCTCCACGTGAGAGTTAATATAATAAGGATATGTTGGTCTATTGTATTTATATGTTGGAACTACTGTATTTAGCTCCAACATTAAAGAGTTCACCAAAACACAGGCTAAGTACAGGCTAGTTTTTCAAACACATTTTTTATGCAGACTTGTCAACTTCAGCTAGGCATTTACAGTATTTATTCTGGCTTTTTAAAGTTTTCTTTAATTTATCTTGTTGACTAATTCAGTAAATACATGTATGCTACACAATTATAAATTCAAACTTAGTAGAAGTTACTGTTAGAACAGTTACTGCTTCCTAGCACCAGAAACATGGAAAAATAAAGTTTTACCAGATTCCTAAATTAAAATGGCAAAAAAACTTTCAACTGGTACATGTAGCCTCTTGATTTTTGCACATATAAAAGTTACAGACATTGAATTAGCAAGTTCCTAGTAGAAACATTGACTAAGGCTACAACTTGTACTAATTACAATAATAACTGTAATTACTGCTTCATGAGCAGAATAATTCATAATCCTAGAAAACAAAGCAGGAAGAGGACAAAAATAAACAAACTCAAAATAAAACAGAGGTTTTTCTATTCATATCAGAAAGTATCTTTCCTTTTCCAGACACACCAAAACTATAAGAAAATAAAGATTGGCAATATCATCAGAGAACAAAGACATCGAAGGCAGGTAAAGGAAGACAATCCACTTCCATTATCATATCCCAAAGCAGAACTAAATGAACAAAAATTCTAAAGTAAGCTGCATGGCAATCTTACCATCTCTCAATAGAAGAGTTCTTTAACTATCCTATGAAAGAATTACTAGATATAAGATGAGTCTGACTTGACAGAAAAGTCAATAAAAGTGATAAGATTTAATTAAACCAAAAAAGTTCTTAAGAAAAAAGTAATAACATTTAAAACTACCTTTTATTTATACAAAGACTACTTAATGCTTTTAAGATCACTGCCATTAGCTTCAACTCAAGTTGCCAAACTTATTATTTTTATCTTCAGCCAGATTAAGTTCTTACCGTGACCAAGTAGGTCTTCAGGAATTATTTTCCCTCATACTCTACAACATAGCCTGAAACAACTGACTGCAGCCTCTGTAAACAAGAGTTGCACATTTTTATCTTCAAAATACCAAGGCTAACCACCTAAGAGAGAAATAAAAAGCTTACTTCAGTCTCAGTTTGTACTTTCCCCAAGCTAAACATTGAAAAGGTTACACTAACAGGGATGGCATGCTTATAAAGCAGGCAAGGTCTATGCTTTACAGCTGCTTTTAAAGAGAATTAATGCTTCCAATAAGCCAAGAGTAATTTAGAGGCAGACCCAAAACAGTAGGAGAAAGAGAAGTGTGAACTCATCTCAGCTGTCCTGATGGATGTTAACTTTGAAGCCTCATTATAACCATTTAAATGGCAGCGTTTTAATTGCTTCTTTGATCTGTTCAACAAAACATTTAGCCAATGTACTGTTTTGGTGTTGCTGTTTTCCAGTCATGTACAGATACTCTGTCTGGACAAGGTAATAATTTGTAAAAAGGGTTTAATTTGTTGTACTCTAGATCAGGTTTCTGGACAGCCTTGAATCATAATTGCCCAGTTCTCAGTTTTAGTGTTCAATTTAATTAAACCCATGTAATTAATTAAAGTAAATTTATGCACACACTTGTACCAGTTGAAGCTGTTTTACTTCATTTTAGCTTGCAAATAATCATTTATGTTAAAACAAGGTATGTATGTACTTTGTAAGGGGCTGCATAAATAATTTAACAAGTTTATAAATAAATTATTGGGAAAAAAACAGTGCTTAGTTGGCCAAGTTTAACCAACGTATTTAATTAGCCACTTCTATTCCTGAATGGATGGTTTCTTCCTTTTTTGCCCACTTCCATGCTCTTGTTTAACATATCTGCCTGTGTTTGAAATATTTCCAGAATAAGGGTGTCTAAACTTAACAAAAACTTGTATTTTGCTGTGATATAATTATCTACACTTGAAACTATATGGAAATAACAACTTCTGATCAGTTCTATACGAAGCTATGACCTAAGCAAGTAGTAGATTTTAACTGATTTATAACAAGAGTCCTCTAAAAGAGGTCCACAAGCTAAACAGATAAAAAGCTTAACACTAATTTTTTCTTCCTATAAAAATGAACTGAACTTTTTTTTTTTACTTTTTGAAATAGAAATGACACAATTCTAGTTTATTCACTGCGCCCTTGCTCTTACTGTCCATGCTTTAACAGATCTCATAGCAATTTATAGAAAAGCAAAGATTTTTGTCACCTTTGTTTTCTGCCAAATCTTAATCTCCCTAATCCTCAGCATTCTGCAGCTGGCTGGTGGATGAGGCCCAAGTGGGGAGGGGAGGTAAGCGAGAAGGGTTTTGGGGTGTGGTAAATAAAAGACCTCCGTGGAGGGAAGGAGAAAGCAAGAAAGATGTAGTATTTAAGTGACAGAATAATGAGTGCTTTACCTGTGTAAGTTGCTATAGTTGTTTCCTCAGTAAACATTTTAAATGTAGGTGAGAGAAAGTAAAATGAAATGGAATAAGAGTAGGGATACAATGAGAGTGAAAAGAAGGCAAGCTAGGCTATACATGCTACGCATTAGCTCTACCGAGGAGGAACAAGTCTGTGTTGTTGTATTATACCCAGTATGGTGGTGTTTGAGATTTTCAGGAAACATGAAATTAATTGAAGAGTGAAAGGAGAGAAACAGAAGTACTAGTTGGGGTGAGTGGGTTGATTAGAAAAGAAGATAAGAAAAGGGAGGATTAATTAATACATGGTTCAGTGCCTGGTTAAATGGTAAGGATATTTGATGAGTGTTTCTTGCTCCAAAAAAGATTGCTTGATTCAGTATTTAAGGCTTCCCTACTTTAAAAAGGAAAAGTTTCTTTACCCAGAAGAGCTTCTAAATGTTAAAAATGGAGCAAGGGAAAAATATTTTCTTTAATCTAAATATCCTGTGACAAATGTGAATCATCACTAGTCAAAATGAGATGTTAAGATAAACAACCTGAAGATCTACACTTTAAAACGGACTGTGTTAAATGTATAACTGTGCACCCAACTTGGGCACCAGACCGTCTGGTGGAACGTGCATTTCGTTTACAAGCACAAATCCAACTCGAGAACAGCTAGAGAGGGGGTTCTTGAGGGGGCTGTTTTGGGGGAGGTCGTTTCTTTGTTTGTTTTTTAAATCACTAGCACCTTAGGTGCAACAGATATTCTGACCCAGATCCCAGAAGTACGCTGAGATACCAGAAACCTGTAATACAAACACCAGTTTTAGAAAGTAGGAAAAAAAAGCTTATTCCCAAAGGTGATAGCCTTTCTGTGGTAACAAATAGCTTTGTCTGACTTCTCTTAAAATGTTCTGTGTCACGTGTATTTGTCTCCTGATAGACACTAAAAGCTGTGTGCAATAGAAGTGAATATTACTTATGGTGTGAAACCCTTTTAAGGTAGGAATGTCATGTATACTTTATTATGCCATCTGAGCAAGAAGTAATTGGTTAAAGACGAAATTCCAACAAATTCCGAGGAAAAAACGAGCTCTATCTCTTTCAGAAATGTGGAGAAAGATTACCA
This sequence comes from Struthio camelus, assembly GCF_040807025.1. Taxonomy (NCBI): domain Eukaryota; kingdom Metazoa; phylum Chordata; class Aves; order Struthioniformes; family Struthionidae; genus Struthio; species Struthio camelus. The sequence continues at coordinate 51,841,591 of NC_090982.1, forward strand.
GATATGGTTCTGTGGCAATTTCAAATCACTCTAAATCAAGATTACTGGTACCATCTTATTGCACAAGGATCGCTGTATGCGGAAGTGTTTAGTGATCTAGTTCAGAAAGTTAAAGTGGCCAGAACACGGTCCCTTTTGGACAGGGCTGGGTTTTGGCTGGTGGGGAAGAAGAGAGGATGGGATCACAGAAACTCTGACTCCAGTTACTTTAAGCCATTGTGGAATCACACCATCAGTGGTGATTTCCAAGGCAGCCTGACCCTGAGGAGGGCCAGGCTGGTAGGTTTTCAAATACCCTAAAAAAAAAAAAAAGAAAAAAAAACCCTTAAACTGCAAGGGTCACTTGCGCAAGAGATTGTTGAGGAGGGGGGCAGCTATGTGGTTTTGTGAACTCTATGGCAAGCTACAGAAAGCTAAGCAACTCTACCAAAAGAATCTAGGTGAGGGAAACTGAAGATGTGAAGATTGTTAAGCAAAATAGAACACAAAGTGTAATTCCAATCCAGTTTGGAATAAGGAGTTTAACCTCATGGCCCACTTAAACAGAGCTTTATTCTGCTTAAATCTTAAGCTTGCCTAGTACAAGCAATGATTCCAGACGAGCTTAGCAAATGTGAAGCACCTTCATTTTCTTTAACACAAATGAAAGGGTACATGCACGTACTTCCTGGGGAAACTGCACTTGGAGACATATTTAGAAGACTTAAGGCCCAGAGGGTATCTCCTGGTTCACAAAGTATGACTAGTACTTTTAAGTGCTGTGTTCAGGAAGCAGTTTCTTTTAGTGGACCCAGGCTAGTATTTTTGCTTCAGATAGGAAGCGGAAAGACATCTCATAGCTCGGAGTCAACCGTGAAACTTTACAGACAAGCTAAGGATTGAGCCTCTCGATCCTCACTGGAAAGAAGGTAGGTTAACCCAATTAATTTGGATGCGGAAACAAGCAATGTTGAAAGTCCCAGCAGAAAAGACTATTCATAGCAGGCCATAGCAGCAGATTATTGAAAGATTACATGTAAATACCTTCCTGGCAAAGGGGCATTTGTAGCAGGTGCCAGGATGTGTATTATTGCTTAATTAACCTAAATGGCATCATGAGTTCCAGAGTATTCTAGCAACCACAGAGCAGCTCTCCTTTGCTATACTGGGTTGGGTACAACAGTAAAGAGGATAGAGGTGCTGTGCATCTGCAGAAGGAAGCATATGCCACAACAGGTGATCTTATAACCTGGGCAGTACTGCTAGTAAAGTGCCCTAGCGCACACTTTGATTATTGATTTATGTTAGTGCTCACACTTACCATATTTTCACAGCTATTGTTACTTTTGATAGCTAAAATAAGCTATTATAAATATACTTACCACACACAGTGTGTCACATCTTCTTACTGTGTAGACAATTTTGCAGAATATATCCTTCTTAATGAAGCAAAGGACCTAAATGTTCAGAGGATACCAGGAAACTGTGCGCATACGTAAAACATTTGCAGATTTCCAGCCTTAACCTGCAAAGGAAACTGCAGTTGCAGTGTGATCAATGATATTTAAATATAGGAATTGAGTAACAGTAGCTGTAACCATAGAAAAGACAAAGCAGTAGGGGTCACACAGGATGGAAAATTGTACTTCTCCCTTTGATTCCTTGTCAGAGGAGTAGGTATTTTTGCTAACTCCTGTATGTTTAAGCCTCATGGGACTAGTACTTGACTTTCACTCATCAGCAGGATTTTATTACTGCTGTTGATGTTACTACAGATGTAAATTCAATGTATGTCCAAATGAACTTATGCACGTGACTCTAACCAGAAGCCTGGAAAGATCTTTGCTACCAGGATAAAACTATTTTCTATATGCGAATTCTTACAAGGCGGGAGGAAAGAGGGGATGCAAAGGAAAATGAAGGATGAAAAAGACACTATATCTCTGTGAATAATTAGGAACTTTATAAATAGAGGAAGTTGGATAGCAAAAATAGAGGAATTTGACCAACATCTGGCCACTTTGTTGACGTTTAGCTTCTAGGAGGGTTAATATGAATCGAGAGCATTCTGTGGCTAAGCAACTGGAATTGCTGGAATTTATTTAGTTTTCTCTTTGTTTAGTTCCTCCTTTCTTCCCTCAGCATTTCTGATATATCTCTGAACTAGACAAAGTGTAACAGTTTCTTTTGTAAGAGATATTCTGTAAACAGAAAGGGAGGATAAATTCATGTACTTCCTTTTATTTGCATTTAGGTATGGCTGCATTTTGGAAGGTTTTACTAATTCTGTGGATCATATTGATATCGAAGGGGTAGATTATGTAATTAGTATTGACTAATTATGTAATATATATATCACCCTATAGGAGCTTTGTAACCAACTTTAAGGAGACCCACTGAAAACTGTTTTGTTATCCAAGTATTCATCTATGTAATTCAAGTCACTCAGCTAGATAAGCCTCATCAGCCATACACCTGATCCCTGACGTGTTTTCGAATCCTTTTCAACTTCGTCTCACCTCCTGCTCGATGCAGGCGATAGCTTTATCCTACAATTTCTGCATTAGGCCTATAACTTCTAGATGAACAAGGTAGTGGCTTTCTACTGTTTCTTTCCTTAAAAAAAGCAAATACAGTAAAAAAAAAAAAAACCTTCTATCAGGGTATAAACCACTGTATAGTCAACTTAAGTGAGGATCTGAAAACCATCAACTAGAGCACTACTTTTGGAAAAGCAGCAACTCAAGGAAAACTTACTGCATCCTTGGCAAACTGTTTCAGTATTAATTACCCTAATTTAAAATGGTACTTTTCCTCCTGACGTTCTTAGGTTTAAACTTCAGTCCACTGATCTTGTGGCACCCTTGCCTATCACAATGAAGGACTCCCCCTTGAACTAGCTTAGGCAAACCTAAGTGCTTCGATAAGGAACAGGATCCCATGCAGCTTTTTTGTAGGCTTTGAAGGTCTTTTCTTGCCTGAACACTTCCTGATGCTTTTCTGTTTGTTTGCTGTTGTTTCAACTCTAGGGCAAAGGGAGTTTTTCTCTCTTCCCTTGAAGAAGAGAAACAGAAGCCTGCAAGAGCCTGCTTTCCTTGGCTCCTGGGGGAACAGGTCGGCTCCACCAGCAACAGCGGGTTTTGTTGTGTTTTCCCCACGAACTCGAGGGCCCTTGCGCGCATGGGGCTCGCTCGTTAACCGCCTGGAGGCTGCGAGGCGGTGAGATACGAGGAGGAAGGGCGGCGGGAGGAGGAACCGCCTCCGCCGGGGATGCTCCCTCATGGAGGCCAGGCTCCTTCCAGCAGCGCCCCCGCCTCCCTCTCCCTGGACGTGCCCCTGCGCCGCTTCTCACCGCCCGGGAAGGCTGAGAAACGCGCTCGTGTGCGTTACCGGGCTCGGATTTCACACAGAAAACCCCCCAAACAAGCCAAAAAAAAAAAACAAAAAAAACCCAAACACCACCACACACAGCCGCAGAGCGGGAACGCGACGCCCGCGGTCGGCCGCGGCGGCGGCGGCGACAACGCTCGGGGTCATGGCGCCCGCCGCGGCCGCGCGCCCCTTCCCCGCGGCAGGGGGGCGCTCGCCGCTGTCCGCCGCGGCGCGGAGCGGAGGATCCCCCGCCCCGCTCCGCTCCGCGCAGCCCTTCCCGCCGCCGCGGCCCGGCGGCGCTGCATCCCCGCCGGCGGCCGGGCCCGCCCCGGCGCGGCTCCGCCCCGCGCTCCGTCCGCGGGCGCAGGGCTGACATCACGCCCGGGGTTTCCATCCGACCGCGGGAGGGGGCGGGGGAGGGGGCAGAGCTGAGCGGCGGCGGCGGCAGCGTGATGGCGGCGGTCGGCAGGACTTAAGAAGCGGCGGCGGTGGCGGAGCGGTGCAGCGCAGCGCCCACCGCGGTTCCCCGCGCGCCCCTCCCTGCCCTGCCGCGTCCTGCCCCCATTGTTCGAGCGGGCGAGGGCCGCGGGCGAGCGAGCCCGCCGCGCGGGGCCGCCCGGAGCCGGCGAGCGGAGCGGCGCGGCGCGGCGCGGAGCGGCGGCCCAGGCCCCGCGTTGGCCGCGGGAGCAGCCCCCGACGCCGGGCGGGCTGCGGCAGGCGCCTCCCCGCGGGGCGTAGCGCCGTCTCGGGCCCCGGCGGCCCTGGGGAGGCCGGGCCGGGCCGGCGCACGCAGGTAGGCAGAGGCCGCCATGGCTCCTCTCCCGCTCGCCGGTCCGGCGCTGCGCGGTGGCCGCCGCTTTCCAGGGCGGTGGGGGTGGGGGCGGCCGGCGCCGCGGAGCGGGGCCGCGGCCGGGGCCGGCCGGCGGGGAGGCCGGGGGGGCGGATGCCCGGCGCGGGGCCGGCCTTGGGCCCGCTCCCTGTTTTCCGCGGAGAGAGGGAGGGAGGGAAGGAAGGAGGGAGGGAGGGAGGGAGCGAGCTGCGAGGCGGGCAGCCGGGGTCGAGCCGCGCTCGCTGGCTCCTGCGGGGGGAGCCCGTGACGAGCCGGCTGGGAGCAGGAGCGCGGCCCTCGCTCTCCTCCGGCCATGGGGGGCGCCGGGGGAAGCGAGCGGCGAGGACAGCGGCGGCGCCCGCGCGGGCCTCGCCGCCGGCGCAGGCCGCCTCCGGGGGCGGCGGGCGGGCGGGCGGGCAGCCGGCCGGGGTCGGGTGGCGGGAGGCGGCGGAGCGCGGGCAGGTCCCGCGGGGCCCGAGGTGTTTCCCGGGCCCGGCGGGCGGCGCGGCCGCGGCCTCGCTGCGCGGCCCGCCCGGGTCTCGGGGCTCCTTCCGGCCGCTCGCTCCGTCATCGCCTTTGTTCGCCGGCCGGAGGGGCCTGGTGCCTGCGGCCGGGTCGGGCCGGGGCCGCGGGGCAGGGCCGGGCCGGGCAGGCGGCTGCGGGCCGGGCCGGGCCGCGATCGCTTTGACGCCGCTGGGTCCGTGAGCGGCGCCGCTCCGTAGCGGATCGGCGGTGAGTTTATGCCTGCGCGGCGTTTACACTGAGCCCAAACTTTCTCTCGGCGCGGCTGATACTGCGGTGGTCTGATTTAAGGCCTTCGTACAGGAAACAACGAACTTTCCATCCGTGGGATCTTGGCAGTTTGGTTTTGTTGAACGCTTTCGTTTCTTTTTTTTTTTTTTTTTGTCGGACAGTCTTTCTCTTCTGTCCCCCAACTGTATGTCTGAATCTGGAAATGCTTCTGAGATGAGTGTTTTGTGCATGAAACGCTTCTCAGTGATCTGACTGGAGCGGATCGTTAATATCTGTAGTTTATACCTTTGTGTCTGGGGAGGCTGTTTCCTTTTAAAACTTAAATCTGGCTGTCCTTGAGACAGCACTGTGGCGAAAGCCATGCCACCAGGTATAGTGCAGACATACTATCAATCATTCTCCTAACTCCAAAATGCTACAGACAATAGTGTTTGTGAAGCGTGTCTGTGGGCTACCAAGTAGTCTGCAGCTAGTGGTTCTGCAGAAATTGTCACCTGTATAGCACCTTGAATGAAAATTTGAAGAAAACAGCATAATGGGCTGTGTTTTGAGACCTAGCAGCAGCTGGGCAAAAGGCTAGAGAGGTTTTTCCTCTTGTGCATTTTACGTATTTCATTTAGTTCCTTAGTTTTTCAGTATAGCTAATTAAAAGGTCCCTTCTTTTGAGGAGAATTTCTTCTTTTTTCCACAGATATCAGAAAAAAGGCTTTTTCAAACAAGAAAACGATGATAAAACAATCAAGCGTGGGCAGATAATAAATACCAAAAGCTATTCTTCAGTTAAAAAGAAAATGACAAACGCCAAGCCAGCTTGTTTTCAGTATCTTTGGGCAGCAACCATCAAATATTTCAAATTGTGTCAATATTTTTGTTTACTACTTTAGGTAATTTGGGAGAAATCTTGAATACCTGTGGAGAACAACTGAGCAAACACATCACGTGGAAAACGCACAGAGTACCAGGAAGTGAATTCTTGACATCCACATTGTAACCTGAGTGGACTTTTATTTATCTTTTAAACTTCTAAATATTTACAATGAATGGGCATAGTGATGAAGAAAGTGTAAGAAACAGTAGTGGCGAGTCAAGGTAAGCACTTTGTCATTTCCGTCCTTCTTGGCTTTATGTTCTCCTTTGTTGTGTTTACTGGAACTCTTTACGCGTAAAACATCTATGTTTTGGCTTTGCCAAACTTCCTGGATAGCAAGCAGACCACAGTGAGAAGGACCAGTTACAGATGCTCAGCCTGCTTGTTACCTTCAGATTGCTTCACTTAGTAGCCATAATCATGTGTACAATGTGTACACCTTACATGATAAAGTTTAAATAGTATTAAAACTGCATCAGCATCTAACAGAATAGTGTTACTCTTTGAGGGGGAAAAAAAATGAAATGTCAAAAGATGAAACAGATTGCATTGGAATGTTAAAATAAAACTTGTGTCTATAAAGTGCAAGGCACACCAGTCATCATATTATGTGTGTTGTATAAGCTCCTAAGACGACTATTTCTAAAGCAGGAACAATGGGCTGTTAATTCTAGTTTCCGATATGAGACTTCCTTCTTTCTTGAGCTATTAAAGCCATATAACTGAAAGAGTATTAACTTCATATTTGCTTTAGGAAAGTAGTTTTCCAGCTGTGTTTTTTTCTAATTTTTTAAAAAATCTAACCCTCTAATGTAAAAATGAGCAGATCCTGGATGCTGGTGTTCTCAAGTATCCCCTTGGTTGGAAGAGCCTGACTTTCTGCTCCTAAATTGTAAACTCCTAAATTTTCTGCTACAAGATGAGGTTAATGAAATTGTAGGGAAAAAGTTCAACAAGCCTTTACTACGCTAGGAAGTTTGTATTTCTGAAACTAGGAATATGATGAATGCTGCAGATTTAAGGCAAGGCAGACTTGCAAATAAAAGAAGCGATTTTAGACAAAATTCTAAGAGGTGGTTGTGGTCATGCTGTCAGTCTACCCATCTTTCACTGTCCCTCTCTCTTTAATCACAGCCTGCTGAACCTGTTAGTTGATTCCACTCAGTCAGAGGTCATAAAGACAACTGAGTTCTGAGGCTTTATGAAAACTGCACTTTGGGTAGAGGAGAGGATCTAAATTATTGCCCCAAGTGAAGAAATGCAATTAAAAACATGATGGCCACCTGATCATGTAGCATAGTGAATGATAAGGTGGGAAAAAGGAGAAGAGAGCAGTGTTTAGGTGACATGAGGTGCAAATCACTAGGAAATTGGAGAGCAGTAAAACCAAAGAAACTTTAAGAACCTTTGCATGTTCTTAATGTCAAGCTTGCCGTTATAACTAGGAATATCCTAGAAAGCTGACAAACTTTGAATCTTGTGAATAATTTGAAAGTTCTAATACATAATATTTTTTTGAAGACTTCTGCTTCCAATAAAGATGGTACTTGTCTTGTTAGCAAACAAATTTGGGATTCCTTCCAGTAAGTGGCAAATATTCCTGGTTGCTTATTTAAAAAAACAAACAAACAAAACAAGCCTTGTCAGTTGAGCAGAGGAGCATGAGCAAAATAAAATAATGTGAATGAGGTTAGTTTTCTGAACTTTTTGAGAATCATAAATCAGACCTCCAACTAGCATTGACTTGTCAGGGACAACCCCAATGACTTTGCATTTAGGGAGTGGGTTTTTTTGTTTGTTTGTTTTACTCTTTTAAATTACTGAAGTAAAGCCACCTAGCTAAAGATAATGTAGGAAAAATACTTTGTATGGAACTATGACTGCTCCTAGATACGGGTGTATCAAAGTTATTTAAAAGCTGTAGCAGTTCATAAGACTAAAACAGTTAAACATCATAAAAATTTTCCAGTGGCTTCATTAAAAGTAAGTGTCAGGAAGTACTTAGAGCTTGAGAGTTGACTGTGAAGTGTGATTTTTGTTCTGCATCTTCAATGTGCTGCTGAGCACACTTCAAACCTCTTAAAGTTTCAAAAACTTTAAAACTTACTCTCCTAAATTTGTATCGGTCATCAACCTCATAGTCTGATTAACAGACAGATCTTGGAAAGTCTATTTACATGTTTGCCATTTGCTATCAGGAAGCTCTAAGTGGAAGGCGAAAGCTTTCTGTTTTAAAGAATTGAACCCTTTTCTGTCTAGTCTATTTCCATTATTAAAATAACTGTCACTAAAGAGTTTGCTTAAGGTATACCTGAGTGTGACTTGCCTCTGTTGTTTAGGTTTTTGAGGATTTTCCTTTGCTTTTTTGAGGGGGAGGGGGAAGTTTAGGTTGCTTGTTTGTTTTGTTGTTTGTTTGTTTGTTTTTTACCTCTCAAGTTCTCTAGAAGCCTAAATGACTTTCACTAGGACAGGAATTCACTAAGCCAACTGTGACTGCAGGCAGATACTTAACTGTAACTGAGGAAGTGAAACTGCATTTAGCCTTCAAATGGTCTGGAAATGTGAACTCTACAGAATGGAAATAGAAATCAGTAACAAAATAGTTACTATTGATAGCAAAGTATCATTACAAGGCTTTAGTAATCCCTTCCATTCAGAATGAGAGAAGCCAAACGAGTTGAGAAAGCAATTGAGAATTGCTGCTGGGAAGAAACTGCCAAAAAGATAGACTTCCCAAAAATAGGGAGAGAAGGAGCAAGAGATGAGGGTGAATACAGCAACGAATCCAAGTAGCAGCATTGGTGATGCAGTTGGTGATAACTGCAACAAATCTTTGAAAAGTATGTCACTTTACAAATTCGAGACTTTACAAATATAGTAAGGCCATTTTTCCTGCTTTAATGCCTGTGTAAACTGCCATGGCTGTTGCTATGGGGTGATAGTCCTGATCACAATTAAATATAGCCTGATCGAGGGGAGCCACCACCATTACTTTGGAAAGTTAAGAGATGCCGCAGATCAGGGCTGGATTTACAAAAATACACAGCCTCATCAATACTTTTTTATATTGTTTTAAAGAAATTCTTGCCATGATTTGAAGAAATTGTGGAAGGTCTGTAGGTTGGAAGTGAAAGGAATCCTCCTCCTCAGCAGTAGGAGGACTGGAGAAGGGCCTGGATCAGAAGCCTTAGACATTATGCACTGACCAGCACTGTGGTAAGGCATGGTAGCTGTTCTCTACTCCCTGTGACTGCCTATGAAGAGGATGCATTCCTGAAGCATATGGGAAAGAAATGGCCAATTTGTCATGCTCCTGTGGTCCTTTCTACCATTGAGTCTATTCACCTGGCTGATGGATGACCGGAAAAACTTCCCGTGATGCAGGTGCTATGCCTGAACTTCTGTTTCACCACAAGAGGAAAAATGCATCTGTTGTACTTTCACAGTTGAATAACTTGTCGCACTGTTTGAATTTTCCTTGGCTATGTTAGCAACCTCTGAAGCTATAAATCTGTGCTAATGCCAAACGCGATGAAAGCTGTAGACTGACATAAATGCTATCATCTAATCTTGCTGCCTGATGTTCCAATTTCTGTGTAATAATTACAGTGGAGTGTACTATCCAGTCTTTTATTTACTTGAAATCGTTGTCCTGGAGTATTTTCAGTAGCTCTAGGTTAAAATATGACAGGTACCATTCATCTGGATAGCAAGTAAGTGTGAGCACACAAACTTTTTAGCAGAGCCCTGAGAAAAGCTGACTCCTATTAAAAGTTAGGCAAAGCATTTTTGTGTAGTGTTCTTGAACACATTTTGTTGCAAACTTGAATAGGAGTAAAATACGCGCCGGTTAGCTAGTAATAAGAAAGCTTAATGAGCAAGGAAGGGCAGTTATACCTGAACTGCAACGTGAGCTCCAGGTAGAGCAGGGAATGCCGAAGTGAAACACTGGTGCCAGTTGAACAGAAATCTTCTCCCATCTCTGCCCTTCCTATGTTTCCTGTAGAACAAGACATGGATCACTGAAGCAGACCTCCCTTCTCTGTAGGTGGAAGGTGCTGTGCTCAGTATAGCTTATCTGGAAGGGTGCATTGTGCTCTGTTTTTTCCAGTAACCAGAAAGTGACTTCTTGCACCAAAGACCCTTACTATTCCTTACACACTGGGAAGCTGATCTTAAATTTACATAAATTACATTATTTCATTAATTCATTTTTATTTAATAGTCTGTGGACCACAAAAGATGGTTAAATAAAGCCAGTTTTTTGTCAGCAGGCTTGAATTTGCTATGTAAAGCCATACCTTCTGTGGAAGATTAAAAAGATAATTTGGAAGCTACTACTCTAGGTTCTTGCTATCAAGAAATCTAAGTGGGAGTTAAAGCAAAGCTTCCCTAAACATACTTGCAGAAGTATTCCTAGTTACTGGTTTCTTTTTGGTAGACACTTCATAGGTAATATAACAGCGTGTGTGTAGAGAGAGAGAGATGCAGAAGGAAGGAGAGAGTGAGAAAGAAAATATGAAAGTATGTATTTGTTAGCACAGAAGACTTCTGAAATCCATCAAAATACTTAAATAGTAAAGGAGACTGTAGGTAGAACTTCATGTGGATGGCGAGTGGATGAAGCAAGCTTTTTGCTTCTGTTAGCAGTAATCTTTTCTTTGGTTAGTAAGTTGCTAGTTTTATGAAGGTTGACACGTTACGGAATTAAGCATACTGAAGTCTACACTGTCCTATTCAAAGTTAAAAACATCTTTTCACTTTATCTTAAAGAGTTCAGGTAGAATATACATCAAAACAAAGTATTTGGGGCTAGTATTTTGGCCCTTGCTGTTTAAAGAAGAAATTCTGAATTCACAATACAGTTATCATTGCGCATGGCTTCTAGCTTGGCTGTAGGAGTCCTGCTGAGTTTATCCAGATCTCAGTCCTTATCTAATCTAACTGAGCTGGCAAATATTTGTTTCACGGGATCTAGATTCTATTCCGCTCTTCTGACAGTCTCAAATTTTTAGCAATGCTGACTTTGCACATTTCCCAAGAAAGGGTAAAGTTTTAAGATACTGCAATACAACTAGCATATACACCAGATCTAGCCAGATACAGTCCCTCAAGTACGTTTTTTTTGGTTCGTTGGTTGGTTACGGTTTTGTGGGTTTTGTTGTTTTTTTTTTTTTTTTTTTATTAAACTCTATCTAATACTTCTGTTTACTGATGACCTAGAAGGAGCTTCTGATAAAGACATTGTGTTGCCCCTGGAACCAGCTGCACATCTCAGCATGATCACATTTCATGAGAGCAGTAGACTCCTCAGGAGCCACTGATATCTCCTGCCTGTGAGATATTCCCAAACCTCTTTCCCTCTGCAAGATATGTGACTTGTGGCTCTCCAATAAAGACTTTTACAATGTGGTCCATAGGGTCATGAAAGTTAGTAGATGAACAGTGTATTGTTGATATATTTGCTTTGGGGGAAAGTTTATAGTAGTCCTGAAGATACAACATATCCCTTACTGTCCTACCAGTTGTCAGGCCTGTGTCAGGAAAATTGAATTGAGTTTATGCTTTGTAATAGCTGTGGACAGAAAATAATGCTTCTTGATAGCCTGAACTTTGTAGTCTTTGTCCCCTTTGCTTTATACCTGTGGTCACAAATAAGGTAACTCTTTTTTTACACATCTGATCAGATTAAATAGTTTGAATTTCCTTAAAAACAAAACAAAACTGAAAAACACATTTACCTAAAGAAAGTTACCTGTGACCTTGCGATTTTAAGAGCTTGGCATTTAGTGTCTTGCTTTTACTTATCCTGGAAGGAGATCTTCGTATTGAAATACATCCCTTCCTTGGACATCTGATTTATTAAAATAACAGTTCATTGTCATGTCAGGTCCTTTTCAAAGACCCTGCAAGCCTTTTTTTTTGGGGGGGGGGGGGAGGGGTGTTGAACTTTTGCTCAAATTGATTTTTGTTTCCTGTCATTTTTAAAACAGAAGATTTTTAAGGCAGCTTAACATAATGAATGCACTCTAAATCAGCAATGATAAATTGTCCTCTCTCAGTCCATTATCACCCTAGACCTTATACAGGAGACTAAGTGCTCTGGCAGTGCTCTTGCAGCATAGCTTGTGTAGCTTTCAATCTTGGAGTTTCTCTGCCTAGTGCTTTGTATGAATTAGGTGACTGTTCCTCATTGCATGTTTCTATCGGGGAGACCTTGTTTTGAGAAGTAGGGTAGCAAAGCTAAATCAGAGACCGTTGAAAAGAACTGGTGACTCTGTGAGAGTACTGGCTTTTAATCTGATCCACTATCAGTGATGTTTTTCTTTTAAGTATATCTTCTGTCCTTTCCCTAAAGCATACTCTGATTTTATTCCACAGGAATAAATATATTGGGGTTTGAAAAATCAACAGGTATAAGCAAATTCAAAAATTACTTCTTTCAGTACTTTCATCAAACTATCTTGCTTTTTTTGCAAAACAGTTGGAAAAAAATACTACATTCAGGGATCTCTCGTGAATTGCTCTTGATTATATATATTGAGAAGACCCTGAAGTGGTGTTTGTAAAATCAGGGCAGGCAAACTTCTTAGCTGTGTCATACTTCCATACCAAATCAGATTTGACATATGCTGCTGTACAAATGCAACTACGTGGTTCCAGGACAAGGTATGAGAGAGGCTTGTTTACTAAATATCCTGGAAGATACTCTATATCGCCTTTACTTTGATTTGCCAACATACATGAAACTACACCTTTTTATGTGGAAGTCCCATTCTGAGAACATGCTATTCGTTCTTAGTATGTACTGCTGTGTGCCTACTACTGGAAGTTAGCATTGTCAGCTAACTTTATCATCGTTGCAGTGATCTGTTTCCATGATAGAGAAATAGTTTTGCTCCGACAGGGCTGAAGATATCATCAGAGTATTCTCTTTCTGTATACTTCATGTTAACAGCATCTCTATTCTGTAGTTTAACTTGCTGTGTCCTATTATTTTCCATGTAGAGTTCCTATTATAGTCATGATAGTATTTATAACTTATGTTGATGTTTGGTCTTTTCTTGGAAGCCCTCAGTGAAGAAGGGAGGGGGAAAAAAGCCAGTCAGATCACAGGATAGAGGTGCTTGGAAGAGAACAGCAATACAGGACCAGAGTAAAGGGAAGACATAATGTGACAAGGTGGGATAGGGTTAATTGACAAATACAGTTGAATAGTGAACTGAGAATGAAGTTTTGTACACCTCTCTTTGGTTGTATGTAAAGTATGTGTAGTTATTCTTCTAGAAAAGTTGAAGGTAGGATCCTGCTCTGGATTGTCCTGTGGCGAATCTTTCTCTTGACTACATTCAGAAAGGCTGAAGGAAGGACAGGGAGGATTAATTTAGGCAAGCTGCCTGAAGAAAGCAAAGATTCCCTTCTACCTTCCCGTTTCAAGCAGGCTTTTTTGGGAGAGGGAGCAAAGAGAATATGGGTGCACAGACTGATTATGTTGTACCCAAGCTCTCTCTCTTGCACTACCCCGGCTGTCCACAACAGGAAGAGTATCATGTCCTCTTTTGCTTCTTGCAGAACTGTTTCAAATAGAAGTGCCTAAAACAAGGGCACCAACCCTCGACTGTACAGGAAGAGAAGGAAGCAAGAAATGAAGCTCTCTGCCTGTCCTCTTATGTAAGAGGAAATGTGAAGAACAGAGGGTCATGGTTGCTGTTCCTAAGATGATATTTACATAACAGCCTTAGGCAGCAGGTAGCAGAGGGAATTACAATAGTATTCTGAGTCCTTGCTTGAAGAACTATTTCAGTTTACCATGTTCCTTGCATCTTAGCACTAGGGATACGATACCAGTATCTCAGTAATTAGTACTGCCGGTTAAGGTGACTCGTCTTGCAGGGGTCATCGGTGCTGCTTGGACCAGAGTGCATTCATCATGTTAATGGGCATTGCCCATTGTGAGAAGAGTTAGGCAAATTATGGACCTTGGGTGAAAATCATCAGATAATATTTAAAGCCCTTTAGAGGAGGCAGTGCTTGTATACTATGCCACAAAAAAGTGCAGGGAAAATGAACAAAACCCATAGGCAAAAGAGGAAAACAGAAAGTGACAAGGATGTCAACAGCTGTGAGGTGGTCATATTTTACTCCCTGAGTTTATATTTTAACATCTTTATTATAGATCTCATGTTCTCCTTCTAATGCAAGTATACTGTCTTTCTATCATGCAGGATTTTTTGTTGTTGTTTTAATGGAATGTTTTAAAAGTCAAATTTTGATACAGTATGAAACGCTCTCACTTGTAGTTTGGTTAGCAATGATAGCTTGTAATGATTATTACTAGAAAACATGCACTATTTTCTTCTTAGACTGTATCTCCTTTTCTATTTCAAGAAAAATTAAACCACTTCTGGCATGCTACCGATACAAGTTGGTAGAGTGAGAGATTGCTTGTCTTTCAAGTTCTCAAACTTTCCTGAAGCTGATCATGATTGTCTTTGCCCTGTAGTAGCTGACTGTTACAGGAGTCGTTTTAGCAGACCAAGAAAATGTAATCTGGGCTGCTAGAAATCTGTGTGAAACTTTTGTATCCTGTATGTCTTTTCCTGTGAATTACAAAAACTCTGTTAGTTTATAAAAATGCTGGCAAACAAGCTTTCTGAACTTACCGTGATGCTGGTGGATGCTGCATTGTAATAAGAGTTCTGCATGGTGTTGTTCTCTTAGACACATCAGTGATGCTCTGTGGAGAAAGAGCAAAAGGAATTAGATTGTATAGAATTTTAAGCATTTAGAAAAACACCTGCGGTCTCTCAGGATGCAACAAGGAACGTGTGTACTAAAATAAAAAAAAATCATTTGAAAGCTAGTTAGGTTTTTTTTTTTCTTCCTAATTCTGTGTTGATTTGCAGCATCTTATACTTTGGTTTCAGGATAGCAATCTTAAATACTGCCCTATTCACTCCTGCTTGCTTGCTCCATTGCTTCGTGGGCAATGTGGGTTGGTAGGATATTTTTACAAGCTGGATCTATTCCCTTTACAGACTGTACTGACAGCACTGAGGGAGTGCTGGAGGGTGGAAGTGAGGGGGAAGGTTGGAGAGGGCAGCAATCATGATGTCAGAATAAATTACTATTGTGGAAGTTTGCTCAACAACACGTGACTATATTGTTTGAGGACTAAGATGTTTTCAAGGTGCTCAGCTTCAGCTGTGAAAGCTCATATTGCTACTTGTCTTTCAACTTCTGTGAAAATCACTGAAATTCAGCGCAAGTGTAGGAGCATTTAAAGTGAAAATTTGAAGTTCCTTTTTCCTTTCCCCTGTATTTGCAAGGCGATGACTTTTACCCCCTACTATGCCAGTAGTTTTGTGTTCACAGTAAAACGTGTGTGTTGAGGGCAGGAGGATGTCTCTTTTTCTTCCAGGAATAAGCATTCTTAGCTAAAATACCGTACCTGGAAGATTGGCTTCTTAGAGGATAATCAAGCCTTCAGTTAAATCCTGACATTCTTCATATGTCGTAGCAGAAGTATGAAGATATAGGCAACTGCAGCCTTTGGCTTGCCTTTCTCACCAGGGAGGCTGGCTTTCAGAGGTTTCTCAGTTTATCTGAGGCAGGGTGAATCTGGGCCCTGCTCAAGTGATGCTGAGCAGCAACGATTCCTTGTTAAATTTTGAGGAGGTCAGCACTGCACAAGTGGAACACACAAAATGGCCAAGTACAAATATATCCTAGTATTTTTGTATCTGCAAAGGCAAGTTCCAGAGAGGATACTGACTGGATGGTGAATTGACCTGGTGCAGCCAATTGCTTGTAGCTGTGTTGAACAGAAGGCAAAATTGGAAACTATTGCTACAGTAGTTTTTCAGTAAGATGGAATTTTCAATACCTGAGTTTTTCATTATGGATGTTGGTTAGGAGACATGGCTAGCAGGCCGCAGATGCACTTTCCTTTTTGATTTTGGTGTGAGGGGAAAAGTCATTTTTTATTCTTTAGATAACTCTTCTGCTTTATCCCTAGAAATTTCTGCGTATTTTAATGCCTTTCTTAGTTTTAGAAAGTTAGAAAGGTCGATGTTCTTACTTTATTGTCACTGCTTTCTTAAAGTTATTTTTTCAAAAATAAATAAGGCATTGCTTCATCTCAGAAGTTGATAATGCAAGTTGGTAGTCTAGCCTGGTGTGGGTCTAAAGCTGTTTCTCATGAGAGGTTAACAAAAACAAAAAAATTGTTAGTATTCAGGTTTGTCTGCGTGTCATATAGGTAGTTACCTTCAAAGCTAGTTAAGAAATATGTCTTTTGCTGAAAATTTCCTTGAACATCTGTTTGGATAGGTAGTCCTGTTAGGCAGTAGACCTTTTTTGTGATGTTGATACAAAGAGGTTTTCTTTTAACTGCTGGCATCTCCAAATAGCTTGGTTAGGGAATGAGTTTTCCATTATGTTTTATTTCCTAGTTTAAGAAAAAGTAACTTTTATGAGAGAGCAGAGGCAGTGAGTTTGACAGAGGGAATGGCTGAGCTAGGTTCCTTGCTTTTTCAGTCCTTTCTTGCCACCTATGTTAGTGTAAAATCCTTTGAAAATGGAAGGTACTCGTGCCAAGTGTTTTGAAAAGTTGGTTGAATGTCGTAGACTGAAAATGCTAACACGTCAGTGTTACAGTTTGTGTGAAAGAAAATTATCATTAGAAATGTTTAATCAAATTTGTGAAAGTTTGACCTAAGCATAGGAAAAGCAAGGACACAGTCTGCACCCAGAAATATGTGACAGCTAGTGATATGCCTTGGCATAAACTTGTTCTGCACTGGCCCTTAGGATGTAATGATCTCAGTACTAAAAAGCAAGATGTAATTTTTCTCTTCGGATGTTTGGAAATATTTTTTTTTCTGAAAATGAAACATCTACTGTAACACTTCCTGTATGATGTGTGTTTTGCCTCAGGTTCCCCATCACTGTTACTGTTGGTTCAAATCCATTAGTTTTCTCAGAGGAAAGTTTTTGATAGCCAGACTCTTGCAGCTATTGGGGTTTTAAAAGTATCACTTGTCATACGTACAGTGCTGCAGTGCTGCTTGTGCTCTCTCAACAATTTCCAGTTTATCCTCATTGCAGAATATGCAGAACTTACTCATACAGTGCCTGATTTCCTACCCGCTTTGGAAACCAGAACGTTAGGTTTGGGGGCTAGAGTACTGCCTTTTAGGGGTGTGCCTCTGAGTCAAATTTCTGCTGAAGTTTGGGGTAGAAATTGACTTTCTGCAGTGAGAACATGTGATAAATTAAACGGGTGCTGGTAGTCCTCAGGGCCTTCCGCTGTTGGTCGTGCTGTGGCCAGTGCCCAGGTAAGTATTCCACACCTTAGAGAAACGAAGTCAAAGCTGTTCATCTTATCTGTTTATTGTATGTGCTGTAGTTTCATCAAGACCTCTGGGAATATGTGCTGCATGTAAGAGGGTGTACAGGCAGAAACTCTAACATAGTTTCACACATATGCATTAATTTGAATGACTAGAGTCGAATTAAGCTCCACCCAATATGCGCTAGTCGTGTGTGCTTTGAACTCCCGTATGTATTTTTTATGTACTTTTTATTAGTAAATTTAAAACTTTTAAAGCATATATGAACATTGCTATAGCATCTCTAAGCGTTGGTAAACGTTTTAGCAAGGCCTTCTTGTAAAAAATGGTATCTTTTTTCTAGGTTTAAAGTTACTTAACAGTGCTCAGTTGACTTTTCCTGTTTCCTCCTTGTGCTGGTATAGTATTGTGGTATGAGAAAGCTTAGTAAGACCTGGTGGTGCTAGAGCCTTTAAATTTTACTATTCTGTTTTTTCTTTATTCTAAGTATGAATTAGGTGTTAGAATAAAGTATGAATTAGGTGTTAGTCTATGGTACTGATCCTGAATTGTACTTTGTATATGGTATCGTTAGGCCAGCCCTAAATCAGTGGTGGTGAACCTTACTCTTTGCTCTTTCTTCTCGTTTTTTGTAATTTCCTATGTTCTTCTCTCCTATCCCTCATGCTTTTAGCTACAGACTTTTATTTTAAATAATCTTAGGTTTATTAATAGGAGGGTTGAATACTGACTTTGTAAAGTTTACTCTAACTTAACGGATGTTACTGTCAGTTGATATGCAGTCTGGTTGTATTCCCCTGCTCACGTCTAGATCAGGTCAATTTATTGTGAGAAGCAGGAGTGATGATAAGATAGGTGACTCTTATTCTGCTGACCCTGCCAGTAAGCCTAGTGGGGAATCCATTCCCGGACTGCTATTGTTGAGGGTGATGTTGGCAAGATAAGGAGTTTGTCTGTTTTGTTGAGCACTGATATGATCCACATCTGTGGAGCGGTTGATATTAGTGGAGCGCGTGGATGGTAACTAGTTGATCTCTTCATAAAGAAGAGATTTTTTTACATCTAATTCCAGAACAATTAGTAATCTATTTGACTATTTTTTTCTTAAAATTTTTTCTTATTGTTTTTGAACTCGCCATTTAATTCCTATCTTGAATAACCTCAAAATGGTAAAATTCCCCATCAACTGTGTCTCTTGTTGATCTGATTTTTTGCTTATTTATCTAAATGAAGTAGAAATCTTTTTTTAATAATAAACCATCTTGAGTTTATTTAAGTATCAGGTTCCCCTTCCCACCCCATCCTCTCTCAGAAAAGAGATGCTTTGTTTTGGTTGCCTTTGGCTGTGTATGTACTTGATCCTATGCACAGCAGTACATTAACATGTGTGAAATATTTTGCTTCTCTATGGAAAGCTACCCTAATCATTGCAATCCTTGTGGCTCAGTGTTTTGTTGTACATTTCTTAGGGCAATAACATGGATGAGCAAAACCAAGTATGGCAACTTGGGCAAGCCTAGTCTTGCATGAAAGGGTTTGATTCCCTTTCCCTTCACCAAGGCTTTGTAGGATTTACGTGTTTTTGGTGGCATTTTGTCACTGGAATTTGTCTAGCCAGTATTTACAAGTGTCTCAAGGTTTCTCCTCACTGAATTTTCTTACCTCGTTCTCTTCATTTATACTTAGTGCTGCCTTCCACAGTCCCCATGGCATTTACCTATGGCACTTTGGTAGGCTGAGAAACGCTATTATTTTATAATGTTCTGATTTAACCAGCATTAAAAGTAAGGTAACGTTTGTATACAAGAATACTATTATATTTAAAATCTCTTCAGTAAATCGTGACGGATATTACCCTTAATTTCTGGTAAAGAGTTTAAATTCCAGTCATTCTGCAGTGGGTGCCTCACTCTCCTTTGCAAGTCAGGTTAATATATTAGTATTGTAATATATTAATATGTTAGTGCTCAGCGTCATGCCTGAAGTAAGCCCTTGATAACTGAAATGGGAAGTTTGGGAGTTTGTTGATCTCCTTCTTCTTCTCAGCAAGTGTGAGGAAATCCACCAGTAGTGTGTTTCTCCATATCCCCCACCTCAGAACAAGGAAGCATCACCATGGTTTGTTTCTTTCTCTTTCTATCTTCTTTCAAAATCAAAAGATGCAGAGAACTAATTGAAGTGCTGTCTATAGGAGTCAGTCTGTGGATAGCTTCTTTCCTTTCTCCCGCACCAGTCCAGTTTCACTGATGTTAGCAACAGCAGAAAAAGTAGTGCTTTGGCTTTGTTGTCAAGTAAGTGCATTCTAGGGCAGAGGATGATCAATTAGCCACCTCTCCCCTCCCACCCCGATGATTTGTGCAGGCAGTGATAGCATAGATTTTGATGCCACCTTTTTGGGTTTCTTGTTTGGGATTTTGGCATTTTCTTTCTTCTTCTTTTTTTTAATGTTTGCAGTTCAAGTGAATATAACTTGAAATTATTTTGCTCTGAATTCTCATTCTTGACTGACTTAATCCACTGCATCCATTTGTATGTTTCCTGTATGTTTGGACTAAGTTAACCATTGATTTTGGGTGAAGTTAAAGTCTTTCTGCTGTGACAGAAATATGCTGCTATATATTTTTTTTGTTGTTATGTTAGCTATTTTGTAATATCCTGCTATCTTCTAATTGCAGCCGATCAGATGATGATTCTGGGTCAGCATCGGGTTCTGGATCTGGTTCAAGCTCTGGAAGCAGTAGTGATGGAAGTAGCAGCCAGTCAGGTAGCAGTGACTCTGACTCTGGGTCAGAGTCAGGCAGTCAATCAGAGTCAGAGTCTGACACATCTAGAGAGAAGAAACAAGTTCAAGCTAAGCCACCAAAAGTTGATGGATCTGAGGTAAAACGAAACATATAAATGAACACTTGTGGGGGGAAAAAATCACTGTGCAGTTAGTTTCAAGAGCAGTTTTCATTAAAGAAAAGAATAAAGAGGATGAGGTAATCAAAACATTGTTATTAAAATTTAACTTGGGAGGGTTAGTGAAAGCACGTGCTTAGCTGTCATAACATTTTGTTATGGGCCAAGTTTTTCATAGATGAGTACTTGTCTTGATGCTCTTAAATTCTTGCATTTATAGGCATTCATGATTAAGTACCTACCTAAAATGTTAATCGTCAAAAGCACCTATTTACTTACTGCTCATTTCTGAAGATGAAGCCACGTCATCCTGTTATTTCTAACATTTAATTTTTGAAGTTATCTCTCTAAAACTTGTTTTCCTCTTATTAGCAATAAATGGCTTTATGAAAATTGTAAGTTTACATACAGGTGACTTTCTGCATGACAGAAGTCTGCTAAATTTAGGAAAAAACTACTGTTTAGAAATCCTCTTGAATCCAGTGGATCAAAATTACCTGAACTCTCCTCTGTTTCTCTGTGTAATATGGGCTTTATTTGGATGATAGAACATGTATAAATTAAAGGTATTAAAATACTCGTTACCATAAGATCCAGCCTGTTAGGAATGCTCTTTTGTATTTTTGTTCATGTACTTCACTATTCCCACATGAAGCAAAACTACTGGAAGATTATGTCAACTGAGTGGCCTGAAAGGATTTGTCTGGACCAATTTAACAATTTACTTTAAAAATATTTTACTGTAATAATACAGAGACCTGCACAACTATTGTTTACAGTAAAAATTGTGCTGGCGATTCTTACGTAGTGTTCTGCTTTGTAGAAATCTTACTGCTTGAAATTGCTGTCTGTTATTATTAATGCATACGGTATTTTATGATGAATTTTTATTATTGATAAAATTGAGATCAGTCTCACTAGTGATGCTGCTTATGTTAAGAAATGTAAGTATGTGGTAAACTTTAAAGTTTCAGTATTTTGAAATGACTCTCTGTCTGAATTCTGATTCAGTTTTGGAAGTCCAGTCCAAGTATACTTGCTGTGCAGAGATCAGCAGTGCTCAAGAAGCAGCAGCAACAGCAACAAAAGGCACCTTCATCAGACAGTGGTTCAGAAGAGGTAAATTAGTTTTTTAAAATGTGAACATAAGTGTCTCATTGCCCCATATGCTGGAATAAAATAATGTAGAGCCAAATTGTATTCTCTAAGTGTGTGTAAAAGTCTGGTTTTAGTCTATAAAAGTAATATACAAATAGCGGACAGGCTTATGAGGAAACGTAAAAATATCTTCAGTTGCATGTTTCCAGCTGAGTTATGCCAAATTTGTAGCAGCCTAGGTTATTTGGTGTTTTTAGCTAGGTAATCTGATGTATGGACAAAATTTTCAGGTTATGTAGTACAGACTTTCATTGTGTTTTTGGCTTCTGTGTTTCATAAATACAGTTAAAAATGCTAAAAGACTTCTCAGCTATTGTTTTTGTATACAGGCAGCTGCTGTAGTTGTCAAAAAATACTGCATGCAGTAGAAAACTGCATTTTTGCAAATTTCATAACAATTATTACAAAAGAAATCTTGTATTTTAAGAACTATACCTCGATAGATATTTTAAAATCTAAATCATGGAGTAAACAAGTGTCGACCTTGTGCAGTCGGAACATTTTCCTAAGGACACTAGTGACTGTGAAATGGAATTTATGTATAAAGCAGGCATTTCATATCTCCTTCATTATAAAAATGAAGCACTGTGGTCACAAATCTTTACTCGTCGTTCCAGATTTCTCTTTTGGTATGGTTTAGCTGTTCGTTGTTAAAACAAAGGACCCAGTCATATATCGTTAAAATATTAATTTGAAGCTATTGCTAAGAATTCTTTTTTCAACCGCTGTTTTTCAGAATAAGAACAATCTAATCCTAATCCTTGTGAGATTGGTTTTAAGAAAATCTAGTTTTAAGACGGTTCATCAATTTCTTTTCTTGTTGACTGGAAAGAGAAGAAACCTACATACTCTTCTCAAACTTTTCTTAAACTGGTGCTTAAATGTGAGAGAATATGAAAGGTGACAGAGCTCTGAAATGGCAGGAGATATTTATTAGGCTTTCGGTAGAATTTCATCTCGATTTATTAACTTGCAGCAAATTAAACCATGACTATATTTTACCTAGGCACATTGATTATTTTTAAGTCAGGTTTTTGGTGGTGGTTTCTAAAATTCTGCTGACATGATATATTCATAGATAGATAAATACAACAAAATCACCAATCCTCCTCTTGTTCGGTATCATTAGGTACACTGAGGGGGATGAAGAGGATAAAACATGAAGAACATGATTCCAATGTGAAAGTGGGAGATGAATTATCTTTTAAATACTAAAAATACTTGATTCTTTTTGTGATAATGAATCGTGTATATTATTCTTCATCTGCAGGACTCATCTAGCAGTGAAGATTCTGCAGATGACTCATCCAGTGAAACCAAGAAGAAAAAACATAAAGAGTAAGATGTTTTCATAAACAATATCCCATCATATTTTGTCATGGTGGTGTATGCTCATAATTACCCGTGCTTCATTTCTCCACACTTGACATACTAAATTCCCTTTTTAATTCATCTTTATCTTGTCCTTCTCAGTTTTGATTGATGCTTTGGAATACTTTTAAAGTAAAAAGTCTGAAAGAAACATATACATCATACCTATTTTCTGAGCAAAAGAGCCTGTGTTACCTACAGGCTTACTCAAAAACATTTTTCAGCCCTTTTATGTTAAAAATATTCTTAGGTGCAGCATATTTTTGTGCTGAGGGTCCTCCCTAAAAATCATTGAAGAAATAGGATACTACTTCAGCAGGTTGTCTGAGATCACATTTAAGTTGGAATCCCATAGGTTATGCCAAATCCTTTTTGATTTTTCTCTGAACTGTTTAGAATTTATTACATGTCTGACAGTAACTGGCTTTATTGACTACTCAAGGAAGTTTAATTGAAATTAAGCTGTTCTTAAGCTGTAGATATAGAAGTTTGTGAAAAGGATTATACCTTGTCCTCATGACAATGAGAGGAGAATAGACTCTGACCTATGTTTTTATGAATGGTATATAGCAGTTGAATGTACTCTCCTACCTTTTCTCCCAATTAATGAGTCATCTCAGTATTCAGGGTTGCCAGTGTAACGTCTTTGAGAAGCATTACTAGAAACCAGTAACCGAATAACCTCATATACTCAGTACTTGAATTTTGTTTTGACTATTTTGAACGAGCATGTTGGCAGTTATTGTCCGATACGCAGATGAGAGATTTCTTGTTTAATAATGTGGCACAGGATCAAGCCCTAGAAGGTGATGTTTTTTATTTGTTGTCTCTATCACCAAATAAATGCAGATTTTGGATTTGCATTTTTTTTAACTTACTGCATGCATAAAAAGGCTTTTAATAATACAAATGATGCTGTAGCGTTGGTCAGTGTATGTGTGTGCCTTGGAACGATGGAAACGTAATTTCTTCCAGGACCGATGCATGTTTAAGTTGCGGGGAGAGAGGATGTCAAAGCACTGATTCCTAAGCTTCCTGATCTGATATTTAATGCAGAGGTCTTTGAGTGATAATCCACCTCTGAAAAACGTTAGTACTGTTCCAGGGCCTTGATCAAGGAGCCATAAACCTGATGATAAATGGTAGTATAAAGATTTAGCAACCTTTCAAGAACATATGCCAGACCTTCTCCCCCCACCCTGCCCCGCTTTGATCACAAAGCTATTAAGATTAAATTTGCCTGTACAAACTAATTTGCCTGTACAAACTCGGAATCCAAAGCAAGATGCTGTTGATTGGGGGGTACATCTTTCCTGTTGCAAAGTAGAAGATCTCAGCTAAGCAGGAGTAAGGAGGTACTGCCTCTCAAGAGTCACAAGCTGTTTGCTTGTAGTATCTTGCCTGTTTGTGAAGCACCGATTTGAGAACTCAGTGGGAGCTCTTAGGAGCCAAATGCCTCTCACAAATTGCTGCAGTTCTAGTCTTTCTGGATGCTTCTCAAATGTGCTTCTGCATTATTCTTTGTTCCTGTGGCAAAGTTGCTGATTCTTCACACGAGGCACAGGGGAACATAGCTATTAGAGAATATTGGACTCTGTGTCCTAATAATGTTACAGTGTTTTTATGATTTGAGCATGGATAAGCTACAGTAAATGTGGGTCTTTCCAGCTAAAGTCTTGCGAAGTACTTGGGTTTTTTAATATCAGTCTTTCTTTAACATATTAATTCACTTCTGTAATTCATAGGCAAATTCAAATTTTTGTAATTTATATCTTTAACATATTAATTCACTTCTGTAATTCATAGGCAAATTCAAATTTTTGTAATTTATGTAAACATTCAGATCTTTGTTTTGGAGTTTTTCTTTTTAAATCTACCTCTTGATAATAGAAAACTTGGCCCAGAGGTGTTGACTTTAGGTATTTTGACTTGTTTATTATCTGTTCATGATAATTTTCTGTCCTTTCAGTTGATGCTGAAATAACTGTTAGAGGATTTCTGTTTCTGTTAAGAAGGTTGAGATTACAGCAGCAAACATGTAGATGAATACTTTGAGTAATGTGAGTTACTGTTTTGTCTTTCAATATGTACAGTGAAGACTGGCAAATGTCTGGGTCAGGGTCAGTATCAGGAACTGGCTCCGACTCTGAATCAGAGGAAGATAGAGAGAAAAGCAGTTGTGAAGAGAGTGAATCTGACTATGAGCCAAAAAACAAGGTCAAAAGCCGGAAACCTCCAAGCAGGTAAGAAGTCTTGCATTTTGCATGGTCTGGTGCTGTTTCTAATTAATAATCTGTGCACTGTACACTATACATACAAATGAAAATGTAAATATTTATTACAGAAATTGGAGAATTTTTTTAAGCTACAAAAGATGTCATCGTATCAGTGCTTTGTAGTGAATGCCTCTTTCCTGTGGGCTGTAACTGAAAGTGGCATAACTGAACAGTCATGAAATAAACATATTCAGAAACAAATACAGATGATTTGTCGTTTTCCGTGTTGAAACCCCATTGTTTTGTCATATCTTATTGTCTTAAGAATTAAGCCAAAAAGCGGCAAAAAGAGTACAGGACAGAAAAAGAGGCAGCTCGATTCATCCGACGATGACGACGACGACGACGACGAGGACGATGATGATTATGATAAGAGAGGATCTCGTCGCCAGGCAACAGTCAATGTTAGTTACAAAGAAGCTGAAGAAACTAAGACAGATTCTGATGACTTGCTGGAAGTCTGTGGAGAAGATGTCCCACAACCTGAAGAAGATGAATTTGAAACTATAGAGAAGTTTATGGACAGTCGAATCGGCCGAAAAGGAGGTATTTTTTTTTTTTTATCGGTGTTCTTAAGATGCTGAAGTGAGTTGTGTTACAGCTTCAGCAATTGTTCTCAGCTGTAGGTCACCCATGATGTTTGTAAACAGTAATTTTAAAAATACCAGAAAGTCATCTTGTATTGTTTTTCACCCTGAAAAGGAGGCTCATTAAATAAAGTCCCTTTTCAAGCCTTATAAAGTAAAGCATAGCACTTATGTAACTGAGTAATGCAAAAAGAAATTAGATAAGTGGAAAATAGCTCCATATTGCATAAATGCATACCATGTTTTCACAGCACTGTCTGTACGCTTTCTGATACCTGATAGGTATACATTGTATACATTGGGAGGGGAGAAAGTAGACTTGGTAGGACAGCTAAGCAGTAATCTGAACTCTGAAGGATGGTGTTGGGAAGGCTGAACCATTGAGATTGTGGTTTCAGTTATTCCTGTGCAAATTGTCTGAATACATTGCAAAGTGTGTCTAAGGTTTCGGTGGCATGCTTGCAGGTGAACTTCTACAAGTGTTGCTGTGAATGATGGTAAGGGTGTCATATTTCCCCCAGCAGATAGGTTGCAGTGTCCCGCAGTTCTCTGTGTGTGTTTTGGCCTGTAAATTAGTGTTCTATCTATAGAAAATTTGGGCCCCTTACACTTCAGAGCTACCTTTTTCTGTTAATTATAACCAGTGTCTAGAGTTTCTGACCCATCTTGGAGCTTGCATTGTCTTTTCTCAACTCTCTTCTCCTGTGCTGTCCTGAATTCCAGTCTATTCTCAAGTCTTTTACTCCAACACGCAGTGTGAACACCACTGTGTTCAAAGCCTTTTGGACTATGCTTGTTATATTTTGCTTGTTCAGATGTTGTCGCTGTTTGTGCTGTCCTTTGTTGTTGTCACTCTCTGTCATATCTGGCCCCTGCGGCTGGCTGAGTCCCATTCCTTGCCTGACCCTCCTTACAGAAATGAGCCTGTTACCTGATGCTAGTACGCTTCAACTGGGACGCAGACTGTATTTAATTAAAAATTTCCTTAGATAAGGTTCCAAGGGCAGGAAAAGAAAATGCAGTAATATATGTCTAGGAAGAAATATAGGATCCCTAATAGCAGGTTATTGATGTCTCAGACCTGACCAAGCATAACGTCAGACGTCTAATATATGTTCAGAGATGAGAAGGATATAGTAGGGAAGACAGCAAGTAATGTTACTGGAGCATTCCCTAGGGATCAGTAGGGAAACTAGGAATACTAGGAAAATTCTAGTAAGAAAAGATGAGATATTACAGGTTAGATGCAGAGGATTTTTGGTTGCTTTTTTGATTTTCTGTTGACTTCTTGTGCATGTGTTAACATATCTATATCGTAATTGCTCAAATAAGAGTGATTACCTGAGAGCTGTAGATATAATTTATTTAAAAGCATCACTGATTGCTTTCTACAGCATAATTCTTATTGGTTAATTTATGGCAGTGCACACTTAATTAAGGTTTATGGTATGGTTTCCTTCTCAGCCACTGGTGCTGCAACCACTATCTATGCAGTTGAGGCAGATGGTGATCCAAATGCTGGGTTCGAAAAGTCAAAGGAGCCAGGAGAAGTACAATATCTTATTAAATGGAAAGGCTGGTCCCACATCCATAATACTTGGGAAACTGAGGAGACTTTGAAGCAACAAAATGTTAAAGGAATGAAGAAACTGGACAATTATAAGAAAAAGGATCAGGAAACAAAACGATGGTGAATATTTTTATAACTGCTTCCATGTTACATATTTTTATAGCAATATAGATGTGTTATTGTGTTTCTGTGAGATCTGTTGCTACTTTGTGAGGGCATGATTCAAGACAAAAACTTTAAAAAAAAAAAAGTTTGAGGCCTCCCTAACACCTTACAATCCTGTAAGATTCTGAGCATGCTGACTCTTTTGTTGAGCAGGTGACGCATCATGTAAAATTGGATCTTTAAGCAGGCGGCTTCTGCTCCTGAATTTTAGTATGTCTGTTATAAATGAAGTTTGCACAAGATGGGTGGGTTTGTTTTGTTTTTAAGTCTTACCTCTTTTACTAGTTTTGTAGTTATACTTTGATCAGAGTGCTTCAGGAATCAGTGCAGAGATTATTTTGCTAAGTGTTTAGTTTTCTTGGCTCAAACTTCTCTCAAAGCCTCAGAGCTAAGAACTGTAGAAATCTGTACATTTTAATGCCACTTGTTTGATGTTCAATGTCATTAGTATTTTAATATCGTCTACAAACACTGGTGGGATTTTTAGGGAATCTTACTCATAAAATGCATTCTTAGAGTGAGCCATCCCTGATGTTGTTCCGTGAAAGTATCCTGTGAAGTACCCTGCACACGGTTGAGAATAGATCCTCTTGATTTATCTGCATGACAAGTGCAAGCTGTAGTGTCGTCTTCATACGCTTCCTCAGTCGTTAGCGATGAGGCACCTAGGCCAGATGGAACGCTTCTCTAGCGAGATTTTGAGTTGTAGTCCCTTCAAAGAAGCTCTCTGAGCAGCATTCCTGTGATGCTTACATTCAGAGCTTTAGAGTTACCGAATTTTCTTAGTTTTAGAACTGCACAGTGTAATAAGCCCTGTAAATAAATTCCTATTTCAGGCTGAAAAATGCTTCTCCAGAAGATGTGGAATATTATAACTGCCAGCAGGAACTTACAGATGATCTACATAAACAATATCAAATAGTGGAAAGAATAATTGGTACGTAACAAACTTGCAGACAGAAAATAGTGTTGAGCATATTACATGCTTATTGCTTGTATATTGCATTTGTAGTTAAGAAATTTAGAGTATTGATGTGACCAATGTTTTAATGCAAAACAAAACTTCTGATAAAAGGTTTATTCTACTTTCTTTGTTGTTAAACTAGTTTAAATTGTCTTGTTTAAAATGAGCGTTTTCTTAAAATACAGAAAGAGAATACTGAACTGATATTTCTGATGCGTTTCTGCAGCTCATTCAAATCAGAAATCAGCAGCTGGTTATCCAGATTACTATTGCAAATGGCAGGGTCTGCCTTACTCAGAATGCAGCTGGGAAGATGGTGCTCTCATTGCTAAAAAATTTCAGGCACGCATTGACGAGTATTTTAGCAGAAATCAATCCAAGACCACTCCCTTTAAGGACTGCAAGGTAAGCGTGTAATTGCAATGGGTTTATAATCAATTGTGATAGTAAGTGTTGTGCATCTGGAAATAACATGGAAATAACATATTACATAATATTTTTATGTTATTCAGAATAATAATAATGGGATATGTATACATATGTGTGTATAGAGGAGAGAGAGAGAGAGAGAGAGCGCGAGCGAGCAAGTATCACTGCTGAGAATAGCTTTTTGTTTATGTTTGTCCCCTGCTCTTTTTACTGGCATTCATAGATGAGTTTAGTTTCATTTGTTTTGAAAGTAACCTTTGTGAATGTGTTAATGTCTTTCCTGTTGTGAAATTTAGATCAGCAATCAAAATAATTTCAGGTGTTGCTGTATGGCCTAGTTGTCTGTGATGGATAAAGACTAGGTATGGTGACCCAACACATTTCTAACGCTATGTTGCTTCAACAGGAAAACATTTTGGTAGCTTCTGTTAGTCCTGTTAGAGGACTGATGTATAATTTCCTTCTGACAGGTTCTAAAACAGAGGCCAAGGTTTGTTGCGCTAAAGAAGCAACCGTCTTATATTGGAGGGCATGAAAGTTTAGAATTAAGAGACTATCAGTTAAATGGACTGAACTGGCTTGCTCATTCATGGTGCAAGTAAGTATAGTCTGAAATGAATTTTTCTTTGTTTGTAAATTGTAAGATGTGATGGTAAGTCATCTGTTAAAAGAAAGCAAACTTCTGAAAGGTCAACATTATTTTTATAATTTTAAAGTAGATATGCAAGGAACATGTGCAAGCTTTTTGTTAAACACACTTGAAAAATAAGTAGTATGCTAAAAATTATGTGATTTTTGAAATTGTTTCTAACTGTATCTAAATAGACTTCTTGGAGATTTACAGTTGCAAAATCTTCAGAATTTGCATGAGTGTTTTTATGCTCAAAAAATAATAATCTCTTCTTGTCCATTTTTCTCTGCATTTTTCAGAGGGAATAGTTGTATTCTTGCGGATGAAATGGGTTTGGGTAAAACAATACAAACGATTTCTTTTCTGAACTACCTATTTCATGAACATCAACTATATGGACCTTTCTTGCTCGTCGTGCCACTTTCCACCTTGACATCTTGGCAAAGAGAGATTCAGACTTGGGCTCCTCAGATGAATGCTGTGGTTTACTTAGGAGATATAACTAGCAGAAATATGGTGAGTATTTCTTTGTATCATTGAAAAAGCTTAGCAGTAAACAAGACTTATTTCATGCTCTTGTCTTCTGTTACTCTCCAGTATTTTGGTTAGGAATGAGCAAATACTGTATGTCTTTAGAAAGCAAAGTGTGAGCTTAGATTTTGATCTGATGTAAACATGTGAAAAATTTCCTTCCTACTAATTAATAAAAACGATTAAAAATGCAAATTTGAGCTTGAGAATAAATTGTCTTTTGCCATGGGATTATTTAGGTGCTTGAAAAGGTAAGCCAATCATGATCTTAATTTGTGAAGGAGTAGTGTAAGTAATCTTATCCATTAAAGTTAAAAAAAAAAAAAAAGTTTTACAGAAACTTTTTGCCGT
The DNA here is from genome assembly GCF_040807025.1 of Struthio camelus. Lineage (NCBI taxonomy): Eukaryota > Metazoa > Chordata > Aves > Struthioniformes > Struthionidae > Struthio > Struthio camelus. Next base: position 51,871,680 of record NC_090982.1, read on the forward strand.
TTCTTCATAAGTTTAAAAAAACATCCTGGGATCCTTAGAGAGCTTGAACTTGCAGTCTTGCATATGTTAGCGTGCTGTGCTTCTGTTTGGTGATCAAATTCTTGTATGTCAGTAAACAATTACATTGCTGTAGTGCTTGAAATCATCCCAATCAATAAGACTATTTTTCTGTAGCTTACAGTTCACTTAATTCTCTTTGTAGATAAGAACTCATGAATGGATGCATCCACAGACCAAGCGATTAAAATTTAATATACTTCTAACAACTTATGAAATCTTGCTGAAAGATAAGGTAATCACGCTTATTTCTTCAGGGAGATACAGTCACTTGTCCAGTGCAGAACTCCTTTAAGGTTACACATAGTTGGGTTCTGGATCTCTAAATGGATGGGGAATTTGACAGCTTTGCTTTTGAAAGTAGAACAGTATAGTTTTCTTCAAGTACTTTTAGATTTTTCTGTATATATGATGAGGCTTTATGCCTTTTTTTTTTTCCCTCCTCATTGAATGGGTGACACTTCTTTTTTTTTCTTCAGTTTGTTTGAGCTTCTCATTACTGTAGTAATCAATTTCCACCTTGAAGCACTCTCCTTCCTTATAGACCATCATCAAGGAACTGAAAAAACAAATCAGCCCACCACCCCTGACATCTGTGATTCAGAACTCTTGAAATCCCGTATGTTTTTCCTTTGTATGGTAGTTTCCATGATGGTCACACACAGTTATCATTAAATCTGCCAACAGCATATCAAAATTTTTATGGAGAGCCAATGAGCAGAACGTTTTTACTTCATTTGTTTCTATTGAAACAAATTCATTTTGCTCTATTGACCTATTGTTCTATTCTAAATCTTCATTTTGTTCTATTGACCTCTTGAAGGAGGTCAATAGTAATTTCTTTCTGTTAACGTGAAAATTAATATAGATCAGATTTTTGGCCTTTTCTTTCCTTTTACACTTAGCATATATTTCCTTGGGATGCTTGCATAGCCTTTTGTTGAATCCAAAACATTTAGGTGTCTGGATGCATAGGTGTCCATGTTTTGTTAAAGTAAAGTGATGGTATTTGTAGCCTGGTATTAAAATGTGAGAAACTGCATAATAGGCTTATTAATATAACGTTTTCTCTCCCCCCTCCTCACCTCTGTTTCTTTAAGTCGTTCCTTGGTGGTCTGAATTGGGCATTTATAGGAGTTGACGAAGCTCATCGTTTAAAAAATGACGATTCCCTTCTGTACAAGACTTTAATAGACTTTAAGTCTAACCATCGTCTTCTTATTACTGGAACTCCTCTGCAAAACTCCCTCAAGGAGCTTTGGTCTTTGCTTCACTTCATCATGCCAGAAAAGTAAGAGTTTTACATGATCTGTGTTAATTTTTTCGAAGCTTCTTACTATGGAATATTGTAGCGATTGGGAGAATCACATAAAACAGTTTAAATATTTTGTATAAAGCAGACATGCACATTTTTCATGCTACTGTTGATAAATAATTCTGGTGGCGGTTGTTACTTTTTTCTGTTTTACTGATCCGCAAAAAAGATGGATTGATGTATGGATCAGAATCCTGAAAAAATATTTTATCCTAGTCTAAAAGGGAAACCTGGTGGATTTACTTTGGGGAGATAGCATGGAGCTGCAGATACCGTCTTTTCTCTTTAGTACCGTTAATGAAAACAAGTTTGTACCAAGATGCCCGATACCCATTAGTTCAATCACATAGCTAGTTTGCCCATGTGGTTTACCTACAGTAAGTGTACTGTGTTGACCTTATGTTGTATTGACTTCTGTTTATGTCTAGGATAAATGAGAACTCTAGGCACGCGTTCTTATCAGATACCTTGTAAATGCAAAGCACTATAGCTCCAATTAGTTTGGGAGCTATACTTTGCATTGACTTCTTCAGAACCTTACAAGCACAGCCAATAAAGTTGTTGTCTAGCGCCCATTCTTCATCTGATCACAAAGTTCATTCTCTTAGTCTGTTAGCATATATCAGAGGGTATTCACCTTTCAGCATACAAACTGCAAAAAAGTATGCAAAGTGGTCTGTTTTCATGCGTTTTCTTCCAGCCATACAACTATTTTTCAGGTGGCTCTTGATAAATAGGATTTCTGCAACCATCTGTTAGGGTTTCCTTGCAGATGAGGTAAAATGTTTAGTTTCCAGTGGGGAAATTAAAATTCAGTAGTTTAGTTCTAATTCTGCAAAAGTGTTTGGAGACTTCCATTCTTCTATTTACAGAGAAGAAGGTACTTGGAATTTCTTGTGCGATGAAAATTAAACCAAGGGAGTAGGGAAGAAGTCCATATGTGTACACGCATGTGTGGTATATTTATGGGCTTTGTGTGTTTGTATTCTAGTTCTTCTTGACTACCGCTTCTTCAGGTCATTCACAGTACATCACTATTTTTGTAGTGATTTTCATAGTGACTTATTCTCTCATGTTGAAGGTTTTCTTCCTGGGAAGATTTTGAAGAGGAGCATGGCAAAGGGAGAGAGTTTGGTTATGCAAGTCTTCACAAAGAACTTGAACCATTTCTACTGAGAAGAGTTAAAAAAGATGTAGAAAAGTCTTTACCTGCTAAGGTTGAACAAATTTTGAGGATGGAAATGAGTGCATTGCAAAAGCAATATTACAAGTAAGAAATGACACTTTTAAAATCCTACTTTTTAAAGTAATATATCTACCTGCAAATAACTGAAGTTTCATAGTTTTTTGTGATGCAATTGAGCTTGAAGCAAAAAAAGTAAAAACCTAGTATCTTTCAGGATTTTAGCACAGTGAAATTCCGTGGAGCAAAGGCTTAAGAATTACACTGGTCTAACCTCTGTTCATTTAGCTTCTATTGTATGGCGTATTTGTATGGTTTTTTTGTCAGGAGCTGCTTTTTGTCTTCAGTTTGATTCTGCTTTGAGAGCCTGCATGTATCTCAATTCCACAAAGGATTAGAAATTATTTACACTGTACATTCTATATCATAGGTGGATTTTAACAAGGAATTACAAAGCTCTGAGTAAAGGTTCAAAAGGCAGTACCTCAGGCTTTTTGAACATCATGATGGAACTCAAGAAGTGTTGTAACCATTGCTACCTCATTAAACCACCAGATGATAATGAATTCTATAATAAACAGGAGGCCTTACAGGTAATACCGCTTTGTTTTTTAATTTAAAAAAAGAAAGTAAGTTCTGTTTTACATCTGTAATATGTATGCAGTAATTTTATACTGTGGAAGCAATTTATTTGTTCTTATTAAAGTATATTAAGTAAAAACAAGATCTCTATAAAATGTGCATCCTGGGTTTTGCAAGTTAAGTAAATTAATTTTTGTTTCTGAATTAGAACTGAATAATAGACCATTACTAAATAAAATATCCCTGATTTTGATTATAATCAAAACAAAAAGGAAATAGTTTGAAATAGGCTGTATATTTTCAGACAAAATAAACTTAAGACCTAGATCTATTTAAACCTTGTTTAAAAAAAATAGTTAAACTGGTAACTGTGATATAAATACAAATGCATGGACTGGTAGTGGTACATCAACAATCCATGTGATAGCTCAAAGTGATCTGCAGAATGTTTTTAAGGTGTTGGTTGGTTGGTTGGTTGGTTTTTCTTTTTTTCTTTTCTTTTTTTTTTTTTTTTTTTAATAATGAAGCACTGTTCTCCGTATGCCTCCAAACAGCCAAAATGAAAGGAAATAAAAAGTGACAAACATCCAAAACAGTCTGATTTTTGCTGTTACTGTTATAAATGAAAACTGTAGCATCACTGCTAAGGATGGTCTGTGATTTTGTGTGTGTGTGTAGGTTAACTAATCTTTGTACTGTATCTGTTGAGAATCATTTGATGCAGTTTATACCACCATGAAAGTTTGTAAAGTTTTTTTTTTTTTCTGTAAGCTTTGAAGTCAGCAATTTAAATACTTTTGGGAAAAGTACTGGGTTGTGCAGTGACGACTTGTGATTTCAAGCTGTTTAATGTTATAAAGTATTTATAAAAGCTAAAGGATACTTACATCTTGGCACACTGAATTACCATAATGGAACTCGTCAGAATTGTTCCACCATTCTTTCTAATAACTACATACTTTTAACAATGACTTCTTTGGCCCATCTTAATACGTTTTGTTAGCTCTAGTTCGGAGCAACTTATCCTCCTCCTTTTTGGCATAAAGAATAGAAGTGCCAAACTCCAAATTTTTCATTCCCGAAAATTGTATCTTGAGCCATTTCAAGCTAAAGAGGCCTAAAATATTCAACATTAATTTGCATATGCACTGGAGTTTTTGTTCTAGTTATTCCCAGTGGAGCTGGGAAAGCTTAACATTGTAGCCTAAAGCCTGTTAGACTCCACAGACAAGGTTCTTCTCACTTTATCTGGCGTGAGGGGTTTGAAGGATAGGCATTGTCTAAGAACGCTTACAGGATCAGGCAGCAGTGCCTGTCTCTGTTCATAAGATGGAAAGTGAGGAGAAAGTAGTAATAAAGTAGTCCCTTTATATATAGATATATATATATATACACATACACACGCACGCACATATATAAAATCTCAAGTGTTTTGCTGACTGCAAAAAGTTATTGTTTACTTGGCAGAAAAGCACTTGAGACTGCACCTTAACTGCACTAATTTGTAGCCCAGTATATTTACTTAACACCTTGGTGGAATGTTAAGATGCTGTTTTATAGGCAGGAGCTGAGAAATGCATTTCCTTAAAAACATGCTAATTCATACTGCTGTTGATTTCAGTTAAGATACTCGATGCTTTTATAATGCCTTTCTACAAGATCCGGACACTGGCTAAATACTGATTAAACTTGCACGTTCAGTTAGTGCTGCGTAGTTGTAAATCTGTATAGCAGTGTAGTATGGTCACTGGAATGCATGTGTTAGTAGTAGGAACATGTCTATTGTGTGCACATATTAAAATATTTTTAAAGGAATATCAGAATTTCTATCATTCTTCTCACACCGGTAAACAAGAAAGCAAACTTAAAAGGAATGTTTAACCAATTGCAGTGTGTATTAATGTTTGGGTGAACTTATTCTGTAATATACATTTACATTGTTTTTGTAGCATTTAATACGTAGCAGCGGGAAACTAATCCTTCTTGACAAGCTACTGATTCGTCTCCGAGAACGTGGCAACAGAGTTTTGATTTTCTCTCAGATGGTGAGGATGCTGGACATCCTAGCAGAGTATTTGAAGTATCGTCAGTTTCCCTTTCAAGTAAGAATTTTGTTGGTTGTAGCTAAGAAGCCTGCTGTCCCTTGTCCCCTGCCTCCCCTTTTTTTTCCTCTATATAAATGTATTTTTATGTACAGGAAGCCTGGCAATTGCTGCATGCTAAATGGTATTTTGAAATGGAACAGATGGAAAAGATGATGTAAAATGTTACATTGCTGGGTTTGGGATTTTTTCTTTTCTCACATAACTGTTCTAGTAATTGAGAAATTCAAATTGTTCTGATTAGAATATAGTATAAGAGTTTCTTTTTAACTGTAGTACTTAATCTCTTTAGAGACTCGATGGGTCAATAAAAGGGGAATTGAGGAAACAAGCACTGGATCATTTTAATGCAGAAGGATCAGAGGTATAGTATGAGTTGTCGTTATTTTTTTCTCCTTTTTTAAGGAATCTGCTCAGCTTTATTTTTCTTCCAAAGAAATATACTAAATAGCAATTTAGGGAAATTACCCAGGAAAATGAAAATATATCCCTAAGAAATATAACAAACGTTACATAAAAACTGGAGGCTGAGAAAAGTGATGGATGCATCTGTAAAGTTGACATTTCCTTCTTATCGCCTAGAATACAATTTTTACAACTGTTAGAATTTTTTTCTAAGATGAGGTTAAATAGGAACACAACTTATGAAAATGATGTTTAATTAATATAATCTGTAATTACAATTACTTTGACAAAGAACACTGAAAAAATATTGAAAGTACTGTATAAGCACGGAAAAATGTAGCTTCCTAACTTTGTTGTCGTGTAGGACTTACTCCTACAATTTTTACAAGAGCACTGTACTTAGGCAAGCCTTTAGCATCAAAAACAGCCTTTGGAAGTGGGCAGAACTGAGTTGCATATATCCTTGCATGAAGTACAACCATCTTCAACTCTGGCTTGTGTTATCAACATCTGACTCTTAGTTCTTTGCCCTGGAAGAGAATAGTGAAGAACTGATTTCTAGCCTACTTGTAATTTTATAGGTTTCTGTTATAGCATCTTTCTTTTCTGGGTTGGAGGATTCCCAGCTTATTTAGTATTCCTAATATGGAAGCCATGCCATGCCTTTGGTCATCTTAGATCCCTGCCCTACCCTGGCAGGGTTTTTTGCGATAATGGAAGGATAGCATATGTCAGTTACTGCTTAAGTTTTTGCTACGGTTGAGGAGGAAAGACTTGACTGCATAACATTAAACTGCAGATGCTTGTGAAAAACAGAAGTTTTACATTTCTAGTACAGATATCATTGCCTTTTTCTGAAATCTTGCCAGTTCTACTGTACAGCTTTTGAGATGAAGGGGGAAATCCAGACTTCACACAGTAATCAAGAATGTAGACAAACTGCAGACACATGCAGCAACAAAATTATGTCCTCTGTTTAGTCTCTACTCTTTTGCTGATAATTCATAACATTTCGTGTGGCTTTTTGACTGTTACTCAACTGAGGTCTCTGCGGAAATATCTACCACAGCTCCAAGTACCAGTTCTTGCGTGGTAATGATTTGCTATTACCTGTTTCTGTAGGTAAAACTAGGATGTTTTTTTCCAGTTTCACTTTTATCTTGAATTTCATATGCTGTTCTATGCCTGTCTCATAAGATCCTTCTGCAGTCCTTTTTAGTTGTCCCTGAATAACTGTGTATCGTCATGTGCAAATTTTGTCAGCGTATTGTTCATCCCATTTTCCTATTGAACAGCACTGATCCAGGCAGAACGCTTGCTTCCTGTCTCTTATTTATCCAAGGGCCTTCCCTCCTATGCCATGGCTACTTAGTTTTCTTTAAAAATGTTGATGAGGTACTTTTGGCACCTACAAGACTTTTAACAGCAGGTTGTTTTGAACTTTTGGCTAGTGTTTTGTTTGATGTTTTTTTTCCCCTTCTCCCCCCACCGCCAGTTTGTTGGTGCTCATCTTCTAGGGTGCTGCTTCACTTAAACCACAGAGGAATAAATAACTGTCCACAAGGCACATTGATATCACTGTTTGTTTCATCTTTAAAGAAATTCCTATGGAAGAGGTGTTTGATAGCATATGAGTTCATAGTCTGCTTCACAGAACATATAGACAAGTGTCATATTGGTTTCCTGAAGAATATTAAAACTAATATGTATAAAGCTATTTCTTATTTTATGATTGCAGGACTTCTGCTTTTTACTGTCTACCAGAGCCGGAGGATTAGGTATAAACTTGGCATCTGCTGACACTGTAGTTATATTTGATTCTGACTGGAATCCACAGAACGATCTGCAAGCGCAGGCTAGAGCCCATAGGATTGGACAGAAGAAGCAGGTACGTACCTTTCAGCTTTAAGCTCCAAACGTGAAGGAGGGTTCCACACAGTAGCTGTCTGTTTTGTATTTAGGGGCCATGACAGTCTTCATGTATTTCAAGAGTAGCTAATATTTGATTAGTGTGTCTAAAAATGTTAATAGTGCTCATCCAATTTATTTATTTCAGCCCCCATATATGGGGAGAGAGTATGACAGCTGTAGGTGTATATGGATGGGGAGGGGAGTTGTGGACTTGTCCCATATTCATTGGGACCATGTCATTCTAGAAAATAACTATTTCTTCAGGCACATGCCCTTTACTTAGAAGTGAAATATTTCCTAGTTCTTTCCAGGTTTCTTTCCTGCAGAAGACATCAAGTAATATATCAGAAATAAGACACTTTTGTTTTTGGCCATGCTTATGCCTAATCTCTGCAGTTTATAAAAGAGAGGTCTGAGAATTTATTTCTTCAATTTTTAAATGGGTTATGTAGAGACTACAGTAACATGACTGAAGAAGTGTCTCATAAACGAGACCAGTTAATAAAACTCAGAAGATTTGTAGTCAGGACTGACATTTTTTCCCTCTTGTTGCTTAAGGGATTTTTTGTTAGCTTGGTACTTTCATCAGAAAGTATTGTTTTTATATGTAATTTGAGAAAATGTAAACAGAGGTGCTTTTTTTTTTCTCCCTTTTTTTTTTAATATACATAGGTTAATATTTATCGGCTAGTCACAAAAGGATCAGTAGAAGAGGATATTCTTGAAAGAGCCAAGAAAAAGATGGTGTTAGATCATTTAGTAATTCAGAGGATGGACACTACAGGGAAAACTGTGCTACATACAGGCTCTACTCCTTCAAGGTATATTTGTATATTCTTTTATATCAATTTACCCTTAAGTATATTCGGCAAGTAAGTAAAAATGCAAGTTACTGAGTTGGTTAATAAAAGGCAAAAAATAGGCAGTAAGGGTTTGTATAAGACAAGACAGACTGCAAAGTATATTGCCTTTGCACATCTTTATTTACATATTAAATATAGCTTCTTTTTTTAAAGTGAAGTAGAAGCTTGATTTGGAAAAATTCTCTAAGATGTTTTTCTGAAATTCCTGTATTTCAGCTCAACGCCCTTTAATAAGGAAGAGTTATCAGCAATTTTGAAATTTGGTGCTGAGGAACTTTTTAAAGAACCAGAAGGGGAAGAACAGGAGCCCCAGGTAAATGGAACAGTGCTTCTACACTTGATGAGTATAACAGCCAAAAATATATATAAATTATTTTGTTATAAAGAGAAACTTACTCTGTTTCAGGAAATGGATATAGATGAAATCTTGAAGAGGGCTGAAACGCGGGAAAATGAGCCAGGCCCATTAACTGTAGGAGATGAGCTGCTTTCACAGTTTAAGGTATTGCTGTGATCCCTCCCTCTCTCTTCCTGTAACTACACTTCCCTTTATTAATGCTACTGTTCTTTTTTTCTTTTGTGTACCTATCCGTCTTTTCTTGTTTTTGTGAAATAGATGCCACAATAAGTCAATACTCTGTTTTTCTCATAAAATGCCATTTCACCTGTACAGAATAATTACAATCAGGAAAAAAAAAATTTAAAAATACATAGTATATGTATTTTTTGCATATATTATATATTTAACACATAAAGGGGAAAAATGATATATTTACAAATGTATTAGCCTTTGATTTAATAATTACAATATTAAGTCACCTTCCTGCTGATGATGCGGCAGCATATTGTGATTTCTACAATTTATTAACGTATGGTTAGCTTTGTTATTAGTTTTGCGTTAATTTAGCCATTCAAATGCCATTATCCTTGCTTTGAAGGACAATTAAATAATAGTCTTACAGCTATCAAGGAGACTGTCTCATTGTACTTTGATTAGTTAACTTTTAAATGAATAAGAACAAGATTCCAATCTTTATATTCAACCACGTTGAGCGGAGCGTGTGTGTGTATATACATGTGTATGAAAATATTTTCATTAGAGACTGTTTCATTAAGTATTTTGTATTTATTAACTATATATATGTGTGTATATTCTTTTCATCATGTGTGTGTCTGTATAAAATATGCCATCGTGGACGAAGCTTTCCTAAAATTTAGTTGCTGACTCTCATTTAAACAAAGTTATGTACTGACTTGGTGAAAATACGTGTGTTCTGATACGTAAGGTGGCCAACTTTTCCAATATGGATGAAGATGACATTGAGTTGGAACCAGAACGAAATTCAAGAAATTGGGAAGAAATCATTCCAGAAGTCCAGCGGCGAAGAATAGAAGAGGAGGAAAGACAAAAAGAACTTGAAGAAATATATATGCTCCCAAGGATGAGAAACTGTGCAAAACAGGTATGTCTGGTTTTTGACTGACTTTCATTTTTGTGTTGCTGTTGTTTTGGTCTTTATTTTTGGATTGCTTGCTTTTTTTCTTTTTCCCCTCCCCCCCTTCTCCTACAATGTATTTTTGGCAGACTAGATAATTGTATTCATGCATTTTAATTATGTTGCTTTGAACTACTGAAATTCCAGATCAGCTTTAATGGAAGCGAAGGAAGACGCAGTAGGAACAGAAGGTATTCTGGATCTGATAGTGACTCCATCTCAGAAAGAAAACGGCCAAAGAAACGTGGAAGACCGCGAACTATTCCTCGAGAGAATATTAAAGGATTTAGTGATGCAGAGATTAGACGGTAAGATTGGGGAGGAACATGCGTGATTAATGGGACAGAACAAAATTTTAAAAATCATTTTAGAGTTTAAAAATACAAAGACAGTTTATTTTTCCTGAATGTAGTTGAAAACTTTTATTCAAGGCATTAAAGTTTTACCTTGTGTACTTTACAGTGCTGACGTAAGGGACTGTAGTGTCCGGAATTTGAGCTCATTTTGGTGAGGGATAAAATTAGGCTGGAAAAATATTCTTGATTGAGTATGCATTACTCCTAATCCCTGCATCCCCTGAAGACATTGGTTTCCAAAATGCAATTTTTACAATGGGTGACCTCCCCTATCCCCCAGCAAATAAACAAAATGTTCTACTTCCCATCAGTATTAATTGTAATTGAAGAAAGAGTACATATGTTTTTGTGGTGATACCCACCAAAAGTTGAGTGAGTTTTGTTTTGTTTTAGACTTTTTGCCACTGTAGTTGAATAACTGTGATACGATGCTTTTTAAAACTAAATAACGCAAAATCTATTTTCATAAGTAAATCTGTACAGCTGGTCCCATCAGTATTTGATGCTTAAAATATTTTTTTGTAAAAGAAGGAAGAGGAATTGTTTTTGCTTTATCTTTACAGGTTTGTGAAACGCTACTTTGTTTTTGGAGTTTTAAGTATTCAGGTTTCTCTTTAAAGTTTCCAAAATATTTTTTGGTTATAGAAACAACTTTACAAGATCCTTTTTCCCTTTCCATTTCATCCAACATAATGGACTGCAGCTTTTGACAAGGTTATTCTTGTGCTTGCACTAGTAACTTGGATTCTTGTTTGTTGAGGAAAATTCCTTTTTTATTTCGTTCCTTCTCTGTGTCCCAGATATTTCCAGTTTCTTTGCAACCGTCCACGTTTTTTCTGAGGGTACAAACATTCCTATATCTTTCATGTTATGTTTTCCAAAATCATAAAGTCATCTATCTTGAGTTGCAGCTAGCTCTTCTTTATTATATGAGGCATAGCATAATGTCTGAATTCTCTATTTACTATAAATTCGCATTTGATTTTTATGATTAGACACATCTAGTTGCTGAATCTTTTGTCTCATGAACATAGTAGAGTAATTTCTGAAATAAATTGTACCATCTGTTTTTGTATTTGTATCGGTCCTTAAACCAATTGAACTGTGGTTTTAAATGTGGGGTATCTTGATATACTAAGCTACCCTAGTCTCTTTAGTTTTTATTTTCTTTGCATTGTACATATTATGTTGTACTAAAAATTATTGATAAAGTTTTAAAACCAATGTGATTAGTTAAGAATTTATTTAAACTGTAAAATTATTTTCTATTACTAGATTTATCAAGAGTTACAAGAAATTCGGTGGCCCTCTTGAAAGGTAAACTTATTTGATTATAGTTGTGTAGCAACTTGGAACCTTGTTTTGATAAAATTAGAACAATACACCTAGAAAACTTAGGTTGAAGAGAAAATAGCGTACCTAATCTGTTGCCTTAACTCTAACGTGGATTTAGTTTAGTATCTTCGTTTCTTCATATATGGCCTTTATGTAGACAGCCAATAATGTAAACCCCTCAGTTTTGCAGGACTATTTGGTTTTTCCTTATACTTTACATACTATCTTGTTTAATGTGCGTTAGTGATAATGGTTTAGTTGTCTTGTTTGATAGTCTGTTGAAAGCCTGTGGTTTTATCCACTGAACCTGCCGAAGGTAGTTTTGCATTTTTACTTATTGTCAGTTCTTATTTTTACGTTTTCTGTATTACTGCACTGTTTGAGAATAATTTCTTATCTTCATTTTCCTTAAAAATATTTATAGCTTATGTGATCATGTTACAGTTCCTGTTCTTTTTAAAAAATACGCGGTAACGTAACTCAAAGCTATATAGTTAGGATCCTTTACAGTTCTTGTTGTATTGTCCTCTGGTATCTGGATGAATTATATTATTTCCTTTTTTTTTTTTTCCTTTTATAGTTTTTGTATAATTTTCTATAGCTGTTTTCAACTGCATGGATCAAAATTGCTCACAGTGCAGCAGGTGTGGTTAACAGATAGCTTACATGATCACCTTTCTAACCTCAAAATTTGAAGGAGTCATTCACCAACTAGTAAAATTGTAGAGTTGTGAAAAATACGTATCTGTTTTATTACAGGTTAGACGCTATAGCTAGAGATGCTGAGCTAGTTGATAAATCTGAGACCGACCTTAGGCGTCTGGGAGAGCTTGTACATAATGGATGCATTAAGGCTTTAAAGGACAATTCTTCCGGACCAGAAAGAGCAGGTACAGTGTGTTTGGGTGGGGAGGAAGAGGAATGAAAAGCATCAAGAAGCCTGAGTTGTTCTTGCATGCTGATTATAAGACAAAACAATTGTGTTAGGAGAAAATACAAATAAAAGTAATATATGTTAGCATGTTAGGCTATTAGAAAGGGGGTTGTAGGAAGAGGAGTTTTTCTCCACACTCCTTCCCTGTGTGAATCGTCATAGGAGGATGCAGTAAGTTTTTGCTTTACCATGAAACTTAAAGCTGATCTGATATTATTATATGGAAGACCTTGAGATTCTGAAGTTTAATTGGGGCGTTTGGTTACGAAAAATATATTTGATAGAATTGAAGCTGTGCTGCTACAGCAACAATCTTTCTTGTTTTCTTTACATTTGTCTGTAAGTTACACATAAAGCCTAAGTACTTTGGCCTTTTGTTTTAAGGAGGTAGACTTGGGAAAGTTAAAGGCCCAACATTCCGAATATCAGGAGTGCAAGTAAATGCAAAGCTCGTCATTTCTCACGAAGAAGAGTTGGCACCGTTGCATAAATCCATTCCTTCAGATCCAGAAGAAAGGAAAAGGTAATTTTTTCTAAAGCAAGCCATAATGGAGAAGATTATTGAAGGCTCTTATGCATGTATTTTATCAGTCCAGACTAAGCACATTGTGACACCAGTGTCTCTCCATTCCCTGTAAAGGACTGGCAGCAGCGGTCTGCTCTGTGTCGTTATTCTTTCTTCCCTGCCCTTAGCAGCCAGTACCTGCTTTGGTTTCTGAACTGTATTCATTGCAGACTGGCTTCAGTTAATATTCTAGATTAGAAGTCAGGCTTGTTGAGGAGCTGCTTTGTGTTATCTCTGCCTGAGGCAAAGTAGTATCTGTCACAGCAGAGCAGACAGTCATTGCTGGTAGTTTTTCTCAGTCCTCACCCTCTTAACTTTGTAGCTTGCCACCTTGTATATCATACTCCCTAAACTATCCACAAATTCAGTTAGCGGTTACACTTGGGTGATGTTTTAAGCTTTTCTTGACGGCTGGCCAGCTCATGACTCATTCCATGGCCATAGACAGTACCTGTTGTTCCTTGTATCTTAATCTGGACCTGCTTTAAAATATGTTATAATACTGATTTCAGTAAATATTTTAAAGAAGTTGTAAGAAAGTCCGATGATAGATACCTGAATTACTTTCCTAAATACACCAGCATCTCGGTGATAACTTTTATTTTTCCTACTTGTAGCATGTTCCCCACCCCCTTGCTAAGTTTCAGAAGTAAAGATCACTTATTGTCTAACTTACTTCCACTAGATATGTCGTCCCCTGCCACACCAAGGCAGCTCATTTTGATATAGATTGGGGTAAGGAAGATGATTCCAATCTGTTAATAGGCATCTATGAATATGGTTACGGCAGCTGGGAAATGATAAAAATGGATCCTGATCTCAGTTTGACACAGAAGGTATGTCATCTACAGAATTTCCCGTCGTCAAGGACTTTTTTTGTTTAGGTAGTAATGCTAATAAGAGCAGTCACTGAAAGAGCGTATTTTATGATAACTGAAATTGCACAGAAGTTGTATATCAGTTTTACTGCTTTGTACCCTTCTTGTGGTAGATTTCAAGGTCTTGTATATTCTATTAAAGTATGCCTTCTTAGCTTATTATGTTTCCATATTTCCATGTACTTGGACCTCTGTCACCTGAATTCTTCCTTTCGGATCTTTTGTTTCCCCGTTTTAGATGCTCTAGTTGTGTTCATTTTGTTCTTGAGTTTTTGGAAGGGAGGCTGTCATGTGGTCTGGTGTGTGTTTCCCTGTCTCCCCTGATCCCCCAGGCTTAGTCCCCATTTCCTTCACTTGAAACGCTTTCTTTCGCAACCTGAGAATAGCTGTACTCATCAGACCAGAAGTAGCACAAGAGCCGCTTAACCGTAGCGAGTAACTGATATGTAGGTGAAGCAAACTTAATGATATTGCCAACAACCTGTAGCTTTGGGATTCAAGGAGCCAGAGTTGTGTCCAAATCCGTTTAATAATGATTTCTACTCCTGCCTTCCATTGATTAGTCTGTTTTATGAACACAGCCATTTATATTTTTGACTGCTATGATTCCTGCGTTTCGAAGCGTGAGGCAGAACTCTGAGCGCTGTGGCTGGCAGCGGTACAGGAACTCAGCAATCTGAGGCTGGTTTCTCGAGTTTGTTGTAAATTCGGTGAGACGATTTTCAAAACTGTCTACGTTAGTTATGTGATTGGAGGAAAAATGACATGTTTAAGAAATTCACCATTCCTTTAAGCCTGCTGGCATGTTTGCCACGTATAGTTGGAGTGGATTTTTTTTTCCCAACCTTTTGGGCAGCTTTTTCGGATCCCAGTGCTCCAGGCTAGTAGCTCGCAAATTTGACGGTTTCTGCACAAAGTTGACAATACCCTTGTTCCTCTCAGATTTTACCTGACGATCCAGATAAGAAACCCCAGGCCAAGCAGTTACAGACCCGTGCAGACTACCTCATTAAATTACTGAATAAAGACCTTGCAAGAAAGGAAGCACAGAGACTTGCTGGTGCAGTAAGTAAAATTTGACATGCAGTAGTGAGATAAAATAATATGCTTATGGGCTTGTTAGTGATCCTCCTTTTTTCTTTTTTTTTTCTTTTTTTCTTTCTGCTCATCCTTTTTCTTTGTGCAATTTTTCTCCATATTGCTAATCATATTACATGAGACTAACTCAAGTAATGAATTGCACATTTAATATTGTTTTATTCTCTTACTTGTACTCTTAATTTTTACTATTGCACTGTGTTCTGTCTACATTCCTGAGAAAAGTGGTGGCCGTCAGTGGCAATAAATAAGAGGAGCCCTTTATTTAACATAGAAAAAGATCTTTTCCTCTAACTGCGGAGCAAAGATACTTGTCAGTTGACATAATAAAGATACTTATTGCATTCAGGGCAATTCAAAGAGGAGGAAAACAAGAACTAAGAAGAATAAAGTGCTAAAGGCTGCAAAAGTAAAAGAAGAAATAAAAAGTGACTCTTCTCCACCACCCTCAGAAAAGTCTGATGAAGATGAAGATGAGGATAACAAGGTAAACATCTTTCATGTGGCAAAGATGGCTATTCAGTTGTTTCTGTTGTAAAGTTGAAATGCCTGAATGGCATTCCTCCGGCAGAGGACTTCTGTTGTTTGCATCCTTTTGTGGCATTTACTCTTAATATTGAATCGGTACAGTCATATGGAGGACTGTATCTATATTAATTTAATGAGAGGCTTGTAGCTGAGGTGTTATGATTTTTCTGAATTATTATGTCATAAAACAACATTCTAGTCTGATTACAAGTGTCATTGTGCAATTTCGAGGTTCTTTAATGACTTCAGCATCGTATCTGCTGGAAGTGTTTAAGTCTAATGTAACGTCTGAACGTAAAACTAATGTTTCTGAGTAATGTGTTATTACTGCTGATACAGATTCTGCAGGTAGATTTTTTTTATTCAGGCTTAGGAAAAAAAATGAAGTTTGATTAGAAATAACAGCATGAATAAATGATGTTTTGAGGCATTCAAGTGAAAGGGCCTGTATATGTCACAGCTTTCATTCTTCAGATAGACTGCTTAACACTGTTATGTTTTATTACTGATGTATTCTTTCAAGACTGTGTATTCTGCTTCTGTTGGAATTTTTTGGGTTTTCTCCGTGTGTGGTGTGTGGGTGGTTTTTAGTTTTTTTTTTTTTTTAACATCTATCTCAGTAAAACTGCTAAAGAGAAAAACTTGGAAAAAGTTTAGGGACGTGTTGAACCCAGTTTTGTGACTTTGAAGGCAGTTGAAATAAATTGGTGTAAATATATATGTATCATTAAAATACCTCCTTCGTGGTTTAAAATAAACTAAACTGAAATAAATGTTTTTACTTAACCATTTTAAACTATGACAAGTCATTGAAAACGTTAAGATAATAATGGCCCTACGGTAAGGGAAAAATATTTATTCAAATATTCAGTTAAACCTGAGTCAGACTGAAAAGAATCATGATATGTTTATATAAAATTATCAGTCTTGATTAAAGCGTTCTTATATACGTTTAAATTATATTATGAAAAATAAAACAAAGTCAGAACAAAAATTTTTTTGAAAGAGGACTTGTTAATATTTTCATGCAATAATTGGTCTGGAATGTACAACTAAACTGTAAGTGTCTTATCCCACTAAATACATGGGCAATTGATTCATAAAATTAGGTAAATTAGGTCTTCAGTCTGCTTAAAATGTGCATTGGACACTAATCTCCACTTGAAAGAGATGGCACTGGCAGTCTGTTAATTGTCTTGTATTTTGGGAAAGCACCTAGGATGCTGTCTCCTTTTGTTTCTTTAATAACGGATGTTCATCGTTTGAATTCTGTTTTGCACACACAAAATAATTGCCCTTCTGAAACCTGGGCCAAATCCAGCAATAGGATTTAACAACCTAAATGCCACTGAACTGCCATAGTGTTTAAAGCTCAGGTACAGCTTCTATTTAACTACTGTAGCATTCAGGAAACGCTTTACGTCCCTGTTTCGTTTTATTTTGCTGGCAGTTCCCCCTAAATACTGAAGTCCTGGTTGAGCTTGTTGCTAGCTACCTAATCTAGGTACTTTAGGGATTCGTGTACTAGACGTTCCTTCACCGGCTTTTCTGGAAGCCTGAATTCTCTATGTGTTCTCCCGGGATTCGTTTCAGATACGTTCATGATGACGATGATTCTTCCACGTGTACCTTTTTGTTGCTTGTTATTGTTACAGTATTTTTCTGTGTCTGAAAGAATTTGAGCTTTTATCTCAGACCTCCAAAGTGAATATTGTAAATGCCAGTAGGGGAATGCTGTGAAGTTGTTTTCTCAGAAGAGATTTTGTTCACCATGAAGTAATTAAATGGGCCCTTCTCAGATGATCTGTAAGACTCTTCCCCCTCGCCCCAGACAAGAGGAGGTTGAGACTTTGTTCTTTTTGAATGTTTAATATGTGATCAGTAAAAGCTACTGGAACAAAGCTAACTAGAACAGAGGTATTCTATCACCATCACTTGAGTGCCCTGACCAATCAGTTCAGTTCTGTGATGTCTGCTTCTGTGGTTTTTTTTAAACTCTTTACAGCTTAGCTACATTTTACGGGGCAGGTTTCCTTGGGAATATGAAAGTTAAATGGATTTAATCTCTCACTCCCATTGCTACTGCCCAATCAGTACTTGTTTTGTGTCACATCAAGGAAATGAGTGAGGGGTCCTCATTTTTCTTTGCAGTTGCATCCAGCTCTATTTCATAGGTGTTAAATCTAAGTCTAAAGTAATTACTTACAGAGAAAAAGTATGTTTTAATCTGATGGTTACAAAACTGTATAGCTAGGAGCTCAGTTTGATGTGACATGTATGCTTGCGTATTGCAGGATGAGATTGTTTCAGTGAAACATCCACATAAAAAAATAAAAGCAGAAAAAGAAAATGAAGAAAAGCCTGAGCCAGATATTGGTATAAAGAAGGAAGCTGAAGAAAAAAGAGAGACAAAAGAGAAGGAAAATAAGAGGGATTTGAAAAGGGAGAAAAAAGAAAAAGAGGATAAGAAAGAATTAAAAGAAAAAGATATTAAAGAAAAGAGAGAAAACAAAGTAAAAGAATCCACACAGAAAGAAAAAGAAGTAAAGGAAGAGAAGGTAACTAGGTTTACTTGTCTTATGTAGCACTAGAAAAGGCCCTCAGGTTTTTGTTGAATGATTTTGAGTTGAAAAGGTATTTTGGATCATTTATTGATCAGTTGTCATTTCATTGAAATCTTTTACATAATTTGAAGTTTTATTTTTACCCTTTGCAACTGCAAGAACAGGCATATGAAATCGGAAATTACCCTTTAAAGATACATGGCTTAATGGGGCTGCAAGTGGCCTAAAAGTCATTTATTTCTTTTCCATTCTCTTTTTCCATCCTTCAGAGACAGAAAATAAAATCTACCAGCATTGCATGTCAGGATATTATTTCTTGTTATTAGTGAAGAGAATGCAGTACTTATGGTAATTGCCTAGTTACAGAATAATTCCAGACCCAAATACAAGGTTTTCTTACCAGATATATTTTCATATTTTGTTTTTAGGTGAATGAAACCAAATCTGAAAATAAAGAAAAAACTAAAAAAGTTCCGTTGTCGGATACTCCGGTTCATATTACAGCAACTAGTGAGCCAGTTCCTATATCTGAGGAATCTGAAGAGCTTGATCAGAAGACATTCAGTGTGGTAAGGCCCTTATTGATAACTTAGTGTTTATGCCTGATGTGCCAAGTGGATGCGATTTCTGACGTTCTGGGTTCTGCCATTAGGCGTTGTAGTACAGATGATCTACTGCCAGTAAAATCTCAGATCAGTGAAGGTTGTGGATGCCATACTGAAGTCAGGTTTGTTTTCAGGCCAGCAGTTTTGTTTGTTTATTTATTTATTGCAGTTTACTGAAGAGTATTTTTCCACTGATCTGTGCACCGAATAGTTTTAAAATATGATTATCTGTCCTCAAGAATAACCCACGTGTCTGCTGCTTCTTAAAGGATAGAAATTAATTAACTTTAACACAGTTGCTGAAGTCTCTGGTTTGGCCTTATCAAATGCCCCTATTTTTTCTGTCAGCAGACAAGAGAAATGACGTTTCAAAGTTTCCCTTGAGTATTACAGACTCACTGTTAGACACAGGAGGAAACAAATTCTAAAGCCCTTAGAAATACCTTGCCAGAGTAATCTATCTGATACTGAAGAACATCAGTTAAATCACTGCTGCTGACTGCAACAGAGTCAGCATTGGAGGAAAAGAGGTAGATAGGCTCAGTCTGTGCAGATTTGTGTAGGTCAGTTGGGGCCTCTGGAAAAATGCCAAGGAGCTATTTTGAGCCTCTGCTTTTCTGCTGTGAATGTTCTATCATTCAGGTTTCAACAGCTATCTGTTACTGCAAGGCAAGTTTACTGGGTCTATTCTGGTGTTGGCTGTGAAAGGCAAGTTACTGTTTTCTGATCAGTATGGCAGTGACCAGTTTATTGGGGGGTTTTTTTGTTTTTTTTTTTTTTAATCTCAACATGGCAAGGGATTCATCTGTGGTTTCCAGGAGGAGTCTCAAATGATTCAGGTAGATGTCTGTGTGTGGCTAGGTGACTGAAAACTGCTTGGTTTCCATGTGCATTTAAACTTTTCTGACCGCCTTTATACTAAGTTAAGCAGCGCACTCTGTAAAATTGTGTTTTAAAGGCTACGCTAAGCTGTGGCTAATACAGTATGTAGTGTAGTTCCTTGGTTACTTAATGGCATCAGCTGGCAATAGAACAGCTCTAGGGACTTTTCTGAGTTATCCCTAGATGTTAACAAAGTGATAGTGATGTTCTCCAAAATCCTTCATGTTGTTTGATTCTGGATATACAGACTTGCTTCTTTCCGCTACAGGGAGCAATTCTAGGTTGGAGTTGTGTATTGAACTTTTTTTGGACAGGCCCTCTGTTGCAGAATGTGTGTTCATCATTAGGCCACAGTCAGATGCAATCTAATTAGCATATTTAACTACTTTTTCAGATGGAAATTACTGCTATAGGTTGCTGAGGCTAACTCATTTGACTTGTGGCAGTGTGCGTTTCAGCTGTTTACCTTGCCATCGTGATTGGATAGTATTTCCAAGCAAGTGTCTGTAATTTAAAACATGCTAACTGGATTACCTGCGCTTACCATCAACACATTTGAATTACAATGTGAAAATTCAGGAACGGACATATGAAATGTGTCTGTGGGTGCGTGTGCGTTGCCATCACCATCGTTGCTAATTTGGGCATACCTAAACTAGCATTACCCTAGACAGTTCAAGCTCTGTTAGGATCTGCATAGAACTCAGGCTTAAAAACTCCTCGAAGAACGAATGCTGAACATCTGCTGAATGCTAATTTTAATTGTTGCAGAATGTATCTATTTAAAATGTATTTAACATTCTCATATTTAATCTTGATACTGAGTTTGTATAGCTTTCAAGGTCCTAAAAGGTAAAATAAGTCCTGTCCTATATACTCGTGCTGAAAGTTATAACCATGATTGTAAAATCCATTTGTAATAGGTTCTTTCCCTCAGAAAATCTTTTACATTAAATTAGTGCTTTCTTAAATCTTTAATATCTTTGTTGCATACAATCTAATGCTTTCATATAGGAGTAAATTTCCAGCTGGATTTAAAATACTACTTTTTCCAAAGGAAACCTGTAGTAAAACTAAATTTTAAGAGCTGTGAGCGAAGTCTTGTGTTTCATTTGGCTTACAACAGTACTGTCTTTGCCTATATAAATATCACACTAAGGGTGGGTCGTGTTTTAGAATTCTTTTTTTTTTCCCCCCTTTGAATAAATGTATTCCTTCTTTCCATTTTACAGTGCAAAGAAAGAATGAGGCCTGTCAAAGCAGCATTGAAACAGCTGGATAGACCAGAGAAAGGCCTTTCTGAAAGGGAACAGCTAGAACATACTAGACAGTGTCTAATCAAAATTGGAGATCACATTACTGAATGTCTAAAGGAGTACACAAATCCTGAACAAATTAAACAATGGAGGAAGTAAGTTATTCTGTGTGATTTTTTTTTCCCCTCGAAAAAGGGAAAATTTGCAATTGTTTCTATTAAGCAGAATCATTGTTAATTATTTCTCTTACTACTTATTCTCCCTTTCTTGTAACTTTGTGCAGTTTTAAATAGGGACCTATTAAAAGACGATTATAAATGGCTCCAGCTTTTAATGGATTCGCTTTTTTCACGCTGGAATAGCAATGCATTTTGTCCAGTAGGTGGAGTCACGTCACTTCTTACAACTAAAAGCAAACAGAAGATAACTGCATTTAAACAGTTTTGAAAGTTTAGAGGAAAAGGGTTCTTATCCTTAAAAAAATCTGTTCTTTCAACTTTGAGGGGTTTTTATTCATGCTATAGGCCAGTAAGCTATTCTAATTTTGTGTGTTGAAGCTTATATGATTTAGAGTTGCAAAATCCTTTATTCTTTTTAAAATACACTCTAGAATTAAATCACATATTAGCTATGACTTCATAGAAACAGTTACCATAACATGTACTCAGAGATGTATTTCCAAAATGAAAGAAGAGGTTTTTAAATGTTTTATGCATCTGTGTGAGATAACTTCAAAAATTAGGAAAAAATGTTTTGTAAACTTCAAATATTTCCTTTGTTTTCAACAAATATAGTTTGAGTTGGTTTTATCGTAATGTGCGCTTAAATCCTTTATGTCTGAAACATATCCTGAACTTCTGTATACAACACTCAGTTAAGTGTTTAATTTCCTTACAGACTGTTGTCAGCATAGAATGCTTCTGGTTTTACTTTTTTGGCTTCAAAATAGTAGGGTGAACTGAAATATAAAAGCAAGATCCATGTCTCAAAGGCATCTTGGTAAACGTTATATTTCTTTTAGTGGAAGTTCATAATACAGCTACTATAATAATAATTAGTAATAATGCTACAATACTATAAGCAGATTATTAAAATACGTATTTTACCTGTCTTTAAGATGTGTAGTGTAGTAACACTGCATTTATTAAAGTTATACAGATGTCATTAGGCAGACCATTGATTGATTGTATCTACTTTTGCAAACCTCTAAGCAAAAACTATAGTATTTAAATCATCACAGCAGAAGAGCAAACTGATGCTTCTTGAGCCTACGCACTTAAAATGTTTCTGAGCTAAGCCCTAAGTTGAACACTAACATTCTGTAGTTGCTTTTAAGCACTCCACCTGTAAATCTGACTGAAAGAATTCTAGACTTTAGATCTGGTGTCTGAGACTGTAGAAGCAAACCTTTTCTTCAGCGTTTTGGCTTCTCAAGAGCAAGAGTTGATTTGTTCTTCTTGCTTCATAGTGTAGATACTCCAGGTTGGACTTGAAGTTTTGGCCATGCCACTTCCATTCCCTTTCAGATTTCGCATTTGATTTCAAAAGTTTTGACCAGACTTTAGACTTCTGTGGGGAAAAATTTTCTCTCTCTCTGATATTTTTAGGAAATGAGACACGTAGGTCAAAGGTCTTACACTACAAAATAATTCAGTCTTAGAAAAAGCATTATTGAGTAAGAAATACCCAGATTTTCTGTCAGATTTCAAGCAGTCTTTCGAAAGACTTCCACAGCAAATTGAAAGCTATGTTTTTAGGTAGTCTTACAAATCATGCTATTAACAGAATTGTTTTAAATATAACTTTTCATGCGTGTCTTTGTACTCTGAAATCATTATGATAAATATTACAAAGCAATAAGTTGTTAAAGGAATTAATTTTTCAGTTGTTTGAAATACAGCCAGCTAGTTCGTTATGCAGCTAGATAATATGCTATGTAGTGGCTCTTACAGCGATTTTAGTTTACCAAAGTACTGCTGAAATTTCAATTAAGTCCATGTTCTGTTGCATGATACAAGAAGAAACTAACATACAGAAGAATTATAACCACTCTTTCTTCTTCCTCAGAAATCTGTGGATATTTGTCTCTAAGTTTACAGAATTTGATGCCAGAAAGCTGCACAAGCTGTACAAACATGCAATCAAAAAACGTCAAGAGTCTCAGGTAATGTTTCCAGACTCTCTCTAAATATAAAAAATACATATTTTAAGTAGTATAGCTGTATTATTAGAGTAACGGTTTAATGGATTACCAGGAACAAAAAAAAAATACTTGAGGTATATTTTTGTGTTTGTAACTAGCCGTTTGCAGGGGGATGTTTTTAAAGTATTCAGATGTAACTTTATGTTTTATGAATGACAGTTTTTGTACTTGTTTCTTTTAGCAACACAACGACCAGAATATCAGCAGCAATGTGAATACACATGTAATTAGAAATCCAGGTAAGAAATCTGACATATATTCTTGTGCTGGATATCTTAGATGAGGTATGTGAAATGAAATAACCTCAAAACCAGTCTCCTAGAGCTTCCATACTGCTAGATATCATAGGGATATGCTGACTTAGCGTAATTTAAGTAGTTTGCTGATGAAATTGAACTGAGCACAGACTGAACCTGGTACTTTCTGGGTTTAGTAGTAAGTTATTTGACCATCCTCTTAAAAAAAAAAAAAAAACCAACCAAACAAAACTTTTTGTATTTAATTTTGGGGAGGGAGGGGGTCTACTCAAAACTTGGGAGTTCTGTGCTTATTTGTAGCAGTTGTAATGTCACTGTGGTTTAAGAAGGGTATTCCCTGAAGTCGTGGTTAGCAATCAGTTATACGGGATGTCTTTTATTATTGACACCATCTTTCTATGCTCAAACACTTGCCTTTTTATAATACTTGCTTTTATATTGTGTTATAACTATTCTAATGGGCTTAAAATGTATATAATATATTTTAGGAATACCACTGAAAACCTTTCATTAACCAAGTATACCTTTAAAACTCATGTGCGTGCTAGAGCCATCCCTCCTTAGAGAGGTAACTTCTACCACTGTGTCTACAGTTGCTATACTAAAGGCACCAGGTCTTTACTGTTGCTCATTTGGACCACACTGTTTTCCTTCACTTAAGAAGCATTTGGTCTGCAAGGCTGAAAAGTTCAGTTTCTCAGCCCTACACAGCTACATTTCTAGCTTGTTTCCCTCCTACTTACTTCTCAGGTGTCTTTCAGTTCACTCACAGTAGTGCTCTTGTCTTTCAGCTATTTAGATGTTGTCTCTGTCAAATTGTAATGTCACTTTTGCGTTGTTTTAAATCTGACATGTAGAAGTGCTGTTTGAACTAGGTAAGGAAAAAGTTTTATAGTCCATGAAACTTCCTTTATAACCTTTGCTTTATTAAACAGATGTGGAAAGACTGAAAGAGAATACAAATCATGATGACAGTAGCAGGGACAGTTATTCTTCTGATAGACACCTGTCACAATACCATGATCATCACAAAGACAGGCATCAGGGAGATGCTTATAAAAAAAGTGACTCGAGGAAAAGGCCCTATTCAGCCTTCAGCAATGGAAAAGATCATAGAGACTGGGATCACTACAAACAAGACAGCAGGTGAGTTGCTTCAGCAGTTGTAAAATCTGTTCAGAGCTCCCTTCCTCTGTTTGTAATATGCTTGTAGTAAGCATCAAAGCGTCTCTTGTGAGGAATGCAGAATTTCAAAGAAATTATCTCTGTGATGCAGTTTTGTTGAACTGGCATAATTGTAATTCTTACTGTGGATTCAGTAACACTCACATAAATAATTTATTTTTCAGATACTACAGTGATAGTAAACACAGAAAGTTGGATGATCACAGGAGCAGAGATCACAGGTCAAACTTGGAAGGAAGTTTAAAAGACAGTCGGCCTCATTCAGACCACCGTTCCCATTCAGACCACCGGATACATTCAGATCACCGTTCCACTTCAGAGTACAGTCATCATAAATCTTCTCGAGATTATAGGTACCACTCAGACTGGCAAATGGACCACAGAGCTTCTGGTAGTGGCCCAAGGTCACCATTAGATCAGAGGTCTCCTTACGGTTCAAGATCTCCCTTAGGACACAGATCTCCGTTTGAACACTCATCAGATCACAAAAGTACACCTGAACATTCATGGAGTAGCCGGAAAACATAACGAAGACTGACATTTTCTGGACCCTCTTTTAGCCATATACAGTAAACTAACACAGTAATTGCCTTACATGACTTGAAAGATATGGACTGGATATTCTATCAGTAGCAGTATTGTTACTTCTTTCCAGGATGCAAGGTCTATTATCCCAACAGAAGAAAAATATTTTTGTATTTAAAGTTTATGCTGCACTGTGCTGCAAATGTTGTGGCACTTTTTTTTAAGAAATGGAAGATGTTTACTTTTACAGGGACCTCAACACTGCCCCGTTCAGACTGGATCTTATTATAAAACTCTTCATGTCAAAGTGGTTTTAGGCTGAACACAGTTTAAATTATGTTTGTAAATGAACTTTTAAACACTGACCTGTGATCATGTTTCAGGAAGGAATGAGGAGTTTGGTTTTTTGGGTTTTTTTTTGTTGTTTTTTTCTTAGTAAAGAACTCTCAAGGACTTTGTTCACTTTCCAAAGCTACTTGTTTACATTGTACACTGCGACCACCTTGCCGCTTTTCATCACAAGCTTGAATATTTAAATTCTGTACCTATACCTGTAAAATAGCCAGGATTTCTCCTGTTCGTGATCAGTTGTAATGCCTTTTTACAAAACAAAACAAAAAAACACAAAAATGGCTGTAAATTATTGTAAATTAATTAAATGAGCTTTTTCCCCTCTCAGGCTTTTTTTGACTGTTCCTTTCCCCACCAACTCAGGCCTTCTTATCACAAGTATGAAACAAAATCAGTGTACTTACACTTTTTAATAAAATATCTTGATGGAATCACTGTTCAGAATGTAAAAATGGGGAAAGGGAACATTTTATTCCATTTAGTGCCCTTTTTTTTTATTGGATACTTTAGATACATGTTTTGGTTTTTTTTCTATTAAACTGTTCAGTGTTGTGATTGTTGTAATGAAATGGTGAGAAATATTTAGCTAAACTGTGCTCTGGAAATTTTTTCAGGTGCATTGGTTTTAAAGAAGGAGTGTTCAATATCTGAACACTTCAGAATCCAAATCAGCCAAAATTTATTGTAAATCCATTTGTTTTCCCTCTTTAACATGGGCAATAATGTCAAATGTGCTATGCAGCCAGTTAATATTTTAGAAGATTTGAATGACTTTATTAATAGAATTGTTACAATGCACACTGATTGTACATAGATAACTTCTATCTGACAAATTAAATTTAAACTAAAAGGATATGTGGGCTCTTGTAGTTTTCTACTGGTGTTTTTCTACAATGTACCTTTCTCATATTTAAGTATAAAATCATTAAACTCTTGTAAATACTAAATTTTAATACGCAACTGAAAATTAGGAAAGATAAACTTCTAGCCTAGTATTGTGTGGTTGGAGCCATAGCTGTTGCTCCATTTTTTTTTCTCTTGTCTTGCAATGTTGAACGTTTTTTCCCAATTAACCAAGTGTATATAAAAGCATTAAAATCAAACGAAAACCTTTTCACAGAGTATGTGTCTGCTAGGGTCTCATTGTAGGCACAGTTGCTGCTCGTTTTAAGTTATATCATTTAGCCAAGTACGCTTAAGCTAATTTAATGTAAGCTGGTACTCTGATAACTAGTGCTTGTTCATTACTTAGCTCTTCTCAGGATTGAGAGGGGTTTGCGTTGTTCTACTTTTGTGCTTAAGTGCTGAAACAGTGTTTAACTGGTGGTGCCTAGCAAGGTGGTGCATGTGTGCTGTGCATCTTCCTCTCCCAGTGGTGGAAACCTAGAAGAGCATCACCAATCACTGCCTTGTTCTTACTGTTTGGGTAATGAGTTGGAGTCTTAGATCCATCATGATAGCCTATCAATAAAGCAGTCCTACCAAGTCGGGTTCACCATCGGTGCAGCTACATTAGCATGGCACTGCAGCTAAGCATATCTAACATGACATGGTGAGACTACATACGTTTTTGTTAAAGGCACCTCAGGTCTCTCTGAGATAAGCAAGACGGAGAACATGCTGATCTGGTGACTTTGGTCAAGATCTTTGGCAATTAGCGTATTTAGGTTGTGTTTAATTTTTATTTAACTGCATTACAGCTGTTAAAATTTTTCCCCTTTGCTTTCAGTTAAGTTTGGTGGAGATAGTCTCCCCGCTTTGCTCTCTCCACTGCTTATGCGACTAACCTTTATGATATATGTCTTACTGTTCAGGAGAATCCCCTGTCCTCTGTAAATAAGCCATTTATTCATTTTCCATGCATGCAGATTTGATCTCTGTTTAGTTCTTTTGTAATGAAAAGTCTATGAGGACTCTGGTTCTAAAGCATCCATTTGACAACAGCCTCTTGCTTCAAATCTTAAGTTTACTATCTACCAGGTGTTTTAGGAAGTAAGAAATCTGGTGGCTCTGAGAGAACTCATGCTGTTGATAGATTCATCTACCTGTTTCATCTACCATACGTGGAAGTCTTAAGATTTCCCTCTCAATCCTGTTAAATATTTCTAATCTGCTATCTCCAGTACTACCTAAAACAAGGTTTTTGGTCTGTCTAAAAAGGCACATTTAAAAAATTCATTGCTGCTATGAGTTTTGGGGACAAACAGTATTCTCTGACTGGTTACCATTAGCTCATCCATTGTTGTGTTGGCATCAGCATTCACCCGTTCGTAAGTCAGTGTTTTCCCCATTTTGATCTTCAGTGCGGATGTCCTCATATCTAAGCTGCACTCAAAGAGCCTCTGGTTTCTGAGGGATGCACAGTGCTGTCAAGTGCAGGACTTGCACAGGAATCAAGCGCCAGCAGCAACGGGATGGCTATTTCTGCAGAAAAATGTCACTCCTATAAAAAGTGATGCCTGGCACACTGGCAGCACAGTGTCAGAGTACAGCAGCCTGGCGGGCTGCCTCCTTTGGCTGAATGGCTTGGATGATGTCCATGTGCTGCCTTTGGAACTTGATCAGCTTGTTCCATCATCAACCAATGGATCGTGGATACTACAGCTCAGTGCTGCTTGTTACTTCCACAGGCCTTACCGTTTTGCTGAAGAGTTTTCCCGTTTAAGGTATGAGATGGCGGTGAAGTACTGTAGTTGTGATGCATTTCTGAGGAGGGCTGTTTCTGTCTCCAGTGGTTTGTTAAGTGTGTAGTCCATATTTAGTGTTAGTGGCTCAGTATTAAGTGACGGTGGCTTTTTTGGTAGGAAATGACCACAGCCTTACCTGGGAAGGTGGGAAGATTAAAGTCGTTAAGGGAGAATCATCCTCATACAACGCCTCATCATAAAACAGGATGTATTACAAGTTTCTGCCTGCTCAATTTTTATTTGAATAGAAAATTAAATGAATCCTAGCTTCTTTTGCATGCTGTGGGTGAAATGTGGTGCCCTTATTTTTACCTTTACAGAAATAAATTTTGTAGACAATGCATATCTTCATTGTCAAAATCTCAAAGAGAGAGAGTAGCTTCTGTACAGAGGCTATTCAAGTGGTTAACAGACACCTGTTAGGAGTTGTCCACTTGTACTGATGAAGGTTTGCTTTACTGAACTATGTTAGGACTATGTAAGGCTGTCGCTTGCAGCTCTGTTCGTTCTAGCAAGCAGTACACACGTTATGGTTGCCCTTGGAAGTTACACTGTGTTCTTGAAAGTTTATGCTGAAGCTTTTATTAACATGAAGGGCTCCAAAAGCTATGTTTGAGAAATAAATTGTGTGAGACACTGCTAGGAGCAGAAAGAAAAAGAGGTTCTGGAGTTCATGATTTTTTTCTTAACCTCCTTTTCGTTTTTCTTTATTATTTTCTTTATTGTTATTTAGTTGTTCTTTTTGAGATACTAAGTTGAGAGTATTGGGGTGTAGGGGAGGACATTCTGGTCTACCTAGTCTGTGCCAGCACTGTGTGAGGTCAGTGAATGAGTTCCCTTTGGATATGGCTAATACTAAAAAAAAAAAAAATGTATCTTTTTGAATGTTTCTGGCACATACTTGACACCCCCGCACACACACTACTATTACAAATTGATAACTATCATTTTGTTATTTTGAAGTGATAAACAATTTAGAAATTGCTTTGGGGCAAATAATAACATTTAATGATGATTATTAATTTGTGTAAAAAAGAAAGTAGTGCTATTGTCCTGATCAAAAAAAAAAGATAGGTTTAGAAATACTTAATATACAAAGGAGATAATATTCCTTTTTTAAATTGCTATTTGTAGAATCTCTTTATAAACCAGTTGTAGAAGCTGCTTGCTTTATTTTACAGTCTAATATTGAGAAAGCATTAGGCTTTTAATGTATGTATCAATACAATTCCCACTTAAAATATGGTAACAGGATAAATTAAAAAATCAGATATGTTCTGATGTTCTACATGACATGTTCTGTAGGAAAAAATGGGGGCAGGACGTTGTTTTAAAGAAAAGCAGTAAGTCCTAGTTAAGTTTCTGCTTTTCAGTTTCCACTAGAACTTCATCATTTATATGAACTGAATTAATTACATATAGAAAATCTGCATGCGTTTATTGTGGATTATCAAGATTGTATTTCTAATTTGTCATCTCTTGTTATATAATATGGCTTCTCTCCATGATTCTCAAAGCCGTTCACAGGAAGTACACTGAGCAACAGTCCTTTGAGGTACATAGTGCTATCTGGGTTTTATGAAGAAGTTTGAAAGGTAAGTGATTAATCGTAATTCTGTGTTTACCCAACACCTGAGACCTAATTATAACCCAATCTACTTAGTCAAAGTTCAATTGATTGCACTCCTTTTATTCTAGCTATAAGGAAAAATGTAGCTGTGTAATGTTCTACATTAATATCTACAAATTATATCTGAGGTAGCTGCTCTCTGAACCTTGATTAACTACTTAATCTTTCTATGACGAGTGTCCCACAACCTTTGGCCACAGCAGGTAAGGTGGCCTCGTATGCAAGTGTGTACATCTAGACCTCTGCCACCATGGGACTAAAGTACATGGTATACTTTGCCAATATGATGGCAGCACTCGGACAATGGGTATCTATTTTACCCTGCCTTCCAAGAGTGTTTCTTGGCAGCACGTGGGCTCTGTTACACAATTGAATATATAGAAGGTGCTGATCATTTGCTCCCAACCACATGGCTGCAAAGTACTACGGAGCACTCCCGGAAAAAGGGTAGCAGGACACAGGCTGCCAGAGCAATTCGTGCATTGCCCAGGTCAACCCAGGGCCACATTTGAAGGGCCTGTAGTAAAGGGGTCTGCGAGGAATGGGCCATAGGCCAGAGCTGGTTGGCAAACCACAGAACGGGCACATTCCTATTAAGAAAATTAATCCAGCTGTACCAGCTCTATTCTGGAACTGATTTGCAAACTTTTAATACAACATAGTACCTTTTTGTATGGAGGTTACAAATGAGAGCCAGTGAAAATACATACTAATGACTAAAACCCATGTGAAATATTTTTCTGTTTAGGTTTTCCTGCCAAAAATATTAATCCCAGACTTGTGGAAATTAGTGTAACTAATTGTAGGACCTGGGAATTAGCACAGTTGATCTCTTGTAGTTTGAGATACCATGTTTGCATCAACAAAAAGGAGGGTATTCCTAGCAGGACGGCAATGTACCTTTGTATGGGGAGCCTGGCAACCCTCTGTGGGGAAGAAGAGCCCAATGAGTCTTTACGGTGCTGGTTAAGTGATCTTCAGATTAAGGGTTGAGGTAGATGGTGCCCCAAGGTTAATACTGGTCCCTCTGACCCCTGCTACCCAAACCTGGAGTGCCCCAGCCCAACCTGGCACTGACACCCCTGAGCTTCCCAGCCCAAATTTCCACCCCGCAGCTTCCCCTCCAAGCTCCTCACTGAGCGTTTTGGTCAACCTGCCCCAGAGATGAGGTGGGAGGAGAGTGGAGCCCTTCTTTCCACACCTCTCCCCTACCTTCTCCTCCTCCTCACCTCTCTAGTGCTTCTTAACCTGTCTCCCCAACCCTACCCTGGTTTTCTACAAACCCTGTTATATCTGCAGTATCTAATTAGTTTTCTGCAAAGCCTCTAACTCAATGCACTCATGTAGCCTGCAGCTGCTCTGCAGTTTCATTTTTGAATGTGCTGCTGTTTCTGTTGCCTGCCAATACCCATCTTTGCTCCTGGCTGGCTGCTGCACTTGGTGACGCCTGCATGGCCCTGTAAAATCAAAGCTTGATTTCTCATTTTGGTGAGGGTTTTGGAAATCCAGGCAGGCTGCTCCTCCCCAAAATCCACCCAGAGAGCATTCAGAGAAGAGAAAAAGAGGACATCTGGAGGGAAAAGTTATTCATGTATCTTATCTAAAATTCTGCAAAGGCAGATGTGTTCCCAGGAAATGATTAATGGACAGTCCACATCTGACTTTACAATTAAACTGAGGGCCTAATAAGTCGGGCTGAAAACATGTAGAGGAAGGAAGGTGAGCAAGAGAGGGTGAGGTTATGCTGCAAGTCTGTTCTTAAACTGCTAGCAAGGAGCTGGCAAAACTGCTAGAACTGGTTAAACCAGAATGTGCTGGAGATGTTACCCTTCCACTTAAGCCTTACCACCCTGAAAAGTGTTTAATATAGATGCTGCTTAATGTTGCAGTCGCCCTGTTTTTGATAGTTCGGCAGCTTGTCGAAGTTTAATAGTGGGTGAAATGCTAAAATTGAAATGCAGTCACTCTAAGAGCAGCTACTGTCAAAGTACGTCTAGCAGTCTTTAATGAAAGTGAGATGAAGAATACGTAACTATTGAAGAATTACTGAAAACTCAGAAGCAAGACTTCAGGAGTCTTGGTTTTTAAAATATAAACTTTTGGTCCACTCAGAAAGCTTAAATATAGATCTGGGTTGAGTTCATACACTAAGGCTGAAGCCCAAAGAACACATGTGTTTCGTTATGCTTGGAGTAATATTATTATTATTTATTTGCTAAAGTTAAATATTTTATTTGTCACAGGTGTTTCAACAAGCCCAGTTTTGAGCCTGTCTTCTCTGAAGATAAACATCCTGAAATGATGTCAGAAAATCACATACCACTGATCACATGTAAGAAATGAATCAGAGCAGCTTTTATTCCTCCTGTACTCAAAGACCTCAACTGACTTTTAACTGCAATACATTTAATATTTGCTAAAATAATTGGAACATTTGGAAATGAATCTTCTCACTCTAGCTACTGCTTTTGGTTTGCATTATGGCAAAATTGACTGTATCAGTGGAGTACAGAAGAACTGACATTAACAGAAGTTTCTTTAACATTGCTTGTAAACCGCAGAGGAGCAAAGAGATCTTTGAAGCTGTGGGATACGTGAGCTTATCAAACCATCTTTCTTTTAAGTGAAGCTTGATTTTAATCTTACAGTAGAAATTTCTGAGATAACTTCAGAGAATATATTCTGAGAAACTATCTGTGCCTATCAGTAGCCTAAATACGTGCTGTGTCTTGTGAATCTTGGAACCATGAAATGTCGTGGATCACTGAACAACACACACAGCTACTTCAGCATGGAGAATCCACAGTAAGATTTGCAGAAGTCCATGACCTTAAATGACTTCCGTTGTTCTCTTTTCTGGAATCCTCTGTTCCTTTTTGGTTTGCGAATAAGTTGCTAGCTTCCTATTTTACATTTTAAAGTAAAAATTAGATTTTGGGGGACTGATGATTCTCTTTGTATATGAAATCTGGAATGGATTCTCTTTCCAGAATGGAATAAGCAAGAGATCAGTTTAAAAAGATCTCCAATACCAAACAGTGTAGTTCTGTTTCACTGAAATCAATGAAAACTATCAAATCTAGAAGGGTAAGGTCTAATCCTGACTCTTTTTCCCGGTATGAAAGTAAACAGGATTGGAAAATTACCCTTATCTCCCAAGATCTTAAGTGTTCACTAAGTCATGTCAAATTCGAAGTAATTACATCTGAAGAGTTAGGATCTTGTTACTCATTAACCTTAAAGAGAAAACATGTTCAGGAAAGAGATATTTCATTATCAGCTTTAATGGAAAAGCAAAACCAACCAAACAAAAAACCCAAAAATGTACTTCAGGTGCTAAATTCTCTGGTTTTAGTGCTTTAAAACTGTATGCTTCCCTTCCAATGCATTGTACTGGGACAACCTCTAACCAGGAACTGAAGAGAGAGAGAGGTGTTCGCAGTGTATAACCATGGCTAGCAGACCCCTAGAGATGGAACTCTGTACGCTGTGGGTCCTCCACCATTCCATCAAGTTCAGGTCAAGTTTTTAATGTATAAATTCCCCTTTTATCTGGTATATTACTATAGAATCTTTGATAGACTTCCCTGCTCTATTTTAATTAAATGAGTCTGTTATAAGATGGACGATATTTATCCTCAGACAAGAATATGACAAGAACACCAGAACAAATGAACAGGAAATTACCTGAAAGGGACAGTATGCCAAATTATTACAGTATGCAAATATTTATAGGTCTCAAAATGTTACCTTTGTGAAGTTCAAGGGTGTAGCCTCAAAAGATCACAGGCTGCTCTTCTTCAGTTCTAAATTCTAGATAAGCTCCATAATCGTGACTGCAAGTGGAAAAAAAAAAAACCCAAAAAACTAATTGCTCAGTCATAGCTTAAGAGGCAATGGGAGAACATTTAAACATCAAGTTTAAAGAGTTCATGTTATTTTAAATTGCAGTCTTGAAAACAAGGAAGTATTATGTATCTTAAAGCATCAATTTACTTGTAAATTATCCAATTTACTTTTGAATTTTGGAATATTCCATCTGTACGTAAGGATCACGCCTGTAATTTGGTGGAAATTTATTCTTAATACATAATAGAAAGATCAAAATGTTATTTAAGTATAAAACTCAACTCACACTTTACTCTGAGAACCACAACCAATGCTTCCATAATTAAAAAAATACATTGGAATTATTAATTTTAATTTTGCTTATTACCTATGAGTCAAACTCTTTTTTAGTTCATTTGTAGTGTAATAACATACAGAATAAACAGGTGGACTGAATGCCTACCATTAACAAAAGAAAAGCTTTCAGTCAGTATACAGTAAACTTTGAAAACTGAGGCAAGAATGTTTTTAGATGTCGGAATATTTTCAAAGTGTCTTTCACGAATGTAAGAGTAATTTCATATTTGCATGTGAATCACTCAAAAGTTAGGACACTCCAGAATCAAGTTTGCTTGCAGAATCTTACTTCAGACCCCTGCATGCCATCCCGTCAATGCAATTTTAATGACAGAGTTCTAGGTTCTAGGGATCCCCACTTCATTCACTGTAGAGGGTAGATGGTAAGCACCAAGTATATAGTTATGTAGTACGTCTTTTCTTTTACTGTTATTCAGTATATGATCACAAGATACACTCTAACTTCTCTACAGAATACAAAGCTCATTATTTCTTTCGGGCACGCTGTGGTGCGCTCGGTTTGGTATCGCAAACACTCTGAAACCTCTCTTTCATGAGCTGAGTTGGTATGATTCCAGCATAACACTAGGGGAACCTGAAACACAAATCAATTAATAGTGATCTCTTTAATGGCTGTTGTTTTTGAGTACCAGAATACTTTAATTAGGGCATTTTATTGCTTGTGCATCTTTATCCTCACCCGATGCTTCCAAATATCATAATTAATTTGGTGTTTCTTTATCCCTTAATATCTTCTTTCAACCATCAGGAGTGATTCACATCTCTTAGCCTTTCTGATTCCTTTTCACAGCTCATTGCTAAGCCTTACAGGAATGACCTCGGGTTGCAGCTGGGAAGCAAACACTGCCTGTGCCAGCGCTCCTGTCAGGGCAGGCAGGGAGATGGGGAGCGGCTCCTTCGCTTGTCAGAAGAAGAGTTAGTCTGTGGGAACTCTGATTACTAAACCAAGGCTCTTCATTGGCTCTTCACTTAAAAATAAAATACTCAGCAGCTGTGAGCAGCCAGACAAGGAAGTTAAAAGCAGACATGTTAGCAGAGACCTGTTTGAGTTATGCCTCAGTTTGCAAATGTCAGAAATGGGCAGCGGGTAAATGCTGTTCTACTCCTCTGCAATAGAAACTCACGTGCAGTCCTTGTCCCCTTTCTCTCCACACCTCAAAACTTGTGCGCTATGTTGAATTAAAATGTTATAGCTCAGCCTAAGAGTTCCAGTGCACTAGTGTTGTTCTGATAAAGTTGCTCGTTCTGTAACTTTTTGGAGCAGACGTGCCCGTGAGCATCATGAGTACGACTCCTGCCTGCGTTTCTGTAAGAAAACAAATGCAAAACAGCCACCAGCTTGCCTGGGTTCTCTCTTCCCATCTATTGCACAGATGTAATCTTACAACTAAACACAGCACAAGTCTGGTTATTGGCCTTGTTGGTGTGCCCCACGTAAATACACTGGTATTCTCGGGTGCTGAAATTACACAGAATGACAGAGTAAGCAGCCTTTGGGCTATATAGTTGGCATCGTCTCTGGAAAGTAGTTTCTTGAATTAGCTAGCTACTATCTCACCAGACATCGTGGCTGATTACTCCAGCGTATCTTGCACCTGCTTTGAGTGTGACAACCCAGTAAATCCGTAAGACAGCAATTCTTTCGATCTTTGCCAAACACTGAACCTAGTAGCAAGGCAGATACCAAGTTTAGGAGACTGGCCCTAAAACCGCTCTTCCACAGACACAGCTGAAAAATCTCCTTTCCAGCCCTTTTTGTACAAAGTTGCTCCAAAGTCACTCATCAGAGCACATAGCTGAAGGTGCCCTGTGGCAGCTGGGAGCCTCCTGGCCCCCGTGGCCTGCTCTTTCAGTCAGGCTTCTTGGGAGCTTTGGGACCTTCCTGTTCTCCAGCGGCAGCCTGGAAAGGACACAGGGAATTTAGACACAGATGTGTTGTTATGACTGTCTAAAGAAAACAAAAAACAACCTTTCCCCCAAAACAGCAGACTTGGGGACGCTAAGGAAGTTATTCACCCTGTAGTAATTCTGATTCTTCAACTGCAACATCTTGAAGAATCGGAATTACTGCAGGGTGAATAGATATCCTCAGCCTCCATGAATCAATAATTACACTTGAGAAATATCCATTTGGCCGCCTGGATTTGGAGATTCTAGATACTAAAAAATTTGAGATTTTTGGACGATAGAATAGCAATTTAGTAAAATATCAAAGGGAATTCGGTATTATTAATGGAAATAATCTTTTCCTGGAAGCCCAGTAAGGAAAAAGCAGCTTGATTTGTTTTGTCATATTTTTCAGATCCTTTTGTCCAGCAACACCTGCAGTCATATCTGGCAGGTTGTTTTCGGAAGCTCAAAACTTTTGTAACACTGACTTAAAAGGTTTGAGTCCCAAACCATCCTCAGATTCTTTTGAGCCAGGTACAGGATTGTTTTCATTGTGGAGGTACAGAATCTTTGAGAAAACATGAAACACTTAGCAAACCCTCCCATCCATCTACAATAGGATCTTCGTTCAGGTAAGGAGTGAGTCTTTGAAGTGGTCTCCTGATTCCCTACGCTTACCGCACCGTGGTTTGCCCTGCAGAGCAGTCTCCCTGCACACAGCTTTGATTCCTTTCAGGTGAAGCTAAACGGGAAGACATGCTCCAGGAGAGCACCTAAGGCGCTCCAGCCCTGTGAGCATCCAGCCACAGGACCACACTGACGCTTGCCTCAAGCAACCCCCCCCCCCCCAGCTCCCTGAGCGTGTTGCTGCACCGCGCTGCGTGCCAGCGCAGATGTAGCTTTTCTGCCCCCGTAAGGAAAGCAGTGAGAGATTGTGAAGCTTTTACCCGAAAAGCTTTTACCCCCGCTCCGAGGCAGGTCTCCTGAGGTTGGTGCTTCACAGCAGACGTGGAGATGTCATGGCTCTCCCACGGGTGCTGTTTACGCGCTGCTTCCTGAGGTTTCTTCCTCACACTGTCTCTCCCATACAGCTGCATGAATTTGCAAAAGTCTGCCTCAGTAGTGGCTATGTTAGGAGCTGGTAGTTTTTAGCTTATCACTGAAGAATTTCAATGAATTACTGAGTTACTCTCTTTGGACACCATTTGCATCAAGCATTCTGCATTAAATTAAAAATAATTGCTTTGTTCTGTCATTTCAATAAAAATGGTTAGACAGAACAATTTACCGTACTTATTACGCACAGATGTTGCATCTTAATTTTAGTCTCTTCCGCCAAGCCTGTTGATTAAGGGGAATGTCTCTGAAAAGACAGATTCTTATGGATTATCCTCATTTCTTCTTTGTGATTATTTCTCCTCCTCACACAATGACCAAGAGACAGCACTATGGCATCAACTGTAGTTGCTTGCTTGTATGTTGCAAGTCTTTCAAACGCTTTATTATTTCTAAGATCATTTCTTAAACACTAAATGCTTTATTATTTGTGTCTTTTAACATAATCTTAGAAAGTAAAAAGAACAAGTGTTTGTATGAGTCAGCAGCAAGTACTGACCTATTTGTTAGTCTGAAAGCACTGCTTGGCCTGAAAGCTGTTTTATTTACTAAGCTTCATTTTATTTAGTAAATGTACTTTAAATCTTTTCGTCTCTGTAATAGTGCATACTTTCTTTTCCCCTTTATTCTCCTTTTAAATCTTCTGATACGATAGAGATGCATTTTTATAATTAGGGTTTAACATTTCATTATGAATAATAATATGGTAGGAGATGGAGGGGAGAATGTTCATTCTCCTGCCTGATATTTAAAGGACTAGTTTGAGCCGCTAGAGGGAGGTGCACTTTCAGTTATGTTCAACAACAGGTGAACTGAAATGCTTCCTGTGGAAAATTCAGCGCAGTGTCCATTTTAAGACTGCGTTGATGTGGAAGTTTAATGCCTTAATGGTTAAAAGAAAACCCCTGAAAAATGTTTGCATACCCAATCACGTGTAAGTAGTAAATACTGATTTTTTTTTTTCTAAATTTACTGGAGATGGTCAGTAATTTCAAGGAATATGCTGCACTGAATATTTTTAATAAGAATTTTTTTTTTCCATAAAGGTTTGGGTGATATTCAATTATTTATTAAAAGGTAAAACATTTGAGATCAACCATAAGATTCTTCGCGTTTATTATGAGCTTTGTGGATAGTTCAACAGGTGAGATTTTGGTGCTTCCTCTCCTCTGTGCGTTTCTGTCAAATTCAATTCATATGTAAAATACGCGCTAGCTGTGCTTTGGGTTCTAGAGCAGAGCAATCCTCTTGTTCTGAGCCCTGGTACTGAAAGGCAGAGAATGAGACAGTACAATTAATTTCATATTTTTCCAGACTGTAAAGTCCCTGTATTACTTTCCCACTAGAAGAACAATTAGATTCTAAAATGACCATCTTTGCACAAATACGAGGATGTCGTTATGGTTGCCTCTGACTTCCTTTATTATTTGAAATGTGTGTTCCTAGGAAAGGTTATGACATCAGAAACAGGAAAGAGAATTTGGCAGAATCTCATCTTATAGCAGAGTCGTAGAATCCAAGAGAAAACCTTTGGAGTGGATGTCGCAGCTCGTGGATAAAGAAAAGAAAACTTTTACCATGGATTTGGAGAACATCCTGAGAGTGTTGTGCAGCCCATAAGGTACACAAAAATGAACAAAGGGGAGAAAGAAGGTAAGTTTTTCCAACAGCCCACTGATCGTGAAGGCTAGGGCAGTGCTTCTCAGCCTTGCTAGCCTGTGCCTCACTTCAGTTAATCCAGAGTTTTGGAGCTTCCTTGCAGCCTGTGCATCAAGGCTTGAGCAAGAGGAGTGCTGGTAGTCCGGGGCAGCCCTGTGCTTTCACAGGGCAGGAGGCAGTGAACATGAATGGTCTGAGAGCAGCTAGATTTTCACATGTTCAGAGGGGAATTAAGAGATGTTATGTTTACAAGGCTTGTGGAGACTGTGTACAGGTGGTATTTAAGGATGGAGCAAGTAAGGATTGTGGGTCTGAAGCTCTGCAAGGGCAGAGGATGTGTACTTAGCCGTGCTGTGCCTGTCAGGTTCCCCTGCTCCCTCGACTCAGCAAGTCTGTTGTCTTTGAAGGACAGAGGGACTGCTGATGATCAGGTGTCCCCATAGCCATCCAGGATGTGCAAGCTCCTCCGAGACCCTGCAGCTTGAAAAGCCTGAACCCCTAGCTGTCCCAAAAGAGGGCAGGCAGAGTCTGTGCTTATTGGGTTGGCACATAGAGACACCCAGGATGACAGAGGCTAGAAGCTGGTGACTGCTGGCACCAGAAGGATGGCTTCTGCTCCTCCTCCTCCTCTGCTACAGAGCAGGTCTGGTGCCCTGGGAGCTGTGTCTGACAAAGCACCTGAGCTGGCTGAGCCCGAGCCTCACAGCAGCACCAGGAGAGAGTGGCAAGTGAAGGCAGTGGGAAACTCCCTGCTGGGGGGACAGAAGCCCCCATCTGCCAACCTGACCTGCTGCCTAGGGAGGTTTGCTGCTGGCCGGGGGCTCAGATCAGGGAGGCTGTGGCTTGTCTAGCCTCAGACTCTTAACCCCTGCTGGCTCTTCCACGTGGGCCCCAGCGATACTGCCAGGGGAGACCTAGAAGGTATCAAGAGTGGCTGTACAGCTCTTGGAGCAAGGGCTAAGGGCTTGGAGGCCCACATGGCTTTCTCCTCAGTCCTGCCAGTGAGGGGGAAGGACTGGAGGAGGAGAGGTGGATGGATTCAGTGTGTCAACATCTGCTGGTTGGGCAGCTGGTGTCAACAACAGGGATTCAACAACAGGAATTCAGCTTTTATGACCATGGGACCCTCCTTGAGAATCAGAGGCTGTGTGGAAGAGATGGGATCCACTTGACCAAGCGGGGCAAAAGCATCTTTGCTAACAGGCTGGCCAACCTGGTGAAGAGAGCTTTAACCTAGGAATGATGTTGGGGAAGAGATGGGATCCACTTGACCAAGTGGGGCAAAAGCATCTTTGCCAACAGGCTGGCCAACCTGGTGAAGAGAGCTTTAACCTAGGAATGATGTTGGGGAAGGGGGAGGGAGTATCACACGCTTTCTGGAGATCAGCATGACTAGGTGCCTATACGCTAATGCACACAGCATGGGGAACAAATAGGAGGAGTTAGAGGTCTGCATGCAGCTGCAGATATATGATCTCTTTGGGATCACAGCAATGTTGTGGGATAGCTTGCACAACTGAAGTGCTGCCGTGGATGGGTACAGGCTCTTTAGGAAGGACAGGCTGGGATAGCGAGAAGGGGAGTTGACCTGTAGATGAGGGAGCAGTGGGAATGCATGGAGCTCTGCCTAGGGGTGAACAATGAGTCAACTGAGAGCTCATGGGTAAGGATTAGAGGGTAGACCAGTGCAGGGTGACGTTGTGGGGGGTGTCTGCTACAGACCGCCTGATCAGAAAGCCCCAGATGAGACCTTCTTCAGACAACAGGCGGAAGCTTCACATTCCCAGGCTCTTGTTATCGTGAGGAACTTGAAGCACCCCAGTATCTGCTGGAGGGATAGCACAGCAGAACAGAAGCAATCCAGGAGGTTTCTGAAGTGCACTGGTGACACAAGTGATGGAGGAGCTGATGAGGTGTGGTGCTCTGCTGGACCTCATACTTATAAGCAAGGAAGAACTGGTTGGGAGTGTGAAGATGAGGGCAGCCTCTACAGTGACCATGAGATGGTGGTGTTCAGGATCCTGCAAGGCGGGAGCAAGACAAATAGTAAGATCACAACCCTGGACCTCAGGAGATCGACTTTCACCTGTACAGGAATCTGCCTGGAAGAATCTCGTAGGATACGGCCCTGGAGGAAGAAGGGTCCAGGAAAGATGATTGATTTTCAAGGATCACCGTGTTAAAATTCATCCACCATGATGGGCAGGAAATCAATCAAAGGTGGCAGGAGGCTTGCATGGATAATCAAGGCGAGCCTGACAAAACTCATACATAAAAAGGAAGCAGACAAGAGGTGGAAGCAAGGACGGGTGACCTGGGAGGAATATAGAAACAGTGTCCAAGCATGCAGGGGTGGGCTGAATATGGCAAGAGATGTGAAGGGCAGCAAGAAAGGCTTCTACAAGTGTACCAGCAGCAAAAGACTAGTGAAAATGTGGACCCAGTGCTGAACAGGGTGGGGGGGGGCTGGTGACAAAGGACAGGGAAAGGGCCAAGGTACTCAGTGCTTTCTTTGTCTTTGTCTTTACTGGCAAGACTTCCCTTCAGCAATCCCAGGCCCCAGAGACCAGTGGGAAAGTCTGGAGCAAGGGAGACTTACCCTTAGTGGAGGAGGATCAGGTTAGGGAACATTTAAACAACCTAGACTTACACAAGTCCTTTGGACCTGATGGGATGCACCCACAAGCTCTGAGGGAGCTGG
This sequence comes from Struthio camelus, assembly GCF_040807025.1. Taxonomy (NCBI): domain Eukaryota; kingdom Metazoa; phylum Chordata; class Aves; order Struthioniformes; family Struthionidae; genus Struthio; species Struthio camelus. The sequence continues at coordinate 51,913,005 of NC_090982.1, forward strand.
CTGATGTCAGTGTGAGACCATTCTCGATTTTCTTTGAAAGGTCATGGTGATTGAGGAAGGTTCCTGAGGATTAGTAGAAAGCAAATGTCACTCGCATCTCCAAGAAAGCCAGGGGGAAGGATTCATAGAACTACAGGCCAGTCAGCCTCACCTCAATCTCTGGGAAACTGATGGAGAAAATCCTCCTGGAAACCATTCCCAAACATCTTAAGGGCAAGGTGATTGGGGGTAGTCAGCGTGGCTTTATGAACAAGAAATCATGCTTGACCAGCTTGATAGCTTCCTGCGATGAAATAACTGACTTGGTGGATAAGGGGGAAGCAATGGGTGATATTTAGCTTCACTTTAGCAAGACTTTTGGTGCAGTCTCCTATAGCAGCCACACAGATAAACTGATGAAATACAGCCTCGATAAATGAACAGAGAGGTGGACTGAAAACTGGTTTAACTGCAAGGCTCAAAGGTTGAGATCAGTGACACGAAGTCTAGCTGGAGACCAGTCATTAGTGGTGCCCTCCAGGGTTTGATAATGGGGCCAGTACTGTTTAACATCTTTATTAATGACCTGGACAATAGGAGAGAGTGCACCCTCAGCAAGCGTGCAGATGACACAAAACTGGGAGGAGTGGGTGATACATCCAGCACAATGGTTGTGCTGCCATTTAGAGGGACTTCTACGGGATGGAGAAATGGGCAGATAGGAAACTCAGAAAGCTCAACAAAGGGAAATGCCAAGTCCTGCACCTGGGAAGGATCAACCCCATGCAAGTCTACAGGTTTGCTCTTCCTGGCTAGCTGTGGCTCTAGTGGGCAAACTGCCTATTGAAGATTTACCCGCAGTTCTCTTTCCATTCTTGTGAAATCCGTAGGTGCCTGAAAACTTTTCCAAATCCTCTTCTGCATTTCTCTTGGTCTCCTCAGTGTTTTGCCTTCTCCTTTCTTTCCAATTAATATGTGCATTGGGTCTCAGTGCACTAAACACCAAGAGCTTTTGCTATTTTTATCACCAAGAATATGCTGGGTTTTTTGTTCATTATTGTGTCAGGCTGCCCTCCCAGAAAGGAGCTTTTCTTCTGGCTATTTTTTTCCCATTGTGTAGCAGTGGCTTCTCTGTGTCCTGGATTGGCACATGCTTCTCCTCACAGGTGTGCCTGATGTGCAGGTGTCTGCTGAGCCTTCTGCCAAGACATCTTCAAGCCAGCAAGGGAGGACTCCCCTCCGTCATAAGCAATGCAACACTTCTGTAGTCACCAGTCACACGTACCGTGAGTAGCATTTCTTGTGGGCCCTCCTAATCACTGTTGGTTGGGCTCCTCCTTAGCTACCACTTCCAGTTTCCCTGTTGTCACTGTCCTCCGCCTGGGTAAGTCTGTCCTCTGTTGGCAGGCCCAGCTGAGACAAAATTTGGTTTGGCACAAAGGTGCATTGCAACTAAGCCTTTTTCAAATCCACCTGCCACCTAAATATCATGCCAAGCTGTTTTCTCTAGAGGAAGAGGTGCCGAGAAGGCCAGCTCTCTGTCTCGCTCTCTGGCTTGATGGCAGCGATGCTGAGAAAAGTATAGAGCAGTTTGCTAGAGGGCACTTTGAACTGATTGTACATACGGGCAGGCAAAGATGGGAGGTGTCGGTCTCAGGTGGTTCAGTGGATGAGGTCACAACCTTTGGCTCTTCCCAACCCCAATTTAAACATTTTTATTTACGGTTGCAAGTTTTGTAGCCTCCCAGAAGGAATTAAATTAACAGGCTTGACACGGTAATAACGTAATAAAATCAGATTCCATGCCATGAGGAGGGGTCATTTATTACAGCTCATTTGCCACCACCTCTTGGAAGAGTTTGTGGGCCTTCGTTGGGAACAAACGAGTAGCTAGCAATATGGGCAAAAAAACCCCAGACTAGCACCCGAAAACAAACACCTTTCTTCCTGGCTCGCCTGACAGCTGCCAAACAGCCCATTTCAATCACTCTGTTGATTACATTGTACTGCTGAAAGACAGGCCAGGAAGTTTTGGGAGCGTGATGAGGCTAAAGAGCACAGCTGCTCTTTAGAACGTATTTTTCCAATTTTTTTCAAAAGTGCCTGCTAATTATATTATTGGGCCCCAATCCCGAAAACAGTTAAGCAGATGTATAAATACGCTGTGAAGAGCAATGAAATGGATCATGCTTTGGTAGTGATTTAGGAGCGGTGCATTGGCAATCATTATAGTGAGTTGACTGTTTCATGGGAACAACAACTTGCTTCTCTCTCTCAATTTCCGTGTACGGTGTTTTGCCTCGTGTTCGAAAAGTCAGCTTAAAAAAAGCTATAGTCATACTGATTTTGATTGCTAGCCTGGGGATTGCTTTAGAAGACTGCCAAGTGCATACTGTGCAGATCTAATAGACTGTCAAAAGCAAGGAAATTCAGGTGGAAGGCTGCCAACCTGTCTTTAACTCACTCCATGTCATATAGATATTCCAAGTTTCTCATAATGCATGCCGTAATACAGAGCTATTAAGTATACCACCAAGAATTAAGACTCTCAGAACCACAGTCTTGAATATCTTTGCTTCACTGTGTGTTGTTTGGCTTATGTTTTCAGAAGATGGCTTGAGTAGATGAGTGAAAGAGGTGCAGGTAGGGGAAATAAGGTAATACAAAACAAAGTGAGCAGGCTACATGCTGAAAAATATGATTTAAACAGGAAGCTTTAATTTTAGGACAAGAAAAGAGATTATACTGGCTTAAACCAGCTCAGAGTTTCTGAAATGGCTGTGTGAAAAAATGGAAATAGTTTTCCATTAGAATCATATTTAGCCTGTGGTGTCTCATTCATGTTTAACAGAGTCTAATCATCAGCATCATGTATTATAAGATAGTCATTATTTGACTTTATTTAAGATACATGTCGTCATATACCTTATTACAATAAGTATTTGGATTTTTTTCTTTCATAACGGTAAAGGTTTTAGTGATAACTTTTCACATTTTAGAGATAATATCTATTGAACCCGTATTGTTTTCATTTCAGTCTAATATCTTCTAACTGAATCCTGCAATCCTCTAAAATTATGTAATTTAAAAAGTGCAGTAACTGATTTTACCAGCCAGCTAATGATATGCATTGAATATCAAGTGGCAAAATCACACCCCTTCTGCAAAAAAAAAAAAAAAGAAATTGTTAACTTATAGGGACTACAGCCTTTAACAGCTGAAGAATTTGGACACCTAAAGCCAACGCCACAGTCCTCAGAGCCTTCACACAGCTGTTGCCTAATCAACAGTACCTGAAGTACTTCAATTTTCTATATCGAAATTTAGTGCCTTCCTAAGTTTCTGCTTCTGATCACACACCTGCACAATCCTCTGGCTTCAGAGGCCTGTGCAGCTCAGGGCTGTCTCCTGCCTACGTCCAAGAGCACGCGTTCCTCCACTTGTCCTCCTGAAGGGTTCACTCTCGTAGGCATTTTCATTTTCAGAGCTGCAAGAGCTCAAGTTTGATGTTTTTATTTTCCTTCATAGCTTTGGCAAGACGTTACTTTACATAACCCCGGAATGGGGACAGGCATTATCAGTGCCTGGAAAGCTATCATTCACTGCTGTGAATTGCTAACAAACAGTCCAGGTAGAAAAACTGCACGTGCAGGAGCTGAGCAGTGAAATATTTCTTGTGGGTTGCACATCTGTTTGCTTGAATTGTATTTGTGGGGGTGGGAGTGGGAAGACATTGCTGAAAAGCTAGAGATGAAGTGGTAACTTCAGCTCCACCAGTGCCTACAGAGGAGAAGGAACTCGAGGTAAGGAAGTTATCAGGAGGGTTTTGAGCCCCTATATTAAAAAAAAAAAAAGTCAATAACGGCAAGTTCTGCTAGCTCAAAACAAAGCCTCTGTGGCTACGATGGAGATGGCAGGCGGGAGGGGGGCGGGGAGAGCTTCACTGAGACTCAGGGATGCAGTGCCACGGGTAGCTGCTCCAGCCAAAGCCGATACATGATACTCTAATCCCTATATTCAAAGTCACGTGTGAGGGCGAAATAAATGAAGAATGGAAGAATTGTATTCCTCCTTTACGGGCCGGATAAACTGAGTGCTAACTCTATGGGTAAGGAGCAGAGGGGGAAAGGGTCGGCAGGGGATGCGCTCTTTATTCAAGGCTGAGAAACACCTAATTGTTCTAGGGGGCCTAAGCTACGAACGCGAGTCACTTTGGCACATTTGCAAATGGTACCCTGAGCCTAGAAAGCAAGCAGGTATTTTATTTACGTACTGAGCCATATGCACACTGAATTGCTAAGAAAGAACCCCACTGAGGATAAATTACCCCAAAAGAAACCTAAATTGTTATCTGGGGAAGTTTCATTCCTGATTGTCAGATTTAATCCACAATTAAATCCACAATTAAACTGCGGTTAACAATTGCATGTTTATGGCAAGCACTGCACCAGAGGCCACTATCTTGGCAGTTAACTGCTGGTAGTTTAAATCTCCAGAAGAAATACGCTCTGAGTAAAGTTAGATGGCACTAAGCATTTATTTTCATTCGCTTTACAATAATGCCACCTAGCACTCTTGACTGAGATGAGGAACACATTGGGCCTGGCCGCTGAGGGACACACTGGCCTTGCCCAAAGGTAAAATGAGAGATCATCTGTACTGCAATCAGATAAAGAAAGCTGGTGCAGAAACCAGATGCAATCATGGGAAAGCAATTTCCCAAGATGTCACAGTGCGCTCTCTGCAAAGGCCAAATGACCCTAGAGCTGGGTCATTTGCTTTTGTACTATGTAAATCATTTTTGCTTCTTGCAATTTGACTGACTGGTTTACTTATGAATGAGCTGCTTGTAAGTTGTGGGGTTGGGTTTTGTTTGTTTGTTTTTTCAAGGATTTTTGTTGTTAATTTTAAAGAGAGACTTGAATGAAAGGTGTCGGCACTACCAGTTAGGTGATCTTTTCCCAGTGTTGAAAGAGTTGATAAGATTTTCACTTTTGATGTGCATGTCCCCACTTACCATACCTTGGTTCACTTCTTGGACTGCACGAGGTGGATTCCTTCAGATGAAACTGAAGTGGAGGAAATGCTCCAGAATAGAATAAACTCCAACTGCTGATAGGGACCAGAGTAGAGCTAATCCAAAATCCTCTGAAACGTGCACAGGGTAGGCCCTAAAGATTTCGCTCCACGCTTCTGCTGCCACAGGAGGCCACAGAGGAGCAACAGCCTAATAGCTTTTTTTGAGCAGAGGTCCATTTAGCTAGTGTTTCAAAATTGTGAAGTTAGACATTTTTACCACAGAGTCTAAACCCAGAAGTAGAAAGTGTTTCCATTTGTAAGGCTCCTTTTTTTCTTTAGTGAAAGAGATCAGGTTATCTAAATAGACGAACAATACAAAAATAAACTAACTACAGGAAGCCAAGTAGTTATCCACACTCTTACAAGCTGAAGCATGCTGACAGGTAGAGAAGAACTCCTACCTTCTCCGTCAGTGAACATGCATGTCTACTTGTAGAGAGCTTTCAACAGTTCAAAACTCAGTGGGTCATCAACGAAGGATATGATATTTATTGACTGAAGAGTTTAAAATAGCCAGTGATGGAGGGGGCAGTGGAGGAGCAGAAGGCTGTGATTGCCATAAAGGTAGGTGGACCTGAAATTATTGTTCACCTGAGGCATATCCACATCTAGTTTCTCAATGGGACTATTTATTGATTCCTTTAGCATACATAAAGGCCATGTCATTTGTAGCAAGGGGGGTGAGACTTGTGACTTTTTTATGAGCGTGTAAAAAAAGAAATCTTTCAAAATGGTGGCTTACCAAAAAAGGGTCACAGGCATGATTCTCGCACGCTACAATTCAATTTTCTAGGGCCTTTTAATACGATTTATAATTGATAAAGTGTTGTACAATTGCTAATCGTGAAGTTATTTATTCTGGTATCGTCTGTCTCTCATAGCTCACTGGCACCTGCATCAAGGCCAGGACCAACAGATGGGTGGTAGCAGCAAAGGCGGTGATGTGTGTCACTCTTTAACTTGCCCTAGCCACCCAATGGTTTGCCACTAGTGGGCTAGCCCTATGCAGAGGCTGAGGGTTGGAGAGCAAAAATCACTGCTGTGACAGGAGATGCTTCCCCACCTACAGAAAGTGGGAGTGATGCGTTTAAATCCTACAGAGGTCTTTGAAGCCCGATACCATGCTCTCCCAGCAGGACTGGTATGAAAGAGCTAGGTGGTGCTTCTGGGAAAAGACAGCTGCTGGATTAAGCCCATGGGAGTCTTTCTTATAAAAGGGATGCCAAATTAGAGGATTATTATCAGCTATAGGTGTAACCTAGGTGCTGAGCTATTTATATGGAGGATGTTACAGGCATCTGCAATGATTTCAGGGGCAAGCTGGGTTTTAAAACCACTGAAACCGTTCACTGGGTCTAATGTTTAGGCACCACAGTGCTGAGACCTGCAGCAGGCAGACGTTTGGGCTGCGCTGCTTTCCAGTAGACTTTTCAACGCTGAGTGAGATACCATGGAGCATATAAGATCACCACAGCCCAGAGCAGGGCTTTGTAGCATTAAGCTATCCAGTAGGAAATACTGGGGTACAGTTCTCACGGGGTTTTACATGACAACTCCAGCTCAGCAGCCGTGCTGTCCTCCACCAGCATTTACTGCTGAGGAGGCAGCTTTTGCTTTCGTTTTTCCACTGCCAGGAGCTGAAATCCCCAACAGCATAGTGGTTATTACAGTCACCTGAGAAGGCAGGAAACCTTTGTTTAAACATCTCTTTTACCTAATGTAGAGTGGGAAGTCTAACAAACGTAGATCTCTTACTTCCTAGGCAAATACCTTAACCATTCGGCTATGGGGTATTTAAGAGGCTGGCTTTGGCAGTCTGTTAAAAAGGTTCTGCTTTCTATAAAATACTTGTATAGTGAAGGAATGCAAAATGCACACGAGCCATCAAGGGGGACACCAACGGCCAGCCTAAGAGATAAAACATGCTTATTAGAAAACACAGCCCTTGTTTCTACATGGATAGTTACATTATAGACCTTGTGTCATTGATTAGAAAATGCAAACAGTCTGGGAATTAAAGGCCAAAACTAAGGTTATAAGCCTTATCCACTACAATCCCACTCACAGTCTCTTCTTTTGTCTTTGTCCTGAAGGTTTGCTTGCTTTTTGGAAGGAGCTGCTCTGGGAGGGGAAGGAGGTCCCATAAGGGGAAGCATGGGCCAGCCTTGTTGCCTTCTTCAGGTAAGCTTTGATGAGAAAGCAGGTGTTGAAAGTTTCAATGCTCAGACCAGGCTGAGCAGGTCAGGTGTGGGACTTTCAGAGGCCAACTGGTGTGCCTCATCCAGGCTTGGACAGGAGATACGTGTGGTGCTGCGCAGGAAGCACCGGGGCCAGCTAGCTTGTTTCTAGTAAATGCAAGTAGTCCCCGAGGACGAGCTGAACTTGGAAATTTTGATTTAGTCCTCAGGCCTGGATTCCCTTCATCTGACTTCAGTTACCTAAAAGTTTTATGTCTCTCTAGTGAAGGACATTGCTAGGCACCTCCAGGAGACAATTCATCCAGCCTAATATAGTGCTTCTGACTCCACTGAGTACAGAGAGGGGCTACATGTTTAGTTTACTGAACGTAGCTGAAATAAATCTAAAGAGTAAAGTATGCCTCCAGCTTCTTTCAAGACACCTAAGACCTTATTTGGATAAAGCTATCACTTTCTAACAAAGCAGAATGGCATTTATTTGTGAATACCTCCCGGTTGTTAGGGATTTGGCACTCTCTCAAGATGTGAAAGATCAAATCTCTGCTCAGGCAGAGGAGGAATTTTAACTTGCCTCTCCCAAGCCGGGGCAGAATGCTTAAATCGCTGCACTTACTTATAAATAATTCTTACCATCAACTGTGTCAGACATGTGGACTAATCAGGTAGAATACCCGCCAAAAATGTCCTGCAAGTAAATTAGGCAGCTGAATGATTGACTTGTGAATCTGGCTAGGGTGAAGGCATCACCCCCAAGACTTTTTTTATCTGCTCAGCAGCAAAAATAAAGATTCCTTAGGGGGCATGACTGGATTAATAGAGTGAGACAGGGATCCTGGAGTCCTAGATCCTGTACTGTGAATCTCGGTTTTGGATTTAAACACTTCACACACCAACAGAACATATAACATTCTTTATAGATCCAGCCTTCAGCACATACTAAAATCTACATAAAGTATATGGTTTGTATTTTTAAGGGATTATTTTCCTACTGTTACGGCATATAAAAAAGTGGAAATTAAGCTTTAAAACTGCAGTATTCATGAAAATAATTCCCATAAACAAATATTACTGGCACTGCACAAACTACAACATTATGTTTTTATACCTAGCTATTAGGTCTGAGGCTTACTCCTCTATTTATCTGACTCTGTAATCAATCTTACTGTTCACAGTTGGTTTACTAATCAACAGCTTTTAATTTCAATGAAGTATAATTTACAAACACAGTCAGATTAAAAGAATTTTGAACCAGATCAGATGCAATTGTTTTCCATCAACAGTACAATAAATTTACCTGCATACTTGTATTTGATCTAGGGCTATGTTGCGCTCCAAAACAAGCTAATTAATAAGAATGATAAAATCTAATGAACAACACTGACACACACAGCCCTCATTTATTTTGAATACAGATGGAGAGAACTAGCATCATCACACAGAGAAAGTTTAATTTCTAAACAGCACTGTATAGCTTTTTAAAAAAAAAAAAAAAATCAAGTTATTACTAGTCAGGGCTAGGCATTATATAGCCAGCATTCTTGAAAGCCTAGAATGGGGAAAGACAGAAAGAAACACTGTTTATCAGGCAAGACACAGATGGGAATTAAAATAACCCAAAGCATGAAAACCTCAGTGTACAATACCCTAGCTGTACCTATGTGAAGAAAATGAGCACAAGGTTTGAAACGTTACTACAAGTCTGACACGAGAGAGGAAACCCACAAGCCACAATGAAGGGTTTTCTAACTGTGTCCCCTAACGAAGCGGTCATTAGGTGATAGAGAGCTTGCAGCACTGCTTGCTTACTGTAGCAGCGTAAGTAAATTGCAGCAGTGTAAGTAAATAGCCAGTCCCACAGCCTCAAAAACCATAAAGCAAATGCATGGTACCCATAATTTTTATGTATGTGAACGTAAATGGTTGAGGATTTATTTGCTTGCAAGGCAGCAACTGTTAGAAATGAGCTGCACTGGTGCGCTTGTATATGGAAGGGCCCTAATTTAACCACACAAGAGAGCGGCAGGTTGTTCTCAGGCCCTGCTCTTCCTCATCTTCAGGCTGTGCCCCTCTTCATAGGTGTGCTATACGGCTCGTTCTTCCAGGCGGGTTTTTCAGAAGTGGGAGTGTGATAGCGAGGGAAAAGCAATATTTGTTTGACAGTCTGTTGAGGGTACTAGTTCCATCTACAGCACCTTTGTTCGGGAGCTGCACGTGCATCGAAGATGAAGGCTCGAGCACCCGAATCTCCGCCTGGTGTTGTGACACGCTGCCTGCGTGTCCTGGGGACGTCATCGGTCTCCACAGCTATAAACACAGAGACTTAAACCCAGCTGCTCTTCACAGGCCGTATTAGTACAGGGTTAGAAGATACACTGGTTAGAAATGCTACAGAAGAGACTTAAAAATATTCTTTCGAATAAGCCAGTAACATCTAAGGCTTTGGCTTTTTTTTTTTTTTTTTTGACCAAGGCCAACAACAGATACCTTCTTGTTCCTCCCCCACTCCTAATTCTAGCTGTAGCTAAAAAAAAAAAAAAAAAAAAACCTTCGAAGTTTAGGTCTATGTTTCTTGGTACGTGTCTGATACAGCTTGTTTTAAGTGTTGGCAGTTTCAGTTTACCTTCATGCTAAGTGATCAGCCTTGCAGCTGAAATATTAAAGCTCCCATGCATGTTTAGCAGATCATCTTATTATACAAGCTTCTGCAACCTTAAGGACTCTTCTGTACCATTTATTCTTTCAATCCCTCAATTTCCTCTTCAGTTTTACAGCAATTAATTTTCTCTCCCAAGGTCCTTCTGGTTTGAGAGTTATCCAGTAACCTGAAAGCAGGATCTTCATAACCTTTCTCAAGACAGCCACTGCAAAAATCAGACCGCTGTGTCTAAGCTCTTCTAAATATCTCTGCAAATACTGCAAGGACGAGCGTACAAGTGGGATCCGGAGTGGATGTTTCCTGCCGCTGGTTTCCCACACAGTCTCCTCAATAAACTGGCCTGCTTTGCAGCTGCTGATCATAAATTTCATTACACAGCTAATTTAGAAGAGGGAAGTAAGCATCTGCAAGGAAGTATGGTGATTGTATTCAGCACATTCCTACACAGCAAGTGATGGCTAGAAAATAAATACGGGCCCTGGGTTATGGATTGCCCGCCCGGTGCGCAGCCCCCCCCAGTCCCCAATTTCTCTGCACCCCACCAGGGGTCACTAACATCATGTTACAGACGCTCCTCAGCGGGGTAGGCAACTTTATTCTTCTATCGTAATAATTTAAAGTATTTACACACTGCACAGTCACTCTTTTACACAAACATATACTTACTGGTATATTCATGAACCACATCTAAAAGGTTTTTGCAAAGACTGAAACATTGTGGGGTTTCCAAGCATGAAAATAAAATCTGCAGCCTTCTAAAAGACAGCCATTCGGAGTGTCTGTGAAAACCAGTGTTCCCTCTAAGCTTAAGTTCTCCCCAGAGACCATTCACTAGCTTCAAAATATCCACATGTTTGGCATTAACTAAAGCTCTCTTGGCTATGGTAGACTTCAAGAACGAACATGTGCAAATAACATTTTCTCAAGAAATCCCACAGCAGGAACAAGAAAATGAAAACTTTTTAGAGGCAGTACTACATTTCTGAAATATTACTTATCTGAGGGGGCTCACAATTCAATGCTAGTATACATATATATAAGTGTGTATACATATATTCATGGGATCCACGGACAGAGGAAATTAACTAGTAATTGGTGCCTACCTATAAGTGTGTGCATCAGCGCTGCAATGCTAGGCTTCTCCATCAGCTCTCAGCCGTAAGACGTTTAAATTCAGTGCACCAATGAGGAAGTCCAGCCTCACGAAGAGGGAGAATCTCCTCACCGCATCAAGTGAAACAGCAGGAACCACGTTACCAGATACAGTGTAAATCCACAAGTCTAACTCATCTGAAACAGCACAATCAGACAACACAGACAGAACAAGCTGCCCAAAGAGATACCTACAGTCTAGGCTGGAATAACAACACTATCTTCAACCTTAACTCAGCTCAGACTATTTTCTTCTGATGTTTCTCCAGAACAACACAATGGGCAATTAGTTAGTTTTTCTGAGAAAAGACTACTACTGTCCTTACCAGTCAGCAGTCCCTAACCCAGCCAGAATACAGTCGTCGTAAAAACACACCCTGTGAATAGACTCCCTCTCCCTCCACCACTGCAAACACTAGCTCAAGTTTGCTTAACAAAAGCAAGTGCAATTTTAGTCTTATTCAGAAAGCAGACCTAACACATAGAGACCAATCTGTCTCAGATGAACGCTTTCAAGGGTGGAATAAGGCCATCTCAGAGCTGGGGGAAGGAGGGTTATTTTAGCATAGATTAAGGCTCCCATTTCTTGCAGAAAATTAAGGCACTAGGTAGAACTGACCTTTAGGCCACTGAAGCAATTTTCTCCTAGTCCCTCAGTAAGAGCATTTCAGAGCCTGGGGGCTCAACTCCCCCATCTCTCCTTTTAATGTACAGATAGTATTAAAACCTAAGCAAGGGACAGAATTCAGGTGTGTGATTTCTCCACTCCAACTTGCAGAATAACTTAACTGACCTTCCAGGTAGGGACTGCTGCAATAATTATTTTGAAGAGGATATGAGAAAGTTACCTAACCCTTTCTAAAGGTACAAGAATTAGACCATTGAAGTATCTTTAGAAGTCAACTCTCTATCTAGTGCTTCTATAGAGCTACATAGGTCTCGCTCCACTGCATTCACAGACGGATGGTGTAAGTACTTTTCTCCATTTGAAAATCATGCTATGGAATTAGAAGATGTCAGGATTACAAAGGTGGTTTTGCAATTCAAGTCCCTGCAGCATAAATGCTGTGTATAGCAGAAGCAGAGTTATACAGGATGGTCTTCTGAGCTCCCTTCAAAGAAGGAAGGAACATTTAAGGGACAGAATAAGATTCCATTCTTAACCGGTTTTAACTAGAGAATGCAACAAATCACCAGTGTGACTGTAGGGAAAGAGAGGTGCTAACCTCCACAATAAGACAAAGGATAGGAAAAAAACCCAAATATAATAAAAAAATTTTGTTTTTAAACAAAGTAGTACTTAGAGGGAGCACTGGTATTGTACGTACATGTGTCTATGTATAATACATAATTACTCAGATACACACATAAATATTTAATATATAAAAAATAAAGTGCTTTCTATCAGGTCCCAATGCAGGGACATTATAAAACATTTCACCAACTGCAAAACAAATAGATACAAAGAATACTACATCCAACATACATGAAAACAGTAACACAATATGTACAATCTGGTGGGTGTCCCAAGACAAAACATCCCTTCATATACATGGTATATACATATATACTCATCTTTACTCAATATATTATGACAATATATATTTCAAAACTTTGTTATAGACAAAAAAAACCCTACAAAAACGCAACAAGGATCAAGGACACAAGTCCAAGACTGACAAACAATTTGCTACCCTTGCTCACGCCACCACCTCCGTTGCTGGGAAAGATATGCCAGCGCTCTTTTCTGGGGTGCAATGCCTCCACATCCTGCAAGGCACTGTGAGCAGCAGCTGTGAAGTTAGCGTCACCAGTGGTGAGCAGGTCAAACACGCATGAGTAAAAATAGATGTCCTTCACCAGCATCTTCTCATGACATTTGGTGGTGGCAGTTTCCAGTGTGTACACTGAGCGGGGATGAGCAGCGCCTGCCTGGGGCAGTAACTGCCCCATCACAGGCAGCGGCAAGTGGCCGCTGTCATCGATACGTTCACTTGACGGGCAACCATTCACACACAGCTGCAGGTCCTGACTCTCCTCATAGGCCATAGCCAACTCTTGAGGCATGCGGATGGCCAGCGTTAAGTAGCGCCCAAGCTGGCGTATATACACTGTGGTCCCAATGTACCTGGCATGCATTTCGACGTATTTGCCGCTGACTTTTTCCACAATTCGCAGGCTCTTGGTGTTACCATCACCTCCACTTGTTGTGCCATCCACAAAGGCTGCAGGTAAGTCATCAGTCACTGCCTGATACACCTTCTGATCTGTGCAGTCTTGGTACGATTTAAAGATAATAGTTATCTGGAAGGGGAGGGGAGGAGGGAAAGAAAAAAAAGCTGTTAGCGAGCATGGAAAAAAATACACATTTCAATCCCTTTTCCATTTTGCAGCTGCGATTATCTGGGACTGCCCACTAAGCTCACGAGCTTGACGCTTGTCCCCACTCACGCCTAAAGCAGAGAACAGTCTGCACACATGCTGAAAGCAACATTTTACCAGATGGCAATTGTTAAATTTGTTCTTAACTTGGCCTGGAAGCAAGACTATTAGCGTGTGGCAACTGCAACAAGGTCAGGAAAGGAAAAGGCTGTATATTTAATTAAGCATCACAGCTCCCTCCTGCCTGATGGTTTCTTAACACTTTGGAATGCATCCTGCAATCGCAAGGACGTATACGTGCCAAATAATTCCCACACTGCCGGCTGCTATGGCAAAACTGGAGAATGAGACTGTGTGAGAGCCCAGAAAGGAACTGGAGGATTTGGTTTCCCTCACTCCCAGTATTCTCATTATGCCTCTGACAGTGACTGCCTGACCGACCCTTGCCGGAGTACTTCACATTTCTTAGAAATTTTGCCTGGATTAGCTGTTTTGAATACTGCTAAAGCCCTGCTGTGCTACGCTACAACAAGCAGCGAGAAAGATGCAGTACCAGGAAAAACAACTAGTCAAAGAACTGGTTACAGCTCCTGGATGTCTTAGTCCTAAAAACTGGGAGATTTGACACTTCCAGTCCACTGCTGCTAGAGAACGTGCCAATGGAGAAACAAAGCGCAACTGAAAGACGCCCAAAGACATGCCTTTGAAGGGTGACTTACAACACAAACCAGGAGCACAAACCAATTACTTGTCCTTTTAAGTGTAAAGCTTTAAAAGGCCAGTCATAATCTTATTTGAATAAGCCACAATAGAAACAGTAGGTCCTCTGGTCTTACTTGAAGGAGATAATTAGGCAATTTGGCCGACTGAGTTCGAGGTGCCTAGTGGCTTTTTGAAAATGTATATTGAAGGGACAGTGTAAATGTAAGAAACAGAGATGCTTCTTTCTTTACAGTTTCAGAAAGGAGGAAATAGCAAATTCCTGAAAAGGTTGAAAGGTATTTTGTACTAGAAATAGGGATTTTAATCATTATTTTCGCCCTTGTCTGACTGACTACATCAAATCGACTCACAGGCTATCATTTCAGCACATTGCTATAAGATTCAGAGTAGTCCAGATCACGTTAGAAAAAGTTTTCGAACTAACGTTAGCATTCTCCTTAAAACTTATAGCAATCTCGCATGTTTTAATTTCAGTTGACCAGCACACTTCTGCACAACAGCTTTAGTTTCTTGCCCCTCTGCTTTGAAATAAGAGCTAGAGGTTAAATAAACAGCTGGATTACAGACAGTTTGAATAAACCCCCTACCCTCATTAGCCTCACCTCTCCATACCGGCTGTAAAAGACAGGAATCTTCCCTTCTAGCACCTATTCCTCCTTTCTCCCATCCCAACAACTTCTCCAAATATACAGGCACACACTTAAACGTATTACATTCGTTCTTAATGTGTGGTTTGTCCCGGCTAGTTGACGCTCTGTCAGTCTTTCTGACTCTCCCATACGCGCACACACGCACACACAGTACTTGCTATTTTAATTCCATATGTTCCCACTGGTGCTGTCTGACTGGAATTTTCCAACCGTTTTTCTTTGCTTTAATCAGTTATACAGCTCGCTTGAGACCAGCTGCAGTCAAGCAATCTGGTAAACTCATATCTGTGGGCCACAGCTGAGCTTGAAGGTCTCTGCCCAAAATCTAGACAACGTACAAGTAGAAGTTCAGTGCCTTTCTTGTTGTAAAGGCTATCCTGTATCACTACGCTTTGCAAAGTAAGGCCAGCAACCCAGAGAGGAGACAGCTGAGCTTTGTCTGATGCATGCTCTGCCCACCACCCCGGGCCTCATGCCCTAAGTCAGGTCTTACATTCTTTACAGCACAGTTTTGATGAAGCAGAACTGTAACGCGGGCCGCTCTGTTGACAAAGCGCTCCTGCGGCGTGTTCGTGCTGCTCCGCAGGGGAAGAGCGATTTGCACGCCGGCAGAGGCCAAGCCCCGTCAGGCTGCTCGGCACCTGAGCAAGCCCAGAGTTAGCGCTACAGCTGGTTCTAACGAGACACACAACCGGCTACTTGATATAGCAGCTAAGCACGGGAGCCGCAGGGCGGAAAGGCACACAGCGTCAGGGAAAGCGAGGAAGGGCAGAGCCCTTCACCCCGGGCAAGACCTGCGATAAATCCCCACGCTGAGCGAGGGCCGAACACCTTAAGGGAACAAAGGCCTCTCGCAAGGATGCTCCTGACAGAGAATCAGCAAAAAGACCATTAAGATCTGCCAAGGACGCAGCTCTGCATTTAAATACTGTGGCTCAAGACAGTCAATTTGGATGTTGCGACTTCTCTCCCGCCAGCCCCATCTAATCCACAGGCCAGACCAGTAAAACCAGAGATCTGTGAAGTCCTGTCCTTCTCCTATCGCCTGCGCCGACCTCACTCGGCCCAACGCCCTGGTGGTGAGGATACACAAGAGCTTCTTACAAAGGCAGATGAAGCCAATTTCACTGCAGAGCCTTCTCTTTTTAAAGTTTTCAAGGTAACCTTTTTCACTATGCAATGCTTTATGCCATTCCAAACAAGTGTACCGGTAATGTGTTATATGGGTATACACACACACTTTCTATATTCAGGCCAGGTTGTAAAAACGCCCCCACACAGCTGTTCGTGTGTCATTGTTTACACACTAGAAGTTATAGCTGCCCTTTCTACACCTAGAAAAAAAAAATCCAAATGTTTGAACCTTCAGCTGAAGGAAGAGCTTTTTTGAAATTATCCGCATCCGAGTCTTGCACTTGGGGCACAAGCAGAGCTCTTAAGCTACTGCAATGAGGACCAAAGCTAAAGGACCAAAGCAAGCCTTTTCCAAAGGTTTAATTGAGGCTACGTTATACAAAGCTTAGTTACATTAAGATTACTAAAAACAATAGAAACCTATGCACACTCAAACTGCACATAAACATTTCATTTTGGCCCAAATGTTTACATTCCCCCTGGGAGAGGGATGCCAGTAACATCATCCTCACCCAGCTTACTGAACATGAAGATTGCTTGAACCCACCACACATACAACGCCTTTCCAGGACTGCGTTGGGCAGAGCATAACTTCTGAAGCTGCCCAAGTGAAGTCTCTAGAAGACTTTTATACATCTCTAGAAGGTGCCTGTCCAGCATGCCTTAAACACAACGCTTCTGGCTCCTCACACAATAAATTCCACATGAGTGCTATGATGCAATTACAGTCCTGCTGGACGGTATTTAGTAGGTGTAACTATCTTCCTATTTTATTACAGATTCTACAGTTTTGTATCCTTGAACTACCCATGTTGGCAGTAAAAGCGTGACAGTGTTCTTAAGACAGAAATTTTAATCAGGTTATTGGTAACTCTGTGTCTTACTAGGTTTTATTAACTTTCCTGCTATTAATCTATAAATATATGCTCAAGTACTGAGAGCTGAAAACCGCCACAAGAGCCAAGGGACCTAACATGCTGTTCTTAAGCATGAAGAGTGCATTTTTCAATGCAAAAAATTAAACAATTTCAATTTTGCGGGGAAGAACTGATGAATTCTCATTCCCATAAGAACCCAGACTTGCTTAGAGTAGTGACTCCAAGTACAGGTTTTAGTAAATCATGTTATTTCCAAGGGCAAGCTGCACACAAGGAAAGAGATAAACATTTGATCCACTCTTTTGGAAAAACCCTGGTGAGTAGCTATTGCAAAAGAAAGCACTGGCAACTCTGTCAAGTTAGTATTTCTTCAGTTACTATAGTTTTGAGAAAAAAAACAAAAAACAGAAAAACCGCTTCACCATAACAGAGTTGGTTCCCCAGCCTGCATTAATTCATTTTTGCATTAAGCACTTTATTACTTTATTTCATAGCTTGCATGTATTACTTCATCCATCAGCCATATAGAATACATACAGACTATTACCCCAAATACACTCTGAAAGCCTTTATCTGCTTTGAGTTACTATAAGGTTGCGAATACAGTTTTCTTCTTACAGGGCCTTGTGGTCTTGATCACATCTCAGCATTTAATCGGTCCCTGCTTCTGTTCCCATTTCCCCCTTCATGGAACTGCACTAGGGAACGAGGGAGCAAGCAAGGGAACAAGCAGAAGAAAGGAAAACCCATTCAGAGTTACCTAAACCTAATTTTGAACACACAAATCCACACATGCACTGTCTCCTCGGCGACTTGTAGAAAGCGTTTGAAAACGTTGACTTTCCACATACCATCCTTTTTGCAATATATGGATTAGCTTGAGCAAGTAAGCAATAACTCAGTTTGGCACATTTGCACTGTACCACTCCCTCTATTATTGATGGACAGTACGGCTGTCCATTTAAAACATCAATGCTTTTGTTAAACGTTGCTTTCTCCTGTGCCCAAGCTACTCTGGCTCTGCTCATTCATTTTTAATATTTCTTTCCTTGAAGTCTAGCCCACCCACAACCATAAGACACAAATCTAACTCCCGTATCTAGAAAGACAACTTCAAGCATCTAAGTCCTCTACACCTACTTCAAGGAAAATTCCTAAGGAGAGAGTTCAGCCAAAGCCTGCCTAGAATAGGCCAGACTTTGAAAACACAACCATAACGGCACCACATGCAAGAAGGTAACGCTACTTACCGAACAGGCAACGAATCTGGAAAAGTCTGGTTTTTGTTTTTATTTTTTTAAACACAGAAGAAGAGAAGGTTTCTATTATGTTTGGAAAGATTTTGATCTTCCCAGTTTCCCTCACAATTTTAGTGGGATAGTCCCCAGGCTCATCTCCCTCCCCCTACATTTGTCTTGACTGGGTTCTACTTTCAGGTGAAGGCCTGCATCACCATGCACGCACGCAGAACCTACCTCAACACCGCAGGCCCTGGAGAATAAGTGGGAAAGATGCTTCAGCAAAAGACGTGACAACATTAGACCAGTGGTCTTTGAAGATGCCTGGGAGGCCTAGGAATGACCTAACAAGTGATCTGTGGGAGGCAGCTATTAAAAGTCCATAGGTAGACAACTGCATAGTGTGCATAAAATTTCTAAGAGTCCATCAAAAAGCTTCTGCAGTTCACATACACAGGAAAGTTGAAAGCATAACGTATTAAATGACCTCCCACTCTCTAACTGAAATTTTCACAGCTTCCCTTTCCAGGGACTTGCAGCAGGTGCGAAGCATGTAGAAAGTTTATCTTAGAAACCAAGTACCACCCAGAGGACACCACCTGAATAACAAAGCATTGCTGAAGGGTGGAAGTAGAGATCTAATAAAGGAAAACCATAAAGACTCATTTGAAAATGTGGATTCAATAGCCTCATTTAAAGCCATATCACAGGGTAGTTCCTTTTTATAAGCAAAACAAGTCTTTTTGGATCAAACAAAACCAGAAGCGCTCCAAATGCTATCGACCACTCAGTTCATCAGATAGCACGATAGCTCATCCAAAGTAGGACCTCTTCCCCTGAAATACCTATATGCAGATACATAATTCTCAGCACAAACTGTTTCACCGCACACATCCACCCTCCTGCAGCGTGCTACTTGCTAAAGTAGACGTAGCTCAAGAACACAAGCAAAAGGCATATGCCTGAAAGACATTTCGCTCCTTTCGGGCACGTTGGGAGGGTGCAGGGAACAAACTCTTTGGAGGAAAAGAGATTTAGAGGAGACTGCCCCAGTGATGTTGCTGGGGCCAAGTTCTTAGAAGAGCTGCTGGGGGCATTACAAAACTAAATACACCAACCCCTCTTCAGCCTGCTGGTCGCTTACAGAAGCGTCCCATATTTCAATCTGACACAACACCAGGAGAAAAATGGAAGGGAAGTTATGGGATCTCATGAACAACAGAGAACGAAAAAAGGAAGTCAATCTGAAAGAAAGAGTTCAGCATGAGAAGATTTCCAGAAAAGAAACCCAGGATCACTCAGGAAAACATTTCTCGGATGTGGTTGAGCAAGAAGGTCACCGTTTATAAATAACTCTAGAAACATCTAGCATCTGCTATTGATTAATTTCAAAACTACCCAGAACTTGATCATAGTTAAGTGTCCTTTAATCAACTGGAACAATAGCTAAAATATTCCACCTTCTTTTTTCCTGGTGGGCAATCCAAGGAGGAGAAGGGCTCTTCTCCCCTGCAGAGAGTTTGTAAAGCATATATGGTAGCAGGCAGGTAAAGTGCACAACATTAACATTTAACTCGCATCCTCACGTCCGAGAAAACTGCCATCTCTATCCACTACTTTATTCTCCTTCCTTCTGCCCCTAAGAAGCCCCTAAAGCTACGAAGGCAGTCAGAAAGATACTGCTGAGACATATGCAGGCATGCTCGCTCCTCCTCTCCCGCTCCCTAAACGAAGGAGTTCAAGACAAACTCCAGCAACAGTTCTCCAGCACTCCCAGAAATGGAGAGAGAAAAACAGTTTAGCGCCTGACAAATTGCCATAGCTCATCCCAGGAAACAACCTCTAGTAAGGCCACACTGTCTTGAACACCAGGAAACAGGACTGTTTATCTTTACATCGATGAAGATGGCAAATCAGCAAAGTCAGTATGTCACCTGTGCCCTGGAGAACTGTAGTACTTTTGCTGTGTGTCCTGCTGTTCTTATGAGTCTGCCCAAAACAACGCAGCACATCGGTGTACCTGAGGGCATCTCTGCACACACTAAACATGTCCGTAACAGAATTAAAAACATGTCTGTAACAGAATTAAACAAGCTTTCCTTACGGAGGAGGAGATCGCTGTGAAAGTGCTGAAGGCAAAAGCACAGAGCAGAGGCCAAAGACCTGAGAGGTCATGAATCTGGGAGAAAGGTGGACCTTCGTTTTAGCTGAGTTCCAAAAACAAACACAAAACCAAAAGAGAGCTTATTTGCGTCTTCTGCCCAATACAAAGGAATCCCATTAGTAGAGAAAACAGCATCTGGTAGGTGGTTTCTTCTGCTTCAGCCTCTGCCCAAGAGGCTAGCCTCAAGCCTGCGTTCACCTCCTGTCTTCCAGCCAGCACAGTGCCAAGGTCCCTTTCTCCAGAACTTTTGTATCACCCAGTTTTATTCCTAACAGAAAAGCCTACTTGTTTTCAGCATGCTATGAACTAGCGACCAGACGGTCACGACCGAAAGATAATTAGGAACTTTCAATTAAGATTCAGGTACCAGTTGGTCCCTTGACCACTCCGGGGTTCTTTCATAAGCATATGATTTCTCCCATCCCCATCTTTTCATGAAGACAAGTAATCAGGGAAAAATAGACACAGATAACAGATTAAAATCTACCTCTGTGAATGTGTTTTAAGTTGAAATATACTGAAGAGATCCTCAGACAAAACCTTTCATGTTTAACCATGAGAAGAGGTTTGAGTCTGCCCTAACTCCAGGTCCAGCACTGCTCCCAAGGGAGATTCAATGACTAGCTGCCCGGAGAGTCAACAACAAGCCATCTCATTTAGGCACAGGTGGGTAGCTTCTGAAATGAAGAACAGAGCCCTTGTCTTAAAGGCACTGGCAAGCCTCAGCCTTTTAGAAACATCCTAAATCCACAGGAAGTGCTTCGGCACCTGTATTTTCACGCTGTCCACAGCTACCTGCTGAACCCGTTTGTGTCTAGCTGCATGGCCAAGCGCAGCACCAACCTGCACAGGCTGGAGGACCCCAGGCCCTTCATTCTCCCCTTCTGCTGGCAATCTTCCTCCCTCTTCAGCAACCAAAACAAAACACTGCTTTGTAAGTTAATGAGATGGGTTATCTGCTCCACCTCATGGATCAAGCAGCTTTTGACTGAAGTCCTTCAACAAAAAGGTAGTATGTACCTCCTCTGAGAAATAAAGCCAAAGTTCATCTTTATCTTGGGCAGGAAGTCTATAAAGATGAGAAAATTAATCGCACGTGGTCAGTGATCTGATGCTCCCACTCAGAAGCATAACCGAACAGTAACTGGAAGATGAATGTTTTTAATATTAATTATTTACAGGAGACTAAGTACAGGGTGTTCAGTCCACTGATTTCCTCTTGCAAAAATAGAAACCAGACTGCAAAAGAGATACCTAAGTGTTTTGACTCAGGGAAAAAGAGCACTTACCCAATGTTTCATTACCCTGCTAATGCAGTCTCTTCCCAGATTCAAAGCTTTCTGCGCAGTAAACCTACTACAGTAAAAGCTCTGGGGTTTCCACAGCCTGTTTGATTTTCCTTCTCTGCCCTCCCTGCGTCCGTTCTCCATGCCTCACCCTCAAGCTATCCACTACAAAACACCTGGATAGGAAAAGCCCCCTGACCATTTCTGATCACGGTAAACAAGCAGGAAAGTTTTCCATAGGGAAGCGCAGGCACCTCTGCCGCATTTGCTACTCAGGGATAACTGCACTGGTGATATCCAGAACACCTGTCACACTGACCAAAGACAACAGAGATTTTGTTCCCCTCCAAATAAAGCCCACGATAAAACAAGAAAAAGTTCTGTTTAAGGCATCAGATGATACCCTTCCTACCTACTCCCTTCCACAGCCCCTTGAGATAGCCATTTGCCCTGAGGAGATCCCCAAAAGCTTGCAGAGCTCTGCTTCCAGAAATCAGATACAGAAATGCCAGTGACCTGCACAAAACTCATACTGAAAATCTGTTTCCCAGCTACTTGGTGATCCTTCATTCTCCATCTGAAAGGCCCTGGGATCTTATGCCAAGGGGCATAAACAGATCAAACAAGCTCAGAAGAAAGTGGAGTTGCAAGTTGCAACTCGACCACAGAATATACAACAGCTTTGTTCGCTCTGAGGAAACAGATGTCCTTACTATCGGCATCACAAATATGCAAAACACCTACAAACAAATTGCCGAGAGCGTTTTGTGAATGAACACACATCTCCTACAGGAGGACATACCTTTCCAATTAAGGAATTAAAGGAAGAGTTCTCCTGCTTTCCGTTCTTTCCTGCCAGATGTGTAATGAAGGCAGAAAAACGTATTTTTATTCTTCACATTCTTTTTAAAAATCTGACAGTCTCTTGTCCTTTACGAACTTGCTAGATAGCCCTCAGACTGTTAGGGTTATTCAAGTTATACGGGTTTTTTGAGTGAGAAGACAATTTTTTTTTTTTAAAACAGAGAATGCTCCCTTCATTGTTGACTCCCTTAAAAGTCGCTCTAAACACTAGCAAGTTATGATAAATTTGGAGGCAATAAGCACCTAGAAGGCTAAGTGATGATACGCCCCTTGAAACAGCCGTTTCAGAAGTCAGGTGAAGCTGGCTCACTGCACGTGGGATATAGATTCAATATTCTGTTCCTATACCTCCTTAAATCACTTCTCCCTTAAAAAGGGCATTCAAAATAAATTAAAGCTTCCACGCTTTTTGTCAGTGCTCTCATTAGGTCTGCTTTAGAGAGGATTAAACAGGCTAGTTAGCAATTTGATACTTGCTTTGGCTTCTCCACAATTCAAGTTCAACATACACCTTTGTTATTATTTCACATTAAAATTAAACATCTCCAATATTTGCAATAAAAAAAGAAACAGCAAGACTGATTATGATTGCATGAGGTTTTTCTTACTGACAAGGCAGGTAGCTTACTTGCATGCTCTCAGTTAGGAGAAATACTGTCTCTAGATAAAGAAAACCACTGAAATTATGTTCTTGCTGTCTCTTTAAGCAGTATCTCAAGTTACCCTATGGCCGAAATAACGTTAAGTAAATCCAGCAGCACCATCACAACCAAGATGGCGCCAGCAGTGGCAGCGTAGTTTAACAGGCCTTTTCTGTACCTTTTATAGCAGTCTGCTCCATAAAGAAATCAAAAGGACGCATTAGAGAGATTAAAACTTATCTTGAGAAGTTACTTGTGCATGCAAAAAACAACCTTCATTTCCCACAAAGAGGTGTGCTGCTAAAGTTTGACTACCTGCCAAGAAAGAAAACACTCGAGTACTGTACGCATTTAACAGATACTGGCGCTAGAGATTTCTAATATCCTAAAGCTTACATCTTATTTGATTGCTTCTACACACTTAACTGTACTTGTGCAGCTACATTAAATCTAATACATTTTTCACTTTTGTAATACTGGTATTACTGCTTTTTCCAGAAGGCCAGATGAATTACAGAAAAAAACCACACACAAACAGAAGCATTGAGATTAGAAAAAGTTAAAGACAAAAGGTACTTCTTCTTTTAAAAACATTATTTCCCCCCCCCAGTACATAGACATTTACCTCATCAAATCCTCTTAGTTACCTGTTTGAGAACACATACTACAGCATAACATGCTACTGTAGTCAATCATTTTTAGAATATGGCCAGTTAAAGATAAGATTACCCATCTCCTGCTACCATCACACCCTGGCCACCCACACAATCTGTGCATGGAAAGACTCTCCACACTTTGTCCTATGGTACTATCAGGAACAAGGAAACAAAGACTATTCTGCAAGACTTTAGCAAAACTGAGGATAAAAGCTTTCTGAGATTGCGTAACATAACTTTCTCTTGTATTCCTTATTTAAGAGTATTAAAAGAAAAAAAAAAAAAGGCAGCCACTGGAGCAGATTTCTCAAGAGACTCAAGTCTCTTTTGCAAAGCTTATTCAGGATAACCTCATTCCCTCTTTTTATACTTTTATAACCCCAAGCTCTTTGTGTTTGGCGCTGTGTTTGGCATCAGCATAAGTTAAGACAAGGGGATTTTGCTTTTCATTGATGTGTCAATCCAACCTTTGGCCTCCTGCAAATCCAAAAATTTTGATTTATTACCCAAGCAGAAAGTGTTCTCTCACCCATTAAGCATCGACATTAGACGACACCTCAGTATTCAGCAAGGATGAACACAGTAAACAGGAATAATGAGAATCAGTCTTCTCATCACACACAGTTATCTCCTTGGTAGAAGTAAGGGCACTAACCTGTTCCTGTACACAGCAATAAAGTGAGAAGTTTCCAGTGCTGTTGGTCTACGAACAGTGTAACATAGCCAACACAGCCTGATCCTACAACAGTTAAGTACACTGCTGTAACTGGCCACTTAATTTAAAAAAAGGGAAGAGAGGGACAGCACCAGCTTCACACATAGGTTCGAGTGATTTCGTTTGATGATAAAAAGATGCCTGAAAACGTTACCCTGGCTTCTGGGGTAAACCTATGGACGTTTCAGTCAGGGCCAGCCAGACCTTATACTTCCTCATTTTCTTCCTTGAAGGACACCTGCTATCTGCCTTTGGCATAAAAAGCTAAGTACTTTTCTTAAAGAAAGGGCATATGCTATTAACACTAGAGCACGTTATTTCTTCTGTAGCCACTTGAAGTGGTTGGGAAGAGAGCAATCTGAAGTGCCTTGCCTGTCTGCAGAGTGACATATACCGTCAGCAAGATCTTCAGGCTGCTGCTTCCTTCGTAGAGCCAGGGTACTAAGGCCTTCCACTTGGCATCAGTGTCTTCTGAGGGGGGCCATCTCCTCTCAGTTCTCTGCAGCTCTCCTTCTTGTCTCTGCTTTGAACCTTCAATGCCTGGCTAATTTGTTCTGCCACTCCGTCAACGTTTTTTGCTTTCGACAGTTACGGCTGTAGAATTTCGAGAATTAATGGAAAGCAAAGATCCTCACTCTCTCCTTGCTCCTACCCTAGGATTTCCGCTTAGGGCAGGGGCAGTCACAGATGATGCCTTAAAACAATCATCAGCTTGCAGCAAGTTAGTTTCCTTAAGTGTTACTGTGGTGCTATTTCACTTTGAGATGGGGTGGAGGGGGAGGGCTGTTTTAAGTTGTATTTGTTTCTAAGGCAATCAGTAAAGAAGCAATTTCACAAAACAGAAGCCCAGCAGTCTTACTTTCTCAAGCTACTGCCTAAAACAT
Organism: Struthio camelus; assembly: GCF_040807025.1. NCBI lineage: Eukaryota > Metazoa > Chordata > Aves > Struthioniformes > Struthionidae > Struthio > Struthio camelus. Next base: position 51,938,284 of record NC_090982.1, read on the forward strand.
CCTCAACCTGCTGTGACTCCTTAACTCCTAAGGGTTAAGTGGCTTACTCTGCTGTCTTGGCCTTGCACTTCCGTACGCGTATAGAGAGTTTAAGAGCAATCCGTACCTTATTTGTAGCAGTAGCACTGGATCCTGGGACCACGGGCACGTTCGTCACTTGCACTGATAAGTAGTTATTGTCTATGAGAGGCCAAGCCCCTTCCACCTTACACGTCTGGAAGTGATCCTTAAAAGTCCTCAGGTGAGGATCACCAAACAAGCCACAAAATAGGTAAGTAGGAGGAGAAGTCTGCTCCCCTCCCCGGTGGTCCCTGGCTCCTGCGCGGCCACTGTAGTGGCAGGGATCATGGGTCACCTCGGGGTTAGTCGAGGATGTGGGTCCATCCTTGGAGCAGTTTCTCTGGCTCATGAGGTCGCTGATCCCAAGCACCGCAGAATGGTAGACGAGGTTCCCCCGGCATACTTTGGAGTTGCGGTAGGTGCAGGCAGAGTACGCCCGCAGGGCCTTGCAGAACTCCAAATCAAAGCCATCGAGAGCAGAGTTCAGATGTGAAGTTAAGGAGACAAAGTCTGTGGTGCACTTCTGGATTCGACAATGTGTTTGCAGCTGGCAGTCACCTGCCCACCAAACAGAAAGCAGAGAGAAATCAAGCAAACCTCTTGTATTGCAATCCATACACCCCCCCTTTCCTCACCCACAGGTAATGCAAAAAGCAACTGAAAGACAACTTACAGGGCTTACCCATTGGGGACACATTCTATAGTGGAGAAAAGGGGGCTGGGAGGGTGGCGTTTGGCAGAGGAAGGTGGAAGATAGCAATACAGACCGTCTCTCTCAAAGGCTGAGATGACCCAAGAATGACTTAATTTCTATCGAGACAATAGCAAGTAATGGATTAAGATGATTAACTCCTGCCAAGTATGAGCCCAGCATTTCTTTTCCAGATGATATCAAGATGATGATGCAATTCTATGCTTAAGTTAATCACTTAGTCAATAAGCAAGTCTCCATTTCGTCTTTCAGTGCTTTACATGACAAGTTACTGAACTTTCAAACAGAATCCTGTTCCTGAGAAGAATGTGAAAAAGAAGGCAAGTGATACAGGTTTAGGCAGAAACAAACTGAATGAAGGAGGGATCAAAACTCCTCTTCAAGAAAGCAGGGAAAAAAAGGGGGGGGGGAGAAGGAGGCAGGCCATAAACTCAGTTTGCTTTACTTCCCTGGCACTGCTACAGCTAAAGCTTCCCTGCTTGCTTTCTGTGACTAAATAGCAAGAAAACCCACAGCTGCCTGAAGCTCAGGCTGCCAGCTAGGGAATCCAAACATTGCAGTAGCACCTCTTACAGCCTACAGAAAATAATGAGGCAAGGGGTTAAAAAAAAAAAAAAAAAGAGAAACCTCCCTCAACCAAAACCTGAAGTACTCATGAGATTCAAGTAACAGGTACGCAGTTCAGTTTACACAAACAAACCAGTTGCACCTTATCTGGTCACCTGATTTCCGCAAAGAAAACTTAATTACCATCCCAGTAAGCAAACTGGCATTTTTTACAGCCCTCCCTTCCACAGCCTTCACTGTCACGACCTGAAATCCTTCCAGCTTTTCATGGCAGTTCACACCAGGCTTTTGAGCGCAGCTTTTACACAAAGCAACTCCCCAGGGGCAGAAACAAAACAAACAGGGCTGCATGCGGCACTAAAGGAAACGCAGATGCACACGTTGCAGAGGGGTTAAAAAGAGGAGGACATCAGTCAAACGATAAATCAGGCTCCCTCCCTGCCAAAGAGCTGAAGACGGCCATTACAGCACATGGAACCGCATCCAGACTGCGTGCAAGACTTCATGCAATAGTTGTCCAGCACCAACAAGTATGCACCAAAAACACGCTGTGCTTATTTGTTCCTTTTATGACCTATAAAATTCAGCTGTGTATACATTCGTTTATGATTTCAAATGGTCATAAAAACAAAGAACAAAAAAATACTTAGAAAAGTACATGCAAGTGTGAACAAAAGGAAAAGGAAAATACAGATTTTACAGATAATCTGTTCCTGCCCTCAAATCTCTCCCTCTACACTATCTTCTCCCACTTTTTTCCTGCTCTCAAAGTAAAATAGGATTGGCCTCAGCTTGGTCTTAACAGCCTAGTTACAACAGTCCTAAACTTCTGAGACACGGGCAATGAAAAAAGGACTGAATAGTAATGTAGGACCTTTAATTTTTAAAGGCAGTTTTTTTTCTGCCATTCACACAGCGATGAGAGGATATTAGCAATTTCTTCGCTGGTGCCTAGCTGAGCTGCCTGTGTACGGACTCATATGACATACCCCGAGTATCCAGTCCATGAATTTATCATGGCAGTGAAGTGCATCTCCTGTCAAAATCCCAAGACAACAGAGGGTGGAAGGAAAAAGCCTCTAACCCACAGCTAAGCATGGCCATGAAGCGTAGGAGCAAGCAGTAAGTTTCTCGCTTGATCTTCGTGCAAGCGATATGCAGCTTTGTGAAAAGGGGGGGGGGGATCAAAACCTGTGTTTACGCGCTCACAAACCAGAGAGAACTACGCCAAGCAAACCGACAAGGGCCAAGGCAAACTTCAAAGCCTCAAAACCTTTGACGATGCTTCAGGTTACGATTCGCAATAGCATTTTAATCACAGGAAAATCGGTCTAGGTGGGCAAGGCAGGTTACCAAGCGGCACAACAGACCTGCCGCTCTTCCTCCCCGGCAACTTTGGGGAAAAACCGCTCCGCTGCTGCCGGCAGGACGGCGGGGGGGGGGGGGGGGGGGGGGGGGGGGCAGACAAACCTTGCTGGACTCAGACGGCCTAACCTGGCACTCGCTCCAGCAGAGCGCTTATTCCACTAAAACCAGAAACGCTAAAAACGAGCTGCAGGGGAACGGACACCCGGCCCGCCCTCCCCCGCCTCCCCTTCAGGCAGGCGGACAGCCGCCCGGCTGAAGGCGGAATTAATACGTAAATGAAACGAAAATTAAAAACGATTTAAATGCCTCCCCGGAGCCCCCCCGAGCCGCCTTCGCCCCGTCCCGCCCGCAGCAACCCGGCTCGGCCCGCGCAGGCTGCGCGGCGGCGGCCGTACCTGCGCGCAGCAGCAGCCCCAGGGCGGCGAGCAGGCCGAGGGCGGCGGGCGGCCCGCGCAGGCGGCGGCGGCGGCGGCGCGGCGGCGGCTCAGCCCCGGCGGCGCGGGAAGGCGCTGCTCTCCCCATGCCCGTCCATGCAGGTCGCGGGCGGGCGGGCGGCGGCGCGGGGCCGCGGCATGGGGCGGCGGGCGGGCCGCCCGCTCCGGCTCCTCGCTCCTTCCTCCTCCTCCTCCTGCTGCTGCTGCTGCTGCTTCAGCGGCGCGGGCGCGGGCGGAGGCCGCCGGGCCACAGCGGAGCGGGCGCGGCGCGGGGCGGCATGGCGGCAGGGAGAGACAAGCACAAAGGGAAGGCGCGGGTGAGCGGCCGCCCCACGCAGGGAGGCGGCGGCCGCGGCCCCCAGCGCCCCGCGGCCCCGCTACGCTGCGCTCCGCACTGCTGCGCCCCGCGCCACTGCGCTCGCTCGCTCGCCCGGCCGGCCGCCGCCGCCGCCGCGCACGGCCCCGCCCCGCCCCTCCGCCCCATTGGCCCGCCGCCACGTCCAGCAAGCGCCGCGCCGCGCCCATAGGCGCGGCCCGCCCTGACCCCGCCCCCTGCCCCGCCCCCGCGCCTTGCCTCGCGCTGCGGGAAGCCCCTTCCCCCGCCCCCGCCCCCGCCCCCGCCCCCGCCCGGGGCGCGCAGCGGCTCCGCGGCCGCGCCTGCCCCTGGGCCGCGCCGCGCCACGTGACTCGCCCGTGAGCGGCGGCGCGGCCAATCAGAGCCGCGCCCGCCTTCCCCCTCCCTCCCCCTCCGCGCCGCCTTGGCGCGGCGCCCGCGGCCGCGATTGGCTGCGCCGGGCCCCGCCGGGCCGGGGAGAGCGCGCCGCCCCGCGCCGCCGCCAGGGGGCGCGCGCCGCCCGCGCGGGCCGAGGCGCGCGGCAGCTCCGCGCCCCGCGCAGCGCAGGGCAGCGCAGCGCAGCCCTTCCCCGGGAACGGGGGGGGGGGGTAAAACCCGGTCCAAGATCATAACGATGGTCGATCTAAATAGCGGCGGGGGCGCCTTTACCGCCTGCTCGGCCCCGTTGCGGATGGAGGCACAGCAGGAGCAGGACCCCCAAAAAAAAAAAAACGCGAAATGAAACGAACATGTCAGTGGGTAAAAGTCAAACACATGCAAGAAGCGTTAATGGATTTTAAACACGCTGTGGTTTATTTTCCAGAAGGTACGTGCGATGCCTTAACTGCTCCCCTGGTGGTGCGCTCTCTGTTCCCAGAAATCCGGCACGAATAGCCTCTTGCTCTGCTTACTCCCTCGGCGTGCGCCGAGGCGGCAGCGCGGGGAGCCGCCGCGCAAAACCCGGCATTTCATTCCTCGCTGTTACTCCGCGCCCGCCTAAGCGGCGCAGGAGTCCCGGCACCGCGCCCTTCACGCCTGCCCCCGCGGTGCGTGGGTACTCACGGCATGTCCAGCTCGGCGGCGCCGCGGCTCAGGCCGGTGGGAGCGGCGCCGCGCTCCCGCGGGGGCCGGGACACTGGCGGGCGGGCACCTGGGCGGGGGGAAGGGGGGGCGACAGCACGGACACGGTGAGCGGCCCCTGCGCGGGGCTCCGCACGCGCGGGGCGGCGGCGGCGCGGCCGCGGCCGGGCCGCTGCGGCAGGTGCCGCCGCGTCGGGGACCGGCTGCCGCGGATGCTGCCCATCGCTCTCGGGGCACGACGAGCCCGCTGCCGGCGGCCGCCCCCGCGCAGCCGGGCTGCGCGTCCAGCGCCGGCTCCCCTCCTGCGCGGCCGCAGCCCGCGCAGCCCTCCCCCCCACCCCCCCCGCGGGGCAGCGCGCTGCCCGCCGCGCCACCTCCGCGTCCGCCCGCCCGCCGCCGTCTGGCAGCGACAGCGACCGGGGCGCCGAGAGCGGCCGGCGGCAGGTGGAAGACGGGCCGCGCAGCCAGCGCCAGCCCGAGCGAGGCGAGCGACTCACCCCGAGCAGCCCCATGGCCGGCGGGCGGCGGCGGCGGCGGCGGCGGGCGGCGGCGGGGCGCTCAGCGGCCGGGCCCCGACGGGGCGGGCGCGCAGCCGCGGCCGCCGGGCGCGGCGACACCCATAGCGGCAGCGCGGGCGGCGGGCTGCAGCCTCGGCGTGCCTCTTCCCCCGCTCGCTCTCTCTTCCCGGCGCTGGCACAAAGGGAGGGGATGTGCTTTTAATGACAGCGTGATCTTTCCGCCACCTATAGCAAACAAATGGGGGAGGAGGGGGCAGAGGGAGCGGGGAGCGCGGGCAGCCTCCTCCCCAGGGGTGCGGGGATGCGCCCTCGCTTCTCCCCTCCCGTCGGGGGCTGCCCCCGCCCTGCCCGCAGCCCACAACCTACCTACCCCCCCGGCGCCGGCCCCGGCCCCGGTGCCGGCCTGCCCCGCTGGCGTGGCGAGCTCCCGTGCGCCCTGGGTGTCCCCGGTGCTGGGGCTGTCAGCCCCCGGGGCCGTCACAGCAACCGAGGGGTGCACAACTTCTGCCTGGAAATCTGATCCCGTGCATGCAGTGATTGTGATTGCGTGTAATGGTCAGGCGGAAGGGGGAGCAAGGAGAGGAAAAAAGCTTCCAAACTTGGCCTTGTGGTCAGTGAAGTATTTTGGGTTAGGGGATTTAGAAAAGCTGTGAACCCAGCTCGTTAGTCTCTCTGCAGTCCGTCGTATTTTCACCATGAGTTTGGTACACAGTGTTTCAGGAGAGCGGATGCACCTGCGCTGTTTTTTGGCGTTTCGGGGGGCTGTGTTGTGTGCTGGGAAGGGGCATCTGGCCACGACCGGCCCTTTGCCTCCTCTGCTGCATGCATTACTGGTTTCTCTGGTGCTCAGCCCTGCATAGATGGATCTGATGAAAGCCCACTGGAAACGTCCTAAGGACTTCAACGTGCTTTGGGTGAAGCCTTGCCCCACACGGGAGGGAGACCGTGATCCATTTGCGAGCCCGTGCCTGCAGCCCGAGGTGTCCTGTCTGTCCCAGCATGTGGCACGGGCTGAGCTTCCCCGTTCTGACAGCGGGGACAGGCCCTGCTCATTAAAGAGCGTTTCAAGCAGCTCTGTTCATAGCCCACAGGAACATGGGATTTTAATTTACTCACTTGCTTTGGTGCTCAAAAATCCACTGCCACAATCAGGAGAGTTGCAGCTTTGATTAAAAATCCTGAAGGCAAGTCTCGTGTGTTCTGCTTTCCCCCCTTCTACAAGCACAAAGAAGATTGGGTGCATAAAATAATGATGAGTGAAAGTTCAAAGCAATCCCAGAAAGCCAGCCTGAGAGGACGTTTTCTAATGCAATTCCAGCCCTTTACCATTCTTTTTTCTTTGTTGAGTGAGCGCCAACACAACAGACATAATCTAGCAGGGCAAGGCTCTTTTCTTTCGGAAAACATTAGTCAATGTGTCTTAGAAGTCAGCTCGTCCAATCTAAAAGAAATACAGTAATTAAATAAATACTTTGAATTGGGTCTGGAACAGACCTTTCCTCTGTTATCAAGACAAGGGGCCTGGTGGGGGGAAGACATCTCCTCGCCTCTGACTTTTGTCAGATTCCCAAGCTGACAATACCAATACCAAGAAGTATTATTATTTCCAGGGCAGTTTTTTCAAGTGCTGGAGAACCAGAAAAAAACATGCAAAGAATAGACAGCTCTTCCCTTTCATCACCTTTCAGAGATGACTGTATCGTATCATTTACTCCGCTAGCAATCAGGCATCTCTGCGCTTTTACAGCGATGCTCGTTATTAGCAGGTTGAAAAGCACCTCTGATCAGCACTGGCGTTAGCAAAACATCTATATCACAGGCAGTTAAAGTGCTTTCCAAGCAGGAATTGAAATTTGGACCCGTCCCCTTCACGTTTTATCTGTACAGAAGCAGTGTTATGTCAACACTGTCCCAACACGCAGAAAGTGAGAGTTTGCCTCTTTTTCAAAAGGCAAAAATGGAGGAGGAAGGCAAAAGAAAGCGAGAAGTCAAATGCTGGAGACAGAACAAATGAAGTGCTTAAGTGTCCGTGGAGTCTGTCAGAAAGTTTGACTTTTTGGATAAAATTTTATATTTTAATGTAAAAAGGCCTTTTTGCCATCATAAAAACATCAAATGAAATATGCCAACTAGCTCCTGCTCTGACTCTTCTTACTTTGCTCTGACAAAAATACGACAGACAGGAGAAGACCATTCTGTATGGTCAGTGAAATTATAAGTGCTTTACATATCATACAGGGACATGATAATCAGTAACATTTATGAATCACTAGTTAACTGGTAACTAAGTCTCATCTTGGTCCACAAGACATCATGAGAATGTTTTTGTAGGAATCCGAAGCAAACAGTTGGAAATTTGCCCAAATTTCCTATTGGTAGTGGAATTCCTGGTATAAAATGCAGCTTTCATCAGGGCAGTGCCCTTGGGACAGCATCAGAACCAAATATACCAAGTTGTTCAGCGCCTTATACCTCCTTTAGAGGCTTGTGTTAGTGAGACTGTATTAGCATAAATGACACCGTTTCCTACTGGAAGGAGGCCCTCAGATTCAACACTGAAAAGTACCTTGAGAAATAGCTAACATGGTAGGTTAACTGCATGATCGTTGCATTGCAGAAGTAAAGGCACTGAAATACAGTTTTGGCTCTATGCCTCCTTTAAACTGCTAGACATTTAATATTCCAAGAAGGACACTTTTTTCCCCCCTAAAATGTTTCAACTTCTTTTTTTTAAGCATATTCCTAAAGATTCTGTGCAGGGGAAAAAAAAAAAACAACTTAATGGCATCTTTCTCTTTTTCTGACACTTAGACAATTCTTTATTGTAATCCAATAAGCTCCTTTTTGATATGCAGAGGAGGGTCTAAGAAGAAGGGTCTTTGCCAGTAACATCCATGCTGTCCATTTCACACAGCCTTATCCCCCTCAGCCCATTACCATTAGCAAGCGTTCATCATTAGGACAGCAGGGCTGCAGCAGTAGCATCCTGTGACACACATGCTCTCAGGCAAGAGGATAAAAAGGGAGGGAGACTCAACACACTCCCAGAAATTAAGGTGTGTAGAAAGGTTTTTAGTGAAGTGCCATTTTAATGCATTACTAAGTGCCACTAAAAGAACAAAAGAAAGGAAGAGGTGATAGAAACTGCAAAAGAAATGGGTGAATGTCCTAGCTAGAGATGGGAGGCGAGCATCCTTCACCCCCACATTCCTAGTACAGGTCCTGTCCTAAGTGCTGTTCCTGTTTTACCCACACTATTCTTTACGGAAATCCCAGTCTTTAGTGATTGCAGTGGCAGCTGCTAAGGTCTCAGTGGTTTTAAAATTCAGGACATTATTTTTACACATGGACCTGGGCAGCACACATTTTTGCTCTAATGGCTTGATTTCCTCCTCAGTTACAGATATACTTGCATTAGAGTTACTCCCAATACTCTCCGGTAATAAATAAAAGGAGAATGAGGGCTTAAAACCAGAGAGTTATTTTACATTAGTTGGAGCTCTCTGAAATACTTTGTCCAGCTATCTGTCTGGCAACTGATGCGAGTGAAGCTGGGCAACCCGGCCATCGGTGTCTTCTGAGGCCGGCCATGCACCCTGAGGGCATGAGCCAGGGGCAACAGAACCAGATGTCCAGTCAGCAGCAGTGCAGCCACGGCTGAGGAGATGCACCCCAGGTAGCTGGTCCTGCTGAGGATGGTTAATTATGGTCGCTAATGTGACAGCGTCGACCAGAGCTGGCATGAATGTCCTACTGCTGCTGGACTCCAAGCATGCAGCCCTGCTCGGGTCCAGGTGCCACCACAGACCTACCACAGATGCTTCAGTACAGGTTATAAGGTAGAGACAGGCAAGGAAGGAAGTCCGGACATCAGCTACTGTCAGCTAAGAAAAATCTACTTCTTTGAGTAAAGCTACTTCTGTATACTTCTGGAGCCTGCAGGAGGCAGCCAGAAATTTAAGCGGGGAATGGCAACCTGCAACCTGCTCAGAATAAGCTCTAAAAGCCCTCATTTGAACAGAAACAGGGTGTCTGTCTCTTCACTCTCTCAGGAGATGCTCTTGAGAAGGTTTTTGGTGTCTTGCAGTGAAATGCTGGGGTCCTGCAACATCCAAGGCTTGCAATGTTCTTCAGTAAGAATTTGGGCATAATAAAGACATTTGACAGGTGTTTTAATTTAGATGTAAGCTTGGGGCTACCTTAGATAGGAATGTGGGGTGTGTCCCGAGAGCTATTTTAGCTGTCAGGAGTGTGGCATGTAAAGCTGCTGCCACTGGAATTTTATCTGGCCAGTTCTCCTAGTGGCTGCAATTGCTTATGGATGCAGAAAAGATTTTGCCAGTTGCATGGGGCTTGAATGGGGACCCAGTAGCATAGCCTGTCATATTTAGTTCTTGAACTACACAAGGATTGTTTTCACGCTGAGGGAAGAAACTGAGAAAAGGTTTTTGGAATTAGGTGGCAGTGGGTGGGAAAAGACGGAGTGACTTTCAGTAGGAGGATTAGATGCAGAGAAGGATACCAGATGGACGTTGGCAGAAAAAATCCAAAGCCAAGAGTTTTTTTTAAAGCGAGATGGAAGGTCTAGATAACATCTCTGAGACATCGACATAGAAATAATGTTATTTACCCTAACTTTTAAAAAGTTTTCTCTCAGCCGTATGTTAATACTGCAAGTTTATCTGGTAGATACCATCCCAAAGTGGAATAAAATGTTCTGAGTTGCAAAGAAATATGATTTCTCTATTATTGGCGTAACGACTATAAAGGAAACTGGGTTAATATTCTAAGTTAATCTTTTGGATAATCTTTCTTGGGAAACTGAGTCTGGTATCAAGGTAGCAGATCCTGGAATATGAATGTCTGAGAGCATCAGCTCCAGTATCAGTACCACCTGCTCTCAAAGTCTCTGTCGGTGCTATCACGACCTTGCAGTGTTTTGTGGCTCACAGTCCTTTAGAGTCTTCTTCAGGACCTGATGAGAGATGATGCCTCACATTGTCACCTGGAGCGTTCTTACAGCTTGAAGTCAAATTATTGTAAGAAATATACTGAAAGCATTAATTCTGTGGCCAAAAGGTCTCTGGCATAGGAAGGATGATCGCATTCTGGTATTCAATAAAATCATGTAGCTGTTCATAATACAAAGAGCCGGTCCTTGAGTCAGCGGTAGGAGCGCGACAGGGGCTTTCCAGCCAACATTGAACTCCAGTGGGCAAGTCTTCCTGTAACTCCGCAGTCCGGGTGCCTGATGGCAGGCCGCTTGTCCTAGGTGCGCAGACTTCGATTGGGAAGGCTGAAAGGAGCAGTGCCGCTTTGTGCAGTTGACTAACATCTTTCCACCAGGTTAGCAATGAATGAACATCTTAGGGAGTCAGCAGAGTCATGTCTGCTCTGTGTCTGCTTTGCACATTGATTTTAGCCAGTCCTGCATGCAGTGTAAATGCAGTCTAGCGTGTGATATGTGTGTGATGGAAGTGCCAGAGGCCATATATCTGAGTACACTTAAACAAATCCTACAGTACATGTTTGCAGCATTCAAATAATGTATATTTGAAATAGAGTGATGAGGCGGGACATGATTTTGAGCCAGTCCTGTGGCAACACAAGGCATGCAGATCTATTTGAGCAAAGCCTAATCTGTAAAATTTCAGACTTTCCAATTTTGTTAACTCTTGCTATATAAGCGTCATAGGTATATAAGCGTTGCCAAGCTAATAAAAGGAGCCAAGACGACATTAAGAAATTCCTCCAATAAAAATGTAACTAAAAATAGGAGATGAGTATGCATGTATATACATGCATTTTGGCATGTATATACACATTTATGCACTTTTGGAGTACCTATTTTTCAAAGAACTGCCAGCAAAAGTGGGATATAGTAACTTGCTTTGGAGGAGGACAGTAGGATGCAAACTCTTCGGTCCCTTGATTTGTTGAAAGTATCTCTAAGGAGATGCTATGTGATGAAGCAAACAACTTACCATTAGGGTAGGTAAACACCAAAGAGCATATGCTCCTCTTCAGCAATTGCATCATGGATCCTCCTGCCCTGAGGCTAACGTAGAAGGACACACAGTCTTTCAAACGGAATACCAAGGGGGAGCCTGTTGACCCGAGAAAGGAACCAGAGATTATGCTAGCAGGCTATTTCTGCACCTTACTCTATGTAGATGAAAACACTGCTGGGCCCCCAAGAGTTACATTTCAAGATGTGGCAGAGGCTGTGGTTTGAACCATACTTACATCACCTAGTACTGATTTGTTCTATTTTTCCTGAGGATAACTTGCTTTTCATGCAATGTTGAAAAAGCAAGAAGGTACCTGAAGCATTTGCTGTTTCTGCTTGCCTGAATTTTACGCGTGGAGCTTGATGGGAAGCGAAAACTTGACCTCTGTGTGACCACTGGGCCTTATAGGCACGCTGGACAACTACCATTGAGAGTAAATGGGGGAACAGTGAAATGACCCTTTGTTTAGCAGTAATTGAACGGGTGGAAACTGCTGCCCAAAGGCAGGATGCACGCCCTGACATTGAAGGTCTGGCTGTGGGTGAAGGAGAAGACAGAAAGCCACGAGAAAAACAGGAGATAGCAAGAGAGCAATGACAAGTGGGGCCCTGACAGAAAGCTAAAAGCAAGCGAGCTGTTGGGACGACTCTGAACTGGAACGGCAGCTTTGGGATTTGGAGGAGGAAAACATCTCCTCCTTTTGAGCCTCCCATGGTCAGGAAACCAGGCATTGCTACTTCCCTTGTAAATAAACAAGACTGTGTCAAAGAAGGAACTGACCTGATCTCCTTCTAAGAGAAACAACCTGTGAGGCCCCAAATATTGGCTAACCTTTCAGGCAAAAATGAGCAACAACATTTTGGAGCGTTGCCTCAGGGGCAGAAAAGTCTAAGATGGGCCGGAAGGGGCCAGAAATCGCATAGCTGCATATAAAACAGTTCTGTGTGCTGCTGCTGCTGCTGCTGCTGCTGCTGCTGCTGCTGCTGCTGCTTGTTTTTCTGCCCCTGTTAGGCCAAATTAGGTATTTTCAATAAAGATGGAAATAATTTTCTGCTATAAGTGACAAGATCAGGCTTGTGCTGCAAGCTACTCGATGACAGATGACCTCTCAAGAAGAATGACATATCGTGCAACCCCCTTTTAGTGTTTTCTATGCTTACTTGCTCTCTTTTCCAAAGTATATCGCAGTCACTCTTTCTACTTTAGACACCTGGGCAGATGATTGATAATATGCTTGAGAAGACAGTCTTTCTCTCTAGTTTGTGAATGTCAGATAAGCAATGAATATTAATATTTTCCATGCAACAAAGCAAGCAGCTCATTACTTCTGTTGAAATAGCTCATAGGAGCTTTTTTGCTATAGGGAGCAGACCTGGTGTGGGTCATCCAGTCCTCCCTTCTGCAGAAGGATTAACTTAGTTGTTCTCAAACCTGTCTTAATTGATGGGTGTCACGTATGACCTTGAATATATGCACAGACAGCAATTTTGCAGCCTCTCTTGGCAACGTGCTCCATTGCACAACTCTTATTTTCATAATTTTCTCCACATCTAACCTAAATCCCATCACTTCTCTTCTCACTGACAGATGGTGTCCCAATCCCAATTTCCTTGCTAGCATCTTTACATGGCTATGGAGGCAATCAATAGATTTCCACTCCATCTTCTTGTTTTTGGATTGTTTTGGATTCTGTTGCCTAGAATAACTACTCGTTAAAATTTTCCAAAGCCTTGGTCCTTTTCGTAACTCTCTAAAATGTCTCCAGTTTGCTGTTGTCTTTAAAAGAAAGGTATTCAAAACAAAACTTCACACACCAGCTGAACTGAAGGCACTACCAAAGAAGCACACAATACACTTATTAAATATAATGTTGTATTTTGTTGCTTTCTTTCATGACCATTTACAATTTTGAGTCAAATTCACTTGATCCCAATATTCGGTTCTCTTTTTTCTGTACTTCACAGCCAGCTCTCCAATGATTTTTTCTGTTTCTACCAGTCCTCCCTAGACACCTTGGGTGTCAGGATGGACTCCCAGAACTCAGGGTGAAATTCCCAGTGACCCCTGGGGCTGTGACTCTGCTCTTTATTTTACGGAAATCTGTTTTTCAATATACTGCCAAAACCCAAGTGCTCATAATATTTTTGACTATTAAAAATGCAGCAGGGACAAACAATGGATCATATTTAAGCAGAAACCAATAATTTTAGTACAAACGGAGAGTGTCCTTTGATTCTCACCCTCAGTTCAATACAAAATGGGCTTCGAAAACAGGTTTGAGAGAGATCAGGCCTTTCGGATGAGATTGTCTCTCCAGTTACATCAGTTAATCCTAAAGTAATTGAACCAGCTTTACTGAAGCTACATCACTTTGAGGAGGGAAGCACAGTCTGGATGCATTCATCATTGCAGTTCACTGGGGTTACTGAAACAATTATTCTATTACAATTTTCTCCTGCTTGAACTACTTTGTCTCCAAAAGTCCCAGTTATGGACTAGGACATAGCCCCATTGTGCTCAAAGGTTATTAAAACAGCACAAGGAGGAAGGAGAAAGAGAGAGTAGAGAGGACTGGAGAAAGGCATGCAAGCAGAAAAAAGGAGAGCAATGGCAGAACGTGACTGTCTGGGAAGAAATGATACAGATGATCCTCAATAAGGTGAAATTTCTTGGCTGAGATCTAAAACCTGGTAGAGTTTCCCAACAGCAAAAACCAATCATGCAGGCCTCTCTTCTGGAAAGAAAATTTTGCTGTAATGAATGCTGAGGAAATGTCCTGCTTATCTCTTGCATTAACTGATTTGGAACCTTATCTCTCGATTTTGAGCTGTCATTATTGAATTGCAACTCTCTGTCACGACATGTGTAAGCCTTCTTGGCTCTGGGACACCACTGCATTTACTCAGCACTTTCTCTCCCGCACAAGGAATGCTTTTGCTCCTCCAGTTTCAAGCAATGACTACTTCTATTTTCATTTCAGCATAGCTTCCTGCCTGTCTTCCTCTCCCTTTTTACTGCAATTTTTTTAGCTAAAACTAAGGACTTGTGGGATAAGTCCAAGTAGAACTTGGTGGCTTTTTGTAGCTACCACGTAACCGTAGGTTTGTTACTGCCACTTGTATTTCCCCGAAGGCAAAGCCTGTATCCTGACAACTGTGTCCACATGAGCAGGTCCACCTGGGTTCAGAGGGGTTCGGCCAACAGGTCCGTTTACTGGCCTCGCATTTAATGGGCAAGAGAGACCCCCAAGTGCTCAAGGCACCGGTGCGGAAAGTGAAGAGCTGTGGTGAGTACTGGGAATGGAAATCTTCCCTGTGAAGTTCCTGAGCTGCTGCTGAGCCTCCCGTCTGACACTGCGGAGCGGGGCGCTCCTGTAGAAAGCCACCTCTTCAAAACACAACAAGGGAATGGACTTATTAGGTCATTTCATCAGAAACAGTAATTTAAGCAAGCTGCAATCCCTAGTCTGCACTCGGAGTCGGATGGAAAGTTAAACGTTACACTTCCTCCCTGCTGTCCCTCCTCCTGACAAACCCTTGATCAGTAAATATTGGCTTGCTCAATGGCCTCATATGCATGTTAGGCTGTGAAAGTGGTGAGGCTACACTTTCAATTTGAACGCCAAGCAGGAACATGTGAAGACTGCGCAAACGAGTACACTATTGGTAACAAATGTGAATACTGGCAGCATTGCTTTTTTGAGCATACAGCCTATAAAAAGGGGACGCCTAAGGGATATTTTTGTATCCATTGTTTTGATGGCAGTGAACAGTAATTACCACAATGTTAAATAATTAACACATAAAATATTTGAAACTGAGTTACAATTGTGTTTCTTTGTGGGCAATTTATTCTATAAACAGTTTTAATTTGAGCAAATGAAAGCTAAATTTGCACCATTGTACCATTGCATTAATGGGTGTGTGTTGGGTCACAGTAATTAGACAGGGCTGTTGCCTGCCCTTGCTCCTTCGGGCAGCTTGCAAAACAGGTTTCCACCTGCCGTCACATCTGGAAGTAACTGCTGTCCCTAATGATCACATCATTAAGCAGAGGACCAAGCTGCTGCTGCGGAGGAGGTGTGAGAAAATGCTACATACCAAACAAATGACGGGTTTACACGTCAAAATATGTCCCTTTTGCCCTTCGCCTGCGTCTGCCGAAGCAGGTTCCCGTGCAGTTGCCGGCTGGGGGCTTCCTGTAGCTGAGGTGGTGCTCGGGGCCCTTGCTGCCCCGTCCTCTTGCTGCTTCTCATTTTGGTGTTTTCTTGCTAATGCTACTGTGTGTTTTCATTCTGTACCCATTATCTGGGTGCATTAAGTGTGTTATATTCTAAGCTGAGTTAGGCACAGATTGCAGGAATTAAGAAAACTGTGGCTATTATTGTTTCCTTCTTCTCTTAAAAAAAAAAAAACCTGTAAAGTTATTACAAAAAAAACTGGCAACAAGGGGGGAGATTTTTGTTTAAGTTTGTCTGGAAGATGCTTTAAATCAGGAGAATTAAAACTCTAAAGCAATCTGACACGTAGCATGAAAGAGAAAAGTCTGCTGTTATGCTACAGTCCTGCTCCTTTATAACTGGCCTTTGTTCCAGGGGCTCAGTGTTTTCCAGGCGTCTGCCTGTGCGCAGCCTGATGGGTGTTCAGTTTTCATCTCTATCCTATAATTTCCTGGCACTGAATTTCTCATATCTTTTTGAGGTGAAATATACTATTACTGTTTTGAGATACATTAAAAAATAGGTGACTTTTGATTATAGCATAATGTTTTGAATTATTCAGTGATTCATACAGCAGTACACTGCGCTCAGCGCTAATGTGAATACCTGAGTGGCTGCAGGCACTTTATCTTTGATTTCTTTGCTGTACTGTGCTGCCAAGAAATGTGCATTTAAAACATTAAAAAAAAAAAAAAGGAAAATAATATAGTTCCAAACCTATTCTTCTAAAATAAACATTGTGTTAATAAATCTATTTTATTAGCAAGCTGGGCGGGAAGAAGAGCATACAATGTTGTGGCAGCCCGTTAAGCAGGGGAATTTGGAGGCCCACCATGCTCACCAGTGCTGTTGTAGCAACGTTATTCGGGAGCAGGGACGGGTGAGGCTGCTGCGGGGATCTGCACCAACCGGAGCAGACACAAATGGGGCAGCCGGGCTGGGTGGAAGATCTCACCTTGGTATGGGACGTGCAGCACCGAATGCTGCCGGGGGGGGGGAGTTTGCTCTCCCAAGCCTCCGACCTTGTCCACTTCCCCATCTGATCACGCCATTCGCTTCCAGAGGCTTTGCTAACCCTCAGCAGTTTTCGAGTCGGAAGCATTCAGGGTCAAGTGATTTATTTTAATTCAGCTGCCATCAGAGTCCATTTCACCATCGCAGTTTCTCTGCTGTGCTGATGCTCTTTCAGCCCTAGGGGGGCTTTCTCTTTCCAGCAAGTTTGCACGGTTTCCTCCAGGCAGGCCTCTGCTGCCTTCATTTCACCTCACACGCATGGTGCGTTATGCAGGCTTGTCGAGTTTTTGCCAAGGGATGATGTTTTTACTCTGACCATCTGTACCCTTAACAGAAATCTCCCAAGGAAAGATGCTGTGGATAATGTCTTAGTAAATACCTTATGCTCCCAGACGCTCCTCAGCGCAGAAAAAGATATGCCACGCCAGCAAAGCCCCAGGCCAGCCCCCAGGCACCCCTATATCTCCTGCATCACCTGCTGCCTTGTGAGCCAGCACAATGAACAGCTCAGGCTTTACTCGACTTTCCAACAGGAATAAATGTATAATTACCATTTCTGCTTTTACAGTGCTCAGGGAATCTAGCTGTCTTCAGATGGAAAAATAAAAATCTGAAGCCCCTCCTTTGGCATCGGTCTCACGATCAGGTAAAAACAACGGAAAACCTTTAACAAATGACACTGGCCTTTCTGTTTGTTTTCCTCCTGGCTTACTTTTCTGAGTGTGGTTTAAGAGGAGAACCCAGAGAGACACAATGTCACCCCTTATTGGGAAGCACAGAGTGGAAAAATCTGCAAATGGATACGCAAGGTAATCGGTTTGCTTTACATAAAGAAAGTTAAAACCTATTTTGTCCACGTAGGAAGCGTGCACACTGCATTCGCCCTCAGCTCCCCCACTGCACCGGGACCGGGCTGGGAGCTGCTTAGACAGTCGTTGCAAAGACAGTCTCCCTTCCCTGCACTTCTCGGTACTTTCCACCTGCAGTACAAGTCACTGGAGGGTGAGGGTGTCACATCTCGGGGGATCGGATCCAATGGGCACTGGAAACAAAGCCAAAGCTGGGTTATCAGCTCCTATTGAACATGCTGATTCGGTTTGTGAACTGGAGGCTGCACTGCGATTTTGGTTTATCCCCTGTCTTTCATTAATTGCTGCATCTCTGGTGTTGCCAAGGCTCGTTGTCAGCTTGGGGAGCTGGAAGGGATATTTTTCCCCATTGCAGATTAGCTTATTCCCCGTCCATCTGGAAAAGGATAGGTCATTCTGAGGATTGCGTTACACTTGTCACAATTTTGGCATGTGCCACAGCGCTTGGAAAAACCTAAAAAGGTGCCTGATTAAGGTGCCTGTGTCCTTGTGGACTCCAAGGGCATTAACACGAGGCTGATTGATTGATGAACAAGGGATGGGAGCGAGGCTGGGCGGTGTGCAGCCTGCCTTCTGCCGCCGCCGGTTTGCAGCCCGGCGGGACCGGCTTGGAGCTGCCCGTCCTGGGTCTGCAGAGGGGCAGGAGCCGCCCGGAGTGCACCTCACCCCCAGGCTTTTAGTTCACTGCACAGTTGAGAACAGCCCCACAAATCTGCTTTCTGGGTAGTCTGAGACTGCCGGTATTCATGGATATATTTGTAGCTTCTGTCTTTAACTTTACAATTCCCTCATTGTTCCTTTATTCCCATCTTTCTTTTAATGTAGCTTATCAGAGAAGTTACAGGGATGGTATCCTTCTCATGTAGAGGATATAAAGAACAAAACTGTTTTTTTTTTTTAAGAAAACAATAAACCTTTTCTTCTCTATTCCAAAAAACGTTGGGTGATTGTTATCTAACTACTTCTGTAAACTATTTCCAGGTTCTTCTTCATTTTTTCTCGTTTTCCTTTCAAATCCTCATTTACCTGCAAGTATTCCCCTTTCCAGCCACATTTCACTTTGCATTTCTTTCTTAGTTTTGCCTCTACCGCCTCGAGTTTCTCTCCTTCTGCCCGCTCATCTCTTACTTTCTGTCACTCGCTTTTTGCTCTTTGCAGCCTCTGTTCTTCAGCTCCTTCTTTTTCGGGCTTTTGTGTTGACTCCTCTGTGCGATTCCTACTCCCTTCCTGCAGCTCCAGCCTCACGGCTTTTCCCTCCCACCGTCCCCGCAGACCTGCTCCTGGGCGTATTTAGTTTCCCTTTCCCACTTGTGTCATCCCATACCTAACCCAGCTGGGCCCAATCACCGCGCCAGGGCCGAGCCGGCCGCGCAGCGCGGGGCCTCTGCGGCGTGATCTCAGCGCGGCGCCGCGTTCCTGGCGGCGGCGGCGCGGTTTCGGGTTGCTGCAGCTGCGGTGCGGCCGGGGGGCCGGGGGCCGGGGGCCGGGGGCCGGGGCCGGGGCCGCCAGGTGCCAAGCGCTCGCAGCTGCCGCGCCGGGCGCCGCGTCCCGCTTGCCCGGCCCTCGGGCGGCCTAACGCTACCGCACGGGCGTCGAGCCGGTGCCGCCGAGCAGTAAGGTGCCCCCCGACTCTGCCGCCGAGGGTGCCCGTGCGCTGGTCCGGCCTCGGAGCTGCTGGCCGTTGTAAAACAGCCTCAGTTTAGCCTGTTTGTGAAAAGGCAAACGTTAAGGTGATGTTGTCTCTGTGTGCACGATTTTGCCCGCCCCTCCTCCCGGTTGATTTCTAAACTTGCGGGATGTTTTCAGCCTACTTAACTGGCGGGGGTTGGCGGCGGGGGGGGGGGACAGGTCTCAAAGACACAAAATCCTGCAACTTTAATGGACAAGGCAGATGTGTAGAAAGGAAGCACGAAATGCCCCACCGGGAGTGGGGGGAAAGCAAGGCTGCGCGCTCTGCTGCTGTTCGATACCAGAGAACTTCCACGGAGGGGAGGAGAAGGGAAGAGGCAAGAGAGACCGCAAGGGTGCCTGCACAGCAGGAAATGCTGCGCTTGGTCCTGGTACGTCGTTAGGCAAGAGCCACTTAGAGGCTTTGACAGGGAGAGTCGTGTCTGTCCGAAAGCCGGCTGTGTTCATTTCCCTGCTTGTGAAGCTGCTCAGTGAGGCTACCCTCTTCATTTCTCCCCGTTATTCACGGTTCATAGTGTCTAAAAGATGCAGCGTAGCCTTCGATAGCGAAAGGATTCAAGGATTGCTGTTGACATTATGAAGCTGTATTTCCGATGGGGCTGTGGGACGCCAGTCGAAGCGCTGCGGTGGACTGTACGCTCTGTAAGCGCAGAGGGGTGGGGTAGGGACTACCTCGATGGACGAGACCAGCAAAGCATGGCAGCAAAAGCTCAGGCAAGGGAGGAAAGCTACCTACGCGTGGCAAAGGTGCCCTTAATCCTCCTTGGGCAGCCACTGCATTTAAGTCTTAGGATAAACCCTTGCATGATTTGCACGTTTCAGGTGAGCCTTGTACTTCTGCTGTTGTGAGCCTTGCAGAAAATACTCCGCATGGGTATCTGCCCTAGGAAGAGGAGCTGACTCAGGCGGGAGGAGAAGCACCTGACGCTGCCTTTAGAATCGCTCCCTTCCCCGTTGGCCTCAGCCCTGGCACCTTGGAGGAGCTTTGGTGCTGGCAGCGAGGGTCCTCCAGACCCTGCTGGCTGCCTCTGCAGCCCAGGAACAAGGACCAAGGAGATCTCCGAGACGCTGGCTTCCCTTGCTAACTCCCTGGAGAAGTGCCAGGGCCTGGAGGCACATCCTTCCCCCCACCTCACTCCTCCCTCCCCTTCACCTCCAGTCCTTGGCCCATGCAAGTAAGCGGGCACCTTTGGATACAGGGCCCCCTTCTCCTTCAGGAATGGTGCACAGGGCCAGGAAGGTGACATTGGAAATGCAGCTTCACAGCTTTCCTCAAGCTGGGAAACCAGTCCTCCATCCTTTTGCTTGTTTAGGCATCAGAGAGTGTAAAATTACCTTGCGCTCTGAGAGCTCCCAACAATCAAGACAGGCTGATTAATGAGGAATCAAGTCCTCTGGTTTTCAGTGGAAAATGAACTAACTCCAAAGAGAATTAGACTATTCACAATAAGTTAATGATAACCTCTGAGATTTACTTCAGGAAATGTCGCACATTTATCTGTATTTATGCAAGCAGAGGATCTGGGCTAAAAAAAAGCCTTGTCTTCACTCATTTTGTTGCCAGTAAAGTTTTTCTTGGGTTATTACTCATCTTTTGTATGAGTGCATGTCATAATATTAGTGCAATGGTAATTTGCACAACATGGTTATATGGTACAAAAGAAATAGTGGGGCAGCTTCTGAGGTATATGATGGACCACTTTCACAGATTCCCCTGACTTTAGTGGTGCTATAGCAACCACAGTTACTCTATACGTGATCAAATGACCTAATCTTTTACTGTTTTCTTTCTGTTTGTATCAGGATCACAGGCAGTGAATAATATAAAAAAAAAAAGCAGAACAAAATATGTTGTAAGTTCTTTTCGAACAGGTACAACTATTTGCCATAATGGGTTATGATACTTACTCATTTCTTTTTTTTTTATTTTGGCAAATAACACTGAAAGCCATAACATTTCTTTTGTGATAATATGCAGCCACCATTAGAACAGGTCTTCACATCTCCATTTTCCTGTGGCTTCAAGTGCTAATCTCACGTTGCTTTAATAGTTTACTAAATTGCATCTGTGGATGCTATTCTCTTCCAGGATCTACCAAGCAAACAGTGTCCAGCAAATGCTATTTAATTACTGTTATTGTAGACATAGGGGTAGAAACAGTTTTAAGTAAAGAAAATGAATTCCATCTCTGCGTTCCAGTCGCTCACAACCACTTCAATTACCGTGGTGCTGTAATTGTAACACCATTTGGGAGAATGGGAAGCTCATCACATTTTAAATCACCCAATCTGTCTACATAAGTTTAGATCATACTGCCATGGGCAAGCCCAGAGGAGCCTCATCACTTCATAACTAAAGAAGTAATAAAAAGTTGAAGCAGTATCTCCGTACATTTAAATCAATCTGCGGCATGTTCCCAGAACCTCTAGGCCTTTCATATTCAAGCACTTATAAGCATCTGGCGAACTCCAGTAATTGCTAAGCATAGCACAGAGAGCTCTGAGATTGCTAGAGTGTCCCCTACTTTCAAATCTAAGCAGCAGACTGGAAATATGTTAAATAGCAATCCAGATCAGCAGTTTGGGAGACACTAAAATCCCTTCTTCATATGTGGCATTCAATGTTGAGAAAAATGACCACTTAGATCAGCTTCTCCTCCCGTTGTTACCCCCTGTTTTTAAAATACCTCAATGTAATAAACTAAATTGAGACTGAATCTTGGTGACTAGTTTAAAAAAAAAAAGCAAATCCCAAGGAAAGAAATGGAGTAGAAGACTTCAAGCACAAGCTGGTAATAACATCTGCCTATTTGGAGCAAAATCCCTGATATAGCTTAGGTGATCCTAACCTAACCCACTATAAATTTTGTTAGTCAGGATTTCATGTTGATAGAAAAAGACCATTCTTTTGCAATTATCTCTATTTATCCTTGGTTCTTACCTAGTCCCATCATTGTCAGACAAACCCTCAAAACGTCGTTTGTGTATTCAGCTTTATGATAGAAGCGTTTAGCTTCTAATTCCAGCCATAATCTGCACTCACTGGAAACAAGGTAGGTCTAGTCCGTCCTGCCATTACAATGCTGAGCCCAAATTAATATATCCAGACTCCCAACAGAGGCTATCTGCACGGCCACAGCGCTGCTCTAGCATGGCTACAGTCTTCTGAGGAGAGTCAGTTTGTGCCTGGCTGGTTTGTAGTGCAGATGAACTGAGAGGGTGCTTACCTCTGCCTGACTATATAGTCATGCTTTGAGTACCCATTTATGAGAATGTCTATCATTTAATGGGCTAAGTTATAATAACCTTTATTCAAAAATGTGTCAGTGAGTCTAAGGTTAATCTGCATGGATGTATGCAAGAGCACAGGATAGGGTCTGTTTTCATTATGAAAGGGATCCAAAATGTCTGTCTTTTTTTTTCTTTTTTTTTTTTTGACAAGGGTTATTCCTAGATGTTGAAACTTCCTTGATGTGCACAACATGAAAACACAATATGCAAATGAGCAAAAACAATTTTCATTTTAAAAACAGTTTATTAGAATTGTAAAGTACATTTATATGCAAAATCTTCTTTCCAACCCACTTGGAAGGAACATGCTGCGATCCAATCTCTTTGTTTATAAAACAAAGCCAGTAATTAACACGTCTTTAACTTTGAAATGGTCTAATCTGATCAATTAACATTGCCACTCAGTGCAATAGCATGGTGAAGGTTATCCAGAAATTTGAAATGATTCTCTTTGAATAAGTTGTTTATACATTTGAAGATCTGTTGTGCCTTTGTGGAATGCGCTTGCTGAAAAATATCCTTTTTATTCCCTCCTCCTTCATATACCCCCAAAATTCCCTTTGGCAAAAACTTACAACCGGTTCTTTGAAGATTTTCCATTTTGAATAATTTGGTTTAATGGGGTTTTAAAGCGCATGGAAGTTGTGTGATTTGGAAAAAAAATTTCTGAATCTTTTGGAACAAAGATTATGTTTAGCTTATCCCTGGAGGAGGAGAATTAGGAAGAGTACCTGCACGAGAAGATCAGTTCTGTCATGTCAGGGAATTTCTTGCGCTTCCAAAAGTAAACTTCCCCTCAAATCTGTCTGTCATTAAGAATTTATCAGAAGGAATAGACAGCCCACTTCAGCCGTAGGTTAAATACACTGCTTTTGGGCTATTTCTTTTTCCAGTTTCTTTCTCCCTTCTCGCAAACATATTTCACATTGCGAAGATGAGACAAGAGTCTGCCAGATACCACGAACGTGCGTGGCAGTCCTCATTTTTGCGAAAAAGAGAACATTTTTTAAACCACAAGCGTGACTCTTACCCAACAAAACAGCACTTGTAAAAGAGCATAAACTTTCTCTATTTAATGGATTTGCTAGCGTGTCACATGTCCCTTCATAAATGACACCGATTTGCAGAAAAACTGGCATCTGGGTGCAGGCTATTTACTTTCTGCCAGCGTTCCCAAAGAGTCTCCCTTCTTCGTTGCTGACCGTCTCCAAGAGCGTAACAACATCACGTCCATTAGCAAATGCTTGGGAAAAGCGTATTTTATTTGTGTGTGAGGAAGGCGATTACCCATTGACATGGGAACCACAGAAGGAATGAACATGGCAACACGATTTCATGCCAGGAAAGTGCATTAACGTGCCTGCCTCGCGTTCTGGCCCAGGGTGTTAAGCTAGCGCTGAAGTTTACTTCGTTAGCAATTGTCAGAACTATGCAAAGGCAGAATTCTGTTTGTGCGAGTGCATGTGTGTGTGAAAGAGATTTTGACAGAGAGCAAGAAAGATTTTGACAACTGCTGCGGCAGCCCCTAGCGAAGGGTAAAAATAACTTTGTTTGCTGTAGACACGGTGTACTTTGATGGGTCTTCCCGGGAGAAGAAGCACCAGCAAACCTATTTCATGTTACTGGGATCAGACAAGATTCTGTCAGACAGTTCAGATACACAAGTGTTATCTTTACTGCCTCCTATTATATCAACTTAGCAATTTTCTGACCCTGTCTTTATATATGTGTATGGAAGCTTGCCCGGCCTTTATTTGCTCAGCACGTGAAACTTCCACGCATTACACACATTATCTGAATGCCTTGTTTGGCTGTAGGGAGTTGACCAAAACTTTTGAAAATAAATTCCTATTTAAAGTTTAAGGTCCTATAGATAAAGCAGTGGAAAAGAATAAAGATCACAAATAGCAGGAAAGATGCAACTACCTGTGACTTTTTTGGATTTTTACATATTTAATTGAAGTCACAAAAGGCCTAAATTTAACCAGTTGTATTTTACTTTTAGAGTGTATGACATGCATTACAAGACATCACTTTGGATATTTTATGATATAGGTTAAGATTCATTTACTGCAGGGAGTCCTATCTGTCATTTACACCACATAGTACTTCTATACCAGCTTTTAAGTGCTTGAGGCATCACTGATGCAAGGTAGGCCCCATAAGGGCTAGTTTTCATCTTCCTCACGTAACCTCTACAATAGATACTTGTGAAAACATACAAGAACCCTCAGGAAAAGCATAGTGAATCTTAAAAATTGTGAGACAAACTGATTCCCCTGGATATCCCTTTTAATACAAAAGCCACTGAAAAAGTCCTCCTCTCCCTCACCAAACTTCATTTTATCAAACTGCAAAGTATAAGAAAACAGAATCAAAAATATGAGCTTCAGTAAGAGTTAGAATGAAAGTAAATTGCCCCAACCTAGCAACAAAACCTTTCGACTTTTTCTGTAAGGCAGTCACTATTTACTAGGAGAGCTGAGGCTGTAAGAACATATCCTGCCTATTGCTTGCTCTTGCTTCCCAGTTCTCCATGAAAGATTCATGCTTTTCCCTCTATTTACACGCAGTGCCTGCCTCCTTTTAATTTTGTACTGCTCTAGCAGAACCATAACACTTTGATTAAAGTTGTGCAGCTACATGCCTTCCCTGAAGCCCTCTTCGACATAAGGCTTGACTTTGGATGTTGTCACAGCAAGGCTACGTCCACATGCGTCGGCTCTGTATAGGCTGATACGGGCTTACTCTGGGCTGCTGTCCATATTCTGCCCAGGAGAGGCTTATCCTCTCAGGATCCATGCCACACCAGCCACCCGTGAACACAGTTTCTTCTTTGGCTCTGGTTGACATCTGGCCAGTTCTGTGCAGAGGCAAAATTTGCTCATGCTGACCTGCAAACTACCGTGAAACTTTATGGCATCAGAGGGCAGTAACGCTGTTTTCACCAGTTAACTCCATAAATAGCTTATCTGAGAAGGTACTTCACTAGAAGTCATATGGCTTCTTTCCTTTTTCTTAGGATGTAATAATATTATACTGCTATGGGCTTTTCCCACTGACGTAAAAAATATAAAGAATCAAGGTACTGGGACAGTGTGATTAAGGAAATCATGTTTTGTTGACTAATGCTGAGTAATGGCTCATTTCATTACACACATGGCCATTGATTTCTAAAACCAGTTATGTCATCCTTATTCATGCTAGTTGACATAAATCAGAGCTAAAACCAAGCAGTTATAGGTACAGAAGTTTGTTTTCCTCGTGTCCCCTGCCCTAATATCAGTTTTTCATGCATTCAAGCACTCAAGCTGTTACAGGAAAAGCTCCCTAAGGGTATGAGGATGGAGAGCTCGTGAGGGTTGTTGATGGATGAGGAAATTCTCTATTTTACAAGTCTGAAAGTGTCTGCAAAGTGCTTAAGGCCATATTTTGAAACATATTTCTCAGATGCTACACATACATATGAATAGCCTGTTGTGGTCAATAATTGATAAAACTTTAAGAATAAGTTGCTGTGTAAGGAATGAAGCCTTCTGGCTAATACGGTCCCCACAGTGGGAAAGAATATACATCACAGCTAGCAGACCGACCTTCTCCAGGAGGCTGCCTGGCCAATATACTGCAGGAACTTACTCTAGTCAGTCTCCTAGATAATTCAACAGTAGTTAATATAGACTTCACTTGTGTATTTCCTCCCTCATATCATAGATTACATCCTTCTACCACATAATATTTTTAATATCCTTATTTTAGCAGACACGCAGAGCTGTCATAAATGTCATACATAAATGATGTATGGTTATACTAGTGAGCATTCTTTATGCCTGCTCCTTGCAGAGACCTGTGCTCATAGAGATTTTTGTTGTCTGTCTTGGATTAAAAATCCCATCAAAGTTAGTGTTTAATAGAACTGGCATAAGATGGTTTCGAGGATTAGATGTAAACATCTCCACTGACACTTTGCATTGATATTTTGACATTGCTTTTCAGTGCTAAGTGTGAAAAGCCATATGACATAAGTGTTAATGCCATATGACAAAAGCAAGGATTGCTAGGGCTAAGGTTCTTCAGTTCTTGGTACAATGTGCCATTATCTGCTGCAGTGGTCTCCAACATATATGAAACTGGTTTTTTTTCTGAAGCATCAGAGTAGTTGCAGAGAGCAGGAATCCAAGAATCTCCTAGATTCATGCCTCATTCCCACTGATGACACAGCTTTCTCTTAAGCTTGTCCAAGTAAGAAATAAAAATCTGTAACATCTAATAGATCATATTAAGCTAAATGGGTAGGTTTGCTGTATGTTTGAAAAGAACAAAATGTGAAGTGAAACTTCAGCTTTGACATGTAACTGGCCAATTGTTAGAGAAGGAATTTGACAGTCATGTTGCTAGCTATTAAACCTGTTCCTCTGTGTAGAAGTAAATAGGATGCATTTCAACCAACTAGCTGAAGCTACACTGCAATTGTTCTCTTAGTGGAACGGACCTTCTTACTGCATTTTTCTTACTGAAGACTTGCTTAGCAACATGCACTTTCAATAGCAAATCATTCCTGAAGGTAGAAGAGAATACAAACAAAAACAGTGCATTAATTTGCATTGCTCGGAATATGACAAAACAAGAATTGTTAGAATAACTCCTGAATTAAGTCATAGTAATGTATTAATTAGCAGTGATATTATAACACTATCTTACTCTGTTAATGCAGTTACTATACTGTTCTACTCACATGTAGCCTGCAAAGTAGTTAATGTTGATGTAATATCTGTAAGTAGCATTCTGACCACTTTTTCTGGCCAGGGCATACAGTATGTTGTTTGCTGCACAGCACTTCACATTCCTGCAAAACTAGAACTAAATATGAATAATGTCATGCATAGACAGAGAAAGGTAAAATAAGTACATGTATATGTATGATACATACATATATATATATAAGTATTACACATGAAGTTTCTGATATGAAGAACTGATATTCTGATATTTTCCTGAAGACATGGGTGTGTAGGTTCTAGCTGTGTTTTTGGAAAACAAGATTAGCCGCCATAACGCTATCAAACTTGAGACTTGAAAAAATGATTCGAAACAGGGTTTCCAACAAAGCATTATGTGATTGAGCCATCAGATCTGATCCTGGTAATAGTTAACACCTGACAATTCAGAGGACGGTGAGCACACCCTTCTCCAGAAAGCGCTTCTCAAGCTATGTAATGCTCTGGGGCATAAGAAAGTACTTTATTTTATGTAAATTAGAGCTTGATCCCAAATCCATTGAAGTCAATGGAAAGAGTCCAATTGGCTTCACTGTGTTTTGAATTAGGCTTTTAGTGTCTAGAGAACTTAAAAGTGCAGTTGCTATTTGACCTTTTACAAATATGCTTTGAATCAAATTTGTAGAAAAAACAGCAGATTCTGATTACTATATTGCATTTTAATCCTGCTAAGAAGCCAGCTCTCCCAAGGTGTAGAAAGAGAAAGTGAAGACAAAAATGACACCGCTCAAGACTGCTTTTCTTAAAGTACCTTAAGTCACCGCAGTGACTACAAACTTCAACTTGTTTCAAAAACTTGCAAGGACACCTTTCCCCCCTGCCCCCCCATGATGGTAACCTGCTAAGAAGCAACAGTCCTGGAAAGCAAAGAGAAGGCCTCTGCGTTCCTGCACCCACTAATAGCATGAAACTGAATCAGAGATTTCTCCAACTGGACTATCCATGCATACACATGTATGTGTGTGTGTGTGTATATTTATATATATACACACATATACACACACACGTGTGCGTGAGATCCTTCGGGATGTCTCCTTGCAGCATATACCATGCTTGGATAAACATAAAACACTGAGACAGTGTTAAAAAAAAATCAGATAAACTAAATTTTGTGTTTGTACTGATTATGGGCTTTCACACAGCTCAGCCTCTGAATTCTGCAGCTATTTTCTTTTCTGCAAACAGGATGCAGCATCTCCAGTGAGACACTGTTTTTTAGTATATTCTGTCCTCTTTGTGGCTTCTAATTTTTCCAGCATTTTTGGCACTTCGTATCTCTTCTTTGAGACCTTCCCTTTCAAGTGTTAGTTTGAGACACATGTTACAGCATGAAACCACCGAATCTAAACCACATACACACACACAAGGCGAGAAAAAAAGACGCTTGTGAAGGAGCATCTTACACCGAAAAAAGCCCTTTTAAAATGCTCTGAAATATCTAAGCAATGCCCAGACTCAGCTGTAACTGGAAGAAATGCTTCTAAATTGGCAGATGCTCCCTCCCCCTCTGACAGAAGCAGCTGAGCAGACCGCTTGGAAGAGCTCCTCAGACCACAGCTTGGGAACCATTGAATTATACAAAGCCTCATTCGTCAGCAGAAGATGCAGAAGCCACAGTGTGAAATTCTCCTTGCAGTTGTTAGATTAGGCTGGGAAACAGTCACCCACGCATGCACACACATGACATCTGCCAGTGCTTTCTCCCATTTCCTGGACTCCCTGGGGGCTGGCACAACTGTTGTGAACAGTGTGCGTTACCCAGCGCTGCTGCACCAATCTGCTCGGTCCAAACTGTTCAATGAAACGGACGTTTGGTTAGTATTTGGGGAGAAAAGCACTCAGAATTTCTTAGGCTGTTTGAAGACAGGTCAATTCAGCAAAGCTATCCTAAGGAGCACAGACATATCACGCTACTAAATCAAAGGAAACCAAATGTTGCCGGTGTCACTTACAACTGGCCGTGAGGCAGTCATGTTTGGGATCCTACATATGGGCCTGGTTTTGCAATCAAAAGTCCTGGCCTAGAGAAAATACAGTGCAATAGAGGGAAAAGCTGAAAGAAAGCAAAATAGTTTTGTGCATATCTGTAAAATAAGTCAGTATTTCTACTGACCTTTTCACTTAGTTATCTTCAAAAGCGTTAGAGAAACTCCCTGCCAACAGTTAACTGGTTCTTATGATGACCTATAAATAACATTTTCCAGACAAGGAAGGAAATACGGAGTAACCTGGTCAATGTGGAAAAGGAAATCTGCGCTAGCTGGAGAGACGAAACCCCGATAACGAGTACGAGACCAGTGTTTTGCCTCTGAGGGCACCTTTCCTCTGCCAGACAAGGGCAGTAGTCTGAAGACAGCCTGGCAGGAAAAGACAAAGCATTAGGAAAGGTAACGGGAAGAACTAGGGCAAGATGAGGGGACTGAGCAGGGGGAGAGAGGACTGCATCAGAGAGAAGTGCTGATGGTCAGGCTTCCAAGGGGAAGGAAGGGCTCCATTTAAATAAGCAAGAGGAGACTTGGATGTGACTGTGAAGTAACTGGATACATGTTATGTTCTAGGCAGATGTGAACTTGCTCTGCTTGTTCTCCAAGCAGAAAAACGACCACGTGACAGTGTTAGCATCATGCTAATAAACCCTGCTCAGAGGCAGCTGTGAGACAGGGTATATTAACTTGAGCTCAGTACTGTGTTAAATGTGGTCATATGGCTTTTTTCCAGCTCCAAGCAAGGACAGAGTGAGCTTGTTTGCCTGGAGCATCCTGTGTAAACATATCTTAACTTGCAGTTAGGAGTTAAAGTATTGTAAGTATCTGTCTGGGAAAATTTGGCCTAAAGGTTAGCTTTAGTTTAGGAACAGCTTGGCAATGTCAAGTATTTTGGTACTGAAAAAGAGAGCTGGAAGAAGAAACTGTTCCTTAAGCTGTGAATCTGCTTTTTGCAAACTGCAATACCAAACCTGAAGGCCATGTAGGTCAGCTTCACTGTTCAAAGGAAACAGTCAGGTTTTGACAGGCAAACATTTGTCCAGACCAAAGATAAGAGAAATCTGCAAGCCATTTACACAGCACTAATAGGAATGTTTGTCCAAATGCACATGAATTGTTAGTGTGTCCAATATCAGTGATATTTCTAGGTGGGTATTTCCTTTTGCTTTTGATTCTTTTTGTAACACCAGAAATGATGTGTGAGGCTATATGAGGTTCATTTAGGGGTTTGTTTTCTAAGGGCTCTGCTTGACCTCCGCGTCCCATTGAAGCAAGAGCGGGAGGGAGGAGTAGCTCATTGCATCATGTTTCTGTTCTTCCAGCCTTATTATGTTGGAAACAGAAGCGCATCAAGCAGGGACTCAGTACTGTATCCCCGCAGTAAGAAACATTGAAAATATTTCTTCACTTTTCTGGTAGCATTAGTGTTTCATGCAGTCAAAGATTGCCCCTAGTTTACATCTATACTCTCTTCTTCAGTGACAAATACACATGACAGCACTATTTGCTAGCACGTATAACTTGCCTGGTAGTCCACACAGAAATTCCTCCCTTTTTGAGTCGAAAAGCAGTAAGAACTGAAATTAATTGGGTTTGTCCTTCCCCTGCAATTACTGGAAGAGGTAGCTACTCTCTGCGTTTTGTGTCTTTGCAGGCCGTGTACTGTTCACCCCTAGCACAGATTCTACCCAGCACAGAAGACATTTCAGCTTGTGTTTTTTATCCACTGAAGAAATCCTGTTAGCAAAATAAATCATGTCACAGAAGAGTGCAGTAGCTGAATTCCTATTTGCTATATTGGGCCCCCGTGCTGCTGGAACGGTCCTGCCGGAAATGACAGGCATTAAAATTAAACATTCTACTTGTTAAAGACAGATATTCCAACAGTAACAACTAAACGGCTTACTTGTGGACCGGGTGCTTTCGGACACAGAACCAAAGGATGATCCCTTCCCCACAGTACTGACACTGAAGGATAACAGGTAAATAACATTTGCGAAGGACTAACAACACAATAGTCAGCCCAAGCCCAGCAGCTGCCAACCAGGTGCCGAGTTCTGTAGGCATCACAGCGGAGGGGAGTTTTAAAAGGGATTTAGAGTAAGGTGCTAAAGCATCTCTGAAGAAGGGAAGTTCAGATTAGTTTGTGACATCGGCATTATTCTCCTCAAAGAAGAAAGGGTGACAATTTAACCACCTCATCTTCTTCAGAGGAGCTGCGGAGGGTCAGAGGAAGCTGTAATGAAGCCTCTGATCTCTACAGGTGGTCACTCCAGGTTGTGATTAAAGAATAAGAGGGAAGCTCAGACCTCATTCTTCATGTTACGCCTCTGCTGTGCAAAAGAGGGAAAAAAGCTTTCTAGGGAAATCAAAATAGTCACTTTCATAAACACTGAAATCACTTAAAACAAGTGGCTCATTTTTATTCTGTGGGTCTGCTGCTTGAATACACAGGGTTTTGCATAAGTGCATACCGTCATGAATTTGAAAATGATGATTATTTGGAAGATACAATTGGGTGCATGAGCTGCCCTCTGTGGTATTTAGCAACAAGTATCAGTAAGTAATAATGAAGTAACACATACTGATTTTTACATCATATAATTAGTTTCTGTCTTTGCTAGGTGGATGACCTAATCCTGGCATCAGCACTACTATTTACTGTCATTTTAATTACAAAGAGTTAGCACTTGATATGCAAACCATTAATGCATAGAATAGAATTAATCATTACGCAATCATTTTTACAAAAATATATCACCAAAACCATTTATATCACTCAGCTTTTCCGTGAACATTATAAAAAGGATCCTGAAGCATCCAGAGAAGCAGCTGGAAACTAGAAAGCTCCAGTGACCTGCTACATTCCTCTCACTTTCTCTGAAGATGTGTCCAAGCCAATATCTTAGGAACATCTTTCTTTCTCTGTCAAAACAACAACAAAGCCCTCATCCCTTTTCTCCTTCCCCCAAGATGCTAGTGGGTGTCTGATGTTAAGAAAATCTATTTTCAAACTCTAACCTTAATGAAAAAACATTTTAACCCTGCTCTGTAAGACACTCAATTAGTTAAGTATATTCACTTCCTCACATAGCCATGGTCAAACACAGTCAGAGTTCTCTGCTCACTGTAAAAGCTCCAAATACGCATGCCTGAGGGGAATTCTGTGATACCTGACCAGTCCCGGTTGGGACATATAGGTCAATAAAAATAATGCAGAGAGAGAGAACACATCTGGCATATTTTCTGTTCACGTTGGCTCATGACCCCATAAATCCTGAAAAAACATCTCACAAATATGAATAGCAAATTTTGTTGTGATGCTTAGAAATAATAAGGCACTTTTTTGAGGCTTGAAAGATTGCCAAGAACATGCTCTGTTCCACATTTCATATTTTATTACTTATTCTTTTTGAATGAAAAAGAGATCATGCATTAAATTACTTTTTTCTTCTTTCACATTAGAAACATTCTCTCTGGTCAAATGGAACAGTTGGCTGGGAGAAAATGGCTTAAATATTTATTCAACCGTTCTATTTCTGAAAAATAAAAATCTCTTCCCTCTTTTCCGACATCACCTTAGGATTTAGAATTCACTTAGGCATATGATGTTGCCTCTCACTTTCTGAATATATATTTTAGGAAGAGTTTTGTTATAAGATAAAGCCTTGAATTACATAACAAGATCTTCCTCCAATCACATTTCTCCGAGATAGCAAATTGCAGGATGTTTTTGCATACTGTTCTTACAGTTTATTGGTAATAAAGCTAACTCATGACTGACTCCTTTTGCATTTGCACCTCATGCTGCAAGTTTTGCCTTTCACTGTCTTCCCAAGAAAATGTCAGGATTAAGGGTAACTAAATAAATGATAAATCATTATCACGTATGATGTTGCAAAAGACTGACAGCAAGGACAGAGACATTTTGCCCCA
This sequence comes from Struthio camelus, assembly GCF_040807025.1. Classification (NCBI taxonomy): domain Eukaryota; kingdom Metazoa; phylum Chordata; class Aves; order Struthioniformes; family Struthionidae; genus Struthio; species Struthio camelus. The sequence goes on from NC_090982.1 coordinate 51,971,146, forward strand.
AGAAGATTATTCAATAAGATCCAGCTCCTACGCAAGCTAGTTTGAAGTCATTGTTTCAGTTACAATGAAAGCACGTCCAGAAAAGACAGAAATATCAGTAGACACACATCCACAGAAGCGCGGGCAGTTTTTTGCACCATCCAGACAAATACCCAGCTGGAGCCAAGCCGGCCCTGGTCTGTAGCCTGTCAGTAAGACTTTTAGGTTGCTCGCAAACCTGTGCTAACCACAGCTTGTGGGTTGGAGCAGGCTGGAGCGTGGGGCAGACGGTTCCTGTCTCTATTCATTTGTGCTAATGCAGCATAGAAGACGCAGCTGGAGAGCTTCGTTTGTAATAATTTAAAGATGCGTTATTTTACAGCCAGTAGAAAAGTAATAAAATTTGGGCTAAAGAGAAATGTCTTAATACCCATAAAATCAGCTGACACACTGTGTTCTGTCGTTTGGACAGAGCTGAAGTGCTGGTCCTGATAAAATCAGCAATAAAACTCCAACAGTTAAACGGGTCAAGATTTCACAAGGTTTTTTGCTGCTATGTTCTTCGGGTGCTTGTTCTACGTTTGAAACGGCTCATAATCCTCCCTGTTGTCCCTTTCTATTCTTTCCAGAGCCACTGCAGACAGTCCCCAAATGCGGAAACGCGCCTGCTGCGTGAGTGCAGGCGAAGAGAGCCACAGCTAGGCTTTATCAGGACTACTTTCCTCTGAGACACGAGCAAACAGATTGAGGTAAAGCCATTTCATACCTTTTCATCCAGCTCTTTACATAAATCCAATTACCGTGTTACTTGTCAAGCCTTTTCATGAGCAGTGCTTGTGAAATGGCACCTCCTAAGCAACCTTCCTTGAAAGACCTGTCTAGGAAAGCAGGTCTCTGAAGTACAAAAGTAAAAATATTTGTGCTGTTGGATATAAAAAAAATGCACTTGTTTCACAAACTCCAGAGAAAAGCACTCCGATGAACACCATGGAAGGAAATACTTTGTCCTTGTGTATTAATAAACTAGAGACAAAAACCTTGCACTTCTTAAGCTTTTAGGTGAGTCTCCTGACAATACCTGAGCCAGTTAATTCTGGTGCTCACGAATTCATAGTAAAGTGCTAGTGGTAAGGTCTGAGTCCTCACTGATTATACCAATGAGGAAACTTTCTCTCCACCGTTGAACAGCACAGCCTGAATTAAAAATAGACCTATACAAGCCATCACAAGTGTGTTCATTCAAGCTAAAGAACAGTTTATGTCAAAAATGATGTTGTACTGCAAGGCAACACTGTGAACCACATTACAGACTCCGTGCTGGATGATACTGCATTACTAACCGTCCTTTCTGTAGCACAAACACTACAGATACTTAAGTTAAAATAGGGGAAAACAGAGATCTTGCTGTTGGCAGTTTTCCCTTGATACTAAAGCAATTCTCTTAAACCTTGAATTTATGACCTGCTTGGTTAGGAAAAGAGGCACATAGCACTGTACAATTGAAATCTAAGTTTCAGACATAGACAAATTGACCTAAGAAGATTTGAAAAAGATCCCTTCAAACTGGCCAATATTCAAAGAAAGAGGGCTTGTACAAAGCTAGCAATGCCCTGCTGTCCGTCCCTCTCAGGACTGCTGAACCGGATACGAGGGGAGCGGGAAACAACATTCATCACAGGCAGGCAGACACTTTCATGTTCCCACAATGTGGGGAGCACAGCACAGTTCAACGCCATTTCTCCCTTTTTCTGTCCTTTCTCCCTTTTTCCCTTTACCTACTTCATTCACACTCCAGGTTTAAGGAAAGCGTAACTAAGAATCAGAAGTTGTTTTTCCTATCAGCAGGATTCTGCCTAAATCAATCACTATCATATCATTACGGTCTTTAGATCATGCGGGGATAGGCTGTGCGCATCCTTGCACATTACATCGACATTGCCCTCACAGGATATTTCCCTGCTTATATCCTATTTGTACAAATACATACACAGAGACACCCACATGTAAGCATTTGCTGTGTGTTTTCATAACAGAAAGAGGAAAAGCAGTACCTGCCACTCTTCCAGGGCACGGTGCTATAGAAACTTCATGCTTGATACAAGAAGGTTTGGTCTCAGACAGTATTCCATATTCCCCACTATTACTTGTGAGCATTCGTGAGTTCAAGACTACTTCAGGTCACCCAGAAGAAGGAACCAAAACGTGACCTGAATTCCATTCTCCTGCCTTTTAGTCTGGTCTCTTATCCACCAAACCACACTTAGCTAGGCCAATTATTAACCTCCCTAATACAAAAAATATATAACAACATCTTGAACCACGAGAGGACACATGGTTTTGCTAAAGCAAAGCAAAGAAACAAAGTGCTTCCCGAGTTCCAGCTGCTAGGTGGAGTTCCAAGGAATAAAAAAAGCCAAGAACGAGCTGTTCCAGAGGGGTGGCCAGAGGTCCTCTCCATAGCCACAGCAGCGTGCAGCCAGCGGGCAGCACCCAAACTTGAGCCTAACTACAGCAAGCTGTGACTTTCACCCTCTGCTAATAACGGAGGACAGCGTTTTCTTCCTGCTTCCCTTTTCCCTGTCACCATGCTCGCCTGCCCGCCCGCCTCCGACGCAGCCTCAGGTCTGCCTGCATGCTTCCTTAACCCTGGAGAGGTTATTTGCCTTTGTAACTCCCACTGATTTTACTATAGTAGCGTGGGTCATTTGAAACAGCAGTTCCCATAATAGTTCCCACCTCCAGGACCTGCCTCAAACTAAACTTGGGAGATTCTGAGTTTTTACTTTCAGATTAACTTCAGGAATCCTCTTTATTCCATGTCATCTTTTATGAAGCACAGCTGGCTCCTGCCACTATATAGTGAGCAGGAGCGGCTAATCACTTCTTTTTCGGTAAAGAAATATTCTAACAGCCAGCATCAGCTCTATTTAGATAGGCAATGGTGCAAGTGTTTACAAAAATATTTTGCACTTTTAAATAGTCTTAAAAAGTTAATATCGATATGTGTTAGTTCATGGCCAGGACGAAAGAATAAAACACTTTGTTTATTTATGAAGTTATATCTCTTCTGGCTTGGCAGAAAAGCATGCACCTCATTAAAATCTGTTGTCCAATGAAGGCAGTGAACTATTTCAAAATGATTAATTCCAACTCTCGACTAAAATGGACGCTAAGAAAGTCTTGGGTCCATATTTTTCTTTACCTTAACAGCTGTTATTTCTTGGTAAGTAAACTTCAGCGCAGAGAGTTTTGTTTTAATTATCTTTCAAACAGTAATAACATCTGTTAAAAAAAGTGATTTTATTTAGTTCTTAATATAAATGAAGCTGAACAGTATCGAACTCTGCTGACAGAACTTGTACACAGTTTTGTTTATTTAGGTCCTTGAATAAGTCTCTTTTTAAAAATTCTTCACCACTTGAAGGACTGATTTTAAAAAAGAACACCTATTTGTAGCAGCGATCTGAGGGTCACGTCTCTCAAATGAAAAAAAAAGGCACATACAAACTATAATTCTTGATAAACAACTTAGTGCTCTTTTTCAGAAGAAAATAACCAAAGGATATAACTTCTTTTTCTACCAGAATACATACGCAGTAACAGGGACAGTAGCTCTGTTGTACTAAAATTCTAATTTTCCATTTGTATCTTTTGTTTTAACAGTTACTATTATGATGCGTGTTACATCCATGCACAGTTCCTTATGCAGAGAAATAGCTGTGGCAGCTCCTTGACCCAATCAGATTACGGGCTAAATTCCTAACAATATGGAAATACGGCGCACCACCAGAATCAGTTTTGTTGCTATCCCAGTAGTTCAGCTCACAAGGAAGCACAGTGAATTATTTCAGCTTCTGTACAAATATCATTTCCACAGAAGCATTCATAGAACTGGGATGAACTTTGGCACTGCAGCTCTGAAAGGTTTCAAGCCATTTACACTCTGCTGATCCCAGACTATTTTGGGGCCTGGAAGAGCCCCCCCGTACGATTCGGTAATGCTGGGGACTCGTCAGGATTGTAGCAGCCTCCCAGTGTGACTGTACAGACAGCAGCAGCGCTCAGTGGTACCTGTTTCAGTGTCTTTCAGTCCTCGATACATCTCTTCTACCACCTTCTCCAGCCCCAAAACGTCTCTTCCGTTCAGGCTTATAAAGATACGCTCCTGCAGAGACAGAGGTAAGACCTCTCTTAATGCTCACATTGAGAAAACCTCCCCTCAGCCGTAACTCAGGATTTTATTAGCTCTTCTTTAGGCTGCACTGCCTCTTTTAGCTTGGCTTAAAGGCATCTGAGCAGAGGCGAGATATCGCCCTTTAGTCTATTAATCTGGCTATGTTCAGCTTCAGCATAAATAGTCAGAAAAGGAGACTTTCTCCTTAGAGTATGGACCTCTGTGGTTTTGATGCATTTTGGTGTTACATGCTCAGACAAAAGTTTTGTTACTAAATTACCATTTCCTACTTGCCCTGTAAATGCAATATCATTATCCAATATCATTATCAATTTTGTTTCCTCCAAATTTAAGCACATTCCTCAAGCAACCTGTCTGCATTTGCAAAGGGGTGTTTTTTTTTTTTTTTTGGTCAGATTGGTAATAGCAGCCCTGTGCGTGCTTAGCTATAGACACTGCTGTGCTGACATGGAAAACACCAGGACTGCTCACAGCACAGTCAGGTAATCATGTACGACGGCCCTAATCATCCTTCTGTCTCCCTCACAAAACCGTAATTGTGTACAGGGGTGGGAAGCGGAGAAATACTTTCTATTGCTTCTCTGAGCTTATACAGTGGGTTAGCAGAGAGTCCATCTACCACTGGAGTTTTAACTGTGCAGTGTTTCTTTTCGTATCTCATACCACCAGCTTCCCATGCAACAGGACTTCTCTGCATTTTGCCACTTAATTGGGACAACCTTCTAAACAGATTTCCATCCCAATAACTTCCCCTCTTTGTAATTTGGAGCAAGGGATCAGAGGAAAGCTGTGTTCTTAGTCCCTCCAGCTGTTCAAGTGGCCACCACCAAATGGTCCTTCGGGACTACTTAGAGGAACGGACAAAGGCATAAAGAATGCGTGTCAATCCCAGCTCACGATGACGGGTGTAAAAACTTCTATTGCAAATGAGGTCTTTATACTGCATTTTAACAGATATTAAAAGGGTTACCAAAAACACTGGGTATGCTGTGCCAGATCAGAAGTGTGGGAAGAGGGCTTTGATGATCCCCAAGGAAAGCAGAGCTGCGCTCTTCATGTGGGAGAGGCGACTGTGGTGGTGGTGGTGAGATTTTTTTTTTTTTTTCCCTTTTTTAAACCAAAAGCGTAGGAAATGTTTTCAGTGAAAATGTACTCACACTGCTTTCACAGAGACTTTCTTCTTCCAGATCGTTTTCCCTTTTCAGTTGTTTGGGTTTTTTTGTAGTTCAAATTTGTGTGGTTTTGAAAATACGTGGTACCATGGATATGCAAGCTCTCCTTATTTTTAAGCCAAAATAATGCATTCAAAAATGAAAGAGTCGTGAATCCTAAAGAGTCTACGTTCAGTTTTACAGAATTGAATTTTCAAGTATCACACTGATCTCACATGGCTGGGAGTGAGAGATAACAGTCTTTGTGTCTAGTATTGATGCTGGTATAGTTTCTGGCATCCAGTCACCTCAGAAGTAGGCAAGTGAGCCTTACCACAACTCTCACCTTAAATAACTATAATAAATAACTATAGTTAAACTATATAACACCATATTAAACTATGTAATACTATAGTTAAAAATAACTATATAGTTTAAAATAACTATAATAATGCTGTTATTATAATACTAACACTACTGGCAATAGTATACTGCTAATATTATTATTATTATAAGATAGCTAACATTCTTCACAACTCCATTGTACAAATAGGGCAGCTGATACCCAGACCGGTCATAGTTCTGGTAACTGGGCAATGCTATAACCTCAAAAGCTGTTAGATCAACAAACTTTAGTAAGCCATCAACAGATGGAGCATTACGGGATGGCTAGAGACAGCTCTGTCTTTTGCCACAACTACACCTTACACAGATTCCTTATCTTACCTACTCCAGCTATCCACAGGCACATGTGAAATCAGAATTTGCCCCTGTAAGTCAAAACACTTGTGGTCTAGGAGACACAAGAAAGAGTTAAATGATGGGCAAGATATGTAGCCTTTGCACATCAGGAAACTCCAATGATTTCAAGAGGATTCCAAACGGATATTGCAATATACTTGGTAATCCAGCTTGCAGAAAGATATCTGGGAGTTGAACAAAAAGTAATTTAATTATGGCTGCAATTAAAACCATAATTAAAAGTTTAAAGAGGCTTTTCTCAAAATTATCAGTTTACACCCTCTGGTGTCATAAACTCTGCAATCAAATAAAATTAACTTGAATAGCGCTGAGTTTAAAATCCACTGATTTTAATTAAAAATGACACAATATATATATATTTTTTATATATATATATATATATAAAAATTATTTTGTCCTTTACTGAAATCAATACATCACTTTTTCCTGTTCTCATCGATGACAATGTCGACACCTCTGCTATGCGTGAGTGTCTATGTGCTATATGTTTTAGGGTTTTTTTTTCCTTTAATGAGAACATTTGAAAACTGCTACAGTCCAGGCATTTTAGTTTTTGTCTGACTTTAAAATAGTGATGATGGGAAGGTAATGTACATTCATAGAGAAAGCAGAGTCTACGCTTCTAGGATCAATGTTTTAATGGCATGTTATTTTCATGTTACTGCAACACAAGCTAAAAACTGAGAGGGAGGGGAAAATGCCAAAAAAACCCTTCTTTAGCCTGAAATCTTCCAAATCTTATCAGAATATCTTCCTCCTTTTATCTCCTGCCAGAGTTCTCATATTTCACATTCATACAATTTGGCAACATTTTGTGTAACCTTGGACTGCAGAACTCCTTTTAAGCTAAGACCCTGCTGCAGTTGCTAATACAATGCAGGGAATTTATCGTAACGTTACACTGAATGGGTACTAAATTAGATGTGCAGATGGCCGCTCATTTATTTACAGCTTAATCAAACCTAGACAGATTCCAAATCAGCCTGAACAAAGCATGATTTTGGCCTGATTCTATCAGAAACAGACAGTTCAATATTAGCCAGTTACTCAGCTGACATTGCTGTGACCTCCAGCTCAGTTAGGGAGCAAAGCTTTGCATACAGAATATAGAAGACTTCAAGGAGACACGGTGGCTGGGTGGGACTGGGAAACAGCATATACAGCTCCATAATATCCTTTCCATTGAACTGCCAGTAGATCTGCAAATCTTTCTGACAAGAGTTTTCTTCTGTAAATTAAATTGCTCCTTTGGCCTGCCATTGGCTTCATTTCTTCCTCTGTGTTCAGCTTCTTTATCAAGATTTGTTCAGTTTCACTGTTAATGAACAAGAAGTTACTGATGAGTAAGGAGAAAGCAGGGTATGTAGGAATGATGGTGGCACAGGAACTCTAAGCCACAAATTAAAGAAATTATCTGTTCCTTAACTGCAGTTTTTAATATTCTAAATGAATGATCCAACATTTAGATAACGAATCGTACCCTCTCTTCTCCACCCCAAAATTCCCCCAATTCCCCGAATGACCTTGAATCTTTGTATTCATTCTTTTAAAACCAAAATAGAGCAGCTTTGGTAGACTGACAAGCCTTTCTGGCTGGAGATGATATAGTGAAATCCATAAATTAGGTGCTATATATGTGACTGTAGATTAAAAATATGAAACTTTTGCTGGGAACAAGCTTTAAACATAGAACGAGTGCCCTTTCCAGAACGGAACTCACATTGACTGTCTCAGGGTTAGCATGCTTGCTGGCAAAAATCCGTCCTTTCTGCTGATTGCATTGCTACAATGCTGACACCCTCTTAAGACTTAGAGCAGAGGAACGTATGCACACACGCACACGTGCACGCACAGACATAGAGAACAAGTCATGACGTCAGATTTAATTTCCAGGAAATTGCATTCACAAAGAATCTCAGCCCAGATGGCAGGTGAGCTTAGTCTCTCATATCAAAAAATAACTGTGCTTAAGGCAAATGTCTTTTCTTCACATTTTTTTTGACGGCTGCCCTGACAAATCGTCACACTTTTCATCACACTCAGCACAAAATGAGAGGAAAAACATACAGGAAAAACAGCAATAGCAACAGCCCCCTAAAAAGAACCAGGAACTGTCCTCCTCTCTACACAAAACCAGCAGATTCTTTTCAGCTTTCAAAGTACTTTGGACATATAAAGTAACTGAAGCTACAGGAAGCTTTTTTCCTCAAGCAACTTATAAAATTGCTTTGTGTGCTATGGCCAGTGTAGCTCATACTGTTTGGGAGATAGCTACACATTTTACTGGAGAGGAGCTTGCTGGGTTTTCCCTTCCTCCACAGCACTGCGATCAAGTAACGGTAACCTAAAGGGACCTTGTCAGCTTTTTCTCAGTGAAGCCTTCCTTATCACTCAAACCCCATAGATTGTGGTTCTTGTTTGTTTTTACATTCGTGGATGGTTATCATATCGCTACAACAGTTATTGAACTGAACATAGCTGAAGCAAGTTTAAACAGGAAAAAAAAAAACAAGGGAATAGCAGTATCCGAGTGTCTTTTCATTCCATTTATCTGCTTCTACACTATTAATCCTTGCACGAGACAGTAATAGAAGAGACCATTTCACGGAGATAGCCTACTAATAACAAGGCATGCTCCCAACAGCATGGGGCAAATCAGCACAGCAGAAACCTCTGTGCTCTCTTTTATTGCTCTGCCCTGGGACTAATGACTCCAGAATATTGCTTTGCCAGGCAAAAAGGCCTTCCTGGCCCATTATTGCGATGGGTTCCTCCTATTGTTCCTCCTTTTTGAACCTGCTCTCCCATTTCCTCATTCAGTTTAGTCAAAAGATGAAATGTGGCATTTCAGGGGGCAAGACAGCCTGATTTCTAGACCTTTCGGCACGTTTCACGATTCCTCGGTACGCTATGGAAACCTTTGTGTAAAAAACACTGTGTGTGCTTTTACCAGGGGCTGCTAAGACTCTGATAATGGAGCTAATCACGCTGGCCGGGTCTGCGCTGTGACACAGAGGTGATGATGGCACTAATAGCTTATTGACTAGCTCTGGCTGAGTAGCCTGCGAAGCATCATTTAATCACCAAAGAATAGCAATTCAGGCTACCCAGAACAAAGGTCAACAGCTGATTCACAGCCGAAAGGATTTCTTCCTCACAAAAGAGCATGAACTGTAGCAAAGTACGGGGATTACTGCACCGTGGTGCTTTACAAACCAGAGCTGCACACTTCATATGATAAGGCTTATCAGAGATATTAACTTAACGATAAACTTGTCCATAAGGATTGACACAAAGCCTCCAGCACAATGCCTTAGGCACAAGAGTCTTAAGAGAAATGCCTTCCGACCACAATTTTAACTGCTTGTCTCAACACCTTAGGAAGTGAGAAAGTATCCACCGAAAAGTAGGCTATGTAGTGAACTGGAAAACTGTACGCTCATTTTGCCCTTTACGGGTACCACTGCTGACACCGGGACTAGCTCAACGTCAGCAACATGCCTTAGCAGCATGTCAGGCACCTAGGCCTACTCAGCATGCCTGGAGTCTTCAGTCAAAACCACAGTGCTCACTCCCAAAACACCGTTCTTCTACCTGGTGTCTAAATTCATTCATCCATCCCCACTCTCTTCCTAGATTAGTGCTTTCAAAACGGAACTGCTCACTTCATTTGCTTGGCCAGATTAGGCAAATATTACGGATGACTAATCCAATGAGCAGATTTTCTTTCAAAGATTCAGATTAAAATGCAAAAAACCCAGCTGAGGTTTATTCCTCCGTATTTTAGAATGGTACCTTGTCACCTACCTTGTAGGTAACAACTCAGAATGCTTCTCTCTTTCGTTTGTGCACTCCTGAACAACCACCACTAGAAACAGTTCTAACTCTGGCCAGCCACCATGTTAAAAAATACAACAAACTCCCCTTTTCCTTCAGATGAATTATTGTAGAATGAATTAAACCTGCTTACAATAGGGTTTTTTTTTTAACCCTACTTTTCAGATCACTGACGAGGCTGAAGACCACTACTTTAGAACATCGATAGCTTTATATCACAGTTTGTTCACAGGCAGAGATTTTTTGTTGTGGTTGTACAGTGACTAACCCAGTACGGTTCCGGTTTCATCTTCCAGAAAGTACCACAATGCAAAAAGCGATAACTCGGATAACTAAATAAGTCAGCATCACTGACTAAATGAGTCACCTTCCAAGTCTGAAGAAAAGAATTAGAGCGAGATACTTGCTTGATAGAAACTGGTGTGGCTCCAACGTCAGTCAAACTTTGCTGATATACTGTGTTCAGAGAAACTTAAATGACTAAATTCTACACATTTTAGAATTTGAATAAACTTACCAGAGGAAAGTACTAATCTGAATTAAATTCATTTTTTCCATATATTTTTGAGTAGAGGATGACTTTGGAAAAATAAGTCCCCCAGAGCAAAAAAAGACCCCAAACAAAACAAAAGAGAACAACTGGAAATTGGCGTTTTGTAATGGAGTAGCTGACACAACGGCAACTAATGATGGCGAGTGGTGGCATTACAATAATTGACAGCTTGCAGCGACCAAAGCCATTTACCTGAATTATTTATGGGTAAAAACTGACAGGAATTTCATAAGAGCAAATAAGGCAAGTCTAGGGGGTGTCGTTTACATGATGCAATCACATCTGACTGACGGGGGGACTCAGCTGCAGCTGATGCCTTACAAGCCCCTGGGAAGGGTTTATTTCATGCCAGTCACACATCCTTTGTTGTACTTCATCACGGCTTAATTATTCGTTCATCATCTGGGTATCACTTATCGCCAAGAGCGTCCTGACATAAATAGGAACTATTCAGGGCATGCTGTTTGTTTTAAAATAATTCAGCCGTGTGGGTGAGCATGTGGTGCCACATTAGAATGGGAAATTATCCTCTCTTCCTTTTGCACAAAAGGCTTTTCTTGTCTTGCACCATCATTTCTCACCCAAGGGAAACTCCCAGAGACTGGGGTTCCTTTTTTATTGTTCCTAAGCACACTCCCTAGCACAAAAAGCAAGCAGCCTAGCCGACCAGTTATTTTATGTCAAGCGCTTCAGGCTCACTGGGAAAGTCAGAAGAGAGATTAAGGTAATAAGCATGTAAAATACATCTTAAAGAACCCTTATTTGCAACTCTTTCCTGTCCATTGCCCATTCTGGGGTCCTGGAAATAGAGGAAGGTGGTTTTGCGTCAGAACTCGGTGGACATTTGTCCAAGTCGCCAAGCCACCCTTGGCTCTCAGCAAGGAGCCCACGAGGGGTGCAGTGCAAGCTGTTTTCCTCAAATCCAATGACGTTCTCCTAACCAGGCTCAAGATGCCCTGGCAAACCAGCAACTCGACCACACGAGGGTTACAAAGGGCTGGCTCTTGCCCCGAGGCTTTTACAGCACTAATGCTTTTTCAGGTTGCCCCGTTGTTGAATCTGCCAAGAAAAGCTTCCTTGAAAATTCAATTTTTGAGGGAAAAAACCCAAGAACTTCTTGAGTTAAATTACTGAGGTGGGTTTGTACCACTCCATTTTTTCTTTTCCTCACACTTTTTGGAGGAACAGACCAAGTGATCACCATAATGAGTTATAAGTAACATGGTTCAAGTTGTTCCCAGACAATAGCTTTTGTCTTACTGAAGCCACTCTACCCAGCCACACGTATTACGCCGCTTAACGCTGGTTTTAGCGTTTCGCTCAGGGAAAACGCAGACAGCTTTGCATTGCTGCCAGAGCAAAGGGTTCCGTGCCCTGAGAACTGATACCGCCCTGACGCACACTGGGAAACTCCCAGCTGTGTTCCAGAAAACCTGATGGCACAGAGAAATATGAAGAAAGAGTTTTGGCCAATCCAGATAAACTGTATTGAGGGACTGCAAAACTGCACGGAGGGACTGCAAAAACATAGGAACATGTATTATTTCTAGAAGGACATCTGTTCAAGGTCATGGGTTTATGGCTGCACTGAAACAGGGCTAATTATCCCAGTTACTAAGCAGGCTCTCACTTAGTGATGCACAGACACAAATCATACTGACAGCAAGCTGCATCTGCAGCTGCGTACAAATGGGTTAATACTGTAACTCCCAGAGAGCGCAAAAGAGCTCTATTCTGCTCCCACCAAGGTCAGCAGGAATTACAGAGAAGCAGATTTAAACCACCAACAATAAAACAATGGAAGTTGAGCTTACAGTCTGTAAAGTCTGTTTAAAGTCTGGGCTCTCCTGAAACAGCCAGTAAGTACTGTTAGTCTTTAGCAGCTCTCATGAGACTGCTTAGACAGGTACCTAAATATTGGTACCTAAACGTAGGCATTTACATAAGAAAGCATTGGCTTTCTTGTTCACATAACTTGACTTTACATTCTTTTTATCCCCTTTACTATACAGAACTATAGTTATACACACTCGTAAGTGGTGGATGGGCTTTGTCTTTTCTACCTTTTCATTAAGGTATTTGCTCTTTAAATACTTACTCCACCTTGAAGTCATACATTGTTAGTTTTGTGGGGATATGTTTTAGGTGTCTGAGGGCAAAGCACTGTTGATAGGGGTAGAGTGAACAGTATTTGAGGAAAGTAATGATTGCACGCAGTGGTTAATCAACTAAATTTTATTTTTCAAGAGATGAATGAATATTGTATATGTATAGACATTTCTAACTGTTCCTTTCTGTGTTCTCTATTTATTTGTCCAGTTCTTCAGAACTGCATAGATTGTGAGACCAGATGGATCATTCAGACTGACAGCTTGCTTGATTATGTACTGAACTTTTCAGCACTAACTGCAGACTGAATTTCAACAGCAGCAGCTGAACAAGAGTATTATTATTTTCAGAAAAGCAACCAACCTGGATTAAACATTTTCCAGGCAGGAGAAATCCATCATGACCCTTGTTAAGTTGTTTTCATGATTAGATACAGTTAAACACCAATAACTTAACATTCTACTGCAGATTTTTGCAGCAACGCTTGCAGACTTAAATCTTTACCCGCCAGCTACATGGTCCTTCTGTTACCGCATACCACACAGGTGTCTGACAAGACCCTGAACCTGCGCTGTCTCTTCAAACCTGGCAATAACGTGTCCTGCTACGAGCGTGGAGGATGAGGATGTAGCTGAGCTGAAACTCTTGAGGACAGGTTTTTGTTGGCTTCCTGACAATACACTGAGGTCATGAGGGTGCTGAACCAAGCAGACTCTCAGTCTAATCCAGAGACCCTTACCTAGCGTGAGGATACAGTACAATAAGGGAAAGTGGGGCCATGCCTGGAGCCTACTCTAGTTGGCAACTACTCATCATCAGTCCTTGACACTAAACTTGCACATGGAGGTGTTGATGACACCAGAAACCAATACAGTTGCAAATGCAACCATTTCTCTTGTCTTGTTTATCTAAAAACATGCAAGTCCTTCTAGATACATTTCACTAAAGCTCATGTTCCACAGTTCATCCACCACTATGCACCCCTCCGTTGCTGCTTTTTAGCAGTAGGTTTTCACTTTCTTCAGTCTTTCCCATCCCATTTTTGTGGCATACAAGCTGCATCTTGTTTCTCTTTTCATGGACTATCAAAATGCTTGAGAGCACGTTCAGATTCCATTGATTTTTTTTTTTTTGGAAGGAAAGCATGCACAAAAGATTGTTACACTGCAAAATATGTCCACATAGAAAGGATTGGAAATTCAAAACGATTTTTTATGCCAACAACATCTGCTGCTCAGTTCGTTGTTTAGTTTTCCCATCAGGGGCTATAGGAGATGTTGCCTATGCCACCACACCATCACCAGGATGACTCCTGTGCTCCTAAACTAGGACTCTCCCATTAATTGCAATTAGCATTGAAAAGTCTATTCACCAAATCTTTTGCCAGAAAAGCTGGAAGTGTTCCAGTTACTATTAGGTATTTGATGATGACGAGCTCGACTTCTGGAACACAGAGGGATAATCTGCCACCAAACCTAAGTTTAGAAGAATATGCATGGAAACAAATATTTGAATTTGCTGAATCATTTAATTCAAAGAAGACTTCTATCCTTTAGCATCTAACTTTTGTCTGGATAAAACTAAACAATAGATACAATAACTAACTCATCCATCGCATTAGTGTGGTCTCATAAAAGCAGAGTCTTGCACAGTACCTAGGACCACATTACCTACACATAATAGGGTGATTTAGAGCGAGGTAACAGTTTGAGTCTCACTAAATTGATGTAGAAAACAAAAGCCATGCAGGAATTTTCTTCAGATAATAATTGGTGGCCAGAAGAGAAAAGACAAAATAATCAAAAACAAAATGTGTATTACTTCATGCATATGCCGTTACTCAAGTTCTTCTAATCCGGGCAGTGATTATACCTACCTTAGTTCAAGTGTGTGCTCCAGCTGAGGACTCTGCTTTGGTTGCGAAGCAGCATTGTAACAGTTCAGAAAACCTGCTGAAGTTGAAAAAATACATTCATTGATATTTCCATTCTAACTGTTATCCATAGCAGCATATATCCAAAAGAAGCATGCAGTAAAATACATGAGTCACTGACCTTCACTGGACATTTTTCAATTACATCATTGCAGTGTTTAGACCAAGACTGGTAAGACAATTAATATTTGGGAAATAGGTATTTAACATGTAGTAGGCAGGACATACAAACAGCATCAAAATACAGACTCTCTTCCTACCAGTCATTTAATCTGGTAACTGGTAAAAGAAAAACCCTAAAGATTGTTGTTCTTCTTACCAAATGCAAGGTAAGAAAAAGTGAGGGGGGGGGGGGGAGGGGAGGGGGAAACCACTTCCTTTTCCCCAAGCATCTATGGAGCTTTCCTTCACCTACATCCCTATCTTTCCATTCTCTCCCTTTTATTCAGGGTGGTAAACCCTTAGTTTAATGAGCTCCAGATGTTGCCCCTTACATCATCCTAATCTATTTCTCAAGCCCTAATTGAACTAGATTAAGAACTCTGACATAGCGTGGTGACTTTGGAGCAAGTATCCAGAGGCCTTCCAGATCTACAGAAAGGCAAAGTATCTACTCACGGTCACGTTTACTGTTTTTCCTTTCACTTTTCAACACCAAGGCACAAAAGTACAAATTATATCACATTGAAGACTATCGGGGCTAGAAGAACTGTGCCTTTTTGCTTCAACAAGAAGATATATTATCTCTGAGTTCACTGAATGATGTGCTCGTCTTGAGGGAAGAATAAACAAAAACTGTACAGTTCAAAAAGGCAATTCAACATACACCTTTCTCATAGTACCACCTAGAAAATAGTAATGACACTCAAAAGGACTATATTTTATAGTAAAAATTATCTTGTAGTTGGCATGGCTCAAATTCATTACAAGGCTTTCATTTCGAAATGCTGGGTGATAAAATCATTTTTCAGTGGCAGTTAGCTGATAAAAGACAAACTTCAGATGTGGATTTATGCAGCCAGTGAAAAGAAGAACAATGATATGAGTGAAGGAAACACTGTGGAAGCTTACGGCACTGAAGAGTTATAGCAGTGGGAGGATACAGATCAGAGTTACCATTGTGATATTCATCACTGTGGGAGAAACTGATGATTCAGCCAGCAAGCCAAATTCTTTGAATCCCAGTCATATAAGCATTCGCTAGGGGGAAAATAATAAAATGTGAGTTAGTCAATTATTGCTCTGGCTTACGCTTCTGGAACGCAGCTTGTCAACAGTGAAGCAACTGTGAGACTGACATACAATACGCTTAAGAACAGCACTAAGAAAATACAAATTTTATTTTGTCAGAAATTCTGATACTTTGGTTTTATTTCTCAACACAAAATCAAATGGAAGGTTGAAATAGTATGTTTTCCCACTGACTGGAATGTGGAAACATAATATATTTGATTACAGTGAAATATATTTTTATTAAAGTTAAGCAGCAATATTTTATAATCAAAACTGTAATACCCATTGTGTAAACACACCAGAAATATTGGGTTGAATCAGTTCTGCAATTATATGCATTTTCCTGTAACAGCATAAAGTCTCCTGGGGCCACTAAGAGATGCACAGATTTCTCTCTCTGCAGTGACTTCTTGGCCAGAGTAGGTTCCTTTCGCAACGCTCTAAAGCAGGCACGCTGGTCGTTAGAGGGAAGACCCCACTTCATCACAAGAAACGTAATTCAGACAAGCAACACAGCCTGTAGCAGGAAAAAAAGGGTCAACTGCCTTTGAGCCACATAAGTAACTATAGACTATATTGAATTCACTTGGTGTTTCTGAGGCTAGTCAACAGAGTTTTTCAGGTTAGGCTTCTGGTGAAGTATTGTTATGAAGCACTTCATTTAGACGTCCTTCAACATTAAACATATCTGGGGGGAAGAAGGGAGAAAAAAGCAAAGTTTGCCTGCAGAAAGCTCTAGTCTACAGAACATTTTCCATCTAGTAGCTACCTCCATGGGAGATTTCTCCTAGGTGTGACAAAAAGGAGAGGTTTAGTAATGAATTTACAATGCAGGCAGAGTGGCAGAAGTACTCAGCCCTGGGCACTGTGGGGAGGGGAGGGGATTTGGTCCCTGCGCCTCTGAGCACCAGCGTTCAGGCCACTTCTCTGCCACGAGCTGAGCGTGTGCGAAGGCACTGAACGACAATTCTCTGACTTGCCTTTGAGGAAATCTGGACATTGCCATGCAGTGGCTCATTTTCTTAAACAATATGCGCTGGCAGAAGATGGTCTGAAGAACGAGGATCGAATTTTCATTTTATGGTTGGGTTTCTTGTTAGTCTTTCATTTGTTTAACAACTCCAGGAATAAAACACGCATGGAAGATAAACTCTGTTTCTGTGCTTTCCAGGTAAGAATGAAAAAGAACATCTCCTGAAACACTGTATTGATGTCTCTATTGAAGTTGGCACGGAAACCATTAGTTTATCAGCACTTTTTCTTTTAGAGGACTTTAGTCCCATCCTTGGCTTTGTGGGTTAACTAGTAAATGTGTATACAATTCAGCTCTCAGCACAGTAGTACCTGCTCTTTTCTTTCCTCTCACCTATGTAAATTCATTTTTCAGATGCACAATTCAATCAAAAGAGATTTCCAGGCAAATGCCTAACAAAATAAACTCCTGTACTAGATCAATTAGAGTAGAACAGATTGGCTAAAAGCATCTATTTCACTGAGTTATTTGCCTCTGGATGTCCTCCCTTTTCAGACGATTGGTGATGCAGAATTATAGTGCTTGTAGCTTGACCAGATAGCCAGGCCCAAAAAATCACAATGAACTTTCATAATTTGCAGAGAGATTTTTTTTTGTTTGTTTGTTTTTGTTAGCACTGGAGTTGAAATTTTCCTTTTGTATTAGAAGAAGCTGATAAAGTAAATTGTAACACCGGTGCTGCTTAGATAATCTAGTGATTCTGGATCACTGCAAACCTCAAAACTCCAAGGAAGGAATTATATTTCTTCTTTTCACTGCGTGTGTTCTTCATAGTTCAAGAGATCTGATCAAATTAAACTTCAAAAGAGAGGGATAATAGTCCTGCTTGCTTATCTCAACAAATTTGTTTATAGTTAAGTTTTTTCATTGTGAAGTTGAACTCAGTGAGTGAAATTAATGAAGCCTCATAGAAGGAGAAGACTCCAGGTTAAGTTTACAGAACTGGTTGTTACAGGGGAAAAAACTTGCTTTTAAAATGAAGCTACTTAATATGGACATGGATTATAAAATCTGGGCACCTTATAGTGCTTTTAGGCATCTGGAACGCATTTCTTGACCTTTTCATGTTCAGGATAGCCAGGTCACTTACACTGCTCCAGAATATAGAGTTCTGTGGTAGACTCAGTAATGTAGCGTTAAGGGGGCAGAGCTAGCTTGCTGACCAAAACTAAACGTGGGTTTTAAAATTCTGCATAAATGTATGGCTGCAGGTTACTGACACCGAACAAATGAACCTCGATAGTTTGGTGTGGACAAAAGAAAGCTGGAATCACTCCAGATTAAAGTAATCAGGTTTGGAGGAGGACAACGTTGTTCAAGAGATCTCTGACAGTAAAAACGTTGGCAGAGAAAATATAAGTTGTATTTTATGTAACTGGGTCACCCAGTAAAGTGTAGGAATAGAGATTAATTTAATATCCACATGGCCGCCTTTGGAGTAATTTCATTTGCCTACGAAGGCTACTGAAACGCTCAGCTCCACAGGGCAGTCTCACAAACCTGTATTCTTCCAAGACGCATAAGCTCATCAGAGATGTTACAGAGCTATGAAGTAGATCCACTGTGTTAAGACGTATGATGCCAGTCCAATCACTGTGGAATAATCATATATAATCATGGTTTTTACAGATAGATATAGACTCAAATGACTTAAAAATTCTGGGAGGGACATAAAGATTTAGAAAATGTAAAGTTGTTTCTATTTTGCAGGGTTTGATTTGTATTAATATTCTACAATATTTTTCATAATTTTTTTATTGTTATAGATAATTTCATTAACTGAAAACCAAGCTTTGCTTTAGGAATACTCAGATTATTTGTTTTTCATCAGTTTAAGTTAAAAAAAGTCCTAGAAAGATTAATGGAAAACAAATACATTTTTATCAAATAATTTGTAGAACCATTTTTGGGTTTGTTTGAGATCAATTTACATTTTAAAAAATGGTGATAATTCTGGGGAGGGAAAACTCTAAACAAAGGCTGTTTCATGCTATAATCTAATGACCTTCTATTTCAGCTAGTATGTCCTCCAATTATTTGCCCAAATTCATTAAGCCCATAGCTCAAGAAGGAAGTTGCAGTATTTCTTTTGTAAGACATGAAATTTAATAGTATTTATCATCAGAAACACTTCGTGATGTTCTCTACATTTCCTTTTGCCAACCAATCTAAACAATTCTTACTTTTACTTATGTATACACTGTAATAGGCTTGTAAACCATCAGCACACCTTCTCCTGTATTTTTAATGAATAATTACAGACTTAGATCTCTCCTCGTTTCTCCGTCTGTCAATGTTTTTTGTTACTGACTTTCTCACTACACTGCCATCAAGTATTTTTTGGTATTTTTGTAGATAGAACATAGTCTTATGTATGAGGTGTCATTAGTTTTTAAGACGGAGAGGAAATACTGCCTCCTTGATCCGTGATATGATAGGACATCTGTTTAAGTTGGCGCAAATTCATAATGTAATGAATTCAGGTGAGAGAGACAGGCAGTATATTTCAGATGTTTCTCTCCCATTAAATATCTGTCTCAGATGACTACCCATGACCTGCATTTTCTACTTAAGTCTTTCTTGAAAACATTTTGTTCATATTTTTATCTTTTAAGGAATGCTTGAATTACTTGTGTATTATTATGAGTGTTTACACTATGTTCTCAAAGTTGCCCAGAAATTTAATTTAACATCTTTGCCTCTTCCCAAACATCCACACTGTAATAGGACTGAAATTTCATCCTATACCCCTGTTTACTCAGTCTTAAAGACAGATCTGAATAAAATAAGCTGGGTGGCTTCAATATGTTAATTATCATTTATCATGCTTAACACCTCCTGTCTTAGCGTACACCTACTTTCTTTCCTGTATTTGCTTGTTCTTTTCAGGCAATGAGGCTTTGTAAGTATTTCATTAACACCTTTGGCAAGAATTAACTAAGTGTGCTTCCTGCTGCCCTTAAATTTTCCTGGCCAACAGTGGCAGCTTCACGAACAGTTCATTCCTCCGTTTTCAATACATATTAGTTTCTTCGCCATTGCAAATATGAGGCGACCATCTTAAAACATTACGCTCAGCTCCTTTTCACAGCCAGCAGGATTTTTCCAAGGAGGGATTTTTCCTTAGGTGATTCCAAAGATGTTTGGGTTTTGGAGGTGCTCCTTCTGCCATTTTCAAAATAATTGTTCTCTGTAATTTCAGTTGGCTTCCAAGCCCCAGTCTTTGACAGTGTTTCCACTGTTCTGTGCACTGTACAAACAAAAAGTAAAAACATTCCTGTTTCTATTTTCCCCAGTTTTGGACTGCCCAAAATTGTTTGAACGCCTATGGTGTTGATGGTAGGTCACCCTTTTCTTCATCAGCTCTGGCAGTTCACTCTTTGCACTCTTTTTGTGATTACAGGCTGGTTTTTTTTTAAGGGTTTTGTTTTTATCCATGTGAGACGCACATCTAGAAAAGTCTGACATTCAGATTGTATGACTTATTATTAGTTAGGACACACAAAGTCCACACATTTATTATCATAAGCTTTTAGCCATTCACTTCACACCGTGGGTTGTATAAACTCTCTTTAGTGATGCCTGACATTCTTTAGCTTTCATCTGTTGTTTTATGCTTTACTTACAAAAGGGTTTTTTAAGTCCACCTCCCCTCTTTTTTAATATCCTAGACAACTATAGCAAACTGTTAAGCCTGGCTTTCATCGGCTCTTTATGTATGTGCATGACTTTGAATATTTTCCTTTATGGTGAACTCTGTATTTCCTTGTTGACTTGTGCCTCTTTAGGAGTGATAAATCAGCAGAGCAGACATTATGCCTCAGTGCAGACACGGTAAGAGAGAACGGGCCATCCACTGAAAACAAATGCAGAATGACTATTCTTTCCTAGTGAAACTAATCCATATCAATCCTAACTGAGGTGTCACACCCCGGAGCACATCAAAGCTTCATTTTGAAGGAAGATGTCAGCTTTGGGATTAAGAGCTAGTGTTTGTTGCCTTTGATTTTAACCAACACTCGCTACCTACACAAGTCGGTTTTAACACCTGTGTTAGGATGGAAATAGTTCAGAGGCTCAAGAGGCTCACTTACTTCTACACTTTGAAATGGAAAGGTTGGAAGCTTTTCTGCGGATAACTTGCATGGAGGACCAGGATGTATAAATAATGCACTAGAAAGAGAACAGTTGTCTTTGATGGAGAATGATATTACAAAGCATCAATCTGTTTCCTAGTCGTGCTGATGATTCACACAGGGAACATAGGTAAGGATATGTTGAAGATAGAGTAAAAGTTATAGAACAGAGATGTTGAGATAGGTAACGAAGGCATGCAAGCGCGCGCACAAGGAGATGGCATTGCAGGCACTAGGCAAATAAGAACCCCGTCACATTTCTTCATTACAGAAAACAGATGAAAAGAAATTCAGATTTCTATGTTGTAGCTGTCCTCTGCCTGCATTTTTCCCCAACACTGCTAAAACAGCGTCTGATGATGATATTTTCCAATGCCAAGCCTCTGCAAATTAGAGAAAAGTTTTCCATTTAAAGTAATTACTTACAAAAACATTGAAAGAATTTAAAGTCTGCAGAGTCAAGATGTCATAACTTAGGAAACACCAAAATAAAGCTTATGTGTGCAACTTTTTTGGCCCCATTTGTATATGAATTATGAGACCAATTCTAGTTACATAACCACATGCTTTTTTTCCCCTCACAAATAACAGCTACTTAGTATTTTGTTTCATCCTCATTACTGAACATGTGGTTGAGAGCTCATTTATTGCCGGCTATCCGGTCTTTGCACTGAAGGCAGAATTATTAATATCCTTGTGAACGTTTCATGGATTCATCAGTATAATATGTAAAGAGTCCTTCACAAGTGATTCACATTTTTTTTCATAATATTTTACACTGAGATGAGAGATATTATTTCCATTTCTGAGAGAAAGCCAATGCTTTCCCGCAAATGGGGGTATTTTAGACCTAGCTCCATAGCTTGAAAGCCTATCCAGCTGGTTCCAACTGATGGTCTAAGAGATGTATTATTCAAACTCACAGGTCTTTCAGTGGAATTATAGTTAGATAACTTTCCAAGATTGCAGGAAAGCTGGGGTTAATTGGTTGGAAGCTTCAGGCTACTCAATTCACACTTCAAATCAACATCTTCAAATCCATATTTGTTGTCTTTCAGGAGAGTGCTCTAGTCATAGCATACACACATAGCATACGTGCATACACGGAGAATTTCTCCATCCCTAGTGCTAAAAATCATGTTGCTCTGTAGCAATTCACTAATTGGTTCAAACACGGTGTTAAAAAGTTCATTCAGTTCTGACACTTAATGATTAGGTTGCTTGCAGAAACGCAATGCAAATCACATGAAAAATGGTAATTAAGCAAAAAAAATACCTAACAGCACCCGTTCAGATGGATTTTCACAGGGTTAACAAAAAGTATGTCCATGAGTCAAACACCTTCTTCCCTTTAACTTTTAAAAACCTGCTCCAAAATACTGCCTGCCATCCTAGAGCTGCTCAGATAGAAAGGGTATCGAGACGGCAAGCAGGGAAAAAACACCACTGTCCTAAACCTTGCTCTGAGAAATTCAAGAATCTGGAATTCAATTGGGAATTTCCCCTTCCCCCAAAATTTCAACTTGACTCTGAATATAGAGCCACTATACGAAACTTCAGCTCATTGTCTAAAGTTTGGTAAAGGATAAACAATTGAAACCGAAGTCTTACAGTGGGAGATGCTACTATTCCTTCCTGTCACTTGACTGAGTTTTGCAGACATAAAGTTGTAGTCAGAGCACTGGTGAGGGCAAAACTATTTGCAGACACCTACTGTGTGACTACTGTGTGCCTGCCTATGGGAAACGGTATTGAAAGAAGAGCTATCAAGTCTATTTTCTGCTTTATCGCCAAAAACAAGTATTTGAATACACTGGGATGACCAAACACACCTCATCTTCAGCAACCCGTTTTGACAACCTTCCCCAAAAGCCAAGAGTGCTGAGAGAATTAGTACTGACAGAGACAGTTACCTGAACAGCTAACATAATAGCAAAGAGGATAGAGAAACCTGCTGTAATGGGGTGGGTTAAGCCTCTTTCTTTGACACAGGCATTTGGTCACTGCCCTTAATTTAAAGCAAATCTAAAAGCCACGTAGTTGAATAGCAAGAGGAGAAAAAGATAGAATAATCGGTACAGACAGGAGAAGGCATGAAGGTAGCGTAAGAAATACTGGCCACATTGCCCTGAGAATAATCAAAAAGACAGAAAGTCTTTGGAACAGGTGCTGAGTAAAGGATAGCAAAGAAGAAAAACAATGGTTCTCTGTTGTGTGTTCTTCCTAGAGCCTCTGAAAGAAGACTTAGTGCAGCCTTCAAAAATAAACAAGGTTACATACATATTACCTGTTCCATCTCCTCCCAATGGAAGCACCAGCAGGGTCCTGAACTTTGGCTAACCATTCAGGTCAAAAAAGGGTAACATTATAATGCTTCTGATCCACATATAAAGAATTTTGGAGGCCACTGCCTAGTGTATTACCTCAGCAAACATGCACTTCGACACGTAATTTGCTTCCAATAATAATATTATGCTTGCCTCTAGCTTTCTCCAGTTAGTATCAGTGAACTGTTTGCTATTTAAATACAACCTTGACTTTCCATCTTCAGGACTGCCAAATCAAATCTTTCCGCAGGAAGCAGAAGAACAAGTTAAGGAAAGAGTCTGAGACCTTCCAGTGTCCGTGGATCTTTCCACTGACACTTTTGGCAAAGTTCTGTGACCTCTGTTTAATCTAAGGGTTGTGTCACCTGAGAATATTGCCAAAATTAAAACCAAAACATAGCCAAGAAACCCTAACTAATTCTTTGGTTGAGTCCAAAGTCCTTCATTAAATTTTTTTAAAAGAGGTCAGGTAAAGCAAATAGTTAAATGCTATAATAACCTTGTAACTCCAAGAGCTCCCAAGATTTGAGCTATTTCTAAATGTCCCCTGAGAGTACAAGGACTGAGGCTCAACACAGATTCACTTCTACTCTGGAACTCTAAAACACAGATTCACTTCTACTCTGGAACTCTAAAACCCAAGGGAAGCACTGCAAATAGCGTTTTCTGCTTTAACGAGAAACTTAATGTCATCCTGCTGTACCCTTGGCCATACAAATTGCCTTTACCAGTCATTTAATGATACATTCCTGGACATTTAACAAAGATGTAATCCATATAACAAATCTATCATGAAAACAAAAAATAGTAACAACAAAACCGTATCAACAATTACCTGAAAATATCTTTCCTTTTGATACACCAGTTCTTCTCTTTTTCTGATATTGCCATTTCACAATAAAGTGGTTGGAGCGGTCAGGGCCTGACGCACACTCTCCCCTCACCACAGGAGCTTAGCTCTTTGCACCAAGGCCCGCTCTGAAAAGAGTGAGCTGTCTGAGAAGCCTCGGCCAGCCTTGGAGGAGAAAAAAATCAGTAGAGGCCTTGGGGACACCTTCCCCTCCTTCCCTTGGGAGACGCTTTTGAGCTGAGGCTCTCCTGCTTGGTGTCTGCCTAAGCTGTACTGCAGCTGTGCTGCTGCTATGCCCATGCCTGGCCACGTACCCCCTCGATCCAGATCCCGGCCTTGACCCCCAGACTCCCTTCCTGGCGTGACCTAAGCTTGTCTGGTGAGCTGGACTCTCGCTCCTCCTAGGCACTGCCTTCGGAAGTGCCCTGCTTGCCTTGCGCAGGCGCTGTGGGACTGTGCCGTGTGGGTGAGGCATGGCCCTGCCTGCCTGGTCAACATGCTCAGCTCCACGCTCCCCTTCCCTTTCGGAGCACCGTGACTGCATGCGTGAAAGACTGCATCCCCAGTGGTTGCATCAGAGCTCAATGAAAGCCACACCTCACTTTGCTAAGCGGGCAGTATTAGTGCTTGTGGGTTATGCGGTACACCAAGCTGAATATGAACCACTGGTGCACTCTCAATGTGAATAAGGCAAACTGCCTATGGGGTTATTCTAGGAGGAACATGGCCAGCAGACCGAGGGAAGATATTATTCCCTTCTACCCAGCACCAATGAGGATACACAAAGAATATTGTCCAGTTTTGGACTCCCCGTTCAAGCGGGATATGGAGAAACTAGAGAACGTCCATCAGAGTTCAAGCTGGTCAGGGATCAAGAGTACGTGTCCTGCAGGGAGAGGCTGAGAGAGCTGGATTTGTTTAATATGGTAAAGAAGAGGATAAGGGGAAACGTAACAGGTAATACAAATATTGGTAATATACGTAACAGGTAATACAAACATGACAGAACCAAACTCATATCTGGAGGGCCTGGCAACATAACACGGGCACAGGTTGCAGTGTGGGAGGTTCACATTGATCATTAGGAAAGTTTTCCTTGCTAGGAGGGTAAGGCAGGACTGGAAGCAGCTGCCAGAGAGGTTGTGGAACCTCTATCCTTGGAGGCTGGGCAGGACTCAGCAAGGCAGAGCCCTGGCTGACCTGATCTAGGGCTGATGATTGTTCCAGGGCAAGCTGGGGGGACTGCAGGCCCCTTGCAACCAACGCTTCTGTGATTCTGTGAACACATGGTCTGTTGATGGGGGCCAAACTTCTCAGTGGTGAACAGTATTCTTTCCATGGTTAAAAGTGTATTTTTTTCACATTTTACATTTCTGTTAATGTCCATAACCATATAAAAGATGTTTTCAGCCCCCCATTATGGGTTTCTAAAGCACTTACATTATTCTTTTGGGGGTAAGTCTTCAAGGCCCAGTGCAGTACTAAGAGAAGATACCCATGCTAGTTATACATAAATAACATAGACAAGGGAAGCCAAATGGTAATTATGAAGGCTTTCTCCCTGAATAACCAGCCTTGCTACTTTAGCTTAGCCCACGCAGAGCTAGCGCAGCTGTACTGTTCTCAGTGCCCCTGGTGCCTTGTTGAGAACTACTTCTGCTATCTCCATAAAGCAGGGGCTTGCAGGGAGGTGCCAGTTCCGCACCGGCTTGGCTAACGGATCCCGAGACTGCGGCTTGTGGAGCTGGCTGAGCTGATAAGAAGGGCAGGAATTATTGGAGCTGTCTGACTACGTGGAGGAAGCAAGACGGGAGGAAAACTAGGGGCCTCATGAGGAGTCAAAATCCACATTAGTGTTGTATCTCCCCATTTTTCTCAGGGCATTTTTTATCCCTGTGGATTCTGTTCTTTCCCTGACTAAAAGCTTCTTAGAGATGTCACGCAATACCAGCTCTTGGCAGGCTGTCCCCTTTCCTTTGCATTATTTGTACTATGCTTGCATCTAGAAGCTATAAATAAAATCAGGGCCCTACTGTGGTGGGAGCTGTACAAACAAATTGTAAGAGACAGCCTTAAAGAACACATAGCCCAAATGAGCAAAAAATGAGAAAAAGCAGAAGGCACATCAAAAAAGACAGGCAAAGTCATTTCTCCAAGGTCACACAGCTTGTCAGCGGCAGACTCGGGAATAAAAGCATACCTCCTAGGCCAGGCTGCAGTCTGAAGTTAATATGTTCTTGGTAGATTGAGAAAAACTTCTCCTCGTACAATCCCTTGGGGGAAAGCCCCACCTGTCCTTACTGTTGTGCTAAAAGGGAATATAAAATCACCAGAGTCCATCCAAATGAGCTGTCTAGCAAGAATCAAGACAGCCCAAATTCTGGAGCAGTTTTCATTCATTACTCTTTCCTGAAGCAGCAATAATTCCCATTGAAGACAATGGCAGTGTTGTCTGCAAAGTTACTGAATTTAATCAGTTTAGGGATACCCAGATTCATCCCATTTACTGACAGAAACAAACTCTACACTACATTTTGCCAAATGTGGTTACTAGGCTTATTTCAGTAAACGTTAAAATACCATGCATATTTGTAAGTGGCTTTTTTTTGAGGGGGAGCCATGAGCTTGATAAAGGAGGAACAGCAAATTATATCACAGAGATGAGAGAAATTCAATTTTAAATGTATTTTATATCTTTGAGAAATTTAGATTTCTAGAGTCCAAAGAGCTTCAAGGTCATCTGAAGCAGAGCATTTGTTCATGTACCCCATGAAATAAAATACATTAGCCTCAAATCCCTAACATTAGCACAGTCTTTTTTACCATTTATTATTCTATACTACTGCAAATGACCCATTAAAAACAAAACACTGCACTGTTGCTATTTAAGTCCCTTGTATAAGTTTATCTTTACTAAAGACCACTGCTGCTTGTTGTGCCCTCACACTGAACTCCGTATTAAACATTCAGTTTGGAACATGCTGTCACATTCACCATGTGTTGTTCTCAAAGAAATTTAAAAAATAGCATTGAGACAAGAGTAAAGAAATATCTTCTCTTATAAAGAGAGCTTCTCTTTATAAATTTTGTTGCAACTACAAAATAAGTCAGTTCAAACAGTGCTGTAGCAAAAGATTTTTCTCCTCTAGTTTACAAGAAGCTCATTGTTTTCACTAGATAATTTGCAGAGATTTTATCTAGCCCGTCTACAGCATTAGTTAATATTAGGGATATCCAAACAGGCTAGAATAGAATAAAAAACTCTCAGATCCTTCATACTGAATTTGAACAGAACTTTGAAAATTTTCCAAAAGTTTTCCCTATTACTTTTAAATTTTTTGGGTATGTATTTCCTCTTTTAAGCCAAGGTTGGAAAGGAAACATTTCTGAGAAAAACTTGTAATACATAAGGTCCCTGCATCCCAAAACCTTAATACACAGCCTGTACCTTTGAGATTAACCACTGACTTCTGGGTGCTTACTTAGGCATTCAAACTGCTTAAGTCTTTATTCATCGAAAGTCAAGCTACTGCTGTGAAGCAACAGTGCAAAACTGTGCAGCAGCGAGAACAGGATTCTGCAGCGCTGAACTTCACCAGTCTCAGCAAGATGAACTATTGTACACCCCGTACAGCACAATCCAAAAGTCACTAGCCACAATAAAGTTCCACAAGAATCAAACAGGAATTTAGGTCTCAAGGTGATGTAGAAAATGGTAAGGGTGATGAGAGAGGCAAAGTTTGCGTCAGAGTGAGCCCAGTCAGTACTAATCAAGCACAGTACTCCTTTAGGCCTAGTTTTGCTCTAGGGCTGTAGAAACACTAGAAAGATAATAGAAATTAAGAAACAGTGCTAACTCCTAACATCCTCCACCCACAAATACCATTCCTTTCAGACTTAACGTGTTTGTCTATATATTCAGGAATACAATTCTGTGAGCCAAAAGTAAAATTAAAACAGCTTCAGCGCATTTCTTCTTGGATCTGATAAGCTAACCTGGCTTTAGTGCAACTTCATGGCCATGAGGCTACAACAAGACAGAATTTAGCCTTTTTTAAAATGAAGGGCTCCCTCAAGCAGCCCAAGCCCTGCCAAAGCCCAGTCTCACGGACCACACGCTCGTCCAAAAGGACTCAGCAGGGTGGGAGCAGAGTTGTGACTTCTCCCATAGGCATCGGGACTCAACGTATTAAACGCTACTGTGGATGTAAGGACGCAAGTATAGTATAGGAGATAGCCTGCTGCTCCAGGAAATTATACGGCATTAAGTATTATATCCAGCTTGTCATGAAAACTAGCTTCCCTAAAGCTATCCAAAGACTTTTATGTAAACGTACAACAGTTCGGCTTTGGCTGAAATATCGTTTCAGCTAAGAGAAACATTTTGTTCCAGTGAGTTCTTACCCTTTCTCTTTTGTATTTCAGGTGCAGCTTCCCCCTGCAGATCTACCAATATAAAATCTACTGTTTGTTTTTTCAGAGAGGCACAGCAGCATGTTTGCCACAGCCATACCACCTGCAGAGCGTTTTATGCACAAATGCCCCACAGCGCACTTTCGAGGCATGTGAGTTTGGCTTTTGATAAGAAAAGCATTCACCATGCTCATAAAAAGACATAACACAAATACACATTTTATTATTTTTTTATTTAAAGTAATTTTAAAACAAACCTGCAGATCAGGCAAGAAACCAACCTGACAAACCTCCCTGGTTTCTACGTAGTTAAGTACAGTACAGCAGTCCTTTCCCGGTTTGGGGCTCCCTGTGAGTGAAAGGAAACTCAGTCCTTCATACTAGGGCTTTCTCTTAAAGTTGCCACTAAGTTTAATAACTACAACGGCGCCTTGATACTCGCCACCTGGAACGGGGACTGACACGTTAGCCCACAATGTATTGGCTACAGCACCACTAATAAGTGGCGATGACTCTCATTCCCCATCAGCGCGGGGTTCCACACGTTGACCTGGAGGTGGAAAGCTGCTACTGCCCTCGCTGGTATTCTGAGCTACCGAGGAAGGCCTTATGCAGAAATACAAATCTTTGACTGCTTCAGGCTTGACCCATGTCATCTTAGATAACTGACTTCAAACCGACAAGACAACTGACAGCTTGTATCAAGTTTTCGTATGTACAAGGTCTGGTCACATACCTGAAATCTGCTGGAATCTATTTCTCTTCCTTTATCAAAAAAGCAAAACAGAAAGAACAGTCTGAAAAATAAACAAATAACACTTCTTTTGCATCCAAATACTCCAGAAGAGATAGGAAAACAGAACTAGACTACTAAACTAATCAGTCTCAGAGTTCCTTTGAACGTGGCTGGAACAAGGCAGATCGTAACCCAGAGCACCCTGTTACCTTCTCCAGACTCTCAAACCTCTGATCTGTCCATTCAGGCACCCTGGGCATGCTGAAACGGTATGCCAGGCTATGTGCAAAAACCAACAGCTCTTTCTCACTCAACTAGTATGCAACACTCAGGGTCAACACCTTCAATTTGATTTATGCGTGACTCGTGATTCAGGCACTAAAGTTGGCAACTTGCTCGCTGTCTCTGAAAATCAGAGCTGTCCAAAGCTGGGCACTCAGAAAACAGTCACCCCAAACCATACATTATTTTTTGAAAACGTTCTAACTTAGAGAAAGAGCTCCCACGCTTACTTGGGGCCTTGCTTGTTGGAAAATCCTCTACGGCTCAAGTCCTGTCTGTAACCTCATTCCTCTTAGCCCATACTGTGGCTCATCAATCTAGGACATGAATTCTTTCTTTGTCTCACTTCGTTCTCCACAGGCTCAGGCTTTTTATTCCTATCAAGTATTCAATTCTGTTCCATGTCTGACTTCTGTCTTGGCTTGGCCAGTGTTGGCAGTCTTGATCACACCGTGCTGTCCGTAGCTGAAAAACACTTTTTTCCTTCCAGAGCAGAAAAGCTGCAAACCAAAATGTGTAAATCTACCCTTTAGCTCTATTAACACCTTCCCTCCCCCCGCCCAACCCTTTAAATACTTTCTTTTTCATCAGGCGTACGCTAAAATGCAATCTGAAAATGAGTCTCCTGGCTGGCTAGGAATTTCACACACCTTGCTATTTTCCGGGCAGCATTCACTCCATTTCAGCCTTTCGTTTGCCTTATCCACATGTTACGTTATTTTAGCAACAGCGAATTCTTTGGGAGTGCGGCCTCTCATTTCTGTATCTTTGTAGAAAGCTTAACATAAAGGGCTCTCAAACTAGCTTGCCTTGAGGTGTTTTCACTTCATGCATGTTAAATGATAACAACAGCAACTGGAATCGTGATAGCTGATGTGGCAGGTGACAATTCTTTGGGGGATTCTGGCAGGTATTATTTTACTGCCTCCTCTGCAGCAGAATGTTAAGAAGGAGATCGACAACATCTGAAGAATCTCTGCCAGCAGAACATACTTTGAAAACTATTTCTTTTCAGAACTAAAACCGAGCAAGCAATTATTTATAGGGTGCCTGGCTGTTTAAACCTCCAGTTCTCTGCAGCTTGACACATGTGTCACCGAAGCTGGATAATTGGCAATGATTCCCCAACGGAAAAAGGACAGAAAGGAATAAATAAATTAAAAAAAAAAAAAAAAGCATAGCAGTATTTCGATTGCTGTTGAATACCTCCCATTGAACTGATGGAAATGGTCTTTGAACGATTCCTGATGGAGGCAGCTGGCCAGGTTAACCTCGTCTGACTTGCAGGTCTGCATTCCAATGGGGTACAAGGATATACTGATGTTACGATTAGGGAAATACCAATATGAACCCTTGTGGGATGACAGCAAATAAACAAAAGTCAAACTGCCCAGCACATGCTTTTAAAAAAAGGAAGGTTTTTTGTTTGTTTGTTTGTGTTTACCCATTTTTATAGACAATATCTTTGCTGTAGCGAAGTATTCTGCCTTTCTGACAGCAGGAGACTTGGGAGAGGAGAGGCATAAGTGTTGCTGCTCCCAGTGCCTTTGTCAATATTGGGTGAAGGGTGTTGATTCTGACATGGAAGGACTAGCTCAAGAGAGCGTTTTTTTTCTTGAGGATGTGACTAAGCACGTCCATCTTCTTTGTACCCAAGAGTGAATAGCTCTTTCATCGGTAGTGTCATACACAAATATCAAATGCAGGCCAATAAACCGAGCTATGTGGAACAAGCAGAATATTCTAAAGTTAGATTTAGCCCACTCAGAGGAAAGATATTCAGGGGTAAGGTCATTTATTGTGCCTAGCTGCTGAATAGCATGCAGTGTAAGGAGATCATACACTGTAAGGATATTTTTATTTTTCCTCCGAACGTTTTTTTTTTTTTGCTGGAAAAGTACTACTGTCAACACCCGTAAGCAATCTACTTATCCCAAAATAGATATAGCCTGGAAAATGGGTATTCTAAATCATTTCATTAAGCACCATGCATGTGCTTCAGTACTAATCAAAGTATGATTACGCTTTGGAGATAAACAAGAAAGCTGAATATTTGCCATACGCAGGAGCAGAGGCGTTCAGTCTCTGGCCAAAGCACACCAAGCTTTTCATAAGCCTTCAGCTGTATCCTATAAGCTATCGTATGATCAACCATGACTTGTCATACGGCCAACACGAGTGTGTCCCTGCCAGGCGACTCCAGCGCTCTTTCATGGGCCACCTGAACACATGCAGCTTCACCACGTGACATGAAGTTCATGCATGCAGTTCCTAACGCGGCGCTGCGTCTCCAGCATACGGCCAGATGCACACTGGAGTCTCGGGGGAGAGGTTGGCAACCCGTTACAATAGCGCCCGTGTTTCTTGTCTAGCTCGTTGGCCAGAGGTTGGTCACCTTTACTGACAAAAGAGCAACTACGATAGAAAACATCAGCAATCCTCCTTTTTTTCCCCTCCCTACATTAACGCCCGACTGTAGTAAGTGTGGAAATACAGCTATTTACCTCAGGAAAGTACAGCATGACTATATACAGAAATTCTAACAGAAGCAAACCAAACAAGTTAACTCACAAACAAGAATGTATGTTATTAATTTGGTAGCATTCAAAACTATCGACAGACTGCAAAACAGGTCCCCTTCAGTTCCCATTTTAAATAAATGGGGACACAGCTTTCTGAAGTGCGTTGAAATGTGTTCCACTGTTTGGTTTTCTTTTAAAAGGTGTCAAAGTCGTGTTGAAGAATGAACAGCACAGCTTTCCCTCCGCAAGAAAAAAGGAAGAAAACAAACTCTGATTTTAAAACCAAACCCAAACGTTTTGTGCAGTCCAATTGGCAGAACTGCTGGAAGCTGACAGGTAAGGTTTAATATAGTAACCACCCTACCTAATATGCCATTTGTTCTGGAACTGGTTTTGATTCTGAGTTAAGAGACTTTGAAAACTGCTTTGAGCATGTGCAACATACTGTGTGGTTACACTATTTTTAAACACACCTCTCAGACAACCTGAACTGCTGGTGAGCCCTGAAGGGGCCATCATACATCACAAACTAGCGCGGAAAGCCAGAACCAGCAAAGGGCACATGTGGGCTTTTAAAATTGTCAAAACCAAGAAACATCTACAAAATCTAGCCAGTCTAGTCAAATAGAGGTAAGCCAAGTGGGTCATGAGACTGGAAAAAGAGGAGGAACTTTGAAAAACATACCTGAACCTTGCAGGGTTGCTTACACGCCTCAGAAAATGGGTTGAAATCAGCTTTGGCCTTACGCTGGGATTAGGCTTCCCCAGAATACTGGCATGGACCAGACAAGAACATGGTCACGCTAATTGCAACTAGAATATATATACATCTTCACCCTGTGTGTGAGGAAAAAGTTACACTGAAATTACGTACCCAAGCAACACTCCTTACGGGAACCTCTTTATTACTGTAAGACAGGTGTCAGGCAAAACAAGAGTAATCTAAGAAAGTGTTTGGTTTTTCCAAACCTGACTTAACCCTGCTTAGCTGCTACTCACATGCCTGGCGGCTTTTATAAGACGTCAGTGATGTTTTCAAGGGCTCTGGATAGTAATTTACTCATCCTTTATTCACCAAAGTGGAAAAGGGACTTTTCCTACTTCTGTTTCCTACCTAGCAGAAAAGGAATTACAGGACATCATCGCTCCAGAATGGGACCCAATACACCAATACTGGATCATTCATATGAAGGAGAGGTACGGAAGAGACCGCGTTAAAACAAATAAATAACCTTAATCTCAGCTCAGTGCAGTTCATGAAGTATAGACTCAGGTGGTTTAAAGTAAAATAATTTAGCTCTGCAACTTAAGCCTTCTGAAACCTTTCACGTGCATTTTGCGGAGACTTTTGTAAGTCCCATGAATAAATATTTGGGAACTTTAAAAAGTGTCTCTTACAGAAACGACAGAGCTAGGGAACTTGCTCTTTGTACTCCACAAAGCACAGTGTTCGCTTGCTCTGCCTTTCTGCTGACTCCTGGAAAAAGACTCAAAGCTCTGCTAGAAGAATTGAGGATTCAGAGAGGGGTAAATACTGGCTTTGTGACAGTGAATGGCACAAATATTTGAAACTCTCTGCCCTGTCGGCACTTGTCTAATTCGCTTTGCCTAGTCGTTGCCAAGCAGCTAGTGAGCGGGCATGATGGGCATTCATATGACATACCCATCCTTCCTGAAAATACTTTTTTATCTAGATTTGTCCTCTTCTGAATACGATAACAAAACCTTGCAGCAGCAGTCTTAACACTATTCATACACTAAGTCAATAAACGTGTCAACCCTGTAGCTGACCACTGCCCTTTTTATTCATCACACTCTGAAAAAAAAGAGATGTTTTTATCTAACTGGAACAGAAATAAACACTGCTGCAAAGGCTGTAAAAAGTTGGTTTATACCTGGAAAGGATTACCTTGACTATATAATTAAAAGAATTAAAATTAAGTCCTTCTACCGGTACTGAATTAGGCTTTCTTGGCTTTCTGATGACATTAATCTATGTATTTAATTAAGTAACAGATGTCTTTTAGAGACATTGAGTTAACAACCGAGCAAGTGAGCATGCTGCTCTGGGTATTAACTTCCTTTGCTCCCTCGCCCGCCTCAAACCTATATTTCTAAGATGCTAATGGTAATTTGGAATCAGTGCTCAAATTTTAAGTTAAAAGCGATTGGTAGCTACCTAGCTAGCTAGGTTTACAGACAGAGAGATACAGCAGCACAATACACGATCGTACTGACAGATGTGATCACTTTTCTTCACTGTTCAAGCCACTTTGGATGGAACAGCACATGTGTAAACCCAAGAAGTATTTTTGATGTTACTGTCAAAGCTCATGCGGACTAGAGCACTTTCTGAGGGCACAAATAGCATTGTGTCTGATGCCAGAAGAGGCCTCTAGAAGAAGGAGCAGAGCTGCAGGTCACCAGGCAGTGACTCACTCCTCGCCAGTATTTTTATATATATATATATATATATATATTTTTTATATATATATATATATATATATCCTCACCCTGAGTTGTTGCAGCTCCCACTGATAGACAACCAACCTAAGGCAAGCCACAGCTAATGAAATAACCCAGGCCTCGGTGAAAGTCTTTGTACATACAAATAATATCCCATTAGTTGAAATAATTTTCAGCTAGAATAATCCCCTTTCCAAACAGAGAGGCTTTGTTACAGATTCATGGGAAGATTTTCCTCTATTTTTAGCTGCTTCACGACAGTTTTACACTGATACAGCTCTTTATCTCTCACCCACAAGACAGAGCCAAAAGCCCCTTTGGTCAATTCTACATTTTATTAGATGTGGGAGACAGATAGGCAGTCGACTGGCAAATTTTTGTTGCAGTACCCTCCCCCCGCCCCCGCACTCCACCATCACAAGCCACTTCCCAACGACTGCTTTCTGACGGGTGGAGAGTCCTTTCTACTAGTCTCATGTCCTCTATTTAAGCCAAATCTAGACAATAATGCCAAAATTTAGAAAATGTGCTAAAATTTTAATAGCTATTTTTTTTCCCCATGTGCCAGTGTGGACAGAATCTAAAACACTTAAAAATATGTCTGCTAGCCATTTCAGGAAAACGCCTTTCTAATTATACAAAGCAAGTTACCATTAATACAGCTCACCACAACTCCACCATTAATTAATACTATGGTGTTAGGAGCATTTTTACATGACTGTTTGCCTTCCTTCAAACGCTGCTAGGCAGCCACCAGAAAAAAAAAAGCAGCCTTTTGGCAAACAAGCAATAAGGATGCCCGTAACTGAAGAAATATCCATAGCTTTGTCTTGTTTTTGATGGTCATGCATCCTTTCCCTGCTCAGCTCATCACCTTGCCTTATAGCAAAGATGATCTTGATAGTCTCTGTGAATGGTAAATTGAGTCCGTGACCACTGCCCTTGATCAAGCTTTCTAATTAGCTTTCAACTGATGAAAATACTGATGAATCCGATTGATAGTATACTTTAAAAGAAATCATTCATATAAGTGGGTAAATATTCATATAAGTGGGTAATGCTTCAGACTTTTGATCTCAAGTACAAGGTTTTTCACACAGAGAGTCCAGTAGATGTCAATGGATTACTCCTGAGAAGGACATTAACCCATGTTTGTAGAAGGCTGCAAGACTGAACCGCATGCACCCACCATGAACTACCCTACTCCATCCTGAAAAGTGACTCAACTTAGGAAGCAGACCTGAGGAAACGAAGAATTTTCACTCAGTTCAAAACAATACAAAGTGTAAAAGGCAATGGTTCCATCTGATAGAAGAAGTTATCAAAGCTTCTGTACCTTAAAAGTTTATCTTCTGGAAATTACTGCTTACAAATTGTTATACCTGACACTTAAACAACGTTTTAATGGCTATGGGAACAGTGCACTTATCCAAAAACTCCAATAGCTTGTTTTTTGATAGACAGTGAAAATCAGCATGAGTTTGGGAGCGTAACATATGGAATTAGTTGCCAGGGGAGCCATCATAATAAATAACTTGGCACTTTAAAAAATAGCGAAACATTTTATGGGGAAAGACTGAATTGAAACTGAATATTCAAAACCCGTCTGGATGTGATCCTGGGCAATATGCTCTAGGTGACCCTGCTTGAGCAGGGAGGTTGGACTAGATGATCTCCAGAGGTCCCTTCCAACCTAAACGATTCTGTGATTCTGTGAAAACATAGGACAGAAAAGGGGTTAAAGTGAATTTGAACGGCTAAGAAAATTTGAAAGTGGTTTGTTGGCCCAAATTGCCTTTTGCTGTCCAGCAATTCCTTCTGTCCTTTGCAGCTGCTTGTAAGCCTTTCAGGCTAATCTCATTCCTATTGCAATATAAAATGAGTTATAGAAAGATATTCCAAATCTTTTCAGAAATAATTCTGGTGCTGCTATAGCCTGCAGTTCCCCATAGCCTATTTCTTACTTCCTCTGTTAGCATCCAACAGAAAGTGCAGGAAGCAAACCTGCGTCGGGCAGCAGTGAGGGCTGGCTGCTCCCTCGTGGAAGGGCGAGCCAGGAGCCGAGGGGACACCAGGGCCGGCAGGGCAGGGCCCTGTCTCGCAGCACCTCAGCGAGGAGGGCAGGGCACATCCAGTGGGTGGCCAGGTCCACCCAAGAGGCCAGAGCATAAGGCAGTATCATGGGGATGAGGTAGGGCCAAGGTCAAGCCGGGAAGTCAATCTGCAGGTCTGGGTCAGACATAGCCCTGCGATGGGCAGGCTGGGCAGATGCCCAAGGGTCAGGGTCAGGAGCAGGCCCGTGGCCAGGCAGGGGCAGGGCTGTGGTAGGACTGGAGCCGGCATCGCTGCGGCGTTGTGGGACAGCGACTGACGGCCCCCGAGCTGGGCTGAAATGTGGGCGTGGGGCCTGGCGGGGGGGCGGGACACAGGGCCAGTAAGGCCCTCCAGTGCCTTCAAGGCTTTGACAAATTGCTCCAAAAACTGTGGGAATTCATTAACAGAAGTTTTACATTAAATATGCATTGCACCGATTTAGCTGGGAAGTTCTGCTTTCCCCTCTCCTTCCAAAATAAAATGTAACTGATTGGTTAGCCAAACAACAAAATTAAAGAAAACTAATTAAAATTGCCACATCCATTTTCATCAATCTCTTAAGAGGAATCAGAGCTCCTGCCTTTTATGTCGTGACCATGTCAGGTTGGTTTTTGTTACCATTCTTATGAAATCTTCATCCATCTCATGGTGTTGGATATAGAAGCAGCAAAGTTGCACAAACACTAAGAAGCAGCAGCAGGATACTTGAGGAGAAGAGCATTACAAGCTCTCTCTTCTTTTTCTTGCTATTACTTCGCAGAAATCAGTACGGATAAGCAAAAGCTACCTGCATGTTTGCAGAAAGCCACTAAGAAATTAAACTATAGCACCTCAAGCTCCTATCCTTCAGCCAAGTCTATTACAATAGAAGATGAGCCTTCCCAATAGGAGAAAGCTATAAGGAGATGTCAAGCTAATATTTTTGGTTTAACTTTGAAGATGAAAACTAATATTTTCAATCTTTTGAAAGACTTTGCTATCATCGGTCTTTACTGCTCAGAAATGTGACGCGCTTGTCCTCTGGGTATGAGAGGTTTCTGAAACTTTATTTAGAAAATACTCAGGAACCTTTCTGACTCCTATCCCTTGTGCTCCACTACTACTTTGCTAGCATTCCACCTTAACAGGCTTACACCCTCTGTCAGCTACTCCATTTATCATATGCTAGACATTATCTTAACACGGGAAGAAAGAAACACAGTAAAAAATAGAGCGTGGAAAGACTTATAGTTGGTTATGCTAGGCAAGCTTTTTTTCAACGGTCATCTGCTTCTACACCCTTTTCTGAAGACTGATTGTATTATAGGGTTGGCACTAAGTAGTTAACATGTAAGAGCTGTGCATCTCTCTAAAGCTACAGAGTGAGGATCATACACAGGTTGGGTTTACAGTGCATAGTTCTAGCTGAGCTATATACATACAGCTGGTACTATACACTGGTGATTATATATTGCATGTCTCAACACAACAATTGTTTGTTAAGATTCTCTAGCACGAAAACAAACTGAACAGTACTAAGTTGACTAAATATTTATCTGCCAAGCTATACACAGTAAATGTAGGGCCTTGGAAATTACAGTGTTATCATCAAATCAAGCAGCTCCAAAAGGCTGTGGATTTCCAATACAAGCAGCCATATCAGAAAGCCCAGATTATTAGGCAATCTCTAGTCTCAGCTGCTTAACCTTTAAAAAAAAATCCAAAATATGAATTTTCTCAGCAAACAACCCATCGTTTCCAAACCTTTTCATCCCAAAAGAAAATTTCACCTCACACAACCAATTTGTATGTATACTTTTTAAAGCTGCAAATGCCACAGCAAAACTAGACTTTAGACTTTCCTGAAGTATTGGAAAAAAATTCCTGTGAGCTGCTTCTTTTGTGCAGACGCTTTGTTGGGTTTTGCAGTTCTTTATTTACTTTTAAGTCTGGGGAAGCTCGCTGCACAGCTAAACACATTTTGTGATACCAAACTAACAGAAACATTAGAGAACCACAGGGGTCATTGCTTATTTTTTGACTGATGATTGCATGCTTTTGTGCAGATGGGCCAAACTGGCATTTGTAGGCTATGGTGATATGACAAAACTACTTATTTTAAAAACTGGATGTCACACATATCTGTCATTCTTGGTATTGATTGTGGTCAGGCACACAGA
The DNA here is from genome assembly GCF_040807025.1 of Struthio camelus. Lineage (NCBI taxonomy): Eukaryota > Metazoa > Chordata > Aves > Struthioniformes > Struthionidae > Struthio > Struthio camelus. The sequence continues at coordinate 52,009,916 of NC_090982.1, forward strand.
TGGATAAAGAAGAAAATTACTTCATTAAGCTGGAGGAAGGGGACAAGACACACAGAGCAATTGTATTGCCTTTATTGCCTATTACTCAGGGGACCCTAGGAAATATTGTTACATCTGTTCAAAATCCTTTACAATAATTGCTGATATTCTAGCAAGACAAAGAAACCTGCTCTAGCCAATAAACAGACTATTGCCCACGTACATTTTTGGCATGTGCATGGACTCAACCATTCAGTAGCCAGAACCTGTGAACAGGAAATATATCTGTTACACATATAACAGAGCAAAGTGCTTCTCATCAGTAAGGAAGCTGGGACAACTCTGGGGCAGGCTTTTTTTTTTTACATGAAAAAGCAAGGTAACAGCAATAAGGAAGACAACAAATACAGCCTTTAGAGTCCTGCTTTGCTGGTACCAAGTTACACCCAGTATCAGGTAAGTGAAACAAAGCCAACCATTTCATGATGCTGAAAGACTCATTGGAGCCTTTTATTGCTAAAACAGTTGGAGATTAAAATTTTAAAAGTAACTTGAACTAAACAAGGTGTATTGAATAGATTTAGCTCCTACGTGTAAGTCAGAAAAACACAATAAATATTTATCAAGGTTTTTCTGACCTAGACAATGTTGTCTATCAAGATATGTGGCAAACGGAGATACCGAGGCATTGAATCTGTGCACAGTCTCAGTATTAACAGCTCTTCTAACGCTGAGAGTAAACCAACGATCTCTGAAGACAGCAAGATCATCAATGTCTCCATCACTCTTCAGTCACTGACCTGTCAGCTGTGGAAGGTAATGAATTGAATTACATATTTTGATGAAGATTCTAGTCTACAGGATGGTCCAAGTGGGAGTAATTTAAGACATCCATGGTGCTCCCACCAAAGCCAAGGGATATGAGCATACGTATTCTGTCACAAAAAGAAAATGCGAAAGTCAGGATGCAAGAGACCAATCTTCACTGTCATCAAGCCTTCATACCTAAACTTCTACTTCCACTGGATCATAAGTGCCTCTGTTTTTAAGAATTAAATTCTGCCCTCTAATGTGAGCGTACAGCTCAGTGGAAATTGATGAGCCAGAGACCTTAGCCCTAGGCACCACTGATGACCAGAAGAAAATAGCGGTTATTCGCATAAGGCTATCGTGCTTCCGGTATGTGTACCCAGAAATCTCTTTTCATGTGAGTGTTCCTTGTTCAAAATGCCCTTGAGGTGGCCCTTTCCTTTGCTGTAGATGCACCACTGAAAATTAGAGTTGTGTGTGTCATTATAAACTACATTTGGAGGCACTGGGAATGCTTTGCAGAGAGTGAGCAAGATTCCACAATTTCATTCAAAGATTGCTTGAAAGGTCAGAAATAGAAGGCCAACCTAGAGAAGAAAAAGAGTTCAGCTGTGAGAGATTAACAAGGTGCCTAGGAATATCAATGAGAACATAGATACTCCTTTCTGAAGTCAACTGGCATTAATGACCAACGGATTTTCTTGGAGCTTGTATTGTTTCGTGGAACTGGACACAGGCTAAGAAAACAAACTTGTTTTTGAAGGCAGCTTGAAGTATCAGAGTGGCACCCAATTTAAAGCTAAATACAAAGGAAACTCCTCAAATAGCTGTGCAGTGCATTACATTGAAAAAAGACTGCACTGTACACACACATGAAACATTCTTCCCTAGCCAGTAATGCAGATATCAAGGGGGAACTCTGTAGTACTGTCACTATAACTTTGACACCCTGCTCATCAGTGAGCCGTCATAGCTCCTCCTCAGTCCCTCCCTCCTTCTTCCTCTTGCATTTGCCTCTCGTTTCTAACCCTGTAAGTTGTTCTCGAAGCATGTAAATCTTTTTCTTTCCATGCCCTCCAGCACTCAGTGCTGTTCTGTTCAATAAAACGGTCACTATTACAGGTGCAGCTTTACTGGAGGCTTTAAACCCTCAGCCTTCAAACAACTTCAACTGCCTCACCCATGGCGGCTCCCCCTCAGGGCAGGGAGACTCACTGTGAGGTGGACAGTTTATCTGTCTCCCATGTGGTAGTCTGCATGGACATACACACCCCGAGTCCCATACAGAAAAGACAGACAGCTGTCTTCATTTGTGTGCAGATGCAAGATCTTTGATTGCCTTTCTCTTAAAGAAATAAATGTGTACGTAGCTATTACCTGAGTCTCACATATCCCTGTTTTACAAGTGGTTGGACTCCTCTAGACCCCTGGGTCTCAAGGGGCTCAGGCTGTCGCCAAAACCACTGCTCTGAAACCCAGCGCAACATTCAAATGACTGAAGCCTCCTTCCTAGTTGTTCAAAAAGAGAGTTAACATATGATTCTGAAGCATGCCACCACAGCAGCTATACTGGCTTTTAATGAAAGAAGAGTCTGCTCCTGCAACAGTGAGCTGTACGCAACAGACACTACTACGGGAAAGCAAAAACCAGAAAGAGACAAAACAGCAAGGAGATGAACAAAAGCAAAAGGGACGGTCCCACCAACCTTCATAAGCTGAAGGACATTTTCAGAAGTTTCAGAGAGTTTAAGTCAGCAGGAAATGGAAAATAACTCACCTTGATATTGCAGGCTCCTAAGGCCTTCACCCAGTTACTTTCTTACTGAACTTTATGTGCTGGATTTCTGTAGAGTACAGACCAAAATTTTAGCTGTCAGAGCTCTTGCAAAGATTGGCAGAGAATCAGTTAGGTGAGATATGCTCAGTTGGTCCTAATATGCTCTGTACTACATAGAAAAAGAGGGAGAAAAACAAAACAAAGTCCCTGTGAGCCTCACCTGAGAGAAACCCATTCATGATGCTGTCTTTAAGTGCAGGAAGTGATTAACGAAAAGCTTGTGTCAGAGAGCTCATAACTGAAATGAGTCTTTAGTACCACACCAGGTAAGCTAAGAAACATTAGAGCAAGAAACTTGTAAGGTGAGAGAAGCATTTCTTTCATTTAGGTTGCTGATGGCATATCTCACCCATGCAAAGAACTTGCTCAGAACTTGCAGAGATCCATATTTCAGTCCAAACCTTCAGTGGCCACTCATCTTACAGTCTAGTGATGAATATGGCCCTTAGTACGTCTACTACAGATGTGCTAAAAAATTCTCTTTCAATCACCTCAGAGGAGTGCCTCGCCCACCTGATACTCTCTCCCTAGCTGCTGTGAACCTCTGAGGTACTAGAAGAGTAAGAAAAAGCCCTGTGCCACGGGGAAATCTTTTCTGATCTCTATAGGTACTTGGCCAAAACCCTGTATGCGAATTAATCATTCTTTTTAGCTGTTCTAAATTCAGCACAGATCCACAGTTGTGACTGTGTTATGAGAACACAGGCAGTCCTCTTCTCATAGTTCAAAAGGCACGAGGACGTAGAGACGATTCGTAAGCTCAGATTCAGGATGAGAAGAGACGACTAAAACTTTCCAGTTCAAACTCAACTTAAGTAAATAAAGATCTTATTTAAAGATGGCAAATAGCGCCATGCAAGTTATGCCACCAGTGCACCACATTTCAAGGTTAAATTTTTGTTCAGGAATACGTTCCACAAATAATTTTTGGCAGTGATGAAGGTTAGATAAGTGTAACTTTGCTGGGTAATATATAGTTAAAATAAGCTACTTAGTACTTCATTTACATCAGTAGCTACTCCTCTTTACCATTAAATAACTGGTTACTTGTCTTTTACGACAATCTTCTAACTAAATTCAGTCATGCTTAACTGGTTCATAATTATCTAGATAATTCATCAAAAAACTCTTGGGTCTCTGCATCAGCTCTTTCAAGGAAAAGAAGTCATTAAGAAACAGAATGGGCAGAAGTATATTAAAAGTAATATTCTTTCTACTAGAAGATACATAGATCATCATGGATCATGGTGAACTAGTGAAGTCATAAAACTTGAAATTACATTCCTTATTATATTTTTTCAGCTTTCAAGCTTCAGTGTAACAAAAGACAGAATTTGATCCAGAGGCAAAACAAGAAAACGGAGACCTCAGTCATTTGCACAAAGCCACTGCCATTTGATAAGGCAATCAAGCCTCTCTAACATGCTAAGGTCACCCTGAATGGAAGTAAGATTAGAATCAGTGATTCGAAATTCCACATGGTAACTAAATTGATCATTGGACAAAGACAAAAATTAGGAGAATAGACTTTACTGGGAGATTACTTGAGCGCATTGAGGAGAATGTCTTAGATTTATCAGCTGGGTAATAACTTAAAATCAAAAAGAAAAAGAAATTATGTAATTTCTGCAAAGTGGTTCCCTAAATGCTTGTCCTATACCAAGCAAAATTAAGAGGAAACTATAAAACCAAGATGAAAAAATGCACAGGAACAAGACTATTTACTAGACACTTCTTTGGTGTTTTCACATTCTAATCAAAGAAAAATAGCAACAGTACTAAAAGTGATAACAGTGCTATAAAATGGAACAATAAAAGCATACTTTAAGTGAAGTTAATGGGTCATTATGGCAGATTAAAAACCTCTTTAAAATCTAACCACTAAGACTCTAATTTGCTAATTTACCTTGTGGCCCAGTTCTCGACTGTGTTATTTTTCGCTATAAAGGAGAACTACATGACATACACCTACTACCAACATCCTTTTCGGCCCATAGATTGTGGATGTCTCAAAGCAACAGAAATTACATACAGCACAGGCAAAATACTAACGCTTAATACAGCTATTACTGCTTGAGCCTTCCTTTCTTCAAATACTGTCCAAGATCTATAGCTTAAAGCAATGCAAAACAATCAATCTTTTCTGAAGTTATGGTAAAATAGCATGTTATGTCCTTTGAAAGCCTTAGAGTTTAGCTGTCACATTTTAAAGATGTATCCAAAATTTAGCAAAGTTTCAAAGACTGATAAAACCTGCAGGATTCTCTATCTTTAGCTCCAATTAGTGCACTGAAGAAGGTTAAACATGCCTTCTTCCAGAGTAGTTAATCTTCCCCAGTAGTCATTATGTTTTATCCATAGCCATGGCTTACTAGGAATAAATTGATTTCATGAGGGGATTTATTTATTTGATGATGATACTCCAGGAACAGTAAGCACTTGCCTACGGAGCACAGGCCATCACACAGACAGGGCTCTATAGCCCTGCAGATGCGGGGAAACAGTTCTGGGTTCATGTGCCATTCACTTCTTCTGGAGCAGCCTCTCGGATGTGAGGGGAGCTAGGCTGCACAAGCAACAACACAGTTCTTGTGCTTTTTCGTGAACTGATGTCCGCAGCACACAATGGATACTGCTCAGCCAGCTCAAGTTACAGTTTGCTAGTCCTTATGGGTAGGAGTTCGAAGCACGCTCCATAGGTTTTGTTCTGCTCCTATGGAAGTCAACAGCAGGTTGAGTTACGAGTGAGCGAAACCAGGTAGAGCCAGTTTACTGCAAAATACTGTTGGAGCACCAGTAATTTGAAGTGGCCCATCATGCTGAGAGAGGGAGAGAAAAACGAATAGTTAGTACATGTAAGCTCAGCTCATTCAAGAGGCAGAACACGACTGGGAAAAAGCACCATTGGTAGAACTCAAGTTTTAGTCGCTAACAAAATGTGGGTTTTGTTGTTAAGAAAATAAAACTTTTTTTTCCAGTAATTGCTGCTGCTTCAAGTCAAGCTTGATTGCTTGACTTCAGTGAGAGTAGCGTGAGAACCTACGCTCGAAAAACAAAACATGTACCCTCTCCAGTGGATTTTAGACAAATTAAATAAGTTGATATGAGCATATGGTTGGACAAAGGTGCTTAATTCATGCATTTCCTGGATGTCTGCCAACGTATCTGTGTATAATCTCTATTAAGTCATTTATTTTCCCCTATCATGCACGTATGTACACACTCCAACTATTAGCTGCTGATTAATCCTGACACACTACCATCATTAATTAAAAAAAGAAAGTTTCCAAGGTTAATTAACATAAAGTACTTGCAAGAAGTGGTTTTTTGGACAAGTCCCACATTCAGAACAAAATGACAGAAATCATGCACATGGCTATGATACGCTTACTTGCATAGCTGACGATCCATTGGTTTGCCACCAGTAACTTCACACTACAACCGCAGGAAAGTATACAAACAAAAATACCTATTTTAAGGCTTTAATCTTACTTTAACAATCAAGATTTCTCTCCAATCTAGAGCAAAGATTTTCCAGAGCATCTCATTTCATTGCTAAAGTGCAGGTACAGAAGGATAGATTAAGATACTTCTTGTTGGTCAGTACGATAGTACAGAGAGGTAGCTCTCACAAAAGTCTATTCTAGAGAAGCTTGATTTTTAATATCTTATCTATCATGATTCATGACACTGGGCCTAATTTTGAGGGACCTTAAAATAAGCTGTCATCAACATCCTTTACACATCCTCAACATTTTTGGTGTAATTCTGAAAGCCTGATAAACAATAGCTAAATGAGATTTGAAATTCAAAACCAGAAGAGACAGGTAGAAACCAGTCCATGTCTGAGCCGATCTTAACTGGAGGAGCCGAATTTCCACCCCTTCCACCATATTTATTAGAGAAGAAGGGAGTTCATAAAGCAGCCAGTGATTTGCAAAGCGTGATTAATACCTGCTGCTTCTTCTTAGCTCTGCATAAAGTGGATGCCTGCCCACATTCACACGTGTCTTTGACAACAATACATTTAAAGGTACAGAGAGTTACGGAAAACAAATTTCAAAGAGTACTCGTAGATACGGCTCTTAAATTGTCATGCATAAGTCTTCATGCCAGAAGCGCTTACATATTTATCTGGTCATTGAAGGGAAACAACATTTATGTTATCTTAGCAGAGTCAGTAAGCCAACAGGGGTCACATACTTGGAAACTCACATGTGTACCTCTGAATCAACATTTTTGACATCAGAAAATAAGCAGTGATTATCTTTGATCACTGTAATATTTGATCTGCTTAGCATGTTTTTAAAAGTTTTTGTCCTCATGTGACAGTTTTCACTCACCAGCTGAAATCACTAACTAGCTACCTTTATGCTGCTGCGTTTGTGAAATTAAATGGATAGACTACAGCCACCTTCAGTGGGTTTATATCACCTTGCAACTTGATCTGGACACGATCTGTTATAATATCTCAGGTGAGCGATTCAGAGGAGGAACCTAGCTTAACCACACTGTATCGTCCTGACAGCAATCTTTTTCCTCTGGGCTAATGACAAAGGAAGCCTAGAGACTAGATTCCTTAAAATAAAGTCAGCCTTTGGGAAACTTTGGGCTCACACCACCTCACCTGCTCCAATACACATGGAAACCAGCTCAGTAAAGACAGTCAGGATAAAATTTTCTTTAAGTCCATACGTAACAACACTGGATAGGTGGTGTGAGTAGGTGATACAGCTCCAAAGATACAAAAAAAAAATTGTAAGAAATCATCTATTTTGGACTACAATAGATGCATTTTAGAGTTATTTTCAAACAAAGTTTCCTAGGATTTGGTTTTCTTCATTTCTTTTTTTTGATGTAAAAATCAGCAATTTTCTAACTACAGAGGTTGGAACCAGCATTAAGTCCTACTTGGGACTGCATATAAGAAACAAAAAAAAATACCAGGCTCGCTAAAGCCCTTTTTTCTAGTTTAGAATCATATGATTCTCAAGGGTCCAAAGTAACTTGGTGCAATTCATTGGATTTCAGATAACTCCCTGGCCTAGTCTATCAGTCAGTCAGAGCTGGAGAAACTGTGTACTGTATTATGCAGAAGATGACCTGAGAAGATGTGGATCTGTCTAGAAGAACTTCTGAGGAGTTCAGAAGTCCATTTTTCTTGAACCAGCTTAAGACAAGACTCTATCCAACCATAGCTCGTTTCTTCATAGCAATAATAATGCTGCTTCCATCACTATTAGTCATTCGCATTACACAGGAGAACTTTCCAGGCAGTTTTATTGGTGAAACAAGTTTCCTTGCCATTCCTTCCGCCGAGGGAAAGCCAGTCGATTAACTTGTCTAGACATCCTGAGAGGGAGAGATCCATCCATCCCATAGCCCAAGGAAAAAGAGTTTTATAGACAAACAGGATACCTAAAATAAATGGAAAAGCAAATGAGGTCGGATGCTAGTCTTATGAAAAAGAGACATGGTGAAAGAGGAAAGAAGGGTTAGTGTCAAACTTTTTTTTTTTTTTTTTACCCATGTGTCTGATGCTACCGGAGGAAAAAACGCGAATACACACTGGTTACAACTTCATACTGAAACTTAAACAAGGCTTTGTTTCTCTTAGTTGCAGGTTTCACTCCAACAAAGAAAAGCTACAACCAAAGCTGCATCTGCAAACAGCAACTGGACAGCAATTTTAAGATACTTGCACATTAAACAGTGGGAAATACCACTACTTCAGTCTTTCCCAGAAGAACTTTTATTCACATCATAAAAAGCATGACTCATACAAAATATCCCAGCAAGAATAGTTCAAAATGTTTGTTAACACACTGTCACATAACAAAACGTTTGTGAGTCTTTGAGTGACAGTTTTATAGTCAATATAGGTGAAACTAATCTTTAAAAAAAAAAATGGTTTGACTCAGAGTGCCATGATACAGCAACACAGGTTGCAGAAATAAAAACAAACAGGTGTAGATACGTGAAACAGCTGATTTTAAAAGGGCAGGGAGAGTGAGAAAAGAGATGAAGCTACTCTATAGATGAACAAATAGGACTAGAAGTAGAATGTTTTATTCTCTGTGTTGAGAAGTAAAACTGGGGTCCTCGTTATAAACACTTGGATCCTTTCCAAAAGAAATACCTTCAAGTTCTGCTCTGTGTATTACCTCTTCTAAAACATCTCCACACAGGCAATAGCTAGATTGGATAGTGTTTTCACAGTGCAAGGTATGTAAGTACGTGTCTCAGTCCACCTCTACCCTCCATTCCAAGATGGGAAACATGAACTAGGGAAAATAAAAATAATAATAAAAAGGACCACCCAAATCTTGGACTGGAGCTAAGCTGCATTTGGAGGAGATTCAGGCATTTATTTTTGTTTTGTTTTTGAGGTTTTGAAACCATTTTGCTTGGAATTAAGAGTGTGAGCGTGAAAAGGCTTCAGTGAAGAAGCCACTGGCCTGCAAATCACTGCTTCCACCCAACAGGAGGCAATCAGCTGCATCATGAGCACTGCTCTGCAGGCAGCTCCCGGGGTGGCCCTTCACTCAAAGCACAGGCAGCTGCCTTGTCCATACCAAATTCTGTGCCTGCTGCAGAGGGAAGATCTGCGCGGTCACGACATGCGGCCCAAAAGTAACAGTGCAGCCCCCTCGGCACGCACAGAAGTGGTCCTTAAAATGAGGGCACACTTTCCTCTCAGGAACCAAAAGCACCAATGTCTACAACGCGCCCGAGTCCAACGCAACAGATGATCAAACCTCTGCCTTCATTCAGAAAGGACAGTACTTGTCAACCCTGACCTCCTGAACACTGAGGAGCACTCCCATCACTCCTATGCAGACACTGAAAACTAAGATCTTCGTATTTAGGACTCTTTCCTAGGTTTCATGATTGGTCCTACAGCAATTATCAAGCTGCAGAGCAGGCAGAAGGACTATTCTCTTTTTCTATTGATCCTGAAGTTAATTGACAAAAGCTCTGTTTTGAAATTGTACTAGGAAATCTCTGGGCACAGAATCATTTGAAGAGTTGTCACATAACAAAAGCTGTAGATTATTTCCAAGAACTGATGCTTGTAAAAGTAAATGCTTTTTTGAGACTTGAGCTAGTTTTGATTGGAAGCATATCACATGCTGTATTTCACTTCCTTGACTGCAAATATAAGTTCTGCTTTAAGTATTCATGTTTATGAATTCAAAACTTATTTTCTGTGACTGTCCTCCAGGGTTTCTTAGAATTCCCTCTTTCCACAAATATTCCAGGCATCAAGTTCAACCAAGCAGTAATTAATGGAAGTCATTTTAAAAAGGATGTAACAGTTGAAATAAATTGATTAAAAAAATGGAAGACACTTTAAAAAATGAGATTGTTACAGTATTCACCCATCTCTAGTCTCCGATGAAACAGAGCATTGCTGCTACTTGGAAGCACATACCCGGCTGATCTGCATTCAGCTTCAACAATGCCTCACGTTCAAAGTGTTCCCTCAAGTTATGCAAGTCCTAAATTTATTTACTCACATACATACTCCATACAAATGCAAGTTAATTATCTCTAGATGAAATGGGATTTTAACTCTTTTCAGTAGCACTCATGCTATCACAAGGAGGCTTTCCTTTAGCATCAGTTTGATACCAAAGCCAAGACAGCTAAAGAAACAAGATGCATTTTCTATTTGAAAGTGTACTGCTTATAACAAGAACACAGTTATCAGCATGATACAGAGCACAAGAATGAATAAACCAGCAGTTTACAAGCCTCTCTCTTTTTAAGGAAACCTGAAAATGAACAATCGCTTTGTCTTTTCTGACCCTGCCTCCGGCCCAGTGGGAACAAACTGGCCTTTGAACCTGTGACTCCCAGCCTCACAGCCTTCCTCCACAGCTATTCAGCTCGGGGCAGCATCAAATGAAGGGCTTCGCCTGTGTTCACCTTCGCCCACTGCCCACAGCGCAGCTGCAGGGGCCAGAGCGAAGCGCCTCGCACAGGACCACACAAAGAGCTGACTACCACGCTGCAGCTGGGACAAGCCAGAAATTCTTCCGCTGCCACCTAAGTCACATATTCCACAGCCAAGCAACAGATGCGTTTGAGCTGAGTTAGAGGGAAAAATTGGCATAGCTACTTTAATTTGACCTGAGCTCAGAGGTATTAGGGCTTCGAATGTTGTGTAGTATAAACTGAAATGCAAGAGGTTAGCAGGCAGTTTTCAGCAGAGGGTCACTCCGCCTTTGCAATTAGTCGCATATGAAAAAACTATGGGAACATTACAGAACATTGCCAGCTGTGTAGCTGTATGTATAAACCATATCTTCACGGCAAGCGCTATCCTCTTCCTTGTGCCATAGAAAATCTGATATTTGCACTATTCTGATTTATAGATAGAACACATCTCAACCTTTTCTTCCCATTGACTAGTATTTTATCCAATCTTGGTAAAAATACCCAAGGGCAGACAAGTCCTGTTCCTTATTCTGGATTTTAACTGAGACCAATAGGACTACTAGTCTGTGAAACACAGGGGCGTATCTTGAGGATATTAGCTCCCCTTTTTGCACTGCTGAGCTCAGAACGTCAAATCCAAATGTCAGAACAACGCTTTTTCCATTATACTCCACAAAATGAAAATCAAATGGCTGAGAACAGCAAAGAGCCTACTGCAAGCCTCGAGAATTCTTTCCTCTTACAGCGACACCCTGAAAAGTCCTTAATATCTCACAGAAGCAAAGCCACAACGAGGAAATACCAAGGTCTATTTTAAACTCATCTGGCAAACACACGTGACAAAACATCTGATCTCGGAGCAATGTATGGTTGATGCTATTAAGGAAAGCTATTTCTAAAACATGGACCAAAACCAGAACGTTCAGCAACCCTGGATGTAACGCTGCCATTACATGAGTTGTTCAACTCGGGCTGCTTGTGTAATTCCAATTCAACCCGCTCTTGACTCAAGTTGTCCATCTCTACGCGACATGATTGAACAGATTTGTACTTATCCAGAAGTTTTAGATGGAAGCAGAAAAGCAGCAAATTCTCTTTACTGTAGGAGAACTTCATCAGAGAACGCGGAGAGAAGCACCATCGGACACTGGTAAAAAGGAAAGTACGTCACAGAGGTGGTGTGCTCCTTATTGCGCTTCACAATATTTTATAATAAGACCTACTCGCACAGCACAAGGAAAGAACACTTAGAAGATATGCATATGTAACGTTGCTAAAGATAATCCTAATGCTGCCCAATAGTTAAATAGCTTCCATTACAAAATTGGCCATAAAACATAAAACCTAACAAAAAAGCCTCAAGCCAATGTATGTGCATTCACATTTACATTCCGGCAGTAGGCATCTCAGCTTAAGACGAGCCAAATATCATCTTCGGGTCCCATAACACATCACTAGTAAATGAAACAAACGACACTAATCATTTTTATCAGCTTTGAAAGTGAGGAGGTGGCAGCATTCACTACTTCCTGTTTCTCCTTTGTTTAGTGCTCAAAGTTACACGTTAAAAAGTCTGAAGGATTCTTTCAGGGAGACTGCTCTTTTGAATTATCTACAGGTACAGTACTTGCCAAAACAAGGAACAAAAAAAGCACTGGTCTCATCTTCATCACTCATGAAAAGAACTTACACTCGTCATAGTGAATAAGGCTCTCAGACTAAGTTTGTAGGATAAGCCACCAGATGAAAAGCACCAGAACAGAAAGTTTACAAGCTGAAGTTAAAACCGAAAAATTCTGAGACACAGCATTTCTGGAAAATGAACAAACCACACACAAAAGTTTCCAGGCTTTTCATGATGTTGTCATTTTATTCTGCTGCTGTCATAATGCCAAGGATCTGGCACAGTTATAATGCCCAGCCAGGACTTTTCAGGCAAATAGTGCATCTGGTAGCAACGTGTTTCTCCAGCATCTTTACAGCATTTTGACAGAGTTCAGTTCGGTCAAAGGCTTAATACCAGAATGGAAGCCAAGCTCTCCCAGTCTTGGTCAGGCTTTTGTATCAGATCTATTAACTTAGCCAGATGAGAAAGTCTCCTGAAATGCTGTAAGGACTTTTTACTTTCAAGTCATGAAGGACACTGAATAAGTGCATGACATGATTCTACATAGCACCTCTTAAATTGTCCCTAAAGCTACTTTATCAAGCAAGAACATGCAGGAACCTTGAATTTAGAGAGCAAAACTAAGCTGGTCAAGACGAGATGAAGGTAGTTGAAAGAGATGTATCATTAGTTGGTGAACTTACTTCGAAGAGGGTCTGGAGCAGAAAAAGAAATTTAATTGCTAAAGTGCCAGAAAACAAAAGCAGATTTTATACAACTAAGATTTATCATCACATCCTAGGTAAAACATAGCTGCTAAATAGCAGCAAAGTTTTACTTTGTCTAACTACAATCTAGTTAATACTGTGGCTACATTACTGTTTTACACTTCAAAACCATGGGTCACTGCTTTTTCTTTTATCTGAATGAATGGACATTTCTTTGTCAGTCTTTTGGCAAGCCCTCTCAGGTATTCATATGGTTTCTTTGCAGACTGAAGTCCTTTTCATTGTTACATTTGTCATCAGTTTCCTTTCAGGTAAGGAAACGCTTATTTTATCATATGTAAGGGGCAGAACGACATAACTGCTAGCAAGGATGCAAAATAGATTCATAATGGAGACAATTTGATTTGGTCCGTGTTTGTAGAAGACACCCAAGATTCTTCTGCACAACAACTCAGACCACACACCTGAGTCTGCCAACACAACAAAGTCCATAATGAAATTGCCAAATTTTACTATCCTAAAAACAACACATTTGCACTTTAGAGCACACGTCATCTCAGATTCAAAACCACTCTGAGAAGAGAGAGTAAGTGCATCTTCCCCCTTTCTCTTCAACCACTAGCTTAAGGAACTGGAAACATCTAGCTATACTGTGGAGCTGAAAGTTCTCTCTCAGCTGAGAATTTGAGTTGCCTAACTTTTATGTATACTTCTCTTAGTATGTTTACGTAACTACAAGCATACTTCGTTTGTCTTTGTTAGACCAGACTACCTTCCATTGACACAAGTAATAAAATAGACACTACGAGACAGTAGAAAACCATTATCAGCCAGAGGCATGAGTTAATTACTGCGTCACATAAGCCTGAACTGCTGCTGGAGGAATCTGTGTGATGGAATTTGTAAAATTAGATCAGTTTCAGTTCATGAAGATCTGAACATGTGCTTTGGTTTCCATTTGATATGGTTTGTTTGAAAGCCCCAGCTGTTACTTTGAACACGAGTTCAAATAAAAATCAGATCGCTAAAGAAGTTTGGTCAAAATTGCCAAGAACTGATTCAAAATTATGCAAAATGAAGATTATTTTAATTTTCAAGACAACAAATTGCTTAAAAGTCATTGGAGGTCAATTTCGATATTTCTCAGTAGCCTTGATGATAACTTGTAGTTAGTTCAGTTGAAAGACTGCACGAATATTTTCTGTGCTCAGAATGGCCTCAGAATATTTTAAAGGCAAAATACACGTTTTAAATATCCAATTAGACGTACATGGAAAAGACAAACAAACAAAAAGAACAAACCCACACCCCCAAGATATCCTTCTTTGGACAGATGTCCCTGTGGGCTTAATAGCCTTCCATATTGATTTCTTGGACAGAGTTCAACAGCTAAACCAGCAATCTCTGAAATATGTCATTCCATTGCAACAGCAACTACACGTCGAAAAACCAATAGTAACGTATCAGTCTGCATGCCTTTCTTTTGATTAATCACCATTTTCGCATCTTACATGTAATGCACTATATTACAAGACATGAGGAACACAGAAAAAACATAGGATAAAATAGATCTTGTGATTATCACTACAAATGATTCTATTCTGAAGATTATAAAACCTTGAGTCAATTGAATCATACCATCTGCCATGGATAAATTTTGCTCTGCTGCGGCTCTGCTTTGCCAGCATGAAATTACCTTGTACAAAGTTTTACTGTGCTCTGATGAGAAAGAAAAATGCTTTCATCCACAGGGCCCAGTCCTACAGTCATCGGGAATGGTGTTTACTTCAGGGCATATAACTGACCAGACTTTGAATGAAGGAATAATGGATATTGCATGTACTCTGGCATTCTAGCCAAACAGAGAACTTTTGAAAGCTAGCAGAAAATCACTGCATCCCTTTCTGAAACAGACTGTATGAAAAGACAGATGTGGGAGGTGGAAAAGTCAGTCAGGTTTTGGCTCCCCGTTAAACCAAAGAGGCAAGGTCTCCTTCCCTACTGAAAAATAGAGATACATATGGCCTGCTTTGCACCAAAAAAGTAGAGAACTCAAACTGAAGAAGCATGGACAGTCAGCCTGGATTTGACTTCAACCTCAATGGAAAATATTACACTTAACTACTGGGTTTTTTTAATCAACTAGAAAACAGTTGTTTCAGTCTAGCTTTGCTTCTTCCTCCTCTCTTTTCTTCCAAGGAGAGTCTCTCAGTAGTCTACACTGCTGCAAAAATTTACATTACTGCTCTTTGTTTATATTCTTTTATAAGAACCCTTCTGCCTATCCAAGGATGACAGATTAAGGTGTCACTAAACTCCACAAGAGCCAATTTAGTGTCCAGTTATTGGGAAAACTGCATGGAGAGCTGGTTCGGGTGAAGATGAATTCCACTCCCCCCCCCCCCCCCCCAAACTTGAATAGAATTTACAGCTGCCTGCCCTTAGACTGTGTTTTTAAGACTTCTCCTGATCAGATTTATTGTACTTACTTTATCCTTTGTGTTAGCTTCCTCTTCAGAATTAGACTGTGTCTGTGACTTCTTCCTCATTGTCCGTACTGAGGAGGATAAAACACTCCATCATATGGCCGTCAAACTTGAATCTTTCCTTCCCTGGCTAGCTGCAGGCATTATGCTTTCAATAAACTCATTTCATAAACTGAAACAGTAGATTATAATAAAAGAGAACTGTAAATTTATGTTTTTCTGGCCAAAGTTTTTTTTTTTTTAAGATCTTATTAAATTTGGGAGTTTTGCATATCTATAGTACAAAGCCTCAATAACAGATTTAAAAAAGTTAAAAAGACTTATGAAAGAGGTTCCATATGATCCAGGGTTTAGTACTTTCTACATCATAGTATGATCTGAAATACTTCCACAGCTCCACACAGAGTCAAAATTTTCCCAGTGCAACAGTTTTGGAGTTACACCTCATTTGCAGAGCAGGACCAAAGAGGATCAGTGGATGTCAGCCTCCTTCTTTAATACATATATATACACATATACATGTATATGTACACACACACACACCTCAATGCGGATGCGGATACGACCTTGGATGGTCTTAAGATATTGAGCACTGCTCTTGGAAGAGCTGTATGCAAATTTCTGACTTTTCTAATAGAAAAGTTGGCTTTGGTGGATGCTTTAGTTGCTCTGGAACTAGCCCATGCTCATAGTTCCAGGAAACTTTAGCAAAAAGAAGCGGTCATAGGTCCACTGCAGAGATTAAGCCCAAATGTCTATTTAGAATGCAGACAGCAGGATTTTTTCCCCCCCTTGTACATTAGTAACTTTTCAATTTCAGAGCCAGGTTGTCTCATCAGAGGAGCACTTTGGTTCATGCTATCTTTTCTATAGTTCATACCCCTAACATTTCCAGTGCATTTGAAAAATGCATACAATTAGGAAAGGAACAATAGAGCTTATACCACATAACAGCAGAAAAGCCATTTGTAGCATTCTTCACAAGGCTATTACAGAATGTATTACAGTAAAAAGCAAACAAAGAGTCTATTAGGGTATTGAAAATAAAACCCATGACAACAGTGACTTATTTTATATTGTTAGAACAGCACAACTACGAAGTGATAAGAGTAGACCTGGATCCAAAGCGTGCCACCAATCATCACGAAATCCTAGGATTTTTGTCACTCCATTTTATAGCGTTTGGTTTATCACTCAGTTTCATAGTTGATTCTCACTGGAAGGTCTAGAGTCAGCAATACCAACCATGAAGACCATCAAATGTATTCATTTATTTGTGTTTTAAGGCCTCCTTGAGAACCAAAGTCTACGTGACCTTCACTTTGCATGTACCTGAGCATCCTTCCTCTAGCATCATTTCCATAGCTTGCCATAGGCATAACTTAGGACACAGCCTTCAAGGTTTTCAACCAGTTTATCTCCAAACAGCTGATAAGTCCAAAGAACTTCAGGCCTGGGCTCAATTTCAGCATGATTTCCTGTTACACAGGACCACTCAGAGTTGATATGTCGATGCTCCAAAGCCAAGAGAAGAACGAATTCTTTATTTACAAAAATAAAACACATGCAATGAATAGGACAGGCAATGCACCCGCTAGAGAGAACTACTTCCTCATGACCCATGCACTGTGGCTCCTGCCATAATGAATACATCTGCTAGACAAGACAGACTATTATTTGGAGTTTCTTGTTAAGCATCTGATTCCCACCTCTTCCTGCAAGACAACCTCACTAATAGTCATGTTACTGCTTACTATGATTGTTGTAACACAGTGAAACGTATTCAGCAGTAATACTAATAGGAGACACCACAGTGTAAAAAAGAAAAAAAAGAGAGTAATTTTCCCATCTGATTTACATCACAGCCACACAAACAGATGCAATGGGACAGCTGAGGGCAAAATACCATAGTTTGGAGGGATAAATGAGTAGTGGGGGGGGAAAAAACAGTTTTCAAAGCATTTCAGCTCCAATTTAACAATAGGAATTCTCAAAAGATTACAGAGCCAGATGTTAATGCAACGTACAATATACCAAGGAAGCAAATTTCTTCTTCAAACTCCTTTTTCATATTTACCGCCAAGCTACAGGTACTTACCTCCATTCTGGACCTGCACCTCATTATTGGTCTATAGTCCGTAACTTTCCCTAAACATCTGCTTTGCTTCCATGAAGTCCTGTCTTAGAACGCCCGAGAAGAGCCTCTATGGTGAACGCAAAAACCAATTAGAATCCAGTTAAGAAGCTTCTCATCAGCACAAGTATGCTGTGGTTAATCGTATCCTAAAGGCAGGATACCATTTTCATTAACAGCCCTTTGAGAGCTGAACACACCTCTCCTCAGCTAAATAAAATTGAGACAGACTCATTTTGGAACCTGCTACTCCTTTCAAATCAACAAAGGAGAAAGTAGCTATCATTTGGATCCGCATTTTAGTTAGGTCTAGAAGGCTTTTAGTTAGACTAGGTGGATAGAAAGAGTTGCCATTTCAGAGCTGAAATACCATTGCTCCCAAAGTTAAAAACAAGAGAAGGCTCACTGATTTTTCTGTAAAACATTCCCCTTCCTCCCCCCCACCACAGTGCAACACAGCAACTCTAAGCCAGCTGGAATGACCTTGGCACAGTTAAGTCTTTGTCTTTGTGCATGTCATGCTTAGTCTTAAGACTAGGAAAAAACTAGTATGTTATCCAGTTCCACTGCTAATAATCAGATCATTCATCTGGCTGCTTGTTAGAAGCAGTGAAGCCATCTATAATTTGGTTTTCCTCTGACTCCTTAAATCTTTTAGTTCATTCCATATTGAATGGAAAAATAAAGAAAACTACCTTCTGAGCATCTGCAATGCAGTTCTAGTGGTTATTATAATATAAATTGGATTTGAGTCCAAGAAACCCTTAAAGAAAATAAAAGCAAAGCTGTTTTCTCAGGTCCTTGAAAGACAGTCAAATACTACCTTTCGTGTACTTTTTGAAATCAATTAACTGTATCTGACTGTTGACTGGGTCTCTCCATTGCAGAGTTTTCATGTATAGTTTATGCTGACTTCAAAAGAGATTCTTCTACACTCATGAATGGAAGAATGTTTGATGAAATGAATTTCAGTGCTGAGCTTCTCCAGACTGGAGGCAGACAAACACAGCTCATCTTTACAGCAGCAATGAAAAGCCCAACTCTGATGCACTTGCACAACTAATGGGTAAGAATTAAAGCCGCAAACCCCAAGCTTTTTAAGGAAAAGTTCTTTTTTTTTTAAACCAACACAGGTTTGAACCTCTCTCACATTTCCTCCCCTCAAAAATAAGCAAACACGACAAATAGTGAGGCTAGTAAGCATTAGAAGATTAAGTTGTGCAAGTTATTTAATCTTCCACTCCTTGAAGTATTTTATAAGCAAAGAAACACACTACCGCTGTAATTAGGAAAAAGAAAAATCTTTGCATTAAATCTCAAAATATTTTGCAGTAGAAGTAATGCATAGTTTCAAAAGCAGCCCACTGCAAAAAGCTATTATAATCCCTTTTAAACTGAGTTCTTCCATAAAGGGTTAAAGTTACCAAGCATTACATCTAGATTTTAACTGCTCTGCATTTAGGAAACACTCAGTTTTTTTTCATAAGGCAAGTTGCTATTGTACCACCACTGCCACACATCCTGCTCCAGCTCTTGCTCAAACAATTAACTGGGAATTCACACCTGCTACCATTTGTTCCAGGGAGACGCTCACTGACGGCTTGCAAGTGAAATAGCCTCGGGTAGATTTGTCGAGTATCAAAGGCCTACACTGCTCTCTCAAGCATAGCGCAAAAGCCAGGCAGCTGAACAAAAAGAATCTTCCTTTACAAAACATTTTACACTTATTTCATTTCCAGTAATAGTTTTAGTCTTCAGAAACATTTGCAGGTAGCTCAGTTGTGGCCATGAAATAACTGCAAGGAAGGAAACACTGGCAGCTCAGTTCACACCTTTAAAACCAATGCTGCTGCTGCAACCAAAAAACAAAACTCTTATCAATATAAGGAGCAGCGCTAATCTTCTCCTAGGGAAGATCATTCTGTTTCTGCATAACCAGAAGATAACATGTCTTTCTACAGTCAACATGTCTTTCTACAGTCATCAACACCAAGTGAATCAGTGCTCTTTGCATATGTTTTATACCTTTTTGAATTAGTTTTCCATAAACAGCAATAAAAAGTAAATGTAGGATCTCAACAAAGCACAAGTTAAGAGCCTATAGCTTTTACCAAGAACCCAAACTATTTAGGTTCCTTTCACCCTCCTCCTGAAAAGCTATCATTTTTAAATACACGAAAGCTTTCTGTATAAATCCTCTTTCAAAAATAATCCACACTGCACATGAACCCCACCTGCAAGTGAAAAAAAATCTCACCTCCAAAGACTTCAGGTGCAAGAAAATATATTAGCTTACACCCAGAACAACCGAAAAACAGAATCAAGGCTTCTTGAAGAAGCAGCAGGAGAAGATGACAAACTGAAGACAGAATAAAAGAACAACCAGAGGCTCATCATCCAACCAAGTGGAACCCTCCGGGTAGGACTTTAACATCAAGTTCCTTATGAATTTTTAAAAGTGAAACTATCTCAAAATTATCCATAGTTTACTCCTGTAAGCATGGAACATCAATACAAAGCAAACATTTGAAATGCCCAAGATCACACCTCAGTTTTTCCTCCACATCACAAGAATCCCACTTCTACATGCCACAACCATCCTTCTCTTTTTATCCTTTTTGCAAACTACTTTTCTTTTCAAGTATTTAGCCTAAATACCTTCAGGTGCTCTTAATGAACTCCCAAATGGACAATGCCTCCCAGAGCTGCCTCCAAACAATTCCTGGGCATTAACTCCCAAATTTCTCACATCATCCACTGATTTGATAGTCTTGCTGGTACCACAGCACTATAGGCATATTTGCATACCTTCACACTCGCAAGTTACAAAAATTTCCATTTTCTCTTGAGAAATCTGCGTTCAAATGTTGCCCTTTTAAGCAGGGCACACTGAGAGTAAACTTAGAGGATAACTATGTAAAAATACATTGACTGCATTAGCAGTATTTCGGTAACTCTTCTCCACCCTTCTTTCCCCCTCTCTTCCATGCCATACTGCTTTAGTCAACATCAAAGATGAACTCAAGCTAGTTTGCCCGCGTTGCAAAGAGAAGGACAAGTTAGTAGTAGGTCATTATCTGTGAGGAATTTAACATGTATGCAATCAAATTAAATGGTGGCATACACTACTGAAAATGCGAGAAGTTTTGGTTACTTCAAAGATCGTAAGGGGAACCTTGCTAGTTCCTGGAGGCTCAGCACCTGCAGCACCAAGACGTTGTGTGTTTGTAGGGCGACCTTGAAAACACGGCAGTTATGCACTATATATGACAGCACTTTGAGGATAATGCAGTCAAAACCCAGCCTTGCACTTATGATTTTCAGTGTCGCTGTTTATCCAAAGCCCAATCTTTACTTAAAATTCTCTCCCAAGTTTTGGTGTTAGAATAGGCTGGAATAGGCTGGAAAGTTCTAGGCCATTTTCTGTTAATAATTTCATAGCTAGTTCTAATCCTAATTTTCTTACTTCACTACAATCCCTGCATTAACTCTACAAGTTCCAAAGCAAGGAGGCAGATAGCTTGGCTGTTGGCATCTGAAGTACATGAGCTTTCCACTGCACAGAGAAAAAAGTAAATAAAATCAAACTTTCTTGAAACAGAAGCAACTGTGATGATGAACCACAGGCCAATACCCCTAAAACCTGTTAAATTTGTTTTCATTTCATTTGAAAGATTGCATGAAGTTTGATTCCGACTTTCAGAATTCACCAAATAATATACAGAGGCAGCTCAGAAAAAAGACGTGAAAAGCCAGATTACCTACGCTTTATTGTTTTCTTAAGATATGCTAGGGGGCGTTTATTAGCCTATTACAGAGTGCTAGCATACATAATTAAAACCAGATTGCATTTGCTAAATAAATAAACAAAGTGCATATCGTGGTGCATTTCCATTGCCATTTTATTGTGTAGATGATAATTTGTGTAATTTGCAAAGACTCTGCCAGTCATAAGGATGGCTTAGAGAAGCCTATTGCTTATCTCCATTACATTGAAAACAGAGCTTGAGATAGGATGACAAATCCATTTTATGGCAACGTTCAAGGTTTCTGAATTGGTTTTATTCCACCAAGGGATTGAAACAAAACCCTTTGAACGTTTTCAGAAAGTACAGTCGTGTCAAAATGTTTGCTCTGAAGGTCTCTCAGTACTTTTCTTTCAGCCTCTGTCCCTGTCTCCCGCTCTTCCTTTCTCTTTGGACAGACACGATTAGACAGTCCTAGAAAATAATTTCTACTAATGAAAAGTATGCTAAAAGCTGTAAATCTCATCAAAATACTTTGTGCTTTGACAAAGCACTATTTTTCAGTGAACTTGCTGTTAATCAGAAATGCTTTAACCATCTCTTATTAAAACTACTGAGGCAAACAGTGTTTCTATTACAACTAGCCGAGATGGCACAATTTCTATTTTTGATATTAAATGATCATTTTCTTCATTGTAGTAAGTCTGCAGCACAGACTTACTTTAAAGGCTCACATGTGAATGCTTATTGTCTGTATAGAGGATTATCAGAGCTGTTGTTTATGAGTGGAGGTAGAATGGGTAAGTATCTAGCTTTGCGGATTTAAGGATATCTACATAAAAGTGCGGATTTAAGGATATCTACATAAAAGATATCCACTGTTTAAAGTGAGTTTTATTCAAAAAAATAAGATCAAGACATACAGGTAAAAAGCCAGAGCATTAAATCTGTCTTGACACAAATTATTGACAAAAACATTAAAAAGTTTAAACTTTTCATTTCAGATTTCTAAAGAAATGTTTATATTCATGTTGTACTGCAAAACAATGCTGGAGCTTGAGAGCAGGTATTGGACAAGATTAAGAAAATCACTGTTCCACAGCCATCAACTTACGATAGCTAGCGTGCAATTAAGACAAAAATGTGTAACTGCTGGGTGGAGATAAACATGCAAAACTTGTATGTTAACATAAAGCAAATACTTTTGATTTATATTGTTCTGTCTGGTCCTTATGAGAAGACAACGCGATACGGACACTTACGTGAAGCACACATCCTTGTGAGTGTTTTGGGCTCGGACAGGCCCTCTAGCTCTCCTCATATTCTTCTTCGCTCCCCTCAGCTTGTGCAGTCACTCATACAGAGTGTTCTCAACAGCTTCCATCCCTGCTTTAGTATCACCTGAGCATACACTGCCCCCAAGCCCGGCATGTCTGCAGTCGGACCCATTAGTCTCTCTAGTTGCTAGGAAGATCTGGAACTGGTTAGGCAAGACTTACACTGAAAATAATTTTCAACAGCGGGAGGACAAGGATACTTTATCAGAGCAGGCAATACTTGCTCTGCTTTGACTTCTTGTTCCACTTGAAGTTTTTTGTTACGTGATATAATGCACTTTGGGAACTAGCAAATACACGATCACATCAAAAAGGTTCAGTGGCTTCCTTTAAACATGCATTGACAACTTCGGGTGATCTGACTGTTTTAATGTACCCAGTAAGTCTTGAAAACATCCTTTTATAGAGAATCCCATTTTTCCCAAAGAGTCACACACCATGCAATCCTTCTGCTGTTAAGACATGGCCTACTTTGAAACGCTGTTGATGAGATATTACTCGGTTGCTACCGGGCCTGTGCAGAAATTCCCTCGCAGATGATTTTCTTTAAGAGAGTACAAATGACAGCCTCTGGTGTCTCAGTTCCAGCTGTCCAGGTTCCCAAGGCTTCCAGGATCCTGCCTTGCCAGCTGAAAGTTGTTTGAAAATGAGTAAAAAGAAGATTATTTAATTAAAATTTTTGTCAAAAATGTTATTACAGCATTTCTTTGGAAGTTTGTTTCATATTGAAACGAGCCTCCAGTTCAAAATTTTACAATCTCCTGTAGAAGAATATTACCTTTACAGTCATATCTCAACTTGCAAATCCCTTCCAGTGTCTAGTCCACTTTTTTAGAGAGCAACTATGACTCTACTTCCATTTTCACTTCAAGTCGCCTTAGCTCTTCTGACATGAGTGGACAGCTGTTATATTACAGAGCAAGTAAAAGGCATTACTGAATGTCCTGAACAAACATTTTTATTTGAGATCCATGAATGGTAGGTTTTGAATCTGATGAAAGTTACTTTAGAAGTTCTTCATTATGAATTTTCCCAGCAGCTCCTGAGGCATAATTAAATTTTTGAATGCTGACTTCCTAGTAGGGTAGAAGACATCCAGATAAATCTTATTTGTGATATGCATAAAATACTACATCTCATGAGAGTTATTGTTTCTGCAAGCTCCTTTTAAATCATGTTAATCTTGGTTAATATTTTCGTTTCCTGGAGGTAACCAAAGCCACTAAAAAATACAGAGGGAGTCTTGGCTTCTGCATGCATAGAAAATTCCAAATCAGCTATCGCAGGACAAGGTCTTTAGAAAGAAATAGGTAACACCTGCATTTGTATAATAAGGAGAACAATGCTCAGTGCGCGGTTCGTGCTAAGTGCTTTTGCAGTGATTGAATCACATTTTCCATGTGTAATGTTCTATGGGAAAGCAGTGAAGGCAACTGAGATATAATATTACACATTATAAACTATTCTCCATCACTGTAAAACTAATTGTGAGAGGTGTAGCTCCCGGCAGAGATACCTACATTGTTAAACAGGTGCCCTTGCGTTTAGAAGGTATAAAAATACATGTCATACAACGGATTTGCCTTATAAGACATCCTGAAGCAATTACTTTTACTTGTCTGTCCTTCCAGTGATGATAGCACACGCTCCCGCTCCGGTTTTTCTCAGTCTGGGCTGGAAACAAAAAAAAAAAACATCATTGCTAATGATCTGTAGCCAAATACATGTATTAGCATGTAAAGTATTCAAAGCTCTAAGAAAGGTACTCATGGTGATCTCTGAGCCCAAACCACGTCAAATTGTTGTAACAGATATTAATGTTTTAAAGTAATTCTTTTCTCTTTGTCTTAGGTCAAGGCACTCTCCCCCATTTCAGTTTCCTTACTTCACAGACAAGTTTATAAATCATACATTTTGTACAAACCCTCTCCACAATTTTCTGTGAAGACATGCAGCATGCTACAGCACATGTTAATCTTGAGTTTTCAGTTTCAGTTTTGCAGCTTTTTGTTACACTGTTTTTACTGAGTTCCCTGATGTAAGAAAAGAATTCACAATATAAGGATTTTGAAGCTAATTATTATGACATTTAATAACTACTTTCACTCTCTGGATTTATTTTTACTCATAAATATGAAAGTTAAATCAAACTACGAAAAAAAGAATATTATGAATGCACTGCTACTGATCCATAACATTTTCATACAAGTGATGAGCTGAACACGGATTCTTCCAATTCCATAAGGCAAAAGCTTTTTAATCTTTTTCCCACTGCCCACTTCTTTTTTTCCCAGCTGCTACCCTAAGCTTGGAGGATCAGGGTTCTTTTCCCCTCTTTGTTCATATAAAGTTTGCTTTGTGGTGAGACACATGGTTAAACTCTTTAGCACTGTTTTTTGCACAAATGTCTGTACTGTATTTGTGAACTGGCAGAGGGGTAGAAGACAGTTTTGGATTCATTTGACTCTGATATGATGTTTGACAGAGTGGTGACTCTAGCCTTATTATTTTTCCATGTAAGCAAGGAACAGACAAGCCAGTGTTAATCTATTTTCAGCATGTAACTAGACCGCTGTGTAGAAACAAGTAATTAAAAGATACAATGCCTATAATCAATTGCATACAGGTTATCTTTGATTGCTCTTGCAAAGGACAAATTACACACAAGCCTTTTGCAAACCAAGTGGAAAAAAATAAGTTCCATTATCTTCCTTTTGAACTCACTTCTCAGCGAAAACAAGGACGTTTCTATTCCAAACCTCCTGGTTTAATTAAAAGGACACAAACATCAGATGATGTTGCAGTATATCAAATGTTGCCCTGAAACAGCAAGTGATTGAGTAGTTGGGGGTGGGAGAATTTCTTCTCCATAAAGGCTGGTCTTTCTCACTCCGGCCATCTGTTTGCTCATGGTGAAAAGCCCTTTTGCTGGTGTCCTGGCACTGCTTTGTCACCATGTGCTTGAGGGACATTCAATCTTGCATCTTATACATGCTGCTCTGTGACACTCTTCAACAACGGAGCTTTTGTTCTGGCTAAGAGTCTCCCTGGTCAGAACTGCTAACTTGGACATCAATATTCTTCAGGGATTGTCCAGGAAATCATCCAAACAGAAGGAAAAAGAAGGAGAACACAAGCCTTTGCATATAATCCCTCAACAGTTTCTAACCTGCCATATTACATGTTCAGAGTGCCACGGGAAGGCCCTTTCTGCACTATTTAAGCACATCTTCCATTTATTTTCATCAGTAAGCAAGCTATCATTTAAACATTTCTGGTAAATACTTGTTTCTGTAACTATAATGATATTTATTATATTACCATTATTTATTTTGTACATATAATACTATGTATCTATTGCTCATTTTTATTCATTTCAACTAAATACGACATTATAATAACTAAAAAAAAAACATGAGAGACATATCAGCAGGCATATTCCAGCCGAAGAAATAGTACTGCAGTAGTTTTAGGAATCCTTCTCCCGGGAGAGAAAGAGTTTAATGGGCAAAATGTAATGTGGATTTCAAATTAATTTCAGCCAGAGCCTTTGAAGGTAGATAGGATGCATAAGCGCTGAGGTATGCTTGAAACAATTACCAACTTAGAGGTCCACATGGAACCCATTAAAATAGTTTAGCAGTCCTTGGGAAAAAGGGAAAATTATTTTCATAATTGTTCCCACTGTAATCGCAAAGGAAAGCAAGTCCATCTTTTTGCTGACCTATGCTACCATGCGCTCTCCAGCATCTCTCCTCTAAGCCTTGTTTATGCATCAACATGCAGGTAGATTTAGATCTCTGATGCAACCTCGCTGCGAAGCTGATGTTGGCTGTCTCCTGGAGCGTAGCAGTAATCTGTAAGCATTTGTGCCTCTTCCCCCTCTGTTTTTCAACAGCTCATATGTAGCAAAACTACAGCCTTCAAAAGGAGTATGTTAATGCTCTTAGCATCAGTGTCTGGGGCTGCTGTTAAGAAGCGGAGCAGGGAACCAAAAAGGAGCATGGAAAGCATTCCAGAGAAAGTATCCCAGAAATAAAAAGAAGTGGAAATGCTTCTGAATTCACAGAGATGTATTACCCTGAGCTATCCCCTAGGTGAACAAAGGTGAGATGGGTGAGGAACCCCATATATTAATATTAAGGCCCTCTGAATCTAATTGCTTTTACTGAAGGGAATAATAAGGCTGAGGAATAAATGAGCTGTGTATGGTATGGATTGGTGAGTATTTGACATTCATTGCCTAAAGATCAAGTAAGTCACAAATTACTAGAAAATTCTCCACCTTCTGTCTTGTCAATGCCAGGTCAAAGCAGCTCAAATTACAGCAGCACTGGGCTCGGTGTCTGCTGGAAGCCTGAGGAAGACCCTGATAAAGGAACACACATCAGAACAGCAGGCAAAGTGGTAAGATGCTCTACAACCACTTTAGGCTCACACGACATCCTACAGGCATTAGGTGTGATTACGGTCTGCTCTTGGGCTTTGATTTATACGTCTGGAGACATCAGGAAAACAGAGCCATTGTGTGCCTGGCCCCTGTGCTGAATCTCCAGTATTATGGCTGGAGAACAGCCACTGAGCCGTTCCAGGCCTCATTTGAGACAGGACTAGGGTTGATGCTCGGTGTTTGTATTCTAGCAGTATTGACTTTGGCAAAGCAGGAGCTGTGACTGGTTCTAGTGGGTCTCCATAGATGGCAAAGGCTTCTGGGTCTAGGTCTGCTGAAATGCTGGAAGGAATACCGAGGAGACCAGAAGTGTGTTTGCAATAATATTAAGGGATGAATATCATCTCCGTCATCTTCTGTTATGCTGCCAGGCCTCCACAAGAAGTTTCCGGTAGCACAGTTCACGCTGACTCAATGTCTGTAAGCATATGTCTGGCCACTGCTTATTGGAGAGTTCCTGCAGCTTAAAAATGATTCTACTTTATTTCAGCAGGTGGCACGTAGCAGTAGGCAAAAAAAAAAAAAAAGAAACCAAAGAACAAAAGAAAATAGTTCCCTATCCATTGTTGCCAGCTGCCTGAATAGCTAAGAAAGCTAAACACTATATAGGTTTCTTTTCAAATAAGGCCAAATTGCAGGACATCTTCTATTACTGCACCAAACATCACTGCAGATGTCAATTACATTGGATCTTTGATTTTCTGGTTACAGAATAATATGAAATTAAAGGAGAAAATTATGGCCATAAATGCCTCTCAGAAAATTGTAGTATACAAAAGCGCTTAAAATTACTAAAGAATAAAAGAGTGACAGAAAAAAAAAAAGGCTAGGTAAATTTATTTGTTTGAATGTTGTGTAACAAAATCAACAGGAAGGTGACTTGGGTCCCTAACATTCAAACTGATTATGAAGAACGTCAAAATCCTAAAGGCACAGTGGGACTCTTTTTCTTTAAGAAAAGGGAATGACATGGTTCTTCCTAAAGAAGGCAGCTCCGTAAACTTTCCAGCTATGACGAACACTCATAATGTACTCTTAAAACAACCAAGAGGAACCTGCAGACAAAAAATGAACACGTGCTTTGTCTGAAAGGACAGAAAACACATTTCCTGACAGGTTTGGCATCATGTGCTCAAATACTCCCTGTCCCACAGTCACATGCTGGAGATTCACTTCTTGTGAAATGCCAAAGCTGTCAGTCACAGTGATTTATTGCACGCTGCATTCCCAAGACATTTTATGAACAGAAGCTGAAATTTCCAGAAGCTATTAGAATTCTTTTAGCCTAAAACGGATATGTGCAACGAAACTAAGCAGAGAAGATAATGTATTCTAGGAGACAACCACAACCCAGTATGGATATTATTTTAATAATATGGATCTCACAGATCGTCAGAGATAATATTACAAATAAGTATCACGCTTTAAATCGATTAATAAATATTTGAACACAAACACTTACCACTGTGTAAAATTCACAGCTGATGTAACAATTTAAACCAGCTTGACACCTGCAGAAGAAAAAAAATTCAGTACCTCTTACGCATGAAGAAGTATGCACATGGATGATCACATATATATTCACATACACTCTCGTGCTTTGAAATAAAGAGCCGATTGAAGTTATATCCATATACCGAAGATGCTTACGCTTTAAAGAAGAAGGGAGAGGGAGCAAAATGAAACTACGTGAAACACAGTACAAAGCAGCAATTAGCCTGTGGTTTTTGGTACATAAAATGCTGGTCACATGAGTGTCTTTCTACTCTGCAGAGGTCAGGCTAGCCAGTGGACGGAAATGCTGCGAGTTCCCCTGACTTGTAACAACAGCAATAAAGACTCGCTGACTGCACAGCAGGGTCAGGCCTGGGGCACGCACGTGTAAGTTCAAGTGTTCTCCCAAGGAAGTCTGAAGTAAGAAAGTTAGCTAAGGAAGAACAGTTTTAATGTCAGAAAACCGAGAGCTTGATTCCTCCAATTTCGGTCAGGCTTGTTACTTGCCTTAGGAACATGGCGAGCTCCAAAAAAAGGCAGGCTGTACTTCCACAAACACGCTCCTCAACACTTCCAGGCGTCCGGAGGCTTTCTCAGTCTGTGAGGCCTCCTTGCTGGGATTTATCCTAACGTGGTGCTGCCTGGCCGGGGTTACCGAGGGACAGCTCTGCGCTCGAGCAGAGTGGATGAATACATCTGCCTCTCATCCCCTCGATGATGGAAAGTTTCCACGAGCAGATTCTCACCCTGAACAGAGCCTAAAACCTCCGTTAAGGCTGACAGAATGTAGGGCTGCTCTGGGTGATAAAAAGTTGCGTGACAATAAATAAGGCTAATGCAAAGCGCTGAAGGTGATATTTAATTACAATTCACATACAATCCGAATGGTTTTTTGGTACTTTATTGGCATCGGTAGCAACAAGTCTGGACTACTCCCAGTTACTTCACTGCTACCCAGTGTCTGATGCAATACGTTTTCAGAGCAGCCAGATGCACAGTACCTGCATTTTCCTGCTTCTTGAATAGAAGACGGTTGCACAGAAGATGCCATCAAAAATCAGCCACAGTTCTCACTTAACAGCTGATACTGAATAGCCGCTAACAATTCTGTCAAATCACTCATCTACTGCAATGGCCACACTTCAATACAAGTAAGGGCCGACCATTTCAGTTGTCTGCGATTTGGATTGCTCTTTACATCAACTCAAAAATGGGTAGGCAACGGTATCTTTTTAGATCCACGTATACAAGGAGCAAAGCAATGAAAAATGAATTCCTCACAACCTTCAAACCACTGAGAGAGGGAACATGGAAGACCTGAGGGAGCAGAGCCAACGTAAAGGCGGAAGAGAGACAGCACACTGTGTGAAAGATGGACACTACATGAAATAATGATTGTCAAACATTACTTGGTTAGAGTAGAAAGCCAAAAACCACTAAGCTTCTAGAAGATCATTAGAAAGATCCACTAGATGAAAGGTCTTTAGGGAAGAGGACTAGCACTTTCCAGTTGCCGTAGGGCATGGAGATAACCAACAATACAGCTTTGAATTCAGCCTTTTTCAAAGATTCTAGGAATTAAAAACGCCCTGGAAATAACATTTTGCTCTCGGAAGAACAGTGATACATTTCATATTTGTGGCCTAAGGAATTTTCAAATCCCTTTTATTCACACAAGCATGCATTATTCTGCTCATATCTTATGTGAACAGTAACCTATCATAGGTAATATACATTAATAATGCACACTTGTATCATCCCTTCCAAAGGATCTCAAGTGTCCCCAGAGACGTAGGCAGAAAGGTCCAGTTGGGAGTATCTTTGTGCTGAAGCCGTGGACGTGCCTCTCACCCACCACTGCAACACAGCCAATCTAGGAATAAAAGTAAAATTGGTGGAAGTGCCTTATCTCAACTTCCTTGCTCGTGGGAGTAGCGTATTTCACACAAGCATGATCTGACTACGGAACAGTTACAAATACTGAATAATACTGCTTAAATATCAAAGGACTTAAAAAGGGGTCAGTTTCCTCGTTGCTGTTTTGTGAATGCAGGCTGCTCACAACGCTTTGGTTCTAACTTACGCTGCTATGAGATAGAAACGCTCATGTTCACCATGATCTAGAGGATTACTGCGAATGAGAGTTAAGCAGGACTGCTGTCTCACAACACATCATGTCATACTGAGTTTTAGACAAAAGAATAAAGAATATTTAAGGGAAACCACGGAGTTAATGCAAGTAGTCCGAATGCAGTTATCTGAGTGTTTTTAAAGACACGTGCAACCAACGCAAGAAGAGGTGACCCTCAGAACAGAAGGATTCAGCAAGCTTCTTCAGTCTCAGCAGTAGAAATACTGGAATGTAAAACATCACAGTGATTGATACCTAATGTATGTACCTCTGTGGACAGGTAGATTGCATAAGAGGCAAAGTTAATGAAACTGCTGCAGTATTTCTCCTCTTCTTGTATAAAAATTAAGTAACTGTGGAGACCTATGCAAACGGATTTAGAATTTGGCCACCATCATCACCTCACTGCAAATGACACGGTGAACAAAATGGCCCTATTTTTATGTCTACTAACTCCAGCTATACGCCAGTGAAAATTTATGAAACTGCATGTGACAGACCTACAGATGATAAAACTATCCCTCTCACCGGTGTTAGCTAATATACCTTCAAAGAATTTCATTTAAATGGATTTTTAAATACTATGATGGTTGTTACATTAAAATATACAGGGCAGGAAATTCAAAGACTTATCAGCTTGAGAGAGATTCATTAGAGTGCGATGTATTAGTCTGTGGACTCATCTCCCTGATGAATTGGCCTCATTGCACTGAAGATTTAAAATCAGGCAAGAAAACATATTAGAAAATACTCTATAGCAAAAGCTGCTGCTCTGGGAGGCAGCTGGACTAACTACACTAATAGATCCTTCCCCTCTTGAAAGCCTATGAATCACGACCAGGAGTAGAAATTAGCACAAATATCAGCTGGTGTAAGCCCAGGTCTAGGCAGCCCACAGGATTTCAGCAAGAAAAGCAACAAGAAAAGGTTTTGAAATAAATCAGATGGGTACAGAATGAGGTAGTTACGCCCAGACTTGGAGAACTGAAGAATAAATCAACTCAGGGCTCAAGTGAAAGAAAAGGCGATCAATAAGGATGGAAAGGGAATAACTCCAGTTTATCTACATTTTCTCCACTTTCACATATATTCATTTTCTATGCTATTTTCACTTTGATGTCTGTCTACATTTTCATTCTCTTTAAACGTCTTTGCTTCTTCAGTGAGTGACAACTTTTTGTTCCTCCTTTGTCTATCTTCTCTCCATCATCTTAGAGCCCTTTTGCAGTCTTTCAATGTCTCTCAAGGGAAGAAGCACCTCACAAAATTAAGTACGCTCCTCCGAGTACAGATAGTCTGGGGGATTTACTTGCAGCTGCAGTAAAGACAGGCCAGTTATGCCATCTTTTTCAAATTCTGTTTCCTTACACGTGGACTCACCAGTTAATGCTCTGACGTTCAAAGCAGGTTTCCCATTGCCTGTGAATGCTCTACCTTTTTTAAATAAAGGTCAATTATTTACATACCTAGATGAAATTCTTGGCTTTCACAAACGTGACACATTGAAACAACAAGACTTCCAAGATCCACCCTTAAATTTCTGCCTGTCTGTTTCCTTCTATGAGAAATGGACTCAATGCTGTTGTGGGGTGAAACTGGTGGGATTCTTCATTTAAATTACAGTGTCAAAGAACTACACTCCTTTATGAAATAACAGTCTCTTAAAGTAAAATTAAAATAATCTCTTCAAACATCCAAAAACAAAGGGTCATACAAAGCCATGGTAAAACATGATTTACTGGGGCCTGGTGAATATTGCTTGAGCAGGAGTGGGCGTGGATGTGTGAAACAGAAAAAGAGAAGTGAAGAGCATCATAAGGAAAGGAAAATCACGAAGGAGCTCCAGAGAGCTGGATAAGCTTTGTCTGTAGCTCCATAAAGAAGGGAAGAGACAGAAGTCTGAAATTAAGAGCCAGCAGAAAGCAGCTGGAAACAGGAACAAAGACTCTCTTATTTGATTCCTCTTGTCCTGTTTCCCTGACACAGGACAAGAAGTTTTCCTGTTTTCCTTCTGCTCTTTCTGGGTAAGCAAGGCAGTATCAAAGATGAGTTTCACTCATGAGGATTGTATTTGTCAGTTTTACCATCAGTTTTTCCTCCTACATGGAGTAACTTGCAATCCCCCAAATCTTTTAACACCCTTGAGGTCAAAATGATTAATTATACTTATTTTTCCCCAAGTGGTACAGTGAATCTATAGTCATTACTTCTTACCAGGCACTTCAAGATTCTGGTGTTTCTTATCTTATGGATAGGCAAAGAATCATTCGTTAGAAGTAATAAATATCATTAAACACTGTTTTGTGCCTTCTGCTTCGTTGACTTTTTCTGTCACAAACTTTCAGTTGCTGCAATTATTTTTCATTTGCAAGTTTGCCAGCAAAAGGTTTAGAAATCAAAGCACCTGCAACACTTTCCATTCCTCTCCTCCAAAAAGAACTAAAACCCAGCTCAGAACAAAAAACTGAAGCTGGCAGATTTGACGTGACATGCACAGAGTTTTAAACTTTGTGGAACTTCAGAGCTCCAAAAGCACCAGTGTTTACTTTGATGGTCTGCACAGATTTGATCCTTTTTCATTCAGTTAATATTCAGTTAAGGTCTAGGAATAAAAAAGTAGTTTGGGTAGAATAAGAACCGTGATAAATTATAAGCAGGACATTAAAACTATTCATGGCATCAGCAGAAATTGCCAAAACCATAGGAATCATCTGACAACATGTGACTGATGCAGAAACAGAAGATGAAACCATAATGCTTATTTTTGCACTTTCAGCTCAAGGAAGTGCACTGAAGAGCTAATTTTGACACTTTGGATGAGCTCAGTGGTTTAGGGTCATGTCACATGAGTACAATGTCCTCTTATTCTTCACATAGCATCTGCACTGAAATAGTCAGAACCCTTCCCTGCCCCCAAACACCCCTGACTTAAAAGCAGTAAATGAGAACATGGAAACTAGCCCTTTATAACCTAGCTAACTTACAGAAACAATGGTGAGTAAAGAAATGAGTACTGAATTCATCTTTTAGAATTTTCTTTCTAGTTTGGCATGGAGCTAAAAACAAACTAATGTGACAAACAATAACGTACAAAAATACTGAACTTTCAGTCTATGTTGACTCTGTATGAGTCTGACTTGCAGATATTTGCTATAAAATATGTCCAGACCGCGGGATAACAAAATTAAATGAATAAACATAGAAATTCAACAGTCAACCATGCAACCAGGCACTTGGCCTTATGAGAGGAGTTGATAGTTTCTCTTAAACTCCGTTACATCAAAGATGTAACAATGGTAAGTGATGGTATGAAAAAGGAGATAACAATAAAATAGCATAATTCACATTCAGTCCAAATCATCCAATTTTATGTAGGTAAAACTCACATTAGAGAAAACTGTGAAGAACTGCAGTGGGACCCGAAGGTCTATGAAGAAATGGGGGAGCAGTAACACTGCGGTAGACCAAATCACTGTCAGCTGCATGCTGTGCCTAGCAGCAAGGTGTATTTATTACCTTACCCAAATTACACAGAAGCAAACAGGGAATCTTTTGGACGGCTTTACTGGCTTTCGGCAAGCTTTTGAACTAAACATAGTGTTCAAGAAGTAAATGACATGACAGGATAATCACTCACTGGAAATCTTTCATCAATAAAGAAATGCAAACAATGGTAAAAACAAATGAACGGAAACAAGCCGCTGTTAGCAGAAGACACTAAGGAATACGTAAAATTTGTCATTTTACAAAGTGGCAGTGAGCTCTTGCCTGGATTATGAAGTCAATGTAGGAAGGATACACTATGTCTTAAAATAAATCAGGATAATTTCCAACAAGCTGATCTTCTTCAAATACGGTGCTGCTTTTTGATAAGGTGGCACGGAAACAAAAGATTGATACTCAGTGTTGGAGAAGTGAAAGACCTCAGCATTCAGCTTCTTACTGAGAATTGAAGTAGTTCCTCACATATGGAGGAAACTAGATTTTAGGTGGTAAGGTATTTTAGATGCCTTAGGATCTTTTGACTCACCAGACAATATGGAAAAGTATCCAGGATCGAGGAAGCAGAGAGTTTCATGCAAGAAAGATCTTAATCAAAGAGTAATTGGGAATTCATTCACTGCTAGAGTGCCTTACACAAACATGGTTTCCAAACCTCTGTTTGGATAAAGAAATAAAAAATAGGTATTTTAAAGAAATTAATTACAAAGTTATTACAAAAAAAAGACTTTTAAGACATTTATTTTTCCAGGAACGGGAAGAGTTCCTTAATATTTTTATGAAGGTCACAGAATATGTTGCAGCGTTCCACAATAGCAGGCAGTTCTCTGTTGTTGACGGCATGCGGTTAAATCAAAAGGACTTGCAGGGGAAAAAACAAACAAGAAACAAAACAACAGAGATGAGGCACCTTCATCTGTTGAGAGTCCTCACGAAAACAGCACGGGGAACCTTTTAATGAGAAACGCCCAGCTGTGGTCAAACAGAATTAGTTTTCAAATCCCTGAAGGATAGGTGAAGCCCATCACAGGGAAAGGGAGTAGCAACTACACATGGGTCTATATTACATATGCCTATGCAGGGTTTATTTTATTTTATTTTACTTTAACACAGGCAGACATGACCAAGATAGACAGAACTTAGTGAGTCGAATATCATTATTACCGTGGCTAAGTGGCTTTTTCAAGGAACTTGCTCTCTTGACCTGTAGAAATCTTCCAGACTTCTCTTGGACAAAAAGCACCACAGTAAACAGATATTCAAGCTAGAGGAGACCTCAGTCAGGAAGCTACGTGAACTGCTTTTCTTTCAGTCCAGCTGCAATCTAATCATGCTAACATAGTGCTGCACTGCAAGTAACAAATCTCAGCTTTTGACAGTGCACTAACATGAGGCCCAGGAATCTCGATGCTATTCACACACACTATGGTAACACACTGCCTTTTACCCCACTAGCGCAGGCAGCCTTGTGCCATATTCCGTTTTGAGATATAGTCGCATCTGGAGGGAATGTTCTTTTCAGTCTAGAAGTAGAGGCCTCCGGGCTAAGTAAAAATAAACCAAAACTGTCCAGGAAAGAATGAAGTTTAGGTGAGCGAGCAGTTAGACCAGTTGTTCCTTCTCTTGTCTCTGTTTGCTGTATACTGGTGACTAAATGAACAACATGTTTGTTTTCAAGAAACAGGTTTTGAATCACCTAATTGTCGCAGCCTCTTGGAGGGAAACATCAAACCGGTGCCAAATACAGCGTGGGCCTCTTCTGTTTACATGGCTGCAGCTCCGAAATTTAGACTCTGCATGGTAAAAACAGGTAGTTTCCCAGCGAGTTAGGAAGAGGGGAAGAATTGTCCCAAGAGAGGTCGGAAGTCACTCCAAAACTTGACACAACGGTAGACAAGGTCAGAATGCTAAAACTGGAACAGTATTTTTTTGGCATAAGACTCAAAAACTCTTCGTTAAAAAGCTGAATAACGAAACATAGTGGTTAGATATTGGCTTGCTTTTTAAATTGCCTTTGAGGCAGCTGAAAGGGAAACAGGGATGAACTAGATAAAGATTCACCCAATATTATTCTTTTTTAAAATACAGAAATAAGACACCACAGGTTGTGCCTCTGAAGTAACTTAAATTCAAACCCAACCTTGATTCACAGCGTATAGTCAGAAAACTAGTAATAATATAATCCTTGGATACCAAGTACCTTGGATACCTTGTACGTCCACAGGAGTTAGCACAGCCTGTCAGGGTGCCGCGTGGCTGGTGGCTCCCCGGGGCAAGGGGCAAGTGTTGGTGGGGGCTCCCCCTGGATGCCCGGGCCCGTCCCGCGCCCCGAGGGAGAGGGGCCCTGGGGGCACCTGGGGCAGCCCCAGCTCCACAGCGTGGCAACTCATTTAGCCACCTTGCTCTTCCTCATCTTCCCTTCCAGTATGGCACTTGGGGATTTGGCTTATAATGTTTGTCCCTTTTATTCTCTCCTCATCCTCCTGATCTCTTTATTTTTTATTTCTCATTTAGCAGTACTGATTCCTGGGGGCACTAATTTTTCTGCTTGCATAAAGTGCTTTGCAATGCTCTGAACATGCTTTTTAACTAAATAAGTAGCAAAGAGGTAGAAACAGTAGAGAAGAGGAAGTGTGCACATAGACCTACAAGTTTACTCTTTTTAGTGTCTCATATTTTACCGGTGTAGGAAATTGTCCCTACTATTTCTGTCCATTAATTGCTACAGCATCCCTTATCCCACAAAGCAAGAAGCCTGCAACTTTTCAGCAAATGATACTAAGTCTTGAGACGAGTCAAACAAATGAGTGAATGCCTCTGTACGATAAAGAACACTCTTTACGGTCTCTTTCTTGGCAATGGACTAGGCAGTTAATTTTCCTCCTTAGTCGCAGTCCAAAGAAACCTCCTAGCTGTTTGTATACGAGTCACTTCAGACATCTCGAATAACTCATTCCCCTTCTTAAATACTGAATGAACTTTGTTTGTCAGCTTGAAAAAGCTTCTTTATTCAACATACCGTTGTGAACAAACACAAACAGATCCTCTGCAGCACACTTTGTCTAAACAAACCCTTTTCTGCCAAGGTGACAATTAAGAAACCATTGGTACTGCCAGCTTGCCTGGTTTGCACAAAATCCTTTCAATTTATTACAGAAAGCTTAGCTGTGCTCTTTCCAGCATGCACTGTACTGTACTTAGCTGAATGGTGTATGGAACCAGCTAAAACCGGGCCTGTTTTCTAGCCTGACTCTCTGCACCCACATCGTTTAGACGCTGGGAACCTCTAAGCTTAATAAAATTCATCCCCAGCACAACTAGACAAACCCAAGGTCATACAGTCAGACTGCCACCCACAACATCAAGATCCTTCTGGAAAGGACTTGCCTGTCCGGCTCCAGGGCGGTGGACAACACCAGGACAAACGCCACGCAGACAGGTGGGCGATTCGGTTCACCCTGAGGAGTAGTGAAGGCCCTAACTCTTTCCTAGTGAGCTTAGACGCCTGTCTGATGTACAAACCTGACTGCGAGCTTACATGAATTTGACTTTAATTGCAGCCTTTGGTCTAAGCCTGCCATTCAGAGTGGATGGAGCTTTTAGGTTTGTCTCAGGGAGCTTCATCTGGAAAACTCTCCTCTGCAAGCACAGAAGTAAATATACCCTCTCATGTTCTTCAGGCAAGGCAAGATCTCTTCTCTCACGAAACCAAGAAACTTAAACCTCTGCTACCGCCTCTGTGTAAGACATATTAATGATACCACATATTGTTTAAATAAGATGCTTGAAGGGAACTAGGGCTAGGTTTTCCGATCTTATCTTCCTTTCGGCAAAACAATTTGCAAATTCAAATAACAGCAAGCCTACCTACCTCCAAATGCCACTGACTGTGACCAATATTATTTTTTCTGCACATATGTGAAAACAAAAGCAGTAAATTTAAGTCATCGTCAAAGCAAACCGATGGTTTATTATTTGTAATGAGAATAAGTTAGAACTAGGTTTATTCTAGTGTGTCATCTATGCGTAATACAAAAGCTCAATGTGTGTAGAGCCTCAATATTTTGTTTCATTTTCTGCGGTTACTTCTTTATGGAAAATGTCCGTACTCGTTTCCCACAGCTAAGTTGCCAGATCTTGGTTAATTAATACAACCCTTCAGTCATACAAAATCTTAGGGAATTACTAGAAAATATCATTTTATTATAGACTAATTTTTGAGAATTCTCATCTGGCCAAATAACGGCATTACCAGTTCTCTGCTCTCATTAGCAATTCTCCACTGCAAAAGACGCTCTTTTTTTGACTTGTGCAGTGCTAAAAATTTTTCAACAGAGAAACTAATTGAAATCACAGTAGATACTTGTCCATATGTCAATTAATATTTTTTCCCCTTTTCTCAGGAATCATTCCGTTCGCTATTAAACCTCAGCGGCAGCCCCTAATGACCTTCCTCTATGACTAAGGCATCTATTGGACATTTTTACACAGGGAGGGAAGGCATAAGCTCTTTTCACATTTATTTTTCCAGTAGGATTTACAAAAGATGTGTAAGACAAAGTGTGTCTAATGGTTTCAAATCACTCACTATGTTTCTCCTGCACGGAAGAGAAAGCTAATAACTATGGAAGGGTAATGTCAGCACTGCTGACTTACTGTAGGTCTTCCTTATGAATAAGATAAACATCTTCGGAAAGCCATTTGGTGTAATATCTAAACATCATTCTATGTACACGAGACACACGTCCATACCTTGCTTCAGTAAGATTAGGCTGATCCTGCAAGGTACCAAGCAAGTACTCAGGTGTCCGCGGGCAGCTGGAGGTGAGTGTTCAGTGCCACACTGAGCGCTGTTCATTCAGGAGAAAACCTATTCTAGGCACATCTGCAGCATAATATGAGACTGAGGAGAGTTTAAAAACAGCTGCCGCTATACAGCCAAATCTTTAATACTATTGCAAATACACATAATGAGAGACCTGCCCCCAAGAGACTTCAGTCAAAAAAATAACTGCAATTTAGCTGTACCCTAAGGCACTTAACACAAGATTGGGTGCTGCCAATTAGTAGACCCTGACTGCACCTGGCCCATGTGCATCGCCAGTGGGCTCCCTCAGATGACTGTGTGTACAGAGGATTTCCGTCATTATGTAGCTGCGCAGAAGAAGACGGACTTTGACTTTGTGAGGCGTAAGAAGGGTCTGTGCTATGCTTGCTGTGCAGCATGTTGTAGAGCTCGTCCTACCACGAGTACCAGAATGAGCTAGAGCAGCCTGCAGCCTTATCCTCGGTAGGGATTACTGCAGCTCTGTGTTGTGGCTCTACCCATGCTAGGCCATTTAGATAAATTCACCTATCAGTACATATCCTACAGCCTGCAATGTTATCTATGTTAGACTACTGCTTGTCTGCACATCTAGTGCTTGTTCTTCAGTGCATATGTTTATGTAGGGGTGTACGTGAGCAGTGAGCTTCTGAGAGCTTGCGTATAGGCATGGATAGGAGGATGTAGCACTTAAAAACTGCTAATAAAGGACAAGTTAGTTCACTCATTTCTTTGAGAAGTCCAAGCCACGAGAATTCAAGAATCACTAAAACTATGCATACCGCCAGATTGTTCCAGCTTGTTATCGTGGCTAAAGGAATCACAGGCCAGGTGGGATGTATCAGGCTGATTTTTTTATTTCTTGTGTGCTGGACCCAGGCTGTAAATCCTGTTGACGGCCATATATCCCTGCATTAGTTATGCAGTATTTTTCCAAAGCAATTTCTACAAGAGCTGAGGAAGACCCTCTATTTACTGCTACCTCTGCCTGTTCAGCAAACTTAAGTATCCAGCTAAACGGTTATTTTTCTGAATACTTCTGATTTTCATTATACTTTCTCCTTTTCAGTTTTCTTTCTTTCTTTATATAGTTTCTCTCTTTTGCCCTTAAAAGAAAAGATATTATACTAGGTGGATGTGCTGGCTTTACCTGAAAACTTCTCAGTCAGATGATAGAAGCAGCTAACAGTTTTGCATACTCTGTACTGTACGGAGTGTGTTTATGCATTCATCATATTCATATATGTTTATTAACCATCTTCAGGAAGATTAACTGCTTTTATCTTTTTCTTTCCTGAAGTATTTATATATAAAGCATGCCCAAAGTATTTAGCCAGAGTACCATATAATTTTATGTATGAATTGCAACATCCCTTGCTGCAAAGCCTGTTTTACATCAACATTCAAATGTGTTTGCTTCAGTCAGTTTATGACAGGATCCACTCCACCGCAGTGTAGTCTGTCCTTAACTATTCCCAAATTTTGCCTGTCCCCAAATGAGGATTCTGTTGCCGCCTGGCCAGCCTCTTCCACTTAGAGTCTTTGGCCTGACACTGAAAACTAGCCTGAGGGAGGGACCAGGAGCAAGGAAATTCAGAAAGCCAGCATCTCCTGTAGCTGCATTAATTTGGCAAGCGTGAGACAAACAGTGTAGCTTGGGGAAGAAAGCACCTGAGTGGCAATGAAGTCTGTACTGGATTTGCTGAGTGACTGGTATATTCAGGTTAGTCTCAAACACATGTACAATAATCAGAAGCACTGTCCGTTGGTTTCACTCCTACATCAGCCTTCCTCACCAAAACCGACGTTGAGTGAAAAAGCTCTTTCACCAGCTGTCAGTGTCAATGTCAGTTTGGCAAATTTCTATCCTTTTTTGGTTTTAAACCACAATCCTAGAAACGCATGGTGGCCTCTTTTCACCATCTGGCATGTGAAAAGGAAAAAAAAGGACACTTAGAGACATTTGTTCTGAAGTACATTTGAAAAAACCTTACTCTGTGGTATAAAAAGGATGCAATATAAGAACTTGAAGAGCAGCAAAGTGTAGAAGAGCATGAAAAAGAGAAGACGCAGCTTCCCTTAATTTACTAGTTATCCTAGTAAACCGTGCATAGTCAGAATTGTGTCTAGACACTTAGAGAGCCTTTGCATATTGAATAGCACTTTTTACCAGATACAGGATTAGAGGATCAGTGAAAGATATTTAACCAAAACTAAACGTTTCACAGCAACAAATTGCAGACTAGAACAAAAAAAGACAGTGGTTTCACATTCTGGCAGCCAAGGATGGAGGAATTCCTGAGATAATTCTGCAACAGGGAATTATCTCATGATAGCACACAAAAACAGGATCTTCCAAGAGACAAGAAATTTCCTCCGCCGCTAATATGGCTGCATTTCTTGGCATCAGGTCCCCAGATCTGGCTTGCAAAAGATTTGTTTTCAGTGAAAAAAACTGTGCAAATATTCCAGTAAGTTTTCATCCTCAGAAGACATGGCAGTAACAGGGAGGGGAGGAGTTCCGAGTTAGCTTTAAACTAGCTAGGCTGGACACTGCAGCCAAACTAGCGGGGAGCATAGGACTGCCTGCAAAAATCAAAACCTACCAGAAAAGCTCAGTGAACTGGCTGATTCCCAGCCAGAATTTCTACTGCAGAAACACAATTAGTTGCGTCTGAGCTAGCTTTATATTTTATAGCTGGCATATGTCTGCATTACATGGCAGCCAGCTCTTGGACTGCAGCGTAGACGTGAGTGAAGCTGCAAGTTCACGAGTAATGCCACTGAACTCAGTGGACCTGTTCCCAAGCTGCACATCAGGGTCATGGTGAGTCCTCTCGGGACCAGCGGCTCTAAAGGTTACCTACCAGTCAGGGCAAAAGAAAGTAGAAATTTCCTAACATTTCGCAGATGTCACTGCCACAGGTTTGCTCAGAAAGTACAATGCCAAACTGTCTCTTTGCTGGTGCTTTCACTGCAGGCATTCTGCGGAAGTAAAAATATATTTATTTGCCGAAATGTCCTTGAGAATCACTCTTTCAACATGTTTTCCACCCTAGTAAACTGACTTCATTTTGGTTTTATCCAAGTTATATATTCCCCTACTTTGTTTATGAGACATTACGAGGGATAACGTAAGCAGCCT
The DNA here is from genome assembly GCF_040807025.1 of Struthio camelus. Lineage (NCBI taxonomy): Eukaryota > Metazoa > Chordata > Aves > Struthioniformes > Struthionidae > Struthio > Struthio camelus. The sequence continues at coordinate 52,052,069 of NC_090982.1, forward strand.
TCTAATAATCAAGAGACAGCAGCCACTTGGTCCCTTTGCATATCAAAGTCTGTTTTGCAATTTTCCATGATGGATATATGTTGGCTGGTTTTAATCCACCTTATTGTTCTCTAGGTGCTTATAAAATGCTTGTTAGATAGCTGTGAGTAAGAATTTAGACAGATATAAAATCAACATGGCATACATCAAATGGATTTGAAATGATTAATTGACAGGCATCACAGTGAAGTAGGTAACGGGGATTCCTTTCTGAGTGGGTGTACTTCCACAGCCATCCCGCAGGGATCGGTACTTGGCTCTAACCTGTTTAACATTTTAATTGGCTGAGATGATAGAAAGTAAAAATTCACTGACAAAAGCTACAGAAATGGAAGGAGTGATAGTGGAAGGACAGAGCATGTGACCTGGATTAGCTAATTAGCTGGAGAAAGGCAAATGTGGTTTTGCATAAAGCCCAGATTTAAAGGGAAATAAATGTGTGCAATGCTTACAGTAGGGTGAACTCTGTTCTGTGAAGCAGAAACTCTGAAAAGGATCAGAAATCACGGCGGATAACGCTCAACGTGACTTCCCAGCACACTGCGTGACCAAAAGGGCTAAGATAGAGAAGATAATCCTTCAGTGTATAAACTGGAGAACACCAAGGAAAAGAAAGAAGATTATATTCCTCCTACATTTGGTCCTAGAGTAATTCTGGTAGCATGATGAGTCCAATTTGGTTGCGCATGGCACTGAAAAAAGCAGAAAGGGTTCTCAGAAGTGCTTTGAGTTTGATTAGGGGGATAGAAGGCAGGGCTTAAACTGAAAGTCCCAAGGAGGTTGAATTACGGAGTTTATTAAAGAGAAGTTTTAAGTGGAAATAGCTCCAAGATGAAAAAAAATTCTAACATCAACCTCTTCAAAACAGGAGGCAAACGCATTTAAAAGTTTGAAAGCTGAAGCTATAAAAATTCAGACTAGAAATAAGGTCAAAACTGTTACTGGGAATGAGAAATATTAGTTAGAAAATGTATAAGATTTGTGGTGGATTCCCTGTCACTGGGAAATTGTATTTAAAAGTGACTTCCCTTCGTATATATTCTGAGGCAAACAGCATCTAACTCATGGAATTATTTGGTTTGTCATAGATAAGCATGTCATAGAAAAGTCTTTCACAATAGACCTTTCTAATTTTACATATGCTGAAAATTCAAGAGTAAGTGGAAAAGTATTATAAAATTTTTCCGAAAGATCTCTTGAGATTTTCCCCTCTGCCTGTAAGCATATGCAACCATGCATACAAGCAGGTTTTCTTGGACGAAGGGAGGTAGGAGAACAGAAAGTGTAAATATTGTAGCCTCCACAGATCGTTGAAACTTTGGGTTTGCCAGCTGTCTAAATGATTTTGAAAGTCTCAGACGTATCCCTATTCCGAACCTGTAGGGGTATGTTCTCCACTGTGATTCTAAAATATCTGTTACTAACCACAGGGAAAATGTCTGGTTACTTTCAGCACACACGGACTGCAATCCTTTGGTGAAAGTTCAGTATGACAAAAACATAAAAAGTGCACTCAGAGTTTAGTATAGTATCAGTTCACATTGTATTCCTTAGAAAATATACATCTATATATAGAGAGCAAAAAGAAAAGAAATTAGGACTGTTGGCTATTGGGCCTACTGGGATATTTCTTTTCATAAGAATGAAGAGTGTTATTTACCTTCCATACTGTCATGGGAAGCTAACTTCTCCAGTTAACCACACGTAACAACTGAGTTATCCGGGCACCGGTGCTTAAAGCAGCTTTGCGCAGATAAGGTCTAAGACCTTCTTCGGCATCAGCATTTAATTAAATGCTGTCAATCGGCCTTTGCCTTGACTTTGATTATCTGAATTTCAGCTGCCTTGAGGGAGAATAATACAGAAGTTTATTACTCGCTATTCCACATCTGTTGCAGTTTAAAAGATTCAGTTGCCAAGAATTTTACGAAGCATCACTTAGTAATTATTCAGGAAATGATTAGTCAATACATTATAGGCCAGTGCAGCCTCTGTAGCCCATCTCGCTACAATATAGTCTCCTGAAGGTTATTATTATGCAAATTTACACTAGTATCTACTGAGGCCATGTGCATGCTTTTGCTGCATCTGCTGCAGTGTCTTCTCTCCAAGGAGAAAGGAAGACCTTGCTTCTGTACTGAGAAAAAAACAGCTAATAAAGTCTTGGCCACGTTTTACAGAAACCACACGGAGGTCTGCGCCAGAAGAGCGAAATGGCAGTCTCTGCCCTTCAGTTTGCATTCCATGAAGTACATACGTGCTATTATAAGGCAAGGGAGAGTTGATGTGCTGTCATTTACACAGCTGTAGATGAAATGTTGCTTTACAAGTATTCCTAAACCAGCAAGTTTTGTAGGATGCTAACACTGACTCTGGCATCAGGGCCAAATATTTGTGCAATTTTATTCCCCTAGCAAAAAATTCCCCCACATGCTGTTTTACTTGGATGTGGTAATCTTCTCCACCTAGACCAAATGGTTATGCTTCTGCGTTTTGCTGTGCTGCTTCTTCCAGAGGCAGCTGCATTTCCTTGACAGAGGGAGCGCTTCCAAAATATTAGTGTCTGAAGCACGTTTGCCTCCATCAAGATGAATGATGTTAATGTACGAATTGCAGTGGAGAGCAATATCACATTTTATGCATTGTCTCTGAGGGCAGTTGGTCTAATGGGATTCAATAAAACAAAAAATATTTTAGAAATAGCAGACCATACTGAGCGTAGTTTTTCTTTTTTCTCCCGCCTTGGCTTGTGCATCTCCTCCTGGGGGAGGCTCCTATGCCTTTCTGGGTCAACAAACCCCAGAAGATGAGACCAGACAAGAAAAACAACTGTTTTTCTTTACTTTTTTCTGTAATCTATTTTCCATGAAGTTATAAAAAGTCTGATTTCACCCACTTTTCCTTTCTTTTCTCTTCTTCCATTTAACTCTCAACATCATTGCTTTCTCTTTCCCTCACAAAGTCATTTAGGTTTGACACGTCTCCTTCTTTGCTCTTCCTTGTCTCATTGTTCTCTTTTAGATTTTTTTTCCTGTTCTACCACATGCTCTTGGTAGCTATGTCATTATATCTCAATATTTGTCTTTTATCCTTTTGGCCTACGCTCTTCCATCCACTCTGCCCACGGCGTTGTTTGGACTGCCCCTTTCCTCCCTGTCTTCCCAAAGCAGCATGCACAGTGGTGACAGGGGGAAAGAAAGCAGCGGGGCTGCAATGGGACAGAAAGTGGCAGCAAAATGGATATGCAGCATACGCTGCTATCCTTGCCTGCTATTTCTGGTAAAGGAGGAGGTGCTGAGCTAATGAGTTCCCTTGGATTTGGCAGGGCAAGCACCCCGGTGCCTTACAGAATAGTCTTCCTTAAACTGCTCCCGCTGATCATTTTTAGTCTACGTCCAACATTTCCTGTGAACTAGCACGTGGAAAGCCAAGAGCTATACACCCAGCTCCGCGGCAGACGCCGGCAGGTGGAGAGCGCGCAGACTAGGCGCCTGTTCTCCACCTCTGTCTGCAGTCCGCAGCGTGGCAGAACTTCCCTGAATTACATCAACTTTTATAAGCTTTTAAGAATTTTAAGAGCCTGGGGCTGTTTTGCCTGCACCACCACAGGGCACTGCAGCCACTCTTCCTTTTCCACTCCCTAGCTCATCATAACCCATGCCAGAGACTGCCATGGCCAGTGCCACCGTGACATGGCAGATATCAGGTAGCAAATGCCTTCCTGTGAGTGGACTTAGGAAGAGCCATTCCTGTTCCTTTATGCCACCAAAATGGTACAGAGCTAGGGCAGAAACTTCAACTATTGTATTTTAATTAGGCAGTTTTCTCAACTCAGTTTACTTCTTATTTGTACTGGAAGTTATCAAAATTATAGGGGTCCTTCAGAGGTAAAGTTCAATGGTTAGAGACAATCTTTACTTTTCAAGTAACTGTGCTGGAGCCAATTTTAACCTAGACAATTGAAATAAGATTCTGCTGTCTGATTACAGGATGAAAAAGTGAATGGTAACAATTATTTACTGTTAAATGCTAATAAGAAGGTCCACAGTACCTACACCTTGATAGCTATCTACGCAAGAGTCTTCAAAAATAGCTGGCTCTTTAAAGGAGTTGTCTGTATCCCATGTTAACATATGTGCTTTGATACACATCACATATAGTGATTTCTTTCTAAAAGATTAATAAAAGTTATAGTGATACATCAGCTGGCAAAATCCAAAATACTCTTAAGCAAAGAAAAATCTGGAGGTTTTTTGCAGTTATCTTCTGCTTAAAACCTTCTCATAGATCTTGCACATGCAAAACTAATTGGCTTCTGTGGGAGGTTTGACACCCACAAAATTCAGGCTTATTCCCTGTAAAGATATAAAGAAATATTAATTTTCCAATGTGCAGGGTAGTAGTACTTCTTGAATAGGAAAGCTGAACATTGTTTCAGGAAAATAAATCAACCATTTTTCTCATGTTCATCTATGCACAGTGCAAGTCACCTCTAAAACTGGGTCTTTATTTCCTCCTTCTTTCATCTTAGGAATGCGCAATGTGCAAAGGAGCCAAATCTATGGCAATGAGGAGTCCCTATTTCCCTGGCAGCTCTGAAAATCAGAGTCTTGGACAATGCTTACATCAACGGCAGAGGTTCCCATGCATTTAGTGAGAACAGTCATTGGTCTTATATTTGCAAGATATAAAAGGGCCTATTGATTTTGTGCTGCCATTTTTGCATACCTGGCACTTTAAGAGGTTAGTCAAAATATGCTTTTGATAAGACATCTGTGACATATCTACTATTTTTATATTCTCTACTTCTATCATTATAGTCAGGTCCAAATTACAGACTTGAAAAGTACTACAGGAATGATTCGTTTTGTACAAGAGAATGGGTTAGTTTTATGGAAAGAGGGTGGAAAAATCGGCATATTTTATCTTCTCTCACAGGGACATCATTCGTTACCTGCTTGTGCTAACACTCAGGCTGAGCAGGCAGGATTTCCCTTGGGTGGGCATGGAACTGTAGGACCCAAAGTTAAAGAATCTGAACATTCGTACATGCATGTACAAACGGCATAGCTAAGCGCCAGCATTACATGATATGCTGTGATTAAAGACATGATTAGGCTTTGAGAAGTAAGCAGCTACTTTCACAGAAAGCAATTAAAGTAGAAAAGCTAAATGATTTGACCAAAGACTCTTGGCAGAAATGCAGGAAGAGTGACTAGGGGGTGACACCGTTTTGAACTCCACACTTTGAACTCCAACACAGCCAATCACTTGTTAAATGAACACACTGAGGCCCTTAAGAGGTATGGATTATGAAAAGATAAGGGAGAGCATTTTCCACATAAAATATTTTATTCAACTGGACTTAACTCCAGCCATAAAGCTCTGCCTGTTACTTTTCCCTTACTGCAGTAGCAAAAAGAAAATGCTAATATTTTCACTTAACACAATTTCCATTCATACTTTCCTTGCTTAGCGTAAAGGCAAGGCAATGACAGCTGTACAAATCAGACAACTTGTTTCCATGCTTTCACCCTGCTCTGGTGTCTGCTCATGCTAGATAGATTGCCTCAGTTCCTGCTTCTCGTCTTGCTCCTCCCTAGCACAGAAAGACCCGCATCACCGAGACCAACAGCCGTCTAGCACACAGCTCTCAACTTCCCAAGTGAGGAGCATCCAAAACTGCTAATAAAGTCAGTGGAAGCTGCAGACTTTCTGGTAGATTTTCAAAGGCTGTTTTGTCTTGTGCTGTAGATACTAAGCAGGACTTATTGCTGCTTTTGCATACTTGGGAGGTTGTCGCTTCTGATGTGACTATAGGTACTTCAGAAACAATAAGCAAATATTTGAAGTATATTTTTATCTATCCCACTGGGAGAACAATTGTGAAAACATGCTAATTCCACATGGCTTTTAGACAGCCTCCTTGAAACCCATGTCTTACCTATGGGTAAAGTATGATTAACATGATTATGTGCATTGTTAAGTTCCACGCTCGCAGTGCTGTATTAAACAAAAGATAAACCTCATCCAAGCGTTCTAAATCTGGAAGAGAGGTGCAGAGGTAGAAAACAGTGAGGAATCCAAGAGTTACTTTCTTTAATTACAGTATAGTGAAAAATTCACTTTCTATGGGCAAATATGGAGTAAGAAAACTTGTTCACAAAGATGAGAAGTGATGGGAATGTTATGATTCGGTGAACTAGTCTGGAAGACAATGCTGCACTCCTTTTATTAACTTAAAAGTCACTGTCAAACTAACCTAAGACTGAAATAAAAATTGTTAGCTCCCTTTTTTGGTTCTGCTAAGGAATAACTTGAGAAGACAAAACAATTTTGAGACTCCAATTCTGGGACAAACAGTTTCTGTCGGATTTCCCCCTATTAAGCAATGATGATGAGGGAGGTCTCTAAATCTGTTTTTACCAAACTCTGTTTTTGTGAAGATGAAGCATTTGAAGAAAGAAAAAAGTTCTCTAAAAATCACTGCATATGGGAAATGTTGCACAATATTTAGGGTAGCATTCAGTTGCCTAATTACAGGCATTCAGTGCTATCTGAGATATCCAGTGATATCCCATCTGGCCTCTAGCTATTGCTCCAGAAAGGCACAAGTCTCACACTGGCTCTGAGTCATATCTGCCTGCCCTAGCAGACGTTTTGGATAGCCTTAGGTGTCTCCATTGGCACTAGATGTCTATATTCAGAAAAACAGAGTTCACCAGATAACCTCATGAAAAAGATGACAACTTTGCATAGCCACACTGTTACTCTTGTTCCACTTTTGACAGGCGCCTGCTATCGTGAGCTATGGTTACCGGCCTCACACACACATCAGACTATGGCTGAAGTAGCCCAACGGCTCACACTCAGCTTCTCTTTCCTGTGACCTTAGGGTGCAAACACTTCACTTTCATCATTTACAATGCATCACTCTTCCCTCTCCTCCCCACCTCTTATCCATCTAGACAGAAAGATGACAGATTAGTCCAACCAAGGTTGTGTCTCCTCCTGTATGCCTGGAGAGGTAACTGCTGCTGGTATGACTCCTAACTACTTCAGAGTCTTAGTCATCTTTGATCTTTTGGGCAACAATCTTATGCTAGGTGCTAAATGAAGAATACTCCTTTCCTTTATGACAGTACAACCTCATTAAAATTGACAGGATCGATGGCACAAACGTTCAGGATTTAGCTGAAATATATAAGCTATTAGGAGATTAAGCAGCTTTGCACTCAAAAGGAATCTACCAGGATTTGAACTTTTACGTCCTTTTTGAAGAGGAATGTTCCCCTTGATATAGAGGAAGATTCAGCTGTGCTTTTCGGAGAAGTACATGTATAGCCAAACCAGCCAGTGTGTTCCTAAATACAGTTAAGGAAAGTCTCCAGCGGGAACTCTAGAGAGAGCTGGCGAGGTGACTATATATATAAATTTTTTAATCAATCAGTTTTTCCCTGATTCACTTCATATGCTGATTCGGGCATTTCCTAACTGATCAGTTCTCTGCCATTATTGCCATTAAGGTCTCTGACACTGGCAGCATCTCAGTCTCTCCTATGGCCCTTATGCCAACTAAACCTCCAGACTACTGAGATAACTGGATAAAAAGCAAGAGCTGTCATATTTAGATGATGGGAGTGAGTTATTTATTCACCTGAAATTCCCCTGCCACAGAAAGATGAAGGCTCTATTTCTGGCTATTTTTATACAGCGGAGCTTTTGGAATGGATTCCTGCGGCAGAACTGCAGCCCAGTTACTCAGGATTCGTACACAGTGGCCAATATTTAAAAACGGCCAGTTCTAGAGACAAAATTATTAAGAACATGTTCACATTACTCAGCTGAACATACTGGCATACAGGGAACATGGCAACATTACTGAAAAACACATCTCTGTGTTGCATACCACCCATACATACAACAGCTGTAAGAGAGGCTGGTGTAACAATTCAGAGGATCCTAATCTCAGCATGACACAGAAAATTGACTAGATAATATGAAAGAAGTAGAAATTCAAAGTTTTGTTTTCCATTTGGCCTGTTTCATTGGGTTTTTTGGCCACTGTCATGATTCATATTTTTTACTGGAAATCTTGACTTTTAAAATACTGTTGCTGCTCTCTCCTCATTCAGAGGGAAGAAGGGTAAGTCTTCTACATTTGTGAATAGTTAGCTGGCTGGGAAAACTAACACTGAATGGTAACACTGAATGCTGCACAGGAGTCCAGATGAAACAGTAAGAAAAGCACAAAAGAACCAGGGACATTCCTATTCCAAAAATTACTGTAGGAATTCTTGGTGCCAGGAACAGAAGAATATTTCTATCTCCTCCAGTCCCATTGTGTGGGACCATTTGAAGGGCCTTGGTTGGTAGATGAGCCCATGTCGTCTTTCTCTGATCAGTTCTAACAAACCTTTTCCTATTTTTTCCGTGAATCTAAATGTTCATACAAAGGACTCATGCACAGCTGTTTATTTGATGAGGGGTCTATCATGTATCTCTTTCAAATCTCTGAGTATAGGAGAATCTATACTCGCTTAGGGTTTCCTTCAGTCTCAAGTCATTTGAAGAATAATCCCCCTAAAATGAAGGAAAATTTCTAACAGTATTTCCTATCACCCACCTCCCATCATAGCTTGGTAGGCATGACCTTGCAGGCTTACGAGCTTCACTTAAGCATTGAGGGCACTTCACTGCTGTCTTGCAGGTAAGTTTATTCAAGTATTGACTCATAATTTTGACCAGAAACCACTTGATTAACTAGCTGCACAAACATCAACGTTAGAATATTAAGGTCTTGTTTTAAATGGTCAGGATTGTAATTTCCATGTTTATCCCAACACTGCCTACAAATTACACATAGATACACATACTTGGACAAACACACATACAAATTGCTATTCAGTTGCTCTGCCTGACCAAGGAATTAATTACCAAGGGCATGACCTGGAAATGAAAAGAGTTTATTACGGCTGGTGAAACTAGTTGAAAGCAGTGCTGTACAGACATTCTGACTGACTACTCAAATTGAAACACAATCAGCTGAATGCAAACTGAAATGAGAAAAATCTCAGTTTTCCTCTCCAAAATAAAGGAAACAAAGAAACAAGAAAGCACTCATTAAAGATGGAATAAAATATCGAGCAAAGTATTGAACAAAGCATTTCCTCTCCTTCTCCCTAGACAGCAAAGTAGGACATTCAAAGGAAATCCACATGTCTTTTTGGATGCTCTTTCTCATACTCTGTACACAAAGAGCAAATTTCATAACTGTGGTAGATCCTAGCTGCATCATAAGGTGTGTGGAAATCCTCATTTCATGCTGTCTCCCGTGTTATACTATTTATATATGCGATCTCAGAAAACTCAACCCAGGCTTCTTAAGTCTTATCATAATCAAGTCTTTCTCTTGTTTTCACCTTCTCCTATAATTGCTACACTTGGAACAGAAGCTTTTCTGACAGCAGATCCATGATAACGGTATTCAATCCTAAGAGTCACGAAAATTAGTACAGACTTGATTCCTACAGAATTAAATAATTCTTCAGCTCAGCATATCTGTGATAATGAAGTTTTCTGTTTGTCAGGCAGAACAGAGCGAAAGAGGAGCAGGAGAGCCACACACTGTTCTGTTTCCTGTAGCATCCTTAGGTGACCCAGATGCTACTATGCTGTATAAAGCTCAGTAAAGGCAGGTGGAGACTTCTGCTTTCTTTTTCCCAAAGCTGAAGTTTAGGGGAAGTCTCAGATACAGCAGAAGAACCAAAGTGTCGAATTGCAACAGTATCAGACTGCAGGAGAGCTCTTGATGACTCTGGATCTCTTTCAGAGAACCAGTGATGTTTTTAATTGCTTTTAGTTGGAAATGAATACGGAATGCTTCAATATTTTCTTTGGAAATAATAAAATAGCCAGTCTTCTTGTTTGAATGACAAGACAGAGTTCCTGACAACAGAAATTACTGAGTAAGCATCTGGAATTTTCATTATTCCCATGTTTGTTCGTTCATGCCAACAGGGAACGATCCTAACCGGGCTAAAAACTGCAATCAAGCTTTATAAGAGAATTAGACCAAACCAGATCCAAGCAGACAGAATTCTAAACGTATCAGGACAACCATATCATTTAGACAGATAGGAACCAAAACAAGAACACACTCATATTTTTTAATGTATTTCAGCTGGAGCAACTTCAGCCGTGTTTGGTCAAGAGAAATTTCATAACCATGCTCCAAGCTCTACTCATGAAGAAGTAAATGAACTCCCACCACAGCCCATTGGAAAATATGAAGTCAAATTGCCGCAATAATGGCTGCTCGTGGCACTGTGCCATGAACACACAGATCATCACCCAGAGTCACTGCCAAGCAAGAACATATACATTCAGCTTGAAGGGGGTGCATGATACTGCTGGCCAAAGACAACTGTCAACGCGAAAAGAGGTGGAAGAGAAGCCAAAAGAGGGATGTTGGAAGGGAAAGGGTTATTCTATTGTATATTCTCATTATTGCTAGAGTTTGGAGTTATATTTTTTCCCTTTATGAGAAGTAAAAACACCAAGTTCTGCGGTCCTAATTTATATCGCAAGGAGGAATCTTCGCAAATTTTCTATTTTGTCTGTGCTCTTAGCTTGGGAACTGTGCAAAACTATTTGGGGCATTTGAAAATGGTGTATGTAACCCCCACGCTCTCTCATGCTCTCTTTGACCTCTGTATTCTCTGTATCAGAAGGTTCCACTACTAAAGGGGACTTTGCCAATCAGTAAAGGAGAAGAGCGTGAGACAGGGCTCTCCGTATACGAACACACCGCTTTGGTTAAGGCTCAAAGCACGACACCATGAGTGACCAGTAGGAGCTCTCAGTAGATGGTTTCTTAAAAGCTGCTTTATGCTTCCCCCATCTGCATTGACACGCATCCCTCCTTACAGGTATAACCACACAGAACTCTCTTTTTATCCAGTTCAACGACATCATCGCAGCACCACTAGCCTAATCTCACCAGGAAGCTGACAAATGCTAGGAGGAGCAGCGTAAGACCCAGCAGGGAATGAAGGAAGACCATTTTGAGAAGAGGAGACATTCTCAAGAAAGGACTTTCTTAAGAAGAAAGTCACTGTGGCCTGGACTACAAGGTCTGTAAAACCTTGGCCCCATGTTGTTTTTTCATCAGGTTGAAAGGCTATTCTCAGCTGGGAAAAGCAATTTTGATTTTCAACCACAGAATTGCTTTCTGCTTCTGCAAAAGGATGTGAAAAATGAAAGTGGCAAGAAGCCAAACATGTTCTTGGTTTTTGCTCCGGGTGTGAAAATGTTCACAGCTTTAAGTACAGTACATTATGTTATTTTCTGCAAGAACAAAATACATTGTTACAGGGCATAAAGTCACACCTAGAATTTCCATTTTACAGGGAAATTTTTCATACCCTACTACAGCTATAACCACTTCAAAACAACCTAAATTTTCCCTTCTATGTGAAGAGCACAGAAAAAGCGGGATTTCAGACAAATAAGACAAAAGGAAAATACACTCCGGCTAAGACAAGATCAGACGAAATAACGGTATCCCTGGTAGAATCTGTGCATTTATGCTGACATAGTTTTTCACGGAGTATCAGGAAACCCATTAATTTCAAAATATTCACAGAAAATGTAAACCTTCAGATATATCAAAAAAGTATAGGCATGTTATTCCCATTTCTTAATATTCACTGTTGGCAGCAAGAACATGCCTCACTCTAGAGAGGGACTTCATTGCATTAGAGCAAGTGGTAGTCAGAAAGAGAAGTTGCGTTCTGTCAGGAGCGTACAGCCAAAATAATCTGAATGTTACTAATTACACAGCAGAGCTTAAGACTAAATGCTCTATCCACATTCACACAGAAAATTCTTTTCCAAGCTTTTGAATTGCAGCCTGTCCTTCTCAAGCATTCAACACGTTGCTTGATATTTCTTTGCAACGAGCAAGGGGGACGAGCACAAGAGAAAGAAAAAAAAGGGGGTGCAATGGCAAAAGAGTAAGGCAAAACCCACCCATTCTGGATGATGGGGAAGAGAGGACTGGCACCATACTTGGTGCTAAGGTAGTGTTGCCTAATAACTTTAACATCGTTTGGTATCATAAATATTTAATCCTCTAATTCGTATGCTGCCTCATCACCACTTCACACACAGCCACAATCAAAAGAACTACTCTTCTCTCCTATTAAACCACAAATCCTGCAGGTTGAGCTTCCAGTTACCCTACTTCATACTAACAGCTGTGAAGTCTACCAGGCAGTCTTTATGGGGAGGGGAATAGGCACCGCAGTGGCCTTATAGTGTTACTAACTTCCAGCAGATCTATTACAAAGTTTATTCACATTATTTTGAAAATTATTTATCTATTTTGTACTGAATACTCCTGTTCCATTGAATATATGAGTAAATATTGCAATCTTATTGGTGATAAATAAATTAGATCCAACGTCTCTTTTCATCCTGAGATGTTTAAACCTTTTCCTTAGGAGGTCTGACCAGCTAGATTTATAGGTGTTAATGCAATGCTTCCATTGCATTAATGTGTAAGCAATTTATGGAAGCACTATTGCTACAGCAGAGGAATGGATGACTAGGAACTATATCACTTTTAACTGCTGAGGTTTTTGTTTATACAGCATACAGGTCATCCCTGTTAAGGACGGACTTGTTCAAGTCCGCATCAAATTCTCAGCCATTTTGCAAAATTGAAATCTGTGCACACTTCTACTGTCTTGTCAGTAACTTTTGAGGAACTGATGGAGAGTTTAAGTACTTCCTCTGTTTTGGTATTCTTTCTCTTTTGGTCTTACGGTGCATTACTGGATTCCCTGTTGTATTTTATCACCACCTTTGGCTGGCAGAGGGAGATTACAGTCTTCCTACTTTGGCATAGACCTAATCTCCCTCCTACTGAAACGTGCTGTATGTAGGGCTGTCCTCAAAGAAACAAGCAACTTCAACCAGCATAATACATATAATGTAGAAAGCTTCTTAAATAGGTACCGGTACATCTTTGTATTAGCTGCACTCCATCCTATGTACATTGCTACCAAGCTGACTCCAAGGAGAATTTTTGTGCATGTCATGGCCTTTGCTATTATTTTAAAACTCCCTTGCTTTCGATTGCAGCTGCGTTCAGGCAACACAGCCTTGCTGATTTCTGTTATAATAAAGCCAAAGGGGAAACACTGGAATGTTCCTCTTAAAGTGTCTTTGGCACTGTATGATCAACTAGAGCTGAAATACAGCAGTTTTTAGCATGTGTTGCAAGATGCACTTGTCACTTGCTTTTTCTCCCTTGTTTTAACTTTAGACCTTTACTCAAGAAATATTTCAGAGGGAAGGGTTTAAATGATTTAGATAAGTTATTGAAAACAGATTTTCATTTCTGAAATGCATCAAGATATGGTGAGCGCTTTTGAAACAGTAAACTTGCAAGATTTTGTTTCTCTTTTATTACTATGATTAATCATTACGATTAGTTAAGTACCAGCAATGGGGTCATACTGCTGGTACTATGTGCACGTAATTATTTGAGTGGTGCACCAAAATTAATCTCATCATTGGAAACTTTTGCCTTACAAAAAGTGTTCTTAATATTTGGGGTTTTATATCTAAATTATCTTTTGCCATTCACACCAAAATGCAGTGTTTAACATGTCATTGAGGGTAGTGAGACATTCAAAGTTAATTAAAGAAAGCAACGAATCAGTTGTTCTTATTCACCTACAAGGACGCTATGGCTAAAGCTCGTGATTCATTCATCGTTTCACCTGTGGTCCTGTCTTCTACACAGCTTGCAGCATTATTTCTGAAAGCTTTTCATAATCTCTCTTTCTAAGTGTTAGCTGAAAATGAAATCAAAGGACTTTCCTGCCCAATGTGGCAGGCAGGTGTTAGGAATTTGAAAATGCATCACAGCTCACCTGAAATACATGCTTCAATCAGATTACTACTGCACTGAGTCCTGCTCTTTCAGAGAAGCTGCTGCGCTGCTGTTTAGTTTGGAGATCACTACATGTTCCTACCCAGCAGGCCTGTAAATCTGTGAACCTATCTGGAAAGGCTAATAGGCTGAAATGGCATGGCACTGTGCCAACTCATTTCTGAGGCCACACAAAAAGACATGAAATGCAGAGTCCAAGCAGTTCTGCTGGGAGACTTCTCTGCTTTAATTTTCAGACTAATAGTAAAATGGATACTTCTGTGATTGGCAGGCTCCATATTTGAAAGGCTAACTTTTCCTAGGTATAACTAATGATTTTGGTGATCTGATAGTATGTGGCCAGCTTGTGACACCTTACACGGGTCTAGCTGTGTCCAACTTAATGTCTTAGAACGATCTGATAATCAAAAGTGGCTTTGAACTTTTTAACTCACAGGTCAGAACTGAGGCTCACAGCATTACCAGTCACTTGGAGACATAGGCCAAAGTCTTCTAAGTAATTCTGAAGAAATGAAAAAGAATAGACGGATAACAAGATTTTCTTCCCTACCAAAAAAAAAATCCCCTTGAAAAGCGTAACATCAAAAACTGGTCATAGATTTTTTTTAAAGTTTCAGCAAGATTTCTTAGCCAAAAATCACTTGTTTACAGATGCTGGAAAAAAATGACCTTTAAAGAAAACGAAAAAGCAGATGTATAGCATCTTTAATCAATAGGTGGGCAAATCAGATAAGACAACATGCTGGCAAGTCTTTCTAGGCTGAGCAGAGGCTATGTATGAACTTTAATTCTGTAAAACCTTGGCTATTATTTTGGGCATTCCTTGAAAACTAAGAGCAGCACAAGAAGTGACTGATTCAGAATCCGTGCATGATACAGAATACATTCTGGAATAAAAATAAACATACTAACAATTTCTGTCTTTGTATTCAAAGTTTTGATATATATTGAATGCTAAGGAAAAGCGTATTTTCCAAGTAAAACTATTATTAGACATTTCAGTCACATATTGCAGTTTAAAGTAAGCCCAAAAGCAGAACTTTGATTTAGAGCTGACAATTTCAACAATGACCCTTGGTGTAAAGGGTCTGCTTTTTCAGCTGGCTCTGTTGTTGAAGTTCAGAGAAACAGCTCATCTGTCTCCGTTTCAGGCATCTGGCAGATGGAGAACTGCTTCAGCATTCTCCAGTCCACTAAATACTTTCATATGACTTCCATATTCTAGAGCATCTGCTGGTTATCTTATTCAGGGTGTGTTTCCCTCCACTGTGCAGGGATTTGGGGTTTTTTTGTTTGTTTTTTAGATAACCTTTTTCCATGTTACTTTATAAGACTTTTCTCCGTTTTTAAGGGAAGACACATAAAAACCTGCAATGGAGCAAACAAGTTTAGTGAATAGCTATGAAAAATCGGGCAAGCTGAAAAGAGCCTTTCACGTGCAAAGCTAGAGTTAAAAGACTGGGCTGAAGCACAGCTGTAATACGCTCAGGAAACTAACCACGAAAAAACGGTGACCGTTGTCCCCACAGCTTTTCCAAGATGTTTTCTCTGCACATTCATCGCACGTACGGTACTGGATACAATACTTTATCCACTTCCCTCCCACTCAGACCTTCTGCTTCAGACAGAGCGAGATCTGCTGTACCACTAGAATATTCACTTGCTGTGATTGACACATCTTAATTTTGCATAGCTGCAGTTTCACTGAAAAGACAACTCTGATGCAAAACTAACCAGAAGTGCATCTGACACAGAAAAGGCTGCTTCTTTTTGGAGTAAACGGTGTTTGCAAATTATTTAAGAGTTGGTAAATAGACCTTTCGAATCACAATTTGTTCTGGGCTGAGAAAGAGCCGAACTGAGTACTGAGGTATTAGAGGCACTTGACAAAAACAGGAGGAAGCGGAGCCTAGCCCTTTATGTATGTTGTAACCCATCAGATAGGGTCAGAATAGTTCAGATCAGAGGACTCAGTACAATAAAGCCATGCTTAAATAAGAAGAGCTCAGCCTTGGTACATGGACTCCAGAAGACTACTGTCTAGTAGCTGGCTTGAAATCAAGCTCTCCTTGTTTAGCATCTCAGCTGACAGTAAGGTTTCAAACAGGCTTATAGGAAAGGGGAAACACAAGAACACCTCAACATGTACAAATAAGAAGTCCTTCATCAAAATTAGCCATAAGAACAGAGAAACCAATGTTAGTACTTTTTAAATTACACTTGTTCTCTTTTTACTCTGAAAGTGAACAAACGGTCTGCTCCTTGAAGCACACTGAAATCACTATGTATGTCCAGGGTTTCCTTTCACCTGAGCTCTGCGCTCGGTGAGCTATGAAACTAATGCTGGGGATGATCTGTTTCTTAGGTAAAGGGGGAATGCCAAATATGCTAACACGTTTTGTCAGGGTATTTGCCCTTCCTTAGGCTCCTTGCTATAAAGAGTGAGGAGAAGTCGTTTGTGAAAGCAGTTCCAGGAAAATAATACACACTTATGTCGTGGGAACAACCCACGTTTGGAAGTATATGTTAAGAAAAAAATAAAGAAATCAATGAGCACATTCTTGGGCTTTTAAAAATAAAACATTACTAAAAATTATATAAACAACATCTTTAAAATGCCAGGTTGGGTAGAATATTTTATATTACATGAATTTCAAAGTTTTATAATGCTTTTGTGTGTTTAAGATGAAATAGTTTATGAATGTTGGCAATGGAAATGTAGTTCTTTAGCTGCTTGAAAGGACAAAAGAGAACTTAGATCAACTCAGCTATGAAAATAAGTTGCTACAGGGTTAACATATATTACAGTGTGGGAACTCTGTAGTTTGGATATATTGATGTGTGTGTCTATTTGCTTCCAGCTATATTTGGTCTTTCATTTGCTTGCTTTAACACATTTTAGCTTTTCACCTGACCTATGAACTGCGACCTCTCGCTTGACCTGTGATCTCATAAATTTTGGACACTAATACATAAATAAATCAGATGGAATGAGTCCTCAGCAAAGCTGGACTGAAGCATTTGAAGGGGAAAAGTATTCAGACTACCTGCTTGTAAAACATCCTCACAAAATGCTCCCCACTTCACAGGTATGTCCTCTGTTTCTAAACAAACTGGATTAATTAGCAGGTTACCTTTTAATTTGTTGCGCAACGGAAACCTAATAACACTTTAAATCAAATGATCCTTGCACAAAAAAGCAAACACGTTAGCGTAGCTTAACAGCACGCTTCCTCTGTCAAACCTCATGAAGTTCCACACTGCCTATGGCATTTGCTCGGCAAAAGAAGGGATCTTTCAAGACATATTGGTACAGCAACATCAGCAGTTCCTGAAGAGAAGTAGCTCACAAAACCTACCTGGGTTGTACGGAGAGGAGCTGAGTGGAAAAACATTTCTCCTGCTTTAACAGACACAGTTTTTAAAGATGCAACCAGTCCCTTTTTCCCCTGCTGCTCCCTATGCTGCTCTTACAAAGGAAGGAGTTTTGTATTTTGGCTTTGGAAAGCGGTACAGACCGCTTCTGGTATCTGCATCCTGTTGAATGAACTGAAGAAATTCTGAGGGTGTGACTGAAAATTTGTTTTTTTATTCCAGGAGGCAAAAGTTATCCCATCAACGTAAAGCTGCCAGGATCTGGAGAACATATTACAGTCACTGCACTCTTTAAAATATCCCTTTTTTCCTTCCTGCTGGTGCTTAGAACTGATCTCTTCCAAACTAATTAAAGGCTTTGTCCAGTTTGGAATCCTTTCACCAGCTAAATGATTTAAAACGAAAAACACTCCAAAATCAGCACTGCGTATTTCCACTGGAAAATAGCTGCCTCATGATGAAGTATTTCTGTTAGAAGCCAGCTGAGCATTGTAGTTTGCACGTACTTTCTTTTCATTTCAATTATTTGGTATAATATTTATTCAGATTGGAAAACGCTGTTTTAGTGTTTCCTTCCAATTCCTCTCTTTATCTTGCAGGTTGCTGATCTGATAATAAATTGACATGCACTTTGGCCAGGAATACATTTTTTCAAGGTACTTTGCCATCAGAAGAAGAACTAGAAGCTAGCTTTTCCACATGAGATCTGTTATTATTTTTAGCAGCAGTACCGAAGAATCAATAAACTCTAACCGCAGCCAGGCTCACACAGTACTAGGCACCATGGGAAAAAAACAAAAAACAAAACCTAAAAACTATGGATGATTCTGCTCTCAGGAAATTACAATCTATGCAGAGGACAAGAGACAATCCTTCAACACAAGGCAGGAGGGTGGATACACAGGAACAGCAGCTTATTAGGGCAGATTCTACCTCCCCAAGACCATAGAAGGTGTCACTGTTCCTTTCTTGTATTTTCTTGTCTTTTCCCTCCTCTTTCCTCAGCACTGCAGCAAAGGCTAGCCCGATGGGACAGCTGAAGTTTCAGGGAATTTCTCCCCAGCAAGGAAAGGCACATAAGTACTGATGTGAAAATGGAGAATAAGTGGGTAGAGGAAGCTCATCATGAGACATGGAAGCTGCTACAGAAAGAAGGGGGTAGATCATGAAAGACTTGTGAAAAAAGAGATAAATATGTAGAATGGAGGGATGAGCTAGAGGACATATACATCAATAGGCATGATAAGATAAAGTGAAGGGGCTAAAAAAGGAACTTGCTCAGGAGCATAGAAGCAGGGTAGAGAAAGCAATTTTTCTGAAATTGAGAAAGAAGATGATATAAGCCTTGCCAAGACTTTTAGCTGTGTAAATGATTAGGGTAAACTGCATCATGTGCAGAGTTATCATACTTACCTCAGGGATCTACTAGGCTTCTGGGAAACATCAGATCTATGAGAAATGAATGTCTCTACATATGTTTAGTAAATCTGGTACTTCCAGGAAGCACTTAATTTTGCTGTTTATGTGCAAAGCAACTATGCAGCATATCTGAAATATCTTTAACAAGTGAAATATGTGTTGGATTTACCACGCAGTTGCTTTGTGCATCTCCTGTTGCCCAGGAGGTTGGAGCTTATTGTGCAAATACCCAGAAAGTCAGTTTGCATTGGACTTAACGCACATATGCTACACAGCAACGGTGCATTATGGTGGGGTCACTGATGATTTACGAATGCAAAGAAACCCTTGATGAAAGGCATAAAGCCACTTTGCAAGGCACTTTGCAACATAGTGCTTGAATGGATCATTTTAATTACCAAAAGCTTGGACACAATTGTATGATTTGGAGTTGTACAATACAAGGTGCTTCTATGTGACCCAGGGTACTCCTTTTGCTATCACAGTCTCTTGTGGATATGATGCTGTGCTGTACCATGTGAAGAGGAGTTACTGCAACTACCTTGTTGCAAATGGGCATCCTACTGGTCAGCAGCCACAACGCAAGACCTAGAAGATATAACACTGGCACTGCAGAGATCATAGACCCATAGGATTGCAGAATAATGGAGGTTGAAAGGGACCCCAGGGACCCCTGTTCACAGCAGGGTCAGCTCAGAGGTTAGACCAGGTCGCTCAGGGCTTTGTGTCCATCAGATGCTGGAAAACCTCCAGGAATGCAGAGACAGCAAAACTTCTTCAGGCAACCAGGTCCAAGGTTTGCCTGCCCTAATGTGGAAAAGATTTCTCCTTATATCCAACCTGAACCTCTCTTGTTTCAATTTATTCACGTCGTCTCTCACCCTCCTATTATGCACCACTGTAAAGAGTCTGGCTCCTTTTCAATAGCCTCGCAGTAGGTATTGGGGAGCTGCTAATAGGTCCCCCAGGCCAGAGTCCGCATGCTGCTACTCTGCCTCACTCTCCTTGTGATCACTACGAGCAAGGCTGCCACCGATTACCACATCCTTGACCAGTTCTCCTTTACTTGTGAATAGTAGATCCAGCTGGGTGTCACCTCTGGTTGGCTTATCTAGTACTTGTATCAAGAAGTAATCCCTGACACCCTCCAGAAATCTCCTGGATCACTTGCATCCTGCTGTGCTGCCTTTCCAGAGGACGTCAGGGAGGTTAAACTCTTCCACAAGAACTGAGGCCTGTGATAATAGAGACTTCCTTGAGTCATTCAGAGAAGATTTCATCCACTTTCTCATGCTGACCGAGTGATTCGTAACAAACTGCCACCACAATATCACCCTCACCAACCTCTCCTCTGATCCTGACCCACAGGCTCTCACCCAGCCTGGCATATGTCCCATAGAAGAGGTCCATGCGTCTGAGGTGCTCTCTCACGCAGACGGCAACCCACCCTCCTTGTACTCTCTGCCATCGTTGCTGCAGAGCTTTCACCCATCCATTGCAGCGCTCCAGTTGTGTGAGGTCAGTTATTCCAACACCCATAATGTTCCCTGTCTCAGGTATTCTCACAGTGCTGTAGTTCTTTGACTGCACACAGAGCTCTAGCTCCTCTTGTACTTGCTGCTTCCTTTGTGGTTGAAAAGTGTCTTCCTGTCAAGTAAAACCAATATGGGATAGTAAACTGTATTTCTAGGTCAGGGAAGCTTATGTTCTCCCAGAGTTTTGCCCTGACAGCAATAGCACTAGGATTCCGTA
Organism: Struthio camelus; assembly: GCF_040807025.1. NCBI lineage: Eukaryota > Metazoa > Chordata > Aves > Struthioniformes > Struthionidae > Struthio > Struthio camelus. Next base: position 52,072,620 of record NC_090982.1, read on the forward strand.
CCATACATATATTTACGTTGGGACTCATCTTCCTCTCAGATGCCAACAGCAAAAATTCACATTCCCCTTGACTGACTGTTTGGCTCCTTGACTTGCAGGGTAAGAGTTTCTTTTCAAACCAGTCCTTGATGAGGCAGGCAAGAACATCAAGTAATGCTTCTTGAAGCAGGTCAGGCGTAGTACAATGAGAGCTGAAGTCAATTTGGACAAACATAAACGCGCTTGTGAAAGACAGGAGAGTATTTAGATTTCTGCTTGCCTTTGCATTTCTTCTGCAAAGCACTCGCTCAGCATTAACGTGCCATTAATTGCATGTAGCTGCTCAGGAAGAAGAAAATCATTCCAACTTCACATGCAATATTCCTTGCTTGTCCATTTGTTGTCAGGTTGCCAGCGGCTGGAATCACCTTTAACCTTACTTTCAGAGTGAAAAAATGTCTCAATTGAGCTCAGAGCAGCAAATTTTGGGAGTGCCCTTTACCTCACAATTTTGCACTAGCAGTAGTTCATTTCTGCCTTGCCAGTGATCCTACCTAAAACCCCTGGGGTACAGACCTGCAGCTGTGGAAATGCGGCGACACCGGCTGAGACCCAGGTCACGCACACGTGATAAGGTATTCCTGGAGTGACGATGCTAAGCCATGCTCCACAGTATGCTCTATTAAGTACCATTTCAGTAGGAAAGTAGTACTTTGCTGTTACCAGCCAGACTGGCCTGCTCCCCAGGATAAATAAGTAGCAAGTAGCATAGATACAGAACAGAACAGTTCAGCACAGTATACAGAACAGAGCTGTGAAGGTTTAGTCTTCCTAGGCAAAGCACAGTGAAGCCTTTGCTGAGGACACTTCAGCTGCAAACACTTTGTTTCAAGTTTTACAAATGAATGCGGTTCTATACCAAGCTTTATATACCAGTAGCTTGATGCTTTAAAACATCTAGTTTAATTAATTAATTAAACAATTCATTTTAACTAGTTAATAAGCTTCTTTAATGTGACTCTAAACAGTTTGGCAAACACTTGTTTTTGTTTTTTTATCCATTAGCTTTGGATTTATTTGTCGCTCTGTCAGTCAATATGATAGCATTTACTTGCATTCATGTGGCTGTCGTGTGCTTCTCTGCAAAAGCTCCATTTTAGTTCTCCATTTACTAAGGTTGACTAATAGGTACTAAAATGTAGTCTTATCCTGAAATAATGCTGAATTGCAATGGGCTGCCCATAGCAATGCATGTGACACCCACATGAATTTTGAATACATTCTCAGTGATTAGAATTTCCTCACTTGAATAATGGTAATAGAGGGAGGAATTAAAGAGGCATTTAGCAGGGACTTATATTTGAATAATTCTGTGACTTTGGCAAACTATGAATAATTTACCCACAAATTGGGAATTTTCTCAACACAAAGCCACATTCAGCACAAGGATGGGAACGTCTGGCTTCTCATGCTTTAACAAAACGTCATCTCTTGTTGTGGAGGGAGCAGGGAAGCTCAGGCAGTTCTGAAGCATTTTTGATTGAATTTTCTTCAGATAGCGAGACAGCAGATAAGTTTAATTTAAGTACATATTACTTTATGTCTCATGCATTCCAGAGAATATAATTGTTTCACTCCTGTTGTTTTAGAAATGCAATATACACATTAGAATTTCAAAGCATGCATCAAGGTTCTAGTAGTCCATGGAAAAAAGGGAAATAACATGCTTCAGTAGGTTGCAAAGGGACATTTAAAAAAAAAAAAATACTGTGCTAACACATAAAAAGGTAATTCAGAACTATGAAAGTTCTCCCTTCTCCTTTTACAGCTATAATATTAGATATTACCACCCCTTTTCTTCAGGTCTAACAGTTCTGTATTTACTGGCTATTTGTTCATTCTTTTCCCCATGTAGTTTATTTGATCATTAGAGGACTCTATGACAGGAAGTGAGAGTAAATTTCAATATTAGAACAGTGAAGACTTTCAGAATATCCCTAAAAAGTCATTTATTTGCTGTTTACAAATGTAGTTAAGCCACCGTAATTCAGTCCAGATGATTCAAATCTATTGTTCAGAGCAGTGGGCAAATACTGCAGAGCGCAGGAAAAAACGCACATGAAATTTCAATATGAACATGCAAACGGTTTGACCGGACACTTATATGCCCACTCAGTTAATAACTACCCATTTCCACAGACCGTGATTCAACTTGCAGGAGTCAGAGAGGTTACTGCAATCGACTTTAGACTGTTAACGCTGAACAAATGAAACAGGATTTAAAGTTTTTGCCTGTTACAGAGAGACAGAATACATGAGATTCTAGCGCATCAAGTTATGCCTGATTAAACTCAGTCACAAAACTGCTATAGCGGTTGCCAAAATGAGTACCGCTGCCCCTCCTTCCACAAAACATGCTGTGCCACTCGCATACATGGAGAACATCTGTATAAGTAACCTAAAGGCAAAGGACCTACAACAACTCTCATATGTTAAGAGTAATCCTTTACAAAACAGGTGGTGGTGTTCATCAAGAGGAATAGTAAAGGTGTTACTCAAGATCACCATAGCCTGCTTTTGCTTTCAAACAGCAGGGAGTCAGAATTGATGAAATTGCTACGTACCACTAGACAACGTTAAATTTTGACAAATTATGTTTCCAAGGTTTTTTTCTTTCTTTTTAAAAAAAAAAAAAAGAAATCAAGCTGTAGATAGATCTGCAAGCTTTCACTGAGGAATAGAGCCTGTTTCAATGTCCTGCTTTTAACAGCAGCTGTACTCTAGTAGATATTTTCTTTCCCTCCAAATCTACATACTGAAGTGTTTTTTTCTTTTCTTTTTTTTTTAAATAGCTTCACAATTCTTTTGTGTCCGAGAACAATATGGATATTTAAGATCTGAAAATTCCAGCGCTCATAGTCTTAAATTAATCTGGTTGCCTCACATAAAACAGTCCATCTATTGAGGTCCACAGAGTTCCTCTTTCCATATTTTGATGACCGGCCCTACAAACATGTGAGGGATTACATTGTTTAGTATGTGGCTGCCTGCCTTCTCTTGCTATACCCCTGCTGTGGCAGCTGTTTTCTGCCGAGAGGCCCTAATAGTCTTCATTTTCGCCAGCACTAAAGATGAAAAGCATAATACTGTTGCCCCCACTGATCTTTCAAAGGAAAGATTTCTCCTACCAAGAGAACGGATGACAAAAAGATTGGTCCCATTTTGATTTCCCACCCAGAACCCCATAATATCAAATTCACTGATTATACTTCCCATCTTGCTACTTTTCCTGACACACTTAATCATCATTTATAGAGCCAAGCCTTCTTCTCAGCAAGGAAATTTTGCCCCTGTCAGCATTTATTCAAAACAGCTGGGGCAGCTGGGGCTGGTGGCCTTTAAATGAATTGTTTGTCTCCTGAATGAATAAGTATTCAAGTTTATGGCAGAAAGGATAAGACTAAAACCTGTGATTCCACCTTCTAAAGTTGAAAACCAGGCTAAAATGAGGAAAAAAAAAGAGCGGGAGTGAGAAATTAATGATAAGGAATACCACTATTAGTAATACTTTGTATTTGCATGCCATATTCTATAAGCTCCCACACCTTCTGCTTCCTTCAGCCAAAAGGGAAAATATTTTACTCTATTTTGCATCTGAAGAAGTGAAGGTATCGAGAGGTCTTTTGTCCAGCCTCAACTGAAGAGCAAAGGCTGAATAGAACTATTCAGGAACAAAACTGTTCCCAGCCCCCTGTTCCAACTTTTCTGTAGCACTGCCTCTCTGCACTGGTCATCTCTAAAGAGAGAAGCAAAATATATGCTATTCTTTCAGTTCTTGCTGCTCACATGTGTTGAGAATCTGTTCACAGCTATTCACTGCCTTTGCTTCTTTCTTTCCTCCCCTGGTGTGTTCAACAGCCCATGTCTGATTTTAAAAAAACATCAGGGAATTTTTCTTGTGTTAAGAAAAATGCACATCTTTCCCATATTAAAAAGAATTGTAACCCAGGAGACATGAGAATGTAAGACAGTCAGACTTAGAACATAATAAAAGATCTGAATAATTAAAATTTGGGTGGGATAACTTTTAGCAGTACATTGACCTAAATGTCATTAATATTTCAAGCAAGCAAGAAAGATGAAAGAAGAAAAAAAAAAATGAGGTGACTTGGTTTATGCCACTCATCTCTTAATTTTGTGAGCATGTGCATTTATGGTGGTAACAACAGCTGATCAACCAAATTTATAGACGCATTAAAATTATCTGTCTATGAAGCTGAGGAAAAAAAAAAAGCATTCTTTGCACACCTATAAAAATTTCACAATTAGCACATTTCTAATCCAAAAAAAAAGGAAGGTTAAAGCCAAGCTGAAAGACAAACTGATCATGAATGTAGGAAAGGTCTCACCATTAAAACTGGTACGTTTAAAATAATGCAAGGTGCTGCTTTTAAGGTTTAAATTCTTCCTCCCCATAAAGTATGCATTATCTTTTTGAGGTTAGCCAAGGAAGCTACATTTGAAATTTGTCTATTACCTTATGATTTAAAAGGCATTAAATTCTTCTCTCGAAGCATTTTGCTTAGTTGCTTTTTCTCCATCCACATTAATAATCCATAGTCTATTATTCCAATGTGCACACAGGATATATCTACACTATCTTTGTATATAACCGTCACTCCTCTCAGTTGTATGTAAATATGCTGCTACAGCCTCCACTGTTCCATTTAAGGATCAGAGCAAAAACAAAACCCCGGTCTTCTTTGCAAAGATGATTTTATAAATAGCTAATAAATGCCAACCTAATAGCACATAAACATAAAACCTTTGCTCCATGGACCAGTGCCATACAGTAGCTATTTCAGATCTGAACGCTCATCTTGGCACCAGACAGAACAGAGGTGCTTATTATAATTGGCACAGGATACAATAGGAGCACAGTTTAAAAGCAGCCCTGGTAAAAAAAGGACATAAGTGGCAAGGAAATAATGGTCTTTTCCTAGAAGAGTCCATTTCTTTTTAAAATACTGCAATTAAGGCAGCTTAAAGGTAGCGATTAGCATGGTGATGTACCTTCCTCTGCTCTTCCCTTGCGCTCCCCCTTTTCTTGTTTTTCTTACCTTTCTCCCTCCTGCAGGGAAAAGAGCAGTATGGAGCTTCTCTCCAGAGACCCTTCACCTCACACTGCCATATGGGTTTAATGTATAATGCATGAGAAACAGCATGAGTTGCAGCTGACTCAAAAGAGGAGCCGCAGAGGTTGGGCTCAGGAGGCATTCTTCAATAATAATTAGAAAATCAAACAGCATTTTACTGCTGTTCTAGTCATTTCATTGCTGTTTAATAACCCAGCCTCAAACACTTCCAGGGAACAACATATTCTTTATTTTATAACCTTCACAGTACAATTACCGGCCAAGCACTTTCAGTCCTTTCTGTTGGCTACACGCGTGCTTTACTCGCATCCCTCACGTTCATTTTGCTTTTGCGTTCTAAGAATAGATTGTGTCACAGCTGTCTTGTGACAAAAGTACACCTGTGCAGACTTCACTATGCTGTAGTTCAACCAAAGGTAACCTGCAAGTCCTCAGGCAATGGAAAATGATATACGGTTCAGCTTTTGAGTCTGTATTTCACGTTCCACCCCCCCCCCCCCACTATGTAGAACGCTACTTCTGTTTAAAAAATAAAAAGCTAGCGTTATCTGGAGGAAATGACACAAACTTTCATCCTGCTCTTCCTTATCTTTTCCCATCGCATGAAATCAACAGAAATCTGAAATGAACAGACTCCACTGGAGTTCTGTATCGCTGCTACCAGCGGGCCTCCCTAGTCAGGTCCTCACCTCTCCCGTGAGGCATCGCCTAAGCCTACCTAAATGGTGTGTACTGAAGAGAGCTTGCTACAGCAGGTCTCACAGGCATTCCTGTCCAGCTGTAGCCCTCGAGAAAAGCTCCTGCTGGGATCTGTCTTTTCTTTGCAAACAGAGATGGGATCGTTGGTCAGTGAGCCTAGGCTGTGCATTCAGTGACATTTAGGATAACTGTAACGGCAACCCTTACTCATGCTGATACAGAGTATGGCACATCACTGTGCAACTTCACACGACATAGGAGGCCTTGGGAGCTGCTCAGAACAGTCACTGTGCTATGAGGAAGAACACACAGAAGAAAAAGCTACAGTGCAACAGGGAAGGCCCCAAGAAAGCAAGCACCCCACAAAAAAATTTAGAATAACATTATGAGGAAATTTCTGACCCCACTGAAGAAACCTAAATTTTGCCTGAGCCAGGATTTTTCCTGCTATGCACAAAACATTACTTCATTGGGCTACAACAAAGGAAATCTACTTCAATCTCAAGGAAAGCCCAGACAACAACTCCTTCCTCTTACCTTCCAGGATCACGCAACTCTACCTATCTTGAAAGTTTCTGGGCTCCTCAACTGTGGACACCCATACATGGCCAGAGGTTCCAGCTCAAATGAAGTATGTATCTATCTTCTCTGCCTCTGCATCAAGACCTTAACTATGCTGTAAGTCTCCTCAGACCCACTTGCCTACCCTAAGCTGTCAGCTAGGGCCAGCTACCTAGCTTGCCAGATCTCCACATGGCCTTTTGAGTCTTGCACTCCTGGCTGCTTGGTTGCCCACCTTCAAGATGAGCCACGCACGCTCTGATTCAAAACGCCTCATGCTGCTGTGGTCAGGAAACTCTCTTGGATGTGGATGCTACCCTCACAAGCTTAGTAAAGCACAGAGAGCAGGATCTCCCATTTCCTGCAGAACCATGGAGATCCTAAGCAAAAGGATCCTCACTGCTGCCTCTTCCTCCTCTAAATGTCTATGCTCAAGAGCTAGCAAGGTGAATTCTAATGACATTAGCTATAGGTGCTTTCCTTACGCTACTAGTGGAAGAGAAGAAATGGCCATTTGAGACAATCAAGTTCCTTATACAGTCCGTGGAGAGAGAAAAGCACCTGAGTTAGGTGAAGGCTCATCCTGTATTGCTCTTTTTGGATGTTCAGATGTGCTAACCTGTTCTCTACAGAACGTGGGTGGCTATGCGGAGAAAACGACATTCCTCCTCCCACAACGTGATCTCTAAAGTTCTGGTGAAGTGCCTAAATTTGGCAGCCTGGACTCCCGTCTACGAGGGACTCTAGTTCATGACAGATTTAATTATCTGCAGACATAATGAAAGGTTTGGAAGAGTCTAAACCACCTGATTCCTAACAGAAAAGGAAATCTACATCTTGGTTTCACAGCTCTTTAGAACAGAAGCCATTCTTTCCCACGTGAATATAAGGTGCCAAGAACAACAGACCCCTATCCCTGTTTGGGCATCCTCAGAGAATGCCGTAATGTAAGTGAGAAAGGGTAACATAAGCAATATATTGCTACTGTTAAATTAAAAATAAACAAACAACAACCAGGAGGATAACAGTTTTTTCTTAGGGGATTTTTTACATGCATATATTAAAAGGAAAAAAACCCAAAAACCTGATAATGAGCTTTCTCAGGGGCAATTATGTCTTCCTGTTTTAGGCAAATCCTAAGCGGCCCTCACCGACTGCATCCCTCAGCGCTATCGTAATTTTAGCAGAAATTCTCTTACTGGTTCCATGATAACTCCCTCAGGCACTCTAGGTTTATATGCTGATGATACTCTCTGGCTCTTACATCTCTGTTGTCCCTTAATTATGTCGCTTGAAGGCCTAACTTGATGGACAAATGCATACAGTTGGGAATCAAATATTAATAATTCCTAGTGCAGTGCACTAAAAGCAGAGAATGTATTAAGGAGCAAGATACAGAAAAAAAGAAGATGGTCAAAGAGAAAAACTCATATCACTGTTGTCCCTTTCCCCAAAGTCCTGAAGGCTCTGGAACAGCCCTATTTTGTTCTTGGAGATTTCTTTAGACTATTCTTTTACAAGGATTTTTTAGACTTCTTCTATCTTTCTGCAATGATACTAAAATCTTGGCTTGTTTACAAAGGCAGTATTAGCCAGTGGAATATGGTTGAAAGGTCCCAAACAAGGAGCAACTGTTTCTAAATAATGGCAGGATCCACATTTTAACAGCAAGTTGACAGCTTCCTAGAAGTGCGAAGCTCAACCCAGAGACTGACACTTAATTTTAGGATATATGACTTGCACGTAGACGAATGGCTTGTGCACAGCCTTTCCCTCCCCTGGGCACTATTCTAGACATAACTAATTAAAGCAGCTGTTTCAGGAACATCCCTTGGGATGACCGCAGAGGCTGCTCCAATGTAAATGTGGATCAGTATAACTTGGTTCCTCCTTGGGAAATACACTTTGCCAAAAATGAGGCTGGGTTAAACCATGGAAAGGACATTAAAATCGGTTTCAACAGGTTCTTCCGGTACATACACAGAAAGAGAACCAGGAGAGAAGAAATGAGATGCTACATACAATGCAGGTGGAGAAGAAGCAAAACATAACTGAAAGAACAAAATCTCACTTAATTTTTCATTAAAAACAGGGATGCTGAACTTGAGCACGACACCAAGATAGGTCATGGCCTGTATGGATTCTGAACCTAACGGTAACCACATGGCTAGAATAAGCATGACATTAGTTGCTTCTATATAGACCCAAAGCCAGGATGCACAGCCACTTTTGCACGGAAGCTAGGTAGTCACTGTAGCCACTGACTACATTTCACAGTGATACAAGTCATGAATATTATCTACCTATATCCAGAACTCAGATGTGCTCCTTCAGCTTAGTTATTCCCTGTTAGATTTAATTACTCCTTGTCTTTCATGTGGCTTCCAGGCATGGAGGAGCGAGGCCAAAATATGAAACAGAAATGAGAGCATGGAAAAGGAAAATACAGATATAAAGCAAACAAAAGGCTTTAATATACCCACATAGGTAAGGAAGAACAGTAAAAGGTAGAGAAGAAAGAATAGATCAGATAAAGGCTATTACTATTTCAGAATTCCAAGGAAGCCAATAGCAGGTATTTTTATTATATCTGAAGTCAAAACGGGATTATGCAATCAAAGATAAGCAAAAGACAGCTATAGGCTCATTAGTTTGAACTCAGAAATACGCAGGACTGTAGAACCAACTTCAAAGCACAAAGAGTGAAACCAGTGAAAAATGAGATAAAACACAACAGGTTTTAAGAGTTGATTGTGCCAAACCAACCCTCTCTATTTTTATGATAAAGTAGTTAATTTTCTAGACAATGTCTTTGGCAGATCTCATCTAGGTATACCCGAGAAGCATATGTGGCAAGTGGCATGTGCCATAAAATATTCCAGAGAAAAATGGGCTTAGTTTAAGAAGAAAAGAACTGAAAGATGATTATAGAGCAGACTAAAAAGCAGAGGACAATCAACTGTATAGAAAAAGAGAACAGCATTTGGAGGTTACTTATGGAGTTTCTGAAAGATCAGACTTAAGTATTTTTCTTATTCATATATGGACATTTGAAGAAGAGGAAGAAGAAAAGCAGAGGGAGAGGATAAACAGACTGAGGTGTTCCTTGCTTTGTTAGCAGAGAACAGCTGCATGTATTTCTTCATCATGGCTGAAGTTTCGTCAAGTTCTGCTAATGACTTAGGAGCAAAAAAGAGGTAGAGTGCTTAAATGAGAGATGGGTCAGGACGCTACAGAGAGAGAAACATGTAACACTGAGGACTATCATAACAGCAATTGGGCAGAATTCAGAAATACAAAATATTAGCCAACAATGTCATTTTCAAGATAGCATTAAGACCTTCACTGAATATAGTGAGGATGCTTTGCACTTCTGTGGCCTTCCAAATAGTACAGCGATTTATAGAGATACACTTCAGCTATCACCACAAAACCCTCAAAATCTATCAAATAAGCTGCACTCAGCCCTAAGACATACATGAAGGTTCTTTTGTTTCTTGCTGCTTCTGGAGCGGCAGGGGAAGGTTGACTCTCTTCTCTTTAGAGAACACAGATTGCCATTATATGTATGGTTTAACGCCGACTGCAAATTAAGATGTGGGAGTTTATTTTGTGCTTGTCTAGTGCTGCAATACCTTTCTTACTCCTGTGGAATGCTAGTCTATTTAGAACTTAAAAATGAGACAGATCCTAATTTTGAAACAGCAACTGCCAGCTACACTAGAAATTGAAATATCACAGGTATCTATGGGATTTTCCTTGGGAAATGTAGTTTCTGCAATATCTCCTACTCGGTCCATTGTGTATATCATTTTTCTTTGTTGTGACTGGTCCCAAATACAAGATCAGTGAGCGATTATACATCTTTAAACATTCGAGTGAGAGGAAAGTTCAGGAATACTAAAATCCTGGAATTGAAGTAAGAAACAAAAATCAACTTTAAGATTTTCAGAGGCACTGTAGAAAGCTCTCCTGACTTGACAATGTGGTCTTTTTCTTTACTAATTCTTGACATAGTTCTTGAGTCCATGAGCTACCCGATAAAGTACTGCTTAGAATATTTTCAAATGTCAATCTTGTATCTTTTAAAGATACCCCTGAAGAGTGCAGAGTTTTCCTCTAAGTTCTCTCTCATGAGCTGAGAGAGCAATACACATCTAAGCTCAAAATTACTAGTAGGTCAGCTACTCTTGTAAGATGCAGTGCAGCAGTACCTTAGCCTAGGATTTACACGTACACCTAGACATTCATTAGCTCCAGTAGTGAAAGCAATCTAGCCGCAGCAGCATGATGTTCCTCCCAGGTTCATTTACCCTGCCTCTCGGCACACGCTGGTTCCTCAAAGGACCCCAAACTCAACTCTTGGATGTTTCCTTAACTTACTGTTCTGCAATTCAGTCCTGAGAAAGTGACCACATAAGATTCTTCTTGTAATAGGAGGACACTGAGGAAGGAGACAAGCATTACAGAATACCTGGTATCTGTCTACCTTTGGTTCTGTAGGAAGGAGTCCTGTGTGCAAGAGTTTGGGGACAGTCTAGATTTTTAAAATGCAGTATGGTAATATTCATTTCATCTTCCTCCTTACTGTCCTGTAGTTCACTGGTTCAGCTTGCTATATATTACTGTGATAGGCTTGCCATTGGCCCAAAGCAGGAAGAAAGATGACTACCCAATCACAATATTTAAACATTCTTAAGAGGTTTCTTCTGTGGCATACTGGTACACTGGACTTTGAGTATTTGAAAAGCAATTTGATACAGATACGAAAAACAGAATACAGAAATCAAAAACTGTTATGAAACAGACTTGCTGCCCTCAGCTGCAATTTAGACATTAATACAAATGTTATTATATTGTACGCAATAGATATTTTTTCCTGAGTTGACATGAAATAGATTCAAGAGTTTCCAAATTCAGTGCTCGCTCTTTGGATTCATTTAGCTAATCATTTCTGTCTACTGTTTCTAGTATTTTCATATTATCTCTATTAATAGAAAAGACCCTCGGGTGTTGTAAAACGATAGAAACAAAATTGTTGTAGTCTGTTGTACAATTCTGGTCTAAAAAATATTAGAAAAAGACTGTCAAACACATACATACACAAAGACATGTCCAACAACTAAGTACACACACCATATATATTCTTATAGAAGGTTAATTTATTGTACCAGTTTTTATTTTTTTAAATACTGCAAACTCTAGAAAACATAAACCTGCCTTCAGTATTGTGACAGAGTTTCTCTTTTGGGAAGCTGCTGCAGTTTCTTCTATATTTTTATTTTTTAAGTTTGAATCATTTTTAGACATAGAAAGCTAACCTAGAACAAGCTATTCTACTGAAATCCCTGAAGGAGAAGATTGATCTTATGCTATTTCATTAACACTCAGTCAGGTCACCCTTCCAGGGAGAAACGGCCCTACAGGAACCCAGCGGGTAGAACAAATGGAGAGAAAAGAGGCCCTGCGTGGCCAATAGTTTGAATAAGTGGGTCCAAAGAAAGACAGTACTAAATTTGACCATAGGAAGTAGAAGCCAAAGGTGAGAGCTGTTTGTTTGTTTTTTTTTTTTTTTTAAAACTGATTAAGTAACGCTGTTTCAGTCCTTCCTTCGCAGAAGGTAACATTTTGTATGTACTTTATACACATACTGTACAGAGAATTTATTAAAACAATAACTGAAAACCATTGTCTCATCGAAGAAATACAGCTAGGTGTATGTTCGTTTCCTCTGTACTAAAAAAAAAGGCAAGTAACGGGTGCCTGACAGTCACCCCCTAATCTGCGCCTAAACCTCAATTGCCTATTTCAAATAGAATTAATTTGAAAAAGCAGAACGAGGCCAGGCAGGTATGAAGAGTCAGGCTTTGCAGAGCCGGACTTTTGAGACAAGTTTTCATGAGATTTTAACCTCAGTGATAGACCGTATACTAGTCTTGCCATTTCAAATCCAGATTTCTCTTCATACGGCTAATTGTTGTAACATCTGTCTAAGTCTAAATTAGAAAGCTAAAAAGCAAGACACCGTAAGGTGTTTGTGGGTTTTTGTACTTTTCCTTATTAACTTTCCTCTTACATTTTGGGCCCATTTCACCAATTTTTCAAGATCATTTTGAATTTGACTCCTGCGGCCCCACTTAGCTTAGTTTAACTGCAAACTGATTAAGTGCACTCCCTAGTGCACCTGCATCCTAACAAAAATGAGACAACTATTGAAAAAAAATAGACAGAACCAAACCCTTGAGAGGCCCTACCAGGATCAGTTCAATATATATTTTTCTCCTTTTGAAGAGCCACTGAAAACTGAGTAATGGTCTAGGCACAGTTTCTAAACAGTATAGTAGTTTAATATAGACTGTGGTGCTTATTTTGCTCATGAAAAAGATGTAAGACAATGTCAAAATCCTCGTGTAAGTCAGAATATATTACACTTACTGTTTTTTCCTCTATACAGAAGTTCTGCTGTAATAGCACAGAAGAAAATTAGATTCTTTCAGCCTCATCTGTTCTTGTCAAATCCAAGTTGGTAGATACTAATCTCTTTTTCTTCTTTCAGGTAGGTTCAACATTCATACCAGAATTCTTCCAGGAATTGAAGTCAAATAGATGGGTGCAGTGTTCATGCAATTTACTTCCTGCCACTGAAGTCTCCAAGACCTCAGCCCTCTGGCCTCTTCTAGCTCTGTGCTCTCTCTGAATAATCTAATTCATATTTCTGTGGGATCCGCTGTCACTTCTAAACTGATGATTTACAAAATGCAGTTGCCCATTCAAACCACTTCACCCACAACCAGCTCTTATTTTTACCTTTCTCTTGAATTATTCATTTTTGATGTCTTGGCATCATTACTAAACACTGCAAAACAATCATGCAAAAGTTCTGTAACAAGCATAAGCTCACCTGGGACGAGGAGTCAGAGCGACGAGAGGGAATGAGGTCTACTACAATTCACTACTTCTCACTGAGGTACAAATTGGCTCATTGACAAACTCCATCAAAACTGTTCATCTGTAGTTGGGAAGGCATCTCAGCAGAAAGGGTCTTAGTAAACATCCACCAAAGAACAGAACTGGTCAAATAACACAGAATCTTATGCAAACTCTAGACAACACAGACAGGCCCTGCATACCACCACAACATGTGCTGTATCAACTCTGCATAAAATTTAAGAGTAGCTGTAATTTTCTGCTCAAGAAAAGGAATGGGTCAACTCTACACTGCTAACAGCAGCAGGGAAAACAACTCTGTCACGCTTCAAATCAGCGGGCGATTTTCTTCAGGAAAGCCACCCTTTTCCCAAACCTGTCATTTTAATCTGTCAGGTAGGAATCAGGCAACAGAGATCAATTTCTAGCACCTGGGCCTATTGATTTGTCTCCTGAAATGGAGACAGGTGCCTTCTGGGACCTTAAACTGCAGGTGTACCTTGTTACACAGCACAACCATGTTGGTTTTTGTGAGCCTACTGGGCTCACTGTACTCCGTGCTGACTCTGCTGCAGGGCACGTCAAAACTTCCCTCAAGTGCCAAAAGTCAAGACGTCAACTAACACATGCAAAAGCATGTTTTCTCCTCAAACAATACTATTTCCCCCTCTCTTCCGCCACTCAAAATACCATTATTTTCCTTATGAAACATTACCAATCCCTGACATTCACAAATTTATCAAATTCCATCATTTGTCTCTTTAGACTGAGTATTTCCAAACTCTGCACCTTCCTTATCTCCTGCCTTTGCTTCTCACATAGCTCCTCTTTGCAGTAAAACCAAATGAAGCAGTTCTCAGCGTTCCATTTATAGCTACACTAGTTTTCTAAATCACACATAATTTTTATGCAGGGGGTCAACAGTGCCTCATTGTCTGCAACTAAAGCACAACTAATAAAATATAACAGATGAAATACAGTTTAACATGGCAGGCAAAACTCCACTCACAGAAACACCCACTTTTCTATTTTCTTTGATGGCCAGGTTAGAGGGAAGGGGAAAATTTTTGTCTCCTTCTTCGCTTCCTATTTAATGTCTTCTGGTAAGCTCTCCCATTATTCAGAGACGGAAACCTACTGGTGACCTCCCCGTACAGCAGTTACACATTACTATGATTTTATTCTTTGCTCATTTTCCTACTTATCCTGCAGTCTCTTCTGGAGCTTCTGCCTTTCTCTAGTTCCTAACAATTCCGATGTCTCATCGACTCTTGTCAGAATATTTTTTTTACCATAAGAATTCAGCTAGCTGTTTTTTGAGATTCATTTAATCCCTTTTGGGGGGGTGGAGGAGGGCTACAAAATATTTGTGAATAGACTAGTTATTTTTACAAATTTGTCACTGGAAATCAGTTCACTGAAGTTTCCTTCAAGCATATTGACGAATCTCTATTCCCACAGAGACCTTGGTATCTATTTAGAAAGACTGTTGCTTGTGTACGGTCACTAATTTGGGTACTAATTTGCTGTGTAAGTAATCACACTATTGCTTCTGCTCCCTGCCTCTATGACTGGAGCTTTTCATGCACAGGATCCCAGTCTGAATGGTCCATTTCGGTTTCACAGAATCACAGAAAAATGCAGGTTCTTTGCAGGCCACCTGGTCCAACCTCCCACTCAAAGCAGAGACAGCTTCAGAGTTTGACTGGGTTTGCACAGGGCTTTGTCCAGCTGAGTTTTGAAGTCCTCCAGGGATGCAGGTTCCATAGCCTGTTCCCATGCTTAACCACTCTCTGAGGGAAATTTTTTCATTGTATTTAGCTGGAATTTCGCTTGCAGCAGCTTGTGATGGTTGCCTTTTGTCCTTTCAGAAAAGAGCCCTGCTCTAGACAGCATGACTCACTGGAGGGGAAGGGAGAGAAGCTTCTGTTCAAATATAGGGATGAACAAGACAGAGTCTCTTCTTCATGGGGGCAGAAAAGCCTACAGGAACGCAGGTTCAATTGCATGAGAAAGATGAAAATATTGGTCTTTGTTTTTGAGCAGGGGCAAGGTAAGTTCCTACAGAGAAGGGAGAAAAAAAAAAGGATCCTGATAAGGAGAAGCTAGGCCTGTCTAGAAAAGCATTGGCCTTGCTGTTTGTCAGATAGAGATTAGAAGGAAATGGGAGGTTGCTGAGCTGAGTTAAAGAACGAGGAAGGGAAGAAGCAGGAGGCAGGGCAAGATGAGGGTTAAAGAAGGTAAGAAGAGCTTGCCCTCCGAAAATCACACTAACAGTGTGGGAAGAAACAAAGGGAAAATTTGGTTTGGTTCCCAAAGCCGCAGACTGCTGCTTTTTACCTTGTATCCTTGAGCCAGCAACTGGGCAGGTTTCAAAGTACGCAATGGTTTCCAAGAGATACGCTTCATTGTCAGTGAAACCGATGAACTCTTTCCTGAAGCAACTTTATTCCCATCTCACGTTATTTTTGGAAACGAGCCAGCAGCATGCTAACAGCCATACCCCATTTGTTTGCAAATTCCATAGCAGCAGCTGCTTCTCCAGCTTATCCCACAAAGCTGCTAACATGCAGGCTGGGTGTCTGCAACACGAAACAACGGCTAGCAGGCAAGACAATTGAAAGAAGGTTTTCCCTCCTCAGTGTTCAAAGGGCTTTCACCTCTCTGCTAGGGGGCCTGAATCAAGCCCTCTTCTCCCTCAGGTGTTTCGCCCTTGCAGTTTCTCCCTACCTTTACAATGGCTCAAATGAAACTCTCTCGGTGGCACGTCTCCAGATTTCAATGGTACAAAAATCAGCTCTGGTTGTGGATTTTGTGGGTGAGGAGCCTTTCTCCTGAGTTCAGTAAAGCTGGGTCAGGTCTAATTCCTCCTCCCAGTGAGGCACGGCTTGCTGGGCAGGGGCGCAGGGCGCTGGAGGCAGCTTGCACAGGCTGTGCTGGAGCCACCTACACTCCCCGGGCACAGTTCCCCACTCAGGTAAGGGGCTACGAGTGCTGTAATCCAACAATTTGTGCAGAGGTAAGGGAATACGTATGCTGTAATACAACAGCTTTTTAGCCTGTTTTTCATGGGCAATCCAGAACCACTAGTGACACCTTTAGCAGCTTTAGCACAGATGCCAAAACGGTAAGGTATAAACAGCTCCAGCATCTTTGACACAAATAATGACAGAAGGAGAGCAAAGCTACAGAGTAACAGAGAAATCTAGCAAAACAGTAAATAAGAAGTGTTTGTGAGTGGGGGTGTAGCAAGCATTTACCAATGTGACAGATTTCCCTGACAGGCTTCCAAAAATGACTGTATGCAAGGACAAAGTGGGCTACCAAAAACGAGAAGCACTTCAGCACTGCTGCTATTTTCTCAAATAACTATCAGGACATCGCTGTTCCTTCCGGTATGCAGGACTCAGCAATGGCACCAGCTGGGCCCAACGGCATATCTTTCAAGGGAGCTGTAGGAACAGGATGGAGTGAATGAAATCCCAGCTCACTCGCATCAAACTACACAAGGAAGCCTATTAGGCTGGAGGGTTCAGCTAGGAAGTCCTTCAAGGAAATCACACCACACATGGAAATGGGAACTTCAGAGGTGAAATAATTACTTACAACAACATTCAGAATGAAAAATGACCTAAAGATCTGAATTCAGCGTACCCTGCAGAAGGCTAAGGTTTTGCCATACTTTATAACTTTATCATCCACAAAGACTCAGTTGGTTTGAGGAATAACATAGAACGATAGAGCCTAACCGGGTATCTGCTTTCTCTTTTAAAGTTTCTTACACAACGTGAAAATGACCCCCCCCCCCAAAAAAAAAAAAAAAACCCAGAAGAAGAAAACAGCGAAACAGTCCTACTGTCTTGTATAAACAAGTCCTGGCAGTAATCAAGTGTGGAAATCCAATGCCTACATGAAACTGAGAAGCAATAATAAAAGGTTAGGTGTGTCTAGGTTGTGAGATGCAATGGATTCAATTTCCCAAACAGCAGGCAAAGAAGGAAAGTTAATCCCCTCAATTATGTTTTGTTTAAAGAAAGTGACTGCGTAGTTCCTGTAACAAGGCATAAGCCCAATCCTGCAAACACTTGTGAAGTGAATAAACTCACCCCCAGGAGCAGCCCATCAGATTGTTATTTGGTCATAAAGCTGGCTTTCTATCAGCGGTTCTGTTTTGAAACACAGTGTTTGCAGGCTTCTGTGTAAACGCTCGCATACTCTCACTCTCTCTCTTTAAATATATATCTTAGTGTTTACCATGGAGATAAATTTCTGTTTCCTGTAATATAATTAATGGACTGCAATGCAACCTCTTTTTTTTTTCCCTTAATAAAAGGATTGGCACCTGAAGTTATGTGCCATTGTGGCACTCATTTACCACCCACAACTAGTAAATGTGCAGGTGCTGTATATGTATGTGCACACACACAAAAGTGTATTTTACACTTGCCAAACTCAGATGTTGCAGTCTCCCTCTCTAACTTTGAAGCCCCTAACTCTCTTCTTTGTGGAGAATCTAAAGATGTGTCCTTTTATATCTCTTTAGTGACTCAAACTTTTTCAGGTTTTAGTTTACTTTTCAAAATTTGTGATTTTAAGAGACAGACTCTTCTTAATTTCTCTTCTGGAATAAAAGGGTATTCAGAGGTTTACATGTTGTAACACTCAAGTTGAGCTTAAGACTCCTTAAAATGTACTTCACTGCAAAAAAGAAAACCTCAGAAAGAGGAGAGAAATTATCTCGGAACGTTATCAGGCCTGTTTTTCTTTCTTATATTGAAATACACACCAAAAATCTGAGCTGCGTGTCCTATTCCTATATTGAGTGGGTAATTAAGAAATATAACATGGAGCCAAAACAAATTGTCAAGAAAATCCCCCTAAATGCCTCGCTATCATCTCAAAAAAAGAAAAATACCTTTCCTTCCACAGCAGTCACTGAAACATTCACTGATCCAGTTTTATCTTTCACTCCGGGGTCTAATGCTAACGAAGAAGAAAGGACTTAGCAAAAAAGAAAAACAGAGAAAATCACAACCGGGTAGTCTTGGGGCTAGTGCAGAGAAGGCCTGAGCACCCCACACCTTAGCGTGCAGTGCACTCTGTGCAACAAACAGCAATTTCTCCCCCGACATCTTTGCACCTGCAGCCCCCTTTGAAACAGTACGTTACTGTCAGCACACGACAGGATTCGGCCTGATACTAAACATGTTCTAGCTCATATAAAACAAATGAGCTAAGGGATTGGTTTCTCTGTAACTCCTTTACCTTCTGAAAAAGGGAGGGCAATAGAACTGCACTTGAAGGCATCATTACCTTGATAAGATACTACTTGATTAACGAATTCCAATACTTGTAATTATTATAATAGATACTTGCATACACTTGCAAAGAGAGAACAGGCAGCTGTTGTGCAAGCTTCCTCACACAATCCTGTCGCTGCTTTCCTACCCTCAAGTAAATCTTCAGTCCTCAATCAGAGTATTTCTTAAGCCACGCCAGTCAAGTGTAGCAAAGTATCAGATGGTTTACAATGAGCACAGATGGAGACTAGAATAAGGCTCATTGTTTAAGGAAAAAAACACCCCTTTCCCTCCTTTCAAATGGATCTTCTCTATAGACGGAATATTCTTCTGTTTTGTGGCCAGTGAATTCTGTGGCCCATCTCTGCAGACAATATAATCTCTGTCTGCAGCCAGAATGAACACAACCAGCCTTATCTCTCAGATAATACGCACTCCCTAACCTGGTCAGTACTTCGATGCGAAACTAATTGGGAATCTGAGGCACTATGGAAGTGCCATTGCTACTGAGTGCATAGCAAGTAAGAACGGATAAACAGTTTTTGAGGCACCGCTGACGAGATATCAATAACGCAAAGGTGTGTGCTCTTTCAAGAGGAGGGCAAGTACTCCTGTGTGCTGCCTAATTCCTCATTGTTTGGGTGTCCCAACGGCCTAATAGGCAATCACAGAAATTTTGGCCAAAGCCTCTGAGCAAAACCGCAACCATAGGAACACTGCTTTCCACACTGAAGGGTCAGGCCCTTGAGCTCCTCCTTCTATCAACCACTCAGGTTTTCTGGTTTCACTATTAGCTTTTATTCCAGGCTGTACTTCTGAAGATCACCAGAGTCTCTTTAAAATGCTTTAAAGGTGAATTACGGGATTCTAGCACTAGCTTCCATCCTAAGTGCATAATTTCATTCACTCGCATATCTACGGTTATTCTGCATAGCTTATTTCTCTGAATCGGCTCCTCACTGTATGAGGTTGTTGACAAAGTACCATGAACAAATTACACTCTGGTAAAAGGAGAAAAATCACACAGTCAGATAAAACAATACCAAGCCTCTGAGCATTCAAAAACACATCTGGAGGTGTTCTTTAACAGAGATTTCTATCATTCATCAACTTCCCGCATTTCTAAAACTTGTCACAAAAAGTTGAATACAGGCATGGGAGAAAGTATCACTGCAGAATAAATTCATTTTTGTTGATAAAATAGGTCATTTAATCTAGAATAGAATAAGCTGCATATAATATACAATTGTATAAATATATCCAGATAGGGCAACTTCCTCAAAGACTTAAGGTACAACACAGAACAGACTAACTGACTCTCTCAATCTGACAAAAAAGTGAAGTAGAATATCAGCATCATCCTCCAGTAACAATGAGATTCCAGAGAGAACCTGCAATGAAAATCCCTCTTGAAAGGATGAAAAAACTTCTAACCACCCCACCTGGTTTGTGGTATGCTTGCAATGCATACAGAAACCTCCAGCTAATTTTTTTAGCTTCCTTGTATCTTCAGAGTGGCGGAAACTATTAGAGGGTACCAATAAATCTCAATACCAATCTCATAGACGATAATCACTCATTTTGCCACAGCAGTCAGAGATCAATAAACACAGGCGTTAGGAAAGAGAAGGGAATAAAAGAGAGGAAAATAAAAGACACAATCAAAACATATGAGCATTGAAAATCTGTCTCTGTTGAAATCAATGGGGATTCTGTCTTTGACCGAACTAGGATCAGAACAATCAGCTTGAGAAAGCATTTCTTGAGGACTGAGGTTAAAACTAAATGTTTTGTTAAAAGAAGCACTAACAATGCCATGCTGGTTTATGCTGGCGGCGTTTTTAACACTACAGTGTGTATTCTGGCTAGGTATATGGATGAACTCTAGAAACACAGTGATCTGACTCTACTTTTACCTAGAGGTTTGTACTTTGTAAGTTTTCGAACTTCACAGTTGCAAGAAAGAGTTTTTTTATAGGTTTTGCACTCTCAGGGGAATTTCAGAACAATAGTATTTATTGCAGAAAGAGACAGAAAATAAAACGAACCTTTATTGCCTCAGAATCATCCCTGCTTCTCTCTCTGTCCATAGTGGCACCCACACAGTTGCTCCTCTTTTTCTTTTCTCCCTGCAGACACCAGAAATATAGGTATTTTTTAAAGTATGATCTTTTTCCATTCCATAGTAAAACTCAAGTAATAATTCTGTGGAAGAAAAAAAAAAACTTTCTTAGAACAGGAAGATATGACAAAGCACCTCTTTCTCAGAAATGTAGATAAAGATGTATTCTTAGATAGCAATGTACGCATAAGCGTTCAGAAGGAATCGAAAGAGATAAAGGACTGCACATTTGTAAAGTAATGCAAAGGTCTACTTTCCTGTTTGTTTTGTTACTTTATTTTTTGTTGTTACTCCCACTGCAAAGACCTGTTACCCACTCACAATAAAACTTAGCGCTATAAGCAAACTAGAAATTAGAGATGAAGAGTACCCCTGGTGCAAATTAATACAAATCCTTGCCTGAGCAAGACTTTTCTCTCAGCAGATTTGCAAGTGATGTCTCTAATGTAGTTTTAAATGTTTAAAGCAGTATGACTGACTTCTGTGTCTTTATGAGGGAGACCATTCTGAAATCAAGATACCCCTACTATCAAGGTTTCTTGCAAAACTCATTGTTGATTCTTCCTTTCTAACACATTACTTACGCCTCTCCTTATTGCACCAATCACCTTAATACAATTCCCATCCCCAATGTTTATATCATTCCATACTTAATAGTTAGCATAGGCTCTTCCTGAACTGTCATTTAGCTAAGCTATATAAATTTAGCTGAATTACTTTACTGTCATAAGGCATTCTCCCCAGCTACTTAATCATCTTTTGTTGCTCTTCTCCTTTCCTCTAAAGCCCTATTATTAAAGGCTAATGAAATCCATATTTTAACGAGTGCTTGTGAATTAACGCGTTTGCCTTTCCCTGCGAACTGTAAAGCTGCAGCATGAGGGAGGAGAGTTCACGAGACTTCCCGAATAAGCCTTGTGAACCAGAAGAGTCACATTTTAGCACAAACAATTTACGTTCTCTGAAAAGAAAGAGGTGGATGTTTTTAAATTTCAATAATAAAAGGGAAAATCAGTTTCTGTGGGAAAGAGCCAGAAGGGAAATCATAACGTCTGTGTTTTATTCTCACCTCTACAACAGACTCTCCTTAGGGGTCCTGGGCAAGCCGTACCTGCCAGAAGTTTATTTATCATTAAGCACCTAAGACAGGGTGACAGGATTTGGATGGGTGCTGAATATTCGGAGCTGGCTTCTCTCAAGACAAAAATGATCTTTGCCACCCTCAGCATAAAGGGCAGGAAGGTCTTGCCACAGGAATAGAAAGGGGAAAAGGAAAGGAGCTAAGCTAGAACAGAAAGGACAGTGAGAGGAAAAGCTAGAAGCACACGTTTGTTTCTTCTGCCGCCTCGAGAGGTTTGGAAGCAGAGAGCCCTCTGCTCCCAGCAACGGCAGTCACCCTGCCTCCTGCTGGCCTCTGGCACCGCCACAGCAGCAGAAAGCTTCGTTTTTCAGCTCCTGGGCCAGCAGAGCGAGCAGCAGGGTCGCAGCAACGTGAGGAGTAGGGTGGCAGCCAGTCGGGGACCCCTGGCAGTCCGCTGCTCTAGGCGGTTCCTGACTCGCCTAAGTCGAAAGCCAACCGTGTGACCCCACAGCTCTTTCTTTGAGGACAATGGGATTTCCAGTCGGGGTGGGGGGGGCGAGGGGGGTCATCAGTTTGCAAAGAATAGGACCAGGTATTCGTGTGCTCAAAAATACAGTGTAGGATTTAAAACAACACTTTTTAGAGCCAGGTGCCTGATCGGTTTCAGTGGCAGAAGTGAACTGCTTGGAAAATCTCACTGTGCTCCCTTTTGGCTTCTTTGCCATCAAGTGACTTCGAAAGCCTGGCTGTAAATCTTCTGTTGAAATTGTCTCTATTATGCATGCTCACTTATGGCTCAGACCTAAAAAGCGCTAATCATTCTGGTCCAGATAAAAGGAAGGTCTTTAGAGCACTTTACAAGCTAAGCAGAGTGACTCCGACAGGTTGGCGTAGCCGTACGGAACCTATTGCACAACGGGGGCTTTAATAATTTGCCCCCAGTACCCACATTTCAAATGTCTTTGAACAAGACGTCTGCAACCGGCGACGCAAAGGTTTCCGATTTTGTCTGGACAGCAAGAGACATTCTATAAAGGTACCTGTCACTGTATTTCGTTGTTGTTTCAGTTTTGTTTTGCTAACTGTAAGAATCGAACGTTACCCTGCTGTGAGACCCGATTCCAGGCATACAGCAGGGGATGTTAAATAGTATACCACTGGGAGCTTTGCTGTTGTAACTCCAAGAGACACACTGAGAAGGAACTGCATACATTTTGATACTGAATAAGGCAGCAGGCTCCAAACACGCGTTTATCGCCCAACTTGGAAACATGTAGAACCCCAATATATACTCTGGGTTGGTGTGACCAGAAGCACACTTTGGTTTGTTAGTGGAAGGGCGAAAAGGGAGACTAAATCAAATACTAGCAGTTACTAGCAGTTCTGTACGTCCCCAAAAGGACGTGACATGAAACGGTTGCAATACTTCACATTCTCTATGCTGGTAGAATAAGAGATCACTTGGAAAAAGGTAGATTACACTTCCACTTTGGGAAAGAGACATCCAGAAACTGTAGGCAACATGCTGCCAGAGTGCCCCCATAATATTGTGTGTTTGATACTTCCCACATTATGTGTGTGAGATGTGCTATGCTGGGTACTCCGCACATGACAGCAAATGTTTATAGGATCAACTCCTAGGTTAGACATCGGTATACTTAAAAAACAAAGTAATTTGAGGACTTTATTGATAGCAACCGTTGCTAACCAGAGTAACCACATTAAAAATGTTTCTGGACTATACAGTATATGACATTGTGCATCCAAATGCAAGCAGCTGCCTGAGAAATACACAATACTATTGAAGAAATCAGTTTGTGCTTGGCTTTGTTCAGAATGGCTGTTTACATCATCGGTGATTTCACGTGATACTTTAGGAAACAACTGCATAATCTGATAGAAATCAAAGTGCCTGCAAGTGTTCATTCTCAAGAAAAATTACAAGCTTCTCATCTGTTACTGCTCAAAGGTGAAAACAAACCAAGTCCTGATGTGTCACAGTTAACTGCATTGGTTCATTTCCAGTGAGGAGAAAAGACAAAAAGGCAACACGTTTTCTTTCAGCAGACGGGTCTGGTAACCATCGGCAGGATCTTCTATTTTACATTCAGATTAAATGCTTTTTTGTCTTCCCCAGAAGTACCTTTGTGATTACAACAGGCAGAATTTACATTGGTCTGGTATGTCCTGTGATCCCATTTCCTCTTCCTCCTTTTCTGTGTCTACCTCCTCTTCCGTATACTCAGAGAAGAACTTCCAGCTTAGATAAGTTCGCTCCTCTTTGGGCCAAGTACCAGAGGCTCTTCTTCAGTCTGAAGGTGCCTGTTGGAGCAACACAGAAAAGCTGGCCTCTGAGGAAGGAAGTGGGACAGGGGTAACAATATCAGAGGGTAAAAACAGAACAACACATAAGTGGAGGCCACATGAAAGGTTTTAAAGAAGTGGAAGGAGAGTAATTAAAAGGTAACAGGCATGGGGAAGGGTTAGAAAAGAAGCAGTGTATCTGTGAAACTGAATCTTTCAGAAAAGATTTTCTGAAAGAAAAGCACTTCCTGAAAATAATGAATATATATTCCCTTTGATTGAGGGGGAACTGTTTATAGCAGATCTCACTATCAGTCAAGGGAGACAGTTGGGCAGAGGCAGAGGTTAATACGAGAGATTATTTCTCTTTGCTTCCCATCTTTTCATGAAGTCAAGTCTTAGGTTCACAGAGCAGGGAAAAACAAACAAAAGTTCAAGCCAGATTTTGTTCAGACGAGTTCAAGGATTAGTGCTCACTGCCATCAGATCCCCACTTAACTAGAGTTGCACTGATGGATGACAGAGGGCAGTAAGGTATTCAGCTTCGTCCTGGCCCAAAATAAGAACAGTTGTTTTGCAATTTGTTTATACGGTTTTGCTTCTTTCCCCACATCTAAATACATTACCAGTGATCTCTGCAGAGATTGTATCTGTGTTTCAGCACTTGAGTAGTTTCCTTTCTTGGAGCCTTCTGAGAGGGAAATGATAAAATTCAAATACCACTCCTGCGGCTAACTAGATTGACGCTATCTATGTTGCAAAGATCTTGCCCGGCTTCTGTGCAGCCGTCTTTTGCCAGATATCAGACTCACTATACACTACGGATATGCTGCATCACGTTCTTTTCCGTGCCCTGATTCTTCTCCCTTCGTGCAATCCTTTCTCCTTCCTAGACCTGAGCCAATTTAACCAAGTCAACGTTGCTTAACCCTTCAGAAGAAGCTAGAGAGAAATCTAGTGAGCTCCCTTCAGCCCCTAGACTAACTTTACTTTAGTAGGCTTCAGGGTCTGCTCCAGCTAGTCAAGATGCCAGCTTTGCCCTTCAAATACAAAGCAGCTGACATTCTTGCATGCTCGATAAACTTCAAGGGACATCTTTTTTTTGGTTTGTTTTAGTTACAAGTGCATGTACTTTACACAGCTCTGGGCCATATGCTTCCCTCCCTCCTGAATGAGTCCAGATGAAAACAGCACCATTTTCGTATGTTCTCTGAGAGCCAAGGTACCAAGCTTGTTTTTGGAGCCAGAGGAAAATTGAACCACATTATCTACTGTCTGGGAAGACACCACGTTGAAATAAAAATCTCAAAAGTTCAGTTGCCTGCTCTTAGTAGTGATAATAGGCACTAAAAGCTCTGTTCCCAGTTGGATCATGGTTTTTAAAGGGAAATTATGAAGAAGCAGCAGGTAATTCAGTGAGCCTAGGGATGACAATTTTCTAGACAGCTTTCAACCTTAACTCTTTATGTGTATTTTTCTTCCTTTTCTCTCGGTTTGCTCTGAGACGCACCATGCCATCCTTGTGCACGCCTGTCTCTCAGCCTATGCCCTCTAGCCTCCTCCCTTCTGGGAGCAGATCCTCCACTGCTGTATATTGTCTGGCATGAAGTGCTCTCCATGGAGCTGAAACAGTGGGCATGAGCTGATGTTCTGTTCTCTGGACTTCATGTCTTTACCTTGTCAAATATTTTATCTATCTGTACTTCCTCTTGAAAGAGAGCCATAGAGCAATACACAGAAATGATAACAGCATGGGTGGGCACACCCAGGAACAGCTCTCAGCTTCCCAACAGTGGTATCAGCAGCAGTGAAGCTGCAGCAGAAGCCAGAAAAGCACAACCTTCCCAAGCATCCTGCTCTGCGGGGCTGGGCTCTTTTCATCTCTTCTGCTCTGGTGTCATTACACAGGGGAGGCCGAAGCCAGCACAGGTATGTCACAGATACACCTTCATTTTCACATGGGGATATACTCTTAGTTACATTGTTCACGATCTCCTCTGTTTCCTTGTCCCTTTTGGAGTCAAATTTAAATTTTTGCTTGTTTCCAGCCTCCAGACAAAATTTGCTCCATCTCCATCTTTTAACTCTTGCAACTTCCAAACTTTCTTTTTCTCTAAGATGAATTGACAGTTCTCGGTTCTTGCCAGCCTTCCGCGGGGACATTCATAGCACATGGCAAATGAAGGTTAGTTCAGTCTCTGAAAGTCCATGCACAGAGGAGGAATACAACACTTACTGCATGGCTAAATCATCCCCTACAATTTCACAGTAACACCTCTCCGGGGATTAAGACCTCATTTTCTCAGACCGAACTGTGGATTGGAACAGCCCCTCTGATTTAATGGGCAAAGCAATTATTTCATTTGTCTTTTACAAACTCCTTCTCTAAAAAGCTTCACACAGCCAGCTATACTATTTTCTACTCTGTGTTTCTAAATCTGACATCCGTGCACACACGCATGTGTGAGTTTGGTTAAGTGATAGTTTTGGTTGTTATTTGTCCCGACTGGTGTGCAGATGTACTGGTTTACTCTGCTACAGAGGGAAGAGGCCCCAGGACCACGCAATTGAAAGCTCCATGGAGGACCACGACTGCAATACGAAAGCTACAGGAAACAAAAGCAAGTAATCCAGTTTAGAGAGCATCTATCTGCCAGCACCGCAGATGGCACCAGTGGTTTTCTTTGGGGTGTAATTCCTGCTGGCTGTTTACATACACATTCATGATAACCTTTGAGGCTAGAAGTGTGGGGGTTAAATTTGCTTGGCCAGCACCCCGAACTGCGCATTGCACTATATGAACAGCGATGCACATGAAGAAACTCATTGTCTCCACAAGCGTAAATAGAAATACTAAGAAAGGAATCACAATGCCGGCAGATGCATTAATACAGCAGCAACACCAGCATAACTTTATGCTACTTAGATAATTTACCTTCACAACAGGTTTCTTTACAAGGCAGAAACCAACAGCTGCTTTAGGTTTTGATAATTCTATTTTACTGATAATCACTTGTCAGCTACATAGGGCAATTGGTCTCATTATGTACATGTGATTTCTCTCCAGTTTTTCATATGCCTTTTAACAGGCTTTAATAAAGAAGGATGTCAAAGCTAAATATGCAGGTTTATTCATTCTACTTCACGAAGCTAATGTTACTTCTAAATGAGAATTCCTTAATGAAATCACACACACATATGCTTACGTTAAAAATGGATATGTTCCAACATGTTTTAGAGGAAAAAATAAATTCACTGAAGTAAACAGATTCACACTCAAAAACATAGATTTAAAACACAGCACATTGTCCTCTCCTTTTTTTTTCCTTGAGGATTTTAAGATGCCTTTTCCATTTATTCCATTTGCTCTACTGTAATCATGCAGGGGAGGCTTAAGCCAGAATGGGTTTGTCACACCTACACCTTCATTGTCACATGAGAGATGATTAAAGCAAAACAGATTTCTGCATCATTGCCTCTATTTTACCAAAAAAGGAAATCGAGAAGCAGAGAGGTGAAAGGACTAGACTAAAGCTGTGGAGAAGGAGACAGCAGCAGTGGGAAAAGGACATCAGCAATCCGCCTGCCAAATCAGCGCTTCAGCCACTGGCCTGGACTACCATCAACATTTACTAGTCAATGAACTATTGCATACAGATACTTACATAGGAGATAACAATAAAATCATGAAAAGCAATAGATGACTATCAACTGTACGATCACGCGCTCACAGTACGCAAAAGTAAACAGACTCTTATTGGTACTACTGCAGGTTCAGTGACTCATCCTAGTAAACAACCAGCGGTATATTGAACTAAGGAATAAGTCCCTGATCATGGCACTTCACAACTTTCCTTCAGGACTTAACAAAGGAAGAAATAGGCAAAGACAGTTTAATGTCTTTTTAAGAAGAGAAACAGGTAACGACAGCATAGCATTGCTATTAATAATGTGGCAAGTTTACAACTCTTTTCTTCTAAGCAATATAATGGAATACCGCCTTTTACTCACACAGATTTTTTTTTACTGGAAGCTGATTTGGCAGCTCAGATTTCAGAGTGACAAAAAACCTCTGAGTACCTTTTGTGGGCCACATCTGAAAAATCTCACTCAGAGTTACAAGAACGAATGTTCTTTGTTCTCTCTTTTCCTAAATAACACAAATAAATACAAAATATAGCTGCAGATTTGAGCAGAGTGAATTAAGTCTTTAAAAGCAGGTTCTGCAAGATGTGAGATAGTATATGATATTTGATGGATAGATATGTGTTTTCCACAGGCTAATCTTGTCTTTGGAGTTTGCTATCTAAGCCACAACCAGGTTTAATCTACCTAGTGTAAGACTGCCGTCAAAATCATTGCCTACAGTTATCTGGCTACAGGTAAGTTTTTGTTGAAAACACAGAGTATGGCTCTTGGAGATAATATCGAGCTCAAGACACAAATAACCTTGTAGAACATGCTTATGGGACTGCTGGAAAAGAGAAAATAAGAATAAACATTTTTAAATGAAAACATATCACACTCAAACTTTAATTTATTTTTTGCCCAGGTAAAAATAACCTGTAGAGGATAATCCACAACTAACTTTGGGGCTACCTTCTGTGTCATCGATAATTTATTTGTCAAATAAGATGTGTTTATAGCTTTGCAATCTTTTTCAGAGCTTGAGATGAAAAGTCAGAAGTTATTTCTGAAAAGGAAACATCTTCAGGCCAGGCTCCCCCCCCCAGTTCAGACTACAATTACCATGGATGCAACAGGAAGAAGAACTTAGAAAATATTCATGAAAATATAGATGTTGTAGGGAGGGTACAGCCGCTAGCAGTTGTCTTTCATCCCTTCAATGCCCATGCATGGTATAAAGATTCCCAAAAGTCCTCTGCAACACAGCACAAGTTGCAACGCACTTCACATTATCAGTGGGAGGCAGCGTTACTCAGATAGTATGCTCTACCACAGAAGTCATAAATACTCCAATTTTTTATATTGAGACTAAATTTCTTTTAAGAGAGCACAGCACACAGTCCACATGTGTGAGTAGATTCATGATAAATTTAAAGCTTTAAAGGAAAACCAATTACAGTTACCCAAGTGCAAAAAGAGCCTACGTAATTTTTTCTGTCCAGTAGAATACACTTTATTTCCCTCTGCTATTCATCAGAAATGGCTGGCCAGCTTTTCCTCTGATCGGTGTTACTGGGTAACAGTTATAATGGTGTGGGGGGAGGAAAGCCACACTTTTCTGCTGTGCTGCGCAGAAGCCGTGCTCTTCTCCCACCAGGCAGCGGGTGTTCACTCTACGACCCCCTGCTTGCGCACTGGAAGGACGGAGCAGCTGCAGGATCGGGGCTCACATGGAGGTAGAGGAACCAGATGTGCGAGACGCGGTGGGGTGCCTGTTGTGGGCCACAGGTGCCAAACGAGCTATGCTGTTACCATTATTCATGCCTCGGTCCTCGCACTACAGTTCCCTTCTGATTCTTATCCAGCATGAGAAGTCTGATCTCACAAGGGCCATTGCTGGAGAGGGGGAATTATTTGCAGATCAAAGTGAGTGGTGACTGAAAGTTGGGGTGAGTCTGTTTCCTGCCTTCACAGGGCTGTGGCAATTTAGGGAATCTGGGGAACACGTGCCATTGATACTGTGCACTGTGCTACTCAGTGCTTGAGCTGTACAATAGGACAAAGATAGCACAAGCAGCTATTTCACAGCAATGCTTCCCAGTGAGGCTAACTGGATAAAAGACAAAAAATATAAAGTTTGCAACTGTCCATTTAAAAGGTGTGTGGCTCCCTTCCTTTCTTGATATGTGCAATGATAATGCTGGTAAACACTCAATACAGCCTTCACATACCTCTTGATCATTTTACAAATATACATCTAAGAGAAGGATTGCTTTTGTGGTATTCCTGTGCAGTCTGGACCAGTGCTGCTCAAATCTGACCACCCGAAGCTCCTATAATCATGCATTTTAAAAAGTAGTATATGTCTTTGTGTTTTAGGTATATGTATTTTAAGTCTCTAAGACGGATTCCTAAGTGATAATGTTTCTGGCTGTGGGACTAAGCTACCTACCTCTCAGTCCTTGGTGAGGGCAGCCACAAAGGAATCGGGACTAGCTGCAGAACCCTAAACTGCGCGGGTAATGCAGCCTCCTTTCTCACCGTCTCCAGTGCATTACTCTACCCTAATAAGCTATCATTTGTAGGTACTGGCGACAACGTTTTAGCACAGATGGAAATGAAAGAGAGTGAGAGAGTTCATTTTTTTTCTCATCTGTTTAAAGATGTTATCTATTGTTGAATACGAATGGTGTTGCTACACGACCACTGCGCAACCTGTATCACATGCTGTTATGAATCACAGTGTTCAGGACGGTTCCCTTCCAGTGTGATGTAATGTTGGCTACTTCAATGGAATTTGTAGTCTTCAGTTTTTCCATTTAAGTAGCACAGTATATCATAGGCCAATGTACACACCCCGGCATGTTTGTTTTCAATTCCCGTTTGTCTTCAATCCCAACTTCAGGAGACAACTGGGAGATTCAAGGATAGCTTTGTCTCCCAGCACATTCCTTTCTGCCATTAGGAGTAAAACCGTGGCGCATCTATCTACATGTCCAACAGTAACTGAAGTTTGCCATCTCTTTGCTATGGACCAGGACAAACAGCCACTTTGCAGCGAGGCTGGTGGATGCATCCCTGACTGATTCGCTCTGCATGGAGAGAAGTAGGACTTTGTAAATTCTTCCCACCTAAGGAAGTCCATCCTGTACAGGTGATCGAGGCAGGCACGTGCCTTCTGTTCAAAGTTGCATCTGTTGCTCAGGCTGCCTGCTTCTACACAAAGAAGTGACAGCCGTGTAGCAAACTCTGCAGATACTGCTAAGATTTGCAGATCTGATAAATACCATTAAAAAACCTCAGATTTCCAGGCTGCTTTTCTTCATCTGCTGACAGGCAGCAGCAGAAGTGGGATTTTCTATATTTGCAAACAAAAAAACTCCTTTCCTGTTTTCTCTGAGTAACTAAAAAGGTCTTGATTCTCAATTTTTTTTCATAACTAGGGAGACATACAACTGCTAATTTTCTGCTACCTGCTTAGTCTTACTGTGAAACTCTTCAGAGTCTTCATTTTTGCGCAGCTTGAGATTTTGACAGCTTGTGAGACGGTGATACTGAAAACTACCTGTTGTTCAGGGACAAGAAAGAAAACTGGCAATAAGACCAGCCTGATAAGACCTGGAAACATGAATATATGAAACGGACAGTTTCAGGGCTAGCTTGCTGTAACTGTGTAAGTAGCCATGCATCAGCTTGAGCAACCATGTTGACCTTAGCATAACAATGTCTTTGGAGGCCATGGTCTTGGGCAGCCAGGAACTGATTTTTGTACTTCCGTGGTTTTAATGCAAACCATTTCAGGGCATACACCTTGGCTCTGATTTGGGCACAACAAATCATATGAACATCCCTTCTGGCACCAGTTTATTTCTTTGAAGCAAAAACACCTAACAAACCAGAAGGTAGGCGGATCTCTCAGGCCAAATAGATTACTGGATTGTGCCTTGTTGGGAAAAATCACTAGAGAGTCGAGTCATACCTGTACCTTTCTTCAATACTGAAGGAAAAGGGAAAAAAAGGCCCAAAACCTTAGTCTATTCAGTGGTGTTTATTAATCAGGCAGCAACAGACTGAAAAGATACACATGTGAAAAGTACTGATTCGTCTCGATTGCTCTTTAGTGAAGTATAACCAATGGAAATGAGAATGAATGTTCCCTTCTTTATAAAATGAAATGCTGACAAAATAAAACCAGACACTATTGCAATTCATGAACTGTAACACAGATTTCTAGCCACGCTCAGATAAATGCTCACAGAAATGAAATGCACAAGGTCAATGAACTAGAGTATTTGCTACATTCGCTGAGGGGGCAGGCTACAAGGAAATAGAGAGCATTTCCGCTTCTCCACTACAGCTACCTCAGTCTTTTTGGCAGTGAAAAAAAATGGGTTGCAAGAATTTAAATTTGTGAGGAAAAAACAGAATAACTGAATTGAATAATTCTGGTATTTTAACTCTTGGCAAAAGCAAGTGCTTTTGTCATATAACTCAAATTTTTTAATTATGTACTTGGTACTTCATCTGCTTCTAGCACAGAGCTAGATGATAAGGGAGCATCATGTGCAAGGCAACCACTGCAGAAGGCAGAGCATGATCTAGATCCCTTGGAAGAACAATTTCTAGGTCACAAGAAATAGGTGGGACTTGGACATCTTAGTTCAGTTGACTAGTTGTCATCAATCTTCAAATGAAAGCTTTTTCAGTGCTTAGGGGATTAACCTTGGCGAGATCTTCTGCGTATCTCTCTGCTTGGAGGACAAGATCTTGGATCCCAGGGCTGCTGTAGCTATGCTAGTAGTTGTATTAGTTTGGGCTTGTCACTCTGCTGACAGGCTATGATAGATGATATCTGTTTTGTCTGTTTACAGTTAGCGTATAGCAGATTCCTGTCTGGCAAAAGTCTGCAGGGAGGCTGATAGAAGGAAGGCTACCTGTTTGTCTTGACCTAACAGTTTGCAAAAATGCCTTGGAGGGAGGAACTGCTCCTGTCCTGAGAGTAGCCTCAGTGTGCTCAGCCAGAAGGACACTCTGGAGCGCAGGGCAGAGCAGGCAGCCCAGGAGAAAGCCTGGGAGACTCCTGAGCAGAGCAGCGATCCCACACTTCAGCAAAGCCTCAGAGATGAGGGAAAGTGAGGCTTTTTTCTAGGGACCCAGAGAGTACTGTGTAGAATTTGCGGCATCCTAGGAAGCTATTAAAAGTTGCTAGACTGGGGGAAAAGACTGAAGGAAAGGACTAGCTGTGCCAAGACATAGTGGGAAAAGGGAAGAGCCGTTTACAACCCTCTCTATTTTTATTGACTGCCTCCCAAAACACCTGAGCTCTCTCTGTTTCAAAAGTCTTCTTGGTCTAGTTTCAAATAAAACCTAGCTTAGAAGCTCAAAGCCTTTGGTGTTTCTGGTGTGCTTCTTTCAAGGAAAACATTCAGATAACTCCCAGTTGTGACCAGCTCAGGGTCCTGTCAGGGATGATCACCCAGCTCTCAGTAACTTGGGAGCATGAACAGAAGCAGCTCGGGTCTGTCTGCCCACAAAATACCGCATTCCCAGGCTAGTCTTTCTTGCATCTCCTGATGTATCCGCATCAGGAGGTTAGCATACAATAAACTATTGTGGAAATGTGCTGTGCACCAGCTACTCCGTGCCACCTTACGGAGATGTTTTTCATGCGCATTAAGTGAATAAAAACCGATCCCTAGTTCAGATCGTACGTGTAACATGGAGAAGCGGCAGAACTGGATTAAACGGTACTAGTGCAGTCAGCAGAGGCCATGGTGGATGAGCCGGCAGTGTCATGCCCAACAACCCATACACTCTAATGCTTGACAATTCCCCGTCACACAAAGCCAAGAGTAAAAATTTGGATGGTGCAGAGCTCCACCCAAAGGTTTTCCTGGCGTTGAAGGGGAAGCTGCCTTTAACGGCAGCTGACTAGTTGCCTTGTGTTGCCTTAATATCATAAAACCACCTGAGGTAGTGCCGACAATCAGATGTTTGAGCCTAGATGCATATGGGATCTGCACAGACACCAGGAATACTGCCAAGAGGGTATTTACAGCAGCGTCAGACATCCATAGCCTCCAGCTGTCTCAGACTATTGCAGCCATATACACCTACATTTAAAAGCAGCACAAACTGGGAAGGGGTAGGAGAGATGTGCTGCTTTCCATTGGCAACCTTCACTGGCAGGCTTCAGGCTGCAGCACCTACAGACGAGACTACATTAACTCCCTGCTCAAGTTTAAACCCTTCTGCAGTGCCAGGAGTTACACTGGTGCAGGGAGCTCTGTTTATAGCTACCCACACTACCAGGTGGGAACTGAACCCCTTGACTTTCTTTATCCCAGTTACATGAATTTCCAAATCAAATCATCCTTGCTGAACAGCATTTTTCTATGCCACCTACAATACCCCTTTCCTAACGACTCAGCTCCACACCCACGGGCAAGATATTGGTAAGACCACAATACTGCCTGTATATGAGTCACAAAGAGCTGCATTAATGTTAAATTAAATTAAACCTCAACACAAGAAAAGCCAGAGGATTAAAATCCAGATGCTTTTTGCCATACTGGCAAAGAAAAAGAAAAATTTTTCACATAAGAAGGGGCAAAACAGTGTCTTTTGGCTCCTTCTGAAGCTACTGGGCAATGAAAGGACTAATTGTTTAACTACGCACATTAATTGCTAGGCACTTCAAAACATTTCCAGATAAAATTATATAGGTTGCTTTGCTTCTAGTGTGCATGATCTGCTTTTTATGAGCCATCAGAGCCAGGGTGGGAATAACGCAAGCAAACACACTTTCAGACTTTTTCTGTATACAACAATTTACTTAACAATCAACACATGCAAAGTGCATGCCAAATTCTTATATCGCCTTTTTATTTTCTCCTAGACCAGGCAAAGCAGTGCATTGCTCAAGCAGTGGCTAATTCATGCGTGTAAAGGTTTTGCCTTCTAGTCAGTACCCAGCTGTGGTGGGCAGTAATAGCTATGGAAACAGAAAAATGTTTTCAAGATTTATTCTAACGTATGAGGTGGGAAATCCGTGCTCAATAAGGGTTCCTGGACCGAGGCAAGACGAGGCCATTCTGAAGCCATTATATTGTTTCTTCTGTTACAGTGCTGTGCAGAAGAGGCTGTGATAATGAGCACCCACTGCTTCAGCATGTTCCCTTGCATTACCACGGGAACCACAAAATCAAATCCACCTGCTCGATTCAGTCTTCAGATAGGAGGTGGAATGGAAATTATTTCAAACACAAATGTTGGGGTGAGTATGTTTCACTGTAATTGTAAAGCATATGGACATCCAAGTCTTTGCAGCTGAGATAAACAGTACTGGATTAAATAACAAGGGTGCCGAAGATACAAGAAAAACACCTATGTGATTTCTGTTTCTGATATGTACCTGGCATGTATTGTTCACCTTCTCTGCCGCACGAAAAGCTTTCTGAACGTTTTGCCAAGAAATTATTTGCTGGAAAAAATAAGACTTTTTATCGCAAGATGATAAAATCTGAGAAAAGTGCTATTTGGTAACCTTTCTGTTTGTATTGCCATAAAACAGGCTGGAGTTCTTGAAGATAAACTATTTACCACCAATTTTATTTTAAAATATATATTAATCTTCCTGTAAGGGGTTAACTTTCCACATTCCCAAATGATGCTCTGGTCTACAGTGTGATGTTACAATCCATTCTGTGTAAAGGCAACTGTTATACCAGAGCAGGATGGAAATTTGAAAATACGCAGAATTCGGATATCAGCATTTTCTGCATCTTCCCATTGCTTTGGGGAGGGAATAAATATCCATGCTCCCGAGAAGACTCATTCCACTTCTCACACTGTGAGGAGGAATTCTGCTCTTCCCTGCTCTCTCCCATTCATTTTATACTTATGTTCAGTAAAATCAGAGGCTCATAGCATCTTCTTCCCCTTCCCACTCTGGGGCCATGGTAACTAACTGCAATTCAGTCCTACTGTGGGAAACGTTACATCCCAGTTAACCCTCAACATATAAAGCTGGCGCTGAAGCCTCTAGAGCAGTTAGAAAAGCCTGGGGAACAAGAAGATAACGTATGGTTTAATGCTAGAACTTCGGAATATAGAAGTTTAACACATAAGACACAATCAGAGAACTGAGTCCTGGTAATACCAAAAGAGGCAATTAACAGAAGTGGAAGAGATATAGTTTTGAGGTACAAGCTACGAGGACAGGAATAATTTTGGTATTTAGTCACAGAAGCAAGACAAGTTCTGTCTTCTTCTGCACACAGTTATCTTCCACCAATAGGTGGAAGAACTCTTGAACTACTGATGTGGGTGGCTTTACACCTCTCGGTAAGGCAGACGTTAGGAGAGAGTCAAAAAAGAACAATAATAATTACTTGTGGGCCTGACAGGATTTATTTTAACAAAACATGGAAAACTAGATTCAGACTGCATAGCTGGCTACTGACAGTAGTGGTGGAGTGTATTTTAAGCCTAGCATATGAAAGTCCGTGGTGAGAAGAAGACTGGAAAGGTTTGGAGAGAACATGAAGGTAAATAGTATAACTTGCAGTTAGAGGATGAAAATGAGCAAAAAAAAAAAAAAAAGTTGAGATAGAATCACAAAACTATTCTTAACAGGGTGTTCAATTAGACTTTTAAATGGGGAGAAAGTGGAAGAAGCTGCATTACTTGAATCACTGGATAAAGCACTCGAGACTAACGTGGGTACTGGCAAGAAAAAGAAGAGGGTGAGAGAACACTTTCTTTTCTCACTAGCAACTCCAAAGCATCTTTCCTGAAGAGCAGCCACTGAAAAGTATGCTGTTTTGAAAGATTTGAAAAATTTAAGAATGGGTATAGGAAAGAGGCAAATTCTATTCAGCGATGAAAAGTTTAGCGCTTTTAAAAGCAAACAAAGCATTTGTGAGATGAGGAAAAATTATTTATATCTTTGCTAATTTTTTATGCCTTCAGGAGCATCTTAGTTTAAATTAGAGTTTGAGAAATGGGAAATGAGCCCGAAGACTTGTTACATTTATCCAAAATAATTCTGCTAATATATAAAGAAGGCTAAAGTTGGCAGCCCATGCCTTTTATTCCCTTGAGAGCTATCTTCTTTCACTTTTCACGGGATAAGTAGTTGAATCTCATCACCATCTGCCATGCACTTATTGTCTGTTTCCGGAAGATTTTAAACTTCTTGTGCTATGATATCTGTTATTTTATTTCTCCAATCAGCATCTGCTTTGGGAACTACATAACTAAAGATAAAGTTATGTTAATTAAACTAAAAGGAGGTTCCCCCCTAAAAGGGCAAGTTCTTTCTTGTCTGTTTGTGAACTGCCTGTACCATGCCTGGAACTACTCAGTACTGCTGGGATTGGTATAATGGACGTGCAATGTAAAACACTGAGCTGAACTGTTGCTTCCCAAGTGAGTCAGCATGAGCGCCTTGTCACCACATAACACAAAGGCCCCGTGGAAGGGAATGCCCTGTTACCAGATATGCAGTTAATATCAGTCTGCAGGGGTTTCTAACCAAAGCTACAAGTATCGGCTACTCTGGCTTACAGCTACTGCCCCAGCTATGCTTACTTACCCCTAGGCAGTTTACAGCAGGGGTTATTTTCCTGCTTATACATTTCTATACTGTACATATTTAACACAAGTTGAGACAGCCCTTCTAAACTGATATGCAACCTGCACTGCACTTTGTTTTCCAATATCTTACCGCTGGCTCACATTTCCTGCGATGTTTGTTTAGACTAAAGTGCATCCTGGGATCCAAACGCAGCCTCCCTGCCATCAGGAACACTTCAGACCTGCCAGGAACCAGGCTAATTACCTTACCAGATTTTCTGCACTGAACCTCAAGAGGTGAAGAGATTACAGATGCCAACTGATCTGGAGACTCCCCGAAGAGTTTATGCAGCATCTATTAGTCTTTAAACCAGGCATTCTGGTTTAATGTCTGTATTATAAATGGAGCAGTGCTTATGCCAGCAAGCAGACCACAGAGCTGAACGCACTGAAACAAGAAATATTATTAACTCAGCCCAGTGCTGTTACATTATGTGGCAATAGACTTTTTCACAGGAGTTTCGACAGCCTAATCCTCTTCTCCCCATTTATTTTTTCTCTTATTTTCCTTTCCAATTTAATAAAGAACAGAAATGTAAATTATGTTAACCTTTTAGTTTTACTCTCTGAATTTCTTGGTTTTATTGTTTCTTAAGAGAGACGTAGAAGAAAGGGTTGTATGAAGAGCCTTTAATACAACAGTATAGGAGACTTTGCAGGCACATTTAATTGTACAGCTTTAAAATTTACTACGTATTCATTAAACACATCAGCAATCCATGTGTTTGGGGGACGTGTGGGTGGTCTTCAGCTGGTCATTGGGAGCAACTACTTTTTTTTTTCTTTTTTTTTTTAAACCATCAAAGAGCTCTACGCACAGTACTGTTGGGAAGGAACCTGCATGACCTTACTTTCAAACAGTGAACAGTCTTTATAGAGCAGATTGAGAGAGAGCCAAAGCACACACAAATACTGTATATGCTATGCTTCACCAGGAGGAACACTTGGAAATGAAATTAAGATAAATTAACCCAAAGGGCAAAAAAACTGAGTAAGCGCAGGGAGTTAACAGCATCATCCTTCCCAGGTAAACACTATGGAACACTCCTAATTAAATCTGCAGAGCTGTAATATATGCGTGCATGTGTGTGGGGGGGTATATTAATTTTTAAAAATTACAAAAATTAATCATTGACCTGACAATACACAGGAGCAGGCTCACTTTCCAACAGTTTACACTCAACTCTGTACTCAAAACTTGGGCAGGCTTCTCTGCTGGGTTTGCAAGCAGCTGGCCAAACACTGAAACGGACTTCACCGATACCCCTTTAGCATGAAAAATACTGAAGAAGCAGGAAATAAAGAGCATTATCCAATAGTTGGCCCCACTGTATGCATACAACATAGTCAAGACCTAAACTGGGCCCTTCATGTTCTGCTAGGAAATATTCTCTAAAACATGCTGAGACACTCTAGTGAACCCAATTAAATCAGTGCTGGAACTAGTCTCAGCTTGAAATCACACCTACCTCTCTCACGCTTTCCTTCTCCTCTTGCCCAATGGCATATGTGATGTGTTTTGTCCTACTTTGACTCTTCCCATGTCTTTGAGATACGCTGGCAAACTGTGCTTCCTATTATCCGTTCTATGTGTTACGGTATGCAGATCTGAATGAACTAATTTCAGCCTGCATCCCATCTTCCAGGTACTAGGAAAAAGGCTTAGACTTTTCTCATTTCAGAGAGCAATGATATATGACTGAACAGAGGACAGTCATACCAGTTTGCTGCTATGGGTGGTGTGTCAGTTCTGTTTCACGATAAAATACCAAATACCAAAACATAAATACCATCTGCCACACAAGGGCAAAGGCATCATGGCATCAGAGTGGAGTTGTACCGGTGACCCTGTCTTGTAAAGGTCTCACCCATGAGGACATGGTATCCCCATGCATACTGCGCACACCTCTGTGGTAGGTCTCTGTAATCCACAGAGCAGTGGAGCGTGGAGATGCCAAGGATGTGGTCAGTTGGCCCACACACAGTGAGGACCCATATGGCTTCAATCCAGCATTAAAAGGATATAGCAGTCCAGGCCAGCTGTATTCCCTACACAGAGCAGCTCTCAATGTCCTAGCCAATACATTCACTTTGACTTCAAGGATTTGGGATCCCGTCCTCAAGAACTCCCTTACCAAAGCCTCTTCACTTAGCTTACTTCCTAATAGATCGAAGAAACAGTTTTACTGAAAAAAATAACAAGAGAAGCAACGCTACAGATCACAATTCAGTACAACCACAGCTTGAACCCTTTGAACAGTGTTTTAATTGTAGAGGTGAGAAGGCCTGAAAACACAACACAGTTGATCTCTGAACTCCTTTGCGTGTGTGAGACTTTGTGTTCAGACAAGTCTGCACAAGTCACTGCTGTCATTTGTGTATAGGACTTATACAACATTAAGCAATACTGTCTTGTGCTATTTACCTCCTTTCCTTTTCCCACATTCAATGTTGTCATTCCTCATTATATTTCAGAGATGCCTGAGGCAAAACATGTCGGCCACACCCTAGTCTGGAGAGTTGGTGGCATATTCTGCCTCCTTTTCTAGTGCTTTGTTCCTATAGACAGGCTGTTTGTATCCCTTTTCAGCCGCCTTTTGAAACTTGCTGCGTCTTCTGACCGGCCGTTGCGAGCGGTGTACAAAGACGCCAGCCAAAGGATGTTTCCATTTCTAAAGAACAAGAATCGCTTAGCTGGCACAGGCAATAGTTGGATACCAACATTTCCTTTCTTGCCACCACGTGCTGGCTTACTGGTCCTGTTCTCCTGGTACATGTATTCAGGCCCCCGTGCATGCTGACCAGCAGCAGGAAGCAGACGTGCCTGAGCTCAGAAGAACCGTGGTGACATTCCCCCTTGGAGGAAGTCCTTTCTTATCTGTCTAAACTGGGGCCCAACTGCATCAAGGTGCTGAATGTCCCCAGCTCCCATGAACGTCAAAGGAGGCTTCCAGCATCATAAACAATCAAGGGTCTGATTGTTCAGCTCCTCAAGCCAGGTTCTTTTGCTTTTAATAGTCTGTAAAAATACACGTACAGTCATTTTTATTCTACCTTGTCCAAACTTGTCCTTGGGTCACTGATAAAGTATTAGAGTACACAAAAGAACTGCAAGCCAGACATAAGGATCATTGGCTTTTATGAAGCGCAATAATTCTTTTGCCCTGCTTTAAGCCTGTGAAAAAAACGTGAGACAAAACCCAACTGCAGCTCTACTGAAGATAAAAGCAAAGCAGGTGAAAACGGCAGCGGAAACTAGTACTGTTATTTCTACAGCACCTTCAATCAGCTATGAGTTTTACAGGAGGGTGAAGAGCATTAGGCCATGTACTCAGCTGTCATAAACTGGTATAATTCCAGTAGTATTGTTACCTTACAGTGACTTAGCAAGCTAATAAGCGGACGTAAAAGTCTGACTTTTGCTAAGTGTTACTTTTCCAGTTATGTTAAAGAGTATCTCCTAATGCATCACAGTCTATACCGAGGGGTGGAATGAGGGGTACCAGGAAGAGTATTCTATTCTGGTATAACCCAACTGGCACTAAAATAAGATGAAAATATTATCCTCCTACTTGACATAATGATTCTGGTAAAGACTTCTAGTGTGGACTTCGCCAAAGTCTAACCTCAAGGAAACGAGAGATGGATCCTGAAAATGATGTCCTGAAAATTTCACTGACTCCAGCAGGAATCTCAATGAATATAAGAACCCCATCAGTTTTTATGACTGGGATCTAAATAAACATAAGAAAAAAAAAAAAGCTTCAGTGAAAGCTATTCACATCAGTGAAAAGATCCTGGCTTCTTTTCCCCATCCCAGTGTTGAATTAATCCTATAATATGTAGCACTGCGAGAAGAGAAGATAGGAAGTTTAAAACCAAAAGAAATAAAGCAATTACTGAGCTAAACTATGCACATGTTTTGAAACAAGCATTATCCAATTTGGGTTTTCCTTCTTTTTTTTCAGACCTCCGAAGACAAACAGTGGCTCACAAAGCCCAGAGATATGAGCCATTCCTAACAGAATAACATGATGTGAGCAGAAGTTTATGTAACACTTCACATCCACTGCACCATCATTCTACTCGTGGTTACTCCTATAATCCCAATATAAATTTTCATAAACTTTAATCAAATATTAGATGACATTAGAAAAGTGTCTGTGGGCTATTTGTTTAAGAGGAGGGTTGAAAATTTTAGGGCAGTTTTAGGTGTTCTGCTTCCTGCTGCAAACGGTAGTAAGACTCAGATCTCTCTCTGATGAGCCTGTGGTGATCTTCATATAGGGGCAGTGAGAACTTAGGGTGTTACCTTCACTAATTTTCTTTTGAAAGTAAACTACTCTTTTGATAAAAATGTCCCTATGTTTTAATTTTAGGGAAATCATAAAGTCCTGTTTTATAAAAAAGGAAAAGCCTTTCTACTGTGCTTGCAGGTTTATTTTATGCACCTATTCTTACCAAAAATGATGATGATCTTTCTATTAAATACTATTTTGGACACCTTTCCTGCATTTGATCCACATATCCTCTAAAAGCTGAAAAGTTTACTTAAGTAACAAACACACACTCATAGAAGT
Organism: Struthio camelus; assembly: GCF_040807025.1. Taxonomy (NCBI): domain Eukaryota; kingdom Metazoa; phylum Chordata; class Aves; order Struthioniformes; family Struthionidae; genus Struthio; species Struthio camelus. Next base: position 52,114,595 of record NC_090982.1, read on the forward strand.
TTTGTACCAGTGACACAGAATTTATAGAAATAGTATGTTTTTCCCCCTTTTGTATTTATTTTTATTATTAAAATTGTGGTCCTGTAAAGAGTTAGGCAAAAACTTAACTTTAATCATAAGAATCAAACGTGAATCCAAATGACTACTCTGTATCATAACTGTGAGATGATAGGTGCGTCTATGATAATTTTAGTATCATCTAGATATTCTAGTTCACTTTAGTAGGAAAAGCCATATACATAGGGTAGAATAACAAGTCTCATTTCAAAAAAAAAAAAAAGAAAAACCCTAAATCCTAAGGCTTGGAGAAAGGAAATACTAATACTCTTGTTCTCCAAGAAAAGTACTGCCTGTCTTCACTAAGAAGAAAAAAAAAGTTGTATTTTAACACTTATTTGCTAATACATTGAAACCCATGGGTAGACAGTTCAACTGACAGCTTTAACCTAGGTTCAGCTCTTGGACTTCACTTCTCTTAATGAAACATTTTAGAGAGGCAACTTTTTAGTGCGCATATAGCCTGCTTATCCCAGCCATACCTGAAACAGACTACAGATCCAAGATTTACAGGTAGAAGACCGTCAAAACAAGTCACCACCCAAACCACAAAAGCGTCATTCTTTTCCTTTTCTTACTAAAACCGAATCCATAATAAACGGTGAAATGTTCCACACTGGTTCTTCCCTCTCACTCTAAAGAAATAAAACAGCAGAAAAAGGTATCATGTAGTAGAAGGATGAACAGCAGGAAGAAAGAAGCAGTACTGGGAAGCAGGTGACAGGGTGAGGAAAAACAGCCAGTTAAATAGCATAGTCTGCACAAGATACTGGATACGGTCATAACAGCATTTTCTGTACGCTAACAGAAGGAGAAAAGGCAACAAAATAGAAGAACTTAAAACTGATGTATGATGTGAAATCAGAAATTACAGAGATACTCAAAACAGTGCAAGCAAAATCGCAACTGGGACTTGTGGGCATTTATATTCTTCACAGAATGAAAGAAATTGTAAGCGATACAGTGGAGCAGTACATTCATTAATGGTACACACAGGAGAAAAAACTAGAAGTAACGTGAAAAATGGAACTGACTGCGGTCAAAATCAGTTTTGGGAAAAGAGACAACAGAAGAAGTTCTACTGGGTCCCATTAGGACATGCCATCTACGGTGCTCAGAGAGGTCTGGTATTATAAAATTAAATTCCACTAAGAACTGATTAATTCTAGGAGACTATATGTAGACTGAAGAACACATGCTACTAAAAAATGGTAGGATCCAATTGTTCCTGCAAGCGGTAGTGGACCTACTGCGTCTGAACGCCATGCACCCCAGTTTTTTGTCCCCAAAGCCACAAGTTAGATGGAGGAACACCAGTAAAAGAACGGCTGGGGGAGACGATAAAAATACAAAAAGAAACCTGAAGGATACTTCTCTTGCACACTCTCCATACTCCAGCAAGCTGTGCCTGAGTGATGCCTTCAGCCACAGATGGTAACTCTACATTTAAAAATAGTTCATTAATTTTTCCTTCATGAAGTTGTCGGTCCCGTCTCTGATTCCACACAAACTTAGTGTCCCCACACAATGAGCTACACAGTTCAGCTACAAATGTGTGAGGTACTAACTCCTCTGTGGGTTTTGAAGCTATCATCCGCTAGCTTCACTTGCATTACAAGTTCCTAAAGTAGAATAAACAATGAAAAATTTGGATTTTTTTTTTTCACCTTGCCTAGGCTGCTCATGATTTTTGAACCCTCTATTACCATTTCCTTCAGCTGTCCCACCTCTGGATTCAAAGGCTTTGCCAATTTATTTGTCCCTCATGGTGAAATCATTCCACACTTCTCACCCCTTGCAACCCCGATTTGTATCATTTTGAGTTCTACTACTTCCCTTTGAATACGGGAGAACCTAAACTGCAGGCAGTATACAAGACGCTATTGCACTGTGACTTTCTACAGTGATATAAAAATTACCTTGGTTTTGTTCTCTTGACATCCAAACATTGCCTACAAGTCTGCTTGCTTTTCTGACTATTACTGAGCATTGAGATCCAGGGAAGGGATTACTTCAAGGGAGTACTCCACAATTTCCAGTTGAAAATACATTAGAATTAGGCATAAGGCCAACCAGCAATGTCAAAAAGGACTGACCAACAGAGAAAGCTATGGCTCAAAGGGGAATAAAAAGAACGGCAAAGAAGAAATAAACTCAAGTTCAGTTCTGTTTCACAAAGGAAATTTAAAAAGGGAATAAAAGGGTTTCTGGTAGAGAAGTTAAATGAGAACAAGGAAAGAACAAGTGGGGCCACTTAGGATTAAAAATTAGACAATATAAATGGGTACATTTGTAGTTTTCAGTAAAGAAGACAACATTGACCAAAGCAGCTTGATAAAGGTACTGAGCATATAGGAATGAAAATGGCTAAACCTGAAGTGGAAGAAAATGCCAAGTCAAGTCTTAAGAATTATTAAGACATCTACTGAGGCATGGGTGTGTTACCGTAGGATGGGAGAACGGCAAACATAGTATTTTTACTTCTTCACGTTGTAGGTACAGGCAAGCTTTATGTAATGGAAATACTAAACAAACCCAGAGAAGTCCAGTGAGGCCGATGCTGACCTAAAACCATTAAACTCAGTGAAAACCTCTCACTGAGTTCCCATGGTCATGCTGGACCATCACCCTATGGCTCTGGATCTGGGAAGGGATAACTGAGCTAGATGGCAGTGAGATTTCGCCCAAGTTCAGCTCTGCACCTAGGCAAATAAACTCTGCCCCATGCCACAGTTCTACTTGAGTAATTAGGGAGACCTGCACCAAGACACATTCAAATTATTCTCACTAAGCAATTTATCCTCCATTAGTTAGAACACTTTGTGCCTGCCTTAACTAAAAGATAGAATGTATTAGCTTTAACTTTTCTCCAAGTTTTAAATATAGTTCCACAACCTGAAGTTGAAATGAGCAAGGAGTGCCAGCACAGAGCAGTCATCAACCATTATGGTGGCTAAGTCCAAATCATATATTAAGCCACTCTTATTTAATTACATTTCTGAGTCCTAACACCTGGCTTAAGGTTTGGTTTATTCAGTCTAAACAACAACAAAAAAAAACTGATTTGGAATGCGATTGCATTGGCTAAACTCATCAGAAGAGTAAATAACGTGGAGGAAAAGGAATGATTTTAACTAAAGCACAACGTTGGCAGAAGAGCAAACGGGCATAACCACGAGCACGCTTAGGCAGAAGACAGAAGCCTTATACCATTCTTCCAACAGAGGCAGCAAGGTGAACGACCTAAGCTGTTTTATAAAAGATACGACACAGCGTGAGTCTGGCGTCGAGCCTGGGACTGCTGGCTCAGGTAACCATTCTCACAAGTCACTCTGGTCACAAGTCTGGTTGCTCTGTCCCATGCTGCCAGTGCTCAGGGCTCTGGGAGGAGGCAGCTCAGACACAGGGCAGTGGGGGAGGATGGAACCAGCTCAGGTTCAGGCCTGGCTTTTCCGGGTGAACAGAGCTAGACATGAGGATCAGAAGCCTCTCAGGAACCCTGTGTCAAAGAAGATTTTGATCTCTGTTTAAATATCTGATTACTGCAAAGCTCTAATTTTATGAAGAAAAGTACCTCAATCTCAATTCCCAGTAACCAATTTCAGAAATCTTTCATGCAAAACACTTTCTCTACACAAGTTTTGATATTCACCAGGTTTTTGGTACTTCTCTTTCACACTGTACATCCCACTACTCATAAGAAGTTCACAAGCTTCTAGCTGAACCAAAGCTGAACTGTTTTATTAGCTACTGTTAACATCTTTGTGGAAAGTCTTTTAGGATGGTTAAATTAAGAGCTAATTTAACAAACAGTAATGCTAGCTCTAGTTAATTGTCTCCTGTAATGAATAACAGCATGGCTCACTGCCTGCTAAATGCTTAAATCATCTTTGGACAATAAGCACCTGATTAAAGAATAAGCAAGAAAGAAAGCAAATAGTTAATACAGACAGCATAGCCGAAGGCTCTGCTCTTGCTTGCTAACGGTCAGGAATAGGCAGCAGCACCCTATGCCTCGTATTAAGTGACTCTTTCTACAACACAAGCTGGCTAGCTGGCTGATACAACTGTATTTCCTTTGGGCTTCTTTACAAGCTGTAAGAGCACACTACAACTGTGCAAAACCTCAAGGTTACAAACACAAAGGCCACTAGCTGTTGGATCTTTATGGTGCCATCATATATTTAACAGGAACTGATTAACAGCAGATGTCACAAGATTCATAAAAATACCTTTTGCGATCTCTTTTAATGGAAAAACAACATGATTCATTTCTCTCCCCTCCTCTTTTATACTGTTTTCATTTTGTCTTGTGGTTTCCACACCTGCGGATAAATCTTTACGAAGAGTGCTGCACTTCTATTGTTCCTTCACAGCACATCAGGAAAAGATCAGAAACAGTCTGACAGTCCTGCTGTAAGACTTATATGCATCTTGGGATTTCATCTCTTCATTTGTTTGGATTCAGCAGTGTTTAAACATTACGGCTAAAAAACCTGGCTTTGACCTCTGAGATTCTTCTTTTTTTTATTATTATTATTGCTCTCACACTGTTCACAGCAATAAGGGAAAGTGAGCCCAAATACCATTCCTTGATCAGAAGATTAGATTATTCAGATATGAAGACCCAGAACAGTCTTGGGATTTTGACTGGAGTCAGAATCTTAATTTTGCAGAGGAATAGATTCTGTTACTGCATGAGCGAGTGTGTGCCCCAATTTGTTTCACAATCGTTACACAGTCATAACCAAACTTCACGCTTCACGGTGTAATCTCACTGTTCACAGGGCTATGTTAGGAAGGAATTTCTTCAGTCCGGACTCAACATTACACACAACTGACTAGGTGCACTATGGGATTTTTGCTATTTTCTGAGGTATCAAGTAACTGGCCTTTGTTAGAAATGAGACACCAGATAAAGAAATAAATGATTTGGTTGGAATAGCAGTGATTTTTATCACTAACTGTGGATTACTATGAGCTCCACTACAAGTAGGGGGGGAGCACATCTTAGAAGTCTATCTCTGTGTGTAGCTGCGGTTCAGTCGGGTTAGGGAAGATGCAGTATTCAGTTAGGCACCTATTCTTAACTGTCTTCTCCCTAGGTTACTATCAGAGGGTTACTTTCTTACCCAATGACTGGCTAATGTAAACTGCACAGAAGCCCTCAGAACAGGATTAGAGCCAAGGATACTGCCAACTTCTGAGTTACAGACTCAGGCTCCAACTTGTTTGCTCACTTTTTTGATCTCGTTCCCAGGCACATGTTCTGCAGAGGGTGATCATGGATAATACAAGTGGTTCCTTCTCTCCCAGCAGTATGCTATAATGAGGGAGAGCACTCAGGCACCTATCTTTCGGGAAGGACTCCAGTTCTCGGAACTGAATCTGGAGGGGATAAGGAAATCTTGACTCCAGAAAGATGTGGAAATTCAGGCACACCCTTTGCTCTGTATTTCTAACTCCTCCTTCCTGGCAGCTGTCTCCTTCTTGTGTGGGCTTTCCAGAGGCATTCTTCCTTGGCTTGCCCTGGGAATCTAGGGAGGTAATTTAGGCATTATAAATTAGCCAGTGCAGGATAGTTTGGAGATGTGAGGCAGGTGTGTGGGATATGGTCCTCTATCTTTTATTTGCAAGAAGTCTGCTAGGACACCTTCTAAAAAGTCTTAAAAGCTACAGCAGTCAGTATAAGGCCTAACTTCTTTAGCCTTCTTCAAAAATACCATCCATACATCCTACATGCCGTCGCAATTTGGATCAAAACTTAATGTTAGTGTTATCTGTGGACTCCCACTATGACTCCAGAAAATGTGATAGTCTACATGAGACAAGGCCCTAAGCTGGCTACCCGGACCATGATGCAGTTCAGGAAGACCAGAGTTTAGTATGAACAAAACAGTTTGCAGAAAGAACCCAAACATCCACCTTCAAATCAAGTTGAATCCAATTGGAGGACTGGTCAGGTAAAAACTCCAACTCCAGAACATTATAAGAACACCCTAATATTTATTAATACTAGAGGCCTGTTCTAACCTATTTGATCCGAGAAGAACCTGGGAATTCTCATGAGGTTTCTCATAGGATTTATCAACTTGATACGAGAATAGTTTCATTCATTCAGTGGAAGCTTTACCTTGACTCGAGTGGAGCTAGAATTGCACTGTATCAATAACCCAAACTTTCTCAAATCACATTTTTGAGATCTTATTTTTACTAATGACAATATATCTTGGGATAAGAAATCATGGGGAGAACTGCACTGTTTAAATGTGATCCCTGACATTATCTAATCTCCAACACTACTCCTTGTTTCACTTTTTCTCTTCTTTTTGTAAAAATGAAAAAATCATTGAAAATTAAAGGGTGTGAGATTTAGTTTCTAGACCCCGGAAAATATTCTGAATATTCGTCAGATAATGCATGGAGATTCCAAAGCTCTAGAAGACAAGAGATTTATCTGCCCACCTCTAGTAGTAAAGCCTCTGCAGGATTAGAATAATGACACCAGCAAACTCTCAGCCAGCAGACGTCCACCCTTATGAGAAGCTTATTTCAAATTCTCCCCAAAACTCCTATCAAAAGAGAAAATTATCTCAAATAAGCTGAGGAGCAGATTCTAAAAATTCCTCCATCTTACACAAAACAACATACAATACACATGGAAAGTGTCTTATAAGGCACCTATTCATGCCTGGTGCTACCTCAAGCTAAAAAAAATAGGCATTAGTACATTTTTCAGGCAGTTGCTTCACTATTTTTTTTAGTCTCCTCGGTAAGACAAGCCTGACTGAAAGCAGTTGGTGAGGCCATAAGAAAGTATGTACTTGCAACTGATCTGAAGAAGAGAAGGGAACTCATTTGGCTTCTGCAAATTTGAGGAGTTGTAAGTGTTTTAACCTAGTATAAAAACTTAAGCAGGAGACTGATACTTGCGCCTCTCCCAGTTCATCAGATGCAGGTTGATTTGAGTGCCAAAGCAGTTGCAGAACGGATAGGTTTTAATGAAGTGGTAAAATACTGAATATCACATGTGACTTGCAAATATTCTGCTTAAAAAATATTTTAAAAGCCCTTGTATGATTAAAACTTTGCTCTTTCATTCATGAAGTACCTTCGTCACGGCTTACTTGTCAGCTCCTTGCTAGAATTGCAACCCCAGTTTTGAACTCTCCCTTCAGAAAATTACGAGCACTAACAGTTCTGTATCATGGAAATCAGAGGATTCAGGAGGCTTCTTGCAATCCATCTATTCTGTTATGGGCCCAAAGGCCCACATAAATGATATATAAAGCAACTCAAAACCATTGAATTATTGCATCTGTCTCTGAGTATTAGAGTAGCTCACAAAATCAGTATTTTTTTTTAACAGCTTGCACAAAAACCTTGCAGTATAATTAAGTCAGCTACTGTGAGAAATAGAGAGATATAACTGAATACACCATTTTATGATCTACATTGGTCAAATTTATTGCCTGGTTCGCTACAAAATACGTTGTTAAGTTCATGTTCTTCATGAAGTTAATGACTGAGTGAGTAGTATATTCCCAAGGCAGAGCAAGACTGAATATAATGCAAAACACAAAGATATTCAGAAAATTTCATCTATCATCCTCCCTAATTTACTTGATATTTATTTCACTTTACCTCAGAGATCTTGAGGAGATGATGGCAGAGTTCCCTCCTCCGTTGGAGGAGATGCTAATTCTGTAGAATAGTCTACCTGCTAAACTCTGGGATCGCCCATCTCTTGCCAGAGATCTTGCCATTGAGCAGGCCCATTTTCTTTTTTCTTCAGCGAGACAGAGAGAGAGAGAGGTCAAGACAGTTGTAAAACTACATCACTCTTTTAGTAACAGACCCATCAAATTTCAAAACGTCATTGAAAAAATGAAAGAAATTCCAGTTCCCTGCTTGTGAATGACTTTTTTAAACCAGATCTACACCAAAGGAGTTAACAATTTTGATTAAATATTTTGAATCAAATTTGTAAACGTTAAAATAAAATAAGCATTTGTGTGTGGATTTCTTCAGCCCTTTGACAAAGTAAATACAATCAAAACTGCCATGCTCTGCCAAGTCCTACCCAGTGTTGTATCTCAGGACTTGAAGATAGTGGGTTTATGTTACGCTTGCTCTTTTCTCTATTTCTGCCCTGTAGAAAACTGTACTGCTCAACTGACTCTGCTTTTAGATACTTCTTGCTAAAGGGGCAACTCTGAGCACTTAGGAATTTTTAAATTTGGGGGCTCATTAGTTCTGAATGTCCAATCTTATATTTAGATCCTACAGATTTTAAAAACGTCATTCAGACATTGAAATTGAACATTATTGGTCTCATTAACTTCATTTAGAGTTTTACTTGAATAAGTACTATGGGATCTTCTCACAATAAAGAGGTAATTGAATCATTTGTTATGCTTGAAAACACATGCAGAGAAAGACATGGATTTTGCTGCTTTGGTACCAACCACAACATTTTCTGGCTACATATATTTCTACTCGCCCTGTAAAAAATTAGCATCAGGCTTTACGACATATAATTTCCATAAAGCCCTGTTCTGTGGAATGCTTTTTGTTTTAAGTTCGCTAGCCTGTATATATTACTTTGCTCTCTACCCACTCCTAGATCTGACAAGCCTGGTGTAAGAATGCAGCAGCTGTTCTGCAGGCAGGGTAGATGGCACAATCAGCTTCTTCAGTCAGAGCTCAGCACAGTTGACAGGGAGTCTGCATCTGTGAAATCCCTCCAAAGGCAGTGTTAGTCTAAACCTTATTTGTCTGGCTATTAGCTTATGTGCCAATGTAATTTACAAGGTGTCTCTGGCTTATTTTGATGGAAATTGTTGCTACATCCCCACAACACTCTTGTTAAATAAGAAGTAATATCAATGAAGTGGCTTTCTTTTTAACATAAACTTATCCCAGAAGTTCCTTTTATCACTTTGCAGTCTTTTCTTCATGTCAGTGTAGATCATTTAAAGCAAACAAAATTTTTAAATATGAAAGAAGAAGGGGGTTTTTTCAGTTGCAATTCAATAACTTTTACTGAATGTGTCGGTCAGACTGCTGTTTGCTATTTCCATAGCATATGAATACTGATATAGTAAATCTTACTGATTGTTGGAATGAGAGTCCCAGCATTCTGAACTAGAGCTTCTGTGGCCGTTAACTCCAGCCCAACAGCTCTGAAGACATGTCAGCACTACTAGTGGCCTCAGCACACTAATCACTGCATTTATTTCATACTAGCAAAGCTACGTGAGAGTAAGTCGCACACATCTTACAGTCGCACATATTTTCTTTGTTCAAAAGCAAAGAACAGTACCAAGTGAAACACCTGAAAGAATTTCTTCTACCAAAGATGTATACTACTCATAGATTATAGATTGCATTTAATATACTCCATATATATACACATAATATCCAGTATTCAGTGACTTCTACATCAGAACTATCTTTTTACATTTCCAAGATTTAAGGCACCCAACCTTCTAGCCTTGCACCAGAAGTGGTGTTTGCGAGCAGAATCAGTAAATATCTTGGACTGCTCAGCATACTTCGGTCTGATACCTGTGAGTGTACTAAAGAGCCCCTTTGCATAGCATATGCCCTGCAGTAGAGGTGTTGGCTATCCAGTCCCTTCACTTATCTCTAAATGCTGCATTGACAAAGGAAAGTGGCCAAATGGATGATGTTCTTTAGCAACTCCTATTTTCTATAATTATCTCTTCAGAATTATTGAAACCTGTTTTACCTGGGACATGTTTGAGGCCATTCTAACCTGTGCAAGAAGAAGCTCAGCTGGATTCGGTTGGATTCAAAATTTTGAAGGCGTAAAGCTACTTTTGCTGTTGTCCTCCTAGTCTCTCATCTCACTGACTACTCTGCCAATGGAACCATCTGAATATTGACAAAATTAAGATCTCCTTTACTGGGGATTTCTCAATGTGGCAATGGTAAAATCTCAACGCCAGAGACGAATCTCAAAGGTCACTGTATGGCATACTAACAAATCCAGTCTTTGTGGTGAGTCAGTCAGAATACGTTAAGCAAATTAGATTTACATGGCTAATCTAGAGAGGACTTAAAAAAATTCACTTGTTTTTACATTCTATGATCAAAGAGTATGCTGAAGACATACCCAAGACTGATGCGATTTTATCATTATAAAAGACACATACCCTATACGGCTGTCCCATTCTTCTCCAGAGGAGAAAGCAGATCTGTGCATTAAACCGCACAGCATGCCCTGCCTCGATTTTCCTTCTCTGAGGGTGCATTTCGACTGACCTACTCTTGTTAACACTGTAGCTATCCTGCAATCTCTGGAAACTATTTTTCATCCCAGATGTTTTTCTAAGGGTTCCATTCCATCTTTCTGAACAGGATTCTAAAATTCAACGCCTGACAGCTCTTACCTTGTTTTGTGTGCGCGTGTGTGTGTCCGTGAGTGCTTTTTAAGGCTAGCATTGCCATAATCAGAAATAGCCTGTCACCTGTGAAGTAACTAAGTAGTTTATCACAGCCAATGTGAAACAAGTATATTTTCTTTCTCAGTGTCAACTTGCTGTTTGTTGACTCTGTTGTCACTGCAGCTCAGATTCTTTAAATTGACAGATTTGCATCAGTGCAGCTCCACTGCGGACAGATATCTGTCCGCAGATATTCTTCCGCTGCGGACAGATATCTGTAAGCTGTGATTTCCAACCGTCCCTTTAAAGCCACCTGCATTTTAACATTGAAATTCATCTCAAAGAGCTTTAATACTTTTAGAAGATGTAAAGGATAGTAGAACAAAATCTTTACTGAGTTGATTGCTATGATTTAATTAAATACTTTAACCTCATATTACTAAGAACCTTAATCTCCTGGCACAAATACGAAGAAAAACTCCTGCAAATATCACAAGCTCGCATCTAAGATCTCAAATTTTTTTAGTACTGTCTATACTAATGTACAGCTTTTTACCTGTGAAAATTGCATTCAACTTTAAACAAAATAGCTAACTATACTAGAAGCATTATGTGCACAAATCCAAGTGACCAGTAATGCAAATAATTGTAATTTGGGATTTCCTGGATATTTAAAGTTGAAGAAAGAAAGATCTGCAGTGGGTTATCAAGTAAAGTTTTATGATCAGTTTCCATGTGTTGCTTTATACTGTGAACTCAGAACTCATTTATAATCAGCATAAACATCCATAACCAATCCTAAATATGAAATAAACATAAATTCTCTGTCATACTTGCCTATGAAAGCTGCCTGCCTATCCTGACTTTTATCTATCTGGTGACACATAGGTGATGCAACTGGTTATTACAACTTGGAGAAAATATTTTACTTAAATGTCTATCCATAAATAGTTGAGGTCACTTTTTTTAAACACTTAAGAGAATATACATTAGGCTACACACAGGCATGAACAGCCAATTGTTTATACGACGACAGCAGTGGTATGCCCAAGATGAACACAATTTAAACGTGAGATAGGTTCTTTCGCAAATCTTAGGACAAGCTTGTTATCCAATAGACAGAGAACAGGACATAACTTAGATGCTTTAAATTCTATCACTGACATGCTCGTTGATGTTAAATGAATCACGTTGGACTCAACTTTCAAGCATCTTAAAGGATCCAAACTGTATTTAATGTTTGAGGCAAGAGTCTCAAAAGACTCCTCCCCCAACACTTGGTTCACAAATCCCTTTCGGATGAATATACCTAAGTTTTCTGTCTCCTATGCAAATCCCAGTCCAAATGCCTAAATCTCTATGCCTCCCTCAGTTTCTCCTTCCTCACTTGCATTATTTGTTTCCCCTTCTGCAGAACCAAGATAGTGAATGACGCCCTTCTTTGAAAAGCACACTGAATTTCTGTATTTCCTAAGAGCTATTAAAACTTTGAAATAAAAAGTTTCTGGTGACCAATTTATCTCAATAATCCATTGTTTCACCTACATGGTTTTCAAATGCTGGGCCAGTTGCGTTAACACTTTCAAGGCCCTTTGTAATGTTTTTTGAATAGAGGCACACTGCTGTCTGCATGGTAAATGTGTACCGAGGCCATGATTTAGGCACCTAAATAAAATGGTGCAATAACACCTTGTGACGTTAGCTTATTTTTATCACTAGGAAGTCTTGACAACTAGTTCTAAATGGTATAATGGTGTCTTAAATGCAGTAGCTTAGCAAGAGAGTCACATAACGTGATTTATTATGTAAACATGAAATCCTAGAACTTCTGGTCTCATTTTGAAGTCTTCCAAAACACGACCGAGTTGGAAGGACGGTAAAGGGGAGGGAAGGCCGTGCCACAAGCCTTTGCATACGCCAGGTCTGGAAATGTATTTCCCGCTTCTGTTCAGTGCAGCTTCAAGGCTGCTCTGACTGACTTGGCTGCTTACATCTCTGGGACAGCTGATGATCACGGGACAGCCTCACCCTTCCCAGCCATCATGCTCGACCACTACGCATGTCCTCTGTCCTTGGAACTGGCGTGATAATGTGATAATATGACAGCTCTGCTTTCAAAGAGTACTCTTTTCTCTGTGAAAGGAGCCCGTGTACAGGCAGTTAAGCAACTTCAAAGGTCCTTTGTGCCCATTCCGTCTGTCTGTGACTGATTCATTCACAGTAACTACAGTCTTTACTTCTTTCTGTACTTTTCCCTTTATGCTCTTCAAATACATCATTCTCTTACTGGAGACTTTGTTCTAACAAAAACAAATCACAGCTCTGCAGGTGATCAGGGAAATCCCTTCAGCAGCTTTTAAGGCTTCAAAATTGCTGCAAGTAACTACCTGTCAATTTGGCATTCCTAAAAAAGTATTTCGTGTTGCTCTGCCACCATGAGCCCTGTGGACCTCTGTCCATGGGATGCCTGCAAGGGTGCCTGGAGCTAACCCCATCCCACCAGCTGCCTAGACGTGTGGTTCTTTCCCCAGTCTACATAACTGAGAGAGAGGCCTGTGTTCATGAGCCCTCAGGTTTCATCCTCTCACCACACTAAGCATAATAACAAAGCTGGGGCTGAATTGCTTAAACCATCCCAGCAGATACTCTCCTGCCACCTGCAAAAGGTTCCCACACATTTTTCAGTCTGCTTATGAGAAGGAATCATTTGAGCTAGCCAGTCTTGACTACACTTCTTTTTAAAACAGCTATTGTCTGCTCTGTAATATTTATATTCAGTTCTTAATGCCACAGTTATTGCCAACGAGGTTACCCAAGCAGCTGCAAAAATTTAGTAATTGCTCTCTTTTGTTTTTAAACTTTGTAAAAACAGTTTCCATTGACACTTTCCATTTTCAAATCTACCCGGAATCTAAGCGAATCAGAGGTTTGAATAGCTGTAGGCATTATACAGTCAAAGGAGGAAGTTTTGCCAGGAGGCGGCCTGACTATGCAAAGAAACACTAACAAATCCAGGAGAGCAGGGGGTGGGGAGACGCATGCAAATTTTCTGTGGTTGACTCTTGATCCAGGCTCGTCTAACTCGCCTTAGGGTGAAGTGAGGCCACACTAAATGGACGCGTACAAATAAAAATACAGCCATCTTAATGAAAGTGTCTCTGACGCGCAGTTACACTGTCCTGGCCCTGGGTGGACTTGTGGAAACTCAGTAAGTTTAACAGGCAGTTGGCACCCAAAAGGCAGGTCGGCGGCCTGCCGCGTAACTGCGGACCTCGCACACACCCGGCAGTGACAAAAACCGAAGGCGCACTCGAAACAGGCAAGCTCTCGGAGCCCGAGCCGTTACCTAGATTTCTTTTCCTCTGCTCTCTGGCTGTAATGTTGCAGCAGCCTTTTAAGAAGTTGCCTGAGAGGCTCCGAGCCGGAGCAAGACGGGCCACCCCACCCCATGCACCCCAGTCAGCCTCCCGCGGCCCTTCCCGCCCACAGCTGGGCCCCGGGAACGCTTCTGGCTGGGATCGGGCAGTCACAAGCACTGCCTTGGCCAGTATGGCCATTATTTTTGTAACACCTTCAAGTTCTCTTAATTCTGCTGTTTCCACAACAGATCACTCTTTACAGGGTTTGTGCGGTGGGGGCGGAGGGCAGAGGGACCTGGTCAGCTAGCAGCTGCTGGGCGACCACGCGGGGTCCCCCGGGGCGCGGAGGCCCTACGGGATTTGGTGGTTTGTCCCACAGCACGTCTTCAAAGCTGCCTATTAGAGCTCAGCAGATGTCTTTTCAGAAAACAAATTGTCCTCTAAGAAATTAAAGGTTTTAGAGCAATCAAATCTCTTCCTTTTTCCAAGAGTTACTATTTTCAATGACATTTTCCAATTAGAAAATTCTTGGCAAAACCTTTCCCTTCCACTGAAAGTTTCACAGCTCCCTCAATAAAAATTTCTTCTCACAATCTCTGAAACGGTGAAAAATTGTAAAAATTTCCCTTCTCTAGTATCCCGAGTGAAAAAGATAGACATTAAGAAAAAAAAATGTACAAGAAATCTGAAATAAGCTGGAAAACATGCCAGAAAACTTCCGTTATCAGAAATGTAAACAAGAGCCAAGTTAAAATACACTAAAACTTCTGCTCCTTCACAACTTAGAAAAGAAAAAAACTTTTAAAATATATTTCCGAATTCAGACCCCTAACACATATTTTTACTTTCAAGTAATTCTTCCATGTTATTCCCTTCTTCTCCCAGAGCAAGAGTTAGTTTTCTGCGGGAGAAATTTTCCGCTGCACACCTGCACATCCCCTGAGCAGCTGCACTGATCGTGCATCCCTTCGCACCCCCAATTGCTCGCGCCCGACTGACACTCCCAGGACACATGGGCGAGCATCTGCCCCCCTGTGCACATCACCGGTCAGGTGTTATATCGCCTATACCTGCAAATACTTTGATGTATTAATACGTGAACTTTGGCAACACAGCCGTACAGTAGCTTGCCAATAAAGATTTTTGAAATTTATATTACTGCTGAGGAGATAAGTGCAATCTTAAACTCTCAGCACCCCACTCATTTCCCATGACAAAGTTCTAAACTATCCTGTTGTTATTTGAATGGGAGGTCAACGGAGGGTATTTTTTTTCCTTCTGAGTTCAGAAAGCACAGCATAATTTATCCTCTCCTTCTACAAAATGTATTCTAACAGAGAGAAACAGATATATGTGTTTGATTTACAGACCCATTATTTATTTCTGTTGCTAATTTAAAGCTTCGTTAATTACTATTTTAATACCCGTACTTACTGTTGCAATAGTAACAACATTAGGCACATCTTTAAAGCCTCTGTTTAAAATGAACAGGAAAAAGAATATTTGAGAGGGTTTCTACTGGATCAGTGCAGTTACAGTTCAACTCAGTATTCCTGGAGTTCTAGACTTATGTATCCTGAAGCATCTTTAGCAACCATTTTTAAACATTAATTTCAGTTTTGTTAGGTGCTGAGTGCTGCTAAAAGCTAGCTAAATTGGGCATTTGCCAAAACTTTCTGTGGCACTGGAATTTTCAGCTTCCACTCCCAGGTCATTTTTCAATGTCTCAGCCCATTCTCTTCTTTCTTATTCTTTTCTGAATGTTTTTTTCCTTCAGCTGCTGTAAAATTGCCAGTCTCCTCATTCAAGATCACTCTCCCTTTCCTGTTTCATGTTAGCGCTCTGTCACTGTAACGTGCGTCTGTGACCACCACCT
Organism: Struthio camelus; assembly: GCF_040807025.1. Classification (NCBI taxonomy): domain Eukaryota; kingdom Metazoa; phylum Chordata; class Aves; order Struthioniformes; family Struthionidae; genus Struthio; species Struthio camelus. The sequence goes on from NC_090982.1 coordinate 52,130,299, forward strand.
GGTATGCAAGTTTCTGACCTATGCTATGACTTTTCAATGTTTATGTTCCCTTGAGGCTTTCTTCTCCTCCCTGACTATTGCAGTACCTCTAAAATCTTTCAGCGTTTCACTTTAGACCAGATAAAAAGTGACTAGAAATTAAGGTGTCAGGAGAACACTGTTTTTGGTTCTTCTTCCCCTCACCTGTCCTTGCTAAGTGCCTTGAAGATCCAGGATAAGTTATTCTCCTGGGTCTCACGGAAAGACTATTTTACCTGTTTTGAAAGATGCTCAGCGATCAGATACAGAAAGCTAAATACAGTATCCATGATTTTCTTTCTGTCTAATTTAGTTTAAGCCAACTTCATCTAATATTAATTTGAACTCTTACTACTTCCACTGTCTGGGGTCATTTGCATTGTCTTGACTTGAATTATGTTTGCTAGGCTCAGCTTTGTTAAGAGCTTTCCCTTCCTCTTAGCGCTCGGGGAATGGGACTTAGAATGCGTTGCATTTGCTGCCCCAAAATGACATTCATTTCACATCAAGTGTCAGAGGAAATGAGAACAAAAATCAAGCTCCAATACCCCTCAGCTCAGTGGCAATGAATAAATAAAATACCTTCAGTTCGACAATTTGCATTTCAGATTGCTCCCTGGGTTTTCACACTCTCTGCTCAAAATGAGAAGGCCATGGGGAAGCCTTCGTCAGCATGCATTCCCTGCATACTTATCTGCTCCCACAGTCACCTCCTCCTCCAGTCACTGCCAAAGTCAGGATGCAAGTAAAAATGCCTGTGCTAAATGCATGCCAAAGAAGCTCAGGGGACATATTTGCTTTTTGGTAAACAGAACACACTGTATATTTTTAAATGGCACATGCTAGAAAGAAGTCACTACGAGATATATACCTCGTAATACAGGCATTTCTGGACCTTCCCTCTTTTGGAGTCTCTTTTTTAGTCACCCACAGTTAGGTAAACATCCAACTCCCACTGATTTCAATGACTGAGGCACATAAATAACTAGGGCTTTGAGATTTCACAGTAGTAGCAGACTGAGGGGAATTTCCTGGTTCATTTGAATCCAATCCCCTGCCATCCAGGCAACCATGCCATTATAATCACTGTCCTAAAATAGCTGTGAAACTTCTTCAGAATAGCTAACCTCCCACTTGTCATCACACACACAGTTACATTGTGTCTAGAAGCGTGCTCCAGAACCACTGATGAATAGGAATGTCTTCCAATTCCCACCTTAAATGCACATACACCCACTTTATTCCTCTTTATTATTTTGTCAGCATTGTCCTGTAGCACAACGGGCGCTCTGTTCCTTCTGGGTTATGCCTCTCCTTCTTTCCCTTCCCTCCCACTGTACTTACAGACAGCCATCATACCCCACTTCAGCCTTTCACGCTCCCTCGCCTCCTTTCCAGTGACAGGATCTTCGTTCCCTTGATCCTCATAGTTGCTACTCTCTCGTCCTTCTGCAGTCTGTCCCTACCTGTGCTTGTGCTCACATTTTCCTGCAGCTTAAATGGCTTTTTCTCTATGCTTGGTGTACCTTCCCGTTTCATTAACAAGACTAAATCTCATCTGCTCTCAATCTTCGTTTTGCAAAGTTAAACACAGCAGAATTTTTTTGTTTGCCTGTATGCAGAAATTGGCAGCTTTCCTCTGCACCTATTCCACTCTGAATTCATCCTTCTTGACTGCAGGGAATTAGTTTCTTCATCAGGTTTTCCACTTCATAGGAAATAACTGCATTGATATTACCGACATTTCCTGTCTGCACCATATTGCTGGATCACAGAATTCCGTGATCAAATACCCTCTCAAAACCCTCGTTCTTCTTCATTTCCTTCCTACTGACTAGTACCTCGCTTATAAATGATTTTTTCTAATTTTCCCCTTGAGTACATAGCAGTCTACCCTGCGGACTTCTACCATATTTCTACTATTCTAGTTCTTGAGACTGCCCTGTTCCTTCGATATGGCATATCAATTCTTTTCCCTTTTTTTGCTGTCACTTATCTCTCTGTAACAAGCAAATTTCCTTAGCAAACTCCTTTTTACACTAAGATCTTTAACAAAAACATGGAACAACAGTGCTTCAAGTCTAATCCTTGAGGAACATGCAAATAACTTCTTTCTAGCTTAGTTGTTCCTTTTGCAACACAATGTACTGACATGTCCTTCGTGTCAGCTTCCATAAATACCTTTCAATTCTTCTGCTAGCCATCCTCTTCTCCACCTTTGCAAATAATTGATTTTGGCACTACATCCAAATGTCTATCAAAATGAGATATATTGCATTTCCTTTGTGCATAAAATCAATTATCAAATAACATGTTTCAGATTATTTTGGCATGATATATTTTTCATAAACTCACGACAAATTGTATTCCCTTTTCTGTTTACCTTAGTATCTTTGATTACTCCTTAATTTTTTCAAAAGCCCCTGAACTCAGAGTAACCCTCTCTGTTCACTCCTATCACTTTTTTTTCTTTTCTTTTCTTTTCTTTTCTTTTCTTTTCTTTTCTTTTCTTTTCTTTTCTTTTCTTTTCTTTTCTTTTCATCTTTTTAAATATATTTCTGTTCTCCAATCTGGTAGTTTTGAACGCACTTGCTACTGGACCTTTTCTCAGAACTCTCCCAAGGGCCCTTCTTAACTGGACAAAGTCTTGGAGGTTTAGCTCCACTTAGTTGTTGAATTCTCCCTTCATTTCCTCTTTTCCAAGTTTTTAGTTTGGATTTGCCCTCAATCTCAATATCATGATCCTCACTGAAAACTGAGGCAAAGATCATTTTTTAGCTAATACTTATTTTAGCCATAGTCTTCAATTCATTTTCTGCACCAGAATTGTTCTTTTATTTATTCTAGCAGAAGAACCACTTATATGATCTAATTCAAATCAGATTCACAGAATGGCTGAATGGTTGGAAGGGGCCTCTAGAGATCTTCTACTCCGACCGCCCTGCCTAGAGCGGGGTCACCTCAAGCAGGTTGCTCAGGGCCATGTTCAGTCAGATTCTGAGTATCTCTAAGGATGGAGACTCCACAATCTTCTGGGCCAACCTGCTCCAGAGTTTGATCACCTTCACAGTATAAAAGTTTCTCCTTCTGTTTAAATGAGACTTCCTGTATTTCACCTGTACACACAGCCTCTCATTCTGTCACAGCACCACTGAAAAGAGTCTGGCTCCATCTTTTTTACTCCTCCCCTCTTCTGTCCTCACCCATCAGATATATCCACATCAATAAGATACCCCTGAGCCTCCTCTTCTCCAGGCTGAACAGTCTCAGCGCTCTCAGCCTCTCCTTGAATGAGAGATGCTCCAGTCATCTTTGTGGCCCTTTGCTGCACTGGCTCTAGTAAGTCCATGTCCCTCTTGTACTGGGGAGCCCAGAACTGGATTCAGCACTCCAGATGTGTCTCACCAGTGCTGACGAGAGGGGAAGAATCACCTCCCTCGACCTGCTGGCAACGTGCTTCCTCATGAAGCCCAGGATGCTGCTGGCTGCCTTTGCTGCAAGGGCACATTGCTGGCTCATGTTCACCTTGCTGTCCACCAGGACCTCCAGGGCCTTCTCTGCAAAGCTGCTTTCCAGTCAGTCAGCCCCCAGCCTGTATGGTGCATTAGGTAATTCCTCCCCAGGTGCAGGACTTGTCATTTCCCTTTGTCAAACTTCATGAAGTTGCTGTCAGCCCATTTCTCCAGCCTGTCAAGGGGTGGGGTGGGGGCACACTTCTCCCAGTTTTGTATCATCTGCAAACTTGCTGAGGATGCACTCTGTCCTGTCATCCAAGTCATTATGAAAATGTTGAACAGTACTGGCCCAGATATCAAATCCTGGGAGCATCAATTCACTAGTGACTGATTCCAGCTGAACTTTGTGCCGCTGATCACAGCCCTTTGAGCCTGGCAGCTCAGCCAGTTTTCAGTCCACCTCACTGTACACTTATCTAGTCCATTCTTCAACTGTCTGTCTATTATCTTTCATAACTTTGACTACGAATTGTTAAATGATTTGACAATTTATCAAGTTGTCTTTTGCAGATTTTCATTCCAGTCTGCATTTTTTGGAAAAGTTTAAGACATTTTCAGAAGATCTGCATCTAAAATAGCAAAATATATTCAGCACTACTCACCATCACACACACAAAAAAACTTCAGATAGGGCACCAAATTATTTTTGTATTTTATATACTAGTATTTCTGCAGAGAGACAAGCACTATTTCTACTTTTACAAAAAACATAAATAATGATGAGAACTTTTCTCCCAGAAAAGATGTTGAGCTTGACTTGAAGCCTCGCTAAGGACTGCATGTTTTTGTTTCCTTTTTTCAGTGGGAACAGCCATAAGATGTGAAAAAATTACATGAGAAATTCTACCCTCCCTGGCATGACAAAGCTTAAACATTTCAGAAAAATGTTTACACAGATCAAAATTTGGTACCCGAGTTCAACCTTCTGTAATTCAGTCATCATCAACAATTGTTGTGGCAAGACACCTGGCAAAGGAGTGCTAAGGTAAACACTGTATCTGCTCTTCAGAGCTGTGCTGTCATATCCAACTGACTCTCCTTGAAATGGAAGACCAATGACATGTTTCACTAAACACTAAATGCAGTCTGTCACCACTCAGAAAAATCAGCAAAATAAATTCAACACCATTTCCCTGAACTGCCTTTCAAATACTGATTTGTTTATAGCTTTTACAGTGAAATAGAAATGCCTTTCACTATCTATACTCACTTGTGTATGCATCAGTCACACTGTACAGATGTAAGTTGCCCTAAGCTAGACCATAAATTTGTTCCTAACTACTGAAGTAATAAATAATGATTGTTCCAATGTCATGAGATCTTCTGGGCCATGGAGCGTGGAGAGCGTTTCATGTATGACTAGCACAAGATACCATCGCATCAAATGAAAGGTATATAGTAGCGCAGAGACGCAATAGATCCTGCACTTACGGAGGTCACGTTATGGTGTTGGAGTTGTATTTTATATGCCTCAGAGCAGACCAAGTCATTCATCACAAAGGATATCTAAATTTGTTTTGAATAGATTGAGCTTAACAATGAATAGCTCCAATATTTTAGTAAATCTCTTAAAGGACATCTTTGTGATGTTTTATATTGTTGGTTTCTTTCATAGTCGTATCACTGTTGATGTCATTCACAGACTTACTGAAGTCATACCAAGAACTGATTTACTGAGTTGCCTTTCTATAAGTTCATGTTAATGAAACCATATGTTTTCATCTGTATGTCATATTTGTATTATTAAACATCGAAAAAACTTACATAATTGTTGTTGCTATAAAATGATAAAGCATTGATTGCACAATACTAATCACACTTGATGATTAGTGTCTTGTAAAAATATATTAAACTAATAAGGGCTGGTGGATGACTGTAAATGTAAATAACATTATATTCAGGCTTAATAATCATACTGCATCTTTGCTGGTCACTTCACAAAATCAGCATCATCATTTGCATTCATTGGCAACTAGAAATGAATAGGCATGGAGATACCAGCTACCTGCCACTGAGAAAGGATCTCTGTCAGTTACAGCTGGAGACCTGACTCTTATGAGAACCAGTCTGTCACTGTAGAGACCACTGTCAATACATTATGCTTACTATCACCTTCATATGGCATAACTGCAAAAGACCTTGAGACCTTGGGCCTTTTAATGAAACAGTAAATGGAAATTTGCAAGGAGGCATCTAAGATCTTTTTCAGTCTTGGACAGGGAGTGAACAGCATTCTCATATGATAATTAATAATTTTTAGAACTGTAAAAATGGAATATAGAGAAGCACAAGGACAGTTTGCCCCACTGCCTGCTTAACTGTTTTTCTTTCATTTTAAATCTAAAATGGGGTGGGACACTCGTGGGGGTGCAACAGGGTTTATTTTAAGAAATACATTTCCACTGCTGTCTGGCTCTAAGGCCAAGTAGCATGACACAAATTGTGTCCACGCAGCTAAACTCTTTCAACCCTTAAGAAAGGGTGGCCACATCCAAGCTATTTACTGGGAACAGTTCTTGGACATATCAACCCTCTAAACTTGCCAAGAATTATCCATGAGAAAGCTTGTTGGCCAAGACCAGAACTGTGCTGAAAATTTAACACTATGCATGCCTTCATCGCAGAGCTCAGGACCATGCTGTGACCTTGTTTAGTGTCTTAGTATAGCCATATACTTAAGGCTACCTCCAGAGATAATACCATTCAGTGTATACATTTGATGCTTAAAACTAGAATTTCTTTCCCTTCCCCTAAGTGTTACGTACGTGGAACAAGGCAAAAGAAAAAATCCTTTAAGTGTGTATTCGTAGGTCCTAGCCTTCTGACTGTTCATATACATGATCACCTTTCTACGTTGTGAATGAAGCCCTGGCACTACTTCCGCTCAGCTTGGCCATGGTCTCTGATGGAAGCCGGGTTCACCTACTCCGTGAGTCCACTGAAAGCTATGGGAAGGAGTACTCACCTGCTCTAAGGCCTGGAGCCTTAGTCACTTATGACTTTCTTGGGAATCAGTTGCTTTTTCATTATGAGTATCTCTCCACATATTTAATTAAAATAATTTCTAATCTCTGTGCAGCAGCTGGAGAACTGATAACCTTATTATAATAAGGCTTTTATTGCCAGCTTACCAGTCCTTGGAAAGAAACATATTAAATAATGATAGTACTGTTAATTTTTCTAGTCAGTATTAATTGGTTCAGGCACATTGTAATGGGCACATAAAAACGTAATGAGATTTTAGGTTAGCAAATACAGCCTTTGAATCAGTAGAGATACTTCTTTAACATAGACTGGAAAGACAAAGAACAGGCTAATTGTCTGCTGGAGATCTCTAGATGCATGTTAGTAGACTGACAGACCTGTGCAAAGTGAGTGTTGCTATTTTTTAAAGGTGGATTTAGCTCTGTACATTTTGATTCCCAGGGAGTTTTTAAGATCATGTTTAAAAGTGACTGGACTGCCATTATCCTGCTGAGTGTTTGTTTCATCACCTGTGTGGAAAGATAAATCAAATACAGTATTGGGAAGTTACTGCCAAAGAAAACAGGAAGTGCATGGATTGTAGGAAGAGGCAATATCTCTCGTTAGAACAACGGGTATTATCGGAAAAAGTGGCTCATCGGTTCCTGCAGGGGCACAAAAGGCTGTTTCAGATCCTAATGAAAACAAAACATTTTCTCTCTTGCCTCAACCATCATTCACTGGAGGAAAGCCAGCACAGAAGCCCGATGTGCTGGTGACAAAAGTGGCAAAGGTCTGACACTTGCAAAGTGATGGGGTCACAAAAGAGGGAGGATAGGAGGATGGAAGCCCTTCTGCGCTCTTACAGTGGCTGAAGCCCAGAGAAACCGTGACATTTACTTCTGTACCATTTTCTCTTCCTACCTTGGTAGTGACCCTAAAGACATGCTTCCTGTATGTAAGGGAGTTCACAAGATCGCTGGAAACAGTCACAGGGAACAGGTACACCAAAGGAAAGCCCTGATAGTAGAAATTAATTAACACCATCAGATCTAATTAGCAAGTATTTCAGAAAAACATTCATCTCTTCCACAAAGGCTGATAAGCAGCGCCGGAAAAACTGAACAGTGGTACAAGCCTACGCCAATTTAAGAAAACAAACAGACATAAACCAGTCTGTTTAATTCAAACTATGTTCCTATTTACTTTGGAACAACAAGCAAGATTCTCAGCTGATCTAAAGTACAGCAGCTGCATTACACCTTTCACCTCAGCTAAGGAGGTAGTCTGCAGAAAATTCAGTGTGATTCACTGTTTCTCTTAAAATGCCCATATGCCATGCTATTCTCTTATCTCTACTTCAATAAAGAACATCAGACTTTGCCAGCAGGTGTTTTCACAGATAACATGAACCTTTAATGCTACCCAAAGGTCAAAAAATGTAAAATATGTTTTCATATCCACACGTTATTCTTGGATACAGAACTGCAGGGAAAAAGCTCAGATAACTTACGGCAACATAAAGGCATAACATTTCCATGCAGTACTGTAACATTCCCATGTCACTGAATTCGACTCCTGTAGTGAATCCAATGTGGATACCCCAGAGAGTCCTAACTCGGAAAGCCAGTGTTATTGCAAATCCAGGGACCGCATGCATAATGACAATACCACCGAGGTCGCTGAAGTTCCAGTCCTGACACATGTGGTCTTGCAGCAGAGCAAAGGACAACACTGGAGACCTTCTCAGGAGCTATGACAGGTGGACTTCACAGATCCCTTAGTGCAGTTTAGATACACTCATGAAAGTTCAGATACTTATCTAAATCTAAATCCTGTACATCTGCAAAACTGACAGGGGAATCTCATGAAATTCCTTCTTCCAATTCAATTGCCTGCAGTCACATGTGGAGATCATTAGGAAATACTATTTTACACTACAAATCTGTTAATCATTAAACAGAAATTTTCTATAGAAATATCAAAAATTGTACTTTGCACCTATAGAATTTTGAGTTTGTCGGATCAAATATAGGTTTCGGATCGACTCAATATCTGCCTGCTCTGCTAGAATATCTCATAGGAGCTGTAACTCAAACGCCTTATGACTCCCTTAACTTGCATGAGTCAGGATCCCTGGCAGAACTATTTGACATATTCCTCCTCTCTCGCGCGCGCTCTCTGCACCTCTCTCACACATACTAACTCAGCGCTGAGTTACATTACTATAACCTGTAATCATGCTCATCCCATAACCTGAGTGCTAGAAAATGTAGCCTGGAGTGGGGACCTCCTTGTTAAGGAGAGAGAATGAGGCTGTAAGACAGCCCTACTGTAACCGCCATAAAGCTCCACAACAGCTCAAGGGCAACAGACGTCAAATCAAACCAAACTAGATGCTTCCGTTCGTCTGACAGAATGAAACAGAACATACTGTTTTCCTCAGCTCATTTTTTCAGAAATTGTTAGAAGTTTTTAGAGCTTTCTGAACTGAAAATGTGCAAAACTATTTATTCTAAGAAGAATTTTGATTTCTGACATTTTGGGCTTAATTTAGAAGTAAAAACGTGATAGTATTCGAATTGTCTTTGTGGAAGAGGACTTCCTCTTCCCACTCCTGAGGGAGTGGGTTCCAGCTCCTCTGAGGAGATCAGGCACCATCTCCCTTGAGCCTTGCCTGGCATTAAAACCATGCAGTCAGATGAAGCTAAGAGAGAGACTGAAAAGGGGAAAAGATGATGAACAATTTAGACCATGAAAAATCAGATGGGAAATAATCTATACAGTACTATCATGTGCTTATACATACAGTTACTTGCACGTACCTGACAACAGCATTATTTGTAAGTGGTGTTTTAAAATAAACGCCCACATAAAACTATGATTATGCTGATTGTCTTTAATGTTATGATTGCCGAGTGTGAAATCTGTAATCAGACCTTCTGTTTAGTAGCGATTTTCTTTTTACAGCCTGTTGCATACTACAGAAAAGTCATGAATTCTTAACGCCTTTTCCACAGTCTTTGCTCTATATTTACTCCCTACTATTCTCACCTGGTCATTGGGCACAATTCGTCCATCACTGTAGCCCGAGCAGGGTCTATTTAGCTCAGATACTGAGACATCTAGTGTTACACTACTGCCAGTCTCCTGAACTGAAAATGATGCAACGGCAATCACAATAGATAGGTGCTTAAAGAAGCAGAAACTGTACCCGGGAAACATGCCTCAAAGCGTGCCCAGCACCCTGGAAGCTCTGAAGGCAGCTTTGCTGCGCAAAGATACAGTGGGCTTGCTCTGCAGTGCAAAGGTTGCTCTACACGCCGGAGCGTGCATCTTTCAGCGTGCTCCAGTAACCAACACAAGGTGCATTCCCGGCACTGAGCAAGCCTGCAGCGTAGCATGCGTTTAACCAAGCTAATGTGAAAATCCCTAGCTTGGGTACTTGCAGTAATGCACCACAGCAGCACACTGTTCAGCACTGTATTCAAGTCTGCAACTAGTTTCCCGTGCAGGTTTGGCAGCCTCAGCTGTTTTTTCCCCTCAGTTTTACTGAAATTTCCTGCGTTCTGCCTATTTTCTTCCTGCTGTCACAGAGGTAGCTCCAACATATTTTCTACAAATCAGGAATTAGTTCCCCTCCTCCGGGTCAAACTCTAAAGTACAGAAAGGTAGAACTCCACCTTCTGGCAGACGGATGAGTGAAAGAAGGGAGAAGGAAACAGAGCAGGTTGGATTTCAGGTTGTGGTTAGTTCATCTTAAGTCAATTTATTTGATTTTTTATCAAATACTAACCAGAAGATTTATTCTTATTTACGTCATGCCAAGCTCTATCTCAGGAGACCTAGGTGGCTAAATTAAGTCCCCTTTTGAGGAGGATGTGCCAGGTACTGCAGAACACTAACCAACTCAGTGCAGAAAAAGGAAGAGTCTTATTCCTGTGCAAGGCAGAGGGAAGCTGCTTAAACTCAGCAAGTCAGGTCTCCAAGCGGAGGATCTCTGAACTCAGATAGAGCTAAAAAGTCTCAATGCATCTCCTGTCTCTCTTATGAAAGCTTTACTACCCATTCCTTAGGTCCAATCCTTTCAACACCAGCTGGTCCTCTGTTTATAGAGGTTTCATGATTCACACAAGGAATTCACACACTGAAGTTTACAATGCCATGAAAATTCTCACACACGCAGCAAAAAACTGCACTGCTGTTCTGAAGAGACAGCACAACATGACACTTTGCCGTCCAAGCCTGTAGATTTTCACACTGCTGGAAGACTATGTTTCATCAGCAAAACTGCTTTACCCTTGAAAAAGTCAATACTCGGGAAGCTGCAAGTTAAAGGTAACATCTACTTACTGCAATGCATTTCTGCAGACTGAATTATATTAAGGACATCAGTGAACCAAGATTCAGCAAAAAGAGGCTAGAGCAGAAAGAGACTTTTGTAAGTACCTTACATTTGGAAGGAAAATGCAAAAGAGAAATACTGATTTTCAAAATGCTGCATGAAATCGACTCCCATTATAGTGCTTCATTGACAGTTTAATATTATTCAGCTTTTTTTAGAAGGAAATTCAGGGAAAAATTCTGTCCTACTTGTCATGCAAAACAGCATTTAACGTAATGACTAATCACAGAGTGCCATGGGTAAGGGTACCAGAATCTTGCCCCTACTGATTAACTGGTTTTCTAGTTGTATTACACAGTGACTTCTTTGGAACGAGCTGTTTTGGTGACCGGTGTTCAATGTTTTTTAAAAAAATGCTCATTAGAAATATGTGTTGGATGGGATATGATCATTTGAGCGCAATTGTTTCATTTAGTCCTGCTAACCTAAATAGGCTGCTGTGCCTGAGAGCATAAGCAGTAACCAATCATATTCGTACCCTTGCAAGGTGAAGTAAAATAGATTTGCTTATGACATCAGTGAGGGTGATGTGCTAGTCCTCCATAAGATGCAAACCCATTTTATTTTGCATATCACTAGATGAGAAGTATGTCCACAATCTGTCACTTTGGGGAGGGACATTATTAAAATGGCACATACTATCCATACATACTATTTTCTATTTCTTTTTTTTTTTTTTTTTTGCAATTCGTTTGAGTTACTAATAATCCTTACTAGATGTCTTAATAAGAAATAGGCTAATTTTCCTACTGCAGGAAACAGCACTCAATCGTATCTTAGATGTCAGATTTACAGAACCTGCTCTGCAGAGTTGTACGGCAACTACTGTAAATGCACTGCAACTTGCATACCAAGCAATCATGCTGCTTGTTACCAGATCATCTTTAAGCCAAGGGATTCATGATGTCCACATGATGGGTCTTTCGCGAGTAAGGGTCACACTGCATTATGTTACATAAAATGATGCCTTCTAAGATTACCGTATTCTCACAAAAATGAAATTATTAATTGAACTACAGTAAGGTGCACTGCACAGGTAATAGTCAACCCTCTCTGATATTAAAAGATGCAAAGCTGAATACTCATATTTATATATATATATAAACAAACAAATAATCTGTATGATTTGATTCTGTTAAAAAAAAGACAAAAAAACCTTTATTAAAACACAGTATTTTCTGTGCCATGGGATAAATTCAGTGCAGCATAAAACGCCTTTCCCTTCTTCAAAATAGACAGATAAATAAAGTACCCAGAAATCCCTTCTAATTTCTTCTGTTCGTTGAATGTAAACAAGAAAATGTAACTGTATGGATTCATAAGCACTAAGATACGCACAAAAAGACCCGGGGCATGAACAGCTCCTCATGTCTTAACTTACTGTTCGGATCTTGACTGTTGGGAAGTATACCAATCTCTGCTGTGACCTGTTAGGGAAATTCAGATCTAGGTCATGTGAGTGAATGTCTCTGAGCCTTCATTTTATCTTGCTTTTGTCTCTGATGGCTTGATTGAAAACAGGCAGTTGTATATAGTACGTACAACGCACTCTAATATTTGTGGCAAAAGCATGTTCTGCCAGTGAATCAAATGAATCAAACATGACTGAGGGGGGCCAAGAATGTGGGAAAACAAACAGAAAATTAGGAACATTTTAAAAAATTACAAATGCCAAAAATTACGCAGAGTGTTGTTTTTAATGCTGTGTGTGTTCTTTAATTGGGAGGGAAGAGCTTTCCCGGGTGGTGTGGCTGAGTTTAAGCTATATACAGTCACTGGGTATCACCAAAACACACATACAGACATAGGGCACAACACTGACATGCTGTGCACAAACTGTTTCCCTCTCCCACCTCATTTGTGCTGTTGGCACAAAGTTGCTGCATGGATCTGTGAGTCCTATAATTAATAGGGTGCACAAAACAATTATTTTGGAGAAGAAAAGAAAACGTGTCAATATTGCCTCTTCTGAGCTGTACGAAGTGCACTGAAAAAGCTTCACTCCTGAAGAGCTCTAGCTCTCTTAAGCACCAAGCACAGCACTCCAGCTCTGGCGCGCGCCGTTCCTGCATGAGAGCTGAAGAGCAGCCACCAAGCAGTGCACTCGTGCTACATACAGTCCTGTGCTATCTGTTCAGTTAGTGCCATGTGGATGGAAGACGGAGAATTGAACAGCAAACGTTTGCTCGTGTGGAAGTCAATCTTAGAGAACAGATTTTTATAATTTTACACTATATTTAAATGTCCTTGACTCCCACATTCACTTCCAGATTTTTTCCAGTATCTATAATCCTTCTTGATCTGCCTGTGTCTTTGGAAGAGGCAGAAAACTGAAGAGATGAGGAGAATACAGATACCCAAGTCAGAAGGAAGCAGCCCTCATCAGCTGCCAGTCAGAAAGGACGCAGGATATTTGCAGTCGCTCCAGCTCAACACTCATGCTGGACGCTGGGCTGCAGAGAAGACACAAAGACACGTCTACAAGCAATTTCACTCGCTGCCTGTGAGAAAGAGTACCAGCAGAATTTCTCACTTAATAAATCCATGTTCCATGCAAAAATATTTCAGGATAGTTTTTAATAACTGCCTATTCTTTTTTTTAAGCTTTGTATAAGTTTCATTATTTCTCCTATAAAACATCATTGGGAAGATTCATCAGCAATGTACTATGACAAAAAAATTGCAAGGAAAAGCAGCCTGGTAAAAGATCACCTTTTATCCTCATGGGCTTAATCCATGACTTGATGTAAAATTTTGTTGCTTGATATGCAGCCACAGTACTTCAATAACTTAAAGGTGTGTCCACACAGACATAGCCATTATAAACTATCCCTGGCTTGATCCATGGCTTTTGGCTCAGAAACCTGATTTGCTGCCCTGCCACTGTTGATTTTACAGTGAGGCACAGATCTCAGCTGCCCGTCTGAGACCCTGCCTGGTTTCAGTGTCCTCTTCTTCTGTTAATGGCTCCTGTACCATCATGCCAGTTGATAAAAGATAGCAGATACAGCTAGTATCATTCCTCACAGTTGATACCAAGAATAGAGTGAAGGGCAAAGCATAGCATCACGTGGGATTCAGTCCTTCCTCTCCTTCTTCTTGGGCTTACGTAAATTCAGCAAACACCGGAGCCAAGGAATAAAAAGATCGGCACAGAGAAGTTGTCCTCCTCTCCCAAAACCTCCTCCCTTGCACTTCAATTTCTTGATTATGGTATCAGCTGAGTAGAAACATCGAACAGGCAAGAGATTTTCAAAAACGGCTTCCTAACTGGCACTCGGTTATAGCTTGCCTCCTGTTTAAATTGCACAGTAGAGGAGAACCACCCCACTGCACTGGGCTTTGACCCCAGGAGCTTCCAAGGGTTTCAATACTCAGAATAATAATGCTGTAAATCTAGGGTTGAGGCTTTACAATTTCAAAAAGTAGTGAGTTATGGCTCAAACTGGGGCTCTCAGCCAAGTTTCACATACAGCGTGGGCACTGGGGTGCCATCTATCAACTGAGCGTGTGAAGTCGAAGGATTGGTGTTTATTTCAGAAGACCAGTCAGACTATTGAATTTTCAGCTAACTCAAAAGCCAGATTAGCACAATTAGGAATCTCTGACACTGAAATGTATTTAGACTGGTACTGTCTTGATTAACGCAAAGAAGCAGCAGAAGCCAATGAAAACCAGTAAGAATAAAAATATCAAGTAACAGTGATGATATGTTTCCAAAATATTCTCTATCGCCCAAACTTCCCCATGTAAAGAATATAGCTCAAAAAGATTATATAATCTACTGCCTTCACATTTATTTGTGTACCTTCTCTAATTCCTCTCTACCCAGCACAGAAGTTGTATTTGGAAATACGGGATTAATGAATGCATTGTTGAGGGAGCTAAACTCTTAATATATGTAAAGAAGTTTATCTATCCACACAAAAAGATACATATAATTCTGAGGTATGAGAAGATACTTCCCATTATTACTAAAAAAACTACTGAAAAATAGGACAATATATTAATATCACTTTAATTCTTTTTTGCCAAAAAAGGAGGAAAGTTTCCTAAAAAAGTCATCTTTTTTCAGTCAAAGCTTTAACATTCAGATTTTTTTCAGTTAGTAGTTTAAATCTAGGATTAAATAATACAGTCACTCCTTTATGAACTACATTAAAATTATTATCTGTAAGGGAAAATGTTGCGTTTTATTTTGTCTTTCAAGTACTCCTGCTCACAGTACATACTTTACGTTTGCCCTCAAATTATTCTTGTTTATCTCCTGACCCTGTCCCTCCGTCATGGATGCACAACCCATAGGCAGTCAGGTATTTAAGGAGATGCTCTTTTTTGAAATAAGCCTCAGGCTTATCCTGTCTCATTTGGTTCTGTCTTATTTGCTTGATAGCCTCACGGTTGGCGGAGTGCTTGGTACAGTGTTTTGGATAATCATATGTTACAGAACCACTTGTGTGGCAGTCTCTATTTAAACTAGTGTTTAAGAATACTTCAATTTCCTGAAGTTTCACCAAACTAACATATTGGGTTTCAACCAATTCTACCCTTTTACCACAGACGTCAACATTTACTGATGTTGCCAGAGAAGCCTGGGCTGCTCCAGGACCATCTGTCTTTGAAGTGGGTTGGACAGCACTCAGGCTTTGTCAGTGAAATTTTTTGTTTTTAGACTCATGAGAAGAAGCTTAAAAGTTCAGTGTTTTTATTAGAGTGGTCTTTCGCGAACTGTAGAACAAAAGCGATCACAGCCTCATTAGCTGGTTACATTAAAACAATTCAGTGAGAAGAAAAGTTGTCTTAATCTAAAAGCCACGGAATTTGCAAAATTTTGTCTGTTTTATGGACAGCATCTTAATACAGAGATTGTCTTATGAAACAGCTTGCTTTCTTCCCGTACTGGGATGAGAGCCTGCTTCTCCGAGGAGGAACGCATGTAGTTCTTAGGAGGAGAATGGCAGGCACGTGACTTATGGGAAGCCCTTCTCTGGACTAGCCTCTCCCAAAGCCTGGGCAGCTAGTCTGTCAAACCAAGGTGCCTGAACTTGATCAGTGACAGTCTTTTCCCAAGCCCCATATAAAGCAGGTAGCTTTAGGTCCTATGTCCCAAACTCCAAGTTCCAAAATGAAATTAAAGCCTAAATAGAACAACCCCCTCAGAAGCTCCACACACGTCAGGAATTTAAAAGAAATGAAAATTTCATGTCCTGGTTTGATTCAGCTCTGTATTTCTCTACGCAGAAATTCTGAAATTACGACTTCTCATAGCATTCCTGATATCATTCCTCACTGAAGTGAGGTATGTGGTATCTGCTGCTGTAGGTAAACAATAAAGTGTATTTCCTGAAAGAGCAATGCTTCTCCACATGAACAAGGGAAATACAAAATTTTTTATGAATTCATGTGACACTATGCTTGGATTTCATGCCTGAGGAAGAAATACGAAAATCACTTTCAAAAGGAAGGAAAATGAAACTTAGTTGGAGTAGAAATTAACATACTTCATCTGCGGAGAGTTGCTTTGCTGCCTTATTTAATATATATGTTATAAAAGCAGACTAAACAGAAAGCATTAAAACTTTAATATGAAATCAATTTCCTTGTAAAAATGTTTTTTAAAAAATCAACTGGTACGGCAGAAAATATTCAGATGTCCAAACAGAGCGTCATATGGAGATAATGTTAGTATCCTCACCTTACGTACGGTATCACTGGGGAAACAAATCACTTTTTCAAAGCTGTACGTTTTCCAGCCCAGCTGGGAAAGAATGAAACGGCTTGGAGAACTCTTCTGCAGGGCCACTGCACTGGGAGACTGTCACAATGGAAGGCATTGCATTTAATTACAAAAAAGATCATCTGTTACTTTCTTACAGCTTAAGCCATACATCTACATCATCGTCCCTCAGTCTACTATGCTACACGCTTGCATCAGTGGAGAAATATACTAGCCGCAGCCAAAAGAAATTAGAGCCAGAAATTTCAGGAAGCGCACCTCAGTACGAATTAAAACCACACACAAAGATACAAGTGCAGTGAAAAAGCAACCTTTTAAAGACGTTTTTGTAGACAAATTGGAAACTAGAAAAATTATAGAGACATTGAGGGCTTATAGCTGCTTGACTTTTTTTCTTTCATACACAAACACTCTGTGTATGTATGCGTGTAGAGAGAGGTGTGTATGCACGAACACAGCCTGCTGTAGATTAATTATTTAGGCAATTAAAAGAGAAGCAATGTCAGTGAGGTTTTACCCAAACAACTTCATAAAAGTTGTACTATTTATAGCTCAACACATATAAGCTCTGAATGTAGTCCAACACAACATGCACACCAGATTCCTAACTCCCTTCTCACATTGCTACTGTCTCTCCACCCATCTCCTCATAAAAAGCAACAGGAGGCTAGCAGCGTGCTCTCTTACCTGCCAGATATGGCTGTGTACATATACCACATCCTGTCTTTTGTAAGCAAAAAAAGAGAGCTTCACATCACTATCTGACATGCATATACGTTTTTTATATAGGTTTTCATTCGTTTATTTTCTTGGAATATTTACAGAAACTAAACCGATAAACCCTTCATCAGAGACGCTCATTGGTTTGGAGGGGGACAGAAAACATGAGCGCCGTGCTGTCTATAGAGCTGCTGTAAACAGGAAGACTGCCTGTCTTTTTATCACCTCATTACTACCAAGATTTGAATAACATCAGAATGATAGGAAGGCAGACATTTAACAAAAATGAAGTTAAGATATATGATGTTTAGGCTTCAAGTATATTTTGTCATTTTCTTTCTTAAATAAAAATTATAAAAGGTCACTGGAAGATGCAGTGAAGAAATTTTGTGAGAAGTCTGTGCAGAATCAGTGTTATGAAATATTCCAGCTTTGAATTAATTAATTAATACATCATTTTAAAATGCCACATTTTACCTGAGTGTCTGAATTATATGTTCCACTTCTCACTGGACGCTTACAGAAAAAGTGAGTCTAGTTTAACTCCATCACTGCAGTTCAACTCTACCATTAACTCCACCTTATGGTGGTACTGTCCTCTGCTGTTGGTGACTTCCCCTTCCATCCTCTCTTTGGGAGAAAATGGCTTTTGCACCTATATGCTTCTGGATCAACAAGATCTGTTGCCACTCCTTCCTTGCTATCACTACCAAATATCCCAAACCACCATGGGACAGAGTTAGGGGACCTCATAAAGAGCAGAAATGTGAAACGTGAAAAGGGTATGTCCCCCCAAATTCTGCCTATCTTTTCTTCCAGCAGAATCTAACCAGTTGAAACTGCGAGAAAAGCAAGTCACTCCAGAGAAACAGCATCATTTAGGTGGACGCACATGGCCTGATACCTACAATAGTGAAATCTGTAGGAGAGTTCACTACCTGTTTCTATGTTAAATTATCATTATTTTCAATATCAGTAACCTTCTAACTATAGGTATGTTGCTATTTTTAATATAAGATATGTAAGAGCTATTGAGAAAAGGAATGGCAAATCACAGAACACAGATTTGCAACAGCCAAAGCCTGTATGTGCCTTTTCTTCTAATTACATCTGCATGTGTTCTGATGCCCAGTGTGTGATTGATTTAACACTCAGGCCTGTGCCAAAGAGAAAGACCACTCACAACTCACAGCTGGGTTTTGCCAGCAAAATGACATCACATGTTTCCAGTGAGGGAGAAACTGCAAACAAAAACCTCCCTGCAGTATCATTTAGAAACAAACTCATAAAGGCATATGACACTTTTTCACATTGACCCTATTTGCTTTGCTGTACTGAACAGCAAGCCTTGCATGGTCTTTTGGCTATGTCATTTCTACAGTCTGACTGGGGATACCTCAAAGGGAAAGAAGATGCTCTCGAGAACCAACAGCGGGAAGCAAGCTAGCATGACAGTCAAGCATTGAGACTGCACTAAGAGCCCATATATACCTATGTGAGAAATAATCTAAGGCAGTTCCTAACTGAGGCCATTCCTCCTACAGTCTGTGAAAACAAGTGACCAGGGGGCAACAGCGGCTGGCTGGCTGGAGGACGCCCTCCTTGCTCAGGCCTGGGCGCCAGCTCCTTCCCCGTGCCAGCCTGTCGCAGCGGGACGACGGCTGCCCTGCCTTCTGCCCCTCTGAATGACGACACCGCGGACCGACCACAATAGACCGAAGAACTGGCCTTTCAGTCAAAGTACATCAAACCTGCCTGTGTCCTTCTCGACTCAGAACTGGCTCGAAACCCTGAAAAATCTTTGTCCACTAACTTTACTCCCTACTAGTTACTAACTAAAAAAATAAACCTTTCATTTTTCTCTGTAAGTTATTAATTACCTCTGTTTGTGGTCCCAGCTACAATAGAAAGTGAAAAGGCATTTTAACACTTAAAGTTATATCCAAGCCACGAGCAAAAATCACATTTCTTCATTTAAAAAAAAAAAGTTTAAATTGCACTTTTTTCAAATTTTGGTCAAATATTTCCATTAAACCTTCCTTCATTCACTCAGAATACCTAGCCTGTATCTTTACAATGGAAGAAGACGACAAAAATATAGCAGGCATACCATAAGATCAGTCTTTTATTCTTTTTTCCTTGTAACAATAACAGATACCCAGTTGCATCGTGATGCACCTCATATACTTGCTGTTGTATGATGGATCTCTAGAATATTCCTCAGATCAAACTTTCAGTTTATTGAGATGCTAAAATGCTGCTGTGTATGTTGCCCTGGAGAAATCTCATTCATCAGCAGGTAGCCTGAATGTTTTTGGATTTGTCTGTGATAAGTTTTCTATTGCTTACATGTTCAGGTACCTTCAAAACATACAGGATGGCTAACTAACTTAAAGAGCTTCCTAAATGTGTGTCTTTCCTGCCTAGCAGAGAAACACGTGCATGGCCCTTAGCCAAAAGCTGCACATATTTTGGCTTCCACTCCTCTGCTCCTGAGTTACCTTATTTGATATGGCTTTAGGCATCTCAGCAGGGAGCACACAGAGAAGGTTTTCACAATTCTGAACTTTACCAAAAATGTTTCACGGCATCTCTCCAGGTATCTTCTATGTATGAGAGAGCACAAAGGGCCTGGCTCTTGTCTCACTTCCCACTGCTGCAAACGAAGGGTAACCGCACGGAGGAGCAGCCCTGGGATGCTGCAGAGGCAGCGTGTGGGAGAGGAGACGCAAGCCCCCAGGGCCAGAACAGGCAAGGTGGACAAGCGGCTCAACTTCGGACTGCGAAGCAGCAGCTTGAAAAATACTGGAAACCCTGACTTACTGAACTGCTGCTGCCTCTTACCATGGAACTGACAACTTTGCCGGCCAGAAAGCAAAAAGAGAAAGAAAACGCTGCCATTGTTATCTGCAAACCGCAGTGAGCGTGTATGAACACATACCCCAAATTCGTGCCCAGCAGGAACCTCGCATTCTTAATTTCTAAGAAAAATATCAGTAAAGACCAATCAGTAAGGACTAAACTAGCCAATTAAAATGAGAGTCTAAAGAGTTAAAGCGAGTAATTCAAGATAACTTAGAAGCGTTTATAACAACAGAAGATGGAGAACTACATTAGAAGGACGAGTCATATTATGGAAGAGCTCTAGAAAGCAGCAGGAAGAATTATCTAAACAGTGACTCCTCAAATAGTACATTTGAAAATTATGAGATCAGATTCATTTTTGGAGTTTTTAAAATGTTGTTCTATTTTTGCATAAAACCTGAATTGCAAAGATGGATTTTCTGTTATTGCAGGTAGTATGTTTCTCAGAAAACCACATGCTAAAAAAAAAAAAAACAGAGGGAGAGAAAATGCTAATTCATTCTCCCTACTAGGCAAGGAATTTGTTTCTCAAAAATATCTCAGCAATTTCTGCTTTATTATTTTGTCCTGATTTATGATATATATATTTGCATCAGGAAACACACCGCAATAAATGTAACCGGTTTCGTCTGAGTCAAATTAGAAAGAGTTGGAGTCAACTAAATTAATAAAGAAAACAGACGACTGTTCGTGGTGCTAAAGTCACGAGAAAAAATCCAGCAGTACTAGATGAGAGTTGAAAGTCGGAGTGTGCGAAGAATAACATGTACATTCACCTATAGGATTAGGTCATCAGAAAAGATTTCTGTGCCCTAAGCAGCCAGCTCCCAATGATGTAAAGAGGATAGAAAACAGAAGACAGCAGAACACCCCTTGCAGTCCTGAGGGGAGAGTAATACCTACGTTAACTTGTCACTGAGACAGGAAGTCAGAATTTTTAAGATCCTGTAGTCATAAGACCTGAACTAGCAACTAGGGTTCCAGTTTAGAACACCAATGTTAACACTGAACAAATAATTTTGGCTGCAAAATGATAAAGAGGCACATTTGAAAAAATCAACTGCATAACAATAAAACCCATCCTATTTATCTCTTTACTCTTCACTTGGCGGACCCAAAACACATCGTGTAATGCTACTCATGCATAATATCTGACTCATCCCACTTCAGCCTTGGGTGCTTGCCATGGTAATGTAAGATTAACATAAGAAAATGCATTTTAATTAGTGAATTAGTTTATAACACTCTGTTTACAAAAAAAAAAAAAAATGCCAGGATCACACATTTAAGAAAGTAGCAATCCTTAGCAGAGTGAGCTACATGTTTAGCGAGAACAAATATTCTCTCTATAGATGTCTGCTCTTTTCCCAATATTTGTCCCAATATTTTCAGTTTAAAAAACAGTTTTCAGAGTCTGATATTATGGCCTAGATAAATTCACATTGGCTTGAAACATGATTTAATCCACTCAATCATTTTTTTAGATCTCAACTCCAAAAAACACAATTTTTTGAGTACCAGACATCTGGGTATTTTGCAAAGCTACAAACCAAAAAATATCTTTATTTAAGAAACACTGAAGATGGCCACTCTTTAAAGTAGCTATATAACATTGTTGATACCTGGATGAAAAAAATTGGCAGAAGTTAAAAAAAAATGATAATTTTTAAAAGTTGCTTTTCCAGGTCTTATTATGTCTTACAAACGAATGCCACCACCCTTTTATTTTAAGTATTTGCATTTCACCTGAACGCTACTGAGAGATGCTAGAGGGACGAATGTGAAGAAGACATACACCTCTTAAGAACCCAGAGAGCAAGTATAATGGAAGTCCTAATTGCTTTCACATGGCTACAAAACTGATCTTCATTCCCTCAGCTTTCAGGAGAGGAGGTAGAGTGTCAGATCAGATCACAGCCTTCGTCACCTATTTGTACCCAAGGTATAACAAAGGCTTCTACGCAGGGCAGGAACTGGACTTTTGATTGGGATACGCTCATAGACCCAGAAAAAACGAGTTAAGGGTGGATGGATATTTGAGAGAATACTTTCATCACACATCAGGTCCCTATCACTATCAACCACATCTAGTCCAAGCATACCCGTGATTCAGTCTGATACTTCCCACATTCCTGTTTTAACATGTCAGTACGGTTTATCGGCTATTCCAAGACACATAAGACAAAAAAAAAAGTCGAAGAAAGGTAGGAAGAGCACCTGTAATGATGTGGATCTGAGAGTGAAGGATTAGAGAATGAGAGGCAAAACAATTAGCAAAGTATCAAAGGCGCACATACAAGCTCTTGCCCTGGAGGTAAGGGGGACAACATGGAAACTTCATGTCCTCTCCCTCCTTCCTCCGACCCCATTATGTTGCTGTGGGGTGCACGGGCCCAACACGGCCCTGGAAAGGAGCGAGAAAGGGTTAAGAGACTTTGGAGAGTCACAGAAGGATGCAGTAGAAGGAGATGAGGGACAGCCACAATGAACTGATGCAGAGATGCTTGAGAAAAAGCAGTGGAGCGAGGGATGTGAGGATCCCAAGGAATACATACAGTAAGTCCAGCCTGCAGAAGCAACAAAGCAGGCCACCCCCAAGCTACTTACTCTGTTTTAAACCTTGCTATGGATGAAGTAGTCAGAAGAAAAAAAAGTAACCATCCCACCGTTCCCTACTTCAAGGCATTTTGAATATAAATATCTCAAGACGTTTATATACGAGAATTTAGATTCCCTCTTGTTAAGCTCCACGGCTTTGACAGGCAAAACAAAAGCCAGAGCAGACAATATTGGCTTTGGGAGAACTTGCACGTGGACAACGCTGTTACTGTTTCTCAGATAAATATTTTGATTTTGGCTGACAGACCCTGCTTTTTTAGTACTCTCCTTATCCTTCCTCAATACCAAACATTTCAGCAGGTGGAATTCTGGCTGTTCTTGTTTACTCAGTCTTGAAGCAAAATGAGATTTTTCTTAACAGGCTATGGTGACATTACATTTAGACATTTTTAAACATGAGTAACACATGGGTATATTTTGCTGTGGTAAGAATCCCCCCCCACTCCACAGCCCAGCATGTTGGTCTCTCTGTCACTGTCACTGCAATCATGATGCTCCAAGTGCCACCCACACGAGCTTTGCTTGAAGCAATATGATTGCAGTGCGCTCTTCTCCTAAAGGCTAATGACCTACGCTATGTGAAAACCACCTTCCTCCAGTATTACTCCGTCAGCACGCTATTACTCTTAGCATACAGAGTTTCAGGATCCCTGAAAACTTATCATGAAACTTGGCTGAAAGCCTGCAAAGACAGGAAAATTCTAACCAAGCCTGTTAAGTGATGCTGGAATTACAGCGTGAATAGGAAATGTTTTATAAAATTTAACACAGAATGATAACTCTTCTATGTATTTATTTTTAAATTATGCTTAGGAATCTGAAAGAAGGGAGCCTAATTCTCCATATGGGATATAACTTCCTGCTATATTTCCTATATTTCACAGAGATTTCTCTGGAACCCCGCTGGTTTCATCTTTGTGACTTGAAAAGGAATTCTCTTTTCATCTTTTCATCTATTTCTTTTCATTTCTTTTTCTTCATCATTACAGATTGCTAACTTGCTTTTTTGATGGCACTTCTGGACCACGTGTGCTTAACACATGGGTTAAGTGAGACCATTCTTATGCTTTGTATCTCTTGGACAGAAGAGGCTGCCCTCTTCCACAGAAGACAGTGCTATTTTGATTTTTCAGGCCTGTAACTACCCACCTCTGCTCTACTCTAGAAATAAAAACACTATTAAAGTGCACTATGCTCAGTTGATATGATTGATTAACAATACCTTACTGAAATAATTTATATTTCAGTCATAAGATAATCATCTAGTTTCAAAATACATGTAAAATAATTCTCTTTCCTTTTGCCTAGAGGGATGTCTTTACCAGCAAAGAATCAGTAATCCAGACTGACCTTACATGAACGCTATCTCCTGTTTTCTCTCAAAGACCTTTTTTCTCATCTGAGTCGTCTTCCTGATTCATCATCAATCTTCATTATTTTGTTAAGCTCCACTTTTCACAGTAAAGGGATGCTAAAACCAGCACAGCTAACAGGGGATTCCATCCTTCTGTCTCACAATGATGAAGGTAGTCATCAAAGATAAAAATATGTCTGTATAACACAAGGCAGAATCTGTAGAGATCGCTCTGTCCTTCCCCGAAGCTAGCACTCAGGCTAACTTCATTACCTGGCCCAGCACAACATTAACGCGAGTTCTGCCTCGGCTAATTTACGCTGTTGACCAGGATGAAATACAGCAGCTTTCTATGCTGGCACGGGCACCCTGCTCTGGAACAACTAGGGAGGGTGTCTCTGCACAGTGTATTATGAGATAGACACCTACCCTATTTTTAATGGTAAAGCGTTGTAATAAGAAGGTGCACCTTCACTTAAAGAGAGTTTTGTGGGGGGAAGAGGAACGAGAGGTTAGTTGGACCCTAACGTCTTCTGCCTCAGTGCAGATCAATATTGCACCGTTGAGGAGGGCTCTTTCCCAGTCCAGACAATGACAACCTGGGGCTGATTTTAACTGCCCTACAATCTGGTCTGGTAACCCCACTATATTTGTTCCCCTCATTCAGAAACATAAGTAAAAGGAGAATTAGGCTGTTGGAAGAAGTGCCTTAAAGTCTTACACACTCTTTATCTTAGGCTATTTCCATTACGACTCACAGCTACTATGTAGATGCCTTGTGGAGAAGATGTGACTGTCTTCCACCATACCTAGCTGAAGAGTACAGACCAGATTACTAGTAAGCGATCTATACCTCAGCGTTTAAAGAGGTATCATCAAATACAAACAGATGCGCGCTTCAGAGTTTTGGGAGGGGTGTGTCTGTTTTTACAAGTAAGTATTAGTACAATTAATACTCGTTATTGCTAGATAAAAACTAGTATTTACAAACTGGAGAATGGGCGATTCCTTCTTCACTGTGCTGAACGTGAGCTGATGTGCCCTCATAACGGTGATAACCCTGTCCTTCCAAAATCTGCAAAAATAAACACTCCCAGCAAAGTTTCTCTGGGGTGATTCTGAGCCCAGACATCACAGCACGATGATAGTGCATTAGCACCAAAAGAACACAGTAGCAAATCATTAATGGAAATATGTTTAAAAAATTATTTTTCATGAGTTTCTGTTGATGACTCAAGAGTGGATATAAGGGGTGAATTTTATATGGACAGTAATTACAATTAGAGTTCTGTAAGGGTCTACCCTGGGAACGGCCCTATTTAACATCTTTATCAATAAACCTAGAGGAGGTGTTGGAGTGCACTCTAGTGAAGTTTGCAGATGACATGAAACTGGGAGGACTATGCCCAAAGAAAGGCTGCCATTCAGATGGCCTGGAGAAATGGGCTGACTGGAAGCTTACGAAATTCAGCAAAGTGCATGAACAGACCTTCCTACACCCGGGAAGGAAGAAACCCTTGCAACAATTTAGATTGGTGACTGACTGGCTGGGGAGCAACTCTGCTGGAAAAGACCTGCACCTCCTGGTAGGCAGCAAAGTGAGCATGAGCCAAGAGCGTGGCCTAGCAGTAAAGAAGGCCGACAGCATCCCGGGTTGTATTAACAGGAGCACAGTCATATTGAGATGTGACTATCCCACTCCATTCAGCACTCACTATACTGCACCCAGTTTTAGGTCCCCCTCGTTGAAGAAAGAGGTTGACCAACGGAAGCAAGCTCAGCAGAAGGCCCCTGAGACAGTCGAGAGCTGGAGCACTTCCCCTGTGAGGGGAAGCAGAGGAAGCTGGGCTTGTTCAGCCTGGAGAACAGAAGGCTTCGGGGCGCCCAACAGCAGCCCGTCCATACTGACGGGGAAGTCAGCAAGACGACAGAGCCAGGCTCTTCATTAGCACACGGTGGGAGGATGAGAAAACTCGGGCACAAGCTGAAACAAAAGAGATTCAGTGGCATAGTGTGTGCAAGGAGGTTGTGCAAGGATCACTCTCGATCCCTGGAAACTTTCAAGACCCAACTGGACAAGGCCCTGAGCAACCTGGTCCAACATCGAAGCTGACCCTGCTTTGAGCAGGAGGTTGGACTATAGATCTCTTGAGATTCCTCCCAACCTGAATTTTTTTGTGCATCTGTGATTCAGATTCAACGATCAGGCCTGTGTGCGCATCCTTTTATTTACCTAAATTACGAGGGAAAAATAAAACTCTTTGTAGCCAAGATAAATTGTAAGACAGGATCAGATCAGCAGGACTTTACTTTCTAAGGACAGTGATTCTAAAATCACCTTCACAAAATGTCAGTGTCCACTCCTGTGGAAAGAAAGTTCATTATTTTTTAATCATCCTGTTTCCTAATGATTCAGGTACTGAAGATCTAATTGAAGTGATGAACTGTATAACTGAAAGTTTTCTGGAACGGTTTTGACAAAGCTAGACCTTGGGTGATACGAAAGTAGTTCAATTTTCTGTGAGTCATGCGGAGACTCCTACTGCGGGTTTTCAGAATGTCTTGAAAAAATAAAATGAAACACTGCCATCCCAGGAATAAATCGTAACAGTGTTATTTATCCCTGAAAACACATGTTTACAATCCTAGATGGATGATGTTTAATTTTTGAACATCGTACAAACTTAACCACAAAATATGCTTTTTACATAACCTTATGAAAATAGTAGAGTTTTAGCAATCTGCTCTCTGCAATGTTAGTCTCTTGCAGAGGCCCTTGGACATGTGTTCTACGGAGAGGTTGCTCTTGCTGATGCTAAACTTCTGTTCCATCCTGAAACTATTTAGTTCCAATCACAGACTGACACACAGAAGATTTCAATAGAAACATATTTGCTGGCTGAAAATATGAAAATATGTTTTTTTCTTTTTAAAGATTAAATATTTGTGCAAACTGAGGACAAAAAGGCAACTGCTTTTCAGAATCTTCCGTTTACATACTTTCAAATCAAGACTGAATAAAGCAAGTGATGGTGGAGCAAAACAAAGATGAAGGTTTGCAAATTCTAAAAGGGAAAACTCACTCTTTTCCATCTGAATGACATTCTCAAACATTCAGGTGAGATTTTGAATCACAGAACAACAAAAAAAGAAATTAAACACTTATATTTGAAAGTTCCTGGGCTTAATTCAGATTTCATTTATATTGATAAGGAAAATTTTGCTTTGGGTACTTTTTGTTTGTTTTATTAAGAATGGCATGATATGAGCGAGAGTATCAATCAGGATCATATACCTTAAGAGTAGCTACCTTGTCTTTGACATTCCCTTAAAATATAGATGTTTTCATTATCTTTATTATGCCTTTATAGTTATTTATTTTTTGACACTAACTGCCTCAAATGTCCTGAAGAGCCTTTATTCTGCATAAACCCTGTCTTGAGTGCCTTCTTGGTGTGCACATTAAGAAGAGTTTAGCTATCCAGCTGCTGCTGCTGGGAAGAGCTCCCAAACGCCTCAGCCTAACTAGATGCTTGGACCTATCTAAATATTGTATCATGCTCAGGAGAGACAGGAAGGCTCTCCAAAACTAAAGCAGAAAAATTCCAACCCCCAGTGAACCATTCTTACAATTACACATCTGCTGAGAAAGAAGCTTTCAGCTAACTGGAACTGCACACACACACACACACACACACACATGCTCCCAAGCCCATAAAAAATGGTTTCTAATTACGTTCTGGGGAACTACTGCTCACTCTGAAGACAGGCGTGGGGTTTTTTTTTTCCTACTCTTTCCGTTTCTTAGTGTCTTCGCTTCAAATAGGAAAGCTAACTGTAACTCACCATCAATAAATCTTCAAGTATGTGGACCTATTCCTTTGCTTCAAATTAATTGGTCTATGTAGAGAAATCTGAGGTTTTGTTACATATTTTCCACACAGTAACAGAAATTCTGCATCTTTTGTATTTGAATTTGTCAGTCAGATCATGACTATGATGGATTCATAAGATCAAAGAAGAAATGGGAGTACTCAAGCAGACAAAGTTTCAACCAGCTCAGAAGTTGTAAAACTATTTTTGAAGGTACAAATTATTAACTGTCATCTGGACCTTCTGTCCTTCTTTGTTGCTAAAGGGGACAATGGAAGGGTGATGATGGAAGACTGGCAGTGAAAATGGAAAGGATCGATTGTTCTTTCTCTGCTCCAAAAGCCACTCTGACTTCTGAGACTCTCAGCAGCCTTTCCTTATCTGGTCCCAAATGTGACAGTTCATGAGCGATAAAGCCAAGTCAAGTAATACGAACAACCGCCAGCATCAAGTCAAATCTATTCACAAGCTGGGCTACAACAGAAGCCACAGAGAGACATTTAATGAAAATCGTCCTTAAATCTCTCTGAGCGCTGCCCAGCTTCCCCCTGAGTCCAGGCTGCTTGTGCCTGTTACCTGAGAGCTATTTGTGCGGCTGCGTGGTAAACCCGACTAACTCTTCCAGGTAAAAACTACCTGATTTTGATCTGGCCATTTTTCAGTCTGGTCTGATGCACTGCATGGCCCCACAAGCCTGGAGCAGAGGGGGAAGCAGGGGAACGAGACTGAACGCTGGGGGGACTGTTTTAACCGTCTCCATCAGACTGTGCCCCTCACACACTTTAGTGATTTGAAGGTTGAAGATGACAATAACAATGATGAAAACGGATCTAGAGGAAATAGTGCAGGCTGTATTTCAGTTGAGAACACAGGGGCTCTCTTGAATACTCAGGATTGCAGTTGGGCGTTTTACCGTATCTTCACTGATTCTGGAAATGTAGAGGACCAAGTAAAAAACGTGGATGCTTGTATTTGTAGAACTAGTAAATGTCCCAGTGTCACAAACGTCACAAAAACGCTTGCAGACAAAAACATTCTGTGACGTTTTCCCTGGGAAGTTCCCGCAGGCCCACAGCAGAATTCCTCATCCAAACAAGGCGGCAGCACGGCCCGACTGACCTCACCTCATGGGGACAGCAGCGAGCTGTGGCGAGAGGGAGAGGGACCTGGGATCTCCAAAAGCAGAACTGATTCTCTGTTATTGGGAGGGAGATGTGTTTTGTCCAGCTTTACCACAATTTAAAGCTCCAGTTGTCTGGGAGACCTTTCCAGGGTACTTGGGCTTTTCCTGTTATCACTGGTTTTATCTTCAGAGTGTTTAGCTATCCTAAAGGCTCTGCCTTTCCTCTTTGTGTACTGAGGCATCACAGTAGTTAACCCTATTTAGGGATCTTCTAACTACCGGCTTGAGGGAAGCAGCTCTATACCACAAACAGTACTGAAGAGAAACATACAGCTGTCTGTATGAACAGACAGAATTAATAACAGATCCTATGTACACAACCTGACTTATCCTTAGATTTCATTTTTCCCATTGATGCTGGCTATTTCTCGCATAAGTTTATTTTTAATGAGTTATCATGCCAACTAAATCAATCCTTGGATTCAATACCGGCATCATAAGAGAAATGACCAATCTGTTGAATCACTTCCTCAGCTCCTTCTTCCCAGAAGCAAGATTTAACATACCCATACTTTTTAAAATATCATCCACAGTCATTCATCTCAATAATGCCAATAATTTAACATAGAAGGGCTATTACCAGAAAAGTTAACACTAGACTTAAGAGAGACTCAATTTCCCATTATAGTTCTTAATGTTCTTCTGTATTATCAATTGCAGGTATGTTCCGCTTTTTGCTTAATGGATAAAATCTGGACAGCAGGTATTTAATGAAAAACAATTTATCTTGTATTTTGAAAAGTAAATAAAAAAAAAAAAAGAGACCTATAGAGCGGAACATGCTGATGGGAACATTTCCTGGAACATTAGGAATATTCTTCTTCTGGGCACAAGTAAAGTCATCCGTACACCTATGCATTGCCTGTTTTTGAAAGAAGCAGCCTTAAGGATTTCAACAAAATAAAATGGATGTGATTTTAACATAAAAAGGGAAAAACAAGGTATATCCAAAGTGAACTGCAAAAACATAATTGGCAGGAACTGGGGCCTGGGACTTGCTCAACTGGAGAGCATCATAAAGGAAAATGGACTCAAGAGAGCAAGTATTGCATAAGCTCAGGATGAGAGGGACAGAAAAGGGGAATGCTGGACACACTCCCCTAGTTTCGACAGAACTTAAGTATCAAGTCCTTTTTTAGGGCATCGTGTTTTGGATTTTGGACTTTAAGTCCATCAAAATATTGGAGCACTGTCTCCTTTTAAGGTTAGATACAGGAGAAGCAAATGGATCGTGCATTCTTGACTGAAATAGATAAAGGAAAGGAGAGTAGGTAAGTAGATTTTCTTGAAAGATACTTCTAGCTCATGTGCTGAGTTCAAAGAGAGTACGTTTGACTTCAGAAATGTTGCTAGTAATCCTGTAAATAGCCTCTCAGGAGTTTTCTTTTTCCCCAAATTGGGATTTGAATATACTCTTGGTAATCCAGCTTTGCCAGTACAGAAACTTGTGTCATGTCAGACCTGCAAAAAATATTCATAATGCTATTTAGCAATATTTAGCAGTTTGCAGTTTGTAATATCCTGACAAACACTAAGCATTATTCAGTATTTGCTTAATGAATGAAAACTGGCACACAATTATACTCTGTTAGCTGTCTTCTATATTCTGTTGCACCTCTGCTGGGGTAATTCACATGTTCGCACTGCCTGCTTAAACAATCTGCATGACATATTAAATGTATCTATTTTGCATTTCAACAGAAGAATCTGCAAGTCAAAATGTACATTTAGTTAAGGAATAGAAACAGAACCCCCTGACTTCTCTAACTAACTTTTACATAATTTTTCATAATTGCCCCTGGATGAATTAGATGTTACAGATACAAAATATGCTGCCCTTTTCAGAGTCAAACAAATAAAAATAGCTGCCCAAATGTCCTACAGAAATCATTTGACATAATAAGGGGTTCCAGGATAACAAAGATTAACTTGTTCACCTTATAGAGTTATTCATGCAATAGCTGCTCAAAAATAGCGCTAAATATTAGTCAGAACTACCTGCCCTGGCTGTTGCCTGTCAAAAATACAGCTTAAGAGAATTTCAAAAAGTTCATATAAAATTACTCCAAAATATGGATATTTATCTTGTCCTTATCTGTGACATTTGTAAAACATACATCACGGTTACTACAGAACTCTGCAAAATTGCACAGGCTAGTCCAGTGGTATCCAGCCACAGGGAAAAAAAAAAAAACAAATCCTGAAAATAAATGAAATAATTCAACTAGATATCCCAGACAGTTATGGTTGAAGGATGAACTACAACCACAATCTAGTGTCCCTGCTGTTCTCTGTAGCTTGCCAGGCACAGGCAAAACAGTTGTCATGGCCCTCTCCTTCCTGCTCCCGTTAGAGAATGGATCAGTTAGATATATCAACCCATATTTACCAAACCCCAGCACACCCAATTAAACTTGTTTTCTCCTGTGGAATTCCCTTTGGGAACTCAGGCCTGGGCTCATAAATAGATGGGATGAATAGCAGTCTTGAGCGTGAGCCTGTGAGCCTTAGTCACCCCACATCCCTTTACCATACCATTTAGTGCACGGAATACAAAAGAAAAAAGTAATTGCACTCAGGATTTCCTGACATAAACATCCTTAACATTTCATTCATATTAGAATTAGATAGATGGGTAGTGGAGAAGAGTTTCCATTAATTTTGCTAGCATCGCTTAATCTTTCCAAAACACTTTGGAAAGTCCTTGGTTACAATGGGCACAGAGGGTGAGTGCAGTGTTTTCAGGATAAAGGTAAGGTGCCTGAATATACGCGCTGGAACAAATTTAGTATCATGCTAGTTAATCTAATGTTTCCCTGTCTGTACAATGAAGAGTTAGCTTCATCTGACTGTAAGCATCATCAAAAAATTACTCGATCAGAGAGAATTTCAACCTGGAGTAGGAATCTCAAAATTATTTTTTTGTTTCTGCCAAGTAGGGACTAATGAATTCTCAGATTCAGATCCTGACATTACGGGGAACTGCATTATTATAAGTTGCTGCATTATAAAATACTACCTGGAAAAAAAAAAAACCTTATGCTTTTAGAAATGAGATGTCTCAGCTGTGTAACAAGGGAAAGAACCATGTATAGTTACCATCTTTTCTGCAATTATTTCTATTCAGTACATCTTGTGCGCAATTCATTAAGTAAAATACATGTTTATCTGCATGTTTATGTCTGCTTTACTTAACTGCTTTATTTGTTATGTCACTTCCTTTATCCTCTTCTCCCACATTTACATCTCAGGATCTTAGATATTCTGGATCTAGACATCACAGGCAAAATTCTGAATGCATTCATTGACCAAACACTAGAGCCATCTTTAAAAATTATTTTCTTTTGATCCTCTCTGGATGTTGGTTTGTTTGCAACACTCATGTGGATAAAATTGGACAAAAATTTCATGGTGAGATTCACTAGAACTGCATAGCTCAAGATAATTACCACCTGTCTCTTATGTCTTATGGGCAGTACTCCTACTGCTAAAAAAAAAAAAAAAAAAAAAAAAGAATTAATTTGTGCAACTGAATCATGGTGCTGAACGTTTTTGATCCAATGTAAACCCAGATACTGGTGTTTCTGTGCTTTTTATTGTTTCTTCTTTTTTGCACTGCTTTCCACTTATCTCTACTGCATTTTACCATAAGCTATTTTTCCAGTGTACAACGGTTATTTGGAATTCTAATTCCACCCTAGAGAGCATCTGCAGTCCCTCCCTCCCTAATTGATGACACCGGCTAAACGTTCAGCTATACTTTTTATTCTATAACCTAGAACACTACTGGAGGGAGAATAACGGACATAGGAGAGTATACGTTTTGTGAGAGCCCACTTGGTAAGTCCTCTCAACTTTTAAACAGTTAAAATTTAACCTCTGCATACTACCTTCACGCCACAGTTCCCTAGCTTGTTTTTGAGACTATCCTACAGGTTAATGTCTAAAGCTCTACTTAAGTCAGGATGCATCATGTCTATTTTTCCCTTCTGCTTATTAGATCAGTTAGCATGTCAAAGAAACAAGCTGAATTAATTGATACACATTTTTCTTGGTAAATTTATATTGGCTGTTTTTTTATCCCTTCTTGTCTTCTGGAAGGGAACAAAACTGACCGTTCATTCTTTGTCTTTCCAGACAGCAAAATAAGACTGACCGAAGTACCATTCCCATGGTCCTTCTTCTCCTCCTTGTTGCAAACGTTACCCTCCTTCTCTCCAGTTCTTTGAGGTGTCAGCTACTCACGAGGGATGCTCAAAGATTGTCACTCATCACTGAAAGACTTTATGAATCTTTCCTGTAACTATGCCAGAGTCATTTCATCTGGCCCTACTGATTTGAATACATCCCTTCTTTCCCCCACCCGGCTGCTGTTTCTAATACAGATTCCCTGAATAATTCAGGTTGGAAGAGAGCACTGGAGATCATCTTGTCCAAACCTCTGGTCAAAGGCAACCTGAAAGTTTGGTCAGGCTGCTCAACAGCTTGTCCACTTGAACTCTAAGTATCTCTGAGGATAAAGATTTCACAGCCTCATCAGACAACCTGTTCCACTGCTTAACCGTTCTCCTGCGGAAGGTATTTTTTCCTTGTATCTAACCGGAATTTCCCTTACTGTAAATTTCCCTTACAGTAGGCCATCGCCTACTGCTCTTTTGCTGGGCCACCTTGAGAAGAGCGTGGCACTGGCTTCGCTGTAACACCCATTAGACAGCTGAAGACAACAAGATCTACCTATAAGCTTTTCTTCTGCAGGGTGAACAACGCCAACTACCTCAACTTCTCCTCATACATCATGCAGTCCAGCCCTCTGTTTTAGTGGCCTCCACTGGACTTGCTTTGGTTTATCAGTCTCTCTCTTGAACTGGGAGGAGACTTGTACCCGGACACAGTTATTCTACACGCCGCCTCCCTAGGGCAAAATAGAAGGGAGCAATCAGTTTCCTTGACCTGCTTGCCTTCTTCTTGCTAATACTTTAGTAATACCTGTTCTGCGGAGGATGAAGTATAGAATCACTAATTCCAAGGCACACTTTTAGTTAAGTCACCGGGCTACTACCAGTAGCCAGAATATGACTACTTGACTGCAAAGTTCTTTATATTTCATCTATTAAGTATGGATCTGTTTTAATTGTCTTGTATTTTTTCTCCTTAGATCCATTATTTATATGTTGGTCAGATATCAACCACAGACCATCAGGATTAGAATCAAAATGCCCTATCCACATTTTATGGCTACTAAAAATTTTCTGAAATTAATGGAAAATGGGAATTCGGTAAGTCCTACTAATACGAAGCATCATATTAAAGCCTCGTTATCTAAAATCCCCAACATGTACATTTAACGTTTCAAACGGAAAGCAATTTTTTAAATGCACAATGCCTCTGACACATTAAAAAAAAAAGCTGCAGTAATTCACTACAGACAAATCTTCTGAAGTTCAGATATTTTGAAATTCCAGTATATGTTTAAAAATGTGCAAGTGGCCCATTAACAGGAAGTGCTACTTTTTGTTATTTGAACATCACATCTCCTCGTTTAAGGAAACGGTGTTGACCTACCTCCCATAATGAAATAAATGCTGGAGCACATTCAGGAGCCAATTCAAGTGCTCGTAGCATACTGCAAGTAACGTAAAGCAACTATCGTTCTTATTTTTCCCTCTATGAAGAAGAGGGCCCAAGGAAAAAGAAATATGTAACAGCCATGCACTAATTCTTGAAATGCCTCTTCCCACCTGCTATAAAAACAGACAGAAAAAAAGAAAATAGCTTCGTATGACTTAATGATTGGCACTGTGAGCCTTCAGAGATCCCAAACAAACTCCAGAAGAAACAAAAGGGAAAGAGAAACTAACTGTTCCTCTTTGCTATCCTATCACTTGCTATTGGTGCCAGCATCAGGTTTCCTGTTGTGCAAACATCTCTTTGAGTTTTTCTGTGTTCAGTATTTATTTTAGCATATGGAAGACTATCTCATACCACTTAGAAAATATTTTTTTCCTAGTTCCCACCATTTCTACCAATAAATATGACTAAAAACCACCTTCACGTGACACCAGGCCTGAGTCTTCAGCAAGTTTTACTTGATATAAATCAAATCACTTCCTACAAAAGACCAACTTTATTGACTAGTTCTGACTGACAAGGTCAAAGGAACCTTAGCAAGTTTTTGAAAATTAAACTCTTCAGTTTTGTGGCTAAGCCCTGAAATCTGGGCCACTTTCAGGTTTGGGGAAGATTTACTAGGCATGTGTTATTAAAAAAAGATAGATTTTTTTCCAATATTGTAGGGCGTTCTCTAAATTGTAATGGATCTGTTGCCTGGGATGGAGCGCTCCAAAGTACTGGGGATTACAGCACTGAGAGTAGCAACTCTACTTTGTATTCACAGCGGTATGCTGCGAAAGCTTTTCATTATAATCTTTCTTCTGCGAGCGTTAACAAGTGGATAACTATGTCCCCAACCAACAGGGAACATCCTTCATGTAGGAGGCCTGTCTTCACATAACTGAATAAAGACCACGTAAGCACGTTCAACAAGAGCCCAGTGCAGCTTCCAGAGCCCATAGGCAAACTAATTATGTAATTACGCTAATAGAAACAGACCTTCCCTATGCTCCTCCCTCGACATCTGGGAAAATTCTCTCTGCATCGTGATTCTGCCCTACCACGGACTAAAGTGGCTTCAGTTATTTCCGGAAAGAGAAGTCTTAGGACTACTTACTTCTCTCTGTCCCCTTTTTTTCCAATTACATGGCTGAACTGGTCGTCGCTGGCTTGCAGCATGCCTCAGAGCAGTCACCTCCTCCCATCCAAGCCATTCCTATATAAACCTTTACCTCTGCTTGCAGGTTTACTGTGTCTAGATAATGCGCTTTTCCACAAAACATAGCAATAAAGCATAAATCTGAGTTAAAGCGTGCTGTCATCTAGAAGCATAACGGTACTATGTAATGCAAACGGCAATAATTTTCTAGTAATCAGTATGAGCACCAGGAAACTACAAAAGGACAGAAAGAAAAGTCAGCGTAGCCCTGAGGTTACTGGTCATTCAATGGATGCAAAGTTAATACATACGCATATATACACATTGCTCTTTTTGCAAATAGAGTAATTACATATATTAAAAAAAAAATACCAAAAAGCACGGTCATTTATTTACTCAGCAGCCCTCTGCTAAACATTGAAAGAGGCACTACTGAGCAGCCTTTAAATTTAATGTGAGAATCCTTTTAGGTGCTAATTGCTCCCCTTTCATTCTTACCATTTTTCAAAATAGAAGTCTTTTACCTAGGCACAGAGAGAAAGATGAAGAAGGGATCTTGCAGGAGTAATGAAACCACTGAAGAGCTACATACAGGTAACTTTATTTTAAGCTATTATTGTTTTGCACAGGGTAGTTACCAGTATTTTTATTCCTATATTCCTGATGTTCTTTCTTTTTAAGGCCACTTTCAAAAGCTAGGCTTCATTATTACGTTCAAGCGCTTTAAAACAGGCTTGCCTAAGCTCTAAGTACGTTTATTCTACTTAGAAGGTTTTTACCTAATATCATAAAATCAGAATGCACACCATAAACAGCAGATGGTATTACTAAAGCCTCTGGTTTACTTTGTGGGATGTCTAGGTATTCTTCTACCTATTAAGGCCTTTACTTTTAATGTTTTCTATCTGAATTGTTTGGGAAGAGGAGGAATAGGCTGAAGGTTTTGCGTGTTTTTTTTTTAAACGGTAGAGAAACATCAAAGACAAAAGCCAAGAGATTATTCCAGTTATTACTCTTTTCCCTCGCCTTCTATAGGTTAATTCCACAAAAATATCTCCTTTCCTCTTCACACCACCTACTTCCCGCCTATCCCCAAGTTTTAATGTCCTATTTTTATGACGCAACAAACTAAAACAACCTAACTGTCCAGAAAGAAATTTAGCCTGTAAGGGAGAGCTGTACTTTTTTTGTCCTATTTCATGCTTTCCAAATGGTGGCAATAAGCCATTTATTATCAGTTTTCTGCATCTACTATTAAATCTTGGCCTCCATTTGGGAAAAACCTAGTACTCCAGATTTTCAAGACACATATAAGCTGTAATCTGCATAGCATAGCTTCTCTAAAAGAAAAATAAAGCAGAACAAAGAAAGACTTCCCCACAATGTTCATTCTAATTTTCCAATTTTTTTCCCCTCTAGTCTTCTGCTCATACCTGTGCCGTTTTTGTACTTAGGCAACTAGGTATTTAAGACATATTGACACAAAGTTAACAAAAAGCAGATTTCAGAATTTCCACATGTGGATATTTATATAGAGAACAGATATTTGCTCTGGAAGTACTCACCTGTTTATCTCACAGACTGACACTTTCTGACTTAGGACAAGTCAGACTAACACCTGCAATATTTAATATATACAAAACACTTCCAGGGGGTATTTCTTTTAGAATGTTCCAATAAGTTCAAATAGTCAAGAATGTGAATTTATAGCTTGCCCTCAGGGAGTTGCACAAAGATACACTATTTTACAAACAGCCTACCTCCCAGACAGAAAGTTGGTTTTCTAGTTCTGGCCTGGCTTTAGCGCTAAATCACCTGCTGCTAGGTTTAGCTGCACCGCATCCCCAAACTGTGTCCCCTCACAGCTCGCTCACCTGCGTGACGAATGAGTAGTCCAAATAACCTGCTGCCCCTTCTGCCTGCCAACTCGTGAGGTGGATTGGTCGTGCAACCCTTCCATTTCCTGCACTCCTCTTCACCGTACCTTCCTAGTTCCAATGAGGAAAGCACATAAGCTGT
The DNA here is from genome assembly GCF_040807025.1 of Struthio camelus. Taxonomy (NCBI): domain Eukaryota; kingdom Metazoa; phylum Chordata; class Aves; order Struthioniformes; family Struthionidae; genus Struthio; species Struthio camelus. Next base: position 52,168,340 of record NC_090982.1, read on the forward strand.
GATTATGCACAGCCACCTGGCTACCTGGCTGATGGCACTGGGTGCATCCCAGCGAATCTGCACACGACACTAAACCAGAATGAGTGACCCACTAGGTGAATGGTACAGCCTAAATCCAGAGAGACCTCAATAAATTTGAGGCCAACAGAAAGCTCATAAAGTTCAATGAGGAAAAGTGCAAAGCCCTGTACTTCTGGCAGAATAACCCTGTGTGTATAGGTACAGTATGGATGTCACGTTGAATATGAGGCAATGGTGCATCCTTGTTGCAAATAAGGCAAATCACATACGCGGCTATGCTAGGAGGATGAGGGCCAGCACTGGCAAGGCTGCGCCTGCAGGTCCAGACCCTCTTCTGGGTCCCAGTTCAAGGGAGACGTGGAGGACCTGGCAAGGAGCCACAAGACAGCTAGCAAAGAGGTCAAGGGCCTGGAGCACAAGTTCTGCGAGGGGGGTTATGACAGAAGGGCTTGTGTAATCTGGCAAAGAGGAGACAAAATAATGATACAATAGCTCCTTATTAGAGCAGGGCAGTCAAAGGACAGTTACAAAGGCTAAAGATGACAGCGCCAAACACTTCTCGATAGTGGGAGAGGATGTAACAAGGGCCAAAGGCCAAAAATTGTGGCCCGGGTGCTTCAGGTTGGACCCCACTAGGGACTTAACAGGGAGAACAGCGCAGCACTGACTCTTGGAGGTCATAGACTTTCTGGTCTCGGCAGCTTTCAAGACTCAGCAAGACAAAGTCATGGCTGACCTGACCTAGCAACAGTGATAGTCCCGCTTCGAGCATGTTGGGCCAGAGACCTCCAGAGGTCCCTTCCAATTGGCATTTCTCTGATTCTTATCTCTGAAGGGAAGAGAACTCTCTCATATGCTATGTTTTCCTGACTTCCCTCCTTTATTGACTGTTTCAAGCTATAATTCAATGCTCTAACAAAATCAAAAATTCAGTTAACATTTCCCATACTGACTGAGCCAAACACTCTCTTTGCGCGTTGTGCAAAAAAGCATAAACCCAACTCAAACCAAACTATGTGAAAGTCTCAAGCAAAGCCTTTTTCCACTGATCGTGCATGCTGAATGCTGCGTGTTTGACCAACGGCAGACTCCCCTTCCAGCAAGGGCTGGATGGGCTTTTGCAACATGAAAATCTTTTGCAACCACAGCACTGTCAAGAAGCAACATGCCAAATGTATGGAGGTGCCATAGGTCTTAAAAAAAAACTCATTTGAGATTTTCTCCTTTCTCATTCCTCCCTCCCCCCCCCGGGATTCTTATTCTGCTCCTGCAGCTTTTGCCAACTGGGGAAGTGACTTGCTCCAATTCACATTCATTCCAAGTTCCCTTTGGAGGGCAGGAGCAGAGCAGAGGCATGGAGTATCAAGACTTTTGTTTAGGGGCAAATTCCAAGACACTTCAGTTACTTTTCATTCAATTTGGATAACTTTCTTTCCAAGCCTTTTGGGTCTGGATATCAAATAGGAGGAATCTGTAAATTTGGAATATCTCCAGTGCAGAAATTCCTGATTCCAGAGTTAAGGGTGTGGAAGGATGTGTAAATATTTGGTGAGCAGTCTAAGCCAGTCCAGCAGAAATATTCTCTTTCTGGCATTTTGGCAAAAAGTGAGAAGAACTTTGAATTTGAAGGTAATATCATTTAAAAGGTAAGGATCGTGCAGGCAGTAAAGCCAGCTCTTCTGCCACACTGGTTACTGACTGAGACCTTTTCGTTTTTTGACGCACCAAACTACTGTAAAACATAAATTACAGTAAACTCCTTTTACTGTCTGATTGCAAAGATGACTTTTATTGGAGTCCCCGTGAGTATGGAAGGTGGTGTGTTTTCCAGTACATAAGCTCATAATGTATAGAAACACTGGCCACATTTCCAATATGATTTTCGTTGTATTTTATCTATTGACTGGAGCACAATTGCAGTCATTGCACATTGACTCGTGGTGAATTGCAAAACAGAATGTGATAAAAAAAAAAAAAAAAAAGAATCGTTTCTCCCTGCAGAATTCAAAATTTTCAGGAAACATCCCTGATGAGCACGTTTAATAGATGACCATTGCATTTGTATTTCTCTGGGCTGGCTGCAGCACAGAAGAAATTTCTTTCGCAGTACACACATCACTCCAGTTACTCTTTTTTTGACTGTTTAAAAGTCCTATAATGAAAGCCGCTTATAACATCTCTTTTTCTGTGCATTGTGCTTTGCACTACAGTTACTCATTAAGAGCAATCAGAAATGCCTTGAGACACTAACATAAAGAGTCAAGGAGAAATTTTCTTCTGGGTTACTTTCTAGGTGGATGAGTTTGCTTCTGAGACCTCTCAATCCTTTTCTCATTTGTCTCTTTGGGGTTAGAATTTAGATTTCATCTATCGCAAGCAGACAAAAACATCACATATGATATTAAAAAAAACCCCACATATATTTCAAATGTGGTTATTAATTAGTGTCCGGGACCCACAGCTTATCAAAAAGCTATTCTAGAAGTCAAAATAACCACTTCCTAAAATCTGAATACCATTTTTTGTGATGAACTGGGTATCAGAGACTAACTTAAGCCTCTACTAACTAATACTTCCCCAGAGAAAAACCCAAGCACAGGTTAATGTTTCAGAGAACCTGGCCAATGTCGAAAACTTCAAAATGCCAAGCCTTCTACTAGAAAATCATCTCACGAAGAATTCAAGCTAGCCTCACAATACTCACTTAGAAAAACCAGTGGATGAGGCCCTGAGTTCATGATTTTTCCTATTCCTTTTACCTCCAAAGAAAATTAAGATTACTTTGGAAAGAAAGAACAAATTATATTTTCTTTAAAAAGCAACAATACGAAGAAGTTTAAAAATCCCACTTCTTTTCAGTACCATCAAGGAGAGAAAGCTCTGCATTCCAGTTTTCTTCAAAACCCCATTTGCCTTCCTGTGAATATTACGGCTTCATCCTATTCATCCATTTTAATCATCAGTTGATATCTGACTCCATGGGCCTGAGATTGCCCTCATTAGTGATTTGCCTCCATCATGACCAGTGATAACCTCAGCCTTTCACTGGGATTCCTGAATGCTACTTTCCTACCAATTAAAAAATATGCACCTAATCTTAACATTTTTGAGCAGAGAGACAGCAAAGAACGAAGAGAAAATTGCAATGAGAAAATGAGTAGAATAAGATTTTCAGAACACGAGTACTAACCAGAATAATTTTGTTGAGATTAATGAACTGTGAAGATGAAATTTGGAATTATAGTGGAATGGGAGAAGAGTAAAAAACTATTCTCGCCTTGAGACAAGAGCGTCTGTGTATTGTTCACAGTGGTCACAGAAGGCTTGGGAACGGGCCATGGATTTCCACCTGCTTAGCTCTGGAGCGAAGCAAACAATTTTGAGGGATATAAATGTTTCCTTTCTTTTGGGATAGAGAAAGCACGCTTACCATGCTAGTAGGCAGTATGGGAGAAAATTTCTGATTTTTTCTGCAAGAAAGGAGGAGGGAAAGGTAAGTCTTTCAGCCAGGCTCCCTTACCGGATGTCCTCATCACATGCAGAGGAATTAAAAATCACCCCCAAGGAACAAAAAAGAACGTGAATTTGCAAGATGCTGCAGCAATCTAAAACTAAAAGTGGAAGTCATGTCTTCTTTCCAAGCCTCAGCCTCATGTTTTTTCCTCTTCCCTGTGTCAGTTTTCAAAATCATGCAACTGTACTGCGTTAAAGCAGCTCGCTCACCCGACTGAAAACTCATCACTTCTTTTCACAGAATGGGGTAGCCACACGTTTGCAAACGCTGACACAAGCAAGTGACCTACCTTTTTGGAGTGAGTAGATACCTAGAGTGATTTTAGCTGATCCCATGCCATATGAAACAAGGAAGAATAAGCTACAGTTGCTACAAAGTGTCTAACACCCGGAGAGCTCATTCTTTGATTCATCTAAAAGTAATGTACTAATTTGCCCATACTTCAATTATATAATCTGTTTTAACGGGCATGGGAAGAAAGCCTAACAAGACTGGAACAATGGACATTCTATTACCTCCCCGGTCTATCTGCACGGATAACGTGCATATTGGTGAATGCGATTGAAGTATCAGTGGTGGAGACTTAGAGTACCCAATATAACATGCGTGCATACGCTCTTGCGTAAAAAAGAAAAGAGGTAGATATGCCTTCTGTATGATTCTAGAAAATTTTATGTACATATTACAAAGACTTTTGTTCTGTCAGCCTATGTGCATATCAAAGAAGAGTATCTATAGATGTGTGAAATTCTAATTTCATGTCTGACACAGCTATTAAGATCCTCCATACAAACATTCTGAAATAGCAGTTGCAGGTACCAGTTCTCCGAGAATTGTCTGCATCTCAATAGTAAAAAGAGAAATCTTGGTTCCACTGAAGTAAATGGGAGTTTTGTGGGTTTCCTCACTCATCTCATAACTTCCTCCAAAATTTAATTTGGAATCAACTTCAGACTTCCTTCATCCTTCTGTCTTCATTTTTCTACTTTCAACTTGTTAGTCAAAGCCATCAATTCCATCTCTTTCAGCAAAGAATTCATTCAGTGAGTGACTAGAGTTGGCATGGAGGAACAATATAAAGCAAGCATCGCTATTCTAGCTGCTCTCCTAAAAAGAGAGTGAGTTAATTTTCCAGAACAAAGCTTTCAGAAATACCCTTTATGGATTTTTACATAAGTAGAATTTCTGATCTGCTTGCTGTTACTAATAATTATCTGCCTCACGTGTAAGGCAGTTAGTATTATCTACTGCTCTTTAACCGATGAAGTTTTTATTTACTCTGCCTAAACGTAGGCTAGTGAACTTCATCGGGCATGGTACCCCCTGTACTTGCGGTCACCAGTCTGTGCAGATCAAGAGAAGCATCCTTCTCCTTACCCTCTACCTTGCTTTTCCTTCCAAAGAAATCCAGGTTAATATCGGGTCTTGCTCTGACATACATTTGGATCCAGGAGTTGAAAAATAACCTTGGGTCCCTCTCATTAAACATAACCACTGTATAAAGCAATTTAATTTCACACATTAATAGATGTTAAGTTTTACCATGTAAAATCACAAATGGAATCATCAGACAGTATTAAACTCTTTGTTTAGAGCAAGACAGGCTATATTTGTTGTTATACTGAGAAGTAAGAGGGTAAGCATTTTCTCATGCACTCTGTTTTGCTTTCATTAGGATTTTGACTATCTTCCATGCTTGGGAATATTGCATCTCAGAGGATAACAGTCAGGTGGAAATTGCTGATCTGCTCGTATTCTGTTTAAAGAAATTTAATAAAGTAAATCAAATAGATGGCACCATTACTCACCTGCAATTAAAGTTGTTGCTGGTCTTGCAAAAAAGCAATTTGCTTTATTTCGAAAGGCAAATACTTTTTGTGCTTGGCTGTCCAAGGAGCAAGCAAGCAAGCAGAAGAGGCTCAGTTCTCTCAGCTTCTGAATGCAGCTGAAAAGTAGGAGGAGGAAACGAGCAAAGGGAAGAGGAACAACGAGGCCCAACACAAAAAAATGGCCAGGAAGCACTGCTGTGTGGAGCTGCAACAGAGGAAAACAAGTTGGCAGGAGTTAGGATCTAGAGGAGGCCAGTTCCTACACCTACAGCTAAACACTAATACCAGTTGTAGCTTTTTTAAAAAAACGGAGAGCATGGAGCCCTTTCATCCTTTAACTCCTCCCATCTTTGTAATTATTTTGATTTCAAATAGGAAGAGGATCATTTGTAAAGGTCTCCTGTGTTCTAAATCATTTTAATAAATTCAGATCCAGGACTGTCCGATAGTTTGAGTCAAGCCAGTCTGGTTCAACCCTCAAAGGTGGCTCCTGCAGAAGATCAGCTACAGGTTCACCATCTGTTTCCCTTCAGAAATTCTTTTTGGTCTCGTTCTGCATTCATGTACGATCTGCAGTATTGCACCCAATTTAACAAACCATCCCTATATAAAGGAGACCAAAAACGTGCAGTGGATTTATTGCATTTATTTCAAGTTTGAGTATCTGTTGGATCCAACTTTTACATAGCACACCAACTTCTATGGGTAGCGCCTCACAGAGATAGCTTAACTAATACAACTACAGGGAGGGTATGACTTTAATTCCTTTTGGGCCAGAAGTTTCAAATCCTGTGTTATGTTCTGATACTCAAAGTAGTCCACAGGGAACAAGACTGGATAGAATAAGTTATCAGTTAATTTCCTGAAAACACCAAAATTTTTACAGAAGCAGTTAAGCAGGAAATTTCAGCTGAGAAGAAGAATGGTAAGAAAGGTCAGAGCGAGCTACAGCGAAAAAAGACTCCAGTTGGAGTACAGCAGAATATGACATCTGTAAAGTGGGGTAGATCAGAGGTGAAATTCTGCAAGATTATCTCATAGCCGATTCTGCTGAATAGTGAAAAAGAATACATTTATTTTCTGGATCCTTCTCCATGAATTCTCCTACTATACATAAGGTACTACAGAATGATTTAAATCCTAAATTGCTGGGGGGTGGGGGAGGAGATAAAATGTCTCGCTTATTAAAAAGAAGTAACCAACCTGATTTTGGGAAGACTACTGTTACTGTAGTCTGTTCAACTCTGTACAGTGTGGTAAGAAGATATTATTGGGAAATTTTAATAAAGATTCTGCTCTCTTTATAGCATAAAAAAGAAAGTTTCAGCAGTTCTTTTACACTAATCCCCTTAATAACACCAGTTATTAGACAACACAACAGTTGGCTGCTTCAAGTGCAAGCTTTAAATAATTACATGACTTTCCAGAGAATCGTTTACAGTCATTAAACCAGAAATGGAAAGTTCATTTCTTTGCACATTGCCACAAAGCACTTACATACACACACACACACATATATATAGTGCTCTTGATATATTCATGATACTTAGTTAACGCACCCACTTTTAGAAATGTTTTCAAACTGTCACAAAAGGAAGGAAGAGAAATTCCACTACAAACAACAGAAAGGTCTCACATACATCTAGAAAATACAGGAAATCTTTCCTGAATAACACACACAAGGCTAATTTCTTCAATTAAAGAAAGATTGGATGAGCACTGGACAACTCTTCAGGAATCTATTTCTCAGTAAGGTAACTGTTAGAGGGTGCTAAGTGAAGTCTGCTGACGTTAAAATGATCAGCCTCAGATTTGTGCATTTGTCTAACTTTAATTTTATGTTATTTAAACAAATCATATATGCCTCTCCATTCTACTGTATATAGCTACGTGACTAAATAATTACAGATAGTAGTATATACATGCAGTAAATAAACACAGATTAGTAGATCGATTAATCAGGATGCAGTGAAAATAAGGACCTGCAATAAAATAAGATCTGAAACTTTGCATTAAGGCAATGAGGAAGCTTTCTTTAGCATGAAATATTACAAAAAGTGATGTATATAATCTTAACCTAAATCAGGAGTCAGGATTTTGGCCTACAGATTTGCCAGTTCATGTTCCTTTACACACGACTTCATATACAACCTTCTGTTGGCTGCTGTTGCACCAGTTCTGCCACAGACATCATGCCTAGACTGTTCAATTCTTTTCCCATACATTTTTTGAATAAGCCAGCGGTGCTCAATATGTAGTGAGCCTTACTTCAGAAGAAAATAATTTTTATCAGATCATGAAAAGGTCACCACCCCAAGTTCTCCTTTCTTTGGCACTTTAGCATTAAAGTCGGTTAGACGGGATCTTTCGTCCAAAAACTATCCAAGAGGTTACCCAGCCAAACATTTCTTTCCCCTCACAGAGTAGGACGGTAAGAAATTACAAGATGTGTTTATCAAGTGTAGAAAAAGTTTCCTGTTGCTTCTGCTGTCATCCTGAATTCTCCTTCTTGGGTGCACAAGAGAAAAAAAAAAAGGATCCCACGAGGTTACTCTCACACTTGTTACCCAACATTTCCTCTGTCTGACTGCTTTTTAACGGCCCAGGAGCCCAAATGCCCTTATAACCCTTCTTCAAGAGCTGGTTCGTCGCTGACAAATATGACAGGCAGAGTTAGTGAACCCTTAGGCCAGCAACATTCTCATCTCTAATCCATCACAGACATCAAAAAATAATGAGATCTCTTGAAACTACGCCAGAAGTGAGCTCATGTGACACTGAGATGATGAATTAACTCAACCTCTTAAAAAGCAGCAGGCAGGATACTAAAACATGTAGGCAATTTCATCATTTTGGTGGCTTTGCAAAGATGTTGAAATTGAACCACCTTAGCTGAATTTGCACTGGTCACTAACCTCAACACATTTCCAATTCAAATCTCAGTTACAATAATGATGTATTTTATTTTATTTCTTTGTGTGCCCCATAGAAATGTGTGTCTACCATCATCTCACACTGAAAATAGATAAGGTCTACAACAGGTCAGTGTGTGTTAAAAAATGCTGCTTTCATAGTATGATAGAAAAATAATAAACTCGACAGGACATCTGTAACATCCCAGAAGGGGGAAGGATTTGAGTCATCTTTTTCTGATTTTCGATATACTGTCTCAATTACATCATAGGATCAAAATGCATCATTGTATCAAAAGAGTCCTAACCCCTGTGAGGGAGGTGAAGTCTGTGCATATAGGTGTAGAAGGGAAGCAGAGAAAATAGGTTTCCAGAAAGTATCCCCTTTTCAAGTATTAATCTTAAGTCCTTGCCAAAGATTCCTGCGAAATTTCTGTATCACAAAGTTACCTGTAACACAAACAGCAGATCACGCAGGGAAAACATGTCATCTATTCACAATTCACATTTTTATTTCATAAAAACTATGCGGGAGGGGGTGGGGGAAAGCTTGTTTTTCCAACCCAGAACTGTTTGTTACTAGTCATCACGTTACTGAGTCTTTTCATTCTGTCAAAATAAATTCAGGATGAGAGGTCGAGGGGAGAATTCCTTAAAAAAAAAAAAAAAGTCAAAAATATTTCAAAAAAATATATTCACATACTTCTCGATTTCACACAAAGAATATGCAGAACGGATCATGGGGCAAGTAGGCCATTTTTTCTCTGGCAGTTATTTTCCAATAGTTTTCAGAATATATTTTCCTATATTTTGTATCATTGACACAATAGGAGAAGATCCAGCATAGCAGCCTGACTAGGCTTTACCCATGAAGAGTCTCAAAATCTATGAGGGTTTCCCACAGTAGCTTTAGCCTTTGATCTACTGGTGTGGCAGGAAGAGAGACTCTCTATTGCTGGGCTGGACGGGACAGCTTCCTTCAATAGAGAATTAAACACAAGGACTAGCTTTGAATCATCTTCAAAACGAACTGCTTCAGATAAGCAGGGGGCCTAACATTCCAGGTCCAGAACCTTTCAGGTTTGGATAAAATCCAGAAACCTACTGCCTGGACCCTGGGACAGAGCTGAGACATTTGGAAATGACAATCATTCCCAGATGCAACTCAGGTCATTTGGAGATGGCCGCTCAGTGACCTCTGACAGTAAAGCTACGTAAGAGGATGCGCTTCAGAAACACGTTCCATAAACACTTCTTATTGCTATTGAGGGGGTTTTAATCAAATTTGCCAAGCAAATTGAAAGGGAAAAAATCCAAGTGTCTACTTTATTGGCATCACTGGCAAGATACATCAAATTTTATATCAGACTTTAGGTACAGAGGGCAGGAAGAAGTGGTTCTGCTGCAGTAAGGCCAAAATTGAATGACTTTATACATTTACAAACATAGCCCAGCAAACAAATTCAAAGTATTACACATCTTCTTTCCGCGGCTCTCCTTCATTCAAAAGGATTAGCAAAACACACCCATCATTTGCATGCCATCAGCCGATTTCAAAGCTTGGGGAGGAGGGAGAACAGGGGAATTTTCGCAGGAAAAAAAGTAGCTGCCCCAGCCTCCGAAAGGTACTCTAGCAGCCAAAGGGGCCCAGCGCTACACTGCTGAGCGATCCCCCGAACAAAGCGATCTGTTGCTGTACACTCCGGCTCGCACCTGCACCTGGGAGTGAAGGAGTCAGTGACCTTTTTCTGTTCAGCTAACGCGAGCGCGCTACCCTAAGGAACTACAGGCGAGCTTCGCTTCATTGGATTCACTAGAACGTCCTCCTTCCCACGCGCTGCTTCGCGAGCGGCTTCCCCTTCTCATCCGCACAAGCGCAGCCGCTCAAAAGCATGCCAAGCGGGCAGCGGCGGGGAGGCAAGCTGCCGAGAGGCTGGAAGGAGCTGGATACCTATAGAGATATATCTCTCACCGCTGTATGACTGGGTAACTGCACCAGAACAAATAAAGCAGCTTGCCTCACACAAACTAGAAAAAAAACAAAAAAAAAAAAACAAAAAAACCCCAAGGATTTTCCATGCATACAGAGTGATTTGTGACTCCCACTCCCTCCACTCAACACGCAAGCCAGAGTCCAGGAAAATCTACATGAGACCCTAGCCACTTAATTTTTTTCCTTCCTGTACAACAACAACAACGTGGGGGGCTTAGCAGAAAAGAAGTGTTTCCAGCTCCCCAATGCCCAAAGCACTGCATTTTGGAAACGGCGACGTGGTGCTTCATGGAGACGGTGTTTCAGGTGCTTCCTGTCTCTGTTCTCCTCACAAAGCTGCTCAAACCTCCAACTGGTGAATTATGGTACCCACAAGGCAGCGTTGTGTATTGGGGGAGATATAATACTAGCCAAGCACAGGGGGCAAAAAATCAGAATGGAAACGTGCCCTTCTGAACAGCAACTCTCAGGAGAAAACAGAGCAGCTCTTCCAAATTAAAATATATTCTTGGCCCAAGAAGGAGACTATTTGCACAATCAAATTATTAATATTAATAGAGTTAATAAGAAAATCCTAACTTATTCCTGAAAAGTGATTTTGCTGGGGAAGGAACAGAAGGATTTGCACCCCTTCCTCTCTCTCTAAAACAAAAAGTGTCCCTATATATTGCCGTTTCACCACTGACACATCTATACCATCAACAGCAGATATTAACAATAGATCTACTGAGTCACAGCAATATAAGCAAACTGATGAACGCAGTCTGTTGCCTAGTTGCCATAAAGAGTACAGCGAGTGGCATCTTCTACATCTCTCTTCCAGATCCAGAGAATTTCGACCTCCTTTTAGGCAGTTCACTAAAATATAGATTCACCATTTTCATTCCTCTTCTTCATTCATTTACTTTTCACGATGAGGTATCTTTATGGCGAGGGCAAAAAACTAACAGCAACACAATACTGTCCGTAATATTTCCGTTAGCAAAGTTACTACAGCACGATGTCAACTCGTTATTTTGTTCTAAGCAGTACATGGCTTAATTCAGCCTAGGTTGCTCTGCCCAATAACGTATCTTTTGCTATCCATGGAAATTCGATACAGCTGGAAAGTCTGAAAACATCAAGGAAACCTCAAAGCATCCTGGAAAATAAGATTTTGCTTATAGCCAATTCTATTGATATTTTGCAGTTAACATCTATACTTCCATTTAGGGCACATTCTTTTTGTCATATGGATTATAATTGTTTTTACTGTGCTTATGCCATATACGCCTCATTTTGAAGGCTGTATCTCAATTTTTCAAATACAGCTAGAAAATGGGAATGAGAGATAGAAGTGAAAAGGAGATGCGTAAGGACTGCAATACATGAACGGCTGCTTAGATGTCTGCAGAGCATGATACCTGTCAATTACTTAATTAAGGCTGAATAGACCTTAAAGATTTAAATAAGGTTGGGAGACAATACCTAAATAACGCAGGTTATTAACACTAACAAATTCCGTATTTTTAAACCAGAGGAAAAAAGATGGCTTCAAAGAGAACCATAAAAAGGTAACTTCCTAATTATGTTCTGGGATAGCAGAGATGCTGAGCATAAGCAACTTAAACCACAATCACTGCTACTGTATTTGTAGTTGCACACTATACCATACTTAAAGACTCCACTGAACAAGATGCTGGCCTGCATTCTGTCTCCCACACAACACCCTCTAAAAAGGGCTCCCAAAGATGTTATTGCTCATACTTCTGTCCTATAGAAAGGGAACTTCAACAAGAGGTGGTCTCAGAAGCACAATTTTCTTCGACTTAAGACTATTTTAAAGATTTTTAAACATTGCATTTATGTTCTAGAGATAGTTAGCTCATACCTGAGATGAGAGGAAAAGTGTTAGACCTCTTAAAGACATCTTTCCTTGTAAAGTTTTTCAAAACAAAAATTCACTTTAATCTATTTAAAGATTGCATGAGATCTTCTACCTCTCCATGAATAACTAAACCCTACTTTTGTTGGGCGTTTTTTTTAAAACTCTGTATTTGCACAAAACAATTTTTACTGAAGCTGTTCTTTCCAAAAATATGTCCTTTACAGGTTTTTTCTTCATGGAAAAAAAAATCAGAACATTTTCCACAAGAAGCTTTCTGAACTCTAATCCCTAAAATAGCAAGCAAAACCTGTCTTTACCGCCTCCAATGACTAAAAGATTGTCCAAAAAATAAATTTGGCTACATTCTTCAATTTCAGAAAATACACGTTCACTGCAAAGATCCAGACGCTGCCCTGCTAACTGCATTCTAGAGCAAAGCTGGTATTACAAATATTCAGGAATTTGTAGGAATTCAAGTATTCCTCCACACGCTACTGAACCCTTATACAGATTCTCTGCAACTAAAGCCTTAAGAAAACAGAATGCAGGGTTGTCGCTTTCAAACAATTCCATTTGCGTGGGCTTGGTTCTTTTCTCAAAATACTGCAATTCATAATAACAGCCAGACTGGGCCAGACCAAACGTCTGTCCAGGCAAATACTTTTCCTTGTGCCAGTGTCCTGAAGCAGAATCCTGAGGATTAGTAAGAAGAGGGCAAGCACATGTGCGCTTTCTTGAGGGAGAGAACTTTACCCCAAACGCTCTCTTAGCCTTCACCAATTTCAAGAGTAAAAAACGTCTTGACCTGGGTTTGGTTTCTATCTATTCAGGAAAAAAAGTCCACTGAGGGTTACAAGTACATGTCTGGTCTGCCCTTGGTCCACGTAAACTTTCAGCATCCAGTGCATCCCTTTGCAAGGGGTTCCACATTGCAGGGGACTCCTTTAGCTTGTTTTGTAGCTTCGCTTCGCACCCACCAATCCTCGCACTAGGGGGAACACGAGGAATAATTTCAGCAAGGCCAGTGATGCTTTAAGAATTAAAAACTGGAAGAAGATTTATTATGCTTTAAAATTACTAACACATATTCTAGGTGTATAAAATTTTCACCTTTTCCTCATTAATAGGCAGAAACCTACAGTTCTCCAAAGTTGTGAGTTCTTGCCTAATTATAAACCATAGGATCAGGCCCAAGGCATTTTACAAATGTAATGGTTTAGATAAGTCCATCACGAAATACAATGTGACCCAGCAGCATACCATGTCATTCAACAGAGCTATGCCCTCTGGTGAGACACCTGGCCCCCGCATCACATGAATTATTAGCAACATAATGAAGAATAACCATATTTTCAATTCCAATTTGTCACCTTTTCCCTTGTCTTGATACTGAGTTTCCTGTTGAGACGCATGTATTTATAGAATAATGCCATAGCTATTTACTTTGTGCAGGTGATAGAACTTTAAAAGAGTTTGCTAAATGTTGCCATTGCTTTCGGCTATTTTTGTAATCAACATGCAGAGTTTCAAGCATAGTTGGAGCACGAAGAGAACAGATGGCTCCCACCTTGAATAAACTGTCTCTGAAAGATAACACAATTGACCTAAAGAGCAGGTTAGGGCTATATGACTAACTATTAATATCAAATAATAGTTTGATATAGTCATAGTCAGACTCTCAATAGTCTGAATTAAATCCCTGGGACGGTGCATCTGCAATATTTGAGTAGACTGGAGTCTGCAAGTAAGCTGAGAACAGTGCATTCAGGTCGCTTTACTCTTTCTCTTTAGCTCAGTGCTGCTAAAACCCCCTTCCAGTTATTATTACTGCATTGTAAAGTGCCTTTATTTAAATCCCCAACTTGGAACCATGTTCTGTTTTGGTTTCTTTTTGTAAACTCCTCATCTAAACCTCTCAAGAAGATAATATTATTCACAAAAGAGGAATATCTTTCAAGGCAATTGGGGAAGGGGAAAGAAAGGAAGAGGAGGAGCTTGTACCCTGTGCATATTCACGTTTAGATGGCTCTTTCACTTTTTGATACCTGAATGATAGTGACTTCAAGAAGTATTTTCCTTTTTTCTATGCATATTTCTGTGTTTGCATTCCTTCTGTGGGAGGGAATGAAATTGTTCTACAGTAAACAGTACAATGCTGTACTGCAGACACTCGCTGAACAGCCAGTTAATTCAGATCCACCTCTGCCACCTGACTTTCTGCACTCATATGAGCATTCACACTGGGCGCACACACACAGGTAGGCACAGGCATACCACCAGAGGCACAGACAGAGAAATCTGCTTCTGATTTATCCTTCTCCTTGCACATTTTCAAATAAATCGCACTGATCGTATTTCCATTTTGCAGTATACTTTGCTCCTGCAAAAAAGTGACCACACTTTTTGTCATGCTCGCATGTAAAGAGGCAATTCCCAAGACTTGACTACCAAATATCAAACTTAGGAACACAAACTCTATGGCAACTAAAATTAAATCTTCATTCAGAAAAAATCCTTTTTTTCCTCTCTATTATATTAGAGAGAAATATACTATTTTTCTCTCTATTATATTAGGTAATTATACCCCTAGAAGGACAATTTCTCTCTGCATCTAAACAGCTCTCCATAACTTTTGTAAAGAATTAAGAGAATCTTCATTTTCTCCAAAAATAATGTTGTAATTGCAAAATTACTCTACAGTAACGTTAATACAAGTTAACAGAGGGGGGAAAAAAAAAAAGAGGTACCAAAGATACAGGAAGAAAAATTTGGCCTATATTTTTGTGATATATTGTGCTTCATATATGTCTAGGATGAATTATTTCTGAGTGTGCTGTGTCTCTACCTATTCCTTTCTGAAATATAAATGGATAATTATTTAAAACCATAAGCCTTATTACTGGTAATATTCTTTCCACTGCTTAGAAATTTCAATCTGTGTGAACAGAAAGGATATTGGAATCATTGATTATATGAATATCCTTTGCTTTAAAGTATTTTCTGTAGCAGCTGAGTCAATGCTGAGATTTTACAGCCATCAATTCAGTCTTGTTATTCTTGGATTCAAGGATTCTGATTCAAAGATTTTTGTCTAGATTTTCCAAGAGGATTCAATTACTCTTTCTTTGCCAGATTTTAAAGGGGACATCTTCTGTGCTTCAATCACCGAGTAAGAGTTTTACAATAAGGCTTCAGAACGTGACCTTAAGTGAAGAAGAACGAATCTCATGAGTATTGTGGGAGCTAGACAGTTATCCTTTTGATACTGTTAAAATACCAATTAATATAGAGAAATACTGTATAATTACATATAAAACAGGGGGAAAAAAATCCCAGAAGGAAGAATTGGCATGGTTCTAACTGATAACATACTTGTACTTTTTCCCAGGAACTAAAAATCAGACTCTACTGAAATTATAGGTTCCTCCCCCTGCCCCCCCCCCCCCCCAAAAAAATATCCTAAATACTTTTCTTCTGCATATCTTTCCACAGAGCAGCAAAAAAGGAACTGAATTCAATTTTAACTGATGTTACAAGTCACTGCAGAATTGGAACACAGTTTCCAAATGTTTGCCTTATCTTGTAGAAAGCCTCTACGTTTGGCATGGTATTTTACTTTATGTTTTCTCAACAGCTCTCTAGAATGGGTTACGGAATATTATTACAAAAATGCACTGTCTCAAAAGGAATGGGAGTAATACCTATTCAGGGTAACTTTTATAAAATCAAACCCATGGTATTAATATGTATAACTTTCCTTTGCTGCATAAGCAATAAGGAGGGATCAAAATCAGGAAATGAAAGACAAGACAGTATGCTCAGTTAGCTCCTTTGAGACATTTCAACATTGTGTTGATTTGATGGAAGATTCTTCTTCTTTACATCATGTTTGGAGTTGAGTTCATAAACAAGGGCAGAGTAAAGTACAGCCTTAATGCAAGATCAAAAATGGGGATGTAGGAGCGTGTTCTCTGCAGATTAGTGAAGAAAAAGGCCTAGATATATTTAATACGCTAGCTGACAAAGCGTACACATTCACGGGGCAGGTTTAAGTTGTTCGTGTTTATGGCACAAAAACTTGGCTTCTAATTAAAGTTTCCATCAAATACCCTTTAAAGGAGGACTGAATTCAAACTTTCAACGTCACACTCCATCAGAATCCAGTAAAGCCAATTTAATGAAACATATTTAAGACAAAGCATTTGCTTGGGGTCCATACACCCTTCCAAGACTGACAGGAGCACAGCAGGACTAGGACTTCCAAAGTCTCTGCTATAAGAATTTCTCTTTCTCATTGGCTTGACAAGAATGAGCGAGATGAGAATACATTAGTTTGTATCAGGCAGAACAGCCATCGAGGCTGGGAGGCAAAGTTTACTTCAGAGGCCGTTTCTTTTACCAAGTCAGATAGTACGGCATTTTTATGCCGTCATTCCGACAGATGATCCATTTCTGCATTTCACTAAGCAGGGTAACACAGCCTGCTGGAAACAGAGCTAGCAAAGCAAAATAAAAATAAACAACCTCCTTTATCAAAACACAGAAATCAAGGATATGATTGCAAAGAGGTTTTCTATTGACAGAAAAGTTATCACTAGCCACGGATGCCTACGTGGAACGCCTTACTTTAATAGTTAGAAATAATGCAACTCGATTCTATATGTTATTACATTTTTAAATGTCAGATGTGGGTGAATTATTCTGACAACGTAGATTCCTACAGACGCAAATTCAGCAGTGTACCGATTGAAAAAAAACTATGCTAGTTAAGATCTGGGTGGAAGGGCTGTTGTATAAACAGTACTGAAACTGCATAGACAGTGAAGCACAAAAATGTAAAAGGTCACGTATCATAACACTAGGCTATATTAACCAAGGGATAAAGTTTAGAAGAGCGGAACACGTAATGGACAAAGCAGTACGCGCCTCCGACTTCATCCCTCACTAGGGAATTGTGTGTATTTCGTTGTAACCACCACCTTCTTTGCATGTTCACGAAATAGGGCCCCCTCCTGTATCAGGGATTTCAGTAAGCTTCAGTGGACATAAAACTCACTTTGCATGTCACTATCTATATCCAAGCATATTCCCTGGGATCTTTTATTGTTTTTCCACATCAAGAGGTGTTCAGATGCCCCAATACTGCTGCAGCTTCACTGCATACACATAGATTTCCTGTCCTTTTTCTTTCTCTTAATGGCCTCCGGGATTTCTCCTTGCCAAAGCTATCTTCTCAAGCAGCCCTCCTGTCATCAATATAGCAGCAGCAGTTCTCAAAATGATTCAACATGAAAGTAGAAATATGAAATTTGCCATTTACACCTCAGTCATCTAAATTAGAGCTGGACAAATTTCTGGCCAAGATAACCTAAGATTTTTGCTTGAGCATTCATCAACCCAGAAAAATCTCACATACATGCCTCATTTGAGGTAGCCATGATTTTTGTATCAAAAGCAAAGGGAAGGTGGGGACTTTAGCTTTTTTTTTTTCGTCTTATCTAAAAGCTAACCAATCTGACTTCCCACAAAACTTTAAGAACTTAAATTCCAAAGGTGTGTAACAGCTAAATGACTACACAAAGTAGTCCAACCACAATCAAATGTCTTTCAAGGATATTTCATTGCATGCTGGCTGCCAAGAGATTCAGCAACTGACTCATCAAGTTCTTACAGATGACAAGGTCACAAAGAGGCCGTTTGTTTTCACTGAATACTGTGAGCAAACTCTACTAGTCCATCTTTATAAAAGGCAGCGCACTTTGCCATTGCATTACCCAGCACATAAGATGGATGCAGAAAGAGAACGCCCAAACGAGGGTTACTACAACAAGACTAAGAATAAATCAGTCTTTCCACATCCAAGACGATAACACAGTGCTTCCTGATGTATCTCAGTCCTTTTTTTTTTTTTTTAAACTGTAATAAATATATAAATAAATAAATAAATCTATCCTTCTCACTAGATAGCTAGGTCCAGAATATTCCAGGCCAGGAAATTCTGCCTTGCGCCTCTGAGTTGAAAGAAAACACGCTCCTATAAAAACTGCAACAAATACTGCAAATTCTCAGTCGCAGAGGTGTTAGTGTTTACATCAGCTGGAGACCCTCCACAAGATTGCTGGCCGATTGCTTCTTGCAGCAGTAGGAGGGAGTTTCATTGGGGACTTCGCCATATTGTGTCTGGAGCAGCCTGGCCTGTTACTTACTTGCAGGTACAGAAGTAGGAATGTCTTGATTTTGTTCTCCTCAGACCTAGGCTGGCAAATCTGCTTGCTTTCTGGAAGGGACCAGCTAAAAGTGAACCAAGACCAGCTTTGCATAAAGGAAGTGTACAAATACTACAGCAAAGAAAATTAAGTGAACAAACTCAAGTCCTGACAGACAGTGACATTCTATTTACGCATGTCCATGCCTCAATTAACTGTAGTTTTAGTTTTCCATGACACTGGCTCATTCTGCAATAAGGATAAAAAGTAACTGTATATTTGGATGTTATTTGTATTGACAATTCTAACACAGGGAAAAGGTTCACACTGTTTGATTCTTTACGCTTAGAGCTGACCTTTAGAATTAGTTGAAAATGATTTTGTTGGAGAACAAACGTTTCTGTATTACTGTATGATTATTTTACCAGTTTAAGAATAAGACCAGCAGTGCCAAAATATGTTTCAAACAACTGTTGCCTGGATATTAAGAACATCAGCTCTATCCATCTCCCAGTTCAGCATCACTGAAGGACTTCTGAGGCTAAAACCTTGGGCCAGCTCTAATTCTTGGCACATCCTCCCCTTCTCTACACAAGGCAGTCACCTAAGGACTTTTGCATGGTTCACTATCTTACTTCTTAGTTTAGTGTCTCAGCAGAAGGGGCACCCTGCTGCCTTCCTAGTGGCTGAGCAGGGACTCGTGTAACCCCCAGAACAGCCCCAGGAACAACCCTGCTCTTCACTCTGAGGCGCAAGGACACCCCTGGTGAGCAAAAAAAACACCTAGAAGACTAACATGATGCCTCTGATGTCTTCAGTGCAGCCTGCTACAGTGAAGATAACTTAAGGGAACGAGTGGCCTTTTGCTGTCCTCTGGAAGACAGGTGAAAGGAAGGAGTCCAGAGGCCAATTAGCATAAATATGTAAAGCGGTGTATAACTGGAAAACTTGCAACAAGTTTTCCTATCAATAAGAAGAACAATCTGGCCTCTTACGAATAAAGGAAGCTTCAAAAAACAAGTATGAACGAAAATCTAGGAGTAACCAAACTAGTCTTTGACTCCTTTTACTTTCTACATCCCACTGACCACCATAACACAATTTTGCAACATGATCCTGAGCATGCTCCTTTGCTTTAAGACTCTACAAGAGGAGACAGACAGACCTAACCTCCTCCTTTTTGTGCACAGAGCCTCGCTTGAAAACAAAGCTTAGAAGTACTATCCAACAGATAATTGACTACTTTTCAGAAGTTGCTTAAATTTGACTAAGGTCTGTTTCATTTAGTATCTGAGTTGCAAATAAGGCCTTGCAAAACCTTCCCTGAAGAAGATGTTATGAGTTCACGTTGTGCTTCAGGTGGAGTTTGGCACCAAAAATTTTTCATAGGGCAGACAAAGAGACGTCAGATATATCTGCTTACTTTTTAACCTGTTAACGTGAATGCTTACTGATACCATACGAACAGATTAAGGTATATGAAAAAATAAGGCACTACCATACACAGAAAATCAAATCACTAACAGGAGCGCTCTTAGAAGGTTTTAAGAAACTGACTGTTGTATTCTTATAGTACTTGAAGCATATGGTCATGAATATCTACCGGTTTACAACACTGAAGATAACTGTTAGCTGATAATCTATCAATTATGCCACATATTTTATAGCTTGGTAGAAAAAATGAATAGGCTAATATTTCTGCACCATTTCAGCTAAGGACACATTCAGAGGAGAGTGAATGTCAAGCCTTAGCCATACTAGCTTTGACAATATAAACCTGTCCTGTGTTAACACACGTTTGTGATACGCTCCTGCTCTGTCTCAATCTAGCTTTATTTTTCTTGTGTGCCAACTCCAGGAGGATCTGACAGTCTCCCCAGCACTAGCAGACTGTTTTCACACAACAGTCACCCACACTGATTTGGCTACCGGCCGTTTCAGGTTTCCGTGTTATTTTCACAGTGTTTGCCATGTGTACAGTCAGTTGAATGCTGCAGTTTAATAAGCAGAATCCTCATCAATTACCTACGTGCTGATGGAAGTAGTGTATCTCTGGTGCAGGAGTAACATCGTTACAATTCCTGCTTGTCATCAACTATATAGGATACATCAAATTTGTCTTGGAAGACAAAAAAAATTCATCATGGTCAGCATGGATTAAATTATGATCTCTAATATTTGGGCACTATGAAAAACTACGGGCAGTTAAAATGTAACGATGCTCAGACTTTTATTAAACCTATGTATTTCTACTTAATCATTTTAGTTTTTGCCTGTGTTAACTCCACTAAAAACCAAGGCTTCCTGAGAGGAGAAGGAAAAATTTAACAATACTTGAAACTTAGACAAGAGAGAAACTTTCACCAAAATACCACTTGTTCCAAAAATAATTCTGTCTTCAAGAGTTTGATGAGCTTTTTGCTGTAAGGTGCCTGAAGACTAGCAAGTAAACAGGTGAACATTACACAAGATCAGCCTCAGAGTCCACAACAGTTTTCTAGGCAGTATTTCAGTTTGTGCATTTTACATACACACAGATACAAACACACAAAAGTACGTATGAACTGCACACTCAGATGTCAACTAAAACGTTCTGAAGGGAGTTTCTTGAGGAAGGAATGATGAACTGTAACAGAGATCACAGACCAGAGCCTGTACGTCTTGAAGTTTGCTAATCATACAAAATTCCAGGGCTTTGTTGTCCATGTGAATATGAAATGGCTTGTGGATGCAAGCAGACTTCTTTAACAGAAACTTAACCTGACTATTAGAAGGCACTACACATGGATGGATCCCAGCTGCCTGAAACAATCTTGTACACTTTACTACAGAAGTACACAACATGCTCTTCCGCTAAACATGGCAGGAATCATATAGCAGAAACAGTTTCTCTTCTACCCTTTCTAACCAGAGTACTTCACCCACAGTCTCTCTTCAAGTTTTTCCCTCCAGAGTAAGGCTCTGATGCTTCCCAGATGCTCTTGAATGTTGTTACTTGTCATTCAGATCCCATGAGAAACCCCTCAGTTTCAAGGATTAACCATTACTACAGCTCCACATGTGGCTTCTAGCATTCTTTCTATCTCTGCTCAATAGGAGCTAATTTATCTCAAATGAAGGACGTAACAGTTTCAGTCACTGTTCTGCCTGTCTCCAAAACAGCCTCACCTGCTTGCCAAGTAACATACTGCATACTATTTCTGCACAAATCACACATATGCTACTGAGTACTGAAAGCATGATCTCCAAATGAACATGCTACATGCAATACTCACTGCCATCAGTGAGAACCAAAGTGAACATCCTCCTGACAGCAGTTTAAATGATTCATGGCACCCCAGGACAGAGAATTTCCTAAACCAGCGTCTTAAAAGTCTCCAGCACTAATTGCTCCCACCTTCGTAGTACCATGCTCCGTCTTCCAGAGCAGACATGCCACTTGCCCATCAAACCCTTCAAATTCGGTGCCATCAGTACAGTGTGGAGAGTAGAGCTTACCTTGCACTTGCTGAGCTTCAGAAATGCATTCTCCCTCTGAAGGTTGCTCTTCCTTCTTCAAGGCCTCGCAACACAGATTTTTGCACCCAGAGTTTCAGTTGATTGAGTCAGTCCTCCTCCCGAGATGCCTGTGTCCAGGTGCGAGTCATTTAGGCAGCTTCACAGCAATCTGACAGAAAACATTCAAAACCAGATCTGTTGGGGGAAACCAGAGACTTCTGTAAGATACAAGGTTCTTCCCTGTCCGCGTAAGCGAACTGTACAAGCCCTAGCTAACGTCTGCTTTATGACCTTCTCACTGTTTAAAGCTTGTACTTTTCTTCGAAATGGAGATTAATGGAATTTCCTCATTCATTAATAAAGCAAATCAATTAATGTTTTTGAGGAACAAAAGGCAAAAATCGCAGTGCCCCTTAACTGCTCCTATAATGCCAAAATATGCAACAGTGATAATTGTTAAGATTGAAAGAAATAGAGGGTAGAACAGAAATATTAAGGAGACTTTTGAGAGAGAGAAAACGAAACTCCCTAACTCCAGCACAGCTACAGTTACCACTGTGGAGAAGGACAGCCTCCTCTCTACCTCAGCCTTCCCTCCACTTAATCTGTCAGGACTCCCAAAAGAATAAAGGAACATCTTTGCACTTGTAGCTACTGCTCCCCCCTAAAACCAGCAGCATTTCCCCAAACAAGCAGCAGTTATTTCAAAAGGCTCTTAAGGCTATACAACGTCAAGCGATTCCAGCTTCCAGGGAAAAAAAAATCCTTCAAAAGCAAGGATGCTTACCAAGGATGGTAAGCAGACAAGCAGTTTCAGCTGTAATCTCTTCGTAATCATTGCTACTTATTCCTTAGTGAACTCTGCTCTTATTAGTTGTCCTTGCAGCAAAGGAACAGCTCTCCTAGTTCATAAACAATTAGCTGAGAATTTCTGAAGAGCTAGAAAACCCTTCTTAACTGCTCAGCTCTTCAGAAAGAACATGTCACACTTGTTTGTTAGTGAGACTGTTTTCATCACTACACAGTAGCTCACAAGCTAGGATCTGGTATACATCAGAAACGGTGATCCCTAGCATTGGGCTGCTTCTGAGAAGCAACTGCTTTGTCTGTGGATCAGAATTCTGGCTGTTGCCGCTCTCCATAGTGGATGACGGCTAGCTCGGGCAGTGGGGCTGACTCGCTGAGCTCGAGGCCTGAGAATGACTTGCCAAAGAAAAATGTTTCGTAGGGTTGCATCTAAACTCATTAAAAAGCTGGTTTAACTTGCACATCTCTTAGAACACCGGTTTTATTTTGTTTTTGAAATTCTTTTTTAACTCTTTAAATTATAAGGCATAGTAAAGCCTAGGTATTTTAAGTAGCATTTTTTGTCACGTGTTTCAATCATGCTCTTCAAACTGATGCACTTGAAGTTTGCAGGAGAATAATGAGTGTTATAATTTTCCCTGAGAGCAGATTGCTGCCTCAGCCCTAGTAAACGTAACTGGCAGTTGCTTCTCTCTTTGTGAGAATTACTGCTGCTCACCTACTTCCTCTTCCGCTCTCTCTCCCCCTCGACCTTCTTTAATCTCAACGGTGACCAATGTTACTGAGGCAAAGAGTTACTTGAGTCCCGCTGGAAAACTCCAGGCCGCTGGAAACTGTGGGAAATGGAGGCCGTTGAGAACGGCACAGAAATACAGACTGCTCGGCTCTCGTTTTATACCAACCTGTCTTCTCTGAGTAGCCACAAGTTTCACTGCGGGAAAAGCTTTAATCACCACCAAGCAGGCATTGTTACTAAGGAGACTGGAAGGTGAGACAACTATCATTTTTTTGCCATTTTAAATCCCATTGACTCAAACCGAATAGATCTATTTGAATTTCCCTGGGGAAAAGAAATATTTCCTGAGATTATTCATGGCATTTTGGGAGAATGCAGTATATCCTTCATGCAAAATAGGGCGGGTCGCTCTTCACTCAAAATGAAACTCTGAATCCAGCTTTAATTTCCTCAGTGATGCAAAAGTATTCCTCTCCCAGTGCTAACAGAAAACTGGGATTATGTGTAAACTCAAAAGAAACCTATTATGACTTTGCAGCTCCTGGCTTCTTGTCGCAGTATGACCATACAGTTTATCTGATTGATATTGATCCCTGTCCTATTTTTCTTTATTAAGGTAGCTAATAATATTTTCTCAGTGTAAGAGCTAGACTGAATTATTAAATTAACTGAAAGTACAGGTTTTTTTCACTGAGGCAGCAAAGCGTGATGTGTGACTGACAATGATTTTTTCTCTGAGACACAAGGAGTCGGGTGCATTATGTGTGTCTAGTTCTCAAGGCCTTTCATGGATTGCCTTCTTGCTAACAAAGACCTCTTTATTACCCAAGACAAAACCAGGGGAAACTACAATGACAGGCATCTAAGAAATACACAGAAGACAGATAAATGCACTGCCTTTTAAAAAGCGGAGATTTGGTTGGGCAGTAGCAAAAGCAAAATGCATTGTACTATTGAGCAAAAATAATCATTAAATGAAGGAGAAGAAAACCTAAAAATGAAGCTTGAAACACGTGTCTGTAAGAGGCTTACCTAAAAGCTGTATCTTCCCATTATTTTGTTACCTGACTGACAGGAGGCAGAATAAATGAAGGCATAAATGTAAATCAGGCATAAGAAAATTATCGCTGTATTCAAAAGAAAGGAGCACACCATCTCGACAGAAACAAATGCACTCTTTTGGTTAGAGGTGTGATAGCGCAAAATCAATTTAGGCAGAAGAATAATCAAGCCGTTAAGATTCTTCTAAGATGTTTCATGTATTTCTAAATTACTTCATAATTTCTGTAATCGCCCTAATGGTGTGAAAGCAAACGCTGATTGGAATACAAGCAGGAATAAAAGTGCTCTAAAGAAGCTATCCAGAATTGTAAATTGGCTTTAGAAATCTCAGCATAATTAGTGCTTTTTCGGATGTGTATGTATTTCAATTAAGCAATAAAACATGACAGGCAGTGCATTTCTGGGTGATTAAAGCACACTTTCAGTAGTGTTATAAGGCAAGACGCAGAAAGTTGAGCGACTTAACCACCCAAGAAATGCAATAATCTGCTCAAAATGCCCTGCCAAGAGTGTCTTATTACATATTACTGTTAGGAGATGGAATTTATACATAAAAGTAGGGAAAACACTGTACAGCATTCATTATACACAGTACACCGCAAAGCATTATCTAAATGGAAGCAAAGTAAGTGCCAGCCGATCCAAAACGTTTAAATTACAGTAGGATTTGTAAAATCGTTTCATAGTGAAAACAACCTGGATTTTTTTGGCCCGCTCCGCTCCCTACTACTCCCCCAAATTCTTTTTTAACTGTAACTCTGATGTGTATCTTCACTACAGGATTCTGACAATGTTTAATAGGAAAATACTGGCAAAGCTGCGCCTCACTGGCGTGGTGTGCCTGTAATAGATCACCACAGCAGCATCTGTTAAAGGATGAAATCTTCCTGGGGGAAATGATACCAAAAATTTTATTAGAAAAGCACTTTGTGTATATTTTCAGATGAAAGATATTTCGCTCCGAGTTTGTAATCAAGGGACTAACAATAGGGAAAAAGAAAGGAGAAGGTACCAGAAAAGCAGATCTAAAGAAGCATTCTCTCAAAGAGCTGTATTCAGTGGACTGAATAGAATAAAATATGATTTCACACCACACTTCACATCTCAAAACACTTCACAAGCACAAAAGATATGGAGGCATTAACCGCAAACACAGTGTACGTGGCAATAAAACAAAGGCATGCTTGAGCTGTATTACATGACACGTGTACATGTCTCGCTAGCATCTTTCAAACTCCGCAGCCCAAGCAGTTCCCTTAATAAAATGCTTAAGCTGGAAGCCAGTAACCTGAATTATTAAAATATATTTTAAACAACCCAATTAAAATATACGCCATTTTGAAATGCCAATCAGAAAAGGCATTTTGTAATTTATTGCAGTCTACTCATTCCTACCCAGTATACAGATGAGCTGATGCATTTATATTTTGGAATTAGACAAATCTCATTAAAACCTTACACTACATGGGAGGTAATTCTCCTTTTTCTCAGAAGGCAATCACAATTCTTAGGGAAGCGAGGACACCCAGCTATAGCAACTGCCTCAGGGTGCAGTTATCATTAGATTGTCTCACCTGCAGAACTGCCATGCTTCATTGCCCAATTAATTTACCCCATAGATTGTTCAATAAAAATGTTCTCTACAGTAAATTCAAATGATTTAATGACATTACGTCCTTCGGATTAGAAACACTGAGATCTTCTAAAATGGCTGAAAACTTGCCCTGTAGTATGCTTGTATTTCTAACTCCTAGGAAGCTAGTAGGAACTGAGTCTACAGGAAAAACAAAATCCTTTCATTTCCTGCAGCTGTTACCAAGTTCACCTTCAATGTACACAGCTGCGCTGTTTTCCTATAGCGATTCTTGTTTTCTGCATAATGTCTCTGTATTTTCAAACTCCCCTCAACTGCTTCAGTTTTTCGCCAACTGTTGCCCACGTTGCTCTCGTCCAGGTACTCAACGAGAGTAATTTTGACAGACAACACCCTCTACGGCATAGCATACAGATGCAAGCTCATGACTGCTATCCCTGCTCCCTCAAGTGTGACTGTAGCTGAAAGCACTTTTAAACAAAGGGGAAACTCTTCTGTTCCATGCCTACCCGCACAGAGCCACCGGCCTGGAGGCCAGAACGGCAGAGAACAGCTGAGAGATAAGGAAGAGGACAGGAAGGATACGAAGGGAAGGTGAGAATTATCTTAGACCTTTAAAATATTTCACTTTTGCTTTTATAACAACGACATAGAACTGTGCATGTTATATACCAAACTCAAAATATAATTAGAAAGTGATAAATATCTTCCAAAATATTAAGATACGCGTGAGACATCGAATTTATGTAGCTCTTCCTTTCTTATCTATACCTGCGAGTAGAGAAGAGGGTGTGAAATTATACATTCAAGGGTATGTTTTGGTTTTGTGGAGCTATTTAGGTACATTTCAATGAGCACAGACTTCTGTACGTGTATGCTGGTAACTTAAAAGGTTAAACCTTGGATTTGGCACAGCAAGAGGTAAGTTCTACGGCAGTGCCACAGTCATGAACCAGCCTTTCTCCATTATCTTTGCAGTGGACAACTTCTTTTTATGAACAAAATTGTTCAGGTGTCCGGCGCCTAGACCATCGATAAGCAACCAGGCTCCCAATACAACCCTCCTGTCTGAGGACAGGTTTTCTTATGGAAGCCAATAGTGAGATGCTGTGTTACAGCAGTGTGTTCCAGAGTTTCCTAAGGATGAATGCTTTCGCCAACAAATACACTGTGCAGCTCTGGACCAAGAAAAAGACATACCAGGGTAAGAGGCTCCTAGACAACTGATAACAGCAGGTCGAGATGTTTGACAGCTTAGCGTCAGTGATAAAGCTACCACTAAGCTACTTTTGGTACTCAGTAATTGTTGTTTCTTCTTCATAATCATTACATTAGAACTGCAAACATGCCACAGTACCCTCTCCTACCACTGTATCAGCCAATCATGGTTCTGCTTTTGGGCAGCATCAGAAGTGCTGCACAGCCACGAAATGACCTTCTCCAAGCATTGTGCTATATTTGTAATCAGAATCTGATCACATGTGGTAAGGCTAGCAAAATTATTCATCATCTCCATACTTTGGCCCTGCACATACTGATCCTGTACTTTCTGACTGATTCAACATACGCAAACAGATACGGAACAACGCATACTGAACAACTGGCCCATATCTGCATTTGGAAGCATGAGTATTTTTATTCCCAATAGGGGAATAATTATGGATGGAGGTAAGAACTTTGTGTGAATATCTGTCTGGAAAAACCAAGAATTCCTGTAACAAGGTTTGTCAGTTTTTTCTTTTCATAATTCTTTCATTTCTAAAGAAGTTAACTACGTAATTTCTCTTAAGAACAACACCAATTCTTTTTTTGCAGCTAACTTAAATGAATCGACACATTTTAAATTGCACTAAATTCACTTTCCTTTAAGAACGTTGCCTTGTTTTTTTTGTTTTTTTTTTTATGTTGCAAAGCTTCTGGAAATATTTTATCCAACTCCACAGAATTTTCAAAAGCTTATTACCTAATTTATAACACCTCACACCTCTACATTTTCTTTCCAACACAATAAGTCAATTTAAGTATATGGGTTTTGTAACAGATTAATCTGCTGAACGATCACAAACCTCCAACCGAAAGCAAAGAAAGAGGTGTTTTTGCTTCACTTTCTTGCTGTATTTCAGTCAATATAAGTCTGGCATGAGCAGCTAGGAGATGGAGAATGAAACGTTTTTACTACCCCCCTAGTTCTACAACCATGCTTTTAAAAACATTTGGTTAAAGTCATAATAAAGAAAAAAAATTAAAGCGATCTGCTTAAACTTTATTAGCTCAAAGATTTACAGTATTTATATACTAAACTAAAGAGACAGTTACAATACTGTAATCTCAGAACAGACAATTATTAATCTTTGGCTGATATTTACCTAAATGCCAGAATGATCAGTTTTTTCTGATATGAGGAAATTTTAAGGAAAAGCAAACCTCATCACAAAACCTGTAGGGCACTGTGGCGCGCCTAACAAAAAGCATGGCACACTGCATGAGCGAGCCCAAACAGAGGCTATTTTACAGGGGAGCGACAAATCCCGGTTTTGTAGGCAGCGATGTTGCTCCCCACGGCTGTCCAGGTGCGTGGGCTGCGCAGAGACAGACCACATCATTTCAGTGGCACCTTAAAGCATGGGTTCCTGAGGCTCGGCCTTCAGGCCACCACTTTGAAGTGCATCTTCTGGTGTGTTTTGACAACACAGACTGTTTTACCTAGGGAGCCGCACTAAGATCTTACACACTTTGCAAGGCACAAATTCTTTCTGTGGTTGTACAGCACCCACAAGCTCTTGGCTACTCTTACAGGCTTACGATGGCCCTTGCCCACTATTTAGGGAATGGAATCTTATGAACAAATTATGACACGCAGACAGCAATAGAAGACATGGTAATAAGCAAGAGTTTGCAAAAGCTACAGTACCATGGTAATAAGGAAAGGCAAGGATAATTAATTGAAAAAAAGGATCCAGAGTGGAAAAGGCCACAATAACGTCTAATAATGCTATTTCAGCCTAGGAGTTCACACTGAGGATTTTATAGTGTTCACAGTACAATGGAAGTGTTTTGACTATCTCATAGAATATGACAGATAATACATTACAAAAATACCACTCATTTTTAAAGCTCTTAAACAACTTGCAGGTCCTATTGATTCCTCCTACCTATTATTTCAAACAAGGTAAAAGATGGAAAGGGACACAGTTATCTGCCCCTTCTCTTATGCACAGCCCACTGAATCATGAACTGCCTAAAGATTAGTCATTTTTGATAAAACAGTAGTCGGAACAGTTTGTAGTCTGGGGCGCAGAGAGATCAACTTCTTTGGCAGCAGTACGATCTTAGCTTGGCTTAAGCTGATGGTGAGACTGCATCGTAAGATCACTGCACTGTTGAACTCGGCATTTGTACCACGTGTAGCACAGGTTTTTATAATACATGCACACGGCACACAATCTAGTCCTCCTCTTAATATTTTTTCATTCCCTCTATCCTCATTTTCAGCTATTTTGGTAATTTGTTATTTCTGAAAATGAAGTTTCCTTTGTTTCCCCAAAGTAAAAACTTTTTTTTTTGGAAAAAAGTGAACTATACAGTTTCTGACAACACAATGATTTTCTTCCAAAGACTTTTAAAGATGTGCATATTCCTTCAGAGCAGGCCTTACTTTTAAAAGCCAAGCACAGAATTTATCTTTAAGGAAAACCATTTTTTTTTTGTCCCAGCTATAGTAGAAGTACGATTCCTTTGTCTAGAAAAATCAAGCCTCTTCCAGTGTCACGAATCATGAGCGCAGCCTGAAATATTCATCAGCATATAGCAGGAGCGATCTGGCTCCATCTAAACTGCTCTTAAATGCTTCAGCAACACTTGTTGTAACTGGTAATATTTACTGGCCCACCACTTTGAAACAGGATGCTGAGTCAATTCAGATCTAAGTTGCTTTAAAGTGGCATATCTGACACAAGCTTGATTTGATTTGTAACATCTATGTGTGTTGGGGAATCTTATATGCAAGAGCATGAATATATTTCCCACCTACTGTTTGCCACAGGTGTGATAAGGGCTAGTTCTAACTGCGTTATGAACTAGATCCGCATCATGTTCCGCCAAGGAAAAGAACCTTACTGAGCTGAGGCAGCTATGAACGCTTCCAGGGTTTTGAATCAAAGGCCACTGACAGTTTCTGACAGGTTCCTTTTGCCTTCTATAATGTTTGCATGAATTCCACCTGTAGGGAACGTGACCTTGGCAAAGCCAAGACTTGGCTAGTTTTTTTTAAAACTCCTTCACTCTTTATTCCCTCTGTTCAGACCCTTGTCTTGGCACAAGCTTTCTCTGTGCATGATCCATACTTGGATCCCTCATTTGCCCACACCCTGCAAAATTCACGAAACCAGGATATCCACGGTCACAGTGTAGTAAAAGGCAGAGTAAATCCCCCAGATCCCATAAGGATAGACAGAAATGCAATATTCCTCTTCTGAAAGACTGCCTAATGCCGAAGGGACCAATTCAATATAATAATTACTATTCAGGCACCAGAGAACACTAGAGCAAAGATGGGTGGAAAGCTGATGACAGAAATACAAATTTTAGGTAGGACTATGGACATATATATGTTTGTGTGCACACACACGTGTGTGTGTGTGTATATATATATTTATATAATGTGCACATATACACATACACACAAAAGTCAGCATTTTAATCAATGCAGTTCCAAAGAAAAAGCTAAGACCTGATCAAGGCCATAGTTTTTTACCATATTTTATAATGCACCTGTTTATATCACTATGCGCACTGAATTCTTTTATTATAACAAAAATTAAAACATTTATATACGTGGGTGATCCTCATGCACCAATAGTAATCATCAATCTCCGTTTTCAGAGCAGTTCATATTTGCTATGACACTGATAATAACTAGTGTCTAATGAAAAGGCAGGCCATGCAGTCATGCTGAGCTCTGCTGTACATGAGAGGAAACCATACCCATCTTTGCTAAATAGAACTGTTTCCCCCCCCCCCCTTCAAGCCTCTAAATAAGGATTTGGAAACAACAGAAAAATTCAGAATTACCTGCAAAATATTACTATAGTACTCATCACAGACACCTGTTGGTGAAAGGGTACTCAGTCCTCATTATTGCTTTATTAGCGTTTGATCTGATTCTGTTCAGATGTTTACTCACACAAGCAGTTTTATAAGAAGTCACTCCACTAGCTTCTACTTTATGCAGCCAGCAAAATGTCCTGGCAGCCCTAAAGAGATAGTATAATTATCAAAGCTTGACACTGATTTCTATTGCAGTTTCCCTAAAAATAATGAGAGTGAGGTAGCTCATCTTCCCCTAAAACGGTAGTATCATACACAGCCTCGGCAAAAAAGTAGAAT
Source organism: Struthio camelus (assembly GCF_040807025.1). NCBI lineage: Eukaryota > Metazoa > Chordata > Aves > Struthioniformes > Struthionidae > Struthio > Struthio camelus. The sequence goes on from NC_090982.1 coordinate 52,199,764, forward strand.
TAGCAATGTTTGTTTTTTCTAAGATTTCAATTTCAAAGTCAAGATTCAAATTTGCAGGAAAAAAGGTGTTTGGTACAAATGTATTAATAACCTGGTTGTGTACCGAAGGTAAATGTGCAACGTATTAAACATGAGCAGTCAACCACCCACAGAATCATTTTTCCCGTCGCATCCAGAAAAGCCTGACCTTAAGCCCCACTGCTGTTGAGCATAATAATTGAGTTTCATCCATAAAGCAAGTCGGCTAAATGATTCAGTAGCCTTAGAGTGGTATTCTGTAGGGCCATACAAGATTTCTGCCTTGAACTGGCTCGAGAACGCTGTGAGTTTCTCCACAGTAATGCCCTGCGTAGCGTGAATAACCACCAAGGCAGACACGGAATCCATCTTCACAGAACAACTCTAGAAAATATAACAGGTGTAATTTTTTTCTATGCCTTTTCCTAAATTCACACAAAAGGCAAATTAAACACACACGTGTTTTAGGGTTCAAATATATTTTAAACAAATGTAGCCACTCTTACCTACTACGGAAACAGAACCCACACATTTCATTATGAACACTTTCAGCATCTCAGTGCTTGATTTTTTTCCGGGTGTAAAATCCTGACACTTATTAAGGAGCCTCAGGTTAAGGAAGGAAAAGAAAATTTATGGCGAGATTTGATACTTCCGTGCAACTGAGAGTCACTAAAGAGGAATGTAGGTATGTAATGCACTTAGCCATCAGTGATGCATGCTGTCCGTGATATATGACTGTCATATGTGTAGAACAGTCCGCATAAGTTTTCCTCCTTCAAGAGGCACTTTCCTGTGGAAACCCCCACTCTGTTCTCATGTAATGCTCAAATATTTTATTGCCTTAATGGTGCTCTAAAGCACAGATGTCATAAATCTAGTGCCTGATTCTTCATTGTTTTCTCTCTTGTATGACAGCATGAATCCAATCTGATATGCAAGAAAAGTATTACAACTATGGAAAAAGGACCTGCAAATATGTATAACACCTTATCTCAAGTAGTAGTATAAACTGTAATAATATTAAACTGTAAACATTCAGAGCCACATGTGAGGATTTTTCAAATGCATGAAGCTCAATAAAATAATGAAACAGCAAGCTCCAAAGAATTGCAAGCTATATCAAAATCCCACCCTTTACTGACCCTGTTGTTGTCCAGTTTTGCAGTATGCTCAGTCATATGGTCTCCTACAACCTTAACCTCCACCCTGATTCAGATCGATGAACTCTTTTGTTTGTGCATTTCTACAAAAACCTGCCAACGGCTGCCCAAATAGGTGACAGCACAGAACAAGAACCTATTTTCTTCTTACTATCTACATCTATATAAATATATATGCATAAGGCTTGCACAGGGACACAGGACACCCTGCATAAAATCTGTTTACTTGCAGGGTCCTGAAAGTTTATAGAGATATATACCATACTTTTGCATATAGTGTTTTATTGAGGTCAGTGGAACTATTTGCCCGTATAAGCAGATGTGGGATTGCTGCCAAGACAGCTGAAAGAACGATCAGCACGTATCTTCTCCGTGTTCATCTCTCCTTTTCTCCCCTTTAGAATAAATTCGTAATAAAAACGTATGCCTCTACTGTCTCTTATCTCTGCACTTACGGATGTCGCATATAATAGAATACTCCGCTGCTTTAGTGCTGCATTTTCTCTTGCTTTCTAATTTTTGTTTGAGACGTATTTATCTACTTGGGCATGGGGACAGCGCCTAACGCACCATGGAAAAAAAGTATTAACGCCCAATGGTAATAATCAAGATGCACTGTTCGGTAAACTGTGTTTTATCTGAAGTCAAGGCCACCTTAGCAATACCACTTCGCTACCACTTTTCATGCTGACACCACTCTTTTGGATATAATAGGATTTAAAACTACCCTTTCTGTTGCTTTAAGTTACTCCTGGTCTATTTAATCACAAGTAAACATCCTTTAGAAGAGAACAGGTGAACATTTTTTCAAAAGACATTTCTTTATATATGTATTTATCTGTGGGTGCATGTGCATTTATACACAAATATACTACGAATATATACACACATACATATATATACACATACACCTCCTCCATCTAAATACACAGCTACAGTATTTATTTACTTTGCAGAAAGACTAATCCTTGGCCTAATTTGCCTCTCAGTTACAACTCCAAAAGCAGGCTGCAGACTCAGGATCAGCCTAAGTCAATTTAAGATCACTTTGCTGTTAAAATAGGGGCACTGTTTTCTCCCTGTCTCTGGCTGCTCCCTGGTATCAGGGCTAATTGTGCAGCCTCAGGCTTATTCAATTCAGTTTAATGATACACCTGAAGAAATACATATCTATAAAACATGAGCTTAAGTAACTCACCATTCGACCATGCAGTTTCTAGCACTGTTACATGTGAGATAGCACCGCACTGACACAAGGAGGTGAAACTGCCATTCTGGGCAGCAGCATAGTCTCAGATTTCCTTAAATCAGCTGTGAAACAAGCCTTTCACGGGGTGGTTCAGCTGTGGTCTGAAGTCAGATGAGGGGGTTCCTGCTCCCCAATGCCCACTTCTCTCCTTGTCCTTTTTGAGAAGCTCTCACTAGTGACAGTAACAGCACTGGTGAGCCTGTCTAGGGTCCAGGTCACCAAAACAACCCAGGATAACACAGCACTAAATTCGTGCAAGGGAAGAAGTGGTGAACAACAGTGAAAGGGTCTCATTTAGCAGCAGGACGGTCTGTTGCTGGCGTCACTGCCGAGGACAACGTAATGGCCTAAAACTGGTGCATGTCAGGAGTCAGCCTCCTCTGGTTCATCTCTTACATGCATTGTTAATCTTTCAGTTTAAAATGAACATTTATGAACGGGGTATTATCAAAGAAACAAGGTTTCGAAACTACTAACAGATCCTTTAGTAAAGCAGCTCTGACTGCTGTTGCCGGAACTCCGAGCTGATCTCACTTTACAGCAGGGAGGCTGACATTATTAAACAAGCACCTTGCTCAGAAGCTCGTTTTTGCCCTTCTCAGCTCAGTTAAATCTTGTTTAGGGCATAAACATGTATGCCTAAATTCTGTGCTCCGTTTTCCATGAAGCTCTGCAGAGGAAACTCAGCCTATGGTTTAAAAGCAATTTAAAAAAAAAACCTGTATGTTGCTTTGTAACAGCAAATCCTTTAGCGTTGGGTTCTATGTGAGCAGTCCTCCTCATGCCTATCCTGTACAACACTATATGGCATCCTGTAGTTTTTATCGCTTTTATGTTGTTTTAGTGACGTCTCCCCCTCCTCATGTGAATGGAGTTTTTCCTAGTTCCTCGTACAGGAAATTGGTATCATAGGGTTTCATGTGCAGCTAAGCATTATTCGGAAGGTATCAGAACATGCGAATGGCTGGCCCATCACAGCACTTACGTGCTTGCCAGCCAGGATTTTCAATTCAAATTCTGCTCTAAACTCCTTGCTACCCATACACCTACAGCTAGGGGGCATGTTTGCCTCCTGGGCCTGGAGCATGGGAGCAGCTTTGTTCTGTACAGTTGCCTGTAGTCAACAGGTTGAGGGTGTCCGGAGAGCTAATCCAGGACACTTTGATGCACACAAATGTCAACATGACAAAATTCTGATGGTGGTGGAGAATGATAATGAAGGCACTGATGCCTTGCAAAATGCTTCCAAAAGAAGTGCAACACATGAGACACGTTTTCTAAAACTCCAAGCAATAAAGTAAAATAGCTCATTAGCCTAGTTACCAGTGAGGAACCTCAGCTCCATGCTTTAAAATTAGATTCTGCACCCTGTCACTAATATCCCTAGTCTTCATATCTCTTGCATTCCTTTATTAGAGCTTTTTTTCATAAAACGCTCTTCATGTTTTGACGTGGCCTTCTTCTGGAGCACTAGCCTCAGAAATGCAGCATACCAGTATCACAGCTAGAGGGAATTCTGAGTAACACTGACCCATTTAAACTCCAAGTAGAAAGAGCACCCAACTCCTTTCAATATACTAAACACTTAAACAAAATGATTAACAAATGTTTCCAAAGTTTCACAAATCTTTCCTCCCTTGCACAAGGTTAGTGAAATAGGAAACTACAATGAATTTAACAGAGCATTATAAAACAAACTCTAACAAAGATTTTTTTTGTGTTGAAGTAAACATTCATAATGAAGTGGGTTACACATTTGTAAGTTATTTTACTTGTGCAACAAGTGCTTAAAGCAGTATTTTAATCTATGTATAAAATAAGAACAGTTTCCATAAGTAAAGATTAGAAAATGAGTCTACAGGAGATATTTATACTCTAAAAGCTAAAAAGCCTGGCAGCTTTTTAAGGCAGTGAATGTCACCCCCCTGAGTGTGGGTACTGGCCGAGAGAGAATAATTTTACCGCTAATGGCTTTGATTGCTCTAACAATATCTCTTAACAGGGTGTCTGACAAACAGCTTCCTGACACAGCCTTCATATTAAACCATGCATGTGTGTGATGAAGGGAGCACTCCTCCAATATGGCTTTGCAACAAAATGCCAGAGTAAATTGCTGTCAATAATGAATGCAAGCAAGACCAAGGCTCAAGCAGAGAATTTTTTAAAAGCTGGGGGGAAAAAGATTCTTATAGGCAATCCACAAATTACACATCCTCTTCTGAAAAATTCCAAGAGATAGGAAGAGGGACAAAAAAGATCATGATACCCATTCAATCCCAAGGACTGGAAATTACAGGAAATTTCCTTTGTCCATCTCTCTCTTCTTTATATGCAACGTATCTATACATCTACTAGCATCCTTCAATACAAGTTAAAAGAAGCTTGCTGATCAAACTCTGAACCCAGCTGCAATTGGGTTTTTTGCTATCGTGAACACTGCTTAGTGCTTGCTCCAGGTCTTTTTTCCTTCTTCAGTGTTGTGCAAATCTAATCGGTAATTCTGCTCCATTATCACTGAAAGAGCTTGATCCTATCAGCATAGGTGTACCGAGTTGCTCTAACTATAATGCAGAAATTAATGAGGAGGAAAGAGACCAAGACACCACAGAATTAAATAGAGCCTTGCTGTATATTCACCGTGTTACTCTGGTCTAATAGAGAGAGGTAAAAGAGGCGAGTGGGCAGCTAAATGCCTTTTACCGTGCTGAGAGCCACAGCGAGCACTGTTTGTCCTCTCTGGACTTATTCCCTGCTCACATGCCAGTCCTCTTGCTCTCTGTGCCTTCGAGAACAAACTGCAGGAGCAGGTAGAGAGAGGATTTGAGGTTTACATCCAGCCAGCATAGAGAGTTATGCTAAGCACTAAGCTTCCCTCACATGATCCAAATATTTCACTAAATTATTAAATTGAACTGGAATGAAAACTAGCTACAAAAGTCTGGTCGAACCTTTCCTAGGCGCAGTGGGGAAGCGTGAAAGGGAGGGAGAGCAGGAGATAGGACAGAATGGGAGCTCTATACAGAGAGCTCGATAACATGTAAATTCTGTGTAACGTGGCCATTTTACACAATACATGTTTTTGTTAGAATACTAAAAATATGTTCAAAACCAATACCTTTGGATTTATTTTCAAACCCTGAAGTGTTCAAAAGAATTCTGATGATAATTTTTCATAATTTTTATGTTTCATCAGAAAAGTTTAAATTTCTCCAAAAAGATGTTATCAACAAAGCCACGCATTTCTTAGTAAGAAACTGGGATGAAAGTCTCAATAAGGTTATTCTGGATTATAATATCCTTTGGCTAGGACATGACAGATAAGACCTAGAATATTAATTGTCATTGCTAGGTTTTTGAGCAGATCCTCTGACTTCCTCCACGGAAAAGAAACACCTGTATTACAACAGGTGTTTGCTTCTTCCCTCCTTCCCATTCTCATTTTTATGAAAGTCATCCCCCAGGATTACCAAAATGAGAAATTAGCAGTGGTGTTCACTTTTTTTCTTATCCAGACAGATATTCCCCATATGTCATAGACTTATAAATTCAGCCATTCTCAATTTTGAAAATGACCATTTCTCGTCTCTTTTGCTGAGAAATCTTCCTCTGGAAAGTTTTGGCAGTCCACCAAAATACTGAATGAGCGCCCAGATTTTCTAAGGCTCACACTGTGGTCGCAGCAGCAATGCCTAATGGTCTAAGAATGGCAGAAGCTTGCAGAGCAGCAGGAGATGGCAGCTGAAGGAAATATGTGGGCTCTTTGCACAATGACATGGTCCTCCTCAGCCTAGGTACCTCAAGCAATGGGGTTCCTTGGAGCATCAGAAATCACACTGAGAGACAATACTAAGATTTTTTTAAGCCTATCTTCTTTCATTCTCACTGCTCTCCTTGCAGATACAACTTCTGGAGAACGAGGGGGGAAAAACCAACACCACCAGAATTTGACCCCTTTTCCATCTCTAGGATTAGAGCAGTCTCCTCCTTCTAGTAAAAAACGTCTCAAAGATAAGTGATCATTTATGCAGAAGTGTTTGTCATTCAGGGTTCAGTCTTCACTGATGACATGAAAAGGAAGTGCACGCTTGCCTTTAATTTTTTCTAAGTCATTAAAGGATGTTATTTAGATCGCTATGTCAAGTACTAGAAAGTAGGTATAGCCATATAAAAGTTCCAGTGAAGCTAAATCTGCTCTGTTGGTGCATACATATCATAATATAAACTTTAACTATACGAACGAAACATCTTACTGAATCACTCAGTTATTTTTGCTGATGTCTGCTGGGTAGTCTTATAGCGATCTGCTCACTGTATCTGCTGGGCTTCATAAGGCAATTAATTGCCATGCTGTGTGGTGGTTGCTTACTGATACATTGTGAAAACCAAAAAGAGGATATAAGAAACAGGGGATCTCTTAAAGAAATGCCCATAACTTTGCTGGATTCCAAGGAAAATGTCCTCATGATCCACAGTAACTGGAACTACACATCATGAACTAAGAGTCCTGCTTATATAACTGGAAAAAAATACAAGCTTCAAGCACAGAAATTCCCTTCAGATCTCTTACCGGTTTCACTGCCAAAGCAGTATCAGATTCACTCAAAAATTACATACAAACCTACAGCATGCAACTGACTTAACAGGAGAAAGTTATTTATCACTGCAGCATCAGTCCTTATTTGTTGGTCCTGTGTTCCTGCAGAGCGAATTCTCTTGCGGCAGGCTTACGGATGGTACTAGTGGGTCAAACACTGGCTCTAAATTCATTGTTTATATGTCATCTTAGGTAATGAGAAAATATCTTGGCAGAAATAGTTATAATTAGTTAATGCGGATATGTGAAATGCAAGGAGCTAAGTTCTGGAACATCTGTAAGGAAAAGAGATTAAATATTTTAATGTTTAAGATTTAAACAAAGATATGAATTTTAAAGCTGATAATAGTTTACATGTGTCAGTTCCAGCAACAACAAAACTGAAGCTGCATTCAACATCACTAAAGCCGTTTGACATAGAATTCTTCTCGGTGACATTTAAAGTTGAGTAAGTAAACAAGAGAGGAAATTCAATTATGCATCTATAAAATATTAAATATCTAATAGGTAGTAATATAACGAGAATAACTCAAATACTTTAAAGTCAGCAATTAACCTGTGCAATGCTTGCACATACAAACACACACAAGCCATCAGGAATGAGCAGACTAGTATACCCTCTTCATTAAGTGATTGTTGCAAGCGTTGTGAAAGGTCAAGGAGTACCAATGCGGCTCAGCACATTGTATCTATTAGATTGCAATTTTTGGCTCAGAAAGCTCAGTTCAAGTTAACGTCACTTCTTGACTACAGCCCTCCTGGTAATTTTGTGAGTCACAGGGAAAAAATGGTCTTGTGTATGAGAGCTCAGAGAGGCCAGACTGTAGTTATGGCTCATATGCTGTATCTTTCAGAGACTGTCTATGTTATGCATGTGAGAAATAACTTCACCTTTACCTTCCTCAGTTTCCTTTTTCCTTTATGGATGAAGTTGGAAGGTACAATTTGTCCACAGTAATGTCAGAAGTATCTGACAAACAAATATTAAATCCAAACAAGACAGAATGCTTGGGCTCAAAGTATGAAAAAGGCAACATTCTCTAGAATTTCCAGCTTCTTTTTTTCCTTCTGAGTCATCTTCCTGTACCGCCACACACAGAAGGATCTGCTTTGCTCTAGTCATCCAAAAGATGACTGCTATTGCAGTTGAGTAGCCATCTCATACTGAAATTAAAAAACAAGGACACGAAACTTGTCCCTGCAGATCTAACTGGCAGCCTTCAAGTATTGTAAGGACGTTTTATGACCCTCTGGTCAAGCCAGCCAAGGAATAAAAACTCAGCCCAGAGCTTCGGAAAAAGAGGAGGACATAGGGGAAAAAATTATTCATGGTCATGCTAGCTAAATCTGACTCATGATTTTAGCTCATCATATTTCTATCCTTTTCTGCTCATTTTTCATTGAACATTCATACGACCAATAGTTTGCTTGACCTGTATGCAGAAGAATTTTATATACCCAGGCCTTTATGCAAAAGCCAACCTATTTATAAGTACACCAAAAGCACAGGATGCTATACCATCCTGTAAAGAGAACAGATACATAGCTAGCAAGAGAATGACAAAGAGAAGAAAAATCTGCTGGTTAACCAATAAATCTGTTGTAAGTTTTTTTGCTTCTGGCCAGGAAGGAACTCAGCTATTTTAAAATCTATAGCCGGTGTACATAGACAAATATAGCACTCTTTCTTGTTTAAAGGAGGACAGGAAAAGATTTTAAATGTCCTCTGGCACTTCCTAGTTAGATTACTGTAATGCACTCTGCATGCTGTAAGGTTACGCACACTGAGACCATTCAGAATCCATTGCTAGTACAGCAAGGCTCTCATCTGCACAGAAGTGTGCCATGCCCAGAGCACACACCACCACCACTCTACACTCTGCCGTGCTGATCGCTTTCTAATGGAACTCAAAGTCCTGCTTTTACCTTAAAAAGCTTTAATAATTCCAGACACCACCATCTGATGATGGTGATCACCTGCCTCGTTCCCGAAGCCACGCTGCCTCTGTGGCAATCAATGCCAGTTCTGGAGCTTTGTTTAGATGAGACACGTCTTTCTGGGTAAAAACAGCTTGACCAAAAATCTTGTTCGTCACAATCTGGATTTGTCGGGCCTCTCTGCCTGCTCTCCGTTACCTTCTTGACGTTTAGGCTCCGACCGGCTAATGCTGGTCAAGAAAATATTTCATTGGAAAAGAGCAACTTACGCCCAGAAGTTTAATAACGTGCAAGTATCACGGCTATTCAGCAGGGGACAATTCATTTCCCCCTCTGTCTAATGATTAAGACATGCTGGGAGACACTGTGAGAAAGTTTACTTTTGTGCCATCTTATTCTCCTTGGGGAATAAGAATATTGGTTGCAACCCCGAACCATTGAGTACGGGTATTAACCCGTATCCGTATTAGCAAGTATTAACCTTGCGTCCATTGTGTGACTACACAACTCATGCAATAGCCAACGGCCTCAGCAAGCCACAGACCGCTCACTGAGCAAGCTCTCAAACACAAAACACATTTGGTTCCACTCTGCCTGGTAACAACATGGAAATAGTCTATGCCTCTCTCCCGAGGGAGCTTGTCCCTCACTGTTAACCCAAACATGTATGTAGGCCCTACGATCATCTGTTCACCTTTCTCTTTGAAACTATAGAAAGAAGAGAGACATCTGTGCGGTTTTTTCAAGGCAATGGCCCACTTCTATCCTGTTTCTATTTGTTCCTATTTGTGCTGCACAAGGTAACAAACTTGTTTCGTATAATTATCTATTGGATTACAGGCAAGTCAGCACCATACGACAGGATCGCATCGGTTGCAATAGTGAGGCCCCGTAGGTCTGACACCTTAAACAACCCCAGGCAGCTTCTGTGACCTAGACTAGAAACTACAAAGTCAACAATTAAGGAGCAAGGTGGATTCTAACACTGGATTCTAAACGTCGGCTTTATTTCCTTAGTATAATTACCTATGTTGAATTTAACTGTAAGGATTTGTTGGATGCCATTTTGCAAATACGGTATTTCACTTGTTTTAAAGCAGCTGTAATGGACCCTGTAACCAAGACCCAGCTGTGACCGCAACATTTGCACACCGTGGCCCTGCGCCCCATCAGTGAGGGTGCTGCCTGTGCCACGGTCACCCTCAGCTCCTGGCTCACCTGCCCATAGGGAGCAGCTGGCCCTCGCTGCACCCTGGCAGGATCCTTGTTACGCGATGAACCCTTTCAAAGTAGGGGCGCAACGGAACCTGAACAGGCGTCCCTGGCTGTAAGACTTACAGATATGAGAGTGTAGGTGACAAGGAATGCATAGCAGATATATAAAAGGGCTTTGATTGGGAGACTTTTTATTTTCCCTTTGGAATCCCCTAGTCCTTTCTTAGCTGACTTTGGAAAAACTTGTCAACATCTATTAGTTGCTATTTTTTCAATGACGAATATAAATTTTTACCTTTTACCCCTCCACAGGCACAAGGTCATTTCTGACTACCGACACGATGCAGTTTACTGCAAGTACAATAGAACGATATTCATCGTTTTTCCAAGAAATCTTAATAATCTGAAATGATATGGACTCAATCTGCTGCTGAAGATTCAGTAAGGTTTTTGTGTAAATCAGGAGTTTGGTATCTTTAATGAGCAAAATCATTTTATTTTATCTCTTATTTACCATACCTTTTTAGTTAATTTACACCAGCTGTCACTAGTCATCAGATGCTTAAACTACTATCTGCCTAACTGAAAAATATGACAGTACGTTAATACAAAGTCATGCTTCTTTGCATGCTTTACACACACACTTTGTACTATTATTTCTGTGAGACTTGAAAGCTAAACCTGTGAACCTTTGCAGGCTTGGCACTGTACCGTCAAGTTTAGCTCACAGAGCTGTTATAGCTTCCAAATAAAATAAATGCAAATGAGGGTATCCAGAATAAAATTATAGCCATGACTTTCTCTCAAGTCAAGCACTCAGCAAAAATCATAAACTTGATTTGGGATCAGAGGAGCGGAGAAGCTGTCAACTCCGTTGCAACTGTCCAAATCCCATCTGCTCAACCCTTGCACAAATCATAGCTGAAGAGAAGCTGCTCCACTCACCAAACCAAAAGAAATTCTTTAAGGAACCATTTACAGTGTATAGGAAGGACCATTTACAGCAGAGCCTTGTTCCCCTGTGTATCTGTCCTTTACCATTCCCACAGGCCTCCCTGCCATGTTCAGGGAGGGAGGGAGGAGGGCGGTTACTAAGGCTGCTTGGCACTTGCAGCACGACTGCGTCCAGGCCTGCGGCCAGAGGCCTTCCCTCTCCTGACACCCACGGGTTCTCACAAAAAGACACAAATTGTGACTTCTGCACTCAGTTAAAGATTAAAAGGACAAACTCTAAATCTGAATCCCAACTCCATCATCCCTTAGCAATGGCTAACAGCAGGCAGGTTTCGAGCACCCCGATGTAGTGACAGCAGGAGGGGACGTGTCCAGAGAGCCGGTCAGTTCAGCCAGGTCAGCACGTGGATGGCACATGGAGGGCCCGTGGGAGAGCGTAGAGACCACCATCCCAGCCTGTGGCTGGTAACTAATGCCGAGGAGATGGTATACAATAGCTGCCTAAATTGCTTCTGTGTTAAGTGTTTACAGTCTGTTTAAGTGAAAAGAGAAACTGTGAATTTGACTCCGCTTATGGTTGGTTGTTTAGTGCTACCTCAGGTATCTCCTCAAAGCAGTACCCTGAGCCCTGCAGTCGTGCCACAAAAGGGGTGAAACACGGCATGAGATCACCAGCCAACTTCAGAGGTTCAGAGCTCTCTGGATACTAAGCAAGAAAACCTGAAAGCATGAAGACTCTCACAAACTTTTTTCTTTTTTGTTCCAGGTGAGCTCTATCCAGTTTGTTCCATGTAGGAATCGCACAGATTTATCTTATTTCTGCTGAGGCAGGAAGATAGTTTCCATTAATCTCACAGTCGTTTTCAAATTTTCGCTTGTGTCCAGCTATGAACTGTGGCTGCTTTGCTCCCCTCACCTCCCTCACAAACTTAAGGGAAAGCTTTGCAATATTAGGGTTATTTGTGTTAATGTGTCACACTCATAAACATTTACCAGCATATGAGCTCAGTCTAAATAAGAATATTTATGTGTGTGAGGTGAACCTAAGGCTTATTTTCTAAGGAGGAGAAAGAAAAATGTGCTAATCCATTGCGTCACCTAATCCCCTCTAATTCTGAGCTCTTTTCAAAACAAAAATAAGAGTGAATACCAAATTTCCCCAGTGCACCCAGTTTTACTGTTAAATTCACAGTTGAGACTCTATAAAGCAGGCATTATTCACAGAATCATAAGGCGACATTAAAAGTAAATACTTATTTGTGAAAAATACACATCTCCCTCAGCAGCTCCTAATGCAGGAATGCTTTTCGGAGAAGACAGTTTTTATGCTCACTGATGCAAACAATCTTTACTTCTTCTTCAGAACAAAAGCGGCCTGGCTGCAGCAGCACGGATGTGAGAGAAAGAAGAAAAATTAGCCACCTGTGTAGACTAGAAATCATTTTGCCTTATGTCTAAGGTCAGTACAGTGCTGTAAAACAGATTTTGTTGAGCTGCTTAGTAGGTCATAAAGTAACACTCTGACTAAAAGTTAAATTGCTTGTACAGAAACAATTAAATTGCAATTATACTGTGATAGAAGTGCACAGCAGCTCGCCATCTGGATGCCCTCCAGCACGAGCCATGTGCAGCACGACCCCATACCTCTTCCGTGATATCCTCTGCTAGAGGAAAAGGCTCATTTCTTACATATTATAGATGCACACTGAGGCTCTCGAAATCAAGAAATGGCGCAATTAAGGTTGAATGCATCAATTAAACTCTGTCCCTTCTACACAAAAATTGAGTGGTAATGACACTTTTTTTCTCATATGCATTTTTAAAAACACTCTTACACACCTGCATTATTTTACTTACAATAATGACCCCTTACTGCTTGGCTAATTTCAATGTTTATTCTCCGAAGAGGTAACACCTTCCCAAAGCATCCAAAATTTGAATAATTTGGTCAGCATCAGTCTTCTACGTAACTTTAGAATGTGTTCGTCTTTCTTTGTAAACAAAGAATGTCCGATCAGTCATTTATTTCCATGCCATCTCAAAAGTTCCCTCAAAGATGTATCCTAATAATATTGTATCAGCAGCTGCATTAAAGTACTGTCTAAAGTTTTTCTCCTTTGTTTAGTCACTCTGATGTAAGATTTTATTTAATTCAAATTTTTCATGCAAACTATCCTAATTTCCACTGTTTGGGTAAATAACATTCAGCTTTCTTTGGCATACTGTTTAAACATGACTTAAATATTAATGTTGCTTTAACTGCTTCTTTGTGAAAAAATACTTTTCCCTTCCTTGGATGGAAATGCATTTGCCAGTATGTAGTTGAGCTCTGGGAACCCGTCAGGGCAATTACACAGCACTCTTGAGTGACACTCTTCATTGAAGCCTTACCAGTGGAATGTAAGTCACTGATGCAAGGCCTTTAAACCAATAAGGTATTCTGATGGCATCATTTTGAATTTTGTTCTGCAAACTCACCAGTCCTTCAATACTCTTAAGCCTTGTCATCTCAGAATGGTTTTTCAGAGATCTTGTAATGAAAGCCTGTTCTTAAATATAGTTTTAGGCTGTCCCTCCTGATCTCACAGTCAAGGATCACTTGATAAAGCATCTATAGATACCAAGGAGATACAAAGCAGTGTAGATACCGACAGCTGATTTGCTTATTAGCCTCTGACATCCTCCTTACATTGTTTTAGAAAGTGAGGGTGTGAAACTGTGTGTTTCTCCAAACCTTATGAACAACTGAAGTTAAGAGGAAATCAACTCTTTTGGATAGGAGAATCTGTTCACTGACTAGTATGTGGTTGAAACAGTAAGGTCATGGAATTGGATCTAATTTGTCAATTAAATCATTAACAGCAGTAAAATATATGCATGGCAGTAAAAGGCAGTTTTTATTTCCCTGCATAGGAGATCTTAATAAAGCAGATGTCTGTCAAATAATTCATCCCAGAGTACTTAAGAAATAAACATGGCACCCAGCATAAAGCAGATTTTAAAAAGAATCAAGGTGCACGAATGCAACAGTCACGTAGGTTTCAACAGAAGTAAAGCTGTCTGGAAATTCAGGAGACTACTGGAACAAATTCGCTTTATCTGAAAGGAGTGAGTGCTGTTAAAGGGAAGGGAATCAGAAAGTAGCCTTACTTTTGCCAGTCACTCATTCTGAAGTGAGTTTAATATGTTCCGGCTTTATAAAATTATTATACCACTGTAAGGCAGGTCTTGGCGGGTTACTAAACTACACGTGAAAATAAATCTCTGAGGATATAAAGAAGAGATTAAGACTCATAAGAGGCTGACAGCTGAATCTTGTAATTTGTAAGGGATAACTAAGACCCTTAAACATGATAAGATTACTATTAGGATTTAGAATTTAAAAATCAAGGAACAGAAACATCAACTGAAGCAGATCTTTGTCAAACGCTTGGCACCAAAGTAAAAACTGAGTATTTTTCCTGTGTTGTGAACTACTGAGCACTTGAAAATAAATGTTTGGGTTATCTATTGCCCTTCCACTTTTCTGTAAATGACTAACCAAGATGCAGCATAACAATGCATTAGACCATGCTGATCAAAGCAGTTTTCTATTAAGCTATATGCACAAATTCAGCACGTAAATTACAAACTGATATTGATGGTAATGAGTTAAAGTCATCGTGGACTCCAGAAACCTTTTCCCTCGATGCGATGCTCTTTTCAAATAAAGCACATTCTCTGAAGGTCAAATGTCTTGGTCTACACCTGACAGCAACCACCCAAGACTCCACTTGGTAAATCAAGACCTAGCAATTTTCACAGGCACAAAAGCAGACCCCAAAACACTAACTCTTGAAAACAAGGCAGAAGGAAAAGAGATTAAAAAGGAGACTGAAATGTGGGTTCTCATACTAAAGTAAACTAATGCCTCATCATTTGAGCAGCAACTCGCACTGTGTGTGTTAAACGAGCAAACAGAAATTAAAGAGAATTGATTGATTCTTGTTCTAAGTCAAAGTCCCCAGCAAGACACAACAGCTCCTGCCCTGAGGGCAGATCACTGATGTCTTGAGCCTCCTCTACGCTCAGGCTTGCTCCTGTAATACATTTTTTTGCCTTGCTACTCTTCTCTGAGCTCTTTTCCTTTTACCTGCCAGAAGAGTCACCCACTGCTTGTTTGTCTTTCTGATTCAAAGTCCTGTCCATGGAATACACTCCCCTAGGACCATGATTAGTAGCACGGTCATCCCTCCACGTTTTCTAAGTCTTAGACAAACTATAACCAAATCCGCTTCGTTACAGGAATGACCTGTTCTCTGAGCAGTATTCAGAACTCAGAACTGTATTGAGGCTTAAAATAAATAATGCAAATAATCAAGCAGCAGTTCATGTATTCTCCCACTGTACCCTAAGATGATGTTTTACAGTAATTCCCTGGTTAAGGAAGTATAGAATTGTTTGGGTGTCAGTGGTCACCGCTGAACACAGTTTAATGTTATCACACATATATATGCTGTGTATGAATCTTTTTGAATCTTTTCCCCATGTTGACCTGTTTTTGTTCACTCTGAGACTTTGGCATCAAAACTCATTGGCCACTGAGGAGACCCAATATTGTCAACCCGTACACGTTAGGTCTCTGCTTTGAGCAAATCCCCATTATCAAAACATGCGTAAGGGCAGTCTTATACCATACGTAACGCCACTACAAATACTGCCATGGACTATGTGGGTTTGGGTCTCTTCATCCACCAGCTTCCTCCCGCAAAGCAAAAGCAAAACCTCTTCAAAAATTGTTACAGTAGGTGAGCCTGGCATATATATTTATGAGGTGCTCCAATCCCAGTCAGGTCAAGCACGTGCTACACGGCTCCATCTGGACAACTGCATTTCACGTACCAAAGTGTTTTAGGATCATCCTCAGCCACTGATTTGCTGTGAGAATAGTGATGTTCACTTGGAACACAGTTGCCTCATACCACGTGTCTGGGATACGATCTTGAGCTCTCAGTATACCTCCGGTCTTTCCTCATACCAGCTGCCGGTGGGCTGACAACCGCTCATGCAGCAATTGTGGTTTTGTGTGTCAGCCCATGGCTGGAGACAGTCCTTGCGCTGCAGCAAATCTGTAATTCAGGGAGATCAGCCTGTAATCAAGACCTCAGCAATTATCCTCTGGTAGCAGCTCCATTAAGATTCTGGCCTGTCCCTGAAACACCATTTTAGCTGGCCCATGCCTTATGCAGGAACCCAGAGTAAAATCAGTACCGTTGCGTTTTTAACGGAGCCAAGAGAAAACAATGAATACTCACCCCCTCAGCTCTGCACTCTAACTGCCTGCCCTGCCTATGGTCAGACCTCCTCTAGGCAGTTGCTGCTGACAGATCAAATCACCTTGACAGATGATTTAGAAGGGATACCTAGCACCTATCTCCAGCTGTTGTCTGGCATGTGATACCGTTTGGTGTGTCTTCTGATATAAGAAGTAAGTAGGAAGCAAACTATTCCATTGTTTTCTTCCCAGTCATCTCCATCCACAGGTAACAGCCAGATCCTGTTTCCTAGGGCTTCCATTTGCAGCGCGCCAGCAGGAGTGTTAAGCTGCTGTAACTGCGTAGCTGGGCACCCTGCATTAGGGGGCTACCCAAGGCGTTCCACATCAACCACGCTTCCCACTTACACTACTGGGGACAAAAGAAGGAAGAGGTGCAAAGCTACGCAGGGAAGTGAAACAACTCCTGAGGGCCCAGTGCTGTTTGCAAAGTATTCATCCATCTTAGATTCATTATAAGTAACATTATACGCTAATCTCAAGCATGGGTCTTTGGGGACAGAAAAGAAAAAAGATCATTGATATAAACTAGAATCGATGCTCTCTGGTTCAAATTATCTCCAGTCAACAATGGAGTACTGACTGCCTACCACGATTCCCTGTGCAATAATTTACATGTTGCTCCCTTACTGTATACTTCTAAGCTAAGGCACATTATAGCATCTTTGTTTATAAGTCACGCTATTAAACTGCGCAATATTCTGTATCTTCTACTGAGTCCTCTGAAGCTTCCCATATGACAGTTAGAATTGTACAATATGGACTTATTCAGCAGGCATCAGTTCTGTACTGAAAATGTAGTTTAAAATTTAGCATCCCGTGAACTTGTCTTCCATTTTTCCTGCTGCCAAACATTATCCAGATGGTTCTGGGGATAATGATCTCCTTAATGATACTCCATAATGATCCACAATTTGCAATATGTGAGAAACATGTTGGCCATCTTACTTGATCAAATTACTAAATTAGCTCCCTAAATATAGCATTTGGACATACCCAAAATATCCTTCATAAATGCAGACATGAAATAAATTAACTCTAAAGACAGAATTATGTAATACAGTCATAAAAAGAGGAAAGAAAAAAGTTTCTTAGTAGGTTTCAAATAAAGATGGAAATTATGATGCGTTACACTGTCTGATTTGATGAAAATTCTCTATACGCTGGTCTTCATTCATCCAAAGGGTGGTGGTGGGGCTGTTATGTATATGCACATATGTGCCAAAAAAGGAATCAATGACTCCTTTCAAGAACATTTGACTGTCTGTTTATCAGCTACCAGAAATGCTTTTTTTAGTCATCTGGTCAGAGAATCCTCAGAGACAGAGACTTTATCCTTTCCTCCTCCTTTTCATTTGTGCACAGTACACATTTTAACAGATGACAGCAGTCTTTTCATACAACCGTGGGGATCTAAATACATCTGCCTCTTCACCCACAGAGAAGTTTTTCAAGTTTGCAGTTAACCGTTTAGATTACATCAAAGTCACTAAATGGCATCACATGACTTTTATTTTTTAAGTCCTTCCAAATCCAAACCGACAATAATCCTGATGATGGCAAGAAGTTAGACTAGTAATACCTTTGTATTGCTCAAAGCAATATCCATTTAATTACCCAAATTGCTCCAACTAAATCATCCTAATTTTAAAAATTTTAGTTAAGACACTCTGATGAATAAAAGTCGAGTCCACAGTTTGAAATTTTGTTCCTTGCTTAAAATAATTTTAAGTATTTTAAGTAATTTTCAGAGCACAGCAAAATAGAAATTCATGTAAACCTGTATTTTTAAGAGTGGACGTGGTTCTGGACTTTAGAAAAAAATAACAGAGAGAAAAATATTTGGAAATTGTAGAGAAGATATCTCGGTAGGTGTTGGAGTAAGAGCTGTAAAAAATACTACGCAAACTGCCCCTTTCTATATGTATTTTTGTTTCCCCATATATGATAGAAGGATCTGAGAAATCCTCATACCTATTAGATGTTGGCCACTTTCCTGCACACCAGCATCACATTTTGGCTGCTCTGTCCCATCAACGTTTTCCCTCCTTACAAGCATCTGCTCTGAGGCCATTACCTATGACTAAGGCATCGGGACACTGGTGAGCATTTATTTCACAAGATTGCATCATGCAGCCCTGCATGCAAGCATTCAAGAGAAGACTCAGAAACTTACTTTCTGGACTATTATGGTAAAATAATAAGATGGAGCAATCAGAAGATGTGTGAGAAAAAACAAGAGAAGTAGAAGAGAACAAAAACCATGTTTGGTTGTGGCATGCCAAAGCGTAGTAAAATATATACAGTTTAGGAAAGACAGACTTGCAAAAGACAGGCAGTTTTGCTTACAAGGTATTCCTTAAGGGACCTTTAGCAACAAAATCTGTAATTTGAAAGTTTTCTGTTTGCATCGATCCTGTTAACTCAAAAAAGGTTTATTTAAGTCTGCACATCCATGTGTTTGAATATGTCACCCAGGGAGATAGTTAACTGCCACAGAGGTTTGATTAGGTCAGTACCAGTATAAGCATTTGAAAGCTAAGTTGGTTTTAGTTTGAAAAAACAAAACCAAAGAACTTACTTTGGCCTTTTGAAGAACAAAGGATAAATACTCAAAAAGTACTGACCAGACTCCTAGTTAACGACTGATCAACGTATAGCACAAGGGATTTCTGAGGCTTTTTTTTTAACCTGTTGTGCTGTGAACGGATGCATGAGTTGAACACAGTAATGAAAAAAATTAAATCTACAGCTATTAAATGTTTCTAAAGTGAACGAAAATGGCAAAATGCTCGAGTTGCATAACTAGGACATGCTAAATTACGAATGATCTTCTGTCCAGGAGATTTCTGCAGTCCTTCCGTAACACACAAAAAACATTACGGTATTGATGCAGAAGTACTACTTATCTGACATTCAGTTCTTCCACCTCGACAGTTACAAATCAGCACCTTCCGCCAATGTCATCCCCGGCTCTCCAAACGTAAGTGAATCAATCTAAAATGCTTCTTTATTCCTGCAGAAAAGGTCTGATGCTTGCTGAATCTCCCAAATCACCAATATTACATCACTGTGACGGTTTTAATTCCTTTGCTCTTGTAAAGATTAGCATAGCTATGCACATTGCTCAACCACACAGTATCTGTGCTTCCTCCAGACATTTCCAATACTGTTTTCCAACTATTAAAAGGTCACAACAGCATAACTGAATGTACCTTTTGGATCAGTTTTCTCAAACATTAAAAGACTGCAATGCGAGTAACTCTAATGCTGTAAAATGTCCACAGATATAAAAGTACCTTCCAGGTCCACGCTGGATTCTAAGATAGGAGAACCTACTGAAAGGCCTTATCAGTGAAAAGCTCGTAAGGGGAGAGTGAATGCAGAAGCAGAGCTGATCACGGCTTCTTTTGCAGCAGAGATTACAAAGTGTCATCAACCATAAGGGAAGCAACTTAGCATCGTACTGTTACCACCTTATATTTCCCCCTTTGTTTTGCTTTCTTCAATGACATCACTGTTTTCCACAGAGTCGTACAGATTATGATAGTGCTTTAATTTAAAATATACTTTAAATTCTGAAAGGTCATGGACTGGTCAAAGAAAAGGGACATATCTCATCTGTACTTAACATTATCATTACATCTTTATTGGCAAACTATGGAACAGATATATTTCCTTTCAGGGCACCAGCATTAGCCTCAGTGAACTGGCTGCCTCCCTAGGAACTTCAGCAGCCACAGATTCCTTCCAAACCCAGAACCTCCCCAGTATGAAGACCTGCCACAGGAAGAAGAATGCTTCTCTCCTGCAAAGAAGTATATAAGAAAGGACCATTTCAGGACCAGTTTTCTATTCCCATACAAACGGGTATGAATCCAAAAGTAGCACTTTTGGATTAATGCTGGTGAAACAGAGAACAAAATCCACCTTGCTATAGACGCTTGCAAAGTAGGCGGCAGAAAGAAAGGGGTAAGTTCTGTCATGTTTAACTACCACCAAAAGCCGTCAGCTTCAATTCAAATGCTTTCTTTGCATCTCCTTATTGGGACAGTGCCACAAAAGCTGGGCTTTGAGATGGTTGAGATGAAAGGGGGAAAACTGGAGAATATACCAGATATTCTGGATTACAGCAAAGGTCAAGAGAGAGCAGGTACAGGCAGAAATCCTTTGCCAACCTCAGAATCTGACAAACACAAGAGGATCATAAAATGATTTTGTCTGTATTCCTACAGACTTTTATTCCTGAGCAGGGGTCATCCCAGTGGGAGTGGTGAACAGGGGACAAGCTATTACAAACTAAATAGGTGGCAGGGGGGCCAAAGTAATGAGATGTCAAAAGGGAATGACTACATTGCCCTTGCGCTGACTCTGCCTTTAATGATAGGAAGCAGCAGTTAACTATGCTTTTAGCATATTGCTTTCTACTGTGTAAGGTTTTCTAGGGATTTATGTGCAGGAAAACTCAAAGCATCTTCTGTCCTCAAAAGGTAACCCTGAGAAAGGTCACAGCCCCGTAAAGCAATTTCACTGCAGTAAAAGATACTTTCAGGCTAGGAGCAAACTCAGATCGTCTTTCCAATATATTAACAAACCCATTTGTGAAAAAAAAATCTTCCTTTTTAGCTAGATATTGGTGAACTTCTACTAACAGAGTTGAAGCGCGTCCAATCTGCAACCCAGATTTGCAGTTAGAGTCATCTGAATGACAAGTGTTCAGAACCACAGAGGCACATTTTAGCCACCCATGGTTTGTATTATGTCTTTGTGCATGGGGAGGTAGACGAATTCATAGCCTCGTACTGAGTCCCTTTAGTTTATCCCACAAAACAGTCATTATATGACATGGGTACTAGAGACGCACACTTTCTCACTTTTCCCTACCACATTACCCAAACCTTCTCAGAAGGTCACATTACAAACTCAACCACACTTATAAAGCACCCTTTACAAAAAGAAATGTACATGCCTAATAGTTAGTGAATCACCAAAACATCATTTAAGTTATCCTGAATATTCATAACCACATTTTCCAGTGTTACTAACCCCATACTGGGTGAGGTTCATGGGCGTTTTAAAGCAGGCTACTGCAGATAGCCAAGTGAGCTTCAACAGTTTCTCTGCCTCCTTCTCCTTATATTCTTATCCAAATGGCCTACAGACGGGTTATGCTGGGTACACAGACACATTCCCATCCTGGAGGTGGTATGAAACCTCCTGGCCTTGGGGAGATTTCAAAAAATGATTTGTGCCTGCTGAGTTCAGATATCCAAGGGCCCACCGTTCTTTTGCCACTGGCTGAATTCCTGAGACCTTGCTCTGGCCTCCATCCCAAACGAACTGCCTTATGGCCCTGAAGGCAAGTAGCAGACCCCGTCCTCAGGTTCTCAGCCAAAAAGCATCTGAACTAGCCCGACACAGTCTGGCCCTTTGAGAAGCAGTTTTTTAGGACAAAGTCTTGTTGCTATTCACTTGCATTAAGCACAATGGGACACTGGTCCTTACATGCATTACTACAAGATAAATAAATAACAATTATTTCTATAAGCAGTGCTTCAAGAAGCACATGAAAGGAGAGAGCAAAATTCTAGCAGTATGTCAATGCTACAAGTCTGTGGCACGTACAACTACATAAACGTACAACAAAGACTTAAATTTTGCTCCCAAAGAATTTAGACATATTCCAATCCTCTTTCGTCTAGGTAAATCTCTGTTAGGCAGGCAAATCTGCTATCTAAAAATTATATACATATGCAAATTATCTGGAGATGGATTTCTCTATCCTATGAATAAAGAAAAGGCTCAGAGAGCTCGTCCTCTGACCAGGGTGAAACTGCTGTCCGTTGTCTGAAACCACTACACCTTCCACAGCACCTCCCGTGCCTCGTAAATCATCGTCCGACAGGAGGCCTGCAGCCAGCCCTTCTGCAGCAGCTAATAGGAAGAGCCATTTTTCAAAGAAGGCTGCAAGAGAGATAAGTGTACTCGTGTGGCTAATAGGCCTCAATTTGTAGTGTGCTGCAAGGCAAAGAGATGAGATCTGCAAATCACACCCCTTCTTCCTTGACACAATCTGTTGTTCGCTAGTAAAATCTGCCCTAGAATTATCCAAGTGTTGTAAACCTTCCGGAAACGGAAAGCTTATGGAGAGAGGGGAAGGTTAGAATTATGTTTATTTATCTGAACTACTTGTCGTTCACTGTCTTTTGCCCGTTGCTATACCAACAAACATACTTTGCCATGTCAGATGTAACCTAGGCCACACAAATAATAAACGATCTGTTACCATCTCCATTTCAGAGGAAAAGAAGAGAATCTTTTGCGTTCTGGAAGTAGCCTATCACACAATCAGCATGAGCCAAAGAAAAAAAAAAAGTCATTGTGACCACATAATTTAAAGTTTAGCTGCTTAGATTTCTAAAGGTAAAATAGAAATTAGATCTTTTTCTTCTTCCTCTGACACGCCTCGGGCTTCAATGTACAACAAAACAGGCAGGCAGTAAAATTCCCTAAGCTGAGTTTCTTCTGCATTAGCTTCTGCCTACCTGAAGGGAAGACGTTTTACTAAAACATGACTAGATCTTAACAGAATCCTACAAGGATACAAAGCAGCTTCCTTAACCTCTGCAACTGCTTTAATAAAAGTACACTTCTTATCGCCATCATTTTTAGCACGGGATAAAGAGTTCATGCAAGACATCTAAGTGAGGATGTGTGCAATTTCCCTAGCAGTTGCGCTGGATGGCTTCTTCCCTAGGCTGACCGGATTCCTTACCACACTAAGAAACACGCTCGGACAGTATGACAGCACCATCCTTGTTACTGGGCCACGGCAGCACTAACTTTTATTCCCGCATGCTTTCGGGTTTTATCTGTGGAGTGAAGACATAACACTCAAATGTAAATTATAGCTTTATTATTCAGACATCTATTTTCAATCAGAAATATACCCCGGGGTCACAAATCCTGTGGCACTGATGAATATGCCTATTAAGTAAGCCAAGTAAATACACATATACAGGGAAGGCAGTCAGTGTTATCTTTCCAATGCGTATGGCACAAGAGGCTCAAAGCGCATCTTTTTTTCCCTAGAGTCTCCCTTACAGTCTGATTTTGTACCATTTTATTGTTTCTTTCCATAATTCATCTTAATGTACTCCAGTGGTATGCCTTCCCCTAGATGCACAAACTTCCTGGTCAAATAAGCTTTACAAGATGGAATTTTTAATCCTTATCTGTAAATTTAGCATATATTAAACTTCCAATCGTATTTTTCATTTGAATAGATTTCTTTCATGAACATTTACCTGTTCCCATAAAAATTCATTACTGGTGATTTTAGTGCTTCCCAAAGGCTGACAAAACTGCACTTTTATTAAATATACTTACATTAGACACATTCACTGTTCTGATCAGATGAAAAAGTATATAGTTCATAAGTAATCTACAGTACTGAAATCAATTCACATCGCCTGTTTTCAAAACAGTAATGCAGCTTTCACATACTGGAAGACAGATAGCAAAGCAGCCAAAAGGAGGCCACTAAAGGAAGATGAGTAACCCCCGACAAGACTTCGGTTCTTTCCTTGTATGCGTACGAAATGGTGCTTAAGCCAAAGCAAATCTCGTGGCAGAAGAGAGTAGGATACCTGCCAGTCAAGATTAATTCTTTCTCTGGAGACTGAATGAGGCTAATCATATCTCCTACAGCACACACCCAAACTGCTAATGACACCAAGTCTCTTTCTAGACTGCTGCTGGTTATCGTGCAGCCTGCCACTAATATACCATTCATTTTAAGCGTCTATTACTCGTTGGGTATATAACTCACACTGAAATCTATAGCTTTTGGACACTTAAATTCCTCTGTGGATCACAGCTCACTTAATCATGGCTCAGTAACTCTGATAAAGTGAGAAAAAAAACAAACTGCGGCTTCAATAAGAAGTCAGCCAGTAGTTACCAAATCAAAGTCAAGCCTTAACACAAACGTAGAGAAAAACAAGTGCGTTTTGCCAACCTAAGGACAAGGGATCAAGCTTTTAGTCCCTTCAGTCACAGGGGAAGAAGGGGAAAGGAGGAAAAGCTGGATTTTAATGACGGCCTACTGGTACCTGCTGCCTTCCCCCCTTGCCTCCCTCCCATCACGCTTACACACTCCTTCCAGTTGTCCACGTCTCTGGCACAGAAGTCAAGGCTGCCTTGTTACCTTAAGCAATGTTCGCTACCTGTTGCTGTAGTTTCTTTTCCCTGTATCTAGTTCCCAATTACTAAGCTGTGGGAACCATATTTCGTTAGGTAGCTGGTAATTTTATTTCTGCAAATAGAAGGAAATGTTCTAAAGATGATAGAGGCTGGACAATCTAAAACCAGAACAGTCCAAAATAAACATCCATGATGCAGTGCATAATAGCCTTTCCTTTTTCACTGTGCTTTTTGACTTCCTTGTACGTTTTTATTGCTGTTGTTCAAGATGGTTTTCTAGTCTTACTACAGTGTGATGGAAGAGGGAGGGGAAGAAAGGATGCAACATTCCACATTTGTAATATTTCCCCCCATGAACCTTCCCACCAGTATTTTCTTTCTGACAGTGCACAGCAAGGCTAGCTGGAGTCAGGGACCATGATTTACCAAGTGTCCCCTCAGACTTGGCAGGAGCTGTCAGATTCCCTTTGGCTTCTGACTGGCCGTGCTAATGAATCCCAGCAGTGTGGATGGCACAAGCAGAAACACTCCCGGGAAAAGTGACTTCTGCAGAAGGTAACCAAATATCTGATTTCCTCCAATCTCTCTAATTTGCACACAAGCTGAAGCGCACACATTATAAAGTAGCCACAGTAATCTGCTTGTTATAAAAATGTTTTTATGGACCCACCATGAATCATAATGCTGTAAGTAATAAAGGCTTTCCATTTGCTCTATTTAATTTACATTATAGCTCCTTTATTTTATTTAGTTGGTTAGGGTTGGTAAATATTTCTAATCGTTTTTTATGAAAAAAATTAGGATCCATTTTTACTAACTGACTCTTATCAATGAAAACTGTTGACTACACTGACTCTTATCAAGGAAAACTGTCGACTACACTGCATCATTTCAATTTTCCTTTCAAGAACCAAACACTCAAACTCCAAAATACTTCAAGATGGGAATGACGCTATATTTTTTCTTAGGAGCTGGATTTTCCCTACCCCTCGATGTCCTACCTAGGTATACTTTTCACCCTCATTTAAAATTCCCCCAATGTAACTGCTTCCCCTAACCAAAAGGAGAGACTTGGATCAGCAGATGGACCTGAACCAAGGAGCTCAGAGTAAAGAGGAAAAAAAGCACGTGAGGAAGACGAAAAGAAATTTTCCTGAGGTATCTTGGCCGCATTTCCACAGTAAAACTTTATTCTTTTTATCTATCTTCCCAGCTAAAACGTACCACTGTTTGAACTAAAATAACTTTGTAACTTTTAAGTAGAGAAAATAAATCCAAATATATTTTATATCAAGAGAAAAATGGTATTCGTTCAGAGCTGAAGCAATGCTAGAGAGGAGTTTGCCTGTGGCTTGCAAAATGATGCTGCCTCGGTATCAAAAATACCAGTTAAGAAGTGAGATACAGCCAGTAGAAAACACTTGACAGAAAAAATAAAGTGCATGTGATACAAAGATGAGTAAATTCTTTACTCCACCGAAGCAGAGCTTCTTTATGGGCTATGAACAGTGTATAAATGAGATTGGATTTTTAGAAAATCTTGTTTTTCAACTTTTTCATTTTTAACTCTTCAGCCACATTTATCAAGTAACATCAGTATTTTTCGAGGAACTACAGTTCTTGAGTTACTGCTTCACTACGTGACTGGTCAACTCTGATTTTACCCACTCCCTGACCGAGTAACTACCTTTATACACAGCAGATAGCCTAACAAATACAGTCAAGAAACAGATTCCTGTGCACATAGACTTGCCCGGGTATTCTTGACAAATGCGCCTTGTGCGCTTGTATAGAAGACAACTTTGAGTATTTTTCATAAATACTCTTCCTGAGAACATTCCTGCAAACAAAAACATCAGAGAGAACTGCATAAAAGATCATTCCAATACCAACTCCATGAGCATACAGGTTTTATTCTAATGCATTTGTGCAAATATACCACGCAGCATCAAACCACCTCCAATAACAGATGTAGCTTTCTATTTCTTTGCGCTACTTGAAAAGTTGAAATGAATGAAAATCCCACGCCCGTCACATTTTCACTCTATAGATACCGGCACTTTTCATTAGATGCTAGTATTAGAAATAAAAAGATATTCTTAGCAAGACCTGGCTAGGTTTGTGTCCCATTGGATCCAGTAAAGGGCAGGGGACACATCCACTGAGATTACTCTATGTAAGTCTCAATTCATTAACTACAAATTACCGCTCACAACAGTTCACAACTTGATTTTTTTTCTTCTTTCTTAGCATCGTAGCTGTCAGTATGCACTTATTCCCACCTTAAGTAACCCAGCTACTTGCAACAGCTGCTTGTAAGAAGGTACATCACAGTAACCTTGAAAACCATCTTGAGTTGCCAATTTTCGTTTTCTTACCACAGCTGCTACTTCTCTCAAAGTCTACAGGAGAGGTTTTTTTTTTTTTTTTTAACCCTGCCCCCCTCTCTAAGCTCAGACACCCTCTCTGATCTTTTTCAAAAGAGGGAACAATTTGAGAGTTTGAGAAAGAGAGAGGCTTATTCAGAGCTCTGAAACTTCTTAGTCTGGAACAGATAGCACAGTTTATATTGAACTGGATAATTTTACCTCATGCTATACCCAGCCACTGATGCTAACGCAGGCACTTTGTAAAACGAGCGTCTTATATGTAAGTCTAATACTCTTAAGAGATAAAACATCACACCTAGCTAAGGATGGGAAATGCCTGTTTCTGAAGTAGCGTGTGTAAAGTCCATTTCTATCAGAGAAATTATAAGAACTCCAAAATACCAAAGAATCACCAAACTAAAACAACACATTTCAATGGAACTCATGCCCGTGAGGGGGGCAGCACGTTACTCGCGTGCCATTCAAATCAACTGCATGCCCAGGACCTAATAAACTGTGCAGCAGGACAGACATGACTGCTTGAGACTGAACTTGCCTAATACCAAAGTTCCTTTGCCTTGTGTCTCCCAAGACGGATTCGCAGTTTCAGACACAGAGCTGAGCACATCTGGCATGCAGTTGTTCGAATTTATATCCGCAGGTTTTTACTAATGATTTTGATTTGCTTACAACAGGAGGCAATTCCTGCTCTGGTACAGAGGGAACAGCCAAGGCCATATGGGAGCTGCTCCCTTGCACTTGTCATTTTTGTTTGCAGATTTCAGTGTTTAACTTAGAGCCAAAGCTCTTAACTCCTTCAGGTCTGTGCATTTTCCATTCTTTTTCTCAAAACAAAAATTAAAAAAAAAAGTCATTAATGAAGTCATAAAAAACAGGTTCATGTGTCCTTTGGGGCATTTTAGGGGG
This sequence comes from Struthio camelus, assembly GCF_040807025.1. Classification (NCBI taxonomy): domain Eukaryota; kingdom Metazoa; phylum Chordata; class Aves; order Struthioniformes; family Struthionidae; genus Struthio; species Struthio camelus. Next base: position 52,227,710 of record NC_090982.1, read on the forward strand.
CATAAGCCCTTTTAAGCTCTTAAACTCTAACGCGCTGCTTAACATGGAGCAGTTGTAAATCAGTACAACAAAATAAACCTGCCTGTTTAATTTTTGCTTAACTTGAAACATTTTCTATTTTCTGACTACTGTCCAAAATACTTTAATTCCAGTCTGTATGCCTTTCCAAACACTAAAAGTGTTTGAAAACGACACTGAACAGAAACACTCAAAGTGCTAGCTTCATCTCAGCATATTGGTGAATAATCAGTTGCAGACAAATGCCAGCTATAGGGAAGTGTTGGCAAAGGTTGTCCTTAAAATCGATTAGTTTCAATGTTTTCATTTCAATTTCAGGTTTTATGCGTGATTATACAATTCTCAAATTATATCAGATGAATAATACTAATTAAAATGTGAATTTCTTATATAGGTAATGTTTCTATCAAGTTAAACCAAGCAGCAACCAAATAAGAATTCTGTTGCTAACTAGTCTCAAATCAGCATACCAAAATAGTTAAACTTTTCAGTCTTTTACATGTAGTAAGTAATTGGTTCCAGCCACAGCTGGACAATTTTTTTTTTTTTTTTCATTAACGATACTAGTTCCAACTAGCATCCAAAGCTCCTAAATATTTCCAGGAATGGTTTCTATCCTTTAGGGAAAATTCTAATTTTCATCAAAAAACAAATAAGAAAACTGGAATACTTTGGCGAACACATGTTGTATCTCTTTCATGGAACTTCACAGGAAAAGGAATTCAGTTTCCCAGATCCTAATTTATTTCTATCTGCTGTCTTCTCTGGCTGGACTGCAGCTCTCATCTTGAGCAAAGATTTCTGAAAATTCCTCCAGATCTCTTCCTTAGAAGGTTTTAAGAGATTTTCCACGGAAATAATATGTCTTCAGCCAACTTTAATTACAATGTTCTTCCTGAAGTTAGATTGTGCAGAAATAAAGATCTTAATCACAGTTTTTCATACAACACTTGACATGCTACCCCCTTGTTTCCAGTATAAATAAAAGTGCTTTGTTGTTTCCTGATTCAGAGCACTGGTTGTCTTCTGGTCTTCTTGGTGTCAGTAAGAGTGGTACAATCAGGCCCATGAATAACGCCAGACTTCCTGTAAATTGCCTTGGTGTTCTTTATACATTCCAGCTTTTCACAGATGTGAATGTTATCATTTTTATTGTGCAATAGATGGGAAGTTTCTTGTTCTGCTTTGGTCATAAAGCAGAGTGGCAAGGGAGGATAAAGCATCCAACAAAACTGGAAATCCTCCACAAGGTGAACAGGCTTTCATCCCCTGAAGAAAATTTATTTTACCCATTCTGACAGACAGAAACTATACTTGAAACTTAATCATTCAGCAGTCTGAACAGTCCCATCAAGTCTATACTTTATAACAATTGTCTTGCTGCATGGCATTCTTTGTCATTGTATTCTTACCTTAAGTAAGAACACGGCCATTCATTAATAGTTCTTGTCAAGCACTGCATTTCTTCCCAGAAGAATAAATTGTACTCATTTAAAAAAAATAAATAAGTCACATGTGAATACCATCTTGCCATACCTAATCAGAGAAAAGTCCATTAATGCCACGCTGGTCTATTCTGAGCCTTTTATCTTTATTCCATCCTTGGAAAGTTCCCTAGTCTCATCTGCCATTTCTAGACTGTGTTAGAATTACACTCCGATTATTTGTATCATTAAAGACTTCAATATGCCTATCTTAGAAATCTTCCTCCGTAAGCTAAGTGAATCATGCTGGACTATACATTTGTCTCCCAGATGCATGACATATTACTGCACTTAGAAAACTGTCGGTTGAGTAAGATCTCCCATATCCAACCATTAATAGGAAAAGTATATAACTAATCAGCAAATAAGATATCTCTAGGCCAACTCAATAAATAAAAAACACCACAACCACTATCCTCACACAAGAATCAGAATCATTTTTTTTAAATACCTACATAAAATTCTATCCCACTGGAAATGCAACCATTTCTACATTTTCATTTGCACCTCTAACTAGAACGAAGATTGGAAATCCCCAATTTTTTTTTCCAGTACAGAAATTTATTAAACAAAAAATTAGACACGGGGAAATGTATAATTCAGGTATCTTCAACAGAAATTAAACAATCTGACATTCTGCTATCTAATGTTTTATATTTCAATTTGCTAAAATATCCTAAGATGTCTCCTTTTGAACCAGTTATTCATTAAGCTCCATCTTCCCATTGTGTAAAGGGAATGTGGGAAACCTACTCTCTCTACCTGGACAATATCCTTCGCTTGTCACTCTACTATAGGAAGCTACAAAAACAGGTCTGGATAGCCCATTAAGGAGGTTACCTGTTTCATTCTCCTGTTCTCCATTCGGAACCAGCTGTAACTACAGCCTTTCTCACAGGTGCTCATCTCCAGTGTTGGAGCTGCTTCACAGCTTCCTAAGCGATGTGTTCCTGTGCTTAACTGCCCTTACAGTGAGAAAGCTTTTTCCTAGCATCTCCATTGCTTCTCCTGTACTCAGCAGACCTCGGAAATGGCTGCCTCTTCTTTGTCTTCGCAGGAACGTTTTGCATAGGTGGAAACTGGTCTACCCCAAATCTTCTCTTCTGTTGGCTGAACAAAATCTAATTCTTTCGACCTTCCACCCTAGGTTATGTTTTCCACACCTCTGATAATTCTTTCTGTTTTCTTCTAGATTCTTTATTTCTTTTTTTTTTTTTCCCTCTCTCTCATCTTTCTAGAGGTACACTGCCCCAAACTGGATCCAGTAGTTGGCCTTGACTATTTGCAGGGGAGTGAAAAGGTAACATCGACGCTCTCACACATAATACTGCTCTTCAAATACCTAATTTTAAACTTTATTTTTTCAGTTATGTGACACCCAAAATATACCATACAAATCAGAGGGAGAGAAACCAGAAGAGAAGATCTATCAGGAACTAGAAAATAGACAATCTGATTGCAGAAAAGAAATACATGCATCTATTCCCATGCAGCCAAGAAAGCAAAGCTGAAGACATAAAACTGGCACAGGAGCAAATGCAACGTTGATAACACTGTTCATGAAAACTGTTATGGTAACACTGTGGATTTTTTTTTAAATGTTTTGTACCTTTTTCAAAAAAGATTAGGCATTCCATTGATTTAAAAAGTTTGAGAAAAACTGCTCTAGTGAGCCTGGTCCATTCAAGAAAATGGTGGCACCTATGAGGTCATCCGTAGTGACAGATAAATGCAATTTAATGTTTTCTTGAAATAATTCAAAATTAAACCTTTTGCCTTTGTTAAGAAAAAAAAAGTCTGATTTGAGTCTGACTAAGTCTTACTTGTATCAGTTTTCAGAAAACCATTCCAAAGAAACTCAGCCTTCCCAATTTTTGAATTACTTATTTATAGAGCAAGTTGGGTTGCCTGCTGGGTATGTGTGAACACTGCTGACTGCACGGTGGGGAGGATAATGGAGAGTCCAGCCGCTCTGCTCTTTGAGTCTACTGCCAAAGGTTTAGCCTACCAACCAGCAGTTGTCAAAGGGCAGGAGTAAAACCAACTTTAAGGATAACCCGTGCTATAGCAGTCCTCTGGTCTCCCTTAATGGAGGACACAGCCACCAGATCTGCTATTTTCTGGAACACACACATAAGAAAATCCAAAATTAGAGATGTGTGAAGATTCTCCTCCTTATGTTGCATTAGATCAATGGCTTCCTATCTTTCTGTGCCCTTTTGAGTAGGGGTACATGAAAAGCTAACTGGTTGTGAACTTTCATCATGTCAGCTGTTTCACAGTGATAGCCTGTGCACAGGCTTATCCCTTAAAGGGTACGCCGCTACCTTCTCTTTAGCTTGATATCAACAGGAATATCTGGGTTCTTTGTGGAATTGCTAATGCTGGGGTAGCTGATTTGCCAAGTTCATACCCTCGCTCACCCTGCTAGTGTTTGACTGCCCAAGCCCCTTTACTGATCCGAAATTCTGAGCTTCCCAAGCTGGCATCCCCATTTCTTTTAGGAAGGCTTTTGTAAACACGTTCATAAGCAGAAAACAAGAGACCTCTTTGAAGCCTCTGTCATAATACCTACATATCTGAGGCAATGTAACAGTTAAATGATGGGGTAGAGAGCAAAAAAAAAAAAAATTTTAAGCAAATGCTAGTAGCTTGGAAAAAAATATGCATATTAGAAGCAAAAATATATAGTTTCACAGTTCTGTGGAATTTGCAAACATCATTTTTCATGAACATTTTCATAAGCATTTATAGGAAATACACTTGTGTTACTTCCTCTATGGGAAAGCCTGCAGACTCCTTTTGGAAAAACCTATGGCCCTTTTAAAAGAAAAAAAAAGTTTGGTTGAAGGGCAATATTTGAGGGTGTGGGGGAAGTGTGATTTTATCCACCTGTGAGACTTGTCAACGTTCAAAGTTAGCAAAATTGCAAAATTTAAGCTCTTAAATCCTCACTTTCAAATGTGTGCATTGACACAGAACTTGGAAAATGGCCCTAACTCACCCAGTTGCAAATGCGTGCTCTGCAATAGCCAAAGGGCTAAAGCTGTTGAAGCTTTAAAGCTGTATGAAGCTGTAAAACTTCAGAATACTAGTAAATCTCTTCAGCCGCCCTCTGTGAGGTCAGTTAGCCAGGTGAAAGGAAAAAAAGTTTCAAAACTAGACATTAATATTCAGCTTCTACACCCATAAACACGGGAGATTTAGGCCCTTTGTTTCAAGAGCATAAACAAATCACTTCAGCCTCTGTAATGACTGGAGAAAACGATTTCAAGCTCTGCCCTTAAAGAAGGGCGAAGATCACGTTTTGTAAAAAGAAAAGAGCCAGAGGTCTGCACAAAGTAACTACCCTTAATTCTTTTGTATCTATCTATGGTTGGAGGATAATGCCTCTGCAGATCTGGGTATTTTATTTTAATAAAGACAAAGTTAATTTTAACAGCTATGATACATACAGCTCTTCTTTCCTGACAGTACTGCTTGTTAAGATTTAACATTATTATAGTCAATCAAATCACTAGCCTGTTAATAAGTCCTGCAGCACAATAACATTGGTTTCTTCAGAATTAGTACAAGTAAATTCATACTGACAAAGGACGTAAGAACAGATACTGAAGAGCAACGTTTGCCTGGAGCTCGTTATTACAATCTCTTCCTCTCTCACTTCCACACCACCGCTGCCAGAAGTGAGAGTGCTCTTTGTTAACTTATTAATCTGGGAATCCCATTGCTGTGGTCTGGTTACTCCACTCCAGTGAGCGGTCTGAGAAAAAGTGACCCCTCCAGAAAAAGAAAAAAAGAGGGAAATGACCCATGACAATAACTGCGTAACACCTTACCAATTCTGAGTCTCTGAGAGACGAAGCCAGAGCTGCAGTAGCTTTACTCCGCTTGTACAACAAGCACTCAACATGTTTTCGGCAAGTAGAAGTCAGACTGACAAACCTAAAGGAGTTAACTGAAATTTATGCTCAAGACAGGTGCATGTATTTAAAAAACAAACTAAAACCAACAAACAAAAACCAAAAAAAAACCCCACACGTGCCCCTGGCAAACTTGTCACAGCCAGTTCTGTACCCTGCACAGAAGGGGAGTCTGCGACACAGCACTTGCTCTCGTTGCGGCCCTCCTGGGCTAGCACCCACGCGTCCGAACGCTCCAGGGAAGTTCATTCTGCTCCTGCTCACACTGTGTGTATTTAGGATACCAGTCGAAAAAGCCTGATGGCTTCCATTTTCAATTAATTCATTTCCCACGAAGTTGCAAGGATCTCATGTGAAGTTCTCCATAAGTGTGCCGCTGTTCAATAACCTTCCGAACCTTAGATAAACTGGGGCTTTCTGTAGTCAAAAAACACTAAGAGAAGGCACTGAGGTTTTCTAGAACGATATAGCCACCTAAAATTGTGTGGGGAGGGAAAGGAAGAACAAGAAAATAATTTGCCCTAACCCTAAAATTATATAATAAATGAAATGGCTGTGTCACCCAGAGCTCTGGCATTCTGAGACATTTCATCACCTGGCCCGGTTTGTGCGAGTGCTTGCTGTGGCTGAGCACCAGTAATTCCTGTCGATGTGTGCTCGCCACTAGATTGAGGTATTTCTTATTAAAACTGTTGAGATGGGATCAGTTCCTCCCAGAATTATGCCACTCAGCTGTTTCTCATTCCACAGCTAATTTTATAACCACATTTACCTACACCACATGCAGAGCTCATTTTCTCCCACCAACAACAGGAAATTCTAAGAGGAAAATTATGGGGGTGGAAGAAAAGCATTAATATGAAAGAAGGCTTCCTTGTCTAGACTATCATCTTTCAGAGCAGAAACGTGGCCCAGGAGCTCGAAGGTGGGAGCAGAACTACAAGGCTGCTCTTAGTCTCTGCTGTGAGAAACAGGTAATAGCAAAACACTTGTCACTCACTCTTTCCTGGCATACTGCACCGCTCCAGTGCTCCACGCTGTGTGGAACACATCATATTTTTGGTCCAAAATACATGTTTATTCTCAGTGTTAGTGGAAGAAAGATGAACCGGTTTATTTTTTCTCAGGGATATATTCCTGCTGAATTTGATGAGTGCTATATTACAGAATGTTCTGCAGACTACGTATTTTTATACGCTTCATATGTTCCACGTCGTGTATTATGTCTGGATTTGCCTTACTGAGTCAGCTCTCACACACTGTACTTGCACTTTCAAACCTTTCCTTATATTTCAGGAGGGTTGTGCATGCGTGGGGGGGCAGGAGGAAGGGTTTCAACACAATAACCAGAACATCAGGCAGTTGAAACATCTATTTAAATTATTCCTGATGACAGTGAAATCAAGCTTCAGGTCAGTACAGACTTACTTGTATGAGTAACTGCACATTTGAACAGGTGTAACTTTTGCATATTCCAGTTTGCTACTCTGAGACTACTCGTGCGCAACTGGACTGCTTCTGTCAATGTTTGAGAGGTTATGATGCAAAGACATCAGTATTTCACAAAGTTATCTGATGTCTCCTGCCTGTTTCTACAGTTGGGCTTGTATTCCCAGGAAATACTTGCAGATTTTAGTGGGAGGGGAAAAACACTTTTCCTTTAATTTAATTTGATTTCCAACATCATAGGTACAAAGTACAGAAAAAAATTAAATGAGACAACACTGCTTAAAAATATAGAATAAATATGTTATGACAGCCTAGCATCAATTTTCCCTCCAAAACAGCAAACCAGAAGTTTGACTTGACCACATCAACATTTCTACGGAATACCAGCTGCAGCAATGTGATCAATACTGCTAGATTCTAAAAAAAATTATATAAAGACAAATTGAATTCTGCCTCCTGTGGAAACCTAAAGGGATTTTCTTCCTTTTGCCTCTCAGCCAAAATCTTTCATTTATTTGAGCTCTGTAGAGGGATGGGTTAAAGATGCGTCTATCCTGATGTTTCAGGTAACTCTAAAGCTATTTTATTCTGTATATGATACAACGTAAAGTGATGCAGTGATAAGTGTAAGCTGGATCTTTTGTCTTGGAACAAGGGTAATTTCACCCATCAGTGGCAGGAACTCCCCAAATCTGTGTCCTCTGGGCAGCTTCCCCAGAGCCAGTCGCTCCGAGCCCATCTGACTGCTTTGTGATTCTGCAGTGGCTGCTGACAGGCCGTCCAGAAGCGGGAGCCGAGTCTGCATTAGCAGTTACAATGCCAGCACGCTCGCACCTCTGCCTCCACAGCAGACTCTGGAAACTCTTGGATAGCTAAGTGCTTTGGAGCCAGGGGACCTGTAAGTGTAACTGCAGAGGAAGCCAGGCCAGTGCTACGGACCCTACAAAATCCTCCTTTCGATTTCCTGAAGTCATCAAGCCTAAGATTTCAGGCTCTGTAAATGAAGGAAGGTCAGAAATGAGCTTCACAGCTCCTGTTGTTATTCAGACAGATAAAAAAATACAGGCACCTCATGAAGCATAATTTTAAGCTAAAAAGGCCATGGAAAAGAGAATATCTTGCATTCATCAACTACTGGTTACGAGTGACTGTGAAGTTTCATTACCATTTCATAAGGTATGATCTCTAAAAGTAGCATCTCTAGAGACGACATGTCTGATGGAGAATTAGTACTTCCAGATACTTCAGTATAGCTCTTGAAAGCTTTACAGGGATGTTTTTTTAGCAAGAACTACTGAATATTCTTGTACCTTTAAATTAACAGCTATTCTGAAATTACTTGGTTCCTTCCACATTTTCATCATAAAGGCTATTGAAAAGAATTAAAACAGAGTTTTTAAGCCAGTAGTAGATTTTAAGGCATAATGCAATATACTCAGGAAGTCTTTATAGGGATATTAAATTCATATCCTTTGACGAAGTAAATAGGAAGGAAAGACCTGTCAGTTCAGAAATAAATTGTTTTATGATAAAACGACCTTTCTATAGTTTTGTGGTCACCGTTCATGAAGAAAACGTCTTCCTTTTCTTCAGGCATTAATCGTGAGTCCCACAGTGTCACCTGTCTTGATTGAAAAGACAAATATAGACTCCTCAGACTTTGGTAATAGTGCTGCATAGCAGGATACCAAATTAAAGCGAAAATGCTTGGCACGTTTCAGAACAGAAGAAAAAGGTGAAATAAATCTTATTTTACTACTAGTAAAAGGAAGAGTCTACTTAAAACGTTCAATGCCTGTATTTTATATTTCTCTTTTTCCCATAGCATTTGGTTCTGCCCTGAACCCCAAAATGATGTTAGTAGCTCTCTGAATAGCTTAAAGGAGATGCAGGTGTTATGCTGAAGCCAGAAATCTCTCCAAAGACACCAACTGAACAACGTAATGAAGCATTTTACAACACAGTTAAAAGTGGTGTAAGTACAGATGGGAAGCTGATCTTAAGCTCTCCCTTTTAAGTCAAGTTATGCTGACAGTTTTCCAATACAGATCTCTGGAGAAAGAACAGATATTTCTTCCCTTTCATAGTGTTCTTAATGCTTTTAATCAACATCATGTCTCCTTTCCTTTGTTGTTTTATGAAACATCTGGAGCTGTGTTGGAGCCAGGAATGGATGAGGGGGAGGAAACCTTTCAATGGCTAACTTAGCATACAAGAAAGCATTTGGGGAATGATGCACAGAAGATGGCGGTGGCAGAGAGATCAGTGTTTGCACATACAAACTCGACAGTGAATGACCAGTCTCTTTCTCCAAATACAATGCCAGGCCATCATCCTTACTATAAAACGTTGAATTTTGCCTTCAACACACCAAATTACATAAAAATGCATGTGGATTAGAAATACGCTTCACCATGGGCTAAATCACAGCGTTTGGCTAACTCACTGATGATACAGTAGCAACAAAGTGTGAGACACATCCCAATGAATAGTACTGCCTACGCAACTTTAAAAGAGCTTTGAATCCAAATCACTACTTCGCACCTGTGTGGGGTGCACTGGCCATCACATTTCACCCATAAACTACACCATATCTCCTTGTTCCTATTCTACAGCAGTTTCAGATGAAGAAGTAGTTACATAAAGTGCCCAGCCACTCCACTGCCTCTACTAGTAGCAGAAGAGAATTTATTGTCTAGTGCATTTCTTCGTTTTTCTTTTAAGGCACATTTACTTTCAGTATGGCAAAGTCAAATTCACGTAGTGTAGAGTCTCTTCAAAGGGAAAGAAAGGTCTTGAGAATGAACAACACAATGCAGGAAAATAAGATCACGGTAAATCAGATTTCTTGGCAGTGGTCAAAGGTGAACCGATTCTTCCCCCTGCCCCCAACTACCGACAAGCAAGGATCAAGCATACCTTTAAAGCATTAAATGGTATCAATGGTATTTTTCACTGAAGTGCAAGACTCCCTTCCCCATCAAAACTCAAAAAAACAACAACCCACACAAGTTTCAAAGCACTGACTGGTACTGCAATTTATCCCATGTGACAGTGCTATAAATTTCTGTTTCACAGCCAAAACTACACCATCAAACATCACAACAAGGAATATAACATGGAGCCATGTTTTCAGACCTTGAGATTCCAACTAAATACACAAATTTCCAGGCGAGTAGCAGCTGGATGCCACCACCACTGCAATGCCTAAGCATGCTCAGGATATTCTTGTGCTTCATCACTACGAACTCAAAGTAGTAAATATGTGTCATTTCATGAATTATACAGCACTCTGCATCTACTCAAGTTTATAAAACAGATTGGAAATTAATGCATACTCCTTCTCTCCTGGTCCTAATCTGTTTTCACAATCTATTTTCATCTGTCACACTTACATTTGCTCTCTTTAGGTGTAAGGGAGTTCCCCTCCCCCCAATTCAGTCCTGCCAAAAATTACTCTTAGTCAACAATCTCAAAAAAAGCAAAGCGGAAAGAAAATTTCTTGAAAATAGAAATACAGTTTGAGTGAACAGTTCCTCAGTTTCCCCCTCCAAAATGTTTCCCTAGGTTGGCTAAATAAGAATTTATACTGCATATTTTTGTAATAGCTGTCATCTTGTCAGTGGGCTGCTTAATAAATTCCTTTGCTCCAAGTGGGCATTCACAGTGAATAAGGGCAAACATGTCCATTGCTTTTCAGTAACAAAAATGACGTGAACAGTGAATAATTACTATAGCACACCACTCATCCTTCTTCTTCTTCAGTTGATCTACTTAGCTGTTCTGTACATATGAACATTCAGTCCAAGTTTCTCCTTAAAAATCATGGCTCATAGCTCATAAAAAGTGAATAATTATTTTGCAAGGAGCTCTCATCAGGCTCGACGCATCTCACTTCTTTTCCTTCCATTTCTTTTTGGTGTATTTGTTCTACAAACATCAGAAAAGTGATGCAGTGTTACAAGGTCAGTCTTGCACAAAACCATTACAAATATTTGTAATCCAGTCTACTAAAAGTTAAGAGGTCAAAACAAGAAGACAAGAACAGCTCAACCAGGCTTCTGTTTTAAAAGGATGAGACTACGCCGTTTGTTTTGGCTAAGGACTTCCCCCTGGGCAGATCACTGGAACCATTAGCAACATAGTTCACAGATCTTTCTGTGACTGTTTTTAATCTTCCTCCCTCAATAAGTAGTGCAAGGGAGTTTTCTCAGTTGCCTGAGAAGGTCCTACAAGACAATTAAAAAGCAGATAAACCCTTGTCCTCAGCAGTCATCTTCTGTATTACCTGGCACATAAAACAACATGCAACATAAATATGAAAGCTGTTGCTTCCTTTTAAGATATGAAAAAGAGCTTGTTAACCTGAAAATCAATTGCCTTTATTAGTTGGTCTTTCTCCCTGTAAACCCTGCCTCTCAAATTACATTAATTTTGGAATCACACTAAACAAAAGCTGCATCAGGATTCACTCTTGATAAAATGCTCCACCACAATACTTCATTAAAGGACGTGATTTGCATCTCTCATTGTGGCTCCAGTTCTCCCATCCTATTCCCAAAGAAAGGATTCATGTATGGTGCAATGTTTTGTTTTAGTAGGGTCCAGGGGACTGTTTTGTATTTTCCCCCATATATAATAAAGGAAGAAAGCTTGCAGTGACCTTTATGAGGACAGGCGAAGCTAAGGATTTAGGGTCCTCAGATCTTATAAAGATAGTATCACTGTTCTAAAATCTCTCCCCCTTTCACTTACCAGAAAGACTTAAAATGTTTTTATATAAAAATGAACATTTAAACTGATGATCGGAAACCAACTTAAACTGAAAGTAGAAAAAAACCACAGCAGTGTAGTGTCTGGGATAAGTGAAAACATTTTTTGTTGGTGTAACTAAATATGTCAAAAGTGATTAAGAAAGCATGCATTCGGCATTACCCTGATTAATGAAGAACTAGCTACATCTGTTTGGAAGACACTGCAGGGAAGAAGGTCTCCCAGCTTTCCATTAGCATCCAACAGTCACAAGTAACTCTGAAATATCATAGCTTTAAAAACCCCGTGTTTTAAGATACAAGGAGCTATTTCAGGTAATTTCTAAAGCATTTCTACTTATTTTATTTCTTTCAGCTGATGGACCTCATATTGACAACCTATGTAGAAAAAATTACAGAAATAATAACAACTCATTTCTAAAACTAAGAGTTAATCAACTCCAAAATGTTTCTATAATGGCCTGCAACAAAATATGCAAAATTCATGAAAATGTCTTTTGAAGTAAAAGTTTAGTCAGCATTTCTGCAGAGCTCTAATTTCCCTAGCAACCAGATACTTTGGTACACCGACGGGTGATTTGGCTCCCTCCCAAATCTGCCTCATTTTCACAGGACAGCCAGGTAAAGAAGCTGGAGTCACAGCCGCACCTCAAAACACATCTGGGAACGCATTACCTGACTCCCTGCGAGAGTGAAACAAAAAAAACCAAGTCCCAAAAGCCCCTATGCACCCTGGTTACTTCTTCAAGTAACCTTGGTTCAGCGGTCCCAGAGACATTCAAGGGAGCTTTTGAACACTTTGTTTTCAAATATTCTTGAACAATCCCATCTAAAGGTCAGTGTTAAGAAGCCGCTAACAGTCTCTTTCAACCTGTAGCACCTGTTTCATGTTTTCATGTACCTGGTTTCTTTGGTATCTTACTTGATTTTCTGAAAATTATTTTATGCCACTGAAATAACTTCTGATCCATATTTGTAGTCCTTTTTCTAACAGGACTGGAAAGAGACCTTTATAGTGTCTCTGTCAGCTTTTTGTTTTTTGTTCGTTCAGGAAACTGTACACTTAGTTGCAAAAGAAACTTAATGACAAATAGACTGCCATCCTCCAACTGACTGAAAGGATAACGAATGTAACCAAAGACGTATTTCTGGAGACTTCCGCCCTTATGCTTCATTTGAGCCAATCACATTACAAACCTCAGGAGACAAAGAAATTAAACATTAGTGCATTATGAGGTCTATACCTCACCTCTTGTTAGGTTCCCTGTCCTCTCCGTCCCATAAATAACGCAGGGCACAGTGGGCCACCACCGCTCCTTCCTTTCGTTCCTGCCCAAGTTTCTCCCAAACTGCCCAGGCGATGCACCTCTCACTGTTTACAGGGCTACGATCACACATCCTTCAACCTCTCCACCAGGAAGGGCAAAACTAGATGCTCTTGTGTGCAGCAAACCGAACAAAGGCTGATCTAAGCAAGATTTGCGATCTCCTCCCCTTTTGCCTCCCCGATCTAAATAGTCTTGACTTCCTTTTGGGTTCCCTATGACATAGGCCCTAGACAGGAGATGACCATTTAAAGAGCAGTACTAGAGCACCAGCTAGAAGCTAGCTCTTGCAAAGCCAAAAGTGTAACGGGTGAGCTCTGCCTGCCTCTCTTTCACCAGTAGCACTAATTTGGATCATTTCAACAAAAGTTGCTAAAACAGATCATCTTGCACTTTTTTCAAATATACCTGAAAATAATTGGGTGACTGAATAGCTATTTGGGCAGGGACAGACAAACAGAATGGAAAATTGCAAAAGCATAATTGTTTTTTAACTAGGCCAAAAAGCCACGTTAAGAGAACTCCCCAGATGCCTGCCTGCAGCCAACTTTACTCCTCGTTGCTTGCCTCTTTTTTCACGTGCCTGCCCATCTCTCCTCTCCTCTCCTGTTTTTCTGTTTATTAGTAATCTTCGTTTGCAGTGTAATGTTAGTTACTCTGGATTTCCTGCCATCACTAGTCAAAAAATTTTTCTCTATTCAATGCTCTTGCTTCTATTGTATGTTAGAAGCCATAGGGAGGAAAGGGAGGGACCTCCAGTGCCTCTGCTTAAAAGAACACAGGGATAGGAAAATCACAATACCATTCCAAGTCCGACCTTTAGGGAATAACCATAGTCCGGGTTTAATTAGACTATGAGGGAGACACTGAGATCCTTGAAACGTATACAATTTCTAGGCCCATCTTAAGGTTCTGAACCAAACGTCAGTTTACTTGCCAGTTTAGCAACGTCCTTCTCAAGCTGTCTATCCCTGAGAGAACAACTAACTCACCTCCGGTCAGGAGAAAGTCTCCCAACTGGATTATGAGATGGTTTGAGGACAACCAGGCTCATTCTTAATTTTGAAAGCTGATAAACTGTAAGCTTCATATGACACTTGTAAAGAGAAGAAAAATCATCTATACAGTTGCTTGGAAGAAAAAGTTCTAGTACTGAATAGAAAGAAGGTGAGAAACAGTTATGTTATACAAAAATAGGATTTACAAGAATAGGTGCCTTGTCTGATACTGTGCAAGCGGTCATAATAGTCCTATAAAGATTTAAAGCACAGTTCTAGAAAATGTCTTCCAAATATGCTTCACTATCTGCTACAAACCTCTGTTAATGCCTTACTGAGATGCAGGAGGGTTTTAAGACAATCCCTTCTGCTCCACCTCCCTATCTCATTTCCTCCATGATTTTTGCTTTCGTTCGAGACACCCCAAAGGAAGGTGGGAGCCCACAAGATCTTCCTGCATCTTGCTGTACAAAGTTTGTACTTACTTAACAGAGACAATCACGCTATTAAAATAGCGGCATCTTAAAGTATCATAAATATATGCACGAATACTGGGGAGAAATGCCACACTGCTTTAAAAAATTAAAAATCGGGGTGGGCAACCACTATTAGGCAAAGCTGCCTAATTCTACTGTATGACACTGCTGGATTTCTGCTGATAGTCACCTTAATGTGACAACAGACAGCAAGGACTTTTGTGCAATCAGACTGAAATTAATTCCATGTTACAGTGAACACAAAAGAACAAAAGCCTTATTCAAAACACAGATTAAATGCATTATTATATAAATCTCTTTTTGGAAGATGAAGCTAATCCTCTGTCCTTAAATATTAAACATAGCACTCGTTACAGTAGAGAGAGAATACCCTGGCCTTTATCTAAGCCAGCCCTTGATATCTTATCGAGGCAACAACTGCAATAGCCTGGGTGCTCACGTGTTAAAGGGGCCTCCAGATATATGTAAACTTGTGTTCCTTCATCAGGCTATGCCCTGTACATTCTCACACAGAACTGTGTGGCCATTGCCCATCGGATAGCATCCCACCACAGAACACCAGCTAATGTTTCACTCTGCAAGGTATTAAATGACCAACAAAACGATGTCTGAAATCATAAACGATTAAATTTTACTCAAAACATGTATTTTACTGATTCCACTGCTAGCACAGGAACTCCCTAGGGCCAGAATCAACACGCGACAATGGAATTCGCAGGAGGTGAAACGAGGCAGTGCCATGTTCGCATTTAACTATCTTATTCCACTTAGGCACATATTTTCCTATCGATGCAAGGGAATGTTTGCAATGCAGTCATGGGGAGGGGAAGAGTGTAATTATACATTCGTTCCCTCAGCAGATCCTCTTTCTTGTTTTATTAGCGTATCATCCCCTATAAGCAGTTTGGGTGAGAGAAACACAGAGCTAAGCTAAGCTCAGGAAATTGAAACAGCTTCGTACATAAGGAAAGACCAGCCCTGTGGAAAAATATCTACTTCAAAAACAAGAATAAAATATATCCCTGGGATTTCCCCATCTGGGTGGAAGAATGGAGGCCAGACTTTGTTGCAGGCACAGGGGCTCCCACTGGGATACTTGCAAAGTCATTCAGCCCCAAATGCGGCTCCAAAAGAGAGGAGGTGATTGCTTCTCCAGAGGCAATGGAATCCTTCCTATTTGCCTGCATGGGCGAAACACGTCTGTGCTGGGCCATCCCTTTGGAAAATGAATCTTGTTGCCCAAGACAACTCTGCAGACCCTAAGAAGAGAGAGAGTAGCACAACCATTCATGTCCCTAGTTTCCATAAACACTTCAGTTATTCACACTCCTCATCAGCATTAGGAAGAATCCATTTCTGGACCCAAATCTCAGGGCCTTCCTGTAACAGTTGCAGTAAATGTTAAAGGCACTCATTTCCTTCCCCCCTCCCTTTTTTTTTAATCCCCTTGCTTCTCAATGTGCATGCACAAGGGTGAAACTGTGTGGGTTAGATAACCAGTGGGATGCTGATGCGCTGTCCATGGAAATTCCACAAGAAAAGCTTTGAGCAGCAGAAAAATGGCATAAAAGTGTACAAAGCTATCTTTACAAAAAGACACTTAAAAGAATCAGAACTTAACAAATTCCCACTTTCATTTGAGTCCTGTGATTTTTTTCTATTGAGAACATTTCCCACCTAGAGCCTTTGGAGAGGGAACGCCCAGGCATCAGGGAAACGCAGTAATAGAAGACTCAGATTGCAAAGAATTCTTGTCTTAGTAGAAAGCCCCAAGAGACTGTATCTCCACTTACAAGACAGTAAGTGCCTCATGGATCACCACAAGAGGCTGACCCATGATATACAGTTTGCACATCTGCAAAGCCAGCAACTCTTCCAATGTACATTTGGATCTCTAAGAGAAGAGGGGCGAAGTGGTAGATGATCATGTTTCAGCTGGAAGTTAAAAACTAAACTCCAGCGAGAAAGCATATACAGTCACCCTTAGAGCAGGAACAGCAGCTTTAGAAAAATGTTTCTGATAGAAAGTATGCCAAGGTGAAAACGGATGGTGAAGAATTATGCCTTAAAATTGTTACCATAATTCATTTTTGCTGCTCAGAAGAAGGTTCAATACCTTGAAGAGTGGACTCAAGTGGTGGGTTTCTTTTACACTGGATCAATAACCATCAGAAATAAACCATAGCAAGCTCTTTCTGCTAACAAACAGAAAGAAAGAAACCATTGTTTAAGTTGTAAATTCAGTGACAGAATCATATGTGCAAATCAAGAAGGCCCTCTCATGACTTTCAAAGTCACCTATATCTAACAGGAGAAGCTAAGTTCATTTAAAACGTTTGCCGGGAACATTCTAAAAGAAAGTACAGCAAGAGTATTTCTGCCCTCAAGCTCAGTCAGAGCTATAGCAGGACCTAGCTGGCATTTAGTGATATACTACTTACAAATTAGAGAATTTGCCTTCTAAGACTGAGAAACATTTGAACCTATTCACAAATGCCAGCATTAGAGAGGCAGAAGGCTAGGAAAGCCTTTCACTCAGACCATGCAGATGGGGCCAGACTCTTCTCCGTGGTACCCAGCGATAGAATGAGAGGCAACGGGCACAAAATGAAACACAGGAAGTTCTGTCCGAGCACGAGGAAAAACTTCTTTACTGTGAGGGTGACAGAGCATTGGAACAGGTTGCCCAGAGAGGTTGTGGAGTCTCCTTCCGTGGAGATATTCAAAACCCGTCTGGACATGATCCTGGGCAATATGCTCTAGAGGACCCTGCCTGAGCAGGGGGCTTGGAATAGATGATTTCCACAGGTCCCTTCCAACCTCAACCATTTTGTGAAGCACATCTCGGGGGGGTGGGAGGGGGGGGACCGCACAGTGGTTTGAGAGGGAGGAATATTGTCCGAATGTGTTCATGTTGCAAAGATTCTCAAAATCTCAGCACTTCTAGAACAGTTACGTTCTATGCTCAGATACGGAGGTAGAGGTATAGATATCTTATACAAAATATTTAATCTTGCTGTCTTCGCAGGGTTTTCCCTAAAACGTACCTGTTCACTTAGGGTGCTTCAACTTCAGCGATGTGCTCTGCCAGGGTGCTGAAGACACCTTGGGAAGAGACAACCTGGAGAACGATCCTAACCAAACAGTGCCACGGGGAGCATGCGAGCGGATAGGAAATACATTCTTATCTAACTTAAGAGCAATGCTAATGGCTACAAAAACAGACCACACATTTTCCTGTCAGACATCCGTTTACACTGAATCTGGGGTGGCCGGGTAAAAGTCTCCACCTGCAAGTAAGCTGCCGACATCACTTAAGAACTCCATCACTGAAAGAAAATAAAGCATCTCCATGTTTAAAAAACTCCTTTTTGTTGTTAAAATAACTGCCATGTTGCAGGTGGAAAAAGCTAAGAATCTCAACAGCTATGTGATACAGCACATTTTACAATAATATATATAGTGTCTATGATCGTAATGAATCTTGGTCACGTAAAACTGCTTTAAGTGTCCCGGAGGGGGAAAAAAAAAATCAATCAAAAATATCCAAGGGCCATCTTTCA
Organism: Struthio camelus; assembly: GCF_040807025.1. NCBI lineage: Eukaryota > Metazoa > Chordata > Aves > Struthioniformes > Struthionidae > Struthio > Struthio camelus. Next base: position 52,245,739 of record NC_090982.1, read on the forward strand.
ATTTAGTCACAGAAAGCAGGGACAGACAAGTCATATTAGTTTATGGTATCGGTCCCCTCAGGGTTAGTGTAAGATTATTCCTTTCAGTAGCTCTTCCAGTACTTTGATCTTGTCCAAAATTAGTATTAATCCACAAGGCCTATACGTACAGTATTTTCACGTTTCAGTGTCCAAGGATCCTCTCAGCACCCCTCCCTCCTTTTTCATATCTCACTACTCCTAGATCGCAATCACGCTTTAGTTTTTGAATGAAGGCTGTCTGCACTTCTTTCCAAGGCTGCTGTCTGCATTTACCAGAAAGAACCACCAGGAAGAAGTTAAGTGAGTGCTTGTCTTCTCCTGTCAGCCTGAGAATAGGTGAATAGCACAGAAGCGGAGTATCTCGAGATCAGGGCATTAGTAAAAGAAGGGCTATAATTTTCTGCTCTGCCAAATCCAACTTTAATTTTAGTTCCTTCTCAGAGGAATTAGGAGGCTGAGGTAGAACTACTCTCAGGAACGAAAACTTTCAGCTGCTCAGCTGCCACAAGGAATCCACAGCCATAAGTCACGTATCTCAGCTTTGCCAACACCAGCAGGAACCACGGGGTGCCTCAAAATGGGACTCCCATAAGAAAAGCACATCCTGAGTCATCTAACTGAAACAAGAGAAAAACATCAGGAACAGGACTGCATCCCTCCCTTGGATGATTAGGCATCGTGCTCAATACTACAGAAAAATCTTTCACTCCCACCGGTGTTTACTGACCCTGTTCTCGAAGCATCTTTCGAAAACTCATCCAAGTAATTTCTTCCAGAACACGGTCAGAAAAAGAGATGGTGATGGTGACTTCGTTACGGACATATTTAATGACGGCAGCATTCAAGACTGGGGGAGAAGGTCTTTCTGTTTTCTTTCCCCTCTCCCCCTGCAGAATAGCTTATGCCCAAACTATGTGATCACATAACGGGAGAAAATTTTCCTTTTAAGTTACATTAAAATATTAAATTATAAATGCAATAAACCTTTTCTTATTCATTCAAAAACAATACAGGCACTGCAACCATTTTCTGAGGAAGGGGGGAGAAAGTATGATTTAATTTCATTCCTCTAGAAAGAATGGAAGAAAATTAAACTCTAGACCTCAGGTCTACCTGACAAATGTCTAACTGAACCTAATGGAAATCAGCTAGAGTTTAATTAATCTGACATTCAATTTCTCCAGATAAGAGTTTCACAGAACTGGGGTCATACTCCTTGAAATCAATAGATTTTCATTTAAGTGAAATCATCACCACTGGAAACTACATGCCCAGTCTAAAGCCAGTATTCAGTAGTGGCTACACATCTGGCCAAAAGATCCCAGACACGGTAAGTACAGCCTATCAAGAGTATGCACGGTTTTGTTCACAAAGAGTAGGAGCAGGTTTCTAAATCATTTTTGTTAGATCAAAACGGGGGGAAGGCTAATGCCTTACTAATAGAGTAAGTAATCAACTACAATATTAGTATCTAAATTAAAGAGAACAAAATCTGCTAAACCTAGCATTAAGTCACCCTTTGGCTATACAGAATGCTACTTAGGATGCAGTTTTCTGCCCCTGCCCCCCGCAGTGGTGCCCACCCTTGCCACAAAATGGAAGGTTATTCATAACCTTTGCATCACTTCAGGGACCAGTTTATTGCATGGCTTACTAATAGCTGTACTGGCATAACTGAGATGGGCAGCAAAGGTCACTGTAAGAATGAGCAACCACTGACAGTCACGGGACAGAAACCTCCAAAAGTCACCTTCCTCATAAAACCACCGAAGTGCCTCCCTGGATACACTGTCTTTGGCTGAGTGGCCCACGGAAGGACACAGCGGTGCTGGTCCCCAGCAATCAGGAGACCAGTCGGTTTAAGGCAGAGGTGCAGGGCTAGGAAGGCAGAGGAGGAGTATCTCCGAAGACAGCTGAGGCACAGGCTGCAGACCAGATTCACCTTGCACTGGTCTGTCCTAATAACGGAAAGTATCACAGTAAGAGAGATATACTGGTTTATTATTTCACTCATCATTTCTACCCCACAGTGTGCTAATTACTATCCATTTATGAGAGAATAAAGAATCTCTGTCTCAAGGGGTTTAGAGCCTAAAAGACAAGCAGAATAACAATAAACAACTCCAATGTACACACGAAGAGATCTGTTAAATTCATGCTAGAGAAACACACCTCTAGGCTTTCTCTGTCACCTTACCTTATTTTTTAATATTAAGAAAACATACCAAAGCCATGGAAGTTTTTAATGCCATTTGGCTACTGTATTAAACATTATGAAATGCTGGCATGGACACTGCACATACTAAATTACTTCAAGCAGAAAGCTTCCAAACATTGGGACTCTGGTTTGGTACACTCAAGTGTTTTCACAAGCAAGAGAACGGCACCTGTGAGGACTCTGTAAAACAGAGACCGTCGCAGTGGTATTTTATAACTGTACCATCTCACAGTATTCTCAGGAGACTAAGGGGAAAAAAGGGAGACAAGCCCAAGCAGAGGCTGGGATTAGCTTGCACAAGGGTTCTCATCTTCACAGCCGAGTCTGTATGCAAATAAAACTACCCATCTGATAGAATGAATAGCCAATTCCTTCTCTTTAAAAAAAAAAAAAATAAAAGTAACCTTTAGTGTGTAGACATACAGTAGAGCTAATGTCTTACCAACACGTTTCTGAATAATTCAAGATAAAATAGGACAAAAAATAAGTGCAAGACTTCAAAAAAGAAAGCATACAGCTTTGTTTTTTGAGAATGAGCTGATGAAGTTCCTACGCCTATTATCAAAAGGATAACAGGCATACTTTTAAAGTTTTTCACTCATAGTTTAGCTCAACAAGGCTTTCAGAGGGAAATCCCAGCAGAGTTCTGGAAAAAAAAAAAATCACAAAACTGTGCAGCTGACATCTTTTAAAAGGCTCTTTCACTGAAATAAAGGAGGAAAATGGAGACAAATAATATGTCTGTAAGAATAATAATAATAAAAATGAAAACTCTTTATAGAAGTAGTGACTGAATAATGCTTTCAGTTGCACACTAAGAAGAAATACCCTAGCATTACAGAGATTTACTGAAAATACTAAGCAAAGGTAAAGCTTTGTTTCTATGCAATCTAGGAAAAAATATGGAAGAAATCAAACTAAAGGGTTATGACAGTGAAAGATCTCTTTTTATTTGATCTGTTTAATCACGATGAATTTTATACTGATCTCGGACTTTAGTGTCACAGTGTTGATATCCGGTAGGAAACACCATAAACAAAATGACGGTGGTGGCTGGACTTCGAGCCTACGTTGTTAACCTTGCTAACATGTTAATAGCCCTTCACTGCCAGTTGCTGTTGATAATGACTTTTGATTATATGTCAGTTCAATTTCCAAAAATATCAGTCTTGTTCTTTGCTGCTGATCTCCCTCCTCCCTTCCATACTCTTCACCCCCTAGTTCAGGTCCTCCTTACAATTGTTTTCACTTGCTTCATTAAAATGTTGTGAATTCTTCAGTGGAATGAGTTTATTCTTCCTCCAGACCGGACTGAAGTTTCTGGAAAACTTCAATGATGGTCATTGGAAGAAGCCAAAAACTGGCCCTATTGAAATGCCTGTTGCATTTAGACTGGTGTCAACTGGAAACAACAGCATCCTAGCCTCGTATAGTATCTTCTAAGAGACAAAGGTCCAAAACGGAGAAATTCGGTATTTTTAATTCTCAGCCTCGTGCTTATTATGGTAACCAAATCAAGTATTAACATGCATAAACTCAGTTAATCCATTCCTGATTTGCTAATGAATAGAAATAAATATCCAATCTGCATTTCATACTTGCATACTGAAGTTGAACATAGAAACATTCACTCGCTCTTGGCGCTGAAAAGTCTCGCTGGTAACGTGGCTCGGTTAAACCTCTTAATCCAATTTTGTGTGTAAAATCTGCTCAAAGCTACATAAACAAAGGCTAGCAGGTGAGTTCACAGAGCTACGCTGATAAATGCCTGTACTAGAAAAGTACAAAGTCCTCAGATGCAAAGGACACATCAGAAACCAGTCTACCTAAACTTGCCCTCTATTCAACACTTCTCTTGGGATGCACTAAATGCTTCCTCAGCTGTAACCAGTGAATAATTCATCTGCTGTATTTCCTCCCACAACCGAACATGAAAGAGTATGGGGTCCTTGAAAGTTCACTGGTTAGTGAATAATGAAACTGCTCACAAATGGGATGTACTACAATGGCTATTAAATATATGATGATAGTGACATGAAACTAATTTTCTTTTAGCTAAAGCTGCTTGTTGGCTTGATTCATAAAATAAGGCATACCTTTTTATGGGACTTCCTTGTTGATTTAAAGGAGGAGTGACTGCATAGTAAAATCACAGCCATGAAAGTTCACATCGTCCAACAGTAACAGTGGTTGCCCTTAACAAGTCATTTTCTTATCTGACGTTAAAATAAAACCTCGTACCTTGGAATCAGAGAGACAATCTTCAACACTCTACCTGCTACAGTGCCCTTACTTGTCAACACCGGTCAGTAATATCACATGAGCCCGACAGTTAAGATCGTTACAGGGCCACTTAGGAGTTGCAGTGGCATGAAGTTCTAGTCGCAGGAGCAGTAGCGCAGCTCTCGCCAACCGGGCAAATTCAGGACAGCAAGCAAAACAGACTGCTAATGTTGATGTGCTTAGAGCAGAAGGCATTCGGCAATAATGACTAGCATGTCAGGATGAGACATCGTGCTTTTGCCATATTGCAGCCCCTGATTATTTCATTCTCTTCGTAGAAAATCCCTATTTAACTTCTGCATTTTGCTAGCAACAGTCATTTCACTCTCACCAAGAGCAGGAAAATACGTTTCCATGTGAGTCACATAAAAATATAAAGCCATATAAAGCTACACCAATGCCGTAATACTGCAGGGCAGGCTACGAATAGAATCAGCTTATCAAAGAGAGTAGGCACAACAAATACATAATATTTGCTTTGATTTGAACGGTCAGCGGTTCAGCTCATGGATGTCAAGAAGGATAAAGTTGTCAAGCTGTGATACGTGACAGGCAACTTTTTACAGGAAAACCTGGAAGCTAGTAATAAGTCAGAGAATGAAGACTTAAAGGATGATTGTCCCTCTATAGAGGACGAATGGATGTCATTAAGACAAGCAGCAGATCTATCAGGTGCATTCAGTGCTGAATTCACAGAAGCTGCAAGAAGTCGCTGGGTTTTGAAAGTCAAACGGTATCAAGGCCAGTTCCCTTTCGCATATTTCCTATGTAGTCCAAGGACAAACAGGAGAGCAAGAGACTCACTTGGTCTCTGCCATTTCCACCCGGCTGAACGCTACCAGACGACTGGCTACAGTTGGGCTTCATAAATTTAGCACAAGGGTATCTTACGTGTTCTTGAATGCGCCAAACATTTTGCACAGAGATGACTGTACGCTAACCTGTTCTGCAATCGCAAGCCTATAGACCTAGTGCTTACCACCTGCCTTCCATGGACTGTTCCACAACAGGTACACATCTGTTCTCACAGATTTGTCATGTATGTGTAAGAGCCGAGGTTAAATAGCGCTACTTCAAGACATGCTGTACGCATACAAAGTTCTCCCGACCAGCACAGAGAAAGGGCAAGCAGGGGAAGAGACTGAAAAAAGATTTAGGACTGGGCCAGGGATGGATACAGCAAAAGAAACATATGACTGCGGGAAAGACAAGACTGTTCCTTTTAGGGGTAGCACTGCTGTAGAGCAGTTTATGTCTTGTATAAACAGGTTATAATTTTAAGATATTACACCCTCACAGTTTTGCAACAGGCCTGAAGCCAATCTGAGCTAGTTCCAGTATAAAATGAGGAGGCTTACCTCTCAGGACATGATCACACTGCATGTTAAACCCTAGGTCAGAATCCCAGCTTAACCCTTCTCTGCTCACATCGATAAAAGCAAAAACCTTTCAGCACAACTGCTGAAACTCATCCTAACTTGGGGTCTCCATGTTACATAAATGGCTCTGAGTGAGGCAACTGTCTTTATCCTTGCATCACTACAGATTGCTTTTGCTATCTGCTTTTGCTACAAATTTTCTCCGTTTCTCTCTCAAAAATGTTCACAGGACAACACCTAATTCTCAAACTAATACAATTGATTTATCAGGGCAATTTTTCTCAGCCTATTTCTCTTAGCCTGAGGTTTGCCAATTCTTTCTCAAGGCTGAAGAGCTTGTATACCCCAGGCTTCTTTGCTCCTCTCTTCTCACACTAGTGGACAGTCTGAAAGTGTGGTTCTGTGAAGCTTTTTGGTGGTGAAGGTAACCTGCGACATTCTCGTCTCAGCCTCTCACCACAACCCATCTTACCTTCAGTCTGCTGTTCCCAAACAGTTTATGGTGGTGCAAGTTTATGTTGGTCTTCGCATGTAATCATGTCCCCAGCCACATAGTAACTTTCCTCCAAAGTCAGTGAAATGACCTGGGCTAAAAGTGACTCTTCTTCCCACCTTCACAGCCATCAGTCAGCTCTTGGATTAAAGACTGAATAAGCAGAATAACCACAAGCCTTCCCTGGTAGGCACTGCATAGTAACATGCATTTCACAGACTGAAAAGGATGCAACTAGATAGGTCAGAAGACATAGCACGGACGTCCTCAGACGTGGTGGCCAGGTGACTTTGACAAGAGCACCATGATGCAAACCTAACCCCGTTTTCCCCTTTCCCCTGTCCTGAAGGATCACTCTTGGGAAAGCCCAGACTGATCGCACACATTTTTATTAGGACCTTTTTTTCCTTCCCCAAATAGTACACAGCCCTTATTTATTTCAGTTCAGCTCACTAGTGTCATAAAAGTGTGTTCGTCTAGCTTAAGCCTGTCAAGATATCTTAAAAAAATATTTTTATTGTCACCTCTGCCCTGCAGTTTGCACTTCCTACTAAACGGGGAACTATTTTAGTCAAATACTTTCAATGACCTCGCTTAAGAGTAAAGCCCCAAAATAGCCTATAAACACAACTCAAGACTCCAGCAAACTGGAGAACAGCCTGTTAGAACGAGAAGGTAAGAATTATTTTGCTCCTGAAAAAATATACAAGGCAGCTACACTCAGAAGCCAACTTAACTTCATAGGTTAAAATGTAAAGAGCAGAGATTTATACTTGCTGTGAATCTTGTCCTAGGGATTTCAGTCATTCAAGAAAAAAAAAGTTGCACTGCAAATATTTCGCGTCGAGGCTAATAACTCAGCCAGGTATCTGAAACAATTCGTATGAAGTTGAGTTTACTAGAGAGGGGTAATAGTCACAGTCTTAACATCAGAGCAAGTAGTACGTGATGGTGCAAAGGTAAAGGAGCACACAAATTGGAACATTAACGGCTGACCGTGGAGCCCTGAAGGACACCTTGTCAAAAGGAGTGAAATCAAATAAGAGATGAAATGACAGCTTTACCACTGACTTCAGCAGAGCTAGGGTTTTACCCAAGATCTTGAAGAAGTCTGAAATTCCACCTGTTCCTCTGGAATCATAATGAAAGATACTAAAAAAAATATTAAAGACTTACTACTACATATTCATCTCCAGGAATAATATAATAAAGTAAATACCTGTCACGTCTGTTTTGGTGTCTCTGTGCAACTGAACTAGAATAAACCTTGCTCTAGATCCAAACTGCATACGCGTCAGCCAAAAGCGTTTAATGCTCTCCCTGATACCTTACATACAGTAAGCTAGAAATCTCATAAAACTGAGTAGGACCATTAGACAAAAAGGAGACTTTTTGTACAAAAGAATAACGTTATTAAATAGACAGTGGGGTCTTACCACAACAAAGAGGCTGATGTGCGTTATGACTCATAAAAGTCATATAACATCTTCACAAAGAACAGACAGCTGAATGCAATTGCTGAAACACTTAAAGAAATAGCAAATACTATCCAAATGATACATTTGAGTCAGATAAGGTACACATTTCCACAGCTATGGCGATAGTCAACAACACACTTGTGGAGTTTTTGTTTTTGCTAGAAAGTAAGTAGGGAATCGTTGAGATTCAGTCTCCGACAACATACCAGTAGGGACAAAAAAAATTAAATTTTAAACTTAAACAGAAAAGAGGTTATACTTGTCTGCAAGCATTCTTGTAAGTTATTTAACTCTTCATGCATAGGGATTCACATCTTACAGTGTTCTCTAAAAATGGATGTTGCATAAGCCATATTGGCAAAACAGTACTTTTAACTGTACATCCTACATCCATGCTCTAAGTACTTTGCTGGCACAATATGTAGCTATACCAGCAGAACACACAGAGTTGCTACAAGGTTTAATGAAAACTTGAAGTTTTCATTAAAGAAGAAACTAATCCCTTCACGTTTACCACACAGTAAAAGCATGCAGTTACTATGGAACAACTCATAAACTTCAAATTCAGCTACCAGTTAGTTTCTACACAGTAAGTTGTGTATCTGCCTAAACATTAGACAAGGCCTTAGAAACAAGTCTGTAATGGATACAGCAACATGCCTACAACGCTTGGCATACTTCTGAGTAGCTTTCAAAAAAAAAAAAAAAAAAACGTTAGAAGTAACAATCCCTATTGGCCCTTTTCAACCTTCTTTATTTTTTTTGTGGATACATAAAGTTCCAGTATGCACATATCCATATTTCAATGGAGTCACAAGTTAACATATGCCCTTTTTACTTTCTTTACAAGGCAATTTCTTAATATACCCAGTGTGATCATAATATGAAATACAGTCACCTGGGTTTTTCAAAGTTGAAAGACAAATAGCAGCTTCTTTGCTAAGAGCCCTAAAGCGTTCTGAAAGGCAAGCTGGGGACCCTTACACAGGCAATATCACTGCCATTTACTGCTGATTGGTTTCCCAGATTTCTGGTAACGTAGGACATCTCCTGCTTCTATCCACAGTAATACAGATATCAGGACTCAGTTCCATCATAAATGGTTTATTTCTTTCAGCTAGCCACCTGCTCCACACCTTCCTCACTCAACTACCCCGCCATCCCTTACGGCCCTAACTGTAATTAAATGTCTGTCTGACTGCGTCTGTCCAGGTATAGGCCCTTATTCATGATACGTATCTGAGCATCCTGCAGGGAAAGGCACTGCATTTACATCCATACAACGCTGTATTTTGAAAGGTAATGTGTAAAAAACGATGCTGGTAGAGGAAAAACAATACACAAATTTATAATTTTTGAATTTACAAATGCTGCTAGAGAAAATTCTACTCCATTCCTTTTTCCAAGAACATGCAGTAAACTATGTCTGCTTCAAGATACTTAATGTATACTACCTCGAATAAATATTCGGAAAAATTTTTTCAGCATGCCAGATTTTGTGATCCATTTTTTCCACCAAGGGTTTGTTCAGCTGATATCTACTTGCTTTAAAGCAATAAATGTTCATGAACGTTTATGAATATTTTAACCAGAGAAAAACATCTTGCAGGTAGGATATGTTACGTAGTTAAGAACTTTACTTCTATACTGGGCATATTTTAAGCACTGATCAAACTGAGAAACATATTTTAGAAGATCTACAGACTAAACCTAGAATTCTAGCTTGTACTGAATGTAAAAATATAGTTTAAGCATTTCTGTGACAATGTAATAGCTCCCTGAAAGCATGAATTATCCTATACTTATATCACCCGTGACTTAGGTGAAGTGATAGCACTAAGGGAAGAAAACAGAACAACTGCTTTGTGTTCAGTATTTAAATAAGATATATTTATGATTTGGTACTGCTAATTCAATTCATTTTTATCTTTTGAATAACTCAGATAAATTTAAATTATTCTTGAGGAATAAGGACATCAGAACAGCAGCAATTAAAAGCAGTTCTGTGTAAACTACTAAAAGGAAAAGAACTCTTGTTAGAAAAGCAGTCCCCACAAGACATATGGGGTGGCACCCTCAGACCTTTTTATCCCCAAAGAAAAGACGACGACACAAAGAATAAAAAGCCTTGAATACTAAAATCTTGTGCTTTTCCACCTTCGCCTCACATACTGCTTTTTATATGCCCCATCAAAGCCAGTTAGCTGACTCTGCATTACATCTGACAACTAAAAGCATATCAATATATGAACAATCGTAAACAAAAAAGACTTCAGGTATTTATTTTAAGCACCTACTAGAAAGACCACTGTTACTTAGAAAACATTACTGGAAGACACTGTGTCCAGACTCAGTACTGGAAGCATTTTTTACAGTAAGTTTTATACACTCTATCACAGGAATGGCTAGCAAAAATACCCATACTTCAAGTCAAACATTATCAATACTGTGAGCCATTTTTCACAGTAGAAAGATTCAAAATACCAATGCAGATACACAATTACTTCTGAATACAAAATAAAGTTCCGCAATCCCATATACATGCAAAATATACACACATATGCAGAATATCATTGAGATGGTAGTAGCAAAGCTTGCTCTTCTTTTTTAATATTATAGCATCCAGATCTAGCTTTTGTAGATCAGGGAACCTTAAATCCACAGCACTGGAAAGGAAGCTGGGAGAAACCTGTCCAAAACGCACATATAACGCAAGTACTATTTTACTGCTGTATTATAAAAATAACTACTATCTACAGTGAAGTCGTCCTGAGAGACAAGTTCCGTGTATTAGTACTAAGTTTGTAATTTAACACAGATGCTGCTCCTAAAATCTACACAGAGCAAGGAGACAGACTATTCCAACATATTTCATCCAGAGAATCCTCTCCATTACAATACTATTTATTAACTGACTCCATGAAGCTGCTGGTTGATAAATAAGGATGTGTTACTGCTAGCCACACTACTCGGAAGCCATAGGGAACTACACTGGGTCATGGTATCCTACAGTGGGAAGAGCGTGACCCAAGTATTTTCAGATATAAGGGCCTTAGTTGATGCAGCGTACACAAATGGTAAAAGAACCAACTGGAAACGCTCACGTCAGAACACTACATTCCTAGCTAGCTGCCGTAACTTTCCTTTCAAAAGCAAACCAATCTCAGCTTCTGCCAGAATAACAGGCACACTACCCCATCCTCTTCACTACTCAGTTACGAGCTGAACACGTTCCTGCAATATTTTTCTCAGCACTCTGGATTCATCACCCACAGTTTGTTTTGCTGTCAGAAGCTTAAGAATAGCTAAGAAGCAAGAGAGAGATTCTGAGAAATACTTGTTTTTCAGGTCTCAGAGCAACAGAGCAGTCTAGCTAACACCTATTACACATTATTAAAATGCAGGAAAAAAATCTATTACCACAGAACATATGTAACTTCCCACATCTCAATAATGCACACACAATACATCTACACAAGCAACATCGGGTGAGAGTTCCCCATAAATGGAAAAAATGGATTAACTTCATACAGCTTTTTGGGTGGCTTTAAGCAGGAAGAGCCTATGCTGTTGCAGATAGAACAGTAATTTTTCTGCCTACAAAAAATGTCCTCACAGCTCCTGGATCTGTTCTGAAACACAATTCAAACCCTGACTCTTTAAATTAGTGCTTGTTGCACAACAGCATGCACATAGTCTATTAACTCTATCAAAACTTCAAAAAGAGACAAGTAAACTCGAAGGGTAATTCTTCCTGCCAAAAATCCAGTAAACTCAAAATCTGTATTTTTTCTACTTCATTTACAAAGCAGTGGATTCAGGAGAGACAGCTACAGGCACAAGACAATCCCTACCTGCGAGAGGCGCACAGATACTTAACCTGAACCGTAGTTGCTTCCACACTCTGTTCACCCGCAGCTTGTTATCCAGGTTACTGTCATCAAACACCTACAACCGAAGCGCAAACAGATATTGGGAACTTGCAGAGGAAATATCGAGGGGTGCCTTCAAACCAAACGTCCTGCCTTGGGGAAAACTTGCTCAGGGGAAAATACCTGACCCGAAGCAGCATAAAGGACACAGTGTAGGAAAATGTCAAGTCTAAGGTAATCTACCCTCTATATATTTTGGGGAAGAGACTGAAATGGAAAACTAACATCTGTAGATGAGAAGTCAGCCCTTCCTGGCTTGCAAGATCAGCACGATACTTCTGCTTTATTTATTAGCTCCCTGTTTCTTGTAGATGTTTTAATAATTAAAAGCCCCATCGCCCCCGCTAACACATAAGCCAAACAACCTAACACCAAAATAATCACTTGAGGGGATTTCAGGATGAATTAATAAGTCTCAGTGTAGTTTTTAAGAGAATACTGAAAAACGGGTGTGACAAACGGCTCACACTTCTGTGCTGTGTTCTTCTAAATCTTGATCCTTTTATGGATATAACGAGGCCAAACACACTACATTACGAAAGGCAGGATCTTATTCAGTAAAAGACCTGGGCAACTTTCTGATTAGACTGACGTTCCAGTACAGGCGTAACTTAACCTTCTGTGTCATCTGTGACTTACAAGTGGAAAAACGTGCATTTAAATGGCTATGTTTTTCTAAATCCTGGAATAAAAGTGATACCTTGCACATTCTTCCTTTTACTTGAGGTCTTGTGTCATTCTGTATTACTTCAGACTGAGAACGTTAAGTTAGGTCTTTTTTAATTACACATTTCGTTTTCTGTTTCATTGAGTAAGCAGATACAGTTGGTTTATTTTTTATTCCCACCTTAAAATACACAGAAAGGAAATGGATAGGCTAATTTACATAATGGAAAAAAGTAACATTTCCATAATATTAATGTGATCTATTTTAGTTCAACTATTTCATGATAAAACCATACTTAAAATGCTCATTAATACTGCAACCCTTTAAATAAAGTGCACTAAGAGCATTCCACTAAATGGTTAAATAAAACAGAAAGTGATAAATATTGCAAATAAAATAAATACTAATTAATTGCTAGGAACCTCGCTGCGTCAAAGAACGAATCTCAGGACAAAAGCATGGTCTTTCCCAAGCTACTAAATGCAATGCTGTTAGCAAACGCATTATGCTTAACTATTGGCGCAGGCTTCCACTGAAGCCTGAGATTAAAAGTACAGGCACCAACGAACGCACTGATAGTTCCATAACGTGCTTCATGACAATTATTTTTTCATCACAGCAGACTGAAGCCATTAGTACTGTGTCTGGAACATTCACATTAGTATCTAGAGTGAGATACTGCTGCACTCATGTGAAATGCCTTTTGTATTGCTCACGCAGACTTCTGCTTTGCAAACATCTTCATTTAACTTGTGCACCACTGAAAGTGGACAAGCGAAGGGTCTGAGCGTGTACTGCTCGTGTTCATGATGAGCATGTCATCATGTGCTTAAACTATATCAATTCAAGTAGGATGGACAAGGTTGTAAGGGACAGGTGGTCCCAAGCAAGGCCAAGCTTACTGAATCCTGTATCACTTTTAACCTTCTGAGAAACTCTTCCTAGCATCTACACAAGTGTAAATGAGAATAGGGTTATAACCTAGACTAACATTCAGAGATATATACACACTTCATAATCATAGAATAAACCTGGTTATCATTCTGACTCATTGAGTTGATTATTTATTATTTGAGGAACTGAATTCAGAATTGGGGGAGGGGGTATTTTAAATTCCCCACTGCACAATCGTTTGTCCAAATTATATTAACAGTAAAGGGAAAAGGGAGACTCATCCTTACTATATTGCCGATTTTTTTCCAGAGACCTGTTTGCTTGACCAAAGTCCATTTTCAGCAGTATAAATATTAATTTCACCTTTTTAGCACAAGGTCGCTAAATGCCCACAGGGTAACACAGACAAACGTTAACAGAATCATGAGTGAAAACTTGCATTATGAGTGCAGACTAGACATACCTGCCTTGTTTACACTAGCAAAACAAAGGATCAGAGGGATATAATTGATGTTTACAAATATACCAAGGGATAAGCACCCAAGGGGGAGTAGTATTATTTAAGATGCAGAACAACGCCGGCAAAAGAAGAAATGGGTATACAAAGTGACCGAAAGTCTTGAAATTAGAAAAGGTTTCTAGCTATCAGAGGAACGAGGCTGTGGAACAGACTTCCAGTAGATGTAGTGGAGAGGGTAAAACTAAAAAACAAAACAAAACAAAACACCCTAATTCACATTAATACTGCATTTGATTAGTTTATGCCAGAGAATAAACAACTGACTACTTGTGACCTGGTCAGTGAACAGAAAAAACTTCCAGTTCTGTATTCCTCCACACATTTCCATCAATTCAACTGCCAATAAAGTCCTACTCAGCAGTTTGGTTTTTGCGTAAATCCAGCCGAGGAAAAAATGAACTTCACCTGCAACTTCAACTATGCGTTTCATTGCGATAAAATGCTGATGCACAGACTAAGGCCCAGTTAAAAACAGAATCACTGGATTGCTCCACCAGTTAAAATGTTTTTCTCAGGAAAGATAATACTATTTCCCTCAGACACTTCAAAGGAAAACATAACTTCTTAAATCTTCTGATAACTATTATCGATCATGTCCTTATGGTATTGCCAGAGCATCCAGAAAGAACGGGACCCCACTGTATGAGGTTTTATATAAAAGCAATGGAGAAAATTCTTCAAGTGCAAATAGATGAGACACACAAATGGTGGGGAAAGAAAGAAAACATGCTTTTTTTAATGCCTATCAGGCTTAAACAGCACACTAGTTTAGCAACTTAAAAATCCTGAGCTGGAAGAATCAACAAATTGGTGGCTACTCAAGCCATCTGGCACACGATGCGTTTCTTGATTAAGGCAGGCCTTGCTCCTGATATCCAGTACTTATTACCTCTCCGTGGCAACTATTTGTAAAGCTTCCATAAACTAATTTAAACGTTATTAGTTCTTTAATTTTATGGTCTACCTTCTACACTATATTCCTGTATGTTTATCATGAGAATGGGCAAGGCAAGAAGATGCACAGACAATATAAAATAATATAACTACATGTGAACAGTAAAGAGAATGAAAAACAGAGCATCTAAGTGTCTTGGAAAAGACATAAATTATTGAGATCCTTGAACTTAACTTGTATGTTTTCTCTTTATTAGAACGATAGCCTAGTGCATTACTGTAATTATATGAGCAGCAAGTGAAAATCTTTGTCATCTTTTAGGGGAATTACAAATACAATTTTTTATAGAGATGAGCAGAACTCGACAAATTTAATTTGTGTGGACAACAAACAAGCAGCTGCGGTGAACAGCTCGCTGCCTGCTCATTTTCCACTTGCCATTTTCATTTCAGATGCCCTACGTCAGCTGCTTTCTCCATCAATAACAGGTGCCTGTACAAAACGGACGGACAGAGCACCTGAATAATTGCGTCCTTTGTGGAGTTACACAGACCAAAACAACAAGACTCAAAGGCCGCCGAACAAGCAACTGTGATCGTTTCAAGTTCTCTCTGCGTGGCTTTGTCGATGTAATTTTGTTCATGGCTATTTACAGGAAGTTGCATTTATAAAAATGGAGGGGTTGTTTTATGACAAGAGATGAAACACCCAAATGAGAGCACATTTTACCCACTCTGTGGGAATCATCACATTACTGATTTTGACCATAAGTCAAACAGCAAGAGAACTAAAAATTCATCTTCCAATTTCAAAGTGTGCATATTCCCTCCCAAAAATGTAAATTTACAAGGTTTGTCAGCTTCGCTGTTAACAAAAAAACAAAAACCAAAACCAAAAAACAAAAGAGGAATTGTAAGACCGTAACATATAGCTCAAGTAAACCTCTGATACTACCCAAGTGAAACAACAAACACTGTCTACTTTTTGTTTACAAAAACTCACACCAAAGACCCTAGCTGATCTTTCAGAACTTCCAGGTCTTAAAATCTAGATAAAATCTTGACCCCTGAAGCTACCTGACTGCACCTTTGCCCTGGGCCTCACTGTCTAAAATACCCAAGGGGTGATGTTCTATTAGATGAGGGTCTGGTTTTTATTTTTTATTAGGATGTTCAGCAGCACACACTAACTTCATCCAACAGCCACATAGGTTCTCTTGCTTCTTATTTAAGGAGCTCTCTTCATGTTGTCAAATAAACAATGGTAAAGTCAATGAACTGACTTTAAAAGATAACCACTTTTATTCAGATGGTTGGAGGATTTCCAAATACATAGTCAAGCATAGTTAATGGAGTGGCAGCAAAGATAAATTGGTCCCTCAGGCTAGATGATCATTTAGGGAACCACCATCCATTTTAGATGCATGAGTTCAAAGTCTCTTTTCCTATGCATATCTAATAATTTCCGAGATGGAATAGTAGCGAAATAAATCACCATATCCGTGATGTGTCCTAAAGTCAGTCAGGTTTTTACCTCCAGTAAGGATTCTCGTATTTCCAAATGCAACAAAGAGGAAAAGGCCAGTTGGTGCCCAGCAGCACCACACGGTCTGCACGAGAAACGTGCTGTGTGAAGTCCTCGCCATGCCTCCAGAACAGTGCCTGGTTGCAACATGCTCTTCAGTATTTCCACTCCCACCTTGCATTTCAAAAATCCCAACTACCAAATATTCCAAAGCCCAGCATCTCAAAATAATTTACACCCCAAGTTCCCCTGCCTCAAGCCCTCACGTCTCAAAGCCCAGCATTTCTCCAAAGCCCATCTCAGATCTGGAACTTCTCTGGCCCAGCTACCAACCCAGAACCCTCAGCCTTTCCAATGGTAGCCTCCGCACTTCCTGAAACATGCTCTGTCCCCCCCCCCCCATCTTCAACGCCCTAGTGCAACCCCATATCCCCTAGTCTCTCTCAAACAGAACCATTCACTCCTTCCATCAAGGACTTTAGATTATCCAAATCCCCTCCCACCTAGCCTGCCCTCAATTTCAAACTTTCTGTCCTATTCTAGTGGTCAACCCTACCCACCTACTGCACCATGGTCCCAGCTTAAAGTCCCAGCCCTTACTTGCTGTTCATCAATTCATCCGCCAGGACACGTTACATTTACCAAAAAGCACTCACTCAAGACCTAGAAGGCAGAAACGGTTAAAATTTCTGGCAGAAGAAGAACACCTCCTGCCCAGCATTTACTCAGAGATTTTCTTGGAGCCATACCATTCTGCAGGATAGAGTCTTGTGCAGTTCCTTGACTCCTTTCCTTTATACAAACATTGAGTCACACTGAGTTCCCAATTATTCTAGAATACATGTGACACCTTCACAGCAGTTTAAGCATGGCGGATGAGATTACACTGTCTCCAGACCATTGCATATTAAACTCTTCTACCTACTAAAGTACTGTACTATGTTTTCACACACTTTTTTCTTTCTTGCTTGATTCTCCACCCGTCTAGTTATCAGTGTCGGACAGGCTTTACACTGACATAATAACACATTCATTGAGGACAGATTTGATCTCCTATTGTTCCTCCTTTCCTTCCTCCTCTACCATTCATGATACACGAGCTACAGAATCTGCACACAGCGCTGATTAGACTGCATGGCAGCACGCTGCTAGTAATGGATTTCTAGCGCTTCTTTAAACAATGTGTTCTGCAGGGAAACCCTACCATCCCCAAACCGGGGGAGCACACTGAGGCTTATTCAAGAACCCACAGGCTTCAACTATCATCACATTCATTTTTTGCTCTCTTTTTATCCCCTTCTCTTACTGATAAAAAAGCTTGTAATTGATGCTTTCCAGGTTACCTTGCTCTCTCTTTAGACTATTCATTCAGACTCACCTTGCAATTTGAAACAGTGGGCCTTTTTTCCCTTTTTGAACAGCATAAATAAAAAATTACTGTGTGAAATTCAACAACAAACACAGAAAAGTTTTGGTTCCTAAAATGAAAATACCGTGCTCCTAACAAGTTTTTGTCACTTGCTTTCGCCGCTGAGTCACATGAGGGGAATGTTTCTGCCCTCTGCTAAGGAGCTTGCAGTGCTGAGTTTACATCCATCCACCACGTAATCTATTCACTTTAATTTCCCTTTAAAAGATGCAACACAAAAATTAGAGTTTAAAGAAGAACAAAATCACTGAGACTGCAATTCATAGTATAGCAAAGCACGTGCCTATCTGCAAGCACATTCGCACATCCCCTTGATGTTTATTTACAGGCAAGCACATGCCTGAGCACTGCTGAACTCGCTCCAAGTTAACAAGTGTTCGAGAGAGAACTTTGCTCACGGCCCCCCAGGACGCATGCTGAACATCTAAACAGATTGCAAACAAGTTAACAAAGGAACTCATTCTCTATTCTCAGCTTTTACAACTGTACACATGCTGTCTCACCAAATCCAGTAACAAAAATAATTACAGAAGGATAACGACTTGCCATTTTAGGTGTACCTCACAGTTACCAAGCCTAATCACCCTGCACCAAATGCTCCTGTGTGACATCCATAAAATAAACCTACAGAGTTTCAGCTAACTTACAACAGATGTCACCGCTGGCTGGGACTGCCTCAGCTGCAGCCAAGACATAGGAAAGTCTTAGTGGTCCCAAATGAGGAGGTCGATATTTCAGGTCTGATTCTGTATCAGGGATTTTTGTCATCAATTCCAACGGTAGTTAAAAGGCACAGCATCAGCATACTTTTCTGCTTAAGCCCTTCTAAAGCCAACACAAAAATCCACCTGAATCAATGAAATAAGAGTGACACCCTCGCACTTTATCTGTGGAATTAGAGATTTTCAGTGAATGCCTTCACTGGCAACTTCTTCTTTCTTTAATCAGGCAATTGCATCTTTTGTAATTTGTTCTGCGTTTTTTACCATTTCTTCTTTCTCACATAATTACAGTTTCACTTTTGTTACCATTTTACAGCTTACATTTAAAACAAAAAATCAACTGAATATTTGATATGTCCTTGAAATATTTAATCAGCCAGCACATAACCACTGATTTTTGGTCCTGTTTTACTCAGGAGCAGAATCTGAGCTTTTCAATTTAATTCTTTCAGAGAGTCTGAAGCGTAGTGTTCATGAGTCTAAATCTGCTGCTCCCTTTTAAGAGATTCTGGTGTAATAAGTATTGCTAATTTCTGAGGAAGAAAATGTTGAAGAAAACAAAACTGGATCCAGAATTACCCGTTCAGCTTAAGCAGATTAATACTACTTGTTTTTAACTGTTTCTCTGGAGAACAACAAAGACATGTCACTTTTTTCAGATTCTTATGAACTAGAAAATAATCAGGTCCTCAACCAATGTAACCAGCACAGAGACAAAGCAAGACTTTCCTTGAATATAAAAAGAATGAGCTTCATTTTACCCTCCACGGAAGAGATGTGGCTAGCCAGGAATGGACAGTTACTTTCCAGTCTGGCCATCTGCTAAGGATGAACAGTTTTCACCCTGGGCATCTGCTGTCCATTTGAACAGACGCTGAAGGTGAAGAAAAACTGTTATCTCAGCACATAACATAATAAACATGTTAATTTAATGATGCAGTTTTGGAAGAGCATAGCTAGCTAAAGGAGAAGCAAAACAGCTCTGGAGACTCAGTAAAATTAGGGAGCGTGCTGAGAGCAGAACTCACTCTGCGCTACATCTGTGCAAATGCAAATGACCACCCTGGGCGCTCTGAAGCACGGCTGAAAGCAAAATTTGGACAATTTGTCCAAGTAGACGCTAAGAATAAGGCAAGAACAATGCAAGATTTATTAGCAGGGTTGCTTCTTCTGGAAGCATTCCCAGAGCTGGTAGCTAGCATTAGCGATCTATCAGCTCTCTTGCTGAGTATCTTCAGCACAACCTGATTTTCAATTTTCTGAAAAGCACAGGATTCGATTTCTCCACCTTTGTTCCTCGTGACCATATATCCTACATTAGTAATATTATGATTTAGCATTAGCTGATTATAGAGCCAAGTCTGTATTCTCTAATCACCCTCCTTCTCAGTCCTCCTTGGAGAGCGGGTTCTACCTGCATCCTGTCCACTGCTGATACCGGGCTGCAGACTTTCAGCCTCAATGCATGAGGATGTTCTTTCACTCCTGCAGTCAAGACTACAATCGTGCTCTTTGAATCTTGAGTAAAAGTGCTTTAAAATACTACTTTAATTATTTACTTTTTAAATATTCATATATGTGGACAGTTTTTATCTCTAATTTTTATGTAATTAGCAATCGAATGGGCTTGCGACAATGTTTCTGCATTCAAAGCCTCCAGACTTTTGGAAAAAAAAGATATCAATACTGATTAGTTAATTCCTGAGAAAAATAATAGAGAAATAAATTTAACTGAACAGAGGTGGAACTAAATACAAACACCAAAGAGGAAAGAGCATTTCAATAATTCAGTGGCCCATCTCCTTCACATTAGCTATTCTAGAGAAAGGAAGAATAAAAAATGAGAAATAGGTTTTGTAATTTGTGGGCAATACCCATTTACTGGGGTTTTATTTTTTGTTGCGTGCTTTTAACCAGGTTTTACGAAATAACACAAAAATGAGCAGGAAAGCTACCATATCTAAACAAAGATCCTTTGTAGCAGGAGTTGATCTCCAATTTATAAAACAATAAACAAGTTTAACATACTACTGTGATAGGGAACTTAATATGTACAGGTCAGAAAATACAAGTAATCCCTTCAGCAACCATAGCTTATGTTTTGTACCTATGCCCAGTATCTTCTGTTCCTAAAAAAAAAAAAAAAAAAAAAAAAAAACAGCTTTTTGTTGCTCATCAGACTGGATTTTCAAAAGCAAATCAGCATTTGTTTCAAGTCTGATCCTGCTGTTGTCAATGGGTGCCTTACTGCTGACTTCAGCAGGAGCAGAATATACATGCCACTGCTGAGTACTATTGAAAATCTCAGCTTCAGACAAATACGTTGCAGAAGATCGTAATGGTGTCTATTCACATAATTATGGAGGCATGTTAGGTAGGGGCAAAGAGATTGTTCTAGCATATGCATATGGTCAACTGTGAGCAGGAAGCTCCTTTTTAAGATTCAAGTTTTTCGAGCTTTCCATCTTTGCAGAAAACAAGTGCTTGTAAACTAATCCACAGCTAATTGGGTAATACT
This sequence comes from Struthio camelus, assembly GCF_040807025.1. Taxonomy (NCBI): domain Eukaryota; kingdom Metazoa; phylum Chordata; class Aves; order Struthioniformes; family Struthionidae; genus Struthio; species Struthio camelus. Next base: position 52,266,712 of record NC_090982.1, read on the forward strand.
TAAGGCTATTAATATGTAAATCTATATTACGTGAGTAGATCTAGAACCATAAGAAAAGGTGGGCTGAAAAGGGTATTTGTCCAAAAAAATCCTCCTGGAAGATGAGAGGCAGTTGATCTGTCTTAACCATTCCAGCCGCAAGTTTGTAGCACCTGGAAAAATCACTACAAGGTACTATCTACAAAGTCATCAGGGATGCTACACTAATCTGCAGGGCAGGGAATGAGCAGGCAGGACATGGCACTTGGCTCATGTAAGGGAGAAGGGGTGAGTCCCCATAAATGGGAATGACCAGAATGTCGGGCTACATCTGCAGCTTTTCCAAAATGCTTCAAAAGCACGTATCATTTTTTTTTCATGATGCCCAGTATACCACAGGGCTTATGATGGTGTAGCAACATCAGCAAACATTGATAGATAATATTATCAAGACAAATTCCCAGTGCAGGCAAAGCTTTAACAAATATTCACCTTTCTATTGTTTGCCTATCAATTCCAAAGTCTTTCTCTTTCTACTAATTTTTTTAACTGAGTTCTTTTAAAACTCCTGAGCCTCACACACTAGTGGTATGCGCAAAAGACACCAAATATTATTAGATGACCTGCTGCCATTAATTTAACATACTGAATTCCCACCGCAGGACAAAAAAATACATATTGCTTTCCCTCTTGCAATTTCTCAAGGCTACCGCTTCTCACTAGGAAGTCTCGATAGAATTAACCTGTGATCTGTAGGTCAAACATCAAGAAAACATCTAACACAGCTCATATTCTTGGGGGGGGGGGGGGGGGGCACAGTATGTTAGGTTCTTGACTCCTGGTAAGGTCATTCACCATTTCATTTGCCCTTCTCCAGTTGTCTTGGGGTTAATCTTAAAGCCTAATAAAGTGTTCCTTTTAAACTATCAAAAAACCGTCTAAGTATTTTGCAGAAGACATTCATTAATACGATCCAATATTTTCTTTGAGAATGGAAATACGATCGCAAATGTCCTAACACTGATGGCTTCAACACTGTCTGATTAGTATTCAAAAACAGTCAATACCCACTCAACATCAGCTTGGAAATAGAAAGAATTTCATTTCTCACCAGAAATATTTTAAAATTATTTTCAATACAAAATCCTTTAAAAACTCTGACATCCTGACACTCAGGAATTTTTCAAAAGTGTTAGTGTTCACTCATATAAGACAGGTGAATATTAAGTCCTTTTGAAATCCCAATCCCTACAACGTACATTTTTTTGGACAAAAAAGCCTGCTTTACTATACATTTATGAGCATATGGTCATTGTTTGGGCATATACAGAATAGACGGAAGAGTCTTTTCTTCTCATCAACGCTGGTCTCTGATGTGGCAGATAGTATCAGCCTCTTAAGTTAATGCACATTGTATTGCACAGCCAATTAATAGCTGTCTGCATTTTTGTCAACATTGTTTTTAGTGAAATAATTTTTCTTCGTACTATAACATCTGTACTTCCACATCTCTACTTGAAGTGTCTTGTCTGATATACACAGAGATATAATATACACAAATATATCTTTTTTATATATGGATAGATAGATATAGAGGTAGATATTTATGCAAACACTCTGTTTTCCTTTTCTACTGTCTGCATCAAACTAGTGGCTGACAGCCTTTCTTCGATCAGTCAGCGTACAAAGATCTTCATCTCTCCTCTGTCGTGGCTAACTGATGCGCCTCAATTTATAGTGAAATTCTTGCTTTCTGTCTTGAAGAACTAACTTTGTGAATTATTTCCCCCTACTCTGTTCCTTTGATTCTCACAGTCATCCAGTTCCAGAGCAAGATATTCCAATTCTGTGCAAGCAGTGCCTCTCAGCTCTACGTAATCCTTAGACTTCACTGACAAACTCCTACTTTTTATAGCAAGGTCACTAACGGAAAGCAGCCATTCTTGAGGAGCTTCAGCAGTGATGCCCTGCAATCTAATAAGAAGTTGCCTTGCCAGAACAACGTGTTCAAATCAACTTCTATAATTCTTTTACTAGTTGACATCTTATCCAGATCAGCTAGCATTTCTTATTTGGCTTCATATCAGAAGTATAGAATGAAATCGTTAAACACACATGCATCTAAAGCAAGTACTTTGTCAACATTAATTCTCTGAGGCAAAATATATGGATTTATTGCTTTCTGTTGCTCTGAAGCAAAACAGACCACTGCCTCATTCCCAAAATATTCAGGTATACGTTGATATAAATATTGAAAGCCACTCATAGCACATTTTCATACAGATTTAGTATGAAAAGCAAATTTAGTATATGAACGACAAAGCTTAATCTATACTCAAGAATATAGAGAGAGAGAGAGAGAATGTGCGTGACAAAAATGGGGCGGGTATCTTCATACATTCTGCCTTCTTACTACGTCTCCTAGGAGCAGCAGAAACAGAAAGCTGCCTACACTCCCCCCAATCACTTTAGTAATGCTGCTGCCATATTCGCTTTTGATCTCCTTCCAAAGACACACAAACTATGACTTTCACAGGAAAAACTAATCGCAAAAATAAGCTGGAAATAAACATATATTCAACTAGAAACAAAATGTAGGAGATCTAGTATTGCTGGTAAGCAATGCTCTCTTGGGTTATTACATCTTGCTCATTACCACATTCCTGTGCTTGCTTCTGGTTAAGTTCTTTGGAACTGGAGCTCTCGAGCATGGCTGGATCTATTAATTCTTTCCACCAGTTTAGCCCATTGTGGATATTACTGGAAAGATACCGGAAGGGTTTTCACAGCACAGATGAAACACACCAAAACTAGTCATCTGTACGTTTTCAGTGATGATGTAGGAGGATTAGCTGAGGAAGGGCTGGGCTAAGGACAGGAAGAAAACAGCAGTGCCAAAACGAGAAACTAGGAACGCCATTTCTTTTTTTCTGATTTAACTACAATCAGATTTTAGTAAACCTTGCTGGACCCACAGAATACGCAGCGGCAAGCCACGTCTTTGCACCACTCTGCCCGATCACAGTATTCCCAAGCCAGCTCAGGTCCCACGGGGTTTACGAGCTTGGTTTTGGCATTGGCCCTGCTAGACCTCAACCAAAGGCACTCAGGTTTCCTTCTATTACATCTCCTAGGGACTTCCGCAGTTCCAAAAGACTTCTGAGCTGTTGCGCAGCATTTATGTGACTGCGTTTTTCTCAGCTTCTGGCCCCTAAATGAGCTGTCGGTAGCCATGACATGACATGTAAACTATTCCCCCTCTCCTCTGCCTTGGGACCAGATGGGCTAGGACAGTTGCAAAGAGACAGAAGCCCCTGCTCGGCAGGAGACCAGCTCTGGTGTGGAGGCAGGGTTATCATCCAGGGGCTGGTGTTTTCCAAGACACTTCAGCTGCTTATTAGCCTGCGTAAGGGAGAGCTGACTGAACTGGCGTTACCATCTCCTGTTAATAAGGACAAGATTATATCCCAGCCTATCTAACCAGGCATGCCTGTCCCTTGTATTCACAGACACCGATGTTTTACTTAGTTTCTGAGTCAAAAATATAGTTTATGCATTGAAAGGTTAGAGAAAATTGTCATTAAGGTTGTTGCTTTTCTAAATATTATTCGCATAGGTTTTGCGGGGAACATTTGAAAGTGACTCAGTTACCATATAAGCAAAGCAAAAAGATCTTATATAAGAAGACAGATGTTTCTTTGCTCCCAGCTCTCTGAAGTGTTTTTTTCAGGAGCTAGCCAAAAGTCATGGCAAGTATTTTTGTTTATTTTTAAGGACAAATGCTTTACACATCTGTGGCGCTAACTGTAATTCTAAGTTCACCCATTTCAAACGGCGTTTTTCTGTAATGTTACAGCCAGGTTTTCAGCTTTTGCAATCGACTTCAAGAGCTCCAGTGGCTTTGCTATTCATTTACATCAGCCAAGGATCTAATCCGTTAGACACGAAACTGCAGAAGCATTAGGGCAACTTGTAAAGTATACAGTATGTACCGTATGTATACTGACACACTATAAAACAGTAAAGAAAACTTTGATAATTTTTGTAATTAAAAAACTGTGATTTCTACTATAAATCAAAAGTCTAACAAGTATACACCTCCATCCCGATCAGAAATTCTAATCTAAAACTAAACTTGGTGAGTTTTGTCTATTGCTTTGGTAAATGAAACCAACCTTCAAGTTGGCCCCGTGATCTTTGAAAGGCCAATGAGGGTTTACTGTTTTATAAAAGTTTTCACGTTAGAAAAGAAACCTTAAACCAATTCTGCCTTTATTTAAATCCATGAAGACTGCGATGGATTACAGTGGAACTATATGTAAATTTGAGCAGCCATAATGCTTTGAAAGGGGAAGAGAGTGCATTTGAGGGTCTTGTTTTGAACTTGTATTGCACAGTCAATGTAAAATAGATTTCTTAAGTTTTTCTGGGCACAAGAGAGGATATTTTAGATAGGGTAGGTTTTAGATAGGATATTTTCCACTATCCACATCTAGAAGTACTAATTTATTGTTAGGAGCATATACAGCATATCTTTTCCTAGGCACGGCTTTACAGGTCTCTCAAATAGATCATCCTGTTTCAGCACATCAGCCCAGTGAAAAAATGTTTGAATATTGCTTATAAGCTGAGCACCCTGAAATTAACACTGCAAAAAATCATGAAATATTGTGGTTATAAAAGACAGGATTTGTTATTTCACCTAAAACTGAAGTACTGTACTCAGCACATCTTAGCCAAAACATTGAATGAAAACCTCTACTTCCAGGTATCTGGCAAATTTTGGAAACCAGCAGTCCTATCCTCCAGTTACAGAGGATAAATATTATTTGAGGTCAGAGGGAACACAGAATTCACTCTCAGCTGACAATGGTTTTGTTTCTCACAAGCGTAAAGCTTTCTGCAGTAAAAATGTAAGCAACTTACAAACTAAACAGAATAGAAAAACACCTGCATTTAAAACGCAAATCAAAATCTGGTTTGCTAAACATAACAAATGATTAAATAACAGGGTGGGAAATAGAGAGAATTTAGTGAAACAATGCCCTGGATGAAGACGTGAAAGCTTCCACAGAGCCAGGCACCCAGGATTACCAAACAGAAGGCCAGCGCCAAGGTACTGATGGCCAAGGTACTGGAGAGCTGGCAGAGACCCGTCCCTTGCCAGCTCGTCATCACAGGCAACTTTTGAACGATTCAGGACTTAGAAAACCAGACAACTGTACACACTTTGAAATCTTTATACTGAGACCTTGAAAAAGCAAGGGTAATTTGTTTTTAAGTGGGCAAGCAGCTCCCCATGCTTTGTACGAGACCGCGTTGTCAACTTCATTGCAATTCGTCTTATCTTACATGACCTGGGGGAGAGGTAGCACCTTATCCTAAGCAGTGTTTGCTTCTGCTATCAGATATCTCAGAAGACAGACAGACAAAAGTTTTCTACTGACCTTCAAATACAGTCATTTTACGTTTTCCCTCTTCCCCTTTATTAGGCTAACCTCTCTCTTCCCCTGAACAATCCTACAATTTTTCTGTTGTGTGGATGTTCCTATATTCGTTCCAGCACACTGATTTAAGTATACAACCTGCCTGCAATAACAGCAAACATCCTCTCTTTATAACTGATACAGAACACTTTTAATTAGATTTATTTATATCAATCTATGTCAGCAACAATACACCCAAAATTACACACAAATATATTACAATTACAGGTTCAGCTTGTGTCATTTTTTTGTTCTAATTTACTGTGTGACGTGCAATGCAATTAATATTATATAATGGTAATTTATCGCAGTAGTCACTGTATACGAGTTCTTTTGCTATTCAAGGCATGCTTATGACAAATGTTAAACTGCTATTCATGTTGAGACAGCGTTTATCTCTGTAGTTGCTCTGCTGTTTATGCAGTTAATGGATAAAGCTACAGCATTTTTTTCATAGTTTCTGAACAAAGCTAACATAGCTACTATTAGCTATACGTAATTAATATAGCTAATTCTTCGGGTACTGCATACTATTTCACTACAGATCCACTGCTAGTAAACCCTGGACAAATAAAATAAAGGCCCTAATTCAGCAAAAAACACCGATATTGTCCCAGCTTTCAGAACCCAGTTCAGCAGAACCTTTCCCACAGTGCTGGACGAGGACTTCATCACTGGACCGCACCACCACTAGCCTCCCTGCCAAAAAGTGTCTTCTTCTAGCATTCATTTTAAGGACAGGTGATATATTTGATTCGGTGAACTATTCAGAGAATTGGTGCTTGATGGATTTCACATTTTTGTCTAGCAAAATACTTATTTGTAGATACAGTCTGCAAATTAAAAAAAATTCTTTTTTTTTTTAAAGCAACACTGTTCTTGCAATAGTACATCGTTAGAACACAAAACAGACAGCAAGATAACTACAGGCATGTAGGCGCACATGGAGTCAACTATCCTTTTTCCCAGGAAAACAGAGATTCTCTGCAGCCTCTGTGGAGCTCTTAAACAGCACAGAAGGAGTCCTGTAAAATCTCAGGCCCTGATACTGAAAAGACATCCACGTGTGAGCAGACCTTAGGGTTATTTACAGCACATAAAGATAAGCACATGCATAAAATCTTTAAAAGATCAGGACCTTAGGAAGAAAGGGATTAGGGCTTCACGTACATTTAATACGGCATAAGCCTAGCTAATGCAGCCCTCAGAACTCACAGTTCGGTCCCATATGAAGTCAAATAAAATACTTTATCTGCACGTTTATTTTCCCAAATATACCTGGGCAAATTTGACAGAAGTTGTCTAATGTATTTGATCTTGAACAGACTAATTAAAAGATCACTCTTTTCAAATAAAAAACTTTTCCAAGGCAGTATTCTCCAAAAATAAACTTTATGTATCATACTAGGAATTACAATGCAACCAGTCAGAGTGACACCGGGGTACAAAGAAACTTCATTTGAAATGAAGTGCAAAGTCCAGACTCTCCTGAATGCAATATGCTAGCAGCCATTCTAATTATGATCAGCTGCTTGGAAAGAAGTTGATCTCTACAAGAAAAAAAAGAAACAAGAAGAAGACTTCACTGAGAACTTCATTTTACATAGAAAAAGCATACAGCTGTGTATAATCATCTTTTCATGGGCTTTTTATCATTTTCATACATTCACTGTCAAGATAAGTTTAGAAGGACATTTGTCATTTATGCAAGAGTACATTATTGTTTTTCTGTTTTCATGTTACATTAGTAAGTCCCTGGAACAAGCTCTTCCCTGGTTTAATTCCATGACTGCAATGAAACGACAAGGCAGAGCAAGTTGGCTGGCTGTGTGTGAGATTTTCTTCTAGTGGTGGAATGAACTCACACGCTCAGTTAAGTGACAATTTTCAATATATTTTATTTAAAGTGTTACACACTATCTGCACATACACTGAGTGCAGTTATTGAAATACAGACGTAGGTATGTGCCCTCATACATGGGTGTAATCAGTTACCTTGAAATGTCCCTAGATACTAAAAAAGAGTATTTCTTCAAAAGTCACAGTCAGCTTTAGTGATTTAGAAGGCCGCAGAGGCTATCCTTAACTTGCCAGGAATAAATGGAACCTTGGCCATAGAGAATTAAACTGAAAATTAAGTTATGCTTTGTAAGAAGAAAGTGATAATACTTGAATGTCCTCCTGCGAGTAAAAGCTCTGTCACTTCCAAGATATATATGAACATTGCCAGAAATGTGGTAGTTGTTTGCAGTACTTCTTTGCCTACTTTGTTGATCTCCCAGCCTTATCTGTTATTCAGTGAAGTTTACCTGTATATTGAAAAAAGATCATAGCAAAAACACGTGCTGAGGGCCAGTGACCCCTACGATAGCATAAATTGGCTAAAACCTAAACTTCGGTTTGGAACAACACTTTTTTTAAGGAAAAACCTGTAAAACATCGAACACATGTAACGCCACACTGTCGAGTCTGAACAACTCGGATGCTTCAAGAACAGGAGAAGACACCTGATGCTACGCTCCACTCAGTCAACACCAGCCAGGGTAGTTCAGGTGAAAAATGGGATCCTAGTTAACCAGCTTGGATACTGAATAGTTACCCGGGCTCTGATGAGTTAATTTGCCCTCCACGTAGCTCTCATATGCCTCCACGTTCCCCATCCTTCCCACGGCCTGAGAAGAAGTCAGCGATAATGTTCTCCCTCAAAACTAACTAAAATCATTGCCCACAGAACACTGGAAAGATCTGTGATCTTCCTTCTTCTTGGCAACACGCTTGTAATAGCAATGAAATAGTTAAACTAATCATTAGGTGACCACTGGTGACCTTCCAAATTAGTACCACCAGCAGCGGTCCTCTAGGCAGACAGCTCCTCTGGACTTAATCACCCACATTTGCCTTTGCTGAGATCTCACCTTAACCAAGGGCAAGAAAAACTACATTTCAAAATCAAAGCTGGGATTCTAGACATACCTTATGGTAGAAGACTCTTAAAAATCTTCTGTGTCACTGATCCAGTGAAACTCTGCTTAGCCGTAGTCCTGGACTAAACACACCTCAAGAAATTAGGATTCTCCTTTAATGCAAAAAAAAATAAAAAATGCCCACTTCTGCCTTGTCTTCCATTCTGCAGTCAGCTAACAGACACACGGACACCATCTAGAGAGCCAGTAATCTGTTACAGCTTTAAAATTGCTTCCCAGCACTTAAAAGAGCTCCAGTAATGTTAGAAGACAGCATTGAAAACATTTACACACAGAGAATAACTTCTCCACACACATAATTAAAGGAACGAGTGTGACATTTTGTCACCTTTGAGTATGATTCAGTGGATATATGGAAAAGGTCATGTTTATATTGGCAAGCCCTTTATGTATTAGTCTAAATTTGTCATGCATGTACAATGCAATCGGCAAAAGATAGCTTGCTTCTCAGGAACAAACCTAAGCTCAAAAATCAGACTGCATGAGTTCACCTAGTCCGTGTCTTCTGGCAATTCGACAAACATACCATACTAGCCCACGGGACACCCAGCAGTTGCACAATGCTGGTGCATTTGGAAGTGGGCAGATCTTGCGGCAATTCCCCAGCAGAAGGCACGTGGCTCTGTGACGGCTGCCTCACACAGACACCAACGCGTGCCATCCAGCGACTTCCTCCTGTCCTGCTGAGGCTAAAGCTCTTCTTCCCTTGTTAACTCATCTGCGCATAGCAGGATCTTACTATTCAACAGTATTCGGTGTAAGCTGATATGCTGCACCTCTACAAAATCAGTGTTGTAAGTCCGGATTTGCAATGAAATTCAAATTCAGTACGGAAGATGCCAGTACGGAAGATGCCAGAGCAGATGATCGCAACGGTCTCCTCTATATGATGAACGTAGGAACCAAGACAGCACAGTATGCAATTCCAGCAGATGGGAATGTACACAGAGGTGTGCACCAGGGTTTTGCAATCAGAAGCATTCATATGCATCATTACAGATGTAAGAGCTGATGCCAGAAGATTAGTGTACTTTCCTCCTCCGTATGAAATTGCAAATGTAGAAACATACTCATAGTGATTTTTATCCAGCAAGCTGACATGCATGAACTTATTTACATGATTTGAATATTCCTCTTATGCATGTATCTCATGCAATTCTGTAACTACAAAGGATTTTCATACGCAGTAGAAGTATCAGAGCTGTTTCAAAGCAGACAAAAGGGACACAAGATGACATCATCTTTGTATGTTTCTCTATGAATACTTTAGGTGACTGCCCATTATTACATAGAAACACAACTGTAGTAAATATATTGAAAATTCTCTAATAAATACCTCTAAGAAAAATGCCCCATGCTGAACTGTTACATTTTGCAACATCCTTATTCCTCAATATACACATTCCTCTGACACCTTAATTTTAGAAATCATGAAGAAAAATCTGTTTTTCAATTTTGTAATTATCTGTTACTACTCCTCAGGTAAAGAAAGGAGGAAATAGAATTTTCCAAAGTCTGTAGAAGGCAAAACAGCTGCAAAACATTGCATCCAAGTTAACAAACTTGTCCAAGGTGAAAAACAGATGTTTCTCAAACTTATTTCCTGTTTCCTCGTGACAATGAGGTAACCCTCAATTCTGGAGTCAGATTTTCAACCCAGATGGCCCATCACCATGGGAAACATGGCCTCGGGCCCACTTCAGGCAAGAAAAAGAAAAGAATAGAAAAGAAACAGCTTCATTATTTTTCTACAGATCTTACAAACAAGCCTGAAATCAAGAAAATCATCAGGGGAAAAATAACTTACTTAGAACATATGCTAAAACATGATTAGATTTTGGCCAAAAGCAGACTGTAGTTATCACAATAAAAAGAAAAAACAATAGAAGAGGAGTAGGAAAAATGTATTTTTTTTTGTTACATTAGATTATCATATCCTTAGCACTGGGAACTTATTTTGCTTTCTCCAATACAAAATTAACAGGCTATTTTTTGTTGCTTTTCCACATCAGTTTAGAAAAAGTCAAATTACACTGGAGCTATCATTCATACATTTTCACAGGCCCGTCTATCACTGATGAAATGATCCGTTCCTCCTTGCCTTTCAGCCAAAATGAGTTTGAGAAGAGTCCCCGGGACACACAGGGGAACTGAGGTCTAGGGGAAATCAAGTTTCTGTGGCTTGCAAGCTCTCCTCAGGGCCCTAAACTGTAAAATATTCTTTCCTTTTCACTGGAAACCCTTTACTATATTTCCCTCTTTCAAGTTCTTAATAGGAGTATGCCCCTTACTCCAAAAAAAAAAAAAAAAGGCTAATATTCTTTTCTCTTGCCTGACACTGTCTGAGTCAAAATCTGCCTTAAAAAAAAAAAAGTACATGGAACCGGCACAAATTATCAATCAAGTTTCTTTCAGTAGAAAACATCAATTTGTCAAAAGTAAAACTTTTCACTGGAACATCAAAACTTGCAAAAGCACTCTTGTGAGCCAAGGTGGGATTTTTGAACAAGGTAACGTGAGACAGCCAGACACAAGCAATACACCGTAGGTAAGTACGTACTGAGCCAGGTCCGAAGGCTCTGTTTAAGATCTGCCAGCAGAGGGACTTCAGTCTGGGCTTCTCACGTGCTCAGGGGAGGATTCTCACCAAAAAACACTGGTTTCCTCCTTAGATACAACAGGAAACTCTAAAGTCCTAAAAAGCCTTATTGTCTGGAAAAAAATATTCTCTAGTAAGATTTCACAGTACGTACCACTGCCTAGCGATACAATCCTTCCTTTCAGTGAATTATAATCACTACCAACTCTTTCATTCTTCTTGTCTGCATTAGAAGCTTTAAATTGTCCAACACACACACACGCACGCATACAAATTCTCATCATATGTTTAATGAAACTCAAACCACCACATTCATGCCATATATTAAACTCAACTGCAGAAGATACTGATGAAACAGATACAACACTTACCCAAGAAGTTACCGGAGAGTTTTTCGTCGTCCTTCCAGCTCAGTGAGGAGGTGTGAAACGCATCAGATTCATAATCACTGATGTCCAGTTCAGACAGTCAATTGTTGAACTAATTTATGTTTGATATGGCTGGGATTTGCAACAGCAGAGTTTAAGCGATCTAGGGCCACAAGTTTCATTAAATTTCCTAAATCTGGTAAGAGCCTTTGAAACTGTTACTCTTCGAGACAGAATTAAAATATAACAGTACCAGCTGTTAACTACCAATCTGCAAGGTCCAGAGGTACCCGAGTTCACCCTAGTCAAGAAGAAACATCAACATGACACACATGCCACCCTGGGTGGAGTACTAGGCACTGTTAACTCAGCTGCAGGAGCACGGCACACTGCTAGCTAGTCCTATCTCTGTACAGAGCGATTTACAGTTGCATATAGTGCTCTAAGGACACTGCTCTACCGCTTCTAGAACCAGCTTGGTGACTGCTAGCCCAGGGATCTCTGCACTAGTCTCCCGCCCTTGAGCTTTCAGAAGATCAGGGTACTTCAAAGAAATGCCAGACAAAATTTTTAAAAAGGTCCTGACAGCGTGAAGGAAGGTAACCCCCCCTCCTTCTCCCTCGCAGCCTTCCAGCAGAGAGGCAAGTGGAGCTCCCCTGCTCCACTGTGGTTCCTGGAGCGTGTGCTGGGACGGTGCTAGCTGCTGCCCCCGGTGGTGCCCCCAGTCCCCTTTACGCGCAGGGAGGGCAATGAGCTTCACTCTGGCCAGGACCTCACAGGAGCGCGTTGCAACCACCAGCACTAACACCAGCACTACGTAATAAATATGAGCATGCTTGTGAGCAAAGATGTTATTTTTGCAAACACGAATCATCAAAGAGAAAGTTCAATACATTGGTAAAAATCAAGTCATTCACTGTACGCTGTAGAAGACAGGAAAACATCCAACTCCTTTCTCCAGGAGAACTGGGCCGGAACTCCAGGTTTGTCTCATATTGCTCCAACCACGTGCAGACAAGCCAGAAAGGAGAATGCATCTCTTTTGATTGGCTATCGTACACTGAAAAGCAGTATGGGATGGAAAACAGCCTTTACAGAGAGTGATTTCTTAAGTATGCCAAAGGTAGAAGGAGGAACAGTTGGTTTTGGCTGCGACCTGACTGCACCGTATTCAGATGACCCCAGCTTCAGAAAAGGAGATCATACCGGATATGGCCATCTTTCTAAGAATAATGGAGCTGAGATGGTCACAACTGACTTTTTAGGCTGGTCCTCTGCCTTTTGCAGACGGTCAGTAAGCTGTCTCTTTTACCACCTGTGTAGCACTGACAGAGAATGATATTAAAGCACATACCATGGACTCCATTCATGAGCACAGAATCAAAACTTGGGTTTTTTTAGTAGCACATCAACAACAGGCATCCTGTAAAAAGCACAGACTTTGAACAAACCGCAATCTTAGTTGACGAGAACAGTGAGAAACTACAAACGTAATGACAAAGCAGGAAAGAAAGAAAAGAGATGGAAAATTAAAGGATGAAACTGGAGATAGAGACGAATAAGAGGAAGCGGAAATGCATGCAGCAACATGCAGCAACTGCTAAAGAACCTTTTCCATTGGCTACACCCAAAAAATCTGTTAAATGAAGCTGACAGTGGTCTTCTCAATGAATACCAAAGCACAAGTAGCGACTTGTTTATGCATTCACAACTTCCTGCATTAGCTTTCCTTTGCTATATGATGCCAGTAGTGTGCAGTTGTTCCTAACATCAATTCAGAAGTGTTAACTTTATTTAGAGACTTGAGGAGGCTGAAAAATGAGCAACCAGTTGATAACTCATCAGTTTCTGCCCTATCTTTGAAGTGCTCCTAGCTGATGGGAGGAAAGCAGCCATGTCCTAGTATCACATTTAAGTTGATGAGGTATCCAGACAGAATCCTTTATTAGAGTTGAAAGCCTGGTAAGAAATGTCTATGTGTGATGACTCACTGTCTTTTAAAATAAACTTCTAAATGATCCGTGTTACTGCAAAAGATTCCAAAAGCATACTGAACTATTGTTAGTGAAAATTAATTTATCCATTAAATATCTTCCCCGCTTAGTATTTATGCTGAATTGATTTTGCTGAAAAACTTCACAGACTATTATAAATATAAAGGAAACATTATGAAGCACTTCTACAGACTGGTGATTTCCCCTTTTTATGTGAATACCATTAAATGGTATTTTCTGAAATGCTGAATTTTCTACAGTAACCGCTGTACTAAACTCCAAAAGTGTATTTCCGTTACTATACTACAGAGATCTTATTATAGCCTAATTTTTTTTCTCCTAATAAAGGGCAAGAGAGAAAACAGTCGTTCTTGCATACACTCAGGAAGAGACTTATATGTCACATTTACATGAGAATTCACCAGCCAGGACAGATACGCTAGAAGGATTATGTGAGCAAATTCTTTCATGACATGGACGTTTTAAACAAGAAGAACTAATTTTCCTGTATTTTTAAATCAGTTCCCCCCATAAAACAAGCTACTCTAGGAAAAAGACCTGTTACACTGCTAATCATCACAGTCTTGGCCAGCGTAACTATTTTTTCCACCGTTCTCCCAGACACAGCTATGCACGCAAAGCTTTTCAGCAGAGAAAGACTGAGCTAGAGGGTTAGGCAAACAATTCTAGATGGAGTGGAGTCTCTTCAATGAAGAGTTACACTCTCTGTAAGCTTCACAGAAAAAGATCAGAAACATTAAGAAGTGTGGAAATACCGAAGTGCTCTTCAGTACTCAACAGCTAAGTACTTGAATATGTGCTTTCAAACCATCAACTCCTTTCAGGAAGGGGAATCTAAATGCCTTACATGACACAAAGAGAAGCAGAAACGCCTTCATGAATAACACAGTAGACTGCTAGTCTTTTCTCACGTGAATTTAGCTAGGATGATAAGGAACGTCCACAATTCAAAATCTGTAGACTTAGTTAGCAAATTCAAAGCCAATAGGTAAGAAGGGAATACATTCAAATAAAGCTACTTGCAAGAAGGGTCTTTTTATCTAAGGACTCCAGTTCCTCTGCTTCAGAATACCTACAGCAGCATAGATCGCATCTGTGAAGTAAACAGTCCTGTCTACAAGTACACAGAGATCAAGAGAATAAGATATCATTTTCTTCCAGGTAGTAGACGGACAGGTTTCGATGCCCAAAAATTAAGTTTTGATTTGTTATTCGTATTAGAATTTCACATATTCGAGGGAATCCCTTCTGAAAACTCCAAATGCAAGAAGTCTGACAAACTGCTTTTGCACTTGCGTTGTAAACATCAAGCAACAACTGCCTCTAACATTGGGGTCTATGAGGATCACCTGAAATTGATGCAAAAAGTTCCTTTCAAGTTATTTTGGTTAATGAACCAAAGACGCTTCTTTTGCATACCTAGACTTAAAACCATGAAGAAGAAAAGGCACCGAGAGAAACTCAGACCCATTCCAGTTAAATATGGGAAACTGGTCCAGTTTTCCTCCCACTGGAATCTATGTCAGATAACCTAGCTAGAAAGAAATCACTGGTCTTTTTCATTTGTTTATCCTTCTTTATATTCTTTTATTTTCTCTTCAAGAAAATCTACTTTGAAGAAAGTAATAAAAGATTTATTATTCTTTGCGATAACTACTACATCACTAATGCTAGCATTTCTTCTCTTCTTTCTCTGTGTTAACCACAACTAGTTAACTACAATTAGTTAACTGCAGACTTTTTCCTTTTAAAAATATGAATTTTTAGAACTGCCTGCCACTGTCCGGATGGAAATTTGATTTAATTCAATACTCTCTGCTGTTAAATCATTTTATGCGATCACATCTTCTGTGTACCCCCTTCTCGAGTAACGTTTAAACACGGTGCCCAATTTTAACAACTTTGTCAAAGATTTCCAACAGAATTACCTTTTTAGACCTTTCATCATCGTTAACGGAAGAGA
The DNA here is from genome assembly GCF_040807025.1 of Struthio camelus. Classification (NCBI taxonomy): domain Eukaryota; kingdom Metazoa; phylum Chordata; class Aves; order Struthioniformes; family Struthionidae; genus Struthio; species Struthio camelus. The sequence goes on from NC_090982.1 coordinate 52,282,106, forward strand.
GAAAATAGGCGAGGACTGAGCCCCTAAGCGTGCTCCCCCCGCTGCCAAAAGACCGTTCTGTGAACCCAGAAGTTTTTCCATTCCAGAAAGCCCCCACATGGAAGCTGCTGAATACAACGCATTACTAGGGGAAAGCTTTAATCAGAGATCATGACTGGTAAGAAACAAGTCCATGATGGTTAAATGTGGTGTTCACAGGATCTGTAACTTTATCATTAAAGGTGCATTAGGAATATCACACATTTCAAGGATCTGGGTTCTAGCATTAGTGCAGCTTGGGTAACATACTGCAGCCATTCTAAAAACCCTACAACAATTTCTTGCTGTACATAGCCAAGCCAACTAATTCATCTCATAAGTCTAATGCTTTCCATACCACTGCTCTTCCACTGGAAAATGATTAGCTTTGATTCTTGTATCTGACTTGCTTGAGGACATTATCTTCATTAGCCGCTCACCAAGCAACAAAGTGGATCGTTACCATGATTTTGCTGTTGTTTTCCAGTACAGCAACAATGAATGTCAGCAAGTTATAATCACAAGGGCTCATCTTAAACATCTGTAGGCAGTTAGGTTCACAGAAAAACTGGCTGCATATGCAGGAACAAAGAATGCCAGACAACTCTGTCCATCTACTTCTACATATCCCAGTCACAGAGGCAGAGCAACAGATTGAGCAAATTGGTCCCGGATAATTTCTCCTTTGTCCCCCCAAGTTCTATCTTCTAGCGAAGACATCTGTCTTCGCCAGTCCACTGCAAGGTCTATTCGTGACAAAAGAAAATATTCATGCAAGCTCTCCTAACTGATTGCTTGTGTGTGAGCAAGCACAGAGAAAAGGCACAGAAGTGTTTTTCAATACTTCAAAAAATGCTGTTGCATTTGCACCAAAATGCAAATTGCATAACACAAGTTAGAAAGAAAGAGTGAAAAGAAAGTACTGACAAAAAGGAGGGGGCAAATGCAAAACCTCACCAAGGGAAATAACACCTTTTGCCAAGGAGAGAAAGACAACTTGTTTAATCTCACTTGAAGTACAACAGTTCACAGCACTCCAATCAGAACTTACAGGCGTGTACCAACCCCCTTCCCTCCCACTGATATTCATCCTCAAGGCCTCATCCATCTCTCTTGCCTTTATTCTTCCAGTTAGTGTTTCTTAAGTTTTTTTTTATATCCCACTTAATCCTGCTCACAAAGCTTCACAGCCAAACTAAAGCAAAAGAACAAACAACAAGAGCTCTAGTATAATTAATACGGTATTAGAGGATCACCACAGAGCAGTGCCTCGAGCATCATAAGCTTCGTCCTGCAATTCTTTATCGTCACAAGGTATTGCACCTTAAGATTTTATCCACGCTGACTTACACAACAGGTTCCCGATTCTTGTGGCATTACCTAGCTACAGACTACATTAATAAAGAAGTCAAATATATTTATTATAAACTTTTTCCTACTTTAGCATGACATAGGAAAAGAAACATATGGAGAAGACCATTTCATTATGGATATTTCCAAACATGTACAGGCAGGCAGTATCTTGAGCCTTTACTGTTTCACCAGCATGTAGGATTGACTTTTGCGTTTGGCCTGGAGATCTTGACTTTGCATTAACACTGCTGAAATGGGTGGCAGCATAATGAAACCAGCAGTTGTGATAAATGAGAAACATCTTTCTCTCCAAGGATGTAGGTGGACACGGAGAAGAGGACAGGAGGGCTCAAAAAAAAAAACCCCAGGTTTGCCACAGCATGCAAAAGAGGTGGCACAATCCCCCTCCCTAAACAATCTGTGACTTTCACAGTATGTTTCTAATAATATACTGGAGTTGCCCCCATTATTTTTCTAGCTAAGCAGTCACAGGCTGAATGTTTTACGTTAGAAGAGATGAATGTTTCCTATTAAACCTGATTTATGTCTTCATACACAATATGAATAACAGCATGTATTTTCCAATTTGTCACTGACAGTATGCTAACATGTGTTCAGGGTTATTATCAATTTGTAAAGTGATTGAGGATGTGCTGCTCTCTGACTTTATGGAGACACCTCTGCTTTGAAAAATGCAAAGTGTTCTCCATGCTGCTTATTCAAATGAATCCTGAGAAAAATTATTCTAACAGCTATAGTTCTACAGTTTTAAATGTCTTCTTTATACAGTGTTATGGCATCAAGGAAGTAAAACAGAAAATAGAAAGGCAAAAACTCAGTTACAGAGCACACTCCATTAAGATCAGATTCTACAGTGAGGCATTCTAGGAAATTGGTAAGCCTGAAGGTAGGAAGGCCATCGAAAGACAGAAGCAAAATAACAAAGCTACATGAAAGTCGCTTTTCTCTGCGAAACACCTTCAAAGTCTCCTTTGCTGCTTTGTACGTACAGACAGTTTAAGCACTTCAGTGAGATGTAAAGTCAAATTAAGTTTCTAGTTTTGGCATACAGCGTGCTTTGGATGACAACACCTAAATTATAACGTAAGCAGAGGAAACGCATTGATTAGGGGTTCCCCATATAATGGTCAATTCTTCAGCTGGATAGAAGCCGGCTATCAATATCAGATGTATATTCAAATAGCAAATGTTGCACAGCATATTACGTAATAAATTACTTAAAAATGCATTATGAGATGACCGCAGTAAAACATTATCAGGAACAGGATACAAGAGGATAATGCCAAAGATTTGTTCTGTGACACAGAGTATATGCTACACATCTGTGTATCGAAACAGAAAACCCTGGAAATAAAGCTGCAAGACCTTTCCCCAAAGTCTCGCCTAGCCTGAATCAAACTCGGTACCAACGCTTTTCTTGTTTTTCCCTTTCAAAGCCCTTTTCCAGCATTTCAGTAAACCTATGCACTCACAGTTACTCTTACACTTGCAATTAGAAATAACACCACTGGAATATATTCAGAGATTTCCACTCACTTTGTTCAGTCCTCATCATCTATTTAAGGTTCAGCTGCAGTTCCTCTCTTCAGTGTGAGCTAAGTCTGCACAAATTATCCTCTCAGCTGCCTACTGGCAGCTGAAAGTAACGTAAGCCTTGTTTGCATATTTGCTCTACTACGATTCAGTTTATTTAAATTGTATAGTTCACAAGTGTTGAATGCCAAAAGAACATAAAAATTTGGAGATTTCATTTAAAGGTATTTTTCAGTTAATAGGACCTCCAAATGACTGCAAAGAAAGAGAGGTCTGACTTTAATAAAAAGAAACGTTGTTGCTGGTGCTATTTACTGTATAAGATTTTGTATGCACCAGAAGGAAACTGTATTCTTTGAGGGAAGGTGAAGTTATGCTTAATTCACGGGTGAACCTCTATTGGATTGATTGTCTTTACAAAAGCCCGCACATGTTCAAAGCCTTAATAATTTATGTCGCTTCAATGCAGAGCTCAAATTTCTAGACTGGATTATGTGACAAAGCAAGAGTTGGTTAGAAATTTAAGCTTGTGATAGGAACGTTCATTTGACCTATTTGAGAACCTCCAGCGAGGGCTGAAATGAGATAGGCTTGCTGTTTGTTGACCTTGTTTTTATGATGTTAATCCAACGTTTCAGAACTGCTACCGGCCACCTACAGGGACCACAAAGGAGCCTTCTCTACACTTACATTAACCTGCTTGCTGATTGTCCTTTTCCCAACTCACGTTCTTCCGAGGTATAAAATGACTGATCGCAGTCCGGAGACGGACAAGCTGTTCCGACCAAAAACTTCCAAGTGCCCGGTGAGCGTGCTTTGTTACTGTGGTTAAAACAGTTCTAGAGGCTGATGAAAAAAAGAGTCCGTTTTCCAACGGTTAAGATCGGCAAAGAGTGCTGGATTTTTCTTTCCTCTAGGTATGAAGTACAGTCCACTTTCTTAGATCACCTGAGCACCTCTACTAAGTAAATTCTCTTCCCTTAAGGGTTTCAGATATTAGGTGATGGCCTAGTGATGTTTTCTTCTTTCTTCCTGTAGAATGCTACAGTTGTGGCTATGAGTTTTTTATGTTATATCCAAAACTGTTTATAGCGTGTCAAAAGCATTTTGTGACCTAGCATGTGTCTGTGAGCTCCTCTATGTTAAACAGCTACTGTATGATACCTTGTAAGTGTAGCCAAATAACATTCAGTGGCCCCTAATCCTAGACTGCTTAAACATTATCAACTATTAAAGACTGTAGAGCCTACAAAATTGACCTCCAGTTTCTCCAGAACTTCCTTGTTGCAATTCAGTAATTAGCATCACTTCTCCTGCAATGTTGCAACACATCAGCATTAGTTCTAGGGTGGGGCTAAAGAGTGCATCAGCTTAGACAGGAAAAGATATCACAATTTTCAAAATTGTTTCTGTATATAAAACAGACAAGAAGTATGACGACAATAATCGTTATGCATGATTTTCAGCCTGATTTTCATACAATGTAAAAGAAAAAATCTTCCTTCATTTTGAAGATGCAAAGTCTTGTTCTTAAAAAGCCCTTTTAACCTACATTTGCAGTTCAGTATTAATTCCTGTATCATCAAAATTCTGATCTACTGTTCTGATAGAATAATCTTAACTTTCTCTAGAGAAATGATTTTTAGGATGTGCAGGTCCCACCTCTTTTACATTTAATTCAGTAGATGCGTTGAGAACCAAGCACAGAGACAGCAAGTCAATGATTCTTCTGTTATCCATTAAAAAAATTAAGATGCTGTCACTTTCCCCTTTTCGTGTAGCTTTCCAACATATCTTTTATATGAACGTAGTAACTATGCACTCATCTCTTGCACTGGTGCTATTTTTCAGATACACACCACATGAGATATCACGTGGGTGTGGATGCGTGTTCATGCATGTGTGCAATCACTACAAATGCACCTGAAATGTTCACATTTTAAAGAAAGACAATCTAAACAGGAATCATTTGTTCCGGATGTGAGCGGGAATTGCTTTGTTTTAGATGGTCTAATCTTTGGAAAGCAGTTTAGGCTGCAGTTTGTCATAACTTCCTTTTCTACTAGCAGAACCTCACTTACCTCAAGATTTAAGACTTTTCAGCCTGCTCTGCAACACTGCATTATCCTTCCTAAGCTTTCAAGTTAACGTTTCACTGAGTGTTAGCAGCAAATTAGCACTACTCTGTATGGCTGTAGATCCTGCTAAATGATGTTGTTCATGAGGAACCGGGGCGCTCAAGAAATCATGCTGTATTTATTCTTTTCTGGTTTTTTAAGGCCTACATAATTATCTATAAAAAAGGTAGTTCTGTTGTCTCCCTTCTTCCTCACTACCTCCGAATATAACATATTTACCCCAGTGTCATAGAGCAGACATGTCAGAGCTCTGACAGCACTGACTTCTGGCTACACAGCTTCTTTTATGCATTTGACACAACATTTGGGGGGAAATAACCATAAGCCTAGTTCCCTATTATGTGTTTACTTGTCCTATATATAGTTGGCAGCTAAACCTGCATTTGCACTGACTCTAACGGGTCTGTCAAGGTCACCTCATAGAATTAAGAAAAGGTATCTATCTATCTATCTTTATTTATTTGAAAAATATTAGCAAAAACCATTCATTATAAGCATTTTACTTTCAAAAGCAGTGCAATCATAAGAAAAGTACATCCCCAATGAAAAATGAATAAAATAGGTAAGATTCAGAAGAGGAACAATACCCCGTTCTTTTGGATCCAGACATGATTAGAGAACGTTCAATATGCCTCTATATACCACAACATATTTCTTAATGGCACTCTTCAACTCTGACAACTTAAAATATGGCAAGATATTTGTTGGGATACATTCTGCTGAACTGCTCTAGGCTTGCACTGGAACAAGGCACACAAAAAAAATTTTTTTTAAAGGATCTGCAGGACAAAACTACTCGCAATGAAAATTCAAGTCACATATTCAAACAAACCAGAACTGAGGGATGCCAGAAGCTCAGCCCTCCTGTCCCTTTGCATACACATTCTCAAAGTCTTCAATTATATGTCCACATATTCTTTTCCACAGACTTTTGTCTCCTTCTATGTCAAGTATGATGTCCTTGCTAAAAATATGAAGGCATATTATTTTCTGAATTAAAATACTGTTTAATGTTTACCTCTGTCACGGAAAAACAATTCAGTTTTTACCATCCTTTCTTTTCTCCCCTCAAAAATGACTAAGCCATTTTTGGCAAAGCTTCTCAGAAAGAGCTCCACCTGACAACAGCACCAGTGACGAACTTTTTTATTCTATGAACGCTCAACGAAAGTTAGAGGTTACAGAGACTGGATTTATGATAAAAAGTACCTAGCAATAGTGGCAAGTACAGGGCAATTGTGATAGTCTGGCTCTGTCTAAACAGAATCCTTCTCCAACTGACAGCGCTTCATGTTAGCGCACAGACCAGGATTTGCACATAGTACAGGCAGTTAGCAAAGTTCACAGGCCGTTTGTTGTATCAGTTCCTCCCACTTCAACAATCAAATGATCCGTAGTGATCCTGACAACACATAACCAAATAAGCCTTTCAGTTTGGGGCTGCTCTGGTATTGGGGCCATTACAAACATGTGCTGCCTTAGACAATCATTTCAACAGCAAGGAGTCTGACAGGCTGAAACTACAATTTACCAAAGCCAGGGAGCAGAGCAAAGCAGGCTCCTGAAAACGGGAGGAAGAACCAGCAAGAAGTCCCCCGAGAAGGCTGGTTCATACTCGTCACTTGACGAGTATTTCGCTCTTGCCTTCAGGCTGTATCTGATGAGTGGCACAGGATATTAGAAAAGCAATCGGTCTGACCTTGCACCCAAACTGCCGCAGAATAAACGCTCATGAACTGAACTCAAAAAAAGCACATTCCCTCTGTTACTTGCCCTCAGCACAGCTAGGACAGTATGTCAGAAATCTCCAATAAAGTCTTGATCTCAAACTCACAAGTTTGAATCTCAAACTCATAGAATTGATTGACTTCAGTTGTCATTGGAGTTTTTAGGCTTACGAGGAATGAACAAAAACAAAACAAAACAAAAAAAATCAAACATTTAATTAGTTCATTTGTGAAGGCCCCAAAGGCAATACAGGTCTGCTGAACGTTGAGGAATTGGGGTCTTTTTTTTTTTTTTTTTTTTGAAAGTAGAAATTCCTGTAGGCAGAAAACTGGTAAGTGCTGCCAGTTCAAAGACTGCCAGCCAGGATGGTATCACTGGTAATGTCACAAATGTCCTCGCAGGGGCATTCTCAATACTCCCATTGCCTTTCTTCAAAGGGAAATAAAATGAAATGAAACATGGTCATAGAAGTACTACTCCTCTTGAAAAACTATGTCAAAATTTGAAAAAATACAGCCAGTGATAGTTTTTGAGCAAAAGGAAGCACCAGCATTCAAAATATGCAGGATCAGAAGTTATTTTGGAAAATTTATTTAGATGCTCATAATCTCATAACTCAGACTTAGGCAGTTTTTCTTCAGCTCTAGACCAGCTAAATAAATCAGCTTCCATAAACGTGGAAGACAGTGCTATTTAATAAGAGAGACGAAAACCGAGTTTCTTGATGTCGCTGTTCAAGTAAGTAACTACGTTTACAAAACTGTTTTGCTCATGATTTCAAATGCTTTGAATGGTTTGAAACTTTTGTTCATGGTCCCCACCTAAGGCAGACAGTCGAGCACAAAACTGCAGAATTATTTAATAGTATTTGCCATTATCAACATGTTTTATGAAGTCTGGTTCAGCTTATGAAAAAGCCACTGCGGAAATTTTTGTATTATTGAATCATTCTATAAAAAGAGTGGAATCCATCATGCATTGACAATGTTTTATCACCTTTTGGCTAAAACAACAGGGAGTTGTTAAAACTCAATGGCCACTTTCTCTAGGGTCAAGGACCTTGGGGCAACGGGATTGCTCCTAAGTTAAACACAGAACAAAGACACGAGAGCTGAAATGCTGGCCCTTAGAAAGAAGAGAGGGGAAAGCTTAGGGGAAGAAAGAGGAAACTTTGGATGGAAAATTGAGAACTTTTTAAACAAAATGTGTTTAAGCTTTCAGAAAAAGTGAAGGAAGGCAAGACGGACCGAAGGCCCTCAGCGGTGTTGGCAATCCTCAGCTACTCACAGCAGCACAAAAATTTTGAAGTAAAAACCCCTAACTGCAGCCTTAAAGAAGGACAAGAAATCTGAGGGAGAGCACTTGCATGCAAAAGCCAAATGAAGTAGAGGAAACTCATCTCCCTAAATCTCTTCCCAAATTTCAAAGTGTACTAGAAGGGAATTACGTTCAGGATATTGCTTTCTAACAGATCGCTTTCTGCTTTGTTTCCTAAGTACAGGTCCATAGCGCTTGCTTGATTTTTCTGCAGCACCACATATATCTGTCTGCTTCTGCCTATTCTGTATCCTTAAGCTACAGACAAGGAGATACATCTTTGCCATGCCCACACTAGTGCAAAGGCAGATAGCATTTCTGAGGAATCAGTACTGGGCCCATATGGGGCCAAGCAGCTCTCAGGACCTGGGTTAGGCCAAGGATCTGTACCCGTAACGCTGTCATTTTGCGGTTCCTACAAAACACACCTGCAAAAAGCTGAATCCCTGCTGTTCATAAATACAGCATAACAAACTTGAACTCTGGCATACGTGCCCCTTCGCAAGCAAATGTCGTTTAAACACATACATAAGATGGCTTGCAGGCAGAACTGATCGAAAACTCCCTGCGAAAGAAACAAACTATTTGGTAGCTACAGAGTCAGGTAGTGCTCTAAACTAGGGTTCAAGAAGAAACTTCCTTTTGAGCAGAGAAAGGGGAGCCTCCTGCAGTTACCTTTAGAAGGTATTACTAGTTTTCGCTGAGATTTGCAGTCTTGTCTATACAATAATATCCTCAAGATGTAAACAATTTCTTTAAAATTCAATTGCTTCTGATTTTTTTTTCTATATTTCAGGGCAGAGAATTGCTTGAATTTAGGTTAAATATAATTTGATCAGACACAAGATACCCAATAACTTCAGCACTGAAGTTGTTTCATCCCTGTTCTGTTTGGCAAGAAAGATGCACCTTTTCTGGAAGGAAAATGAAGACTTTCATTTACGCATTAGGCTCACTCCAGTCTTTCTTATGCAGCAATTCTTCTATTATTTACAGGATGCTCATTGTTTTGAAAAATATCCATGCCAATTATAGTGGAATCTTAGCCTTATTTTATCAGCTTTAATAATTTTGAATTTTGTATTTCAGCTTAGTCCCTTCAGTACTTTCCATATCAGAACAAGATTGTAAGCATGTGACTAGAGTCAGCAGTCTCCATCTCAGATCGTTTAATAGTGGAGTTGGTAGGAATCTGAGTTCTAACAGTAATGCTGCTAAGGAAGTTAGGTGTATGCAATAAGTGCACTAGGGTAAAAAAAACAAAAACAACAAAAAAAAAGGAGTATTGAGATAACAGGACTTGTACTAAAATGAATGGAGGAGAATGAGATGATCCATTACTTAACTACTGATGAATAACATCAACAAGAACCGTTTGAATCAGTACAGGGATTTTAATCCAAGAGCCATGTGTTGGAGCATAATCCTATCATTATTAAAATAACCCTGTATACAAATTAGCAACAGTATTTTCCAAACAGTGTTGTAAACAACTCAGAATAACTCCCTATTATATTCCATTATAATATAGATAAGAGTAATTCAATCATAAAAAGATGGCTAGATCCTTCATGCAATTATGAGTACCGTTTCTAACCTGAAGCCTATAGTTTCCAAGCTCTACTGAGCCAAACACCTGTACTGGGCCAAAGCCAAAAACCAAACACGCGCGTAAAGCTAAATGAGAGGAAAAAGAGTGATAGCTGGTCAGCTTTTAGAGTAGTTCAAAACATGTCCTCTAAAATAAAATTCATTCAACTTAAATTAGAAGAGAGAAAATAATTTTGTATGTGTGTATGCATATACACGCACACACACACACATATATAAAATATATATTTGAAAGGCAACGGATGTATATATAGACCCCTAACTAAGGATAACAATTGACAAGGTAGCTTAAGTAAATGGTCCATAAATTTAAGCACAATAAGGATTTTGCATAGAATCAGAAACAAATCAGATCCTCAGAAACAAATCAGATCCTAGCAATGGTTTAGGACAAAAGCTAGATAAAGACTGCAAGACTATCAAGCATCGTTTAGAAAAATGGAGTAGTAGCCAAAAAATACCATTTGAAAAGAACAAAGACAATACTTCAGTGATAATGAAATACCTCTATTCCACTGGTGAAAAGGTTGCATATTAAAGCACAACTACTCAACTTTACTAAAACTGCGGAACTGGATAACTCGCATAAGAACGCACTAAATAAATTGGCTGAGAAACCCTCTGAACAACTAGTGTGGTTTTTTAACCAAATCTCTGATTACTGGGAAAGCTCCACAGGACAACAGAGGAGGAGTACAAACCTGCTGCAGTAAAGTTCTTCGGAAAACTCCAGGTAGGAATTCTTGAAGTTGTTGCTCAGGAGATAAAGAATCACGAAAGCTGTTTTGATCTGCTTTTTTTCCTGCAGAGAGAAGAACTCCAGCAGGGAGAAGTCTCCAGGCCCTCCAACGAGTTCTGTGAGCTGAGTGGAAACGCTGGATAACGAGCCTGGGACTCTGGGTTAACGACCAATAAACCCCAGAAAGGCGAGCACTGTCTTTAGATACCAAACATAATCCTTACATTAAACTAATACAAGCGTGACTTTTGCCAGACGAAGCCTCAAATGCTGAAAAAAAAGTCAGGACTGAAGTGGCGGTCTTCCCAGGTAAGTCAACAAACAGTAGCAACAGCACCTTTGAACTACTTAATTTAGACAGGATATGAAGAAAGTAAGCAAGCGTATCACCTGCCCAATTTCTTCTGTATATTTCTCTAGACATTTCATACCTGTTTAATTTGCCCTCAGGTAACAGCAAATCACTGACCTTGTCCTTTTCAAAAGTCTGCAGTGTGAAAAAAGTGCAACTAATCTATCTTAATCAAATTCCCAGTTCATTCGGATAAAATTACCTACCTCTTGAAACTCTAGAAAATCTCTGTCAACCCCTGTGCAGTCTTTGCCCCTGGGGCAGGATAGGGCATCCACCTCTGTCAGTCTCTGAAGTCGCTCAAAACTAGTCTAGTCTCCTTAGCCCATGATATATTGTTCTCCTCTATGACAGTCAGCCTTCTCTCAAACTTCCTAAGCGTTCTTGTGACTCTTGTGATGTTAACAGCCATTTTATTCATATCTATTCCTTCAGCATCCACTTTTCAGCAGAATTTCCATCTCTGCTTCACATAACAATCAAGCTCATGTTCCGATTAAAGAGTCGAAACTTAGCTCTAAGGCAAATCAAGAAAAACAGTGATTTCCCAGTTCTCAGTGCCCCTGATCCAGCTCACAAACCCTACACAACAAGCAAAGCTTTCCTCTTCTCTGTGGACATGCACTCACCCCTTTTGGGCCTCAGGCCTCCTTCTCCCCTCATTCTTTTCACATTTGCTCTTTGAGTACCTGCAAGCCTACTACTATAACTTCCTTTTCCAATCTTCTAAGCTTTTGTTTGCTTTGCAGTCTCCAGAGTACTGAGCAGCAAATAACATTAACATTGTTCAGGTGTTAAGCTGCTGTAGATCGCATCCTTCTTCTCATTTAGAATCCTCTTGCCAGTCATCCAACCATTGAAGAAAAGAAATATCAAAGCCCACAGACGTTACTTTCACTCTCAGCCCAATATACGTCATGATACGCTTCCACATAGTACTTTGGTTCAAAACCATTTTTCCCCAACACAAAAGATGCTAAAAAACTACAAAGTTAACAGAATCTGGAATGTTAGGTACATGGCTCCTGGGAATCTTGCAATGCGCAGCAATGTTGCCCCAAGATAGGAAGGAGGTGGACTCACAACACAGAAAAAAATAGTTTTTCCTTGTCACGCCCCTGGCAGCTCAGGCTAAGTAACACCACAGAAAAGTAACACCAGAAAGCAGTCAGCCAATATGCGGTTTATTTGATTATGAGCAAATCAAAGCTACCTTGTTTCACAGTGGAGTAGTGAAAGGCCCTCCATTTGTTGAAAAATATTTTTCAGTTTCACCTTTCTTATGTTTAGAGCTGGTTCAGAACGAAAATGTTACTTCAAAACAGACTACTCTGTCTGTTTCAAAACATTTATCAAAACCAACAATTTTTCTTAAATTTCCTGTTACTTAAATTCATGAATTACTCAAAAGAGCAAAAAGGTAGATTAATTGTTTGCAGGAAAATATTTCCTACATTTAGGTGCCTACATCTGCGGGCACGGCTCTGGTCAACTGGGAAGCCTGTCAAATAGGGGGTTGTTAACAAGAAACCAGGAAGACAAATGAGTAAGAAAGCCTGCCTGTTCTTCTCCCAAGCTTGAATCGAGTCAGCATATTCCATTAAGACTCTGATTGCTTGAGAAGGTGTTACTTTAATGGGAGAACAATTCCATTGGAAAAGCACACACGCACCCCAGGTATATGGCATAACTGTGCCTCAACGTCCCCACTGCCGTGTCTTCCTTTCCCGCTCCCCGCCCCCATTCTGCAACAAAATCTGTTTCCACTTCTTTGGGAAAACAAATACAATGTCAATGTGGAAGCAATATGCTTATTATTTTCCCTTATACTCGCCCCATCATGCATCGTGATGTTAAAAGGTTGCCTGTCACCCTAGTGATTCACTTCTCAGTTAATTAATTATGTTAAATTCAGCAATATGAAGACTTCATAACTCTTTGACGTAAGCAGGTTTAAGATACTTCAGTTCCACCAGGTTACGTGCTGTTCTCTATACAAATGGATTTTAACACAGGCTTTAAAAAGCAGAAGAGGAGCTTAAGTGCGACACCTATCATGTATTAGTCAATTCAATCTTACACGCTACTCTGCTGGTAAGAGTGGTAGTCCTGAGCTCCAAAATCTGCATCAAGAACATTCTGTCTCAAAGGTCTGATTCAGATTTTTAGAGGGAAGACAGAAGACAAAAAGGAGAGAATGATATTTGGTTCCAACTTCTTCCTCTCTGCCTCCCTCATATGCCCCCTTCCCAACTCTTTCCCTTGAAATGGCCTCTGCTGGGTAAGGTTAAGGTGTCAAGTTTACTGAGGACTGTTTCAATTTCACACCCTGAGCTTATGCTACAGGCAACCAAAACCCAAAAGGCCCCCCTCCACTCCTGCATCACAGAAGAAATCCCTTGGAATATAAGACACCAATACTTTTGCCACCATTGTCTATCACAATGTGCATGCACCTTTGTAATTTTAAGATACAAGTGTTTTGAAAATCTCACAGCCATTACACGCACCAAAATCCACTGTCTTCACGTTCAAATGGCTACTTCCTGTACAAATGATATTATCAAGCAGTGCTGTAACCTGTCTTTGATTTAATCAAACCAAAGTCAGCGTGATTCACATCATGCTTCCCCAGATGTTTTTCCTTCCTTCTTATCTCCTGCCTTTTCAATGAACTTTGTCTTTTTCCTGAAATCCAGAATAGTGTTTTAAACCTATATCATCTAAGTTTTGTACTCTACGTTTATTCTTTTTTATCGCAATATGCACATTCAAATAAAATGCCCATAATGAGTTTGTGTCTTCACTAGAGGTCCTGTAGCCCAGCCCAGCCTGCAGGTATTGACTGAAAATTCAGACCTTCAACACTACAGTCGATATCCCACCATTCAAGCCCTAGGCTGTTTATGTTTAAAGACACACTCTGAAAGTCAGAAGGAGATTAGAGAAACAACTGACCCATGAGAAGCAGATAATTTTAGAGTACCTACAGGTAGCAGCAGATAGTAGATATTTCGTTATTTCCATCTGTTTAAGTTGTTCCTGACAGAAGAAGCAACAGAGATGAAAGGAAACCTAAAACTAGGATTTTTTTTTTTTTTTAAGCCCCCCTGGGCTAATATGTGTCTATAAAAGTCAGTCTCCTCATTTGCTTGCTCCCATTAGAAGTTTGGGCAAAAAAAGAAACTCCCTGCTAGGTCTTCTCTCAGTACAAAAAACATTCTACCAAATGACTTCCAGATAAATCAGTTTGCAGATCTATTAATTGTTTCCTACACCAGCCCAAAAGTATTCTGGAAAAGTTGTTCTTACCCACTACTTCTCACTTTTGCCAGACTTAAGAGTTGGTTTCCCAAGTACTATTGCCCAGCTACAGAAACTTCCTACCAGGAACAACTCTTATTTAGGTCAGTTGTTTTTAATCACATGAACAGAAGCAAGAGAGTTCTACTTTTGAAATGTAATTTTATCTTGTGAACCCAAATCAGATCAACAACAACAAAAAACCCTACTCCTTTCTTTTTTTTCTGGCGCTTCAGTTTAATCCTCTCAAAATCACTTTGCAAAGAAACTAGTTTTTCTGCCTCAATTCTATCTAACTACCCAGTAGCCAGAGCATCGGTTTTGCTACACTCTGTAGGCTTCGATGAATCATGCAATTTTAAACACCTCATAAACTCCATCAAATAAACTTTTCAAAATGTTAGGAAGTGAAGAGTCCTAGGTACCAATGAATGTTCTGGACAGTTTTTGCATTTAACGTTTTAGATTATGAAATCAGATCTCAAACAGTTGCCAAAACTCAGAAGATAAGTGAACTCTCTCTTACCTGGGAAGTCCCCACTGGCAGCACAGTCCTCCCAGATCAGCTCGTTGGCAGGTGCATTTTCCCCTCACACCACTTTCCCTGTGTACTCTATAAGGAAACTTAAGATGCTTCACACAAACTGTGGATTTGACTCCCAGGCTAACTAAAGTTTAGACCGGACTTATATTTTAGGCTGGGCTTAAATCAGGGATAACTTTAGGTCTGGCTTAAATTTAGACTAGGCCTAAAGTTAAACGCGGTCCAAGGTTCAGCTTCGGGCCCAGCACAAGCTTAAGCTAGGCTTATCTTAAGGCCTGGCCCAAGCTTTAAGGAGGCTTAACTTCAGGCCTGCCCTTAAGCTTGTGCCTGGCTTAAGCTTTACACCTGGGTCAAGGTTTAGGCCTGGCCTGCATTTAAAAAAGCCCCAAGGTTTAGGACCAGCCCAAAGTTGAGGGGGATGGGGTAGCACACCAAAGGGCTGGGGGGGGGGGGGGGGGGGAGAAGGGCAGCCTCAGCTAAGGCCAGGCATTGGCTTAACATGAAATGGGGTCCAAGCTTAAGCCAGACCCAAACTTAAGCCAGTCTTAAGGTGAAATGGGGCCCAAACTTAAGACAGGCCCCAGAGTTAAAAACCAACCTAGAGCTCAAGGCAGGCCTAGAGCTCCGGAGGCGCCTAAAATTAAAATCGGCCTGGCCTAAAGCTAAACTTTTGAGAGTTGATGGAAAACAGTGAAAAAAAATGAAGTTTTTTTTTTCCCCCCCCAAGGTATTCAGGAAAGGAGCATACAGGTCATGATTATCAGTAAAACCATGGCTCACATTCAATTTCTACACATTTTTCTTCTCACGCTTTAAATTGACTACTTCTATTTACTATCTACATCAAGGTTCCAGTTTCAGGAAGACACTGACAAACTACGCTAAGGTTTTCTAAGCATAAGTTTTAATTATCTAAGATAACTCATCCTCTTAGACTCTTCCAGAGCTAAGACAAGTGGTGAGATCTACTGTAAGCTGGCAGCTTTTTCTTGCTATTCCCAGGTTTGCAAGCAACACAGCCATCTCAGATTCATGCTGATACCGACAAATGTGATTTTTATAAATATATATGCATATATATGTATATGGAATAAAACAAGTTGAAAGACACCAACTTGCATCAACAACCAGAAGTCTGCTACAAATTGAGAAACTATGAATCAGTAAAATAAAAAAGGGGAAGGGCAATGCCTCAAAAAATACACTTTCTTATTTTTTTTTAAGTCACCTTTATGCCATTCATACAACACTAGCAGTTCTGTAAGCATAATGCCTTTTCAGGTTGGTGGGGGGAGTCCTTCCTGTTCAGCTTCTGCAAAGGGTCAATAGGACTAACGTAATTCAAGTGAGTAGGGAGCTCTACGTAATACTTACCCACTTGGTAGCGTGTGCTACTGTGTATACTATTATGTTGCCTTTTTAAGTAACTATCTTATGTTACAGCCATATATAAAATCAAGAAAGGTAATAATCTCTTAAAACGAACTTTGCTCTAAACCACCTCCTGCTTAGCATTAAAAGATCTGAATGCTATCTGGAAAGCCCCAAATAATTATTTGTTAATAATTCTTAAATAACTTTATATAATAATTTTCTAGAATAATTTAATGCTTAATGATTTTTAATAATTATTATAATGGGTCCACTCACAAGAATTCGCTGAAGAGAGTCAAACACATTAAATGCTTTGAGTTTTTAAACACTCATGGTTAATAAGTTAATACCGAGTATGAACCAACTGTTCTATTCTTATTCACCTCCCCCCCTAAACATTTTAAGTATTGAATATACTTATAGGCAATATAGGTCTTGAAAAAGAGTCAATTTGCATGTGTCAATGCATAACCATTTAATATGTGAAATGGTACTTACGTCAAAAGGAAAAGGACATTCAATCTCCAAATGTAGTTATGAATGGAGACTATAAGAACGTTCTTGCAATAAAGATGCCAGGAACGTTATTCTGGAACAACTACAGTTAATCACGCTTCAAATTGTTACTCTCTGTAACAATTGTTACTCTCTCTGTTATGTGAGAGCATCATTTTGAGGAGACATTTTACCTTTGACAATATACTGGGAAATAGGAATTTTTGTCCCTAGTAGTCTCCTAATCACATTCGGGGTGATTACACTAGTACTTCTACTCATTCAAGCCTTTTCTTCCTGGTGTAGAAAAGTTTATCTGAAGAGAATGCATTTTGTTACTTGGCTATATAAATGGGCTTGTTTTCACTTCATTAAGATGTACAGTGGGATGGCTTAAGTGATTATTAAATATAGGTAAGGCATTTTCTAGTTCCAATCCTCAAAAAGCAGATTTCTGTATACAACTTAGCTTTCACACTTGAGTATGAGCATGTCTTTGGTCTTTTCATAAAAGCTATTTAGCAGTGCCAGATTAATGGGAACAGCTTGCTTTGGTCACAAGTCTCATTTCTAATAGCAAATAAACGTCAAAGAAAATCATACTTGCTACTAAACTGAAAGATTTAGTCTATAAATATAGCACATAAAACCAATAACCATTAACAGATGGATGATAAAAATACACGGCTGTAAAACTATTAAGTAGCGTTGAACAGAAAGTAGCAGTGGATCGCTTTTGGCTTGAGATTTTTGGCAGCCTTTATGGTACCTACTCTGAATACTCAGAATGTCAGTGAGACGATAATATGTAATAAATAGTAGAAGATAGAGAATAAGCGCCAATGTCTTATTTTGGCACATAGCCAAATAACTAATGGTGCCTGGCATAATCCCTAAGCCACTGCTGTTTTATTTTCTTTCAGACCCACTTAGATCTTGACACATTAGGATAGCCACTTAGTATACAAAAGTCTAAAATCAGCTTCTTTTGAAGACTGATTCCCAGGCTTTCATATAGTCTAGGCCAGGGGCAGCCAAGCGTTTGGAGTACTGAAACACATCCTCTTAGCAGGGTAGAACTGACCCTTTGTGGCCCTCCTGCTGGACTTGCTATTTATGCTGTACCTCCTGCCTTTTCCTCAAATCTACTGGTACGCATATACTGAGGGGCTGCTTCTCTGCGACTATGTATGACAGAAACAGACAGAGGGTGTTCAAAATGAAGAAAAACTTAAAAGGCTGAGCAGAAAGGGGCCCTGGCCAGAAGCAGAGAGAAAAGAAGTTCTAAATTATCAAATAGCAAAATGGACCAAAAAACCCTGTTAGTAGGACATGCTTTTAAAGGGGAATTTTTAAAATGACTTTCCACAGTGCAGTTTGACTAGTGTAGCTGTGCACTGCATTAACAAAAGGTTTGATCACTGTTACTTTGCCCGTTTCTGCTTTCACTCCCCAGACCTCCACTTGCATTTGCTTACAGGATCTTCTAGCTGTCTCTTAACATCCACTAACTTTGTTTCTATGCATGAGCAGTATCTAGCGCAAAGAAACCTTGCCTAAAGAATATTTTTCAGGGCTTTTTTAAATAAACATTTCAGTAATGAAAACGTAGATCGATTGCCTCTCTTCTCGCCTACTTCACTAGTAGCCATCTGACAAGAGAGTTTGGTCAAGAAAGAAATCCTGGATTACACTGAAGTGTCAAGTGGCAGTCCTGTGTTTGAACCAAGGGAGTGTACTCATTCTGAAGAAGGGAGAGAAAAAAAAAACCAAAACTAACCGTTCTTTTCTTCTACTTTCTTAGTACTTGAATCAGTAGAAATAGTCATCATAACCAAGACAAAGCCTGATATCCTCCTTTTCAGCAAGAAAACTCACTTCTTCAGGGACTGAATTTGCTGATATAAAGTAATCTTCAGTTGAAGCCTCATTCCAGGACTCTTCCCAAAAACTAAAGAGCAAGCAAACAAAAAATTTGGCACTCCTCTGCAAGTTTGCATCTGCTGCGTGGAATTATTTTCACGTTAATCTCTAAAGAATAATTCTTTCCAATTTGCTCATAAACTGACATTAAAGAGTGTGATGTATTTAGCTTGGCCTTGGCATTAATTTTTTGGCACTTCAGATCTAATGCATCATCTCTGCAGAGCATCTTCCAATAAAGTTTTCCCATAACAATGCTGGGCTTGAGAGACCTATGGGAATTGAGATAACGAGAGGGGATGTGTGTGATGTAAAGCATAGAAGTGAAGCTGCTAGAATGTCACCCTGAGGAGTTTTTTCTAAAAACAGTAAACGATTCTGTTTTAGCCCCAACTGGGAGGTCACAGTATCCATCCAATTTGCAAAGTATTATTTTATACAGCAACTACATCAACAAGAGCCATACTTACCCGCTATTATAGGAGCTGGTGTAGGACATACTTGTGTAAGAGGGCATACATGGACACTTTCGAATCAAAAAAATTTACAATTTTTTTTTAAACACTTCCTCCCTCCCCAAATTTAACAAGTCAAAATATAAAAGATCTCTCTGCGTTTAGGTCACATGCATCCTTTCTGCACGTCAGTTTAACTGCTGACAAGTTTTCAGAAAGCAAAAACCAGCACAGAGACTACTGGGCACGGGAGGGAGGAGAAACTTCCTCTGTTCTTACCTGCCTCATGGCAAACAAAGAACCATTCCACTGAAATCAAGAGTTGCGCTACTATGAAATTAGGGAAAAGGGAAGGAAAATTCAGGCTTTGTGTACTGTAAAGAGCTAGAGTCAAAACGCTGTTCCTTTGGCGCAGTGAACTGATACCATGATCTGTCAGACAACCAGTGAGCCCTTCTTGCAAGTCAATCAAGACCCGGCATTGCTAGCTGCGGATCAGCTCACCTTGTCAGCCCTTGAAGTATGGCAGAAGAAACCACCAAACGTTACTAGAAAGAGATCATCCCTAGAGTACTTTACAATACTACTTAATTGCTTTTTAAAGAATTTAGGAAGAAAAATACAGAGAGCTACAGAGCGCTACAGAAGCCAACAGGGGGTGGGAAGGACTTGATTTGCTGGTGGCAACACAGAATGCACAGCAAAGGGAAATATAAACTGTTAAACAGGCGGTGGGAAGTAGGTGAAATAGGGGATGCCCCATTAAGGTTCATGAGCTGCATGCCAGTAAGGGAACAGAGCAGCATGAAGGAAGAGAATATACTGTTTTTTGAAATCCCTGCAGAGAAAGAGGGAGCCTGTAAGGTCTCACTGCACAATAGCCTTTTTGTTCGGCATCACCATCACTCATCAGCTGCTTTGCCAGGTATCATGTTTTCCATCTTTTAGAGCATGTGGTGGGGTACTTCTGAATAGCTGCAGCATGTTGATTCTGGACTGACTGGCACAATAGCTGCCGAGTGTTAACCATGGCAGACACACAAAATTGCTTCCAACATACTGAAAGGGCCTTCAGTAAAGAAAGCTGATGATTTGGAAGAGGTTTCTTTCTCCTCTTTTTCCTTCACTCTCCTTGGTGATTGCCAAGCAAGCTGTAAATAGGAGCTCTGTGCTTTCCCTTCATTTAATGGAACACTGGGTCCAGAGAGCTTGCTGAGATTCCCCAACCGCTCTGCTAGAGCATGTGCACTAATTTATGCATCATCCACCTTCAGTATATAGCCCACCTGATGAGGCAGAAAGGAAGTAGTAAAATTAGAAAAAATTTACCAAGGCAGGCAAAAAAAATTCTCTGTTTGGAACAAAGTGAAACATGTATTCTGTGTGCACTTCACGATTCCCCATCTTTGTTTTATATTTCAAATCTACTCACATGATTTAACTCTAGACAGAAGTGTTTATTAGTCATTATTATCTGAACTAATCTAAAAATTAAAGGGAATTGGGAACACTGGCCAGAACACACACAATTAAGAAGCCTGGCTAAGAGAAAGGCTATTTATGGATACAAATAAGATGTTTTGCTAATCTGGCTTATTTTTTAGTACAAAGAACTATTAAACACACAATCTTCTTTTCTCTTCCGAATTACTGAGGTTTCTTATTGATTCTTATTCTGCTCACAAAATATTTTTTTTCCTGTTAATACCCGCCCCCCACAATACTAGCTGAACGTTTTCTACCTTATTCCTTTATTACTATAGAAAAGGTAAGTCTTCAAGTGGAAGAGGAAAGAATCCAGTAAAATCATGTCTTTATAGATTACAACTTAGTTCTGAGGAAGGAAGGCAATAAAAACAACGTAAAGAGTAATAGTGACAGGCTCACCTATGTTTCATTTTGATTGGTTAACACCAAACCCGAGACTTAACCTTTTTTTTTTTTTTATTACTATGCTATTGCTTCATTTGTAGCAAAACCTACATTCAGGTGAGCTTCTATACTGTTTTAACTGTTTCCTACTCTATATTTATACAGTTTAGAGTTTCAGTGTTGAATTAGACTAGTCTCACTACAAAGCAAAGAACTGGCTAAACCCTGGAACTAAGTACTGTAAAAAAATTCCAGATATTGACTAAATGTTCAATTCACCCTGTTAAGTTAAGACTACATTAAGATTTCCTGTAGGAATTTTAGCTTCCTTTTTCTTTTCTTTTCGGTTATAATTTTACCAAACATTACCTGAAACAATTTTAAATGCTAACATTCATAACTATTCACAACTGTCATGAATTCTGCTTTAAAGTCAAGGTAATTCAGTTGAACTAAGGTAGACATGAAAAAGAACAAGTACTTGGAAAAATGTTTAGTGTGACTTAGATTTATTAAAAACAAATGCATTTT
Organism: Struthio camelus; assembly: GCF_040807025.1. Lineage (NCBI taxonomy): Eukaryota > Metazoa > Chordata > Aves > Struthioniformes > Struthionidae > Struthio > Struthio camelus. The sequence goes on from NC_090982.1 coordinate 52,303,413, forward strand.
TGTCATAGATTTGCTAAACCTTAGAGTAGTTTTTTTAAAGTAACTTGACGTACCACTGTTCAAATTCAGTTCCTACAGGCCTGAAACAAGCTGATAAGCTTCGTTGGCTAACAGGAGAGAAATCTTTCTCTACTCTATTTTAACCATGACCTTACTTCCATACTCTTAAAGAGTACACACTTATCAAGTAGTCTAGCTACATGAATTTACATATACTTTACTCCACACAGATATAAAATTCCATATCCACAAACAAAATGTGCAACACACTGCAACACACTGACTGAGCTGGGGTATAAACAAAACCATTCCTGTGGCAGATATAACACGGTTAGTTTCATTAACTAACACACGTGTAATTTGAAACAAGATGTACTACCAGAAGTAAATACTCTTCACTTATGGAGCTGTTTCAAAACAACAAAAAAAAGACCACCATACATGAAAAATAATTTACACAAACATAGGAAGTGGGCCGATGGATGCTGTCCCTCAATGTTGGGCTCAATGTTGGGCATACAGTAACGAACACCACAAAACTGGGAGGAGAGGAGGGGAGACAGGAAGGCAAGCAGAAAAACAGCTGGAGCAGTGACCTGCTGTGCTATAGTTCCTTCTCCAGACGGAAGGATCTTGTAAAGAAAAAAAAGGCAGGTGAAAAATGACAGCTTATGGCAAAGCCAAATCGCTGGATGAGACTCACAAAGTAAAATGCCCGCCACAGGAAACCTAATATCTGGTTGAGAGATTCCTGCAGAACATGCTAAAGCTATTCAGGGTTTTCCAAGTCCAGAAAACAGTATCAGTATTTGGAAGACCTGGACACGAAGAAGTGGAGTACAAGTGCTGCTTATTCCTACTCACAGCACTTCCTATTTGGAATACAGCTTTGTCCCTAAAACAATAGGGCTACTTCTTGTTGCTTTATTTGGTCTGTTTGTCTTCAATGACTCGCTGGAGTTGGTGCTCCCTTCTTTCCTCTAGTAAGGATAGCTAACGTGGAGGAAAAAATAGTCCAAGATCAGACAGATGGCCTTTTCCAAACAGCTAGGGCACCTCTCAAAACATACAAGAGTCAAAAAGCAGCCTGATACACTCAGGACATCCAGCTAACAATAGTAGTATTTTTCTGTCTCCAAAAGTTTAAAAAAAAATACATATAAGCTCATTATGATTTGCTCTGTACACACACTCAGCAGCCCTCTTGACTCTACCAATGCGTTTTCCTTTGCTTTCCAGAGTGCTGTACCTCTAACAACTACACTTCAGCCTTGACCTTGAGAACATTTTGTTCAGACTGATGCAAATCTCTGAAACAGTGTTTCCTTACTTGTTAGCTTTCCTCTGATAGAAATTAACAATGTCAGAGGAAGCTTTACATCTCTGTGATGCTCCTTCCAGGAATTTATATTCACTTTCGGCACTGAAGGACGTTTAAGAGAATATCATTAGAGGTTGTATTAGTTCTTCATATCTTTCTCATATATACTGAGGCTCTGACAGCACAGATATCAGTTAATGTTAAAAACCAGATACACATGTCCCAGCACTGGTAGCAGTAAATTTACAAGGAGGAGTTTAAATTTAGTTCAGAGGCAGAATCTGTCAGAAGTTACATGAAAGAAAGAATACCCATAGTCACATGAAAATAAAATGGTTACTGAAAGACACCACCACCCTTCTGTGGCTTTCACCTTAACCAAGTTGATCACTTTTTTTCTTGTAGTAAACTCAAAGTAAGAGCTCCAACACTACGCATAATACTTGCTATATTACTCTTTTCTCTTCATTACAGTTAAAAACCAAAAATCTTGGGAGCCAGCATTCAAGCCAAGTCATTTGCATAAGGAAGAGGGCAAGTTAATTCTTACAGGCCAGAAGCATTTATAATTAATTAGCAGATCTCATTAGCAGACACGTTTTGGAGTTTTTACTTTCTGCTCTGTAAGCTGTACTACAAAAAGGACCATGCTTTCTACTTCAATGATACCCTGTCTAACTGCCCTGTCCTCTCTTAGCTAAAGAACTTTTTCTTTAAAGTAACCTTTTCCTACAGACAAGTGAGTCTTCATTCTACCATCAGATAAACAAGACTAATTGCTCTCAAGTATGTGGACAATGCCCCTGATAAACTAGGCCAGAGTACATCACTCAGCTTGTTCAAAATGGGTTGCTCACATTCCTGATTCTCTGCAATGTTTTCTCCCTATCCCGTATGTCAGTGAGACCGAACGGTAAGGAATGAAGTCTGAAACACGCTCAATATTCCAACGCTGTACAAGTAAACAAAGTACAAATTAGTGGATCTACCTACGTGCCAGGTGTCTTACCCTAATATCTCCAATGAAACAATAGCAAAGTTTAGACAACACAAAATTTTGGAAGTCCAGGTAGGTATATCACAGTAGCCAAGGTAAACAGAAATAAATGAAGTCCACCCGCTGTTAACTTAAACAGCAAAAGCTTTACTGCACAGACTTGATTGCTGAACAGGTAATTTTACATACATGCCAACTATTTTCTATACCTATGATTATATCTGCATCCTTTAGTGCCTAACTACCTTTTTAAAATCTCGCTCTTGGAGTCCAAAAGTTATACCAAGCGTGTACTCCCACACAGATCCCACTTTAAGGCAGCATGGCAAATTTTAGCAGTTCAATGAGCACAGAAGTAGAGAGAAGCAATCATATTTGGTTAACTTTAAAAAAAAATACTAGCAGAAAGACACTTTTTCCTTATAATGCTTGTATTTTTTGGATATTGTATGCAGAACTGGATCTAGCTTTAAACAGTGATGAGGTCCTAAGCATCTAATTCAAACATACCAATGAGTTCATACATAGTAAACAATTAACCATCTAAGATTCACCTCAAGCACTGTTCTATGTCTGCCTAACGAAATAACGTACCGCATCTCATTTTTATCAGACAATTTCCAAAACTATTTTACGAACTGATCTGACAATGGATTTTTTTAAAGTATAATACAAAAAAAAAAACCCAAATTCCCAAATTTTTACATTCGGAAGGCCACTGCAGAGGGCGATGGGACAGATCAGAAAATAATATCCAGAAGTCCATATGTTCTATTGAGTCTGCATCCAGAAAAATACACTTTTTCACATTTCTTTATGACATAAATTTATAAATACTTCCAGTGCCAAGTCTGTGGATGTACAAGAGAACTGTCATACCTTAAAGAAGCTGGAATAAAGTATCTCCTGTGTTTTCAGTCCTGTAAAATAGCAATGGTAAGCCTATGGAGCTGCAGAGAGCCTTGATCTTTCAGGAGTGCCCTCTCCAGACATGACCACCCAATCAGGTAGTACTCGATTCCAGAATACCTTTGTCTGGTGGCATTAGACTGCACAGCCAACAGGCCCTCAGGCAGATCGAAATCCTCCCCCCTCCCTCCCTTCTCTCCCCTCTCCCTGTACTAACTAATTTCTTCCCCCCCCCCCCACGGCCCAATGAAACAATTTGCAATTGGGATGAATAAGGACATTGGGTACAGAAGCCTCACTTGGAAATTCTCTCTGCTGCTCAGCCAGGATTTCTGAACTCCTGCAGGAAGGAGGAGGGAACAACAGGCAGACAGGAAACAGGCTGGGAAAGCCACAGCGCAACACAGGCAGAGGAGAGAAAGAAATGATGGATTAAGTCCTGGTGTTTTACTTTACACAGGGCCCTTATAGAACCATGGGTGTAGTTCTTGATATTTACACAGCGAATCCTAACAGGATTTAAAACACATGGCAATTGCAAGGCCAAATGCTTTATTTGTCCAAGAAATTAAATTATAATACTGTGTTAGTGCTGCAGCGTGATAACTAGCAGAACAGCTGCTACTTTTTTAAGCATGTTAATACAAAGACAGAATGTTTGCCTACCCAGATTTTAAATATTTTCTTTATGTAAGTCAAACAAGACAAATTTATGTATAGTTTGGTCCATTTCGTTCCCCTGCCTCAGTTTCCACCTCTTTGATTGCATTCTTGCTCTCCTTATCGTTCTACAGATTTTGATTAACCTTCTCAGGTATGGTGCATCCTGACAGCATACTAAGAAATTTATAAAAATCAACTCCAGTTCTACAAGAAGCTACTCCTTCCTCTAAATCATGTCACTCTACAGAAAGCAAAGAACATCAAGCCTCGTCATTACCTTCTCCAAATTTTGAATAATGATCACATTTCTCTGCATGCTGTTTCAGTCCTGGTGTAATTTGAAAAAATACATACATAGGATTATACGTGTGTACTTTTTCAGCCAAGTGCATTCAAATCATTCATATAAAATGAATTACACATTTCAAAATTGTTCATTAGCAAAAGGAATTCAATAATCCCATTACTGTGCTCTGCAAGAGGCATCCATAGTGATGAAAAGCAATTTGTGGAATTCTTCGCTATAAGTTAGCAGTCTCACTTGTGCAAACATTTCATATTAGATTCAGAGCAACGTACTATATACACACATATGCAATGAGAGGTCAAATATATTCATAAATGGAACAATCATAATAGCCTTTTTAATACTGATGCCAAAAAAAAAAAAAAAAAAAAGAGGATAAGTCTGACCTGAAGTGTTCACAAGAGACTAACACTCTAATATATTTGGCAATATGTTCCAAGTCCATAATATGAATCCTCCCTTTCAGGGGGATTTTACTATGCCTCCTCTTGTCAAGTCTTTCAAAGAAATTCCAAGTTATTTCTCACACAGACACAAGAATTAACCTAATGAAGAGACGGAAAGACTATTCCAACTTCCAGACTGGAAGCCTATTTTCCCTTCTTTTGCTCCAGTTAACTAGTGTGCTTAGAACACCCCACACCAGATGGACTGTGGACAGTAATGTAATGGCACACAGAACACAGAGGGAAAATTTTAATAAAGTTGTAGCTCCTTTATCCTGCATTTTGGATAACAATCACCATTTTTATTTTCTTTGGCTCATGAATATGTTTGGTTTTTGGTTTTGTTTGTTTGTTTGTTTTTGCCAACAGATCTCAAAGCTCCAGATCTTTTGCTTGAAACTTGCCCCAAACTCTCAGCTGGTTACAGAACAAACTCATCCACTCGTAACTATTTACTGCCATTTAGAGTAATCTTTTCCGAGGATAGGAAGCACATCACCTTAAGGAATCCAATTTACATTTTCCTCTGAATGAACTGCATTTGCAATATAATACAATTGTCCAATTAGGGTCTCCTCAGTGATGACAGCACAGCTAAAATCATAAAGCTTAAGGACCAACTCAGGCATCACAACAGAAAAAATACAATAAATTTAAAAAGCCAGAAGAGTGAAATACATTCACTGTACTCTCAAAAAGCTTCCACCAAATCACAACTAACTCGGAAGCAGCTAAACAGACTGACGGCCAAATGGAAATTTATCCGCAATTTCTGCAATTTGTACCCCAAAACTTCCACTTAGTTTACAAACATGCAAGATAGCACACATCCCTAAATACTTTAGCACGCAAACAAAGACTAATCTGTGGCTAGAACAGACTACCTACGGTGGTCAGTCTCAGCTAAGAGCAGTGCAAGCCAACTTCTGACCTGTAGTAGACGAGAAGCACTTCTCAGACTGCAGAATAATACAGAGGTTAGGGCAAGGTTGTTTCCCGCTGAAAGGAAGTGACCTTGGATACTGCTGCACCGTTCTGCTTCATTACAAAAGAGTGTTTTCTTCTGGACAATTCACAAGGTTAAGGTGAATAAACAAAGCATTTTCAGTCCTTTATGCAACTCCAAAGATCTTTCTGGGAGGAATTCAGTATTACAGTAGCCCATCAAGGCAGAGGATGAGCAGATCATTAAAGACTATTGTTATAATATGCTTGTTCTCTCTAACATTTCTACCTGTGACCTAGAAAGCATAATACTGTATACTCACTATTTTAATGTACTCTGAAAAACTCTGCCTGCCTATCTTTTAATATGAAACTTTTCAGATGACAATACAGAAAAGCCATTGATCAGAAACCTGCAGAAGTCCTTAGGATCCTCTACAGAAGATTATATTCTAGCTGACCTCATCTCAACATACTGTCTCACTGCACATATCTGACTCACTGCACATTTCCCACTCACGCTAGTGAGTTTTCATAAAACTACTCAGTTGTGATCTCAATACCTCAGTTTTTCACAGCAGTTCATTTTCATGAATACATTTAGCTTCTTGGTAGCCAGTCTATATAAGTCTGCGGTCAGCCTCTCAAGATGGCTAAACAGAAGCAGCCTCTTTTAATGTTCATTCAACCCAGAGCCAGAATCACAACCACAGGCCATTAAACAGAGATCAGAATCTGTTCCACTCTGCAAAATAGTCCTGCCATTAGACATACACAGATACAATATCTTTTATGTTAGAACAGCTGCTTCTTTTTCCTTCCCTCCTCCTTCCCGCCCCCCCCCCTCTTTTTTTAAATTAAGGTACCATGCTAACTAGGAATTTCAGCAGCTCTAATTCAGTATCCTCCATGCCACCGACTGGAAAACGGCACTAGAGAGTTTTGCATTTGTCATTTCTCAGTTATCTTCATATCATATCCTAACTGCATGGAAAACTCAGGGAGGACATTGGAGAGCCAAGGTGAACTCTTTCAGTCAGGAGGGAACAGCGTCCTTATCCTACTTCAACGTGCAGGTGCAGCAAAAGGAAGACTGCTTGTATTCTCACCTATCCCCGCCTCCCAGCGCTAAACTAGGCTGCTGTTATAGCTGATACTAAAAAGCTACAGCTCCTCCTAGAATCCTGTATTTCCTAAGCATTCTTATTTCAGAGTCAAAATATCCTAACCTCACTAGTAACGATGCCCTCTCAGTCAGGAGTAAGCCATTAATTCTATTTTGCTTGTTCGCATCTCCTCACAGACACAATTAAGAGAGCTTCTCCTTGCTGAAGGCCAAATAAGCCTTTCAATCGCATTTGACAAGCAATACGTTAACAAGCACATTAGTACTAACCAGTGATAATGCAAAAATAAAATGAAATACTTTATATGCCAGCAGCTGTATAAAACAAACTTGTATCTAAGATACTTCCAGCTGTTGGTTTGCTTTATTTATAGCAACTAAGGTTTCCGCATACAAAGCTTACTGTTCTCAGTAAAAATTACTGCAAAATGTCCCACAACAGCTCCAACAGAGCCATTATGTGGGGGTGCTTTGAACGTGCATTAAGGAAGATATGAAAAAACACATTGGCTTTTAACATGCTAACCAATAAAATGCCCCAAGGAAACATTACAATCTACTCTGCAAGTAGGTGTGCAATAAAGACAATTCCACCTTCACTTTCAAATTACACATTGGAGTATGTCTCATTAAATCAGTGTTTCGTCCAAGTTGCTCAGTTCACAAATATATGAGACAATATGTATGTTTCTCTAGTCCCGTGCTTAAAAAGAACCTCTCATTCAAGATGGTTAAACTGCAGCTTCTTAGGGTTCCCTTAGTCAGCTAAAAGCTATTTTCAGAATTCAGTCTTGCTTGACTCAGCTCATGCAGTACTGCATGCCTCGGTTGCTTCTATCTCTTAATATTTGTTATAAAGACACACACCAACATTTACAAATTAAACTGACCATCTAAGGGCACTTCCACTCATTATTTGATGATTTTCAGTCTGGTAGCACTGCATGCCATTTTGTGCTCTGTCTCCTATTTAATATCCTGCTAAAGTTTGAAATGGAAGGAAAAACACACTTACAAATTGTTTTCAGTATCAATATCAAAGTAATCTGGATATAAAAGTGCATAGTACCATGCATCAGTTCTTTATACGCTTACCTTACTGAGTCAAAAAGTACATTAGAGTCATTCAGTTGTTAGGACTGCAATAAACCACCAGGAATGTATATTACTCCACATACCGCCATTTAGATTGAGCAGCACTGACCTGTTACTACAATATGGTTCTACGCTCCAACAGCTGCTGCTGTAATCATATGCCCTGTGGTAGGGATCTTGAGACTTTCGCCAAGATCAAATAGATTATAGTTCTTTTATTTCAAGATACACTTGCATTTGATGCACAGTGCTGGGCATCTGACCCAAAACAGAAATGACATATGGTCAGTTCTGCCCATCAATATAATCATGTGGCGAGATCATCTAATACCGCATACCCTCTGAGACTTCCTCATCTTGAATCTGGGACTATCAGTCCTCAGTAAGGTCTGTAGGAGAAGCACAGGTTTTCCAGACTATTCACTTTATTCATCGGTTTTCACAATTAGACCATTCGTTCTTCTCATCTGGGCAAATTCTCACCCAGGCTTCCCCAACAAGCTAATAGTTTGCTCTCTGAGCTCAGAAGTAGCAACAGAGAACCTCTTGTCTGAGAAATTTATTTTCAGGTCTCTCCCTTATAACGGTGGCCCTGGTTCACTCCACTGTCCTTGCACTAGATCTAATGGGATGAACACCACACTGGAGAAGAGCTCTTTGGAAATTCTCTCTGAGCTGAGGACAGTTAAGTTCCTGTCACAAAGGCTGCTTACAAGCACCACTTTCCCAGCCACTCGCCATTGCCCTAGATTTTTTCATATGTCATCAGGGACCATCTCAGAAGTCAAAATCGCATAACTGGAAAAAATGTTATTTCTGCGTACTTGATTGGTAGCATTAGGATGTTTTCCCTGTTTCACTGGTAAATGACTTGGATCGCATTCGGTTGAGCTGTCCATCATTAGACTATTTAAGAAAAGCTTCCTCAAGAAGTTTAATGGAAGAAATATATGAAGGAAAGGCTGAAAGAGTTTCTGAAGTGACAGCTGGCCCACAGTTTCAGAACGTCCCTTTGCGTCCCTATGTATACACTGCATATACACTGCAGTTCAGCACAGTGCCAACATCATGGACTTGTATTTGCCAGAGCCACACATTTTCAGAGTTTCTTGCCCAGGTACAAAAGCTCAGATGTTTTAAAATATGTTCCTCAGGTTATTTGAAAAATCTTCTTCATTAACAAATCTTTCAAAAAGTAACTGTCTTTCATGTAAGATGCACTAGAGGCCAACACAAAAAGTTAAGAGAGTAGTAGAGCGTGGACAAGATGCTTTCTGCCATGTTTACACTGATGTACATATGTATTTGGGAGGGAGAGTATTAACCTTGCACATTCAGACTTTCCAAAATTGCAGATTTCTTATTATTTCTGGATTATTTTGGAAGATGTTTTTCAGACTGCACACCAGCTTAAGCGAACCTTATTTCCAGCTTAGTAATGGCCAAGGAAATTCCTCACATCTTCCCGCTGACAAGGTATCTAAAAGACAGCAGTGAATAAGGAACCTGGAGATCATGCAAAAATTCCGATCTTTTTCGGACTATTTTCTTTTTTTCCATTCCTAGGTATTCCCTCAGTGTACAGTTTGTAAGAGGCCACACAGACATGAAAAATCCATTAGAAAGTAAACCTCCTACCCATCCCACCAAAGCCAGTTACAGACTTTGACAAGTTGGGAGATCTTGGAAAGATCAGTCCACTACTTCTTGTCTGTCAGGAACAATATTAAAAAATTAATTTGACATTTTTATAACAGTAAAATTGAACTACCTGCTTTCACTAAAATTACAAAATATGCTAGACTTGAAATCCACTTCCATGTTTGAACTATTAAATATGTCCATTTGACCTGATACGCTCCAAACTTTTCAGAATCATCATGCATGCATCACGAATGCAAAGTTACAGGGAAGCTGGTTCTGGATTGGCAAATTCAGCAGTGAGGGCCATCCAAATTCTAATTATGACTATAATTATAGTAGTTATTATAGCAATAAATATAATTAGCATTAAAATTAGGAAAACACTCAAATGTAAAAATTTATCAGGGCATAAACTGTTTTTTTTTTTAAAACATCTTTCATTTATTTTTTTCTACGCTAATGATATCGTGAAGTACAGGTGATGGGGGTAACAGGTACCTAAATCTACTCTTGAAGCCACTAGTAGCATGTGAGAAACACTGGGCCCAATTAAATCAGTGAGAGCTTTTCTACTGGGAAACCAGATTTCACCATTCATTTGATTCTGTTTGGTTTTAAGGACACACAAGCATTGGTGTTCCTTATTCTCCACGGACTTCTAAAGCCAAATTTATGAATTGCTTAAAAAACAAACAAACAAAAAAAAAACACCCACTTATTTAGAGTAAGTATGCAAGAGTTGCACTTTCTAGCTAAAAAGAAGAAAGAGAGTACAATAAAAATCCTCTGAACAAGACTCCTACTTCTCTGTTTTTCACATAGTTTTCTGCAAGGGGAAAAAATTTAACAGGTCTTTCTACTTAAGACAGGCTACTGAGACCAGACAGCAAGTCCTAGACTCTCAATTTGCCAGGCTGAAGATCCTAACTGGTGATCAGCACAGATTAGATCACTTCAAGCTCTTCAAAAGAGCTTGTTCTTTAAAGTAACTTTCTCCCTCCTAACAACAGTTCCATGAAAGTTATCACCCCCTTGTTAGAGTAACCATTGCAGAATGAATGTAGAAGGTGGGATTTTCTTAACACATCGGGAAAGCAACTCAACAGAATTAATTATAACATCACACTATCACCCTTCTTTCCTCCTCTTAAAAACCACGTCCACAGAAACACACACAAAAGCCTCACATCAGGTAAAAACTAAGCTGAGAATACGTGTGGGTAATAAACTGCACAAAGTTGATGCTAAAAATCTTTTCCCACTTATCTTTTCAAAAACTACTGTCTGGGGCTTAGTCTCATACAGAACCTGAACTGCCTTCCAGTACACTTAAAGAACAGGTATGTAATCACACAGAATCACAGAATGGTTGAGGTTGGAAGGGACCTCTGGAGATCATCTCGTCCAACCTCCCTGCTCAAGCAGGGTCACCTAGAGCGTATTGCCCAGGACCGCATCCAGACGGGTTTTGAGTATCTCCAGCGAAGGAGACTCCACTGCCTCTCTGGGCAACCTGTGCCACTGCTCTGTCACCCTCACAGTGAAGAAGTTTTTCCTCAGGTTCAGACGGAAATTCCTGTGGTTCAGTTTCTGCCCGTTGCCTCTTGTCCTGTTGCTGGGCACCACGGAGAAGAGACTGGCCTCATCCTCTTGACATCCCTCCTTCAGATTCTTATGCACGTTGATGAGATCGCCTCTCAGTCTTCTCTTCTCCAAACTGAACAGGCCCAGCTCTCGCAGCCTTTCAATAGTAATTTTGTGAATGCTGTACCCAGCCTGGTGTGGTATAAAGTCATAAGAGAGAGAGGTTAAGTAAAGAAGCTTTCTGGCATGGGTACACTTCTCCACTTTAGTTGTTGTAAAAGCAAGTAGGAAGTAAGAAATTTTTTTCTGAATAAGAAACCAGTCAGTAAATATCACTGTCCTACAATATTTCCAAGGTATACTTCAAGCACAGATGTTTTGCCAGGCCCAAAAGTCTAGATATCAAAGACATAAAATGGTTTACAGTGATTTAATTCATAAGGTTAATGTTGGGAAGATAGAAGAGACCATTAAGAGCAGCCTCTTTAAGCAGGCTGTGGGTGGATCCACTGGACATAGCAGAGTGCAGGGACTTAGTGGACTGCAAGTCTCCATCACCTTCAAAATTTCTTACAGAAAAACACAGGCAATAGTAAATGGGTACACACTTGATAAGCTACGCTTTACTTCCTATTTTTTGTTTTATCTTCTTGTTTTAAGATCTTTCTTCATAAATGCAATTGTTCTAAACAATGATATTTTAAGAACTAGTCTGGTCCCTGAGTATAGGCATTACCTCCAGAGGAACAGACTGGCAGGTATGAAACCTACATCAAGCAAGATGAAGTTGTCACAGTTATCACCCAGGGATCATGCAGGACATGGTACAGCATGAGAGAATCATAAGAAATCCCCTCTCCTCTCCATGAAGGAAAGGTGACGGCTCAAAATGCTTTCCAAGAAACTAGGAAGAAAGGGAAAGAGAGGACAACCGGTAGTCCCGTAAGTGTAAAAGCATCTTGTTACTAGTTATGCAGCCTGTAGCCTCTGGACTGCATTTATGATATGCCAATACCATACTTAGCACAATGATGTTTCCAGTCTAACTACTGTAAAAGAAACAAAATAACCAGTAATTCAGGTGTACAGATAAAACAGGGGGTTATTTCACCCAAAAAACTGTTGGATATTGCTATAAAAGTTGCAGATGGTAGAACTAGAGCATTTATGTATGTACTAAATAACAACAAGAAAAGTCTCTTGAGTAACATCCTCTTCATGACAGAGTAATAAATTTCCTGCCTGTTATGAGAAATCCTATTACTTTGTCATCTCAGACAGCAAAAATTGAATTCCAAATGATGCCTGTAAGCAGATCTCCATAAACAGCTGCATTTTTAAACCCAACTTCCTTTATATTTGAAGACAATCAAAATTTTCTGAGAGTTGGTGTACAGTTCATGCCCAAGAGAATAAAAGATTTATTATTTTCTCTTCAAACAGTTAGCCCTCCTGAGCAGCTAGATCATTACCGCACAGCTTTGCCCTACTGACTAGGAGCAGCCTCTCTCCGTTGGCTGCAAAATGAAGAGCCACAGCTGTCCCAGGAGGCACATTAAGAGGCACAGCAGCTCAGGGGAGTGCAACGCAGGAAACTTCCACACGCTCAAGGTGTAACATACGCTCCTCCCCATGACCATACAGCTCCAGCTCCATCCAGGAGAGCTTACAAGCTTCATCATGGCTTCTCCATTTCTTTTTCATGTTGGCTACTGGCGACACTAACTCTATGCAGTTCTCTATGGCCAGAAACAAAGATTATGCTTGTGACTTCACAGGCCTGCGGGATGACAAAAGATGGAAGAAACTCCCTCCAGCTTCTTCCCAACAATCACGCCTTGGAGGAACGAGGCACAACTGATCGCTTGGATGAGTAAACAGAAGAGCCTTTGTATTACTCTTGTATAAAAATGTTTGATGGTCTTCTAATGGCTTTTATTTGCATCCTCGTTTCTAAGGACGGAAGCTAATTTTGGGGGCTGGGAAGGAAGACTGTTCCTTACAGGCTAAGATCATTTATACCATGTTTCAACTCCCCAAAATTAGTATGTATTAAGCAAGTGAGTACAGAAGTGGAAAATGAGAATGCCACCACACTTTAACTACATAAAACAGCTTACTAAATAAACTTCATTGCCTAGGCACTGACAAGGCAGTATATGATGACTCATGAAAGGAAACCAGCTCATTTAAAACTCTGACCTCTCCAAAATATTGCTAATTAGTCTTCTAGTAGTTTGATTAAACTATAAATTTATCCTGAAAGTCAAAAAAAAAAATACAAGTGATACACAGCTCTAAGTTTTAGCTAGGAATCCATCCAAATGACTAACGTCACCAGCAGCTGTGTGTACCCAAACTACAAGAAAGCCTCAGTTACATGCATGCATTTATGTTTACAGTCTGAGGACCTTGTTCCTTTCACAGTTACATGGCTATGAACCAGGAGTAAATCCAGTAAAGTTAATGGAGCTATCTGTGAGTGAAAACGACACATTAAAGAGGAGACTCAGACACTGATCTCTGTGTAAATTGTTTTCCTAACCATTATGAAGAAAAGTTACTGAGTTTTAGCATTTTCTGTGGTTATTTTGCATTTTGTAATTAGCTGTCAAGTGGCCACACTGGAGCAATGCTCTGTTAACTCCCTGTAAAAGTGTTATACTTGTTCATCATATTAATCTTTTATTTGCACATTTTTATGTGTTTATGTTAAGCTTTTCAGGCAGGATATACCCCATTAATTTAATGATAAACATATTCCTTTGCATTAAGGCAAAGAGTCTGTGTTTGCACTTCCTACTGTTCACCAGTTACTGTGGGCAAGTAAGTAAAAGCTTTAGATCCACAACTCATGCAGATTCCCGCAACTCAGGTTACAACGTGGGAGTGGACAGACTTAACTCTCCCTCCCCTTAGCAGTTACAATAGGTGGTCCGAGAGCGCTACAGCAGCACACGCAACTTATTTCCAAATTGGATTCCTATGGAATCCATGAACAAAAGGGCAGGAGGAGCACAGAGAACGCCAAAAGACAACTGCAGTTCTACAGTCATAGTTCCAAATATTTTAGTATCTTCCTTTATGACTTCAGCAATGTTCTTTTAATATCATTCTGCTGCAAATAAAAAATATAAATTTCAATGTCTTCCTTATAAATACTGACATCCTCAGCAACTTACCAGCTGGGATGCACCATTTAAACACACACCACAGCCTTCTGCTAGTGAAGGTAACAAAAACAATGCAGCACAGATTGCTGCCTCCTATGGGGACCTGGGCAAGATGAAAATAGGACACCGCCCAATGATTTTTTGCCTTCATTTGCTGATGGCAGATAAATTGCGAGGAATTCTGAGCCCTATACCAGGCTCCGAGAAGAATGTGATCTAACTGGAAATAAGAAATTTTTCTGTTTGATGTTTTAAGGCTAATTCCTCTGTTCTCTTTTCTGACAAACCACTTCTGCCAAAGAACTTACTTTTTTTAACGGCTTACCAAGTCATCTGTTTTGACTTGACACAGGAACAGTCCTGCAGCACTCACACAAACTGTGAGTGTAAGAAGTAGTTTATGAGTCTGAAGCTTTCCTGCTGTAAGCCACTGTCTTCCAGCCAAAACCAGCAACCAAGCAGACACGGCTCTTGCTTCCTTTCATTTGAAAGGAGCCCCAACCCACGCTGCATAAGGTTAGGGACTCTAACCTTGTCTTCTGGTCCCTTTTTTGGACTGTTTTACCATGTTACTGTACTTGCACAAGAGTTTGGATTAAGCGTGTGCTAGAATGAAGGAGACCATCAGAACCCCCGCAGTGTCTCAAGATCACGTGTTAAAAATGAGGAAAAACCCGCAGTTCGCACTCAGGTTTTCTACGCCAGGTCTGGTCTCTTTTTCAGTTTATCTCCCAGACTTCTTTATATTCTCTCCTTGTCACTGATCCAGTTTGTCTCCTGCTCAGGTTAACCTGGTTCTTTGTCTCACTGTATGCTTACATTGCAAAACAATTTTTTTTTTTTTTTTTGCTTTAGACCTGTTCTGGAAATCCATTTAATACTTTAGCTGAACTTTTTCAGATCTCTCTTTGAAACTAGACATCCAATATGGAAGACTTTAGCCAAAAAGATTAAACTTGGTAACAGTCACAACCAGGAACTCTTGCGCAACTTCTTAACAGACAATATGGTCAGGTCAGGCTGTAATACAAGTTAGGGAAGCACTGGAGAAGTACTAGGAGAGAGTAATTTTTTTATTGTTTAAGGTAGATTCGCTTCTGAGGGAGAAATGTTTCTTCAGCATCCCAAAGCCCTATTCTTTTTAAAGATGTTCTTCATAATCTATGTTGTTAAACTTATATGTTATTTAAACAGAGCTGTGAGAGCGCTGACTTCCCTTTTCAATTGACAATAAATTTAAACTAAACCACCTACAGCCTGAAGATTCACATGTGGCCTGGTTGCCAAGAAGGATGGACAGGCTAAAAAAAAAAAAAAAAAAAAAGCGCTCCCTCAGCTTCCCCCTCCTTCTTGCACACACCAGCAGTACCATATACAGTCGCTATACTACATGTCAAGGTGTTAAGAAGGTAGATCTCTCAGTCAAGCGATGCCAACTCTATGTTTTCAATAGTCCAAAGGTAGTAACACTTCTATCTTCATGCACACTGAAATAAAACAAAGTTGTTACTGATCCTCCTGACAGTTTCTCTTGCCTACAGTCTGTAAGCAGTAACTGGATAAAATGCAAATACATTCATGATTTATTTTCCCACTTTTATCTCTTGTGATTTTGATCTTACTCGATAATGCGTTGTCGTGACTTTACTTTAACCAAAGCCAGCAGAAACTCTTTTGAATTATAGTCGGTTTATAACAATGTCCTCATAACTCTTTCGTAAATGAATGATTCTTGTGAATGCCTCCATTCTAACAAGCAAGCAGATAAGTGCATTTCAAGACACTTCCTTTGTCAATCTGCTCCTAGAACATACTTGATTTCAAAGAGCTCTCTAGAATGAGCATTTTATTAAAGACAAACCATCCCAGACATCATGCAGTGTGGCAAGTCTTGAAATAGGGCGACATATGGCTCCAGCGCGTTCACCATCTCTAGCTTCCTTGCTGCACGTTCAACAGAGCACTGCGGCTTTTATCCTGCTCCCTAAATTAGATGCATGAATATACCAACTGGCAGAGAAGTTGCATGTGGGGCTAAGAAACTTGGATGGTATTATCAGTGGCAGAGAGAAGTAGGAAGAAGTGGTTCATAGGAAGGTTAAAACTTCTTTACGGGTTTATGGTATCCAACCTCTGTACAGTTTTATGGGCATCCAACTGTTCTGCTCCTTCTCTAAGGTTGCTAGCTCAGAGTGTATGGAGTCCAAGAAATAGCAACTAATCGATGAACTATTATCTGGCAACAATTCACTCTGTCCAAAATAGTTCAAACGCAATAACCTTCCAAGCATTCTACGGGGGGGGGGGGGGGGGGGGGGGGGGGGGGAGGGGGGGAAGAACCTAAAAAACCTTTGTCAGAAATTTTAGAAAAGGTTGAGGACGTGCTTCACAGAGCAAGAGACAACCAGGAGAGTGTATTTAGGAGCTGGCTGATTGAGTTCATGTGGAATTTTGTTGTCAGCAATGATGATTTTAATTGAGAAGTGAGCAGTGTTTGAAGGTACGTCACACAGCATCTGTTGTGCTTTTTCAGATCTGTAGACCAGGCTTTTCCAAACTTTTCTGCAAGTCACACATTGCTTGGCCCAGAACAAAGAACATTCCACCAACATTTGGCAATGCTCAGAGACAGCAATGGCAAAAGAATGTGGAAAATTTGTGTTGGAGATGCCATTTTACATCCATTTCCACAGTACTAAACTTCTTCCAATAAGTGTAAGAGGAATAAGGAAGTTTTGCCTACACTGAGGTAATGTAATACCTTTTGGCTGAGTTCCACCACTGGTTCATTTTCATCTATACAACAGTTTTTCTTCCTTGTTTTATTATCTCATCAGTGAAAACATATTAGAACATGACATTGAATTTATTCCTAGGAAAGAATACAGTATTTTTATTAAAAAAAAAAAAATCACTTAAAAGTAGGACTCTCTGTTTTGGGGTGGTTGGTTTTCTACTTGGGTTTTTCACTTTATGAAAATAGCAAATAAAAAGGTAGTTCAGTTCAACAGAAGCTGGACTGGGCTCTTCTAAAGAATTGAAATAGTTTTTAATTCCAGCACCCTGGTTACCAAAGAAAAACTTTGTCATGAGATAAAAATCTGCGTACGTAACCGGTGTGCAAATACTGCCGACAGCTATGCTGACAGCTTTTTAAATACTTATCGTGCCTCTCAAAAGCGCACATTATGGTCCTAAAGTGAAAGGAACTGGGCTTGGAAAACAATAATAAGACTACATTATTGTTTCAAATATTAAGCCTAAAGCGGTCACACTTCAACTGCAGCATGAGATGCTAACATTAATTAATGTTAGCTTCCTCAATTGGAAGAGGCCAATGAGAAACCAGAAATAACTACAGTCTTTTCACCACATTATCTTTTGTCTATTTTCCCTTCTTTTGAAACTCTCTCCATTGACTTCCATGTCCCTCGGATCAGGTCTATTCTATTCACACTGACACAACAGAATTTGCCAAAGTGGAAACTTAAGAAAAATCATCTGAGTATGTCTTTTGCTGAAATCCTGGGGATATACACAACTAAGTGGCAACACTCACCAATATTTCTGAGAAAGGAAATTAGAGATCAATGAGCCATTGATAATCTGAGTCACTGACAGCTGACAGCTTTAATTATCTAGTCACCAGTACAGCTGCAGCATGTTGTGCACTTTCACTGAAGCACAGACTGACAGGAACCAGCTGACATCTGTAGTCCACTGTATGTCATGTCACTCATTCATCATATCATTAGTATTTATTCTGAGTGGACTTTTTACTCAGTATCGAACAAAATTGAAACAAACAAACAAAACCCCAGCCTCCGAATCGTTTGTCCAAGCCGTCAGCAGAATTCCTAATTTGTCTGCGTTAGCTTTCAAGTCTTCTGAACGTGATTTTACGTCACAGATTCTGCTCACATCAAGGTGCGAAGCTCTCATCTTTCTGATTCATTTTTAAGAACAGATAAAGTGACATGCCCTGAATTAAAGCCTTTCATTCTTTTCCCGACACAGCGGGTCAACCCTTTAAGGTTTACAGCAGCTTCTCTTGTTCTCAAATGTGTATTACCAAGGAAGTTGCCTGAGAAGGGAAGAAAAAAGTCTTTTCTGACAAAGGCTTTGATATCTCTGAATCCTTGTAGTGTTCCAGCTCCTCAAACTTTGTACATTATCATCCTGGGCATGTGCATCCTTCACTGACTTTGAGCTCCTGCCACAAATGAAAGAAAAGCATCTGAAAGAGCTGTGAAAACTCACTGTCCTAGCGCTCCTGACAAAAACTGTCTGGCATGTAGCTGATTTGTACACGGAAACAGCTGACACTTTTGCATTAGTCAATAATGAAAAAGACACTTATATTTAGTATTCAGACTGAGGCAAGAACTGGAACTTGACAAACCTTCCCCTAGCCTGCTGGCATTCTTCCCCTTCTTCCTCACACACACCACTGCGCACTAACAACAGAGTCCTTAAATGCTCAAACAGGACATGGTGCACTGACAGATTCAAATCCGTAGTGACGGATCCCCAATTTTCTGATATTCTGACCTGCTAAGTTGAAGAAGAGGCTATTACTAAGGTGAAGAAGAGGCTATTATTTCAGACTCAGTTTTAACAGCAGCAGAAGAGAAAGCATGAGCAGAATGGAAACAGAGAAAGCTAGTCGGAAGAACAGAAAGCCAAGGTTTCAAACCACATATATAGACAGAAACAGACCAGAAAGAGATTGACTAGCCTAATTCAGAAAAAGTCTGGCACTTTCTGCACTCGTAGTAGTATAAGAGTCCTGGAGTCTTAAAATACCATTTATTCTGTAGAAAATGAGCCTTCTTTCTAAGAATACTCAGTACCATCCAGTAGAACTGGGCTGATGTGTCCTCAAATTCACTGACAACTATGAAAAATATTTTGAGGTTCCTGACTGTGCATGCGTGCTAGAGATTAATCTGAAGCAGAGCATCCATGAACTTTTTAATATAAAACCTCCAGATGTATGTTAAGTATGTTTTATTCCAGACTTGCCACTGTGCAACTCTGGCACGTGTCTATAATAACAGGAATTGTAGTTGGGGGTTGGAAGTTCTAGGGCCAGCAAAAGCTCATTGTGCTCAGGAACAAACACCTCAAGTGAGCAAATACCTTATGTTTCTCTGTAATAATCCTTGTGATAACTCTCAGAGTTGAATTAACAGATCCTGGAAAACACTACAGAGAAGATGACGCTTGCGCAGTTTTTCATGAACTGTGTTGCATATTCTTGAGCGCCATCTACTGTCACACTACTTTTGGAAATCTCCCTTCAGGAGAGCTTTCCCTTACTCATGGTCTTTATCAGGGCATGGAGACAGTATTTTGGTGCTTCCAGAGCTGCCACGACATGAACGATAGCTCTTCAATTCTACATACCATAACCACAGAGCGGCAAGAAACTGTCTAAATATGTACCTTATTTTTTTTAAAAAAGTTATTTATTTAGTCTTCATTCTTAAACTCTTGCGTCACTGTTTTGCATATATCAACAGTTTCCAATAATTCATATGTAGCCTTTACATACGGGATAGAAATAAAACAGAATCCCCAAGGCTAAAATTCCCTACTGCTCAAATGAAATTAAATGTTGCCACAGTTACACCTTTGCTATGGAGTAAGCACTTAGAGGCACAGCACAGCTCTGAAGAAGGGGGACAGTGGTTAGGATTTTTTGGAAGCAAGATAGTTCACAGCTGAGGGTACCCAACCATGAAGGAATCTTTTGTGACCACTATTAACTATTTCAACATCTAATAAAACCCAAAAATATTAAAGCTATCTATTTTGCAACTAAAAGTATGAAACAAGGCTATTGCTATGCTACATCTCCAGGGCGTAAATCTATCCCTGAGCGTTAGGTAGTCACATCAGCCCAGTTTCACGCCATTTAAATCACATTCTGCAAATCTTGCCTTTTTCCTAATGTAGCTCGCTTGTCATTTGACCTGGAGACCTGCTCTACAGGTGCTCTGAGAATATTCCTACACAGGTCTGTTTCATGGTGTCTGTTGGCCCAGGATGTCCTCGCAAGTTTCTCCGACTACCAAAGTAGGGCAGAGGCTGCAGTGGTCTGCTTCTGGTTCCTTGCCTAGTTGGATTTCTGTCAAGGCCTCACGTTACCCAACCTCTATAAATACAACAGTGACCACACAGTCTTGCCATAGCCACAGTAGCTCTTGAGAAAATACAAATAAAAAAAAAAATCCACAGATAAAATACACACCAAACACAAACACACAAATACTAGGCACCCCTGCTTTTTCCCAAGGTTCATTTTTTTCCCCTAATTCTAGGACTGACTTCCTGAACAGAGCTACTCTCCACTCCAGCCTTTCTTTACTAGTTCTGACAATTCATTCCACTGTTGGCTTAGAAAAATTTTATTTCTTCATCTTCTTCTGCCATGCTTTGATATTTAGAACCAGTAATGGCAAAACACGTCTTGGAGATGTTGGAGACATGATCCTTGGCACTTACTATTTGATTCTTTTTCTTCCAAGTCCTCCTTGTTTTTTCATCTCTGGGGCAAGCCTTTCTGTTTATTCTTCTTAGATCACTGAGGAAGGTCTTATTAACACAGAAAGCCATCACCTTGCTCCCAGGCCTCTTGCGTATAGAGAATTTTAGAATTCTTACATTATTCAACAGCAGCTCCTAATCTGTCGGATCAACACTGCAACAGGCTTGTTTTACAGAGATTTCAGGCCCTCAAAGAACGTTGCGTTTACAACGGTCTCATTCCTTTCGTTTTTTCCTACTTCAGAGAGATCAATTTTAGGCCCTTGTGTCTAATTCCACTTACAGAATAACCCACCGATTAAACTCAACTATAGCAGCTCTTTATTTATACCAATGTACGTTAAATAAAAAGTGATCCTTGTATTTGTAACTAGTTCTGAAAACTAGTTACAATATATGATGTACCTAAACTACAACAGAAATTCCAACAAATTATTCAGAGATAATTAGAACATAACATAAAAGCATTCTTAAAAATAGCTAGTTTTTCATCCAGAAGAGACGGACTTAAACAAAAACTCTTATTACGGTATTATGAGTACGTCCAAAAAAACATTTAGCCCAAAAAAACAAAACCAACCAACCAACCAACAAGCTATAGGCAAATCATATGCAGAAACCCAGTACAGACACAGCTAGGCACAAATCCTTGCAAGTGTCATCAGAACACTGAAGAATTCACCCAAGTCTGACTAGGTGCTTTTGACTCATTGTGTTACAGTATGCCACTGGTATAAAAGTACAAGCAGAACAGCTTAGAAAAATGCAGCCCAAATGAGATGAGAGGCTCTGGTTTCTAAAATTGTACATTTGAAGATCCCAATAAAAACGTAAGAGCATGTTTATTAGACCCCATTTTAAGAATATAATTGCTGCAGCTGCCCTCATTTCCTCACTTTCCGTACCAGACTGTAATACCAAATTGCTATTGCAATTTCAAAGCTAGCCTTAATTTATAACAACGTAACAGAGATAAGAAAATGTTTTTCCTCACTGTTTAAGGCTCATCCATTTGCTCACAATTACAATAAACATGTGCGTAAGTCCCTCACTAGCTACGCTATTCAGGTGTTCGAAAAATGACTGAAAAGTTGGCCATGGAGATCTGATCTTCAAGTCAGATTGCAAGTAAATGAAGCAGACAGATTCCACATTGAATCTCTTGTTTGCGTGTTCAGTCAGATACTGTCATCAACACAGAGACTGAGTAAAAGCTTGATGACATCTCCAATTTTCAGTATTTTCCATTGAAAGGAAAGAAATAATAAGCAGGAATAAAATTTGGTCATTTAACTCCTGATTATTTCACGGGTTGACTGTTCGAGGCTATAGCAATATACTTAACAGGTACAAATCAAAGCTAAAGGACAAGAATCGCTCACCCCGGTGACCAGACTCTCAGCCATAACTGCTCACATCCAGACAGGATGTATTATGGCTGAACAGGACTAGACAAAGAGTTAGAGGTGTATAGTATAGGTCCAAACACACATAATCCGAGCATTAAAAAACAGCCTCTAATCCAGTGGACTCTACGCACAAACATTAAGAGGAAAAATACGTCTCCACGTAGCCTCCATCTCTAGCTATCCCATACAAGGATCAAGTCAAAATTCTGTTTCAACAGCCACTGATACAGAAAAGCAAACTTGCATTCCTGTAGTTGCAGAAAAGCAAACTTGCATTCCTGTAGTTGAAGGTTCAAGTAGTCTCTTGCTGTTTAGTGCTGCAATTTGAAAAACATTCATGGTTACTCTTTGGGTCAGAGGTTCCCAAGGCAGCATCATGCCAAAGAACTCCCTAGGAGAATCTGTTATTTAGCCAAAAATGTATTGCTGTAAATCAGTATCATTCAAACTGCACTAGGTGAACTAGTGATTTGAACAGGTAGCTTGAATACCTATCAAATGGGCCTCAAATACTGAAGTAGGGCTTTCACTGTTAACGAATAAAACATTTATTGTTCACTTTTGCATACAGTTCTTATGCGGTTTCATTATTTACATTTTAATAACTATTTTTAGGACATCCTGCAGTATTTTTAACTGAAAACACTGTATTTTATAAGCAGTCATGGGCGTTCAAAGTTCCCCAAACATGGAGTTTCTAAGGAGTTACTCTTTCTACACAGAACTTGACAGTTATCTCCACATCACTCACCACGGATTGATACTGTTCTCACTTCAGTTTTATTCCATAGACATGCACCATTGTCTTAAAGCTTTTAGGTAACCTTTGTCTTCCTTTAACTCTTTGGCACTGAGCTTTGCTCTGCTACAACCAAAACAGTTCATTATTGGTGTGGGTTTTTTTTTTTTTTAAATAAATAAAAAAGTGTTTCAAATGTTGAGCCAATTTCAAATGGAATCGCTCACATTTCGTGCATTAGAGACCAAAATAGTCCTAACACAGGAGATCAAACAACAAAAAATTTTGCCCTTTCGCCTGCGTTAGAAGTTTATGTTGAGGTCCATGAGAAATACATGGAAGAGTAGCACTTGACAGAAAAATAACACTACAATGAATGATCACTTGTTTCAGAATTTTTGCTTCTAGAACAGCAGCAGTTAAAGCAGTTCCGTATTCAACCTACAACATATAACGTCACAAAAAAGAGCCAACAGACACACGCAAAGTCTCTTCTTCGACATCAAATATCAAGTGATATTATACTGAGAAAAAAGGGACATTATATTGAGAAAAATGTACAAAGCATTAAAACAATGGATTCCCCTCCCTGTCCAGGATTCTGGAGAATTTCAAGTAAAACAGCCTGAATCTCAGCTGACAATGAGAGCTATGAAAGAAGATAGATAGTAGTAACACATCAATGGACTTACACTAACATATGTGAGTGTTAATGCCACCCTACTGGTAAAATTTAGTGGATTTATATTGTATTTCCCTTGATTGCATATTTTTTATATTTCCCCAGACTGTAGAGAAGCTTACCATCAGGAAGCATGTTCATCCACAACTTCCCAAGGTAAGCACAAATACAGCTAAAAACAAGAAGTTTTGTCCATACCAAGTTCACTTCAATTGTCCTGTAATCTGAAACTCTCATTCTTTCAGTGAAAAACCACACCCCGCTTTCTGGGAGGCTGACTTTGATCTAGCCTCTTTCTGGTACATATGGTCAGCATCTGACTTAGCAAACAGTGACTAAAGTACATTTTCCTGTGTCAACCTTTAAATATGCCTGTTCTCTTAATCTCTGCTAGCCATATGGAGGATGAAGTAACCTGCTTTGAGAAGAAGAAAATAGTGTCAGGTGTTACTTTGTAATCTTTTATAAATTTGTTCCAAAAGAGAAGAGGTTGCAAGTTTCCTCCACTGTTTAATACCCACAGAGACATTACACGTGCTTCTGCAAACAGAAGAGAACCTGTATTGAAATCCATCCCATGTCAATTCCTCAATAAATTGCAGAGATACACTCCTCAGAGAGTGTTTAGATAAAACTGATATGGAGTCATTATTCAGATTTGTAAGGCTTAATTTCAAGGAATCTCTTTACATTTTATCTATGAATTAATAGCAGGCCTCAGTTAAATGATTTCTCATCAAATTGAACAAGGTAGTGAAAATACAGGGTTAAAAACAGTAGGATATTTAAACTACTAAACTGAATAGTTAAAACTTTAAAAGCTACTGCATACTTTCAAAACTTATATCTGACTAAAAGGAAAAAGATAGGAGAACATTTCCCTTTTTGAATCAAACGGTATGAGAAGAAGTGAGCTTGGGTACTGATATGAAATGCTTCTAAGGAGTCTGTCCGTGTATTTCAGTTTCCACGTGGCTGAAATGACTGCATCTCTTTTTAAAATGCAACTGCCGTTAAAGAAATACTTGTAGCGTGTGCATTCATCCCTAGCACTCGACCATTGGCAAAGCTCAGTGTGCCACTCCTTTTACCCTCAAGAGCACCTCTAGCCATTGTGAGCTCACATAAACATTGAATTACCTGGCAAAAGTTTAAAAAAAAAAAAAAAAGCACTCTACCAATTGCTTACGAGTAAGAGTAAACAGGTGGGTGCCCTCCAAAACAGCATGCATGTATATATTATCTGCTAAATCCTTGTTCGTTAAGGAGCTGCATAAGAAAAAGACTCCAGCACTTCCCATCCTATAAGCAATCTATGAGCCTGAATAAGAGATATAGAAGGTTTGCACAGTCACAGTTTCATAAATCCTTTGATCAACACAGCATTTTTTCCACGCCATTTTAAGGCAAGAACAACTGTAATAAAAGGGAAGTAAGACATGACCGCACTGCTCTAAGAAACAGAAGGGTACCCATGAAAGTTAACTTCAGTTTCTCCGCTTCTCTAAGCTTCCCGTCTATTCAGCGCGAACAGAGAGAGGATCCTTACAGGGGAAAAATGCACGTGAAATCAGTTTTTGCTCCGATTTGCTCGAGAGAAGCTTCTGTTTCCACTGAACGTAGAGGGATCCTGGGGAGAATCACTGTGATATACAGCCAGCTTTTATGATATTGTCCCATTATTGAACTATGGGCTTTGATCACAGATGATATTTTGATCACAGTGAAGGGAAATTCTATGTCCCTTTAAGTAGCATCCAAGGGCTCAGCACCAATGTTCAAACTGTAGTCCGTTTTTTCCCCCAGATGATGACGACGACTTCAATATCCCTTCACAAGCCAAGGAAAATACTGCTTTTTGATTCTCTCCTTTTTGCATTCTACATGTAAAGCAGATGTCTCTCTGGGACAAAAGCTGCATCTCACTGGGCATAAGATTGACTTCTGAGGATTCTGACATGCTTCTTCACGCCTACAGTAATACTGTCTGTCTTCTACAACCAAGTTCCTGCTGAAATTTGATGAAACAAAGAACAGAAAAGCACAGTAGAAAATGGTTTTCCCTGGTCTGTAAGAGAAAATTGAATCCCAGGGGATTTCCGTCACCCTTTCCCTAATTTACTTGGCCTCAGCATTCTAGGACTTCATGCAGTCCTAGTGAAATTCAGTTATTTTATGGAATTAAAGGAACCAGCACCTACCACATCATCATGTTCCAAGGCTCTGTGTAAAGCTGAAACACTTAAAATAACTGGTGATGCTGTCAATTTTGGCAGAATATATTTTCATCTCATTTCATTATAGTTTTAACTTTGTATTTGGTTAAGGCTTCCGTGGTAAATAAATTGGGGGGAACTGTTGTAAATACGTGCTTTAAAGTGGATTTCCCTCTCTCTAGGAAGGCGTGTTTGAGGGGAGTCATGAACAATGCATGTAATTAACACTACATTTACATTTGGATAGATGTCAGGATCTATTCTTATCCTGTCGTGCCATTACCAAGCATCTGCATATGCTTAATAGGCAAAATATTTAATAAGCTCAGTCTCTTCAGTTAGGCCTCGTTTTCACAACTAAACTTTCACAATGAAAGGTGATATAAAGTAAACAGTACTAGAGGACCAACTGTCTTTAAAAAGTTTCCATCACGTCTTCATTCATCTTTGACACTGTAAGCCACAAAGGAACATAAATCCAAGATACATGTAAGTGACCAGAGGAAAAGAAACACTGAAATCAGTATTACCATTTTGAAATCTTAGGCTAACTTCAACCCTCTATGCTAATTCTAAATTCAGTGTGTTGCTATTTGATTTGTAATACAGTGAATATTAGGGTTACTTTGTGATCAGGAATTGAAGAGAACTGATCATCTACATTGTTTAATTACACACTAAATCTGGAAAAGATTCATAGCTTGCCTTTTCATTTCTAACCTTCTTACTTCACTGACAATTTCAATTATTTTTGTGTTAAATACATTAGTGAAATAAAATAAAGCATTAGAACTGACCAATACTTCAAAGCTACTGGGAATTAATTTTTTAGTATTTATATTCTGAAGTGACAAACACGCATCAGAAGGGAAATTCAGGAACACTTCAACCAGCCTTAGGAAACAGCAGAGACGGAGAAAAATTCTGACTGACAGATCAAAGAGTAACAGTTGCAGAAAAATAATAATAATAAAAAAGGGCAAAGCAAAGCACTTTCTAAGAAAATATATCAAGTCCCAGATTATTTAAGATTTCCTGACACTTAGCTTAAAGCACACTTGGTTTTTCCCACTATGTATATAATTAACAAAGCGTTAAGGACAAATACTAATGATACTCTGTATTAGTGATGAAGTACATACATTGTGGTTTGCATCAATTGATCTCAATGGGTTAAAAAAAAAGAGATGGCAAAAGGCTCATGATACAGTGAGTACATCAAGATAGGATGATACATCTCTGCATCTTACAGGAAAGTACTACTTGTGCTAGGCTATTTGGTTCATGCGTTGCCAAAACTCGTATGTCAGTGTATGTTTACGGCCTCCTCAGTGAGCACCAGATGGGACTGAGTTACGCTCATCACCCCGACAGCACCCTTGCAGGGCAAGCAGAGAAGATAAATCCCATCCCTCCCCACTTTCCAGACACAGACACGTTTAAGGTTCAACGCACAAAGACGGATCTCTCACGTTTTGTGCAGGGTGTGACTTTCATCCGCTTTCTGCATTTATACGCTTTAATTAGAGCGGTCTGTGCAGCCCCTGTGTATTAGCAGCTTGAAAAAACTGTACAAGCAAAGCTGAGAGGTTCTGAAGTCCTAAGGGCGCACAAAGAAATACTCACATTACCTGCACGGCAAAAACGCTGCAACCAGCTCAGAACAGAAATTTGTTCAGTATTTAACCTTACAACCCTCCTGCATTCCTCTCAAAGGACAACAGCTTTCCATGTACAGAAAAACAGCCCTCCAGCCATCCAACAGGCTTCAATGCTATAAAAAGATAAAAGAAAAGGAAGGATACAAAACACCCAGCTCAGAACTGAAACACTTCAACAGACTCAATTTTTGAAGCCCTTCAGAATGCTTTGAGTTCTGTGTGTGTTTGAAAGCAAGGACCAAGATACTCAGAAACAAAACGGAAGGGGGTCATTAACTGAGTGCATGCTTCTCAACATCCTTAAATTTTTAAGATCTTCTCCTTTTTACATAACTATAGAATTGAGAGTAAAACCTTGAGTTTGTTTTATAAGACAGAAAGAAGAAGAGTATCCATCAGGTTTTTTGTATTTTATATAGCTTTCATTGTTTTAAGAAACTTATTCTGCCCATTATACTTTCAAATCTTATTTGTGACCTCACTGTAGTGAAATCAAAAAATGAATATGACCAACTTCTTTTGGAGAAACAGATTCTCCCTTATTTTCCCCAAAGGATCTCAAAGATAACAATATGTTTTCTATGTGCATCTGGGTCCAGGATGTCCGGCATTAATATATCACTGACAACAAAAACTGTCTCTTTTCTGCCTCACTAGTAAGTTATCTAGAAACACCTGGTTGGACACTGGCTAAATGCACCATTATGTGATTGTCTTCCTGGATTTTTTTCCCCCCACATCCAAACATTACTCTTAAAGAAAATAGAGCCACCATATGTAATTATTTTTTCTTCTTAACAAAGACACTAAATACAAATGTATTAACTCTTTCCTGAAAATTGAGCCTCTTAGGAAAAACAGCAGTATTTTCTTTTTTGGCAGGAATGCTTAGAAGAAACAGGCAAAATATTTTCTCAAAACAGTCACTACAAGCAAGACAAATCACTCATACGCAAGGTTAACTTTGTTTTAAATATCTAAACATCTCATAAGGCAGTCTTTTTTTTTTTTTTTTTGGTCCAGTTCACACATTATTTGATAATGGAGAAAGTAAAAGCACGTCAAGGCCTCCTTTGTATAAGGCCAATTAGAGAAATTCACAATTGAGGTAATTCTTCCCTCAGGGTTCAGAGGAAAACAGTGGGGCACAAAGAAGCTGAATTCCTGTCCTGGTACGTGGACCTGTTCAACCCTTTCCAAGACCGAGTTCTGCTTGTGATACTTGGCTGAAGTTTCTCAAAGTCAGATAATTCTGACAGTAATTGCTTAGGTGTGAAGGTGAGAATGTTCAACAACGTTATTGTATCGAATGCAGGCAATGATCACTCGTGTTTGTACGATTTGCAGCTCTAGAAAACTGACGCAAAAATCTCAGTGACTGTTGAATCACTACAGAGTGGAAGATTTGCTTCAGTAGGAACCTTTGAGGATTTTTTTTTCTTTTTTGAAGCAAAATTGAGGTCGTATGCAAATAATAACGTTTGCGTTTACAGGACAAGACGTTTGACAATACAAAGGTTAAAACAGCTAGCCTCCGACTGGATGCCTATCTCCTTCCCTGGAAGCAGGACCAAGCAAGCCTCAGGTTCACTGAAAGATCGTTGTGTTCTGATGAACTAGGGACACTTTACAGATCAGCACTCACATTAGGGAAACGAGCAGGAGGGAGATCTTATGAACCTTATTATTGACATCAAGCAAAGAAGAACACCGACTTAAAGTCTGCTTTCAAGCTCATTCAAAAGCATGGTTTAGAGCAAAACAACAGTTTGTAACCAATCAGAATCAAAAAGAAGGGGGCGAGGGAGGAACACACACACACAAAATAGCAAAACAAAAACATGCCCTATTAACTTAAAAAAACATTATTTCATACAAATCTAGCTAGGAACCATCACTCACATCCAAGTTAACTCATATGGAAAGGCTTTGTTAAAGCCACTGTCTTAGCAGGTGAGGAGAGTTCATTAACCTGTCCCCATTATTAACACATTTGTAATCTCTTGTAACAACATTGACCATAATGCATTTAGTCAGTACAGTATTTGTTAGAAAGACTGCATTACAGAGGAATAACACTGAACTTCAAAATTAAGCAAACATGGATACTGCAGTTTTCCTGGTAAGGATTTCTGTAGAGCGAAAAATTCACTTTTTCCCTGGAATGTTTAAGATTCAGAAATCTTTATTCTTTGCATTCATTTAGCTTTTCTAGTAGCAAGACTCTTCTTTCTCCCTCCGCTCCTTCATCCACTCACAGCTGCTAATAAACTGTGCAGATGGCACAGATGAAACCATTTTGACTATTTTCAATTCGCACTGTATAGCAAAAATAAACTTTGAAACGTTTTATGGAAAAATAAAGATACGACTCATTAACATGCAAGTGAACGAGGGAGGACAAAAAGCTACTAGTGATTTGAGCTGATTTCAACAGCACCAAAGACGGTCTAAAACATCAGTCAAGCTGAGAAATAGTGGCAGAATTTAGTACTTCTTGGTAACTAAGTACTCTTCCATTTTGAAAAGAAAATTTTGTATCACTGTCCATCATTAGCAAACTCTGTGGAAAAAGGTTGGCAAGAGCAAAGTTACTGAGTACTTCTGACAGCATCTGACTGCCTTCCCTTTTCAGGTGGCAAAACATTATTCTTACAGTAGGAATTCTGTCCAGTGTTCCGAGAATGTTTAACAATGAAGTAATTCCTTCGTCTAGCAGAAAGATTTTTCCAGGATTTCCTATACAATTGTTAAGTAATCACACTTAAGCTAGCTGGACCCCTGACTAAAAATGGTGTGTCTCCACTTTCCTGGGTTTCATTCCGAGTATTCTGTTCTGTGCTCTGCCCCAGGGACAGATTTAAGCTCCTACAAATATCATCTTAAGTTTTTGTGATAGTCCTCTCTATCTGTCCACCAATAGTGCTGGTGATCACAGAACAATTGTTCAAGCATTTGGTGACAGCAGGTCTTCACCAAACACACACAGAATGCTTCCAGTTTCAACCTTATTTTCCTCTGCAGCTTCATTTCCCTAAGGTTGAGCTGCTGTTGATGAAAGAACAAACACCACTGTGACCAGCATTCACAGATCCTCTTCTTTGAGGTGTATGCATTATCCTAGTGCAGTATACCTGGTAATATTAGACTGCATTACAACTATACACAGGTAAGCTTGCTGATTTTAGAGTTTAGTGCTCTGAAGTAGAAAACAAAGCTGACTTTAGCATAAGCAAGCATACTAAAATATTTTGTACATGCATGCAGTTAAGTGAGGAGTAGAGAACACCAGCTTTGAAATAAGTATCTAGGGCTCATTATCTACAGAAACACCCAACCAATAATTCAGACTCTCGGTTTTCGCTGGTGGAAAAAGATTTAAATAAATACCTGCTATTTCATCTCCCAACACATGGCGGCGGGAGGAACAGGACCACCAGTCTTTCAATCTACCCAAAGGCTGGCAATGGCTGTTCACTCCAAACTAAACATTGTCCCAGTCAGCGGAGCAGCCGCACGACACATTTTAGAGTAGCGCTGTAGTTGTCAGTCCAATTCAACTCTAACCAATACAGTAGGATATAAACCTGCAGTCCCTTGATTACACTCTGCACGTTGCCTTCTTGCCTGCCCAGTTCTGTTGCTGTCATCCTTCACAGATATTTTGATCAACACGTCTTATTTCAAATGACTTGTAGTGAGAACCTGAAGGAAGCTGATGCTTTCTCATTTTTTTCTGTAATTAAGGTTATCTTGCCGCTGTAAGCTTGCAGGTCTTCTTTTTTCTAGCCTACTTGGACTTCATTGGTAAGCATCCCAAGTACAAAGCATGAGACAGTAGTGCTTACAGGAGAAGACAGAGTGCGCGCGCGCATACGTGCACATATTTGTGCAAGAGAAAGAACAAATCACACTGGAATAAAGTAGAAACTACAGACTAATCACAAAATTACTCCTCTTTTTAAGCTATGTTATCTAGATGTCCTGAATTTAGTACACGTTACATGCAAACATGCCACTACTAATACAATCACAAAGCACAGTAATATTCTTATCTGTTGAACACAATAGAACTAACTCCTGTTGACTTCAGCGTGGTTGGTATTTTCATGCAACAAAAACTACCCATACTGTTATTGGCCATAATTGGAAATAAAAGGATGAAAAGAACATAAACTTTCAAACTGAGCTCAAGAATTGTACAGAATCATCTTAAAATATGTTCCTGAGAGTCAGAAAGTAAGACTGTTCAATGACGCTTCATAAATAAGTCCAGCATAATGATACTGTTGCATAACTTACGTTTTAGGTGCACTTGGGACTCCGTAGCTGAGGCAACTTGAATCTCAGTGTCTTCTCTGCTATCATTTCATCTCACGATGAATGTAGAAAGCTAACCCATCTCCCCCTCACACACACACAAAAACCGTGACACAGGTTTATCCTTCATAATCTAAGTTTCAAAAGGAAACATCCTTGGACAAATAGACATAACAAGCACTCAGCCACAAGGTAAGCAACAGACTGCTCTGCGGGATACTTCTAATCTTTAGGTGAGGCTGTTCAAGGAGTTTCTGACAAAAGTGACCGCACCTTTCAAAAGGTGGTTTCATAGGTGGGTTGGCCAGCACCAAAGAGCAGAAAAAACTCTGGGGAAGAGTCACATGCAGCAGAACCAACACACGCACAAACAGGTTGACACATACCGGTCCTTTCACATTCTCCAAAGCAGATCAGGCACATGAAAGTGAAGGCACTAAACAGGAATCCTTCAGCATCTGTTGACCACTTCTCCGGAGTGGAAAAACAGGACAGCGAGAGGGAAGAAGTGAGCCCTTTACTTAAGGGTGATACGAAATGGGAGTAAAGTGCTTTGTTGTTTTAAATTAGCAACTCTCAGCCTTTTGAAGCCAAGCCTTTCTTGACAAAAATTGAAAGCATTCGGTGCTTAGTTCATCACCTACCTCCCACCGCAGCCTGGTCCCAGGGTTGCTGCTGCCCCTCACCCTTTCCAGGGCACCAGCATAGCCAGAGCTTTATGATGGGTTCCATAACTCTTTACTGACACATCCCGGTCCCACTGTGTGGGAACTACTGATCTCGCTTGTGCTCTCTAAAGCAAAAACATTATTACTAAAAAAAAAAAAAAACCCCTAATATTAAAAAAAACTTCCAAGGCCTATTTTCCTGCAGTTATTTCCTCAAGGGAGCAGGATGTCTTGGTCCAACTGCTCTTCATTCCCTGACCACTTTGTAAGTACTTCACTGCATTGCTCAATGCCCTTTCCCAGGACTCCAATCCTGTGGGCATTCTGGTTTATTGTAAACCTCTTCTAGGACACAGACTGTTTTAGACCAACTTGCTCAAGGAATAAAAAGACAGAACATGCTCTCTCCAGGACATACTCTAGAGCATACTGATGCTGAACTAGGATTCAAGCACAACACACAAGCAGTTGTCCCGGAGCAGGAACCAAATTGTATCTGTGTAAAAAGCAGAAACTCCCTGAACCTCAGTGGCACAGCGTTACAGGAGTGCAGAGCTTTCATTTCATTCCTGGCTAGGTCACCACTCCAGAGTATTTACTTCCAACTTTGAATAATTTCAGAATGACTGATTTTCCATTGACATCATGCACAGGCATATCATACAAAGGGCAGAGCAAGGGCCTGAACAATCCTCAGGCTCAAGCTTAAGCCCTATCTACCACCATTAACAGGCCCGCATCTACTTTCACAACAGGTCAGGCTTAGCCCTCATTTGGGCACCTAAATAAAGAACAGATTTCAAGTGTGCAGTAGCCACTGGCCTCTCTCAGTTTTACCTAAGCTATTTAGAAGCATGAGGGGAAGAACTAATACATCAAGAGAGGGGAGCAGATGCACATAAAAGGGAGGCCAAAAATCAAAATAATCAGAGAGAAGACTGCAGGTGAGGGGAAGGGAAATGAATTCAAAGGAGTAAGTGCTAGAGAAGATGACAGTTACACTGTGGACAGCAATACCGACCTAGCACACTTGCGTCCCTTGATGAGGGCTTCTCGGTACTATCATAACACAGGCAGCGAATTGGAGTAACAGCCTCAGGCTGAAATAATGGAGAGCTAGGTGGAAGCGTCAGACAGTACTTACAGAGTGCTTGGACTTCAGGTTGAGGTGCTGAAGAGACCGCATGAGCGGGTCAGAAAGCTGTTAACAGTAGTGAGGTTCTTTGCTGCTGCTGCTGTTACAATCACATCCACTTCCCCCAGCGCTTTCCAGACTACTATTCAAAAGACAGCCTTACAAAGAAGGGGTGTACTTCCCCCCTGCCTCTTCAGAATACCTTCCTCCTAAACACAGGATATATCTGCATTTGAGGCACATACTACACTATTCCAATCACTCTAAAGCATGGAAAGGCTTGGTAAATCTTCCTGACAGAAATAAATATTACATTTAAAAGACATTATGGAGCCATCTTGGGTCTTTCACAGACATAGTCTATGCTACATTTAGGCAAAAGAGATTTTCTTTCGGGGATTTCTCCTGACAGAGAAGTATGTTCCGCTTCAAAGACGACAATTCTCCTGCTATCAACCAATGTAAAATACCACAGCCACGGGGCCTAGCAGCCACAATTACCCAGGCGGCTAGAGGGCACCACACTGGTTAGTCAGTCTTACAGCTACAAACATCGCTAAAAACAGGAGAAGGAAAGAGAAAATAAGCTTATTTCTTAAACTGAACCCAAGGACTGTGAAAGAGCTATTTCCAATGTACCTCTTGTCCTTGGTTGTTTCATTCACTTACTTTGTGATGCCTTCTGCTTCCGCACACACAATGAACAAACTTTAAAACCGCAGAGACAAGTTCTATACAGCATGAGGAACTTGTTTTGTCTTTGCTGCATGCTGATCAGAGGCACGTGAATACCTGTTTCCTACTCTGCGGCCTCAGAAGTTTTCTGCTACGTATGCTACCATCACCTAGTAGCTGCTCAACTGGTATACAATCTGCCTTTTAGGGACAGCATCAAGGAACACACCGAGTCTCTCTACCAACATCCTACTAGGAGGCAACCAGCCAGTCAAGAAATAAGTACTAACTCAGCAGCTGGATCTCAATCTTTGTTAACCAGAGAAAAGAGATACAGAGTCAAGATGACCGAATATTTTTCTACTTTAATGGCAAGTTTAGGTTGGGAGAATGAGCAAAGAATTTGCAGTGAAGAGACCTTACATCAGAAATACTCTTGTTACTGCCTGGAAGTAGAAGTACCCTTACTTAACTCAGGCAGGAGTGCCTACGTTTCCCCATAAGCAATTTAACTTAGACAGAATAAATAAATAAAGCCCCAATGTGCTCCTCCCCCTGGTGCTGAGGGCGAACATGGGGGGCTTTCTGATCTCTAATCTTCAGTGACTTCTCCAGCCCAGTGACGAAACAGCAGAAGAAAGGCACCCTGAGATTCACGTATGGCCTCTCTGAAAAGTTAGCTTTTTCCTCCCCCAGTATCAATCCACTCTGGTTTTATAATTTACTTTCATGTCCAAAATCAGTTTAAAGCAAAAGCCAATACAGGCCATACCTCTTTCACCTGGAAAGGATGAGGACATGTTCCCATCACTTCCCCCTTCCCCCCAACTAGGAAATATAAGCAAATCATGAGACAAAGTAGCAGTGAATTTCCTCTGCTACAGAGCCGTTTCACCATAAAGAGAGCCTTGACGTCCCTCCTGCAGGAGAAACTGGATATATGCTAGCATCCCATCTTCTAAAGCCAAACTACTGCAAGGTGGGCTGTACTCACTTTTAAGACAAGGGAGCTAACAGGGGTGCAGAGGCGAAGCCTAGACCTACGGATACGTTAATCAAGCATTAGTCCTAATGCTAGAAAGTTGCATTCCTAGCAGGAATTGCCATTGCTGCCCCAGAGATACAGAAGGGTGGCAAGAGAGGCTACTGAGTACGTCGGCCAATGAGGTAACCCTAGAAATTTCTCCCACTGTGCCTGAGCGTAGAGAAAAAGGGATTAATAAAAGTAAAACCCAAAGAAAACCAAATCTGCAAGCAGAATAGCAAATAAGGAGGAGGATGCTACTGATAGACAATTACATTGTCCGGACCTAACACCCAGAGGTGATAATGCTGCCCAAAGATTTCCACACAGCTCTGGCTTTCGTGAGCAGCACATTGCCACCTAGCAGCAGCTAGGGTGAGCAGCAGACTCTTGGGTATGGCTGAAATATTACCAGTTCCATTAGGTGCAGAGGGAAAGACAGAAACAACGTGATCTCCTTATGCCACTACAAAAAAAGGCACGTGAGGGCACGAGCAGACTACCACCTGAACTGGAAGATACCCAGATGTCAGCAGCAAAACCCAATGGAAATGCAGCCTACTATAGCAGTGAATTAGCAGCTGCATTTTTAACATCTTTGCTTGCGCAGTCACTGAATACCTGCAATCCTGGCATTCGTGCTTTTAAGTAGTAGAACACACTGCAAGAAGTAGGTTAGCACCTGCCACTTGTTTAGAAATTCAAACCTACATAATTAACAAGTTCTTCCAAATAGCTGGCTGTGCAGCAAGTTGCATAGGAGAACCTAGCCACAACAGGAGAGCCCTCAGAAACAGCTAAATGAAAAATGCCCTGGACTGCGTGATGAGGAAGTTTAAGCTGCAGGAGTTTTCAGAAAGTTTGATTTTCCTTTTTTTTTTTTTTTTTTTTGCAGGGAAATGGGCCCTTTCAGTGTGCTGAGTGACCAAGGTCTACATAATTAAGCACTTACTGCATGTGGTTTCTTAAGTCATCACTGGAAAGATGCTAGCTGCTCTGAGAGATGAGCATGAGACAAAGGACTGTAAAAAGTCTGTGGAAGTTTCCTCCTGAAGGCTATGTATCTGGAAACATTTGAACAAAAAAAAAAGTTTAGAGTTTTAGAGTCCTATGTGCATGGAGATTGCTTGTGGACCTCTTCCTGTCACACCTGTGCAATTCCACTGACAACGCAGACACCATCTATATACTAATGCTTACAAGAACTTCCTTTACTCTGGTCTGAACTAGAGTAAGAGCCAGCTGAGGTCAGCTGCAAGCAACTGGCTTGGCTCCAGTGCTCTTTCCCCATTCCTCTTTCCTTCCATTGAATTACTGCCAAACTCCTCTTCTTACCAACTCATCAATCCTTCATTCCACTGCTCTGTGCTGTTCCGAGAAGCTGTCATCAGCCTCAGCTTTTCCCATTGGTCTCTAGGCTGGGAAACACTCCCAAGTCTTTTCAGGCTTGTTCAGCTGCGGATAACGTACTAAAGAAGGATCCCAACAACCGTGTGTCAGGACTTAAATGAAGATGTAAGTTTAGTATAGTTTCTAAGCTAAACTCAACTCTTAATGCTGAATCGCTAAGCCACAGTTTGAGCACTCAAGCAAACTAGGAGACAGGAAGCCTCCTCAGCAAGACTATTCTATAAGAAGAAGAAGAAAAAAAAGTTGTAACAGAGGGGAGTTTACAGAGGAACAGGTGAGCAAAAGAGAAAGGCTCCAATAGCACAGTATTATTATGGAAGTGTCTAAATATAAGGGCATTTCTATTTTAAAATTTGCAAGTAGCAAATGACTTAACTAGTCTTTTGGGGGGAAAAGAGGTTTGGGAGACTTTTTTTTTAAGATTATATGGTTATATAAATAAGGAAGATTAAAACAATGAAATGTATTATGCAGTTTTATAGTAGTTCAATCCTCCATCTGTCAGAATTTCATCCAGTGTTGTGACCTCTGCAGGAACTCCCAATTCTTGCCCAGCAAGGCTCACATCCTCCTCCCTCATAGATGGAGCAGCAGAGGAAGTTTGGATCCACATGCTCTTTAGCTTGCAACCACAGAAAGGGGCATCCAGTTGATAAGGCAATAGGGCTGCCGGAACAGCCATTTCCCATCTTCTCCAAGGGAAAGGCAGCAAGCCAACAGACACCAACCTGGGTTTGCTCTACAGTTCACAATGGTTAAGAGCACAACAATGACAGCCTTTCTTTGATACCTGTTTCTGCACCAACATCACTACTTACCTCCATTTTTCAGATGGCTAGACAATACCTGGGTCAACAGGCAAGAAATATTATACCTTAAGATACAAGACAACTTCAATTAAGAAATAAAAAGATTTATTGGATTTTGTCAGTCCTAGCTTCCCTCATGAAAGGAACATGTGGGAATAACTAAAGCATGCACGATAAGACCAAAGTTTCATAACAGGACTTGAGAATTAAGGCTTGATTGAAACAAAGAACATCATTCCACTGTTTAGTTTCCTCAACTAATAAATCCTGGAACTCCTATCAAGTTACTGAAGCTCACACGCACCACTGTTTTTGCTGGCCTTCCTTAAGCAAAATGGCAGTTTCCCAAATAACACTCCTCACAGCCTCCACATGATCCAGGGGCTGTTTTCTGTTTGACCTGAAACGTGCCTCACCTTCACACCTTAAGCCTGTGTCTTAAATCTTACAGACATGGGCTTTTCTACTGAAGTTTAAAAAAAAAAAAAAAAAAGAAAGAAAAAAGCTTACTCTCATTCCCCCCATTTTTCCATTGTTGAAAGGTGAAGTGTCAGTGGCAGACTGAAGCTCTGAGTTTCAGTCAGGCACAGCAATGACAATGTCTCTCGTGAGTAAGCAGCAAGACAGAGATATGCCCAGGTCAGGTGATGCTACATGTCAGGCTACAAGGGTATTTAAAACATGCAGCAAGGAAAGCTCAGACCCTCTTTCTCACCAAAAGAGATACTCAAGTGTAAATGGATGAAACCGATGCGCTAACGGGCCATGGCAGCAGGAACTGCCTTCAGCACAGGGCAGTGCATGAACTCCTGTTCCGAGTTCTCTGTTAGGACCTACTTAGAAGGCAGATGATGGGCAGATGTTTGTGCTGGCATCGTATACAGATGTATTAACATATATAAATATTCAGCACTGCAGCAGTATTGTATTACTTCTTTAAATATTGGGAGAATGGAACAAGAGCTTCTGCAGATTTATAAAGCTTTCCTAATTTAAGACTGACTACATGCAACAGAGATCAAGTGACAGGTGAGTGATTTGGTTCTAAGACATACTGAATGACAGAGCTAAGTATGTTTGCACAATGCTGCCAGACCTTTGTTACAGATTTAAGTATCATTAGATAGATTTATGTTGCAATTGTCCTTATCCAGTTTCTACCCTTTGTTGAAATAATTCTTGTGGGAATAAAGGTGCAAGCACAAACTCAGTATATTCACAAACCAGCCATCGTGGTACTTGTATACCACAAGGATAGCCGCACACTCTAGTGAGAATAAAATGATCAATGACAAACTCAAGAACGCTGACTTCCCACCTAAGTCATTTAAGCAATTCAAGTTCTAATATGTGAATTTCTATGAGTTAACAAAAATCTTCCTATTTAGTATGTCAGGTAAATTTCTTCTTCATCTTCCTAATCGTTATTTCAAGGATCTGCATTACAGGACCGTTTTCTCCAGTGCTGAGCTAGCAACTCCAAGCTGTGTGATTGGACGGTACTTAGTATGCCAGAACTAAAGCCCCAGAGCCAATACTGTGTTGTGATTTGCAGCACGTTATTAATGGCATCTTGAGTGTTTCTGTGAGTTCTTTGAACAGAGCTGAATCTCACCACCAATACCTGTTCAAAAGAGAAGACTATCTCCTTGTAAGTGGTTTCAGGTATGCAATTTCTTCTAGTGTTCCCCAATTTTAGTGGCCCACATTCATCTCAGGCAAACTTCACTTTCTGCATCCCAATCTAAATGAGCACTCCCACTGACATTCCCTGCCTCCAAACTGTAACTAGCACATTCCTGTATTGCAAAAGAAGCCTGTCCTTACCACCATCTCCCCTCATACACACCTACGTTACAGATTCCCTCAGTTTATCACCCACGTTCTGCATTATTTTCAGCTTGCACTGAAATGTAAGAAAATTAATTCTGTTGAAACTAAAAGACTTGTTTTACTACTATTTTCACAGGGAGGAAAATTAAAGTCCATAGTGAAGATATGCCCACCACAGAGAGCGGTGCCTACAAAATGACAGTCCAGAGCTCTAAGACCAGCTCAAGAGCTCTGATTGTCCCAGGTGAGATGCACCTGCATGGCATTAGCACCAAGAGAGGCTTTAGTTGGGACTTTCAGCAAAGCAGTAAAGTTCAAAGAAATTACGCCAATAAACGCACATCCACCCCACATGGTGCTATAAACAAACACACTGGTAAGGCGATTGATGCATTAGCTAAGGAAGCCAGAAACGTTATCCCTGGTGTTGGCGGTGGGGAAGCACTTAGAGCGTGTCAGTACTTATTTAGCATTTTAAAAGAAAATAAGGACAAGTAGTAATTATTTTTTCCTCAGAGACAAAGTGAAAGCGATCCATGCTCACATCTTTTGTAAAGTTGCTGTTTCTCCACATATCCCTCAGCATCCACTGCAGTAAAACTAAATTTTTTGAGTAAATGTGACACCCAGACTGGCTCAACAAGCATGCAAATTATTTAAACTGTTTCAGGGTTAAAAAGGAGAAGGCTGAAATCAAGGCATTTTCTGGACTGCACACAACTGTGCATCTTCCTAGAATAACCAAAAAAACAGTAAAAGCCTCCAAGCACAGGTGCTTGTTATTATCATGCTGTTTACTTCCTACCCCAACACACATTCCTAAGACTTGGATACGGATGGAAAAGGCACATGGATAAAAGGATAGATAACTTGGACAGAAAATGCACCTTTCTCAAAATTTGCAGTGCTCTTCCCGTATCACTGTAAACATCCTGACAAGTCTAAGCTTCAGACTAGAACGGAATCACTCAAGCTGAGAAGATGAGCTGAGGAGTTCCTCACGAGACAGAGAAAGGAAAAGAAGGTTTCACTGACTGGGAAGGACACCACGTAGCAGCAGACAGCGTCAAAGTGTGATGATGGATTTTGATTGGCCAACTACTAAGAAAGGTGCTTTCATCTCAGAACTACTCAGTTGTTCCCCTCTGAACACTTAGTAAGGACACTTGCTAAGCAGCACACTTAGTAAGATTAGTTCAAGGAAAAAAAAAAAAAAGTAGCCTTGTGAGCCTTGTGACTTCGTTATTCTGTTACCCTGGAGAGAAGACAACATACATGCAAGCATTTATCCTTGCACACTACACAGGCTATGTTCCTTACCAAAACTTTTACAGCATTTTGTAGGTAATATAAATACTTTATGGGTTATTATTAGCACTTTAAATGGGAACAATGAAAGACTATTCAATTCTCTACTGTCCAAATATTACAGAGAAACAAACCAAAATGCAGAGAGAATAGACACCTCCTCCACTAGTAATCAACAAGTGGGAACTAGAGTCCCAATATTCCAATTTTCACATGTATAAGACATCTAGCCTTAATCTA
This sequence comes from Struthio camelus, assembly GCF_040807025.1. Taxonomy (NCBI): domain Eukaryota; kingdom Metazoa; phylum Chordata; class Aves; order Struthioniformes; family Struthionidae; genus Struthio; species Struthio camelus. The sequence continues at coordinate 52,344,304 of NC_090982.1, forward strand.
CGCGGAAACTCCATAATCAGAAGTGCTTAGAAACATGCTTTAGACACCCCAGTGTAACTGCCCATAAGAGCCTCGTCACCCAGAAGAAGCATGTTCATATAGCTGCCCTGCCTCCAGTCCAGAGCCGAACTGCATCACAGCAATGGACAAATCTCCAAATGCGCGAGAGCCTCCGCACTGTGCTCTACGACTCAGTTTGGATCTTCAGTTTCTAGCTCTGATTAAGGACTTTTTCCAAGAAGCCTAACTGAAATGCTGAATATCTGTCACTTGCGTTACAGGATACTCTGCACGTCTGTTGGGTAGCCGTGTTCACTCTAAATTTCTTATATCCAGAGGCTCTTCATCTGTACACCAGCAGGGATGTTTCTTACAGAGAATGAAAACTGGACTAGCAGACACCCTCCCCCCAACAAGAAGGTTCAACTGCATCCCTATAAATAGATTTAGGAAGAAAGGAAGAATTCTATCAAAAACAGATGAGAAATTGGATAAAAATTCAGCAGTAAACTTGAATCACAGGGGAGGGTGAACGTAGCTCTCAGATAGGAAGAGTGTGTTTCCTAAGAGAATGCCATAAAATTAAGTCTATAAAAGGCTACCCTTCTGGTTAATTAGCATTCTGTACAGTAGATTATGTTTCCTAGTTGGATTTTATATTACAAACTATAGCCTAACAACTCCAGGCAATTAATTTGCCACGGATGTGATTATTCTTTTTGTCATGCTCACATAGTAAATTGTTGCTTCACTTCCTTCTTCCATACACAGCCATGATTTTATTTTGCTGCATTTCCAAGTCCTTAGCTCTGACTTGGACAGTCAGACAGTGGAACGTTTCCAAAACGGCTAATGTACATATTAAATTGATCAGACCCCAACCATTGCCTTCCAAAGGAAATGATTCATTTATTAAGGCTGTAATTAGAGTCAATGAAACAGCTGGTTATGAGTTCTTTTTCCTGGCCTCAACAACATTTTAACATCTGTTTGTATGAGCAAGAACAGGGCACTGACTCATTAAGGAGAAACTAGTAGCACTCCATTTTATGTAAAGTTACAGTCAGTGTTTCAATATAAGGCCTGATGTCACCCTGAGACTCCCTGAACTCTAAAAATACAAACCCTAGTTTGGGATGAAGTTTTAGAACACGCCTACTGAACAATCCAATAAAGTTGGTATGTAGGCACAAGAGGACTTTTATTTAATACAACAGAGTGTTTGAGTCAGACAGGTATAACTTACACAAATAAAATCAGGTTCAACTGCGTAAGTGAGGGCAAGAGTCAGATGCCAGATTTTGCTTTAGCACTGATTTTAACCTACTTGAGTTACAGACTGGGTACGAACCGAACCAGAACTTGGATTCTGACAGCCTTCAAATGCTGTCTCGTAGTCACGTGGAAGATAACAGAACAGCTGGCAAGCAGTTCTTCTGAGCCTGACGTGCATTTTAATATGTGGTCGTGCATGTTCTTCTCTGTTCTATGCATTCACCTCATTCACTGAAACTCAGTTTTGTTTAGCATTTCAATGACCTATCTCAAGGAGTCTGCTCCCAGTGTTTATCGCACTTCAAAGCCTCCCGGGGACCAAGTCTGTTCATTTCAATACACCGCTAGCTGGCCCTTGGTTGTCAACATTTTAGCGGAAGTCTAGGACAAAGACGGAAAAAACACAGGATTTGGAGATACGCGTTGCAAATCAATACCTTTGTAACATCATCTTAAGAAGCCAAGAGGGAAAAAAGGGCAGAAGTACACGGCATCTCAGGGAACGCAACTCACATCAAATATTTGAATCACACGTAGTTTGGCTCTACAAAGAGAAAATATTTAACTTCCCAGATAGCAACTGCCTTCTGGGAGGATAAGCCTCGTCAGTTAAGAGGTACAGAAACAAAGCGATCCGCCCAAGGTCGCATTACAAATCACGGGGAAAGCCAGAAGTAGAACCCAGGAGTTTGGACTCCTACTACACGCTCATTCCTTCTGATCACACTGTCATAGTCAGGACCTGTGGAATTAATTACAGAAGGCGTAACTGAATTACCAAAGGCAACAGAACACATTTCACTAATCTGGTTTCTCAGACTTTAATATGGCAGTTTTCAAACAACAAGCTGGTAAACAACAGCTGAGAATTTCTTACTGCTTATTCTCAGCATAGTTTTGGCATATGGCAGTTTTCAACACAAGGTGACAGAAATGCATTTGCTGAAAGAGACAAGCGCTCTAATAACATAATGCTAGATTCTCCTGCCTCTCTGGTCTGTAAGTAATCCTTCACTCTGTGAAGCACATCAGAATCAGTCACAAGCAGAATAGGGTAGCGCTCAGAAAAAGTAAGAGCGGGAAAATCTGGTCCACAGAGGAGGAAAAACTAATACAACACTGAACAAGTCACAATAAAAAAAGCAGTTTAGTATCCCTTGCAACATACAGGCTCTCTTAAGCATAAATACTTATGCACAGATGAAAAATTCTAACTCCGTTCAGAAACAATTTGGAATTTGTATTGCACCACTTACTGCTGCAATTACCAAACACCCCACTGCCTCAGAAGCTCTATGGAAACATGACAACGTGCATCCTTTCAGAGCACACCTCAGACATGAACACAAAAGCAATTCCTGGCTCTAAGCAAGCGGTACTAGATACAGTTAACTGAATTATAACACTGTTAGCAGTAATTAAATCAGCGTTCTCCTAAAAATGACAAGTTGTACTACTCTCCAAGCGCGTAGAGAGATTTGTGAGGCTATTGTTCTAGAATTTTTTCAGGATTTTTCCTCTTTGGTGTACCAGAGCAAACAGGATTCATTCTGTAAGGCAGGAGACACTGCCTGTGCTAGCTGTGTCTTTGAAGGGAGCCTGGCTGGAAGGAAACAGACCTGCCCATGGGAACTGTATACTGTGCTCAACAGCAATAAGGCTCACGTGAAGAAATTCAGGCTTCAATCCTCTTCCCTTTGACACTCGGGCTATTTTTTTTAAAAAAGACAGATCCTTCCAACAATTGAAACAAGCTGCCACAGGAAGTGAAAAAACATTAACCACCTGCTTGCTAGCTCTGAATATAACCAGGTAAATAACATAACATCCTTTCATTTCTTGGAGTTTAGCAGCTGACTTGGTTAACTCTTAGCCTTAAAGGCCTGACTGTTGAGGCGATACGCAATCTTTACTCTCTCAGCTCACATCCCATTTGTTTTCCCTATATTAAAGCTGCAGTCAGCACAGAGGGAACACAGCACTGATTGCATCCCCAAAAGCAAACACCGAATAAAATATCATCATAAAAAAGAATTTTTATTCATACTTTTGATAATAGCAGGAATTTAATCTACAAATGTTGTTATATGCCATGCCCTACTTTCATTCGCCCCCTTCTAAGAGAGAAGTTATGCTATTACCCTTCACTAGCTTCTTCAGAGCATCACTTAAAGAGCTATGTATTACTTAGCTTGAGTATCTTTATCTACAGCTGGGAGCTACATAGTTATCTCATTGGCTTCCAGGCCCTTCAAAGAACTAGGCACATTTATAGATGACCTGCACTCATCTTCTGAGATTGAGGCAGGAACATCAGACTTGCAGTTCCAGATTACTCTTCAAATTTTCACCCCAATAATAATAGGGTTTTATATCCCAGGATACCACCTTCTAGCTATATGGATATGAATGCACGTCATTGTGCATCCAGCCCAGCAAATCCGTTTTTTATGATGACACTTGTCAAGTATCAGTATTGCAAAGAGATGCTCTCAGGCAATTCCCTTGCAAAATCCTTTTACTTTAACCAGCCTCCTACTGAAAGGGAGTAATCAGAAGTAGGGGCAGAGAACGAACTACCTAAGTAAATAAAAGGCTTACGCCTTCCAATCAACTTTCCAGAACCAGTCATATCAAGCATGCTGCACCTTGACTGATCCTGAACAGAGAAAGCACTTCAAGTTCGTATCTTTTTCATAAGATTGATGTTTATTAGAGTATGAATTTTTTTTTTTTAGAAAGTTTGTTAGAATTTCAATTCTCCCAAAGCCAAAATAAACAAACAACTTAATCAAGCCAAAGTTTATCCACAGCTACAAATTACATAGAAAAAACACACACACCCCCCAAATGCCTTTTCCAAGTCAGCTTGCCAATTACTATCCACTGCCTTCTTCCCCCACCTTCCCTAACCCTTCTTTTTCCTAAGCAGATGGGGCAGATCTGACCTTTGGCATGGCTTGTTTGAAGTACCAGAGACATTCCTTTTGCAAACGCATATTTAAATGAGATTTCTCTAGGGACAGATTATATAGTGTAGAACTTAATATTTAGTGGAAAAAGTAAAGGGAAAGATTCTTGCTTATTTGATAACAAGGTACAATAACGATGCCTTAACAGAGTGTTAATCTTCACGTACGTTATGATTCATGCCACAGACTTTTCTTCTGGTTCAGTAATACAAAGCGTGAAGGGTGGAACGACTTTTTTTTAGAAAAACTAAGTTTCCTTTCAATTTGATTAGAAGTAGAACTATTTTAGTTTGGGTTGATAGGCTATCTCTATTCTTCTTCTTTATGAATTTAGGTTTCTTTTGCGCCTAACAACAACAAAGCCAAGCTTTAACATCTTAAAATCCTGTAAGAAATGGAGCTTGAATCCTCTGCACAGCTGTAACCGCCACCCAGATCTGTAGGTATCTTATGACAAGCTCAAGCACCAATGCAAAGCATGAGGACCAACAACGCAACTCCTACCTGCTGCAAAGCAAGCAGCAAGAATATGAAAATCCTCAACTCAGTGCAAGAGCGTGTCTGTCTAGCTATAGTGGCCTTTTAAAAGTCTTCTGATTACTGCCAAAACCAGTGCAGTATATACTTTAAAGAGCATTTCAACTGACGTGTTTATTTCATTGGTGAAATAGACACCATCCCCTCCAGATCTGCTGAAACATTTGAAGACTAATGAAATACAGTGGCAGAAACACTATGCAGTACACCACCGTACTGAGCATTTTCTCAGCCGTCCCAGGAGCAGCTCAAGGAACAACAGTGCACTGTAAAGAGAGCCAAGAAAACCACCTGGGAATTACAGTCTGTTCGGGAAGCCAAGGATACAGGCACAGGAAGAGTGCTCTCTCTGCATAAGGATCATATTCAAGAAGTCAGGGTTTAGGTTTTGGATCTTGTCACAGATTTTCTCACGTGCCCCATCCGAAGCAAGGCGTCTTGGACACTGCAGAAGGACTCCCTTCGATTTCCGCAAGTTCACAGCACCCGGCCTGAAGCCTTGCACAGCTGGAGGTGCAGGCTGATCCTCCCTTTGCTCAGGCTCCCCAGCTAAGCAAGCCTGGCTAAAAACGGCAAAGGCCATCGAAGCAGAGCAACGCACGTCCCAATTTCCAGGACAAAAAAGGCTAAACACAAGGAGGCACCTCACCGGCTCCTCGGCAGGGCTGTACCTCAGACACACAGGAGCGAAGCGGGAGGACGCCATGCTGCGGAAGTGCCTGTTTTGTCCCACCTTCTCCCTCCCAGACACCTTTGAAGATTACCTCTCACAAAACAAGTGCAACGCTGCCACACTAAGCACCATCACCCCGACAGAGGCATACCTTAAACTTGCAAGACTGACGAGAACACAAGTCCCAAAGTCGTGACGCAGTTAACGCCCTCCCTTAAAAAAAGAAAAAAAAAAAAGGTCCATCCTCCACCGCAGGCAGCAGCTCCCACCTCCAGCTCACCGGTCCCCATCAGACTCATTCCTCGCTTGAGAGCGCTTCGGGCCAAGCACAAGCTCTACCGCAGGCACCCCCCGCCCTCCTCACCGGCGCGCCTCCCTGACACCAGGGAGCGCCTTCAGGGCTGGCTCGCACCGCCCGAAGCGCCCGACACCCGCCGAGCGCAGCGGCCGCGGGGTTCACCTCTGCCTTCCCGCGGCAGCGGAGCCCCCCCCTCCCGCCGAGCGCTTCACGCGCGCGAGTGACGGCAACAGAAAAAAAGACTGATTCCTTCTTCCTTTCCTTCCTTTTTTTTCCCCCCCTTTTGCCGCGCCGGAAGGAGGCGGCTCCTCGGCGGCCGCCGCCAACGCCGCTTCCAGAACCTTCCGGAGCCCCCGCCCCGCCCCCGCCGCTCCGCAGCCGCCTCGCGCTTCCCTCTGGGTGCGTCCCCCTCCCGCTCTCCTTCTAGGTTTTTCCTCAGAAAGAAAACGACCACCCCGAGGGGCGCAGGCCCCGCCCCTGCCCCCCCCCCGGCGGCGGTGGGCGCGGCTGGCGGGGGTGCGGGGCTCTGCCTGCTTCCTTTCCCCTTCACGTGGACCTTTTCCACCCAAGCGTTGTGGAAAGGTTGTGCGGACACGAATAAAATGGCTGCCTGAGTTATCAGAAACGCCCATATCTGTGGCAGGTACCAGTTTTGCCACAAGGAGTTTTCTGGCCTGTACGCGTTCGCTTTGTTCCTCAGAGGACGCGTTCGGGTCAACAGCTTTGTATTTTCTCCTGAGGTTCCCACTCAGCCCCGCGTTTCTTCTCCTTCCTTCTCTACTCATGAAACAGTAAGTATCAGGGCGGTTTGATTAAGTTTTAACTTAAGAAGCTAGATGTATGCATACAGGTAACTCATACTTCAGCACAACAGGGATAAAGAGTGAAAAGCGCACTGAAGGAGTTACACCGTGTGCCTCTCTGCACGCTTTCTACACGCTCTCTGCTCTGCTTTTATCACCAGGCAGGTCCTTCTTACCAGATCCTGAAAATGAACGTGTGCAAGCTTAAAACGGACGGGCAAGCCAGTCTGCTTTTGGGGAATAAGGACATACAGGCGTTAGCTATAAAGATGCTTTATACGTTGATAATCCTCCATGCTCTTCGTTTTCTTCGTAACAGACTGCATGTTTTAACAGTCGGGTACCTCCTGTGTTCTGCGTTCTGTAGCTGCTGGCATCTGCTCCTCAGGTCGGGCTCCCTTTGCAGAGGCTGTCTTTTCCGGAGTTGGAACTGCCCTTGTTGTCAACGTAGACTGTGGGAGGGAGGATACGTTAACCTTTAAAGATATTTTTATCTTGGCAAAATTGCACTGCCAGCTCACATAAAAATGCTTAGAAAAGAGAGAAACAACAATGGGACTTTTCTGTGGTTTGGAAGGTCCACCACATTGTATGACAGCGTATCTTCAGTGTCTTTCAGGAAACAGTCCTCCTTTGCCAGCCAACCAGCACTGACAGCTGTTCCAAAAAGCTACGTTAACGCTGTGTGCTGATGCAAGGTATTTTCAACACAGATAGCCCTTGAATATACAGGGCTAACCCGACAAGGTGCATAGAGCAAAATTTCCCGTTCCTTTAGGAAAAAAGTGCAATTGAAGAGCGTATCCAGCTCGTACAGTTATACCCCACACAGGGGGTATATATATTTATACCCTAGACCTCTGCATTGTGAAAGTCCACTGAACACGGGGAGCCTTTAATTCCAAACTGTACTCAGTTCATACGACTACAATTTAGACGGATTTTCTATTCTAGTGTCGCATACAGTACAGAATTGTTCTATAAAGAATTGTTTTCTTGACACTTCAAAACTAATAAATGGATTCAACTTGAAAAGCTAATCAAATTTCACATGGATCTATTGGGAAAACCTGGAAATTGTTAATGCAGTGAAGGAGTATCAGTAGGGGCAGGAATCTGTCCCTTCACTTGAGCAGCATGAATGAATCGAATCAAAAGACTTGTTTTCACTATGATTGAGGGACTGTAAACCTACATGTCGTAATTAATTGCAATACCCTTAACATCCCATTTCAAACATCCACATGCTGTCTCTGGAATTGTCTCATACATCCTCACTGTTGCTTCACGTGCAGCTGGCATTCATGTAGAAAGGAATTAGAGGAAATAAAAGAGACAATGACTGTTTGGGGGTATCTCATCCATTTTCCTGCCATCATAAAATTGTTCTCAGACGCAGGACTGAATACCTTATCCAGATTTCCTACTCTGTGCCAGATAACAGGGTTAGTTACACCGCTTGATCCTACAGACACGGCTGAAAGGATTCTTTCACTTGCTAACACAAGTCACCCTCACAATTTGAGTTTAATTTCTAGGTTTACTGGAGTCCGGATGCCCCCCAACTCATTCATCCTGACAACAGCACAGAGGGGGTGTGAGCCTTCTCAAAGATATCAGTTGTGCTTATGTATTTCTTTCGCTAGCGTTCCAAAACTAGAGCTGAATTCATTTCTTAGCGTGGGCATGTATTCTTACAATGAGAGTAGTGGCTACACTGCTGCTCAGAGGGTAGACTTGGATCCACGCATCTCTGACAGAGTAGATGCATCTCTTCCGCTGCTTTTGTGAAGGAGTAAACCTTCTTCCTCAGTACAGAAGTGTTCGAGTGTAAGTCTCAAAACTTCTCTCCCATTTGACAGGTTAGCATAATCTAAAAGAGCCACTGGCCTTTCAGTTTTTCACCCTAGGGCTAGTGCTTTCAAAGGCCGAATTGCTGTGCTAAGAAAAGGGTCCCAATAGCTAGATAAATAGGGGGACACTGAAAGAAACAACTGTTGTTGTTGTCTATTAGATGTGTTAGCATAGCCGTGGATAGGGGACAACAGTGTTTTAGATTGGTCTTAATTTGAACAGTCCCTTTCATTCTTTCACATGTAGACATTTTTGTAAAAAATGTAAAACACAACCAGCTAAACAACTGAATACTATCTATAACTCTACGAAGCCATGAAACGGCTCCATCTACTAGCTCTGGAAATCCATCTCTTCCTAAAAGTATATATTCTATCAGTTTCATAGGCACTAGTAAGAAAGATGGCAGTTGTGTACCTGAATGAACAGCTCTTCCCCTTTGTATTTTTTTGAACAAGGTTTTTGAGTGGTCTCATCATTTCTTCCTGTGGAAAATGATACAGAGAAGATTGGTTTATTCCTTTATCACTTTTTCTGGATTTCTTTCTTCATTTGTTACTAAGGAAATTACATTGTGATTAGCCATTTGGACGTTGTCTATAAGTTGCACTAGCAACTTAGAGCAAAGTGCACTGCTAGTGCTCTACAGCAGGTAGAGCCCTTTGAAGTGCTAACGTTTGCATTTCAGAGACTTACTGCCTTCCAGCCTAAGCAAACTTGCAAGACAGACGAGACTTGGGGAAGACTTGCCAAAAATGGAGAGTGGAAGCGGAAGGAGGGAGGGGTGATTTTTTTTTCCCCTGATGTTGCTAAAGTTCCTTGACAGATGTTACTCATTCACTTGTCAGTTTCATCAGCATCATTGTTAATTATTACGACTGGCTACAAGAACGAAATACCCTATTTTGGAAACACACTAGTCCATCTCTCATGAACAGTTTTGACCAGAAGGGTTATGATTCTTTACAGCAGGTGCTGGTAGTGAACACTGTAATTAAAGTTATTTCCATTTACACTTCACCCAATTATTTTCACACTATCATAACTCTCCGACATCATCCCTCAGGAATGAAATTTTCCATGCTGGGCCTCTGACTGAAGATTACTGATTGTAAAATTTAAATTGAATCTGTTGAAGCATTGGTGACTTACAAAGAAAGGATCTCTTCTCCAAAACTTTCTGTGGTCTGTTCATTTGGCTTGGGAGAAGTTGGTTGGTCATACTTATTTGTTTTTACAGGATGCCATACTTAGAGTTTATAACCACTAGGCGGAAAACTTTGTAGACAGATAGGTTCTGCTGTTCAGACACAAGGAGGAATTTGGGATGCATGACGAGAAAACAGTTGCAGAATGTAACCTCTTAACTAACTAAATACTATGAACCATTGAGACAGGCTCCTAACTGCACTGGGAGAATACGAGACTGCAAAAAACTTGGAACAAAGTCTTTCCTTTTTGCCATTTCACCTCAGCTACAGGTACTGTGACCTGAGAATAGTCTTTCAAGCGTTAGGAACAGTAAAGGGGTTAACAATACAGTAGTTCACCTTGAAATTCATTCTTTCATTTCTTGAAATTCATATTGCTCCTTGATAAGAGCAATCTTCATGAGACGAGATTGTAGGTACCCTAGAGAGGAGATTGTTAGAATGTGAGTAATTACAATGAATTTCCATTCTTTTCCATAAGAAGCCTTGTATCAGACTGTTAACATGACTGACAAGGGAATATCATTTCTGGAGTGACTTCAAAGAAAATGTATGATTCAAAAGGAAAATCCCGTTTGTTTTCCTGTCACATGGATGCTAAGCTTTGCAACGGAGTTCTTTCAAATAAAACCATTTGTATGTTTTGAAAATTAATTTATTAATTGTGCTTTTAAAGTTTTATAAAATAGTTATCAAACACGTTTCCGATATAGGGCTTAATTAAATCAAAATGATTTGTAATCTTACAAATACACCAATGAATAAAACTAGCTCTACAGCCTTTAAAAAGGTCATTCTTTTTTTCTCTGATTAAAACTCCTAACAAAATTACAGCAGCTATGTTTTTCATCAAGGAAGTAGTTGAATGACTAATTTTATATAAATTTATTCCATGCTAGTTCAATAAATTAGAAAGCACAAGAGTAACCTAGTTAAAATGCAATTCAGAGGAAACAGTAGGCGGATGGCTATTTACATGAGAAAGCACAGAATAAACGAGCATCATAAATTATTCACAGCTAACCAACAGAATTTAGGGGATCAAATCTTTTTAGAAATTAAGTGAGAGCTGCTGGCACAGTGATTACATTTCCCCCCTCTGAACTGACAGGAAAATTGACTTCAAATATCCTAATGAATCTCAGTCCTACATCTGCTCGTGACTAAGGCCAAAATCACCTTAAAAACAGATCAGTGACAAACCATATTCTCACCGTTGCCAACATTCACCTTGCTGCCGCAGTTCCCACCTTCCAAAGCAGAAAATACAAGGAATTCTGTGATGAAATCAAGCCAGAGGAATATGGCCTTTTTTCCCTTTGTTTCATTTTGTGGTTGGTATTCCCTCTTTTGCATGAGTTAATTAAATTAAATGGAGTTTGGCTATTGTAAAAGTCAAATTATTAATTGGCGGCTTTAAAAAACTTCTGCCAGTGAAGTAACCCCCTGCTGCAGAACAGCTATGCAAGTGAAGTGCGTGGGGACAAGTGATCCCTGTTCAACAGCAAGCTGTTCCTAAAGCTGTTCCAAAATCTTCCTTTATTGCTACTCCTTTATTGAGTGTCTGGATCTGCTACTGCTGTACTGATGAAACACTGCTAATTTACCTGTAATCTTGAAGTACAGTAGTGCTTTGCACTCCCAGAATCTTTCTTTCTCATCCCACTATGAGATTATTTTTTCCCTTCCAAAAGAAGAAAGGCAAGAAATTTCTCTCCCTCCTGGAGAGAACTGGCTAGCATTCTTGCTTCTTGCGCCCAAAAGTACTGATGTAATCCTCATTTTTCCACATATACTGTCAAGGCTTTATTAAATTTAATCTAATGACTAAAATTGCAATTGGGAAAAGGAAGCCGCTCTCATCATAAAGGGAAGCATCTCAGGAACTGCTGTTCTCTTCCTCCCTGCCCACCCCTTTAACCCCATCGCCTTCCTCACATACTATTTGGTAAATCTCAGTGTTCAAAGGCTGCTTAAAGCTGAGAAATAATCTAAAAAGGGAAGAATTGTACCTGCTTCTTCACTGTCTCTATCCTGCCTGTACAGAGTTTGATGAAGGCTTCTGAATACTTTTCATGTGAGGTAGATAATTTATCAGTCATGAAAGTGAAACAAGGGCTAAAAAGGCTTTGCTATACTTAGGCAGCTTGCAGGACAGATCATTTTATCCTGTACAGAAACCATTTGATTTATCTTGAGCACAGTAATCTCTTCCATTCGCACCTTTCCCAAACCCTGTTTTTCTTTTTCCCTTTTTTTTTTCCCCCCCTCCTTCAGAAATGAAGACAGGACAGAGAAAATGCTTCTGCTTTCCTACTATTGCCACATCAGGTAAGTCTGTGCACAGAAGAAGAGAAAAAAAATAAAGGTTTGCATCCTTCAAAAAATATCTTTGAAAATGCCTGTTTAATCTGTGTGTTGTGGCTGTACATTCAGATGAGGTATTGAACAACTTGCAGTCTGTTACGATTTAAAGGAACAGTTCTCATCTACCTTGACTGGAAAATTACAATAATTAAATTTGCAGTTGAACACAGAATTGTGAGCAGGACAGGGTTTTTTTGTTTTTTAATTAGGCTCTTGGTGAGCACATTCCCCTTCTTCCTATCCAGAATCAGCTTTTTTTTCCTCTAATTGTCAGCATTTGCTTTATTTTAAAAAGGTAGTACCTAGACGTTTTAAATGAAGAGAACAAAATTCCCAATGTAAATAAAGGACAATGAAGTCATTCTGATCCTGCAAAGCCTTCAATAACTATCTAACACACGTGATTCCCTATTTTGTCCTTACGTCAGGATCCGATATTTTTATTAAGCAACAAAATGAGTTCAATTTCATAAATTTGTAGGGCCCTCACTGAAGTGACCAGGATCGTTCTGTGGCAAGTAATCTGTATAAATAAGCACTTTCAGAAAAGCATCCACCTTTGACCTCGACTGTAAGACAGCAAACATGGCAAAGATACAGCCTGTGGCACCAGGCTTCATACAAGTCTGTGCAGATGGTAAGAGGTATTTCATCCGACAAAAATACTGTTCTAAATCTTGAAAGGGGGCAGAAGTCACAGGTTCAAGCCCATTTTCGCCAAATTTGACAATTAGCAGGCCTAGCTGAATTTGAAGGGTCTAATGAGTTTTCCCATCCCTTCCACAAGCATTCCATCCACATGCATTTCCTGTACAGACTCTTTACTTAGTGAAATCCGAATGCAGAAGCAATGACTATATCAGTCACCCTAGTAGTTCTTCTAAGTTCATCCCTTGTACCGACTAATTTAAGAAGAGGAAAAGACAAAACACAAAAGGTTTCAATTTCACCTTCACAAACCAGTAAGGGGGTTACTCGCTGACTCTCAACATTCTACACGGACAGTGTAGATATTTGCCAGTCTATAAGAGAACTAAACAACAGAATAGGAAACATATCTCATAAGCTCATGTTCTGTCTTCATTCTTGCTATTCTGGAATGACACCTAAAGGACAGTCAAAAGAAGGGCACTTGCATATCATCCAATTAATCACATTTGAACTTCACAGCTCATCTCCAAGTGGTTAGTGTAATCACTAAATGACATTTGCTTTTGGCAGAACACAGCAAAAGCAAATGTATTTCTTCCACTGTATGTCTGCGTTCAGGCAGTTCAGCCTCCAGGCATCTAGAAGAGACATGTATTCCAAAGGCACCTTCTAGTTTACTGTGTGATCAGACAAGAAAAGAACAGTCTTTCCAAGTGATAATGACATATTCAATCTTTTATTTGAAAACATATTATTTTATAGAAAGACAGGAAAATATAGAAAATACAATGTTGTAACCTTTACAATTTTAACCAAAAAGTGATGGGCAAATAAAGATAAGTCAGGTTTTAAATATATTGAAAAAACACTGCTCACTCAATTCTGATTTATTTATTGTGTCACTCCGAATAGCTCAGGACATTTTAAACTATTTGTTTTCAGTAAAAATTTTAAATGCAACTCTTTCTTTATTCTGTGTACTAGTGATTCTGAGCATTCAAGTATTTCATCATTCAAATGAGCATGGAGGTCTAAAGAGATTTTCCTTCAGCAGAGGTGTCAAGTCAAAGAAAAATTTATAAACATCAGTTACATAATGATCCACAGGAGAGCCATATACACATTGTGTTAAGAAACAAACTCAGTGTTGCGGTTTGCTAAAGACTTTCTGGAATAACCTTCATTAAAAGAAAGAAAATGCATCTACGAAGAAACACTGCTATCCCTGTGTGACAATGTTCCATGGTCTTCCAAAAGTAATAATTTTCTCAAAATCTCATTTTGATTGTACACTAGCTTGTTGTCACTATCTCTGATTTTATGCCAAGTTGGCATAAGCACAGAGAATACGATCCAAAGTGATCCAAAGACCAAGGACTTCAGTTGGAGTCTGGACACAAGTGAACTTGGAATCACACTCAGTCCAAGATCTCAATGCTATCGTGAAGGTGCTGAGGACCGTGAACCCCTCTGGGAGGGTACTCAAGATTTTCTCAGCACCTGGAGGGATTGGGCCCTAATGCTTCTTGTAAAATGCTGTAAAGTAGTCTAGAACATATATGAGGGGAATAGTGTTAAACACTGACTGATCTTGTAATGGTGGCCTTGTAATGGTCTTAACGCTTTTACACCTGTGGGGGCTCTCATCCTTGTGCTGACTGCCCAGCTCCTCAGAGTGCTTCCTCTGCAGCTTGGAAGTTGAAGAGAGAGGTTTCAGCTGCCCATAGAAATAGATTTGGATGAAGGGATCTGTCTGAGCAGAGCAGTATGAATAGCGGCCCTGCCTTTGGCTTATCTTTTGAAATTTTATCCATGCCTTTTATTGGTGCTCCTTCTACACTTCCTCCTTCAGGCTGTACAAAATGGGGAACGGATTCTGCTTTCTTCTCGCTCCTTTCCTTTCTTAAGCTCCAAAGGTTTTCCAAGGCTTGATTCATTTCAGCTTGTAAGGTTTCCATTTCGCTGGTTGCTTTATCACCTTGTTTTCCACAGTAACTGAGGGACTGCTCCAGAGAAAGAGAGAATTCTCTCCCAAGCCTTGACAGGGCCTCACCACCTTAACAGAAAATAGGCAGCAAGCTAAATTGCAACACACATTCCAACAGCAACAGGAAACGTAAAGAAGATTTATAAGCGCCATTGTCGCATTAAAGTATGAAAACGTAAATCAACAGAAGCTTTTGACAGTGCTTGGAATGTGTCAGGAAAGCTTTAATCTAAGCTCCTGTGGATCACCTGGCTCTTTGCAGCATGTGGTCCCTCATTTATCTAGAATAACTTTGACAATTTGGTGTGCTAGAAGAGGATTCTTTTCCTACTGAAAATCAACTGTCCCTATACAGCGGTCACTAATTTTTAAGAGGGCTGGAAAACTGCCCCCAAACTGTAGAAATTACATCACAAATACCGAAAGCATTAACTGATTCCTGCCTGGTGGATGTCTAAGTTTCTGCTAATACGATGGTGTGCTTTTAGTCCATTAGCCCTCGTCACAGAACGTAAAAAGCAGTAGGTCAGAGCAGTCACCACAGCAGTCATCACTGGCTACGCAGGTACTTGGCAATCAATATTTTCTACTCCAAAAACGAATACTGGTAAAATGCAAAGTTAAACTCTCTGGGCAACCACACGTGTGAAATTTCCATCCCTGGAGACATTCAAAACTACTTGCCGAGTCACTGAGCACCCTGATCTAAGCTGGCCCTGCTTTGAATGGCGGAGTTGGCCAGGTGTCTTTCAGAGGCCCATCCCAAATTACATAATTCTATTCTTTTAATCTTTGTTCTGTATAAGCCTAAGTCAGTATGTCCATCAGAAACACCACTTTTCCCACTTACAGATTTACCATTTGATAGCTGTGCAAGTGGGATATAAGGGCATACAGCTTTATGTAGTAGAAATGCACACAACGTTCCTTCTTGTACCTTGCATTTGCAAGACTACAGGAACAGCCTCTTCTGAAGAGTTCAAGGCTTCTAATAGTATACAATGGTAGTTCTGTGCCTTCATTTTTTAACGTGATGTTTGAGTGCGCGCTCTTTTCCCTTTTGATTTTCAAAACAAATTATTTATTTTTTCCTCCCCCTGCATAGACTTTGATACAAGGTGGATTCTTTACTTCCTTTATCCCAGAACGGATTTATTCTCTTCCACGGGTGGAGAAGGAGGGAGATAAATGCTTTTGTAACGCCCTTGACTTTGACCTGCTCCATCCAGTCTCTCAAAGCTATGCAATGTACAGGAATTTTCTCCAGATGGCACAATTCTGTCATCAGTGGTCGCAGCCTCAGTACGATCACAGCATTTATTCGCGGTTTTACATAGTGCCCATGTAACTGTTAGGAAATGATGATCCTTGGGTCATAGAATAGCAGGCAGGACTGGAGACAAGAGATCACTGAAATCAGCATGGGAAGCACGGGAAGGACTTACTTTCAGCTGGTGCTCAACACTTTCAAAACATACTATCAACATTTCAGAGCCATCTCCACCCCTTCTTTCCTATTACCTCCATCTCTGGCCAACACCATGTTTATACCTTTTCCCCTTCCCACCTGCCAGTCCCCTAACTCTGTCTCTGAAGCCTGGCCAGTCCCCATGACCCCCACACATCAGCAAATCTTAACAACCAGAACCTGTAATAACCCCCAGAACTTCCAGGTTCTGACCTGGGTGACCAGCACCTGTGTCAGAAAGGCACTTGCAGTACCACAGAGACTTAGAGGCAGAACCTGCTAGTGCAACTCAAGTCCATGCTTCATGCTTTTGCAGCACTCTTGAAAACTTGTGCTCAGTGATCTCAGATGCAGCTGCTAGGCGTATTCTCCGAGCCATCTACAAGTTGTGCCTGGCATGTGCAGAAAACAAAGCTGGCAATGCTGCACAGCAATACTGGAAGGAAGAAGTCCCTCGCTCACTTCTCCTGTGCCTCACATGGCTTCTCATGCCCTCGTTCCCTGTCATGTATGCTTCCCCAAATAGGCCTGTGAGACACCTTGGAACGTCTATATACCGTGCTTTGGCCAGATCTGCTCTATTCACTAACAGCAAACTAGGCACAGGGGACACTTTGAGGTTGAGCATGGGCAAACCAATAAGCTTTTTTATGACTAAGCGTGTGCAAAATAGGAATAACAATACCCCTTTTCTAATGAAAATGGTTGAAGGTTAATGTTTGCAAAATCCTACTAGGGAGTGTTCATGACATGTTAACTGTCTCTACAATTAACCAGATCCGCTCTTTCTGCCAACCTTCCTACTGCCTGCTCTTCATTACTGCAGAACCACTACTGCCTGGGCAGACAATGCAAATGGCCCTGAACCCTGCAGGTGGCTTCTGTCAGTCCTGCTATACACACCATTTATCTTTTTAAAAAAAAAAAAAAAAAAAAGAAGGGAGGGAGCAGGAAGAAGCCACTGGCTATTGATGCTCATCTCAGCTCAGTAATGAGAAGCTCGTTTGGTACAACTCGAACACAGTAGCATCTGTTCAGCAGTTACCACCAATTACAGTGATGTCACTTGCCGTTTACTCAAGGTCAAGGAAGAAGAGATTGCAATTTCCAGTACGTGGGAAGATAACCAGCATTGCGATCCTCAACCTCCTCTGCTCTGACAAGAGAAAACCAACTGAATTTGCTGAAGACTCACTCAGGAACCCAGCCTGATCTTCCGGTGGTATAAGACGTATCTATACACATACCCTTCCTGTAGCAAGAAACAGAGTGTGTGTGAGCCAATCTTTTGTGAGTATAAACATGGGCTTTGAATCTGGCAACCAACAGTAATCCATTTGGCTTGCATGACGGACACTGTAAATTTCTATGAGTTCACAGATTCAGATCACAAAGCCTTCCTGATAAATATAGCTTTTACCTTTGTATTTTAATGTATTGAGGGCATACTTTCATATATTTCTGCTAACAGAAACTACATACAATGCTGTAAAGAAACAGTTAAAAAAAAAAATCAGAGATGGAAAACAAAGCCAAAGAGAACAACTGCTGCTGGGATGGAAAGAAGACATGGTTTAAATGCTCTAATTTCCAATCAGTTACAGTACATTGCACAGCAACCGTACCAATCACACAGCTATTATGGAAAGCCAAATAAAATCAAGTACTATACACGCATGAACAAAGCAACACTGACACTGTCAGAAAGTAGAGGTGACAAGCCTAATAGGTTCCCTTATTCCTTACTACTATAAAAGATACCGACACTTAGCAGCTTGAGTATACACTACACAACTTTCTCAGCCAAGGAGTTATTTTTGGCTCACGCTCAGTTTCAGGATGGATATGAAACCCACCCTCTGCCTTACCTCCTTCCTCCAGCCACACCTGAGCCTGTACTTAAAACACTCAAGAATCCAGCCCAAAAGACTATTTTATATCAGGCTTTCAAACCTTCATACAAATTTAGGAAATCAAGGACAATATATGTATTCTCCCTTTAAAAGGATGACTGAAAACCAAGATGAATGTTCAGTCGAAACAATGTACATACCTACAGGCGTAATGAAGGGCGTACTATGGGCATAACAGAATTTTTCAAAGTTGGGTTCCAGTATAAGAAAAGACAGAGAGGAGCTATTAGACCAGAACAGGAATAGAGATTAATAGTTCTGGAATATTTCCTGCATCTCTAGTCCCTTGTTTGTTGTCATTTCTAACAAAGATGCATCTGAAGCTACAGCTTGCTATTTTCAAGTTTTAAGCACATTCATAAATTTCAATACCACAGCATATTACAATAGACAGACCTGACCTTGTGTGTCTAATCCAACAGTGCAAGACAATGATTTATTGGAACATTCTCACACACCCGTGATTTTATGATTTGAGGGGGTTTTTTTTCACAGCACATTACCATGACATTTGAACAACGTATTTTATCTAGATTCTCCATACTGGTGTTCATTTTACCTCACTGTGTTGTGTTTTTTACTACCTATTAATAGGTGATATTTACAGGGGCAAGTGAAGACCTTCAGAGAAAATTTGGACCTACCCTTTTTTAGTACTAGACACACACTCCTGGCCTTGACTCAAACCAAAGCAACGCTCTTCTTAAATACACCACTTTCAGGCAGCTTCAACCGCAACTTTGCTTGTAATAGCGTGGAATAAGTAACTCATCTTAACATATGGACAAAATGTTTGTGTACTGAATGTTTTAATGTCACCACCATTTTCACACTACCATCAGACGTGAAGTATATAATGTCAAATCAGATTCTGAAGTCAAAGATTTGCCACACCAGATTATGTTTGTGCCTGCCAAACACGCACAAGCCTCCATAGCAACTCCTCCACTTGTTTGGAAAAGCAAAAAACAGATTCTCATTTTTATAACAATGGGCTTCAAAACTATAGTCTTTATACCTTCCATATACAGTACAGTACTGTTGTAGCCATTTATGAAACATGGCCACATGGCCCAAAGCAGAAGTTTAACTTTACCACCCGTTACAAAAAAAGTGTGAGGTAATAAGCTAAAGAATAAAAACACCCTCCTCTGTGGTTCTTAATACTGTTTTGTGATCAGCTAAGTTTCCATTGGCCTAGAAAATGGCTAAGAATTTCCAGATTTAATCCAATAATAGTGAAATTCTACATCTAGCCATTTTTTAAGTTGTTCAGATTTAGACACAGACATCTGATACATTGGCAAGTGAGATGCAGACTTACACCACACAGTGTTTTATTTACTTCATGAAACCTGAGTCACCTGAGAACTCTTACAAAAAAGGAATGAGGTAGCTGCTAACTCTTAGCAACAACAATGTTGGATAACAAAAGTGTGGAAAACATTTAACATTTAATAAACGTTTTATTAAGGGGTTTGATCAATTTATTAATTCTACCAGTTAAAGTCTGCTGAGACTAAATACTGCACTAAACTTTTCTTTAAACAAGATTTCATAAAGAAAAAGTGAAGCAACGAAGACAGTTGCAGGATGGTGTAATTCATATTCCTTCTCTATCCTTTTAACTTGTTATTTTTAATGTATGTATTCATGAAATTTTTGTTCATATGCAGTCTTTGGTCCTCCTTATACCCAGCTATGTTGTCATGGTAGAACAGGAGTAAAGTATTTACCTTTTCATGGAACAGACTTCCTTACAAGTTATAATCGCTTATGGTGTGGTGGGCATTCATATCTAGTTGATGTCATCTTCAGACATCGTTACCGTTTTCTTAGTGGCTATTATCAGCAAATGCTTACGCATCCTGGTTTAAGATGCTAAGATGACCAATGATCTTCCTGTCAAGATGCTAAGGCCAGGTCCTAGTTATTAGACCTCAAAATACTTCCAGGCTGCAAGTCCACTGCATGTCCTGAACATGTCTCAACTCTGCATCAGGGCAACACTTGTCCGTCCTCAGATTAAACTACAGACATATCAACATACTCACGTTTATCAAGAAAACCAGTAACTACCAGTGGTAGTCTATCTACTAGACTATACTATCAGGGTATTTTATGCCCTTAAGTCTAATTTTGTATGGAAAAACCATTTAACCGTATTGATTGGGGAGAGATTAAACTTCTGGTAAAGTCAGAAGTGGCTCTCTAGACTGGCTTACCTATACAGCATCTAAGGGGACTTACCTTAAGCAAAAGATGTAACCTCACACCCCGAACGTGCTCCAAAGCAAGTATTTTTTGCCTATGTTTTGTAGTGCTCTTCTCTATTGTAAAAAAAGTGAATTTAAAAAAAAAAAAAAAACAGCCGTATATGTTGAGTCAACCTGAGGGTTTTTTGCCTTTTTTTTTTTTTTTCTTCTTTCCCAGCAGTCAGATCACAAACCTAGAGATGAAGAGATTAAAAAAATGCATATAATTATTCATGCTTGAAGGATTTTGCAAAATGTATTTAATAGGTCCTAGCTCAGAAAATTGAAGACTTCTGGGAGAATTGTGAAACATAATAACAAATCAGCCAATACACATGCTACTATTTAACCAAAAATAACAGTAATACAATCTGCGAGCATTTATTGAGAATATGGTTTAAAATGCATAATTCATTCAGTTATCTATGCAGTAGCAGCGATGAAACAATTTTGCACTTAAAAGCTTAAGTAGATGATTTTTACTCTGCTTTACAAAACAGTTATCAGCCAAAGCATAAAACAAGTAGATTTTTCAGTAACCTACTACGGCAAAAGCACTGCTGAGACGGTACCTCATACCTCTTGTCTTCCAGTCCAGTGCTTTTATAGACCCAAAAGCAGGCTGTTGCAGCAATGAGAAAGTGTTGCTCCTTTGCCTTGGTTATGAAGGGTATTTTTGAAACAAATTAAGTGTTTACAAAACACCTGTCTGACACAGCACGTATAGCCTACGCCATAAAAGCCATTTCATGTTTTATCTCATGTTTGAAAGGAACTTCTGCTCAACATCTGCAAAAGTATCTCACCATCTCCTCCTGCCCCCCACATCCTTCCTCTATCCTGTCCTGCTGTTGAGCACAGAAGAACTTTGCTTAGCCAGATGCACTGCTTCATGCTAACCAATTTTCTCTTACTCCTTACTCGTCCTCTCTCTCATTCTCACGCTGTGTCGTGCTCTCTAAGCTGCTTGCACAGATGCCAGATTTGGCACCAAACTGTAAGTTTCCACCAGTGATAAAGATCTACTGACTAAATGAACCTAAAGGTATAATGGCAGAACTACACAGACAAAGCTTAAATGTAATTAAAATTTCCATTTTTTTCTTAGGTTTAAGGCCAGAACTGACCACTGAAGTCTGACATTTCGCACAGTGCAAGTCTAAGGATTTCCTGTATCAGCTTTTGCAACAAACAGATAGCTTCCCAGAGACATCATATCTTTATTAGAATATCATTCTAGCATTTTGATTTGGAAGAAATGCAGAATCCACCCTTGGAGGTGGATGAGCCTTAATACCTTGGCCTTTAGTCAGTGTTTGTAGTTTCTTGATTTCATGGTCATTTAAATTTACTGCAATATATCACATAAAGAAAAGAAGCCACCATTCAAACCTCAAATTTAACTTTGGCAGTCGTAAGATGGCGGCATTAAAAAGCAATACACACTAAGCTAAATTATTTTGCATGTCTGAAGCCGTGTAAATTTATGAAAACTTCAAAGATATTATGCTAGTTACTTAAGGGTTTGCTAATTGTAACTGTTATCAGCAAATAACTCAGTGAGTACATTCAGTTAAGGGAAAAAAGAAAAAAGAAAAAAATCTTTTTAACAGAGATGCCTGGTTTTTATACACTAAGAGACAATAAAACAACCATTTTTCATTTCTTACTGTCTTAAGTTGAGCAAGGAAATTTCTTACCTTCATGTCACTGACTCTTTGAGGGAGTCAAAGCATCAACTGCATCTTGGATCTGCACAGCATTGTTTTTAAAAGCAGTTGGAAAGCGCTTCAGAGATGGCTCTGAAGCTTCTGCTTTAAGATTTATATGAGATACCACCTTCAAGGAACAGAAAAGGGGAAGTTAACAAAGGTACTCTAGAGAGTAAGCTCATGACAGACAGCTTCACATAGAAGGCAAGAGTATTTTGGTCAGCACTTTAAGAAACCCACGTTTAATATGCTTAGGTATCTATATGTGCATACAATCATAGAGGGCTTTCTGGGATGAAGGCACCATTGGATCTAGTCAGCTTAAACATACTTTGATTCATAAGCAAAACTTATACTGATTGAAAACCACAGAAGACTTTCAAATTGGACTTTAGATCTTTCAATTCTGAGTTACGGTTAAACCCAAAGATTCATGTTCTAAAATAAGTCTTCAATGAGTGATGAATAGTTACAGTATTTTAAGCACAAACTGGTTTATGCTCCTGTTTCCATGTGTATCAGCTACATTAAACATTAATATTTCTAAGACCATGTTTGTGGCATATATATATAGTGACCTTTCAGACTTACTTGGATCAAAAATGAAAAGAAAATGAAAGCCACATTCTTAATTACTTTCCTACTGCCTTTATCATGGTGCTGACTAAAAGTATAGCTCTCAGCACCGACTGTGTTTCTTTTATATATTTCTTGGAACTACTATAGGAAAATATTGGAGCTCTTATTGCGTGTGAAGGAGACTTTAATCTAACAATAAGATTTCTGAAAGAGGGAGAAAAATCTTTTTGTTTTTCTTATGAATGCCATTCACTGTTATGTGCTTTCTGCATTGTGTAAGCAATTTTTAAGAGTATGAATGTGCATGCAAAATCTAGTATATGCATGAAGGGATTATTTCAAACACGAGGATGAAAGATTGCTGCTAATTAGGGTTGGAATGGATTGCAAAGTGTGGCATTTTAAAATCTTTTATGTATTGCTTATCAGTATTTTCCAGCTGGCTTTTTTGTTTGTCCTGCTGGAAACGTCACAAAGAAATTCACACTAACCTCGCAGCAGTGAGCACAGAACTGCCGTCTCATTCTCCTGAAAACTGTGGCAAGCTTGTTTTATCTCCCTGAAGACTGGTCATCTGTATTTAACTGGAAGCAGTAAATGCTTCTATGGAAAATGAGTTCAGTCTGCAGAGCGTTTATCTAGAAGCCGTCAGAATCATCATTATCTACAATATAAATACCTTTATGCATTCCATACTGAAGTCACGTTCAAAAAGTTTATTTTGTCCTCGTATTTTCTCATGGGACCTGAGGACATGGGACAACAGAGAGAAATCTTTCCTCCTTCTCTTACAGGAAAAGGATAAAATTCACAGCACGTAGAGAATAATTCTTAATGCTGTAAACCCTCCCAAATTCTAAAAACTGGTCTGGGGACTTCTTTCATTTAAAAGTTGCATCCAAACCCTTTTGGATGCATCTACCCAAATAAGATAAATCTATCCTCCATTCAGTGTTTTATGATTCCTTTCTGAATCACAGATATTTTTGGCCTCCATAATATCTTTTGGCAATGAATTCCGCAGTTTAAATACCCAGTCTCTGAAGAAGCATCTTTCCATTTGTTTTAAAGCTAATGCCTGACAACTTAATTCAAACAGTACTTCTGTTGTGGAAAAAAAGTGGAAGACCGTTCCCTACTCACCTTGGCACCACATACAAATACAAGGTCCTGTAAACTTCAATCACATTCCTACTCAGACTCCTCTTTTCCAAGCTGAACAGTCTGAATAGATTTGACTCTCTATACTTCTGTGGTACACTACAGCAATAGTGGAACTAGACTACCCACCCAGCTATATTTACATTGCTGGTTCTTCAACTACATATTCAGAATGCAAAGTGAGGAATTCAGAATTTCCAGAGGAACTAGAATATTGTTTTGAGGGTCTGTTTTGCCGGGACCTAAACATTTTTTTGAAACGTTCTTAGCCTGCAAGCCAGCTGCCCAGCTACATAGCCAGGCAACACAGTCGGAGTTTAAACTTAAACAGGATGTACCTGTAAGCAAAGTAGTGCGGTACAAAGATTTTTTTTTTAAGCCTCAATTCACAGAAGACTTTCCCTCAGTTTTAGTGGCTATTCAATGAAATGATTAAAAGCGCTCTTATGAATTAATATCTAGCAAAGACTCCGTGAACAGTCAGTAATATTCTGTAAGAGATTTTCTGGTGACTGTAGAACTTGGTCTTCCAAGCCCATCGTTTTTTAAACACACTTAGAAAGTACAATGAAAATAAAACCCCCAGACCACAACACAGAGCTTACATAAGACATGAAGAATATTTTCCACTGTTTTAAGTGTTAAAAGCATTAAACCCATAAATCACAAACGGTGCTTTGTTTCTCAGTATCAGGGTTTCTGTACAGAGGTTCCTGTTTCTATTCTCAGAAGCTGCCTTCTCTACACAGCTGGAAAATTCCCCCTAAAGTCAGAGAAAACAAGAAATGGAAAGAATCCAATCTCCATTTTGAATTTTAGAAGGACAAATGAGAGCCAAAAGCTACATAAGGAATCCTAGTTTCTAGGAGGAAAAGCCAGTATGAGAATATTAATTATTGTTGTAAAGTTATTTGTTAGGCACAAAGAATACGCTCAGTATTCTGTCAGGTTCTGTATTTAACCAGTGGCTGTTATATCCCAAGGATAAAAGACTGGCTGCAGAAATTAAGAGGGATTTGGTTTTAACCCCCCCCCCCAAATTTTTTTTTTTTTTTTACATTATTGTTGGTTGTAGTGCCATTACTTGAGAGCTTTAATTTTAAGAAAAACCACTAGTGCTCCACAAAAAGGAGAGAAACCTCATCACAGGGAGCAGAATAAAAAACCTCTTCCTTTCATTGTTTCCCTGATGAGCTTGATCAGACGCAAGGAATCAAATAATACAAAATGGGGAATGGGGAAAACAGGATAGCGTAACACCTCCATTCATCGAAGGCAGGCAAAGATGAATTCAGCTCAAAATATTTTTCCTGAGCTTAGTAATTAATAGCAGAAAAGATGGAGCTTTTCATCTCTTAGAGACCGTTAACAGCTAATCGGCTGCATAGTATTTTTCTAGTTTACGCATGACCAGTAACATGAAAATGTATCAGGTAACAAAGAAATACCTAAAAATTCAATGAATGATATCTTGGTCTCAAAGTCAATAGCAGAAACCACACTAGCTTCAGCAAGGCTTGACATTCCTAGGAACTAAACTGACAAGAACCAAAGTCAACACAACAAGCACTTCTGCTTCACAATGCATATGGCTGGCTGAACATTTATAAAACCTTCATTAATTTTTATCACAACTGAAAAGCTAAAAACCTGGAATTAATAATGCCTTTAATTAGTTCTTTTCACAAGTTTGATGGATCAAGACTCGGATATAATTAGTGTAAAGCTTTCATCTACCTCTATAGCATTAGCACTTTCTGGAATCTAAAGAAAGAAATTCACAACTGAATTATGCTCTGAATTAAGAGAGTTTTAGAGAGAGGTTCAAGTTGCACTCTAACAGTCCACTATTACCAGTGAAGTACCAAGTGGATAGGGACCCAAGGAAAAAAAAAAAAAATGTGTAGGCTTATTTGTCATTAGCATTTAACAAACAATTAAAGGAGAACCAGGCAGTTCTTTTCTAACCCATTTGCTATTATAAATAGAGGGGGAGAGCCTGGCTTATAGTTGTTCATACAAGACTTCCCAAGAAAACACTCGCTATTTGATATTGTAGCCATTCCTTGGCTCACATTCTCTAAAAACAGCAACCGCAGCCCCGGGCCCGGTGGAACGGCTGCCTGCCAAGCCCTGGGCAGTCAGCAGAACCTATTCCATGAGAATAGCCATTAAGCACCCAGCTCACCCAACACCTGGACTCAGGTTGTGAGCTTCTAAATAAAGGGTTACTTAGCTCCACCTGTACTTAAAAACAGATCTGCCGTTCCTATTGAACTCCGCTCTGATGACCAGACTGCCACTGATACTTTTTCACTCCTGCTTGGTTGTCTCCAAAATGGATGAAACTGCTTAAGCAGAGGAAGTGTTTGGAAGAAACTCGTTTCTTCTTTGGAAAGCCAGAAACTCTCTATGAACAGAGAGAACGGTGATTGAATTTGGATGGATGAAAGCAATTATTCATTTGGTTTATCTTAGCACTGCAAGCAATCACCACTATGCACATTATTTCCTCCTCTTCTTATTTTTATTTCCTGATCTAAAGTACAACCTAATTAGTTGGAAAAATCACCTTATCCCTAGACTCTGGCATTCCCTAAGATACAGCAAGTATCCTAGAGGCTTTGAGCTTGCCAGGTTGTTTGACGTTTGCTGCCCCTGCAAAAATAAAAAGAAAAAATAAAAAGTAAAAAAACTTCACCTTACAATTAGATATCCTTCTTTGATCCATTCTGGCTATCAAACCTATCATCATTAAGTGATAGGTCTCCATCTGTTTGAATAAATTCCCATTTGAGAAAAGTAGCAACTAAACCATCCGTTTTCCATTTAACTGAAAAGCAAAACATTTTCCCCCTTTTCTGCCTTTCTCTACTGTCTAAATTTGATTGTGTTTTTGTGTATCCAGTTTAGTAATACGGAAACTTTGGGGGAAAAAAGAGGAGTTTTGCTATAAGGCAGTCACCATAGCTAATTGCTTCCACCATAAATACCTAACATTTTGTTTTACAGTTCAAAAATGTTCATGACTTCATGAAATTAAAAAAAAAAAAAATCTGAGTATATTATAACACCACTGAGATAATTTCTTTTGATGACATGAAATTATCTTTTGCAACAGCTCTTAGCTGCCTTTCAATCACATCTGCCTAATCAGAAAGCCATGACAATTTTCTTCTGAAGCTGAACAGGGTAACGCACAGTACACTTCCTCACCTTCCCTCTTTTATAAAAATACCCAAACTGTACCAACATATATGCAGTTACATCATTGTTTTGCTCAGCTGTGTTCCTTGGGAGACTGAAGCTTCTGGGTTGAGAGGGTAAACGCACAAAATCATCATCAGCCCTTTATCAGCTTTCAGCTCATCTTGCCTCCCCACCAACTTGCTAGCGTTACTGCCTGCCTCTCCTGGCTTTCCTGGCAGAATATTGTAATAGTGAAATCCTTCACTAAAAGCAGACGGAGGATTTCCTTCGGGTTTATTTTTGGCTGCTTTTAATTCCTAGGAAGTCTGCATGTAGATAATCTGATCAGTATTTCTCTTTAAAACGTGGGATATGTCTGGCTCGTGCCATTTATTTCCTGCTCATCTGCTTTGTCCAGGTAGTCAGCGAGCTCCCATTTTACAGGACGACCACAGCGACCTCCCAGTTCTTGCAGCAAGCTCTTCCAGAGGTGAAGCAGCAAATGGGAATGCTGTTATAAAATCTTCATAATTAAGCACATGAAAGACAAACATTTTATATGGCTTTTCCAAATTAATTTCTGTTTAGAAATCTGAGGTTTGAGAAGGAAACTTTGTGTTAAAAAACGGAGTGTTACAGCGCCTGGGAAGCCTTTAAAGTCCTACGTTATTCAATTTATTTTTTTCTTTTTAACCTAAGTCAGATCCACTCTCCAATAGCACATAAACTATTTACAGATAGCAACCTGATTACTGAAATGACATCAGGATATGGGTAAGATATTTGCAGATACATAATGTGATTTAACTTTCTTCTGTTAATATGCAGAAGAGTTCTCACCATCTTAAAGTTATTTTGTTGTGGAAATTAAAACTAACTATCATTTTGTCTGCATTGGAAACCGCTTTAGAGAAAGACCTGAATGATTTGCAGTTTGAAAACTTGAGTTTATTCCTAAGAAGCTCTTAAAAGAAACTATTTTGTCTTTAATTGTGAAAAATATTTATCTTTTGGAATGATTTCAGTCTCCAGCCCTGAAGAGCCCAGATCCAGCTGTTGAGCAAACCAGATTGAAAGATTCCTGCCTACAACAGAGGTCCAATAAACCTTCTAAACATCTGGTGAAGAAACCCAAAGGAATGTTAGGCCAAGCCAAGAGATGTCCTACTAGAGAACCAGTAAAACAGACAAATTAAATAAGTACTGGAGAAGCAAAAAGTTACAAGACAAGGCTTTCAAAGACGTCTTGCCACCAAGGGAAAGGAAAACATCCACCTAAATTTTAGTAAAAAGGACTATCAAGAACTGCTGTAAATGTACTGTTTTGGAAGAAAGCATCTCATTCATAAAGACGCTCTGGAAATCTTACATTCTCGGTTAAAATACAATTTTGTATATTTCAGTGTGCTAAAAGAAAGCTATTTCTGTAAGTGTGACAGAGCTGATTAATTTTTTTTTTCATTCTTTACATTATGAGAAATGGATAAAATCAAATTTGTGATTTCCATCAACTGTATGTATCAATGACTTCAGAACTCCAAAATTTTGACCCATCCCCCTTCCTCCTCCATGAGGACTGTTCCTTCCCTCCTCACCATATCTAAAAACACAGCCATGAACAGTACCTTTTGTATTTTACAGTATCAACTACAATACTGTAAACTGTTACTGAACTGCATAATATATTATTGATGTTAAATTTCATATTTAACATCACAGAATTGTCACTTGTGTCTGAACAAAAAAATTGGCTCAGGGGCACAGCTTACTGTTCTAGAGTAAAATTGCACTAAAATCTGAAATGACAAAGGAATTGAGTAAGAACATGCCTTTCAAACAATGCTTTTTTGGACTCTCTGTATTAATATCTGCATATTAATGAATACCTTTACTGTACAGCATTATACCAGGTCTGTCTGATTTCATAAAACGGACAGAAAAACTTTTAAAACATCTTACCTCTTCTTTGGGAACTAGCGTGGAATCACTGAGTGTATCAATAGACTGAGAGCATCTTAGGGAGCATGTGCTGTTTTCCAGTTCTGCCCTCAGTATCACCAACTATTTCCAAATCAAAACACATAGAATGGCTCGTGATACTAAAAGAAACATTTAAATCCCTCTCAGTATTCTTCCTTATGTCAGAAAAGGAGTTACTTTGCAGCCACAGAGCGGAGAAACAAAAGAAAGACGAAAGCTGTCAAGAATGCTTTTTTCACAGTCTTAATGGAATTCTTGTTTTCCCTACTGTTTCTCTTCCGAAATAGATCACTGTGTCCTGTAATAGGTTGTGTGGAGTTTTTTTAATTAGCATTTAATAATGATATGCAAGTAGCCAACCATATTTGGCAGGGAATATACAAGGAAATAACACAGTCCTTTCTGCAGTATATTTATAACCTAATAATGCTTGCAAATGCAAATACAAAACAAAAGACCAAAGTCACAGGTGGTCTTCATTATTCACATGTACCACTATTTTCATTTATCGTGTTTTTATTGTGAATAAAGTACAGAATAAATCTAGCTGGTATCTCAGTACTGCCTTGCCATCCAAGATACCTGATCTGGCCATGTTTCATAAATAGTGTTAGCCTAGCTTTCAGAATACGTCCTGATTCATCAGCAGCAACATGTCTCTAGTTTGAAGAGGGAAAAAAACTGAGGATATGCTTAATCAGTCACGTTTATTCTGACATCTGAAAATAATTATCAGATTGGAAAGGAAGGAGGACAAAATTTCTCACAGGAAAAACACTCTTGCAAGAAATTACAGCAAAGCACATGTTACAGCAATCTAAGAATAATGAATTTGAGACAATTTACAAAAATGTTTTGAGTTACAAATTGGGAAAATTAATTCCAGGAAGCACTTACTCAGAAATAGTGCTTACTTAAATTTCTCAGAATTTTCTTGAACTGAACCTCAGGTCAATACAGTTGTCTGTACCAGACCCATCGCTTTTAATGGACCATTTAATTTAAAAAACTCCTAATATTGGTCCAAAAACCAGAATTAGTTATTGCTAGCCTTCGGAAAAAAGACCGTTTTCTCCAAAGTTAAAAATGTAAGTGTCATGAAACAATATTTTAACTTTAGTACCTCCTGAATTTCAGGTTTTTAATCCTTCCATTTTGTGGAAATACTTCAAGGAACTGCTTCTGTGTTTACACTACTTATTCAAGCACCTTTGTGACTACCTTTCAAAGCAAGGCTCCATGGCAACATGAGATTAACACACAAAGAAAGTAAAACTTTTTCTGCAGACTAAACGAGCAGTCATTGTTCCTGTCGTTACGTAGTTGGTGACTATAGATTCTGCAAAAAAAAAAAAAAAAACCTATCATCATATATTTACTTAGCAAATTATAAACTAACTACCAGTAGTTTGAGACAACAACTAAGCACCCAAGAGCGACAAACAGAAAGCATTTGTCCAAGAGAGAGCATTCTGTCATTTACTACTGTCATGTCACAATTTAGAGTGATCTTTAAAAATTTACATTTTCCAGTAACCTCTCCTGCTCAAGTTGCTACCAACACATTTTCTTCCATGGGAACCTCAGGCAACACACACACACACACAAAATACAGAATTGTACCAACACAAGGTACTTCAAAAGTTGGATAGTTCCGTGTGAAATAAGGTTGAGAGAACAGGGGGGAACTCAACACCATGCTAGTCAGTGAAGTAAGCCATTCATGGTGTATATAAAAATACCACATAGACGGATTACTGGACACGGGATGAAAACAGTATTTTAAAAAATTAAGTAGAGCTACTGAATCCAAACAGTTTGACACTATTATTTCCCTTCTTAATTTCTCAGAACTGATGGAACTGAAAGTCATTCAGATGATCAAGGAATCAATCCATCCAAATGACTTAATTACTGATTTTCATTCTTTTTAGATTCTGTAGAATCAAGCTACTTCTGATTAGCAAACATAAGCCTATTTGCAATATGTTTACTTTCCTTATTTACTATTTGCAGAGCTTTTCAAAAGCTTTTCAAGAGCCCACAGATCACTACTTTCAGTAAGATTAATATTAATCTACCAACATTTACATAAAAGAGTTCATGATACTGTTACGGTTAATATATACAGACATTTTATAGCACTTTGTCTCTCTGAGCATGACTTGATTGCTAAAACTTAGACATGACCACTCACAATAAGAGCTACTAGAGCTCAAAAAAACAAGACGTTTATACCTCCCTTTCTCCATCACAACACACTATGCAATTTACTGTATTTCATGGTGCCTCAGTAACCTCAGCTAAGGCCCTTCAATCTGAGTCTGAGTTTCATTATAAACTGTTCGGTTTTTAAACCGTGTCTTATAGTTCACCAATTTTTTTTTTTTTTAAAGTCTGTGGAGTTCAAACATTGTTCACAAGCTTCAGAGAGACATCTTTTTCTTTCATATCGCCTCCATCTGCATAAAAGTTGTAATGCTTTTAATAGGATCCTTACACAACAGTAATTATAAGATAAGCAAAGCAAATTGACAAATACAAGCAGCCTTACAGATCAAGTTTCTCAAGACGTTTCTGATAGACTATAACCACAATTACGTATTTTTGAATTAAATGATCCTTATAAACAGTGTTATATGAATTTCTTAGTCTAGACTCCTATGTATAATTTGCTTCTTTACAATAAGTAGAACTGAAAATAACGAGCAGTAAAATCCATTTGTCAGAAGGCACAATTATATTTCCAAAAGTCATGCACATAAATCCACTAAAAATATATTTACAACATTTGTAAACTACCAATAAAAGGATGTCCGGGACACTTAGGCTCTCTGAATTCTATTTTAAATAAAAAATTTTAACCAAATTGTTAATACCTTTTACTATTTAAATGTTGTTCAAATCACTCGGAATCAAAATTACAGTGAATATTATTCCAGTACTGAATCCCATAACAAAATGCACCAGTCGCAGGTTAAATTACTGAAAGCACTCTTAAAATAAATCACAGAGCTGCTATGAAATCTGACTAACCCAGCGGTCTCTGCTGTGATTGACTGTGTAAATAACCGATAGTCTCATTCATTCCAGCACTCACGCGTGACGTTAAAATGCCTTAGCAGACCAAAAAAGTTCCGATGGTGTTAACTCTGAAAAAAATTGCTAGCTGTAAGCAATGATAAATTCTGGATTACTAATGTTATCAAAATTGTAATAACATTTTGAAATATGTTTATTTTTGTTATAAAGATCTAGATCCCATTTTTAAGAATTTCAAATTTCGGTCAATTTATTCTCTAAGCATTGGATTTAACACAATGAGCTATGCAGACTCCATGCATATCTAACAGTGCCCATATAGCTACAAAAAATCTAAATAACAATTGTGCTTTGCATAAGACATTTAAGAGAGAAGAAGTTATCTCTGCAAATGATTGGTGCAAAATTGGCGTTTATAACAGAGTGCCTTCTCTTTAAAATTAGAAATAGGCCTTTGAAAACTAGCGCTGAAATACTTGTCTGAAAATGAGGGAAGTTCATAAAAAATTGAACAGCATAAAAAATTTATACCATACTGAAGACAATACAAAAACTGTGTCATATAGTTTGTGTACATATAAGTTCTGCTCAAAAGAAAAAACACACACACACACAAAAACCCAGTGTCAGCTCAGTCTGATCCTTTCCTAGAAGCCTTCCCTGACGTCTTTCAGCTTTCTAACAACCACACCGTATTTGTCTTCTCTTTCCATACAAAGAACAGATGAGTAACATCTCCCTCCTTACAAAACAGCCAGTAGAGCAAAGTCTGCACAGAAGTACCTATAACTCGCTGACAAGGATAAAACCAAAACGCAGTCATTAAAGAAAGGCACCAACCCAACAGATTCTCTCACCTGTTGCGTTGCCTTTAGCCTAGAAAAGTGAGTAGCTTCCACCAGGGCCTCGGCAGCCCTTTCAGCCCCTTGCTGAGGGGGCTCTCTGGGGAATCACCAGCAGAGCTGCAAGCACCTCTTCTGCTGTGACTTCTTGACTCAGGTCTTCCCGTC
Organism: Struthio camelus; assembly: GCF_040807025.1. Classification (NCBI taxonomy): domain Eukaryota; kingdom Metazoa; phylum Chordata; class Aves; order Struthioniformes; family Struthionidae; genus Struthio; species Struthio camelus. The sequence goes on from NC_090982.1 coordinate 52,377,241, forward strand.
AAGCCTTTAAAATATTCACAGATTCAAATGATACAATCATCTCTTAATTAAGAAGTATTTTTAGAAAGAGTTTTACCTCTAACAGAACACGGAGGGAAACAAACAGAGGGACTAGGTAATTCAGTAACTTGTCCTCTGGGTGCTGAGAATACTGGCAAATTCCAACTGTTGACATTCTCACACTATCGTCAAGAAACACCAACGAAGCAGCCACCCAAGTTTAAATATTTCAGGCTGAAACATGTTTAAACACAAAAAGTCAACTTCCAAGATAAGAGGAGGGCAGATAAGAGACAAATGGTTTAACACCAGGGAACAAGTACTGTCTGCATTCAATATATTAGCAAAACCTTCAGGATTTCTGCTGTTGTGCTGTGTTAATATTAATAGATGGTTTATGAGATCATATACAATTACAGTGGGCAAAATAGATATCTATCTGATACAATTGTCACCAGAGGCCTAATTCCATAGATGACACATGACAGATGTATTATCTGCGCACTGAGTATTACCAAATTCAAGACTCTGCAAGGGCATATTATGGATAATAGACTACTGGGCTAAACTCACGTCTAATAACTGGAGGCATGCTTGGGCCTCTAGCTCACACTACGGTAGGTTCACACTCCTACTGGAAACCTTTTTATCTGTCACTTCTCACTATTCAAGCAGTGGGCTTTTACTACCAAAGGCAGCCCCCATAGCTCAGCACTTGCCTCCGGGTAGTAACCAGCACGTTTGGCGCATGCACATCTTTGCACCGTGAACAGCACCCTGCTTGCTGCAATATCTGTTCCCACATTGCATTTAAGGAACACCTGCCTGCTGCTGCTTCTTTACTATTCTGTGTTGAGAATCACAGCTTTTCCCTGTATGCTGGGGGTCACTGTAAGGGAGCCAAGTAACAACACCTACAAAATTAGCTCGATGCATCCTATGGAGACTGTCAAATTTTGGAGAGTTTATTATAATAATCCATACCGATATATTGTGGTTTTTCCTATGTTAGGACATACAGACAACTTGCATCTTGCTACCACGTTGCATGGTATGTGGGGTAAATTACCTTTCTTTTTTCTTCCCACTTCATTTACTTTGAAATTGAATATCTAAACTCACAGAAAAGCATGACAAGTCACATATTTTTTGAACAAGACTCACAAGTTATCTTCAGAACATTTTGCGTGTAGTCATTTTAAAGATCAAATGGTTGGTTACTTCTTTGCAAAGAGTTAATTTAAGAAGGCTCCCAAAACTGTCAGCAGGTAAATGCTACACTGGGATTGTACAAAACTGCATGCCCTCTTGTTGCAAGTGTTCACATGGCTCTGAGTTACGTAAGTGTTGCTGCTCCATGGAGAAATCTGTGGTTCAGTTAAATATGGTTAAGAGATCACTTAAGGAATTTCAGAAAGCAAAGCTATAAACAAACAAATGTTTAAAAGGGGAAACCATCATCCAAGTCTAAACAAATTGCTCTTTCAGCAACAACAGCATCCTAGTATAACTGACCATAAACAACTACAATATCTTAACACTCTAAGAGGAAAATAGAATGATTGGTTGGACTGGATACATCTTTAGCTCGATCTCCAAAAGAAAAACGGCTTTATGCAGTCACATTTCTGCCCTCTTGGGACTTCTCATCAGGCACCCGCACAATAACTTTTGAGTCGTTTTCAACCAAACTTGAAGAGTGAGAAGACCTCGAAAACACCACTAGCTTGATGAAAACAGGCAGTGGGTAGAGGAGAAAAATGATTTAAGTTCTCACAATAAACAATAAGGCTCCAGCATACACTCATGCTTTATTAGATGCCAGAGAATCCACACCAAGGAACAGATGTTATTTATGCCTCACTCACAGAAAAAAGCATATCTGGAATTACACTATATTAGACATGCAAGGATCCAACTGAGAGATATACCCGTATGAAAGCAGATTTTACTATTTCTGCTGCTCAGGGAATTACTTGTTTTTAAATAACACAAGATGCTATCCATACTTAAGTAAAGCCTAGAGTTCCAGGCAATGATCAGTTACCTCGTTACTTTAACCGCCACACAGGCGGAGACCAAATCCAGTCTTTGCCCTAAGCTTGCAGTCTAAACAAACTGGAGTAAAATGATTGCAATAACCTTAAAAATGCTAAAGAACGCATATCAAAAATTTGAGGATATTAAACCAAACATTCGCAAATAAAAATCAACTGCAACAAATATGACATTTAAAATATTGACTAGTTTCTGAAGTTTTGGGGTAGGTCTAACATAGACTTAACATACAGTACTCAAAAACCACGTGCTTTTATAGAAAGAATCAAACGCACCTGCCCTAATAACAACCTGCAGAGTTAAACGACAGCGTTAACAAGAACTGGCTTCTCCCTGAGCAGAGCAGTAAAGCCATATAACACGGTCCCAAAACCGGTGCTCCCAGCCAGAACACGTGGCTTTGCCTAGTCTGCTCCACGGCACGACAAAAAGACTGCGAGGTGAGCCTAAGCCGTTTTCAGGAGGAGCACTAACACAGTGACTTATATCAAGCAGTCATAACTTTTTCAAGGACCCATTTCTACAGAAAAAAAGATGTTCAGTAGAATACGTTAATGGCGTCAGATTTCTGAGAAAACTCTCTTCCACCCAACAGCCTATTTAAGTATTTTTAAGCAGTGAGCGTACAGTGAGCATACCAAATGTTGATTACATGGAGGACCGGCATGGAAGCCTTAAAAAAAATTCCCAGGCTCTCAGTGTGTTTTCTCGGGGATGCTCACAAACCAAGGCTTAGTGTCATGTATGACAAGTACCATGCTACAATTTTATCCCAAGTCTCGTAAAAGTTTTGCTCATGCACTTAACATGATGAATTGATTAATTTAGGTCAAACCCCAAAAGATGGGGGAGGGCAGAAAGGGAGGATTTCCAGCTCTCATAGCTGCAGGAAACAAAAACTGGGAAGTATGTCTCAAAGACTCTGGAAACAGAAATCAAAAATTAAACGAAAATTAGAAAATCCCTCTTCCCTCAAGCCTCAAAATGTTTAAATATTCCAGGTCCACAATGTTGCTCAGACACTCACATCAACCACAGCAGGGTTGCAGCTACTAACGTAAGCTTTCCCTCAGTCTTTCTGCCAGTTATTTTTGAGCTAGACTGAACATATATAACCAGGAACTCCCCACTCACCATATCTCAACACCATTTTAACACTCAGGACAGCACGCGGAGTCTAGAAGAAGAAAATGTGCTCAAGTAGCAACACATTCTTTGAAGACACACAGAGAGCAGAGAAGAGGGGAAAATAGTTCACGAAGAGAAAGAACTGGGGAGGAAAAGCAAAGAAGGAAGGTGCTCAACATGAAAGCTTGGGAGAAAAGGCTACTGGCTAGGCAGCAGAGATTACAACGACCAACTAAAAATGGAGGCGAAACTGTTGTCATCATTTCGGAAGGGGTGAGAGAAAGGAGAAAATAACAAGGATTTGGATCCTGTACTGCGTTTCACTATTAGTAAACTTACAGCATACCCATAGAAAGTTAAGAAATTCTGTGCTCGTCTCAGATGCAGATAATAGCACTGTCCATGCAGTCTCAAGTAGATGTGGAATGGAAGCACTGAATTCCTTTACTAAAAAGAGGCGGAGGAAGCATCCACCAAAGCGCCACTGAAAAAGCAAACATTTTGACAGTGATGTCTCATGCCAACTTGATCAACACATACATGGTAATAGCTCTGTTATTCCTTCAGTGGCGTAAACCATGCCTCTTAGAAAATTACGTGGGCTTAGGTGCCGTCAGCAATTACTTAAACTGTTTTAATATGAAGAAATAGGTAAATTCTGCTGGAGTGCAGAGATGCTGAATGAATTTGGGCCTTCTTTCCGAGTAATAAACTTTGCTATCATCAACAAAAAACAGAAAATAATTTTCACCTTCCCTTCGCTATGTCAGCACACTCATGTCACTTCTGGATGAATGACTTTTCCAAGATTTAAGATTGATACGACCACAGAACTCTAATGTTGACATTCCTTATTATGAAAACAGCATCAGATATTTCTGTAATGCTTTGTTTCCATGAACACTTGTTCTAATTTCCCCTATAACCAAGGAATTAGATTTTTAGTTACTTTGCCCCTTGGATATAGAGCATTAATAACCAAAGCTGTGGTTACACAACATAAAGGTGACTCACCAACAGTGCTAGACTTTTCCTGGAGCATGCTGTGTGTCTACACAGATATGCGTGTACACACACACGCGCGCATATGTTTGCATAAATATGTATATATATTATTTTTATACAAATAAAATCTTATTTCTCTAGAGAAGTGATTCTAATTTGATTTCTAGACAAGTATATTTTATGAAGTTTTATCTTTTCTGAAAAACCATACCACTTCGTAATTATTCTGGGGGAATCTATCCATCAGAGAACTATGAATCTTAGACAAGACAAACTAAGAAAAACATGAGAACAACAATACACGAGAAAAAATAATATAAGATACAGAGACAGAGGAGCACTATCTTACACAACCACCAAATCTGGAAGGGAAAAAAAAGGATATCATTCCCTCATCATGGAAAAAAAAGAGTTTAAGGAACTGAGGACTACAAAAAGAAATGTATCAGTTCTATTCCACTGCACTGTTTAAGCATCATGTTGTTCAACGGTAGAGAATCTGAAGCCATCTATTCCTTGAGACACAGAGCAGCTCCTTGGACAGCAAATACTGCTGAGGGAGCTGTATTCCCCCTCACACCACAGCCTGGAGTGAGAAGTCTGGAGGGTAGCAGTGAGGAGCCGGCAGCAGATGACAAGAAATCCTAAGGAACAGGGGAGATTGAGCAGCATTTGCTCCAATTCAAAAAGCCTCTGAGATGATTATGATGAAGCTGAGAAGCAAGACCTACCTATGAGAACATAGTGTGCTGGGGAGACTAGTATACAATCCTCCTTTTTTTTTTTTTTTTTTTTTTTTAAACTGTCCTCACCTGTAGCCAGTTTTTTTATATAAAACCATCATGATGTACAGCAGATATTTATGATGCTTTCATAGCTCAACATAGAGACTACAACAATGTATAATACAACCAAAATCTTAACTAAATATTCTGTATGTTAACATTATTTAAACTTAGGGTTTTGTATTTAGTGTCTAAGGTTGTCATTTCACATGAATTAAGCAGCGATTATCTTGTCTTACAATGATTTTATACTATAAAGCAACTGATCATTTCATCCACAGTCTACTGTCAGCTGGTAATACTCCTGTCACAAAAACCCTATTATGTATCTGTTAAATCCCTTCCTAACCTAAATCCTGAACAGTGAAATCAGAATACATATTTTTTTTTTAAATGTCATGTGGAGATATCAGAAAGGGTAAAATTAAGTGTCAGACCCCTAATGACTAAATTGCTGGTATACCATACTTGACGTTTATGTCATTATGAAGTACAAGGTCTACAAATCACTCGGAGAATAATAGATGTGCTACGCTAAGTCAGCGACAGGCAAACAAGTCCAAAGGGTTTTGCTTACACACACAAAAAGATCAAAACTGCTAGAAATAGTTTATACGAAGTAAATTAGACCAGCATGATTAAATAAAAGCATGGATATATAAACAAATGGTTACTTACCTAGTAGTAATTGCAGTTCTTCAGGATGTTCATGAAGATTCATAAAGATTCCACTTAGGATTTTCATGAAATCGAGGCACAATTAGATTCCTTTAAAAAAAGCAACATGTTGGAAACAACATCCTAGAAGAGCTGGTTTCTGTAGAAACTAAGGACACGGAGGGCAAGGTAGCCTCAATCACCTCTCAATCATTTCACCAATAAAATTTGGCTGTCAAGACACAGGTGAAAGGTGAGTGGCTGAATCTGAAGTGAAACACTTCCAAAAAATCAGTTACTGGAAAATAAACGTTTTTTCTTCAGGAGAGTATAATCTGTGTGGACAGTCTTTTACAGGCACTAGAGCAGATAAAGAGAAATTCTACTTCAATAATGACTGAAGGACTTCCCATGTGAAGTCTAAATATATCAGAATTTGCTGACATTGCAGAGGCGACCTGGCTCAACTCAAATGAAACTTGATCATCTAGCAGGTTCTTCTCTTCCCCACTATATTATATTATATTTAGTGGCACGGACAATCTAACACCTATGTAGACACTTACAATAAGGATACTGATTGTCCTTTTAGCACTTTCACAAACACCATAGGTTTGATGAGCTTTTACTGACAAAATCCTGTTAACATAAAAGGAAATTGTTTTAATCATACCCAGTACGTGCTTTTCCTTGGCCTAGGAAAATTGAGATGTGAAACAAAGTAGGCAGACTGGAAAAAACTATGTCCAGTTTGGCAGGAACTTTGGATAACCATAACCTTGTACTTGTCAAAGAGAACATCAGAATTGCTTGCCATAACTGACTACCTCTGCCCTAATTTTTCAACTCAAGCAATGGTCAAGAAGAGCTGATTTTATGGCCTCCTCCCATCACTGTCCATAAGCAGAATCAGCATCATAGTCTCGAACAATAGAAGGAGGATCTTTTTTGTTTTGTCACCAAAAAGAAATCAGAAACAGTTTACTGAACTCATAGAGAAGGGGACTGAACCGAGAGATGGTTCTGATTTTTAAGCAACACAAAGTACCCCAAAACACTGGAAAGTATCACTTACAAAAGATCTGGCTGCTCATATCAGTTGCAAGTCCATAACTGAATAGACATTCACCTGTGATACTGTACCTTCGAAAAACCGCACCTGCCTCAGGGGCAGTCTCAAAGATGGCTGTTTCAAAAGTTTAATAACCTTCACCCAGTATTTGTTTTGCATTGTTAATTCAGTGACCTGCATATAAGCCTAAATGGTTCTCACTCTCAATATCCTCAGCTATGACAGACACAGAAGATTTTGGGCTTCTCTGGATAAGGATATATACCAGTTATTAGTTTCTTAAGTTTATATACCAAATTTAACAGATTTGTTTTACAGGAAAAGTCTAAGGAGATGGATGCCTGTTCTTAGTCTGTTATTGCAGAGGTGGAACTGAGCTGCTCATTGCTTCCAGCCTTCCTGAACTAATTCCATCTGTTTGTAAGGAAAAGACTGACTTTTTTCCTGGATGAAAAACAAGATTCTGTTTTATAACAGAATTGTGTAAACTGTCCACAGGACTCCCTCAGATCAGTGGGAGTGAGATATTTAACTTCCCTTCCCCACAGCTATAAGTCTTGCACAAACTTAAAGCTGCTTCCATTTATAAATTTGAAACATTGAATTCAATTTTTAGACACAAATATCTAATAAAACAGTGTCACAGAGTCTTGAAAGGCTGTGATTTTGCGACAGCCTGTACCAGTTGAAGTTATGGCCTGAGCTATGCTAATTTAAGTTCAGAACAATTTAAGTAACTTCAATCAACATTGAGAGAAAGTTCCACCTCTCAAACTACTTCTGTTAGTATCCAAGTATTCAAGCTTTCTTCCAACAGATACAATAAATTTTGATACAGAGATTCTTTACTTACTTAAAAGAAAGATGAGTTTACACCAGTTGAAACAGAGAAAAAGCTACAGCATGGATTTGTGAAGTCCTTTTGGGATTCATCAGTACTGCTACTGAAATACAGAGTATGTGTGGTATTTGACAACTCATACAAGAAAAACAGAAGACCTTAATGCTATATTAGGAAAATCTGAATTTACAATTTCATTTATTGTAGAAAACACCTTTGCCTATTATTTTGATAATTCCACTTGACACATCTATAAAAACAATAGCAGAGAACCAGGAAGTAAGCAAACAGACTAAATATTTAAGTATATCTCTGTAAATACAAACTAATAAGCCTTGATCACCATTGCATGAAGCGTTGACTTCAAGCATAACTGATGTCATTCCTCTGTGAACCATCATACTTGCACAAATACAGATGGAAAAGGCCCTTAAATCTGAAGAGATTAACACTACATGGTGGTCCTCCTTGCTGAGATTCTTTGCAAGCCATAGACTTCAATCATAAGGTTTTGTCTGAAAAGTCCAGATACATAAAAACACATGCAACTGAGTGTCCCCTCCCACTCAACAAAAAGCTCTCATATACAACAAAAAGGAAGGTAGGTATGTGCATATAACACAAATATCCACAAGCAGATACATCAAATTAATTTCATTTGTCAAGCTTATACATCAACTTTCATCCTGATGAATTTAAAATGACTCTTACTTGGTACAAACATACAGTTAAAATGACTCTTACTTGGTACAAACATACAGTTAAATGAGCTTGCTTTAGTTCGCACTCTGAATACGAAGTAGAACATTGCTTAGCACTCCGTCATTTCAGACCATTCCTAAGGAGAAAAAGTATGCCGTATTCCTAACGTATGTCATCATTTGCAACACTAGTGTGAGAAGTACATAAATTTTAGAAGAAGTTTTGAATTGAACATGAGTACAAAGAAGAGGTAGAAGGTAGTCCAAGTGTTTTTATCACAATGTTAATCAGGTGAACTAAAAAAAAAAAAAAAACACTAGTTAAAACAAACAACTAGAAATCTTTGAAAAGTTATCATATAAACCATTCTGACTGGATAAGCCTGTACACACAATTCATGCATAGGCTTCCATGTCACCACCGCAGCCATCAGACCATCAGCAACAAGGCACAGTTTTGATATGCAGTTACTAACTGAGATCATGAAGATTATTTCTTTTCAACGGTATGCTTTCTTATGTTAAGAAGGGCCAATTGCAGCATGCTATTTGACACCGAAAACAGTAGTGTTTTAGTACAAATGTAAGCCACAAGGAAAAAAAGAAGTGTTAAAAATTCACAGACACTATTACATGCAACAAATACTTTGGTTGAGAAATTTTATTTTCTCGGCCACACTAGATACTGACATAATGTTAACGACATGGCTAGGTTAGACAGCTTAATTACTGAAGGAACTGGACAAGGATAATCTATGACATTCTGTGGCACCCATCTCCCCCCCTACAATTTAGCACTGAAGATCGCAGCTTAATTTCTTTTTACCAACAGGTTTGCTGGAATATGAATATTTATGCACGAAATATTAGGCGATCCCTTTGAATTTCCTCCCTGTCATAGGGGCAGTCACAGGGGAGTGATAAATAATGCATCGCAGCCACCCACTATCAGTGCAACTATAACTTAAGGCACTATATGCCCTTGTCTACTAGCACCATAAATAACTGATCACCGCACTCTAGGGAAGGTGGGTGGTTGTTTTCAGTTATAAGCAGGATATATGTTCAAAGAACAGATTACAGATAATTGTGTGTGCATTTATCTGTATTAATTATTCATTAATAATTATTCATTTTTATGTCCCCTGTCAGCTCAGCTGGCAAAGCAGTGCTGTATTGAAGGCAGCCTCACAGCGAGTTAGTTGTAAGCCAAATAAAAGCTTACATTACATATTTTAAGAAACAGCTACATTATACATTTGTTTTAGAACCTAAATATCTCCTAAATCAAAGTCTATTCCACCCTATCAGAGCTTCATCTTTACTTTATAAAATGCACAAAGCTGAAACAGGGATAAGCCAAAAATTTACATACATTTCTGAGACTTAAAAATAAAATGAAACATCAGTGTACATGAATGCACACAGTGATAACTAGCCAACTAAAAATTCACTAAGAATTACCAGAATTTTTACATTCAAACAGTTCCCGTCCAGCATAAAACAGCAGAACAGCCCATCAACAGCAAAATCATTTGAGCAAAATCTTGACGTTATTTTAAAGCAAAGCCACAGTTTTATTGTCCCAGAGCAACCAAGGCCAATGCTGTCTACGCCACTACGAGCAACAGAAGATACTACTCAGTCAAGATCACATCACATACGTGCATGGTCAAAATACGCCAGGAAGTCACTACAAAACACATTTTTCTACTATGGACCATTTGACAAGATGATAATAACAGTCCAAAACAACTTTACTGCAGGGAACTGAGTTTCTCTTCAGATCTCTTCAGAAAAGGAGCAAAAAGGCATGAAGTAGAAGGTATTCAAAATGTGTTTGCATTTTTTCCTCATGGAAAGGAGAGTCTTTCCTGAAGCCTCCATTACCAGAAATGAGCAAAGAAAACAGAAGAATTCCTTCCTATGAATCCCCGGACAATTGCAGTCTGGAGCCTCTCAAGCTCCAAGGCTGCCTCACATTAGCAGGGAGGAACATCAACTACGAAGTATTTCACTCCTCAAGACTCAGGATAATTCTGCAAAAAGGTACGGTGATTTGGCCAATCATGAACCAGCTCTCTGCTCTGCCACTGCTTGCTGAGAGACCATGACAAAATTTCACGGTAGAATACTCCCTGCGCAATGGTAGCGTGCATATAAAAAAAAAAAGGCAATTAGTTTACATCACTGAACTCCCCCAAATATGCTTTATGTAAGCTACCTTTATCAGGAAATCACAGCTTTTGCCAAATACACTTATGGGATAAATACAAAGTAGGCACTGACATTTACATTTAACACTCTATAAAAATCCCAGGGAATCCTGCACAGCAGCTTTTGTTAAAATGAAGAAATAACCAAATTAAAAGGTAAAACGTTGACAGCGCATGTGCTAACAAGACGCTCACCACCACCATATGCCACGCCTGCGCAGTGACGCTCAGTGGGGAGCTCCCTGGTTGTCCCCAACATCACAAAGATGGTCATGCAAGAAAATCAGGAAGTCCCGAAACCCTGGTGTCCTGTGATTTCATTAGTGAGGTAAGTGGTGGCAATCTATTACCTAATTGTATGTTTCAACCCTTTTTCCACAATTAGGCTGAATGAATTGCTTTTTTTTTTTTTTTTTTTTTGGAAATGAATTAAACTAAAATGCATTAGAGCTGTCACTCTATCAAACTATCCTTACAGAAGGAGTGTAAAAGATCCTTCAATACCTTTAATTCTGCAGTCCTTTACATTTGTGTACATGACACCTGAAACATCACATTAGATTGAGCAGATCCACTTTGCATGGCCATCCGTACACTCGCTTGCTAATTCTTTCTCAGTTCTCACTTTGCTGAAAATCAATTGCACTGTTGATGAAAATTCCCGTAGAACATACTCTAGTTTTGTTTAAGCCGTAATTTCTTCAAACGTTTCTAGAGAAACGCATCTTCATTTCACACGCAGCATAAACACAGAAAGCACATAAGGCCTTTTCCTTTTATGCCTAGACTTTCTTCATTTATAAAGCAAAATACCAGGTTTTGAAGAAAAGGAAAAAGAGACGGCACTTGTAATGTTTCCTTCATTATTACACAGTGATGTAAGTTATCTCAAGGAAAGTTTAATACATTTGCGATTACTTGCACTTTTTGTCTACTGTATTTAAACACGAGTTGATTTTACTTGCGTTAGTAACAAAAGATGCTCAAAAATAGCTCTACTTACAAAATTATAATTGCTTAGTGCCTTTTCTGATATTTTTATCTTAATAAGGAGTTTATACTTGCACAATAAATTCTGTTTATCTACCCTTCTTGCCAGACATTTTGAGTCCTTTCACATCTGGTGTTTCTCTTAGTTCTCCTCCTCCTCCTCCTTTTTCTTCTATTCCAGGAAGTTTTTTGTTTTTCTTGTTTGAAGTAAAAAAATCTTTACAGTACACCCTCCACCACCAAAAACAAAAAAAAAGAAAGAGATGAACAATTCCAGAACGAATTAAGAGGGCCCTGAATTATACATATTTTAAACTTTTGAGAACGTTCCGGGGAAGGAACAGACTACCAATTCTTTTGTAGCCATCAATATAAAAACAAGCTTTATTATTTACTGCTGTATTTCTCTTTCATTGCCTCTTCTCAAAACTTCTTTGCCCATCATCGCTGCAACTAATATTTATTCCTTGCTTCCCCAAAACATCTCCTAAGCACATATTATTATTATATTATTACTATACATTATTATTATATTACATTTCTAAATACAATCTTGGAGGCACAAGGCATTTCCAACCCTTAGCTTTCAGGTCTAGTCTGTATTTCCGCAGCGGTGGACCACTCCGAGCGCAACGATTCACAAACGCTGAGGCAGGATCTGCCCGTGCTGCTCGCTTCCCCTCACAGCCTTGCTCCTCTCTGAAGGCTGCAGCCAGGCAGAGGATTGGTGCAAGTGGCTCCCTGCTGCAACAGCCCCACTGCTCCCTGCATGAGCCTAGCTCCTTTCTGGCTACTGACAGTGTTTCTTTTAAGAAACACAGAGTATGCATCCATTAATGCACCGCTCCCTTGTCAGCCAAATTTACCTGAAATTCTCTACTTTTAACTCATTATCCCATCTTCTCCCAGCTCTTAGAAGCAACAACGGCCATAAATGATAGAAGCAGAGGAGAAAACACAGGTGGAAGCATAGCTAGCAATTACTGATACGAAGGGAGGCATGTATCATAGCTCAGGAAGCTTTGCTACCTCTCTTTGGAGAACAGCTCTACCTCAGCGAATCTCAACTAGTTTGCCAGAAAGGCAGCTATAATTAGTATTTCCAGGGGATGGTCAGTTTAACCAGGCTGCAGCCATCAATGCACCCATTAACGCCACTGCTCCAACCGGCAGGGCGGAAGCCCTGAGAAGGCAGACTTGCAGCCCTGTCGTGCCAACAGAGAGAACATGCGCCTTTCCACTCAGGGTGCATCCATGTCCGACACGACCTGGAGCTGCTGGGTAACGAGGATTTGAAGAAGGTTCTCAGATTAGAAATCCTCCTGCACAACCTTACCTCTTGACCAAAAACGCAACAGGGGAAAAAGGGAAGCTGAAGCAGCGTGTCATGAAGTGACTATCTTTACCGCAGATTCAAAAAGCTATTAACCAAATTCCTAAGTGGTGAATAAATTCAGTGAGATTACCTACATTATTTGAAACAAGGCCTATAAGAAGTGCCTCCATTCAGAAGAGTTAGCCAGCAAAGCAAGAGACAACTCTGATTCAAGGGTTCAGGTTCAAGCCCTGATTCAGGGCTGAGAGAAGGGAATAAAGCGCAGTCTGGAGAAGACTTGCATGGGTTGGGATCCAAGGCTCTGAGCTGCCTTAAAGGGTAGAGATGAGCCTGTGCGGAAGGAAAGGAAATGAGGAGTCACAGGGGCTCACTGGGGATATTCGAAACATATGGAACTAGTATACTGAGACTACTTGGCCTGCTTGGTAACGCAGTTATAGCTAGTTTTGTGCTTACCTGAAGTTTGCTGAGGAGTCAGCGTACGAGATCTCCTGCAAGGATTCTATGCGCACATAAGGGCTCTCACTGAAAACTTTTGCAGAAGAACCATTTACGTTGCTTCTCCTGAAAGAGCAAATATTTTACCAAAATAAATACCACTGGATAATACGTAACACTTCTGAAGATGTAGCATGACGAAACAGTGATTTTCCTACTAAATGTCAATAAAGCATGAAACAGTAAGATCTTAATCCTGTTTTAAGTGAAAATGTTAGTGCAATTTTAACTAAGAGGCTGCTTTAATAATAAAGATTAAAAAACAAAAATTGCTTAATTTTTTCTACAGTGGATGCATGCACTTAGATTTATTTCGACTGAAAAGAAAATGCTCAATGCATACATGTCCTACGAGTTGCTAGAATGCAAAAAATAAAAAAAAACAGAAAAACACAAAAACAAAAAAAAACCCCAAAGGACAACGGCATTCTTTCCCAAGCAGGATAGTGTTAAATGTGTTTCTTTTGCAGGGAGACCATTTGGCAGAGTATTTGATTATCCTATTTACTAATTAGTTTGCAGGAAGATTATGCTGTACGTAAAACAGACCGATCTAGCTGCTATTATAATTGCAGAGAGGAATTAAAGGTAAGAAAATTACACTTATTTTTCAGTGAAGTACACGCTAACTAAAATCCCCGGAACTCCAGAAAACACTATTGCAAACTACAGAACGTTATACAAGCTCTTACCTACTTACTCAGAAAATTATGTCACTATGTCATTAAAAAGGCTATTTATATTCATACGTCAGACCATGGCCTTGGCCTCTCTATAACCAGCAGCGCATGTTTAAGATGAAGAGCACCGTTTCAATTACAGTTGAAAACGGAAAAATAAGAAATAAAGTCAAATTAATTCACAATTAAGCTTCAGATTTCTTTTCCATCAATTTTGTATACCTTGTTTTCCAATAGTCTCCTACAGAGGAAAACGCACATGAGAATGAAGTCTTCAGGAAGCAAAGGAAGGGAAATGAGAAAATAATGAAATGATAAAAAAATTTGTCTCATAACTCTAAGATGCAGAATTGTCACCGTTTGACACAGTGACATTATTAAAGCTATTATCGTTAAACGTCCACAAGAGAAGAGCACAGCAGAAGACTGTTCTCGTCAACGCTGTTCTTCCTCAGTGACAGTCTGCAGCTTCTAAGGACGCAGCTGTTCAAATACTTTCCCAATTTAGTACGCATACTAGTTTTACAGATGTAACACGGTTCTCACAGTGACCTTTATGGAACAGCAACAACAAGCTCCTCCAGAGGCCTTTCCCAAATCGTTATAAAACAGATCAGCAAATCTTGGAGGGGGGAAGTTACTATGTTCTAAAACTCTGGACAGATTTGTTTCAATTATTTAATTTTACATTTGGAATTGAAAACGGCTGAACTGAAAGCAATGAACCAAGTTCATTTCAATAACAGTAGAGATTTAACTGAATCCGTTTAAAACTCCAAAGCACCGAAAGGTACGCCGAGCTACGCTGCCAAAGTATTGCTGAAGCTTTCGAGTGGCGAGCGTCCCGCTGGAAGAGCCCAAGCGCGCCAATGCTGCGCGTACCAAGGGCTCAGAGCCAAACAGCTACAATTTGCAAGGATTTCAGAAGCTGAAAGCCCAAAACTGCAGTCCTCAACCCCCTCGTTGTGCTGCTGTCTAAATTCGGGAAACACTTGCGGTTTTTAACGCTAGAGCTCTCCACACGTGTGATCCAGGGGCAGCACCGGGGCTGCCTCTGCCCAGCCGGCGCTCCTGGAGCAAGGTGCTGCTCCTGCCGCAGGCCGGGCCAGCTTCCTCTCCGGCAGGGGCTCCTCACAAAATAGCCTTTCAAACATCAAATGGGGTGTCCCCACACACACGTATACGCAGTCTGCTGCAAGAATCAACAACTCACTGAAGTCAGCAATTAACACAGATTTATTTTAATTAAAAAAAAAAAAAAAAAAAAAAGGGAACGCGCTTGGATCTAGGATTGTTACGCGGCAACGGGTTCTGACTACCGCTCGCACAGGCAGGAACGGCTTACCTTCGCATTACTGCCTGCGGATATCCTAACTCCCAGCCACTCACGCCTCCCCTGCTAGGGATTCCCCCGCTCCCGCCGGGCGCAGCCCGGGCCTCGCTGGCTCGGCACCGCTGGGGAAGCGGGGAGGTAGCTCCGGGCAGAAGACGGCCAAGTTTCCCAGCGTAGGTCAGGTGCTGACAGAGGAAACAGCGTCAGCAGATTTGCTTCTGCACGTTCCCAGCCCTCTTCCTTCCCCCAGCTGGAGGTTTTTACCTCCTCAGTTATGCAAATACTGAATCATTTGCTTACGCCGCCAGGTTTTAAGAGTGGAGGAACAATAATATTTGTTTTCTGGTTCTGTTCTCCTGAATCGGTTGCAATTGTGCTTACAAAGCAGAACTGGATCCAACACAAAGTACGACCCAATGCAAAGCTCATCTGTACAACTGGGATTACACAGTTCAACTTTTCTCCTAATACCTTTTTCTACTCTGCTTTTCTATTCTTCATTCTTATATTAAAAATTCACTAACCAAACCAAATATGAATCAATAACCAACCAAGAGGCGAAGATAAGGTATGATCATTCTCCCTTTTTATAAAAATAACTTCCAATTAGCTTTACCCCACTTAGTTTATGTACTGATCTCAAATCTCACCTTCCAAAGGCGTAATGGTTTGCCACACTGTGAAGTAAGGAAGATTTTAAAAGTCGCAAATATCACAAATCTATTTAAAAATTTACAGAGGAAAAGCCTACTAGTGGCTCCAACGCTAACTCAAAGTATGTTCCACCTGTACTACGAAGCTTATTAAAAATTAATCTTTCTTAGATCTGGTGATCCACATTAGAATTAATTACCCTCTGTGAAATGCATGCTAATGTTTGAAATGCAATCCAAATGTGGTTATTTCAAATCCAGAACACTCACACTGAGAATATATAAATTACAAAAAAAAAAATATTTCAAATGCAAATATTTGGGATAGGAATCAGAATTTTTCAATTGGTTTACTCAGCATGTAATTAAAACGTAAAGCAGGAGAAACAGTCTGCAGAACACGCATACTTCCATAACAAAAACACTGCTGTATTTTTTCTTTACGAGGCAGCAAAAGAAATAAACTAATACCTGCATGACAAATTTGTACAAGTCTGTAAAACAAACAAGCTGTCCAGCACGCTGGAGAATGCCGTGGCTATTGCCTTCCAGGAGAGCGGAAGCACCCTTTCCAGCTGCGCTATCCCTGCTTCCTCTACCCACGTGCCACACTGCTGACTGCAGGCTGAAGGTAAGCGCAGTGGTCCTAACCTGAAGCGTACTGTACATTGAGGAGCTGGTGATCCACACGTCCGTTGACCTGAGTAGGCGCAGCTGTGCTGTGCTGCACTGCACGTTTTACTTGGCCCTCAGGACTGTGCTGTGCTGCACGTATCCCTCGCGTAGGATGAACTTAGCTGGCCGACCATAAAGAGCGAGCCCACTCCTGCGTGGCTGTGGGCGTTCTCTGGCTCAAGCCAGGCATTAACATGCCGATCTGTCGGACTGGCTTCATCTTCACTGTAACGCTTTAGCAGCGATCTGAAATGCACATATTGTCTTTTTCAGAAAGTGCTGTTCTGAATATAGGTATTTTTATATCTTCCTCTTTCAGATAAGACATTTTATTTGGGCAATTTTAAATCCCCAGACTGAAGGAGGCTCCATTCCTAACTTTTTTCCCCCCCCTGTAAAATACACTTTCTGCTCTTGCCTGTACTTCATTGAGATCTTTGCTGACTTCTTTTAAATCTCTTCACTGAATTATTTCTGAGGAGTTTGTAGTTTAATTATCATCCAAATTTTATTTTATTGAGATGATTTCAGGATGTGGTCTTGCTCAAAAATTAATTTCTGCATCCTCTTTTGAAATCATGGCATTTCTTTCAGTACAGTGCAATCTGAATTGGGAGGCTTCAGCATAAGGTTCTGAACAAAATTTTGAAACAAGCCTTATGCATTCAAAGAGACTTCCGCTATTGCTTACAGTAACCATATTAAACTTTTCTTTCGTGCTGTGGAAGGGAAAAAGCTGGATCCAAACAACTTGTTTTGATAAGCTCCTTTAGCGTAACAAAACTTACCACATGTAATACTTCACTGTGCTTGGGAACTAGGACGACTTTTTTTTTTTTTTTCCCCTTCCCAAGGAGGTCAAGGTCAATTCATCCGTTATGGATGTGATTGCTAGCAGACAGTTTTGCCACTACGAATTCGTACATCTGCAGGGCTTTGAATTATTCTCAAGAAAACTGTCGTGTTCAGAGTAAAGAGGTATACTGACAAATACTTCCCTTTTTTTTTTTTCTCCAAAGTATGCTGCTACCATGCACAGACCTCAGACACAAGAGAGAAGAGAAAAAAAAGACAGAGCTTTCTAAAACTTACTGCTTTTCCCTTGGCTCCACAATGAGATTCACAAGCCCACCTGAATTTAAAGCAGGTTTAATAAATATGTGAGATAAAGGAAAAGTCCCATTTATAACAATAAGTCTGGCTTATGGCACAATCGATCTATGAAATTATAGCTCTGAACTATTCAACAACAAACGAAGCAGCAGCTACGTGATATTCTACATGGAGAACAGCTGTAATTCAGCATTACTATGTAAAGAGAAAACCATGTCCAAAATGTCTAACCGTTCCCCATAAATTGGGCACATTCAAGAGTTTAATAATCCTTGCATAAAGAAACTAGGAAGTGTCTCAAGACAAAGTATAACATGAAAGCATGAATCTATTTCCTGTAATCTGCAGGAACCCAAACGCATATTAGGTCCAAATGACCTAAAACTGTCAAGACTTCTTTGTTAAGAATAAGTACTACACTGGCTTTTCACAAAGAAAATGTACTTCTTATACACGTCACTGTCAGTCATTACTGCTGCCCACGGCAGAATTTCTTACAACGAGCAACCATGAAGTAAAGCGTAAGGGCAGAGACTTCACGCAGTTAGGCCTAACTGAGCACCTTTCCACAACCTTGAAATATGAAAATCATTCCCTAAAGAAGATGCGTTAGGCCATTGACCCCCTCTTTGTTAAGAAAAAGAACAAAAGAATCAAGCATAATGGAATAAATAACAAAATAAGGCTCAGAAGTGAAACTTTAAAAAAAAAAAAAACAACAGTTTCATTCTAATCTGTAAAGAGAACGACTGCAGGAGGTTTCACAACTAAACTGGTTCAGAACATTCTGAGCTTTTTCCTGGTGAAGTTGAGTAACATGCTGCTAAACAGCCATGAAAGTAAATCCTGTTTGTGGTCCGGAGTCAAATTATTTTACTCCCTCTAAATCTAAGGTATTTTTCAAAAACTAAACATTTTTTCCCTGCATAGCAAACATTCTTTTTACTGGAAGGGCTGATATATAATACGTTATATTTTTCAATGTAAAATTTAAGTATGCAAAAGATACAGCTCAGGCCTAGAAGCAATAGATGTATTAGCTGTAATGGATGTAACAACAAGCACATTAGCACCCTTTTTGTTGACAATTCCCGCGTTTCAATACTTAGAAAGGTGCTCTACACCAGAATATTGATGTAGCATAAGCTCAGGATATTTTATGTATACCATAGTTAAACACAAATATCTCCAAGTATATATAACTATATTCTAACAGTTTATATGAAAATATGGCTGTCCAGACAGACCAATTTGTCTAGTAAAATTAATCTACTTTACCACATAAGTGCAACAGTGTGCCAGCATCACTGGTAACAGTAGTATTTCAAGTTCTTTTAGAGAGAACAGTTTTGGCCCCTGAACACTCAGTGTGTTTCCAAAACACCTGGACTAGAAACGTCGTTCATACTTTAATTGCACTGTACTCCAATGCAGAGCCAGTATTTTATAACCTCAGCTCATGACATCCTGCCTTATCTACCACTTGAAAGAGTGATGAGTGCAAATCACAATGCCCTTTAGTGACACTAGTCATGAAATCTTTTGCTCCTAGAACCGAGACAGTAATACCATGACAGGAGTTAAAAATACAAATTACATGGTATTATACAGCCACTCCAAATCCATAATGAGTTTTTTTTTAAATAAGAAAAGAATATTTCTGAACAATCCCCCTACAGAAAATATAAGTGCCCATTTTTGTAATAAAATATATATGCATGTATGCATGTCTACCTATATCTATGCATACATATATACATGCAAAAATAATTTCTCTCATAAAATCAGTCTCCAAGGATCTTACTGATCAGTTCCTCATTCAGTCAGAGTAGCAACTGGGAACTAGAATTTTACTCCTTGCGGTAGATGAGACTATGAATTTAAAGTATTTTCACTTGTTAAGCCTTTACAAAGCTTAAATTTCATATTTGAGAACTAAAACTCAAAAGTGTGATGGATATGTTAATGGCCCATTTAAACGTCAGAATAAAAACCTATTTTCTACTCTTGGTTAAGAGTATTTACAACTCTGAAGACTTGAATAAAGCCAATTCAGACAAAAGTTCAACCCCTGCTTTGCATTTATGCTTACAGACACACTTCGCTGAAAAGAATCTTTTCATCAGTCATACATGTTTTATGGGTACATGACAAATAATCCAAGTTCAGGTTTTCTTTGGAGATATTCTTTCTTTTGCTTTGGGGGGGGGGGGGGCTTTTTTATTTTATTTTTTTAAGTTCAGATCAACCTTTCAGCCTCCTAAACAGAGAGGGAGTTGGTGTTACCTAAAAACAAGTCAGTAAACATAATAAAACCACTTTAGTAATTTACAATTGAATTATGTTGTGGTTTTATTACACACGCACATGCATCTACAAATGAACTCAAGCACGAAAATGGCACCTACATAATAAACTAGAGATGCAGAAAACAAATCTATAGTGTGCTTATGCAACCTGTTATGTCTACAACTGCACTGTTTCCTCTTAGCTCATTTCTGAAACCTCTTTTTTAAACTCCATGAAATCTTTGAGCATCTTCAAAAGCTTAAAGTTTTTAAAAAATAAAAACAATTCACCAAAAGAAATTAAGTTAATTTTCTGCAGCATCTTGCGGTCAAACTGTTCATGACTCAGGCCTGTGAACTGCATTCCAGACATTGGAATATAACTTAAAGTCTAGTTTTTTTCCTCACGGCTTCCCAGAGCTAGTTTTGTACTACAGAAAAAAGAAGCTTTGTTTTTCCAGTTAGAATATATTTGTTTCTAAACCACTCTTGTTCACCACCACGCAAAAAGGGACCTTGAGATGTCATTTAGTCCATTTCTTAGCCCTAAAGCAGGAGCAACCATACCTCTAGACATTTCTGACAACTGCATTTCTAGACTTCTAGAAATGACAGCTATAAAATCCTACTGAGCAGTCTTGCCCATTGCTTCATTATCCTTGCAATTAGAACATTCTTCCTAATATGTAATCTAAACCTTTTGGATGCAGTTTAGGCCCATTACATGTTTTACCAGATGCTGTCCATGTAGGGAACGGAAGTCTTTCTCTTTGCAGCACCTTTTTTATGTTTAAAAACGTATCATGTTTCTAATTACTCTGAGCTTCCCTGTGCTCTTTTTTTGACACTAAACAATTGCAGCTCATTCAGTTTTAACTAGCAGATCAAGTTTTCTAGATCTCTGATCACATTTACTTGAGGATATTTGGGGGTTGGGGAGAAATCAGCCTATAACCTTCTTGAAGCTCAGCCACAGTAATCCAGTTAAAGCTTAACAACGCTAAGTAGTTTGAAAACTTGTGGCTGTAGCCGTGTTCGTTCATCCTAAAACCATACTTGTTAAATATGCCTTCTCTCACTCGGTTTATTTCTCTAAATAGGTTGTTACTAGGTGGAGAGACGAGCAAATCCTGTTGTTCTTCATTACTCAAATCCCTAGCGCTGTCAATTGAATAATTTCCTTCACATTTTTTGGTGTTTTATTATTGCTACTCTCAACATCAGGACCCGATTTTAAATACTTGTTCATTTGTTGTATGTTTTCCTATTTTGTTACTTCATTGACTTCTGGATTAGACTGGTCAGTCCCTAAAAAAAAATACCTTTCTTGCTATACAAAAGTTGACCTATATTCAGTAGGGTCCAAACATTTTATTTCACAATACCTACTCAGAGATTCATTTCTGGGCCTTCTGCTCCCCCTTTTTCCACAGAACAGAACGATTACTCGGGCATTATTCTCATTCAGCACATTTCTGAGTTCACTGAAATTATCTGTAATCTCTGATGAATCTAAAGGAAAAAGTAGAACTGATTACAACATGCACACCCATAAACAAGTAGCAGCAGAAGCCTACCTACCCCATTCAGCCTTAGCGCTGGGAAGGCTACATCAGCAACCCCCTGCTCCTTTTCTAGGATGCCCCCCTCTTCTTTCCAATACACCTTTCTAACAAGGACCATCTGGTGTCCTTGGGCAACTGGACATCTCACCGTGGCTGTACCTTTCTTACTGGTTTCGCTAACACAACCTTGCCTCATACACAAGCAGAAAGGCCAACCCGTCTCAGGTGGTCTGTTCAAGCTTGCAGAAAGACAACTAACAAACTGAAACCAATCAAGTATTCAGCATGTAACAAGTACCCTGTCTACAAATGCAGAGAGTACAATCATGGTTTGTGAGATCAGGCTGGATCTCCTGTCTGATTATTTCCATATGCATTTCCAACTCTGTCCTCTCCACTGAGGCTCTACACAGAGGTGCCAGTTACTACAACTTCTAGTGGAAATGACCGTCTATGAGCAATTAGCCTAAAATCTCATCAGCATATTTCATCTCTACGGCTACAAAAAACACCCATCAGATGGTAACAACCAGCCATTTTATCATGGGGCTGTTTTTGAATCAGTCGCTACAGAGACAGAAAGCTTCAGAATTCCTGTATCCTGTTCTGAATCAAAAGTGTTCCAAGAGGGAGCATTCCTCTTTTCCACCTTCCTCCACTGAACATATTCAGGAATCCTCATTCATCAGCAGAATTACTTTTGTATAACTTGGCACATCTGGAAAAAATGATTGCACCACATTTCATGCCGATAAAGGTTTTAAATTACAATCCAACTTTGGTTAAGATTATCCAAAGCGCAGAAAAATATATTCAGCTCCTGCTTAGGAGCAAGCAAGATACACACACACACACAAGCAATAAACAAAACAGGATTTGACAAGCATAATTTAAAGAATACAGAGATTTTGACCCAAGAAAAGTGCAGCAAAAGCTTTTCTAAATTCACTTTTGTTAATCGCTGAAATTCCAAATACAGAGCCTTGCATTGTAACTCACCCACGGCACAGATGGCACAAGAAGTGTCAAAATAAGCAACTCACTATTGCATTCCTCCAGAGATTGATGACATCTAGTCACATGATTTATCCGCTGCTGGGAGGATGTGGTAAGCTCTCTCCCAGGACTCCTGTCCTGGGGCAAATATTCAGCTCAGTGTTTGCCTCATGGCAAGCAGGTGTTTGAGCAACTTGTTAAGTTTTCCTTCAAGAGCACTCTGTAAAAACAAAAAGGTTAGGCAAAGAAATAGTAAACACTGTGAAATAAAAGGAAGTTAATTGTGCTAGGTGAAAGGCCATAAGTTTTGTTTAAGCACCTGCAAGAACAGCCGCAAATATGCTGACATTTATAAAACAGTCTCCTGGGAATTTATTGAAGACGTCAAAACTTTAGGCAGGCTGCCTTTCTTTTTCTCCCCTCTCAACCATCTGTGGATAACACGTGTGGAAGGGGGATGATCTGACAAAGCGTGAAACAACAAATTGCTAGTCTTCTAGTCTCTTATAACAAATATGAAAACAAAGATCAAAGCCATCATCTAGACTGGGCTGATTGTTTGGCTTTCTAAAGAACAGCCCAAAGCAAGCATAAGAAAATATTCAGCGCTCTAAACAATCAGTATCAAGAAAGCATAAACAAGAGCGTGTTTATCTCATACCTACCACAGAATCATCTTGGGTCCTTTTCCTGTTTAAACCTTTAGCCAGCTGGATATTCAATTTATTGAAAGCGTGTTTCCATTTACTAAGAACATGAGATTATTCCTAAAGATTGGAAATTAATTTTGAAGCAAACATCATGGAGAGAACACATACTGAGATGTGCATGAAACGAGGCAAATAGGAGAGCAAACAGGCACTCATATAACACATTGCACGCTCAAGGTGGCGAGGAGGGACTGACTTTTGGGGTTTTTCTGACCAGAAACTATTTTTATTACAACATACGACATATGCACACTGACGTAAAGTCTTATGTATATTTAATCTTGAAATATGAGGCACCTGCATTTAAAGCTGCCACTTAAAAATTAGGCTTGCATAACATTTAAACCCTCTTACTTTTTTGTTATAAGTGCATAACAGGCATTTCCTGTAATTCCGTACAAATTACACCCCCTACGACCGCAGATATTTCGATCCTACTCCCCTAAGAGACAGAATCACAGAACAGTTGAGGTTAAAAAGGACCTCTGGAGAACATCTAGTCCAATCCCCCTGCTCAAACAGGATCATCTAGAGCACATGGCCCAGGTTGCTGCGCAGACAGCTTTTGAACATCTCCAGGGAAGAAGACTCCACAATCTCTTGGGGCAACCTGTCCCAGTGCTTGGTCACCCTCACAGTAAAGAAGCTTTTCCTCATGTTCAGACAGAACTTCCTGTGTTTCAGTTTGTGCCCGTTGCCTCTCGTCCTGTCACTGGGCACCACTGAGAAGAGACTGGTCCCATCCTCTTGACACCCTCCCTCCAGATATTTAAATACCTCAATAAGATCCCTCCTCAGTCTTCTCTTCTCCAGGCTGAACAGTCCCAGCTCTCTTAGCCTTTCCTCATAGGAAAGATGTTCCAGTCCCTTAAGCTTCTTTGTGGCCCTTTGCTGGACTTGTTCCAGTAGCTCTATGTCTCTTTTGTACTGGGGAGCTCAGAACTGGACACAGCACTCCAGACGTGTTTCACCAGTGCTGAGCAGAAGGAAGGATCACCTCCCTTGACCTGCTGGCAACACTCTTTCTCATGAAGACCAGTACACCATTGGCCTTCTTGGCCACAAAGGCATATTGCTGGCTCATGGTCAACTTGTGACCCGCCAGGACTCCTAGGCCCTTCTCTGCAAAGCTGCTGTCCAGCAAGTGAGCTCCCAGTCTGTGCTGCTGCATGGGGTTATTCTTCCCTCCGTGCAAGAACCTGCACTTGCAGAGTCTGTTGAACTTTAGGAGGAACATCTCTCCAGCCTGTGGAGGTCCCTCTGAATGGCAGCACAGCCCTCTGGTGTATCAGCCACTCCTCCCAGTTCTGTGTTACCTGCAAACTTGCTGAGGGTGCACTCTGTCCCATCATCCACGTCACCGATGAATACGTTGGACAGGACTGGACCCAACATTGACCCTGCTAGTTACTGGCCTCCAACAAGACTTTGTGCCACTGATCACAACCCTCTAAGCTCTGCCATTCAGCCAGTTTTCAATCCACCTCACAGCCTGCTCATCTAGTCTGTACTTCTTCAGCTTGCCTATGAGTATGTTATGAGAGACAGTGTCAAAAGCCTTAATGAAGGCAAGGTAGACAACATCCACTGCTCTGCCCTCACCTACCCAGCCAGTCATCCCATCACAGAAGGCTATCAGGTCGATTAAGCATGATTTCCTCTTTGGGAATCCATGCTGACTACTCCCGATCACCTTCTTATCCTTCATGTGGCAATGGTAGCCAGGATGAGCTGTTTCATCCCCTTTCCAGGGATCAAGGTGAGGCTGACTGGGTCCTCCTTGCCCTTTTGGAAGGCTGGAGTGACATTTGCTTTCTTCCATTCCCCAGGCACTGCCACCTGATTACCATGACCTTTCAAAAATGATTAAAAGTGGCCTTGCAGTGACATCCACCAGCTCCCTCACCACTCGTGGGTGTATCTAGTCAGAGCCCACGGACGTGTGGTACGTCCAGTTTGCTTAAGTGATCCCTAACCTGATCCTCCTCCACCGAGAGTCTTCCTTTCTCCAGATTTTCTCCCTGGTCTCCAGGTCGGGCAGCCCTGAGGGCTGGTCCTACTAGTTTAAAAAAAAAAAAAAAAAAAAAAAAAAAAAAGAGGACAGAAAGGAAAAGACAGAAAGCAGCAATCACAAACGAAAAGTAATTTCTTTACTGAATTCTTTTCATATGCAAAGTCTAGAGGAAAGAATTGCTTCAGTCTTTCAATAACCTGTGCACACACCCAAAGTTTTAATCTTTCTGGATCCTGCCTCTCTGCAAATCTTCCAGTGTTTTTGCTAAATACAGCCTGATTTTGTATATCAATTAATTAAAACAAAACCAAACCACAGATCTCTTGCAGCAGACACTGAGGTTTACCTGCTAATTAGTGCTTCACCAGCTCAGGAGCTTAGAACATAACAGAGAACTTAGAGCCTTTTCCGTCTTGGTCCCTTGTTAGCTGCGCTACATGTTCTTGGCATGAGGAAATGAAGTGACTATTTACACAGCTGGAGTAACCTGTCAACTGGTGCAAGCCAGCAGCACAGCAAGAAAGCCACTGTTCGGCAACAGCTGAAGTTCTAGCCCAATATTTATCACAGGTAAAATTTCTAATGCAAGTGTTCCGTCAGCTTTCTGATAACGCTCCAAAATGGTTTATACTCTTACTCCAAAAGATGTCTGACATTATTAGACAGCTGACTCTAGTTCTTCCCTTTTCCCCATACAGCTTTCAAAAAATTAGTACAAAAATTAGTTTATCACCTTAGGACAATGCTTTTTTGCAGCTCAAAACCCACTGCTTAAAATCAAAACAAAGTGAAAAAGGATAATTTTGCTCCTAAATCATTGAAATAATGAGCATTGTACCACACATCTGCTTAAAAATTGGTTTCATATCCTCAGGGAATAGGTTCCTCAGATTTGCTATTTCACACTGAACACATGTAACCAGTTAAAAAAGAAATCGGTAGTGACACAGTAGGTCTGTTGTATCTTCTTACTCCATAACGTTGGCTTATTTAAAGCTCCACACAAAAGCGATCAAGGAAGTCTGGGCAAAACAGGCCAGCAATAGGGGAAAAGTTCTCAAAAGTTCTGACATTTTTCAGAAAGAGGAAACTTATTGTCTCATTCTACAGAAAAATAATTATTACATGCCACTAGAGCACAAGAACATCATGCTATTATGAAAACTAACCAAGATGACAGCTTAAATTGCACATGTTAATGAATTTAAACTTCAACAACAGCAAATTTTCCTGGTAAATAAAATTTTGATGAATTTACCATAGCAATGTACATTTTGGAACAAGGGAGAGCAGCCATTACATTCTTGAAGTCTCACTTGGAAACTGTGCTTGGAAAATCTGTCACACAACTCGATAAGCTGATGTTTTGTTTCAGTATTTGCTGACTCATTTTTTAAACATTAGGCTTTTTGAAAGCAAATATTTTCCTTTCAAAATTCTTCTATTTTAGGTAATTATGGTTAACAAGTTCCTAGACTCCAAGTTCCTAAATTCCAAGTTCAAACTTGTCTTCAATCAAGGCCTGGGAACTGGGGAAGGGTGAGATTGTATTAGGAGCCTGAGTTTCCTTCTTGTTAGAGAGTCTATGTAAAAGAGAATGCAAGATTATAAGCCAAGCATGTGGCATATTGAAAGCACAAGGAGTAATAAACAATGGTTTTATGCTGCTACATGCTAAACAGTAAAAGCATCCTCTCCACAAAATAACCACTTCCTATGACCCAACGGGCAGGAAAAGATTAGGCAAATCAAGCTTACTTTTACGAATACCATAGCAGAATTTTCAAAAGGCTTCCCAATCAATATCAATTCCTATCAGTCCAATTATTTCTATTTTTTCCCTAACCCAGTTGAGGCCTTCTACTGTAGTCTGAAACAAAATAAAACAAAAGAGTAAAAACAAATGAACTATGCTCAAATGAACTATCTGCTATACTCAAAGACAAGGAACTCTTGTAGCTAGGGGCTTATTCTTAAACTTATTAAACCAACAAGAAACTATTTTGTTGCATGACCAAAGTTAGAGTTGGATGAAGTTGCATGAATTTGCATGACTGTCAAGGTATATGAATAAACAAGATCTTTTAATTCTTTCATGCATAATTATAGCAACATCACTGCTTGTGACTGTGATAACTGTAACCTTTTATCCAGTTTCTGATTTTTAGATTTGACTTACTTGGACATTCTGTATTTACCTTCAGTCTAAACACAATGCAATATATAAACAAATCACATTTTGCCAGTATGCAAACTGCACTATAATTTACGTAGTAATAATTACATGCTTAAAATAAAAAAGCATTGCTTAACACAATTCATTAACAAAAGACTGTTTACCTATCACCAGAGTCATGCTCTATATCAAGATATGAAGATCCAGGCCCTGTCTAATAACACCAAGAAGGCTAGACATGAATGATGACGTTGGTTCACAGTGCATTGTCTTCAATAGTGAAGGTGGCTTTAGACATCCCTTAGCCATCCCCACTTCTAAAACCAGTTCACTGCTTCCTCAGGCTGCTCCAATACCACCGGCATACAGCGCAGCCCCCAGTCAATCATGGAAGTGATCCACAGCACTAAAATAAGTTGAGAAGTACCTTTGCAGGGGCAGAGTTTTTTTTTTGTTGTTGTTTTTTTAAATCTAGGTCGTTCCAGCGGTACGTTTTATTGCAGAGCATCACAAATGCTGATTTGGCACATCTGACCAAACTGCGCCAGAGAGGCGCAAAGGGACCGCCAGGAGGGGCGGCTCTTGGACTGGCAGCCAAAGAAAAACACAGATTGTAAGACGTTATGTAAGAACAGGAAGGTTTTACAGACATGTTTAGCCTGAAAAATTTGTCTATTAATATTAGAAAATTAGAATACTCATATTAGAGCAGTAGAATATTAATGCTCTGATTAGTTAGTATTCTCTACAGAGATTACTGGTTATAAGCCTTTTAGAAAAAGTGAGTGTAAAAGAACATCTTTCTAGAGAAGAGAATTGAGGCAGGTATCTTGGTGAATACTTGACAACAGCTGGGGCTCCAGGCATCACCACTACCCAAAGAATGAGTAACAAAAAAAAGCAAAAGGAAGATAGTATTATTTGGAAAGCGTCTATTTTTTAAGATTAAAATTATTCAGTTAAGAAAATAATTATAAAAAGGAAGGGTATACAACTTCCGGATGAAAGGTATGTTGGAAATTGACTACAACTGTGAGAAACAAAAAAGTTATTAAAAAGTCTATTCATAAAAAAATCTCTGTATTTATTTTCATAGTATTAGAGAATTTTATCTGCATTCCACTTGCATAAAAGAACTACCAGGACCGAACTGGTATATCAGAAGAAGAGAGTATAAAATCAGCCTCAACATCAGGCAAACTATCAGCCACATTCACTCTTTTATACACATAGCTTTCTGAAAAGGAACGTATTGATGTCTGTAAAATAATGAGAAACAAGTTAATGTCTGAGATGCACTGACCAAAATAAAGGGCAAAGTTCGAGAATAGTTAAATCTCGGCAAATTACCCACCACAATTCTCCATATGATTTCAGGATATGACCTTTTTCAGTTTTCATTAAAATTTTAAAATACCTCAGAAATGCAAATACATGTTTGTCATTACCTTTAATGGGGTGCATTATAAGAGATGATCTGAGCAAAATGAATTTTGATATTGATGGTTTAATTGCAAGGCTTGTTGCCTGTATGTTAATATGCAGTGCAAAACCTTCTCAGCAGGTGCTCTATCCCACGACGTGATTTCATGAATAATTCACTGGAAAAAGCACTCTGACTGAGACACAATTTGCAATAATGTTTTTCAAGTGAGATCAGTGAAAATCAGAAGCTGTCATTGGCAATTTGTTTCAGTTGGCATTCAAAAGGTCACACCCTTGACACACAAAGGAAATTAGAAATGCCCTTTTCCTTTACATATCAGCATCACGTATTCTGCATTCTCTTTTTACACTGTCTATTCTGACACCTAGAGAGTATTTATTTCAGTAGTTAATGAAAGCAGAGACTTTAAGTTAGTTTTGGGATTCTTGTTTGTTTTTGTTTACTTAACATCCCAATAAATGCATTTCGTATGTCCGTCAATCACCTTGACTTTCTACAACAGGCAAGATAACAGAGTACCATAATTATACAGATATATGCATTTCCATATTATTCTTCAAATATCTGAACAGGTAAGCTGTATTATTTGAGGCCACAAAGCAACTAATTATATCAGAAAATATTCATGCTAGATTGTAAACCACACAAAATGGGAGATGTTTCTTTTCATCTCAGATGATTACAAATATTACACAGCACATTCATTGTAATGAATCATATACATTAATTATAATTATTTATTTTATGACTTAAATTGAGCCATGAGAACCCTGAAGACATTATGGGTCCTGGTGGAAAGAGTCATCACAAGACCCAAGTATATTCTTATTGTACCTAGAAGCTGCTACGGCATATATAATTCTAATTTAGAAAGTACCTGCTGGGATGTTTTTTCGGCATCGCCAAAGCTACTTTGAAGATGTATATTCAAACTTACAGCACCAACAGCTCTTGGAAAGATTCTTGTTCTAAATATTAAAGCCAAAATAATTCAGTGCTTATACTTTGTTAATAACTTGGATGCTACTAATTAGGTACCTATATGCTTTTATAATTTAAAGCTCTAACATTTTTTGATTCACAGGTCTAAGAACTTCCATTTTTTAATAAGTGACTAAGTTAAATAGCTGCTGATATTTGGAAATATCAAAAAGAAATAGCAGAAAGTATATATTCCAGTTATGTACGTAGAACCAAAAGGTTCATCAAAATCCAGTTCCATAGCCTCACACCGTATAAAATAATAAGCTCATTAAGCATTCATTACCCTAAGACTAGGTGCATTTTCAGCTGCTTCTGTTGAAAGGCTGTTCCTAAGCCTCTCCTCTGCTAACTTCTGAAACTTTTTTCTAGCTTGCACTTTTTTAATCTATGGCCTGCTTATACCTCATCTGTGTGTGCCAATGATGTCTTAAGGACACAGAGAAAAAGACGTAGACAATTCCCTTCATCAGCTTAGTAGGCCCCTCTAGACTAGCTGCAGTTTTATTTGTAAATGAGTTACCAGAACTGTACTGCAGCATTCTGGCAGGGTCTTGCATTAATAGGATGTGGTTTTCGTCTCTTCAATGGCACATTGTAGAAATTGCATTCCTTTTTCCCCCCGTCTCCATCTTCCTGGTGGCGCAGGTCATCCTGTGATCTGCTAATGGACATAGGTATTTCTCCTTCAGTGCTTCCAGTGGGAGAGTTCAGAGCGTACAGCAAAATTGACCTTGCACTTCTTTAACTATCCTATCGATTCCATTCCTCCACTCTTTACCTGAACATGTAATTGCAAGAAACACTTCTTGAGCCTTCTTCATTAGAGGCATTACACTTGCTTTTTTTCTGTTGACACTGCCCTACAACTTGATAAACTTGCAGAACAGAATTACTGAGCACCAGAACATATACTGCTTGTTTGAGGTAGCTTTTGCAAAGGGAAGTCTTACCTATTTGAGTCAGACCTTTTGCAAACAGGTCCACCTCTATGGGACTCCAGCCTCAAAAGATAATAAGCCCTGTGGAAAACTTTTTGGAAGTTGACTGGGGTGTCTGTGCGATTGCAAAAGCAGGAGCTCTAAGGTCAGAGGAGATGGATCCAGATCCCAGAAACTGAGATATCTCCTCAGGGAGCTAAGTTCTTAAGGTCCCTCAGATCTGAAGTCACATATGACATTTTCTGTGCATGAAGAGCCAGATTTTTTCAAGATCAGTAGGCACTTACCCATTGCGCGGAACATTGGGCAAGACAAACAGGATTGTAGGGGATCTTACCCAGCACGGCCAGTATCTCCGTTTTCAGTTAAGAGAAGTCTCCTGGTGAGGCCTGTCTAGCAAAGTGTCAATGCCTGTCAAACATGGCTCCCAATCCTGTGTCTTCTACCCACCTTAAGCACGTAGGAATAATTCTTCACAGACGTGACAGCAAAGTCTTAAAGATCAACGCTGGTGAAATCAATTTTCTTTTGCGTTTTCCTAGAAAACCCTCCCAAATTCTTCTGCCTCAAGCAAAAAGTCTCACTTGTGTGTTGGCTTGCCTTCATCTCATCTGAACTTCTTGAGTCTTACGCAGCTTAGGCCAAAGACAACATCTGCAATCCTCTTTGGAAAGTGCCATGCATGCATCCACAGTGCAGTGTAAAAATAACAGGACAAAACACGGCTTCTCTCCCTGCTGTTACTCCCTACACAGAGTAAGATAGACAAAGATGAAAAATCTGGACACTGGCTAACACAGTTCTTATTTTTGTGTTACAGTAACCGCTTAGGTGTTGTGGCCAAACTCTGCCATACGAGAAACAATAAGGGATCAAAGTTATAGTAGCAGCCGCAGGCACATTATATTAATCTTGGACCTCAGTTATGTTATTGATAGAGCAAAGATCTTCCCGCCTTTCCAAACTCTTTCCCAACAGTAATATCAAGCATGAACTATCAATAGAAGCCTTTATCAATTCAACATTTAGAAGACATTTTGAGAAAATGAGCGCAAAGATGCTCATCAGAATTGAAGCACAAACATACAAATACTGTTTTCTTGTTTTTGACTTTGAAATTTCTAGCTCTCAGTACAATTCTATTGATATTTTGCTGAGGCTTACTGGAGCAAATAATTCTGAAAAACTTTTACAAACATATTAAGGACAAGAAGGTGACTGGAAGTAGTCAGCATGGATTTATGAAGGGGAAATCATGCTTAACCAACCTGATAGCCTTCTACAAAGAGGTAACTGACTCAGTGGATGAGGGGAGAGCAGTGGATGTTGTTCATCTTCACTTCAGCAAGGCTTCAGTGCTGCCTCCCATAACATCCTCACAGAAAAACCAATCAAGTATGAGATAAGTAAATAAACGACGAGATGGACCGAGAACTGGCTGAACTGCCAGGCTCAAAGGGTTGTGATCAGCTGCACAAGGTCCAGCTGGAGGCCAGTCACACTGGTGGTATACCCCAGGAGTCAAAACCGGGGCCAGTACTGTTTAACATCTTCACTGACGACCTGGATAATGGGACAGAGTGCACCCTCAGCAAGTTTGCAGATAACACAAAACTGGGAGGAGTGTTTGATAGATTAGATGGTTATGCTGCCATTCAGAGGCACCTCCACAGGCTGGAGAAAAGGGCTGACAGGAACCTCACGAAGTTTAACAAAGACACGTACCAAATCTTGCACCTAGGAGGAAATATCCAGTGCACCAACACGGGCTAGGGGCCAATTGACTGGAAAGCAACTCTGTAGAAAAGGACTTGGGGACTGTGGTGGACAACAAGGTGGACATGAGCCAGTAATGCCTTGCCACAAAGGTGGCCAGCAGGATCCTGGCCTTCATGAGGAAGAGCGATGCCACCAGGTCGAGGGAGGTAATCTTTCCCTCTGCTCAGCACTGGTGAGACACATCTGGAGCACTGTGTCCAATTCAGGAGCCCTCAGTATAAGTGAGTCCAGCAAAGGGCCAGCAAAGGGCCACAAAGAAGGTTAAGGGACCAGAGCATCTCTCATACGAGGAGAGGCTGAGAGATCTGGGAGCCTGCAGAAGAGAAGGCTCAGGGGGGTCTTATCAATGTATAAAAATACTTGATGGGGGTGGGGGAGGGAAGTAAAGAAGATGGAGCCAGATTCTTCTCAGAGGGGCCCAGTGACAAGAGGCAACGGGCACAAACTGAAACACAGAAAACTCCATTTAAGCATAAGAAAACCTTTTTACTTGTGAGGGTGATCAAACACTGGATCAGCTTTGCCCAGATTATGGAATCGCCAACTTTGGAGATAATCAGAGTCTGACTGGGCAAAGTCCTGAGCAACCCATTCAAGGTGACCCTGCTCTGAGCCAAGAGTTGGGCTAGATGATCTCCTGGAGTCCCTTCCAGCCTTAACTGTTGGCAAGCAGAACTTTTCTGTTGTTATCATTTAAAGAAAAAAGAAGAGGTAGGAAAAAAAATCCTGGTCTTGTTTCAACTCTATTTACGCTCTACGGATAGTATGCATCTGAATTTCATTACACTGCACTGCAAACAAACATCCTAACGCTAAAGCATTTTATATTCCTAATGTAATGACGCAATTCTGTATAACAAGCATATGATACCAGCAAATAATTGATAAATATAAGAGAATTTAGTGACATTTCACTTAGCAAATAATTTCCATACTGTAGGTGGGACTGTCAGTACAATCTATTAAGTACTTTTCATCTTAAGATTATGGTCTCAGTTGCTTGTATATTTGCCAGACTCTAATCACTTGGGCTTAGGTTTTTCATGCTGGTTGCATGCCTCAGGCAAAATAAATATATAACGTACGTTTCAGCCAAAATTGTCCAGCGGTCTCCAAAATCAGGTCAGAGAAAAATATGTCCCCCAGAAGCAGAGACTTTGGCAAGAAATGGGACAAGAAATTTCTTAGGGATTTGCCTTTTTCTCATCTCAGTGAAAAACTACGTGGACTCAAGTAAGGGACAACTGCTTAGTTTCATGTTAAAATATCTATTATATTATCCTTGTTTCCCAGCTCCTGGTGCTGTTCATTTTATTTATTTATACTCTTTTTAACCATTCTCAGTTACTGAGACTGAGAGCTCAAGGCTAAAGGGTTAAACAGAACTGTTTGTATAACGGTAGTTCTTGGCTATATGGGGTTGAACGGAGACACACACAGTCTCCCCTCCTAATGCCCAGAAAGCATTGCATATCTCCACTACTAACAAATGCATGGAAATTCATTCAAGGGAAAACAGAAGCAGCAAATTAAAACAAAGACATCAATTGGTGAGTTCGGGGAATAAAAAAGGGGATGAAAAAAAGACACCAGAAAAGGTGCAGAAAAGAACAGAGATATCAGAAAGTGTGGAACAGTCCTGCCAGAGAAACTAGTATTTTTTTTAACTGGGAACAGGCTTGAGAGAAAGTATTTGAAAACAGCATTAAATACAGCAGAATCATCACGAATGATGTGGAAAAGTTGAGTAAAGCATAATGATGCCTTAATTTTTCTAAACACAGGCGTTAAATGAAATATCATGTAGAAAATTGGAAACAAAATATAAACAAACTGTGAAGGTCAGGGATGACTAGTCTTTTGAACAAGATTGTAGAGAGTGGATGAAATCGTTCAGTTCGAGAACTCCCTAATAGGTTTCTGGAACCCAAGGTGAATGTTTCACAGGAAGGATCACTTTGTCAGGTCTGTTTCTTATATTCTTTCCTTAAGCCTGCCCCAGGGTTCACTAGGGGCAGGAGGCTGAATCCCCCAACCTCACATGCTTCTTGCTAGAAGGGAGGAGTTCATACTCCAAGCAGTAAATAGGGCAAGGGCTGGAATCAACAGGACAACACAGCGAGGATGGAAAGCCTGAAAGGGAAACCATGCACACAGGAGAATGTGGGTAATCACTGGAGGAGATGGGGAATCAAAGATAGCAATGGCATGCAAATATGATTAGCTTATTATAGGGAAACTTGCAATAGCTGAAGAAAGTTGGACACAAATACAAAGAGGAGAACTGAGAAGAAAACTGGATCCTGGAAAGGGACAGGAGAGGGGGAGGGAGGAAGACGTCTGGTAAGAAATCAAGGGAAAACCATGGCTTTCTAAGCCAAAAGAAACAAGACTGAAACAAGCTAGGACTGGGAAACAATGACAACTAAATGGGCCAAAAACCAAAGGGTGAGTGCCTCATTTGAGCACATTTCTGTCTTGCTCTAGAAATGAATTCAAGATTCAAACCAAACTTACTCAGCCAAGTACCATCTATGTCTGGTATTTGCCAATAATAAAAAGTGACATTTTTTTCCCATCAACCCAACCGGCAGAAGCCTGTTGGATTGATAAGATACCTGCTTATGCTAAACCTCAGTAATTCTTTTAAATGTTTTAACAAGATGGATCTTGCTGCATCAGTACACCAGGTGCATATTAACTGACAAACAGTCAGGAAGGAGGGTTATCAGCAGTATCCTCCTGGTGAAGGACATGCTTCGTCTAAGAAGGATAGGTGTAATACTGGCTCAGTATTTGTTCCTAGACCACTCTAAGCCTATTCAACTGAGATCTCATAAGATGAGAATGAAAGAAGTTTTCAGTACAGATGAAAAGTGGTGGCGCAACAGTTTCTTCAAACACATAACTGTGTGTATTCCACTCTGGAGAGCAAATCATTTGTCAGAAATTCAGTTTGCACAGGTGGGTCAGCCGGGGCAGTCAGTTTACTGGAATACTACTCTTGTAACTGTGGTAGTGCCTTTTTGTTTTCTTTTTCCCCTGTGCTTGCTAAACATTTTGTACCAGCTGTGCATGCTGTCTCCCTGTTCAGCAGAATGGCTGAATGATCCTGGCTTATAAGGATGGTGTGCTTGTTTGTTCGGAACGCCCATTATAGTAGACAATTCATGGAAAGCATTAATCCAAAAGTCAAGTTTTTCATGGACATATTACAAACAAAAAAAATAAAAGTGGAAATCTACATAACAGTTGCTACGATAAGTCTAAACACACCTTTTCACTTCTAGCCTTTTTCTTTTTACTTGGAGGGGGGAGGAGGGAAGAATAAAAGCAAGAAGTGTCATAGAGCTGGAGGGAAGATAAATTAGCACAGCTGAAGATATGTTCCTACTAACAGGCTTTGAGACATATCTGTTTTCCGATTAGAGTTTGCTTCAGAAAAGCAAATCAGAAATAAGTTTAAAGCTTCAAAATATGTGTGTGTGTGTGTGTGTGTGTGTGTGTGTGGATAATTATAGGCGAAAATTAAAAGGAAAACACTGAATACATACACACACACACTGAACTTTTCATGAAAAGTGACTGGCACTGGACATTCTTGTAGCAAATGTGATTGCCAATGATTCTGCTACAGTTATTACAAGTAATTAAATATTATGCCAAGTTCTCAAGGCACATAGCCTCATTAAAGGTGATGGCAACACTGCAATTTTAACACTCGAATACTTGCACCTGACCCCTCAATTAACCTACTGCCCACAGCCTACATTAAAAAAAAATTGACACATGAACACCATATGCATCTGTACACTTCTTAATATACAGCAAATTAGATCTGAATGGGCAATTTTAAAGTTGGACACATGGCACATCTGTGTCTTTGGGTGAGAAATCAATTTCACTCATAGGCACAGCTGAGCGACAAAATTCACAATTAACAAACATGTATCTGCTTTATGTCCACACAGATGACGAAAACAAGCTCAATTGTTTGCAATTTTTATCTTTGTCTAGAAACCTTAAAAGAATGTTTTCAGATTAAAGAAAGCTTAATTCCTGTATTTTTCCAGATAAAACAGCAACCTGCCCTTTAACAGAGCTTATACTTAATTCGTGTTGTTTTTAAAATTCTGCTTTAGACAAGTGTGTTAGAACAACCAAAAAGACAAATACACGTCCAATAGTAAAGACTGGTCATCTTAGTCTGGGCAAAGCTTTTCTCGGAACTACTGAAAACTCTGATCTGCAGAAGCTCTGAACACAAAAAGATATTGCACCCTGCTTCGCATATTCTGGTAGACCACAGTAACTATGCCGCTACTGCAACAGCCAGAACTCCAAATGTAACTCCACACGTTAGGAAGAGCTTTCCTGAAATCAATTCTAATGGCTTTGAACACAACCGTAATCAGATTTTGTTAAAAACTTTTCATGTGTATTGTGTGCACTATGGCTATGGGGGCACGTGTAATTGAACATTACATAATAAAGCAAAAAGGATCTTTGTGCTAGGCACTCCATGCCCCACTTTAATAAAAGCAACTCCAAAGAGGAGCACGGTCTTTTTCATAGTCATTTTTAAACAAAGTCCACCCACAATGTTAACACCTTAGCAGTTCAAAATGAACAATACGGGCCTGTCCCCCACCCCCCCCCCCAACAAAAGGTAATAAAGCCACATAAAGAAATTTCTTTTCCTACTTTCTGCTTTCCTTGAAGGATATTTACTTATGTTTTGCCTACACCTGAACAGGCAACAAGTCACCCAACTTCAGGGAGCATTGGGCACGGGCCAAGAACAGGCAAAGTTATGTTTACCAAGCCTATGCCCAATTTTCCACCTGAAGTATCACATACAACCCATAATGAGCTATGTAAGAATGAGGTACATATTACAGGAAAGATGACTGAATAATACAGCCAAATACCATCTCCATTATGAAGTGGGCAATTGTACATATTAGCAAAGTAACAGAGCCAGCAAGAAGCAGTGAAACCACCTTAAGGAGGGAAGCGTACTTGTGCCTGTACTGTTCAACATCTGTAGAAACGTATGACCAATCCATCTCACACAGGCGCTTTTATCCATGTGGACAATTTCTGCATCACTGTCCAAACCAACAATTTAATGCAAACAATTCATCACAGCACTCATTAAGTTCTTATTTCACATTAACTGATTCATCAGTTATTCTCATTCATCTCCAGACTCACAAAGCTAATACTAACTCAATATAATTTTGAACGAAAGTTCTACCTATTCCACCAATTGATGGAACCAGTTACAACAGCAACACTTGACCACACACACTTTCCTTTACAGAACATCAGGAGATAAAGCATAAGGTTAGTGCAAGGAAGTGCATAAATTTAAAATTAGTTACTCAGCAGCTGAATAGACACATCCCACATGAGACAGATAAGTACATACAAAGAAGCAATATACTGTGTTGAATCAAAAGTTCCTGATGTATTACTAAATGACTGTAGGTAAATTAACATTCACCTAACATAAACCTGTACTTACGGGTATTCCCCTATCAGACAGACATCAGCAGAGCAATTGCAATTAAAAGAGGATGTGCACATCCACTATAAGGATGCATCATAGCAGGTGGAGACATAGCCAACCTGGAGACATTTTAATTATTTCTCAACAAAAGTTGACAATAAAAAAAACTTATTCATAAATGAGACTGTTCTCATGATAGACACATAGGGAAGTAAGGAAACAGGTAAATAATAACTGGTTTGTGTGCTCTTAAACAGGCTTACGAACACAGAGACTTAGGATCACAGATCAGGCGGTAACCTGGGAAATCAGCGCAGCTACGGTGAACGGCTACAAGGAGACAGTCTCACGTTCATTATTTCAGTCCTCAAAGCCATACAGTTCCTATATGAAGCCTTAGCCCTGTACATCTCCTAATTTTGTATCGTCAAGATTTATACATACGCTCGCTCCCATTTCGTGCCAGTCATGAACAAAAATACCATCAGCCCAAGACCAGCCTCTTAGTAACAGAGGGTACTAAAGATCAGCCCCATCTGCAATACTTCTGTATTATTTGTCCTTTGCCATCTCCCCATCTGCAATTTCTTTACTCATCTAGTAATTACCTTCTAAAGGATCTTTTCCAGTTAAAGGATTAACCTCCTCTGTGGCACTGTATGCCCTGCATTTCTCTAGAACAGGTGCATCACTGCTAAACACACCTTCTCTGTCTAGAAATACGGATTTTAAATAAAAAGGTTACTTACCTTAAAACAAACAATATTTAATGTCTATTATTTCAAATTCTACTTAAATAATTGGACATCGAGATTTCTTTTCAAAAATTTGTTCAGGAAAAAAGAAAAAAGCTTCCATACTACTGAATTCAGATTAATAACCCTCCAAATAATCAACCCTCCCACTCCTGTATCTATAATAAGGTAAGAGCATTTACTATCCTGTAGTCATAGGATACTACTTCTCACTTAAACGCAAGGATCCATTAGGATTTTAATAAATCTCTCAAGTGTCACTTCCCTCAGAACACTGGAACAATAGATTGCCAATTACAGCACATTAGTGTTTTGAGTTTTAGTGCGTTAGTTATTTCCATTTCTAAACTCCCATTATCCCCTTCCTGGAAGCTGAGGCAGAATATTTCATTCCCTAACCAATCTAGATTGTCTTCAACCTCCATTTTACCCTCAGTGCATGCAGCCCAATTTTTTCCTTACTCCTTTAAACTAAACAGCTGAAAAATACTTTGCTATTTGGTTTCATTCCTAACACACGACATTTGGCAATTATCACTTCACCTCGAAATCTGAATCCTTTGATTGTTGATTGATCTCTTCCTTCCCACACCCACATTCCTAGTATTCTTTTGGATGCCAGTTTGGATGTCTTCTGGAGTCATTTCAAATTACCTTGCTGCAAAAAAAATTCCTTCTGGAATTGTAAGCCTCCCTTCCATTTACTTATCTGAGCTCCTGGAGGAAGTGTAGCTGCCTTCCTAAATCCTTAATTTCTCAATGTTTGTCCTTTTGAAATAAGAATATTTAAGATGTATTACTGCTTATCCATCTACGTCAAATCAAATCAACGCAGGACTATAGGACCTGAAAGCATGCTGCTTTTCCATGATGTTCTCCCTACTCCCTAAAATCAAGTTAGTCATTCAAAAAAAATGATTTAATGAATATACTGATTAAATGTTAATATGTATCTAACTTCTAACATGATTACTAGCAATTTTTCCCCATATCTGGGAGGCTAAAATTTCCCATACTACTAGAGGGAAGAGTGCTATTGCTCTCTAACGTTGTGAGATCTAGCTAGCCTGGCCCAAGAGATTTAGTTGCCAAAAACGACCCCATCAAAACCTCCTGACTATCCCTTCCCAGACTCCCAGGGTGTCACATTATGACTATACATTTTAGCTTTATTCCCGTTTTCCTCAAAAATCATTCTCCGTCATCCTATCATTTCTGTTTGTTAACTTGTAACATTTGGGTTCAAGCAGTTCACCTTCCTCCGTCCTGTTATTAGAGCTCCTGTATTACCACACAAATACTTCAGTAGTGTCCTGCTGACCACGATTGATTAACCATACAATCCGTTCGTTAATGAAATTACTTATCTATCACTATTATAAATACTTGTAATTTCCTTTTCCCTTGCTGTTTCTCCTATTAGCCTTTTATTACTGTATCATTTGCCATTTGCTCGTTTCTCATATTGTTCTATTCTTAATGTACTCAACTTCAGTTAAAAGATGCCATGACATCTTCCAAAGCTTCATTTTGGACTTCTTGGTATACTGTCCCCACCCCAGGCAACAGGGAATCTAACTACTGAAAAGAATTGTTTTTTGACTAGTGAGAGGTATTTACAGAAAACATCCTAAAAATCATTCTCCTAACAGGCATTCCTGTGCCCGTTGCCTATCTTCTTATTTTGCCATGCTTCCCCCGCTCCCTTTTTAAGAGGATTGAAACAATTTCACCTATATATTCCCTGAACCCTTACTACCATAAGCATCTTTCCTAATTTTGTACAATTAGCCACTAAAGTAGAAATTTGTCATTTATCCCAAGCATCAGTGACAGTGAGAAAATATATGTATGGGTAGTGATACACTGCTTACAGCGTGGTACAGAAATAACTTGTTTTTCCATAACTACGTCACCACCTTAACACCTCCCCCTCACACACACACACACTTTTCCTCTTAACTGGAATTGTGCCAGGATAAAGATAACTTCTTTCTAAAGAAAAGAAGTTTTGACTTGGAGGTTTGAAAGACACTGGTGCATCATGTCTTCCTGTTAATAATATTTATGACAACATCAACAATAAGAACAGCAATAATTAATCCAAATATTTACTATGATTTTTGGTCCCTATACAAATGTCTCTGTTAATGCAAGGAAAGTCAACACACGATACAAGACAGATGTGACCTCCACACTTTTCAGGTTTTACCTTTTTCTAATTAAGAAATGTCTGTATGAACTTGGATGGTCCGAGTGTTACATTTAGTACAATTCCCCTTCCCAAAATTTCATTTTTTTCTAGTTTCAAGTTTCTTTCAGCAAAGCATTAAGGATAATACAATTCCATGGATTTTTAAATTAGTCAAGGTGCTCCTCATGTCATTCTGTATTGTTCTTACATACAAATTGAAAAACATGAATTTTGAGTCTCGTACTGAAGTACTTAATTACAGGATGAAATCATACTGAAATCTGTCTAAAGCACCAAGCATTGCCTGACAGCGACAGAGAATCATTTTACCTCTTTTAAGTAGGTTATCAGGGCTCAAATGATTTCTTTAAAGATATGTTTATGCAATATAAAAGGCATTGTTTTATTCAACTATATTACAGTTCATAGTAGGAAAAAAAAAATCATGATCTTCATCCACTACAGCACTATTCACCAGGAAACAGAATGTCACACTGCGGCCATTATATGAAATTTCATTATTTTATCAGGTAAAGCAGCCACCTAGTGGCTACTCTTTACAGTACTCAGACAAACACAGGACCAGAAACTTAAAGAGATGCTGAGAACTGGCAACTTTCACTGATGCCCCTTTGGGAAATGAAGAACTAAAGGCATCAGTGTTTCATCTTTGCCAGCAGACTTATCTTAAACATTTGGAAAAAAGACAAAAGGGTACGAATAGAAGTATGTGTTTTTTTCAGTTTGGTTGTTATTGGAATTTTTTAGGTTTTGGTCTAGGTTGTTGCTTTCTATTTCTTTTCTTTTTTCCCTTAAATTAAAAAAAAAAAGATATTAAAGAGAGATCAGCCATGAGCTTGAGTCTCTCTAACATGCTATTGTGAAACATGCATTAAGAGATTGTTCATATAAATATAAAAGCAGCTATAAACAAATAGTTTTTTAAAAATAATCTTTTATAAAGGACACAGTAAGGATAGGTATTTTTTTGGAA
The DNA here is from genome assembly GCF_040807025.1 of Struthio camelus. Lineage (NCBI taxonomy): Eukaryota > Metazoa > Chordata > Aves > Struthioniformes > Struthionidae > Struthio > Struthio camelus. Next base: position 52,419,337 of record NC_090982.1, read on the forward strand.
ACGAGGATTACATACCGTATAACATACATATACATCCCTTCCTCTAGGCTCAAGATCTGTGCATCCCTCTGAGGAAGAAGTCCAGCAAAGCGGGCAGGAGACCTGCATGGATGAGCAAGGAACTCCTGGCAAAACTCCAGCAGAAGAAGGAAGTCTACAGAATGTGGAAAAGGGGACAGGCCACTTGGGAGGAATACAGGGACGTTGTCAGAGCGTGCAGGGATGCGACAAGGAAGGCTAAGGCCCAGTTGGAATTAAATCTGGCAAGGGATGTCAAGGACAACAAGAAGGCCTTCTTCAAATACATCAATAGCAAAAGGAAGACTAGGGAAAACGTGGGCCCGCTGCTGAATGGGGCGGGTGCCCTGATAACAAAGGATACAGAGAAGGCAGAGTTATTGAATGCCGCCTTTGCTTCCGTCTTCACTGTTAAGGCCAGCCCTGAGGAATTCCAGACCTTGGAGACAAGAGAGGAAGGCTGGAGAAAGGAAGACTCTCCCTTGGTGGAGGAGGATCAGGTTAGAGATCTTTTGTCCAAACTTGACATCCACAAATCCACGGGCCCCGATGGGATGCACCCACGAGTGCTGAGGGAGCTGGCGGATGTTATCGCTAGGCCACTCTCCACCATCTTGCAAAGGTCCTGGAGATCAGGAGAGGTGCCTGAGGACTGGAAGAAAGCCAGCGTCACCCCAGTCTTCAAAAAGGGCAAGAAGGAGGAGCCAGGAAGCTACAGGCCTGTCAGCCTCACCTCCATCCCTGGAAAGGTGATGGAACAGCTCCTCCTGGAGGTCCTCACTAAGCATCTGGAGGACAAGAACGTGATCAGGAGTAGTCAGCATGGATTCACCAAAGGGAAATCATGCTTGACCAACCTGATAGCCTTCTATGACGGAATGACTGGCCGGGTAGATGAGGGCAGAGCAGTGGATGTTGTCTACCTGGACTTCAGCAAGGCTTTGGACACTGTCTCCCATCACATCCTCCTAGGTAAACTCAGGAAGTGTGGGCTAGATGAGTGGACAGTGAGGTGGATTGAGAACTGGCTGGATGGCTGAGCTCAGAGGGTTGTGGTCAGTGGCGCAGAGTCTGTTGGAAGGCTTGTGGCTAGTGGTGTCCCCCAGGGGTCAGTCCTGGGTCCAGTCTTGTTCAATATATTCATCAATGACCTGGAGGAAGGGACAGAGTGCACCCTTAGCAAGTTTGCTGATGATACTAAACTGGGGGGAGAGGCTGACACACCAGAAGACTGTGCTGCCATTCTGAGGGACCTGGACAGGCTGGAGAGCTGGGCGGAGAGGAACCTCATGAAGTTCAACAAAGGCAAGTGCAGGGTCCTGCACCTAGGCAGGAATAATCCCCTGCACCAGTACAGGCTGGGGGTTGACCTGCTGGAAAGTAGCTCTGCCGAGAAGGACCTGGGAGTGCTGGTGGACAACAAGTTAAGCATGAGGCAGCAGTGTGCCCTTGTGGCCAAGAAGGCCAATGGTCTCCTGGGGTGCATTAGGCAGAGTGTTGCCAGCAGGTCGAGGGAGGTGATCCTGCCCCTCTCCTCAGCCCCGGAGAGGCCCCATCTGGAGTCCTGTGTCCAGCTCTGGGCTCCCCAGTACAAGAGAGACATGGCACTCCTGGAGAGAGTCCAGTGGAGGGCTACCAAGATGATTAGAGGGCTGGAGCACCTCTCCTAGGAAGAAAGACTGCAAGAGCTGGGCCTGTTCAGCCTGGAGAAGAGAAGATTGAGAGGCGATCTCATCAGCGTGTACAAGTATCTGAAGGGGGAGTGTCAAGAGGATGAGGCCAGCCTCTTCTCCGTGGTGCCCAGCAACAGGACAAGAGGCAACGGGCAGAAACTGAACCACAGGAAGTTCCGTCTGAACCTGAGGAAAAACTTCTTCACTGTGAGGGTGACAGAGCATTGGAACAGGTTGCCCAGAGAGGCGGTGGAGTCTCCTTCCCTGGAGATATTCAAAACCCGTCTGGATGTGATCCTGGGCAATACGCTCTAGGTGACCCTGCTTGAGCAGGGAGGTTGGACTAGATGATCTCCAGAGGTCCCTTCCAACCTAAACGATTCTGTGATAAGAAGGTCTGTACTTAACGATAGGAATGATAACAAGAGCATGAATATCAGCAAAAAGGACTGTATTACCTTTCAGCCATGTATTTTCAGAGTAAAGAAAAACGGTTAACTCTCTGCATAACAGAAGTTTAGTAGTCAACAATGCTCACTTCTGTGCATATTCATTGAATTTACCCAAACGCCAGATAACAGTGAATCTAAAATGACTCAACAATTTAGGGAAAAAAATAAGAATTTATCTTCAATATTTTAAGTTTGAAGTCATGACAGTATCTCTTTCAAAGCCTCTGATTTGAATGCATGCTGATGACAGGATACGCTAACATCTTAATCATCAGCTGCAGTTTTGGGAAATACAAAATCTTTTATATCCCATTTTAAAAACAATGAATTTAAGGGAGTTTGCTTTTATTCTCACTTATTTTGCTTTCAGCTACCTAGCATATCAAAACAAATGTGTTTTCCAGTGAAAAATCAGCTGTTTAGACAGCTTATATGCTCTTTACAACACGTGGGAACAAGAAATCATCAGAAAAAGGTAAGCAACACAGAGGCAATGCACATTTACCACGTGGTAGACGCAAGTACCTGAGTAGTTAAGTCAGATTTTCATCATCTCATTGCCCACATGCACACATTTTCCCCCTTGCAAATACAAAGGGGTTTATTCGTCTTTTAATGGGAGGCAAAAATACCCAGAACTATCTTGCGCTGCTACAAAGTAAAAAACAAAACAAAACAAAAAACCCCAAATAATTTACTTGTCAGCTTACTGCGTGAGCTGAATCTAAATCTAAACAGATGAGGAAGGGATGAGATCACCTTGGATTTGGGCAATATGCTACAATTATAAATCCCACTAAACACCTGATCTGGCCTCAGATTTATTTTTATTTTCAATTCACGAGTGAGAGAATCCAGCTTAACTCTCCAAACTCGTATCTAACTGGCAGTGTTGGCAAAAAGTAGTTTCCCATAAATCACTTCTAAGAAAACAGTTACTATAACTTCCTAAAAAAATACAAGAGGGCATTATACACGTGCATGCACTTAGAAATTATTCTAAGCTACAAATCTTTTGCCCCATTTGTTCAGTGTTTTGGGGACCTAGTCTCTTTTTTTTTTTTTTTTTTAAATTAAATCTAGAGAGAACTTGCCTGTTTTTGCAACGATGTCAATCTAGCTAGAAAAGTTACTCTACCCCCTGAAAAGTTTTGCCTTTGAGATATCCTTAAATATTCACAGCCTCAACAATATAATTGCTTTTTAGACACTTCGGTATTTAAAAAGAGAATATACATAACCAGAGAGAAATATAAAAAATAAAATTGTTAGGATAGCCAGAAGCATGAACTTCCTCATCCAGTTTCTTCCTCCTCTTCATCTTCCAAATACCCTACTGAAAAGGGCCTCTCTGCATTTTAAGTTCACACTTTAATAAGCTCTACTTGTATAAGGAAAGTTTCAACAATGAGGAAAACCTTCGCAAAATTCACAAAGTATATCAAATATAAATGGCAATCTCTGAAGTTGTCTATCAGCAGAGGAGAAATGACAGATCACAACAGATAGCGAGGAACTGATACGTCTCTGTTATAAATGGACTGTACCAGCTTCTGCTGTGTGCACGTCTTCATGTTGGAAGAGGCGTCCCTTTGTTACAGGAGTTCCCTCCAGCTTTTACTACATTTCGGGACCATAAGATCTGGAAACCACTACAGCACACTCCCATTTCAATTTAAAGAATGCCACCCTTTGATACTCCTGTGCATCAAATAGCTTTAGGAATTATTCTTTGAAATATAAGTTTTTGTAATTATTTTCTGTATTTTCACATTATTACCTGCTTCTCCAACTGCTTTGCGCTTTCAGAAGACTGATACATCTTTCATCAAAACTCTCACTATTTCTTCTTTGTTTATAATGACTTCTAGGAAACAAAATATAATGCTAAATATTAATTTTTAAAAATCATAAGCTGTCCATTAATATAATTATTTTACATCTTTGATCAAAGTTTAGAATTTGTTTGAACTGAGGCTGACAAGCACGTGCCATGCTAAAGAGAGGCACATACAGTCAGGAGAAGGCTGTAGCTTCATTGACACAAGGCTACACAGTCAAGTGTCACCACTTCCACACGAACACGTCCACTTTTTGCAGGTGCCAAGCTGAAGAAGGAACCTAGGTGAAGCTTTTAGCAGCACCCATTTATTCCCTGCTTTCTTTCCAGAAAGGTAAGGGAAAGCCAGCCACTATCTGCGTGTTCTCCTTTTCATCCCACTTCCTGCTTGTTTGGTTTCTTCCCCCACCTCATTTTTGCCCCAACATAAAACTGACCCTTGTATTTATGCCCCTCCACTTTTACTGGTTCCTGAAGTAAAATGAGACCATAAGAATGCTACAACTAACCTGTTCAGAAAGTTTCTGAGTTCTTAAAGTAGTATTGTCCTTTCTGTTGTCCAAATAGATCATAAGTAGTAGCTGGAACGCTCAGAATCTATTTGAGAATGATGATGCTATTAAATTAAAAAAAAGACACACACACACACACACACTTATTTTCATAGATTAGTGATTGTATATTAAATCTTAAAAAAATGTTATTTTCTCCTAAGTTACACAAGTTCATACTCAATCTAATGGCCCGTGTATTCAGAACTAACATGCAAACATTTGACTACATAGCCGAAGCTGGAAAGGGACACACCAGTGACACATTTGCCTCCTTAACTTCAGAGATGCAGTTTCTCTATACCCTTCACGCAGCAGCTGTTTGGCTGTAACATAGCAAGGTTAATCAGCACTATAACTCAATAATATCCTGTTATTTCAGGGAGCTCGGTAGCTAAAAGAGACTAGTATTTTATAAGTCATACAGACATTATGTCTGTATGTACACAACGTATAGTTTAATCGACTTCATTAATGAAGTATTTTGGATCAAATTAAGTGATCTAATTAAATCAACATATGAAGTATCTAAACAGAAAGCATAAGTGAGTGAAGTGTGTGTAGAGCTGGAAACCAGTGTGAATCCACTTCCCATGCCCCAGGTTCTAGACTCAAGGAACCACGAAGTGAATTGAGACAACTCTGCCGATCTCTAATAACGGTCCATGAAACTGTCCACGTGATCTTCTCACAGGATGTACCCAAACAGCAACACGTGATTTTTGAAAAAGCATTGCTAGGCATGCAGATTATTTTTTCAAAAAGCAACACAAGTTCCAGAAAGTTTGGAGCCTATAGTTTACCACAGAAAGTTACATTTAGGCTGACAAACTGATACACTGAGCACTTTCTCCATAGCACACTATGGACCACACACAAAGAATTAATGAAAACACTTTAATTTCTTCCTACTTCTGGGTGGACTAAGGCAGTTGCTAACATGTCTGTCTTTGTTCAGTCTCTTAACCTGTAACTATTTGCTTTTTAGTAATTTACATCTGATCTGATCTTCATGAATGTCTTTTTGAGTTCTACCTTCTACTGAATTCAGATATGCAGCCATATCGTTGGTAACGCGTGCATACCATCTTCATCCATTTTAACCATCTACTCAGTATGTATCAGTTTCTATATCATTTAACCTAGGACCAGGGTCCATAAATATTAGCTAACAGTAGACTTACTTTGAATCCATTGTTTTCATTTTTTGTCATCCCAAGATGTCAGTACTTAGCAGTAGTGTCTAATATAAGATGTCACACTGCAGAACAGCTGTGCAAGGAATGAAATGTAATTATTCACTGCTTTAACTGAACTGTAATAGAATTACCAAATACTTCAAGCCTGTGCTAGAAAAAAAGCCTGAAATCATCCTACAATTAAATTTCCAAAATAAACTACTATGTCAGCAATATTGGATTCACAGGAGCTTCAAAGCTAAATAATTTTCTGAAAAAGTGAGCTATTTAAAAAACTGTGTTCTCTTAAATATTTTCTAACCAGCTCTAAAATAAGCCCTCTGTACTGTGCCATTCCCTTAATCCCTGCACCAGCACTAGGTAGGATTTGTAATTCTTCACATCTACGCTCAATTCCATCTGCAATGCTACCGGCAGTTTTGAAGCTGTAACTGTGGCTTTTCCACTGCAACATCCTTGCAACAGTGAAAGGACAGGCTGCTGTCACTCTGTACTTGGTTGTGTAGATAATGTCCTTTCCAGAATTTTAAACCGCGTGTAATGTGAGTCAAATTATACTGTACACCAGAATCAATAATGAAACCAATTCAGAACTTAATTTAAAGAAAGCTCGAATTTAATTTGTCAAGTAACATGCAAACAGCATTGCTCGTTTCTTTGGGAACGCAGGAGTTTTTTCTGGATAGAAACTTTCTGTTCTTCCCACCAGCAGCTCTAAGGACTAACTCAGTAGCAGTAGATCATAAGCAATTCATCATCTACACCTTAACTCTTCCAATTCTTGCTTTAATTGCATATCTCCCTCCTGGAGATTCTGAAACAAAAGCAGATGCTTCTTTATAAAACCTTGCAACTGAAGAGCTGCACCAAATATAAGCAGTTGATCAGTATCAGTGAAATGCCATATAAATATCTAAGGCACGTCTCACAGACGTGTTCAACGTGCACCATATTTTAGAGTACGCTATTGTAATAGCGTATGCCATTCAAAATAAACACATAAGTGAATGAGAAATTTGGAAGAAGTGACACCTTTTAGTACAACATGTGATCCAGCTGGAAGACAGATGTCATCAGGCCCTAATCCAATGTTCCGGACTTTTCCATAGCAATAAGGTGAGGGTGAGAGAACACAACAAAAACGCATGTAAAATTATTTCATCCATATGTGGCTCATTTACATTTTCCTTTCGAATCACTTCTTGCAAACTGCAGATATCAGTCTAACCACAAATAACGAAAGTTTTCAAAGTTTGAGTTTCGAAGTATTCTTCACCAAAACATAAGCAATACTCATGCAAACCATCAAAGAAATATTGACTTGCAAACCTCATAAAAGTAGTCACCTAATTTGCATCTGATCTGCTTTTAGAACTGCATCTATGGACAAAAGGTCATGTATTGAATGAAGATACGTTATGTGTAAAGTGACACAGTACTGACACATAAAATCTTAATGATCATCAAATATCATTTGTTTTATTATTCACTTCTAAAGAACCTGTTTCAAGGTCACTAGGGTACTTGAAATATTTCAGATACGAAAGTTAAACTTAAACACAAAAATACAACAGGAAAAAAAAAAAAATACACAAACGTATTTTGAATTATGGCCTGAAGCTTATTACATTTTAAACTCCGAACAGATTCCAGGAGAACAAATGCAAAAATGGAAGCTGTCATCTGATGAAGACCATTTATTACTAGTTTGAAAGTATGCATAACAACATCAACTTCCATCACATTTTGCAAACACAGAAAACATTTTACATTTACTCTGCAAGACAGAGATCAACCATTTTGGAAAGAAAAGCTGCAAGTATTTAAACAAATATTCTTCCCATTATGTATAACACCAGTCACTAGGACTGCGTATGCATTATACGGCAGAAAAACCCTGTCAAGAATTTGTAGGCATTGTTATAAAAGTCCAAATTTCTTTTATTCCTGGATGTGAGATACAACAAATATAACAGCAACCAAGAGTAAAGAATACCACTCATGGAGCCCCACAAGTAGAAATACTTTGTCTAGTGCTATGGCAGAACAGAGACTCAAGACCTTTCAAACTCTAGTTTTAAAATAGAGACATTGCCTAAAATACAGGATATCTGCTGACACTCAGGCAAACCACTGGAATCTGGCAAACTAGCATGAACACATGCCTGTCCCACACAAGGCTGCGGGTGTCTGTGTCTGTCTTTTAGTTCTTCCTGCAATTACCCCTTGAGGTAGGGCAGAGACAGCAGCGTCCCATCACGTTCTGGAACTGGCTGTGGAAGAGCAAGCTGTCATCGACAGCCTCCAAAGCCACGTCAGGTAAAGAGCTACAGAGCCCATTGCACGAGTTACTGCTAGGTCATTCACATGTGACATGTTAAAACCTATCAAACTACGTACCTTGAACCCTTTCATTCTTCCTGTCTTCCTTCCTGTCTTCATTCTTCCTTTGCTACAGTCTCGAGCATTTTCCATTTTTCTGTCAATGAGAAGAAATAGGTAAAGAGGCCAAGTACATACACGTTTCACTTCAGGGGGATGCTAAGTAAACGTCCAGAAATGCTCTTCGTTCATTCAACATTAGCCATTTAGTAGCTGAAAGTTTATAAATCATTATTTCTAGATATAGGTTCTAGAAATAGGTAGTTTAAAAGGCTAAATAACAATTGGTTAAAATATTAAGGGCTTCAAACTATATTAGATAAAGAGGTAAAAACATACTAGTGGTTATTACAAGGAGGCAACTGACTGATCTGCTGCACAGCCTCTTTATTTACATGGTGCTAAGGCCAAATCTATAGTTTTCCCCTATCTTTTCAGAGAAAAACAAACAAACATCTCAACTTAGAAAACGGGAACAGATGGAAACATCCCAATTTACAACGTTTGCTTAGATTTTACAGATGTGGGGGGGGGTTTCTTTTGTTTTCAAACTTTTCATTTCCTGTTTAGATAGTAAAAATTGATTTCTAACTTTTATACTGGGTAAGCTGTTCAAGGATTGAAGATATTCCAGATATCAGGAAAGGAGGAGGGAGGGGGAAGAAGAAAAAAAAAAAAAAAAAAGGCCCGTACTCAGAGAAGCCTGATAGTCAAAAGCCTGAAGAGAAGAGATCAGGAACAGAGAGACTTTCCTTGAGGATCCCAGAACAGGAAAGCACAAGGGTAGGAGCACTGTGTCAGCATCCAGTAAAGAGCAAAGTGAACAAACAAGGGGCCAGTAAGCCAGCTCAACAGAATTTGCATGCATGCATGCAAATTTTTATTTATGTACACACACACACACATATATATATAGAAGTAGCTTTTAATTTTTATATTTGGATATATAGAATATCTTAAGAAAGAAACATAAAGTACCATCTGTGGTATAGTTTTTAAGAATTCATATGTTATTCAGACATATAGTTACAGTAGGAAAATTCAGGTGATACATGATGCCAGAACATACCCAGGTACACCACTCAGATATTGCAGCGTCACACAGCGTTGGCAGGAAATGGGGGGAAAAAAATAAAATAAAATAAAATAAAAATCAGAGCAGAAACGTTCAGTAGCACCAGCACAGCCTTCAAGAGCAGCAATCTACCACACTAACAGTAAAGCATTCTTACCTAGCAAAGGATTATTTAGGATTGTAAAAACAGAGCAAATACTTAATTCCCTGATTCACCTGCTCATCCACTGGACACTAAATCAGAAAATAAAATTTGGGGAAGGTGACAGCTGGCTCTTTCACCAATTATGCATCACTGCTGAAGAGGAACACTCTGTCAGGATATTTGGGGCAAAGAGGACAAGTAGTTTTGTGGAAAGCACTGAGGTTTCATAAAGCTACATGTTATGTCTTCCCTTTCTCTTCTCTCCACTACCATTCTGATCCGATCTATTTACTTTTGCTTGTGAGCGGAAAGGACTGCCCTGAGTCACAGAGATACCAATGTAGCGTCCATGTTTTTAGATAAGGGACTGAGATGATGCTGTTTAAGAGAATTCAGTAAGGAACACCTAGCAGAAGAGTAATGCTTAAAGAATAAACAGAATAACGGAAAGGGATATATTACCATTACCGTAACCTCACGTAGAACGATAGAATAAGAAACAATTCCAAAAAAAGTTAAAGGTCATTAGCATTATGATATTCAACTTTTTTGTTGCTGTTTTAGGACTCATTGAAAAGTAAATTTGGCTTTGGGTGGGAGTTTTGTTTTGCCCATTTTTGCTTCCAAGAGGATTAAAACTTATACAAAGGTATTAGTGACAGGTGCAAAGTCAAAGTGATTGAAAATAGTTTAATTCCCATAAGGCATATGATTTAAAGCCTGTAAAGCATTTGGATGAAAAATACTAGGAAAAAAATCTACTTAGCAAACAGAGACTTTCAGCAACAGAGCCGTTACAGTCCATGGGTAAACTGTTCTCCATATAGCAATTAATGCAGTAAAATGTAGTAAAAACGATCCCAAAAAAGCAAGTACAAAACCAATTCCAGTTAGAGCTGCAGGCAACAAGAAGTAGAATAAAATAAAAAATGACAAGAAAGTGTCACTTAGGCATCATAACAAGCAGCAGTGTGTTACACATTACATCAGGCAAGTTACAATTATGCAAACAGTGCACCCATTTGCTCCACAATAAATGTAATGCATCCCTTTTCTTTGAAGCTGCCATGAAATACTTAACAGCTCAATGCAGTAACAATACACTCAGACCATTACTATCCAATACTTGATGTTCAATAACTCAGTTTCCAAATCCTTGAGTGGTTGTCATTTTGCCAACACAAAGACTACAGTCAAGTTTTAGTTTATGCGCATAGGAGGAAAGAACATAGCCAGAACGCAGCAGCAAAGATGTCTGGTTTCAGCAAAAATTTGGTTAAACACAAATCTCAATATAACATATTTAAGAAAGTTAAGAAGCTTTAGATGCCAAAACAATACCAAGTAAAGTTCTGGTGCTACATGTGTGACAGCTGGGATGGTTAGGTATAAGATGAATTCTTAAAAATGAGAATTAGAATGAAACGGGCCTCCAGCTGTACTGAATCTATCACCAGCTAACAAAGATCTTGCCTCATTACACAGCTTTTAGCCATGCTTTACAGCAAAGAAAAGCTCCTGTAACTGTTCTCAGTCTCTCCCTACCGACAGAGGAGACACACAGAGGTCACGTATTATATATAGGTAATAAAACCCCATCTCTTTTCTGTGCTGTTCTGTATCCTTCCTTTCCCTTGGCACAAAACCACAGACTTATTGGAGAAGCAACCCTATCTATGCAAAAGCTATGTCGATGGTGCATCAGAGAGCTGAGGGTGCAAAATATCCATGCACAAATAAACAAATAAACAGCAGTTTCAGCCTGTTTTTACACTCTCATGTAGAGTATATGATATTTCTGTACAGATAATATACACTCATCAATAGCCTTAAGTTTTTTTTTTAAAAGAAACTGACACAGGACCTTTTCTAGATGCACTTCTTTTTCCTCTAGAAAGCACGTGTAAGAAGTGATCCACTAGACAAATACAACGATAGAATACACACACTCAAACCACACACTTAAAGTAGTGGCAAACAGTCGCATGAACCTTTTGGTTATAGCCTGAGAAATTCCTACTCTAAAAGGAGTAGGAAGTCCACTGATTTGTTCTTCGTCTTTTAGTGCAGGATTACCCCGGCATCGTGGACTTGTGGAGCGATGGCCGCCTGCACAAAGTTTCAGTTAGCACCTTTCAAACCAAACAGCCACAACTGTAAAAATAAGAATTTAAAACATACAAAAGAAGAGTCAGGCAGCTTATTAAATCTTCTCTGGCAGCTGCTATGCTGACAAAAACAAATTCTGATTGCTATTTAATCCAGTTAATGCAATAGGTGACTAACGGTTAAAATAGCTGATTGGAATGTATCTTGTACCACAAATCCATGCTAATGAACTGAGAACAATACTCAAGTATATTTAAAAGAACAGGTGGATTTCAAAAAGATCAAATCATTCATATGATATTTAAAAGTATGTGTTTATTTTTTTCCCTAACACATTTAAAGAGAGACTGAAGGCCAAAGACGCTTTTGGCAAAAGTCTTCTTTTGTAATGCAAATGAAGTACTAAGAATTGTATTTAATTTTTTAAAATAAAATTGTCTCCTAAACAAAAAAACAAAACAAAAAAACAAAACAAAACACACACACACACGCTGCTGTGTGTAAATTCAATTTCTAGCCATCAGCAAACACCAAACTATATTTAACTCACCTTCCATTCCCCTTACTTCAGTGGAAATTAAATGAAGTACAGGCATAAAACAGTTCAATCAGCATCGCTCAACATACCCTTTTCCGGACAGGAACATTTTAAATTATCCCAGGACCATAACTGAAAAGGGTGGGAAAAACTGCTACGAGTTACCTCCAAAAATATAGAACATTATTTCCACTTATGTCTCAGTTATGAGACATAACTGCTCATACAGCCCACTTATGCTATTACATTTCTTCCATAACGCTTTGTGGAATTACAAAAGTTAAACTGAAGTAAATAAATAAAATTCTGCATCTAATCTTCATTTTCATCCAAAGAGATATGTCAGTTTCTTGGGCTGGATTTTTCCCCCCCAAGAACGTTTACTTGTGCAAAATAACTACCTAAAGAAAGCTGAGTATTAAACGGCTATCTTGAAAGCCTTGAGAAGCATTATAAAGCTTTCACATTTTAATGTGTTTTGTGGAATCTTTGCCAGTAGAAGTTAACAGAGGGCAGTAAGTATTTTTTTGTAGTACACTTTGAAGTACCTAGCATTTAAGAGTGTTTACGATTGCAAAAAGGTGAAATTAGTAGCCTTGATTGTACATGTAAGTTGATGGACACGATAATTTTCAATGCACTGTAAACATGGCTAATAAGCATATACAGAAACGAAGTCTCTGTTACGCAGTTGGGAATTATACAGACTTGTTTATCACGGGTTGCAGCCCTTTGTATTTGCACTGCAGCAGCGCATACTGAGCAGGCTCTCGTGGAGCCATCAAACCTGTATGGCAGAGATGCAGGCACTCAAAACTGAGGACTCACCCACATCATTGGTGCAGTTTACTGGCAAGACATACACTTTTGGCCCAGATCTAAAATTTAAAAAAGTAGAGCTTTCATTAATAACAGCATTTTTTTTGCCTGAAATAAGTACTGTGTGCCAGCTAATTAGTACCGGGCTTCATTAGTAGCTTCATCATAGCTGCATGCTAAGAGGTTTAACTGCCTTTGGAATCCAAGACAGCATCTTTGTAGAGCACTGTTTGGCTATATCAGCTTGACTATCAACAGCCAGCAGGTCTCAAAAAAAACCCAGACATATGCAAAGACTCCTACTTTAGCGGTTCCTACCGGAAAAAAAAAAAAAAAAAAAAACAATGAATTCATAGTCAATAGACAAGTCATACTTTTGTCACTCTTTCAAGTCTCCAGCCGTGTTTCCTATTTTTGCTACAAGACAAGTCACTGGTCAGTTGTACTACTTGTCTAACTGCTTCAAAGTTGGTATAGATCATTTAAAATAACTTCAGTCAGACAACTTCACAGCCTTTTAAATCATTTCTACAGCCCCATTAAAAAGAAGTGACAATAGTGCACCTGCATCTCTGCGACACAGTGCCCCAGCAATGGGAAATGGAATGGGGACCTTGCTCAAAATTTTGGCTCTACTTTGGATTCATAGACACAAATTGCACCCGTCCAATAACTTTACTAGTTACTAAGAATTATTTTCCTTTTTTTCAGAAGCCCTCTCACCCTTTATCATATACATAACGAAAAAATTCATGACTGTACATATCTTCTATTCCCATTTCCTCAAATATTTGCTAAAGTGAAAATCTTTTACTTCACAAAGTGGCTCTGTTTTCCCCACAACCAACAGATGCTTTCCTTGCATATCCCCAAGAGTTGCAAGTGGTTTAAAATGCCTAAAATAAGATTTAGCTTATAACAGTTACAGAAGTAACCACAATGTTTCTTTCGTCACACTGCCTTCTCCTTCCCACCCCCAAATTAGACATGTGATACCCTCCTTTTATACCTAAAGTTTTTTCCTAACTTCCAAATCAATAACTTTGATGCAGACTTTTCCACATCTGGCTTTAAGAATTTAGCAGGAGCATTTGCAGTGTGCCATAACAATTATTTTCAAATGTTCTGACCAAACCTTGAGTCTCTTCAAGACTCCACGTTTTTCAAGAGTGTCTCAGCTGACTGGGAAAGTCGCCTGTTATTCACCTTTTCTGTGTCACCACTGAGAAGCTCTTTAACGTATTCCTTCAATTTTTCCATAATTGTAATCTGGAGGACTAAAAGACTTCCATATCTAGCGTTTATCAGGCTAGACTACAATTGCTACTCTTTCCTGCAAACATCACTAACCTTACAACATTGCTCTCACATTACTATTACGACCACAGTCTTGCTCCATCTTCTTTATTAAGACAGGTAAGCACTGCCTTTTGGCCTCACAAAGACAGATGCACAGATTTCCCTCAGAATTACAGGCTGGTAGCTTTGCTGCCAATATGACTTTTGAGTTAAAGAATACTGTTGCATGTAAAATAATTTGCTGGTACTTTAAGGCAACCCTAATGTTAACATTCTGATGCTATTAAAGAAATAAACATATCCATAAAAAAAACTACAACTATTAGGAAAAATTTAAATTAATATTGGGGGAAAAAAACCCCACAGAACTAAAACAGTAAAACCCTCTCCTTACCATAAAGGGAGAGTTCTCAGCTCCCTTCAAGTCAATGGAAGAAGAAGGTTCACATATCTGAGTGCATACGATATTTTTCGTACAAAAGTTTTACCAGCCAAACCTAAATACAATGGTCTGAAGCAGTGCCAGAGACAATGTCCAGAATTTACCACAGTGCATTTGAATTTAAAACAAATTTGCATTATGTTCTCTTTTAAATGTATCTTTGCAGCTGCTCACATGTTATCTTACATAGTTTTTCCTTTTTTTTTTTTCTAAGAACGGAAAAAAGTTTCACAGAAAACAGTGACAAAAAAAGCAATGTCCAGCTACCATAAAGATTTTAAGACTGCATCCAGCTTCGTAGATTTCAAATCATTTCAACAAATTGTAGAATTGTTGCCCTCCCAAAAATATTTAGTGTCAAATATGTCAATTATAAATGAATAGTTGTCAACATTAGTGCAATTTTACTCCCCCAAATGAGCATGACAGGATTCTGGGAAGAACGTTTTGATGTTCTCCAGCACATGAAAATGAACGCTTATCCGCTACAAACTTCCAGTCATCAGATAGCAGGAACAACCACTCTTGCTATCATGATTTAATAACTCTTTAAAAGAGATGCAGTTTGAAGCTATTATCCAACTCATTTTATTTGTTGTACAACGTGGAAGACGTGCGCAAGAAATGCAACTAGGGAAACAATATGAAGTCTTAAGAAAATTTTACAAACACTTATCCAACTTAATCATATTATGTTTTTGTTAAAGTGTTATATACTAATCACATTTTAAATAAGGAAATTAAAGAACCGTTCTAGAACTGAATACACACAATACAACAGTGAATTTACTACATTAACAGCAATCAATCACTTCACAATTCAGAGAACGTCTACTGAAAACCCACAACAAAATCTGGATCTACTCCCATTTTAAAATCCAAATTCTGGCATCATTTTACGTAACCCTCCCCCCCCACTTTTTTTTTTTTTTTTTTTTAAAGACTACAAGACTTCTTCCCCTTATGAAATTCGAACATTCCCCCAAAAGTATCATTTTATCTCTAGTATACATAACATTTAACAAGATGTTACACACTTCAAGAAACAGAAATTTAGCAGAACTAACAATATTAGAAATAATTAGTTTATTCACATATTAGGTTCACCCTACCTCCCTCTCCATAGCACCAAACAACGTCATTATTGTCCTTCAGAAGTTGATTGTTTACTACTGCATGCAAAATGAAGAAGCAACTTTACCCTTTTCTCTACAACAGCATGTCTTTTGCTCTCTTTATAATGTTTAGATTAATAAGAACCCACTCCCAGGCCTGAAGACATGATTACTGCAGTGGGGATAAGCTTTGTTTTTACCTAGATATTTAAGAACCATCCTCTCCACTGTGAAATTGAGAAATAAATACAACGGGAGAACATCCCATGTAAGAGGGCTAGCATACCTTATTTGGTTTTACATTTACATAACGTACAATTTTATATTCTAATATTTGCATCAAAAAATTCAACATTTCTAATGATAAGAAGAAACGTACAAGCAAAAGAGCCAAAGTCTATTTCATTTAGCTTCCGATTGCCCGGAGTAAGAAATATATTCTGACTTGCAACAGAGCAAGGAGGGTAAAGAGTAAAAAAAAGTGCACTTATTTTAATTCTTGTACTGTAAAAGAATAGTCAGAGCACATTTGGGTGATCCCTAAAGGGCCACTCCAGCATACACAGCCAAGTCTGTATTTCCATGAAAAACATACGCCAAAGCAAGCTCATTTTAAAAATCCTACCCAGCACACAGAAATATACCTGTCTCTAACAGGAAGGGGAAAAAAAAAAAAGAAAAAAATTAAGTGAAGTGAAATATTCACCCTGCCAATAACCATTATTTATTAATGGCAACACCTCATACATACCCTGAACCAGTCATATTGCTCACAGAGCTTTTATTTACTATGAAGTTAAATTCTTATAGATGTTTAAAAACACAACGGACCCCAAATTCTGTACATATGGAGAAAAGGTGCTAGCAGAGAATATTAATGACTCTAAATTACTCTCCAAGCATTTCCAAGCATTCAAATACATGATGGGTATTGAGCAGCGGACCGGACTCTGCTTAAAGCAAATACTTTTCTTCCTCCCTTTCTATTTTGAGCGAATTAATCGGTGCCTCTTCCACCAGCTTCATTTCTGCCTATTATCGTAATTTCTCCCTTTTGTAAAGGTTGAACTTGTTTCTTAGCGCGAGCTAAGGAGGCAGCTCTCTGCCGAGGTCAGCGCCGAGCGTATGTTTACGAGAGGGAACATGAACGCCATTGATCCCAGTAGGAAGGCTGGCAGGGACGACACGTCGGGTGCCAAAGCCAGGGCTCTAATGAGCAAGCAGTTCCGGTCGGGCAGTAAAGGCCTTAACCTCCCTCGGGGAATAATGAGCCAGGCAATGTTTGCAGCCCCCAAACGAGCTTTGAGGCAGGGGGAGAGTGCCGAGAACCGCGCTCAGCACGCTACGCTGTCAGACACAGGTGACCGAACAGTGAACTGTGCGCTTGGCACTGAGCGGCCCAACGCCGGGTACGACCCAGCGTCATCAGGCCTTTGTTTCCTCTTCTCTTCCCGAATTACCGGGTAGAATTCAATGGATCATATTGTTTGGTATCATCAGTCTAAATAAAGCAAGAGATTTGCAGAAATAGAGACATTGTTTGAAAACTGTACCCTCAAACCTCCATGATTATTTCTATTCAAAGGAAACACTTGTTGACATAACTGAATACCATAAAACTAATCTTAACAGAATAACGATAACAAAAATCATGAGCAAAGCCAGGCTTTGAATAGGATTGTTCAGTGTTGTGTTTTAGATATTTCAAAATTGGTATTAAAGTCACTTGCTTTTATGTATATTAATTTCTAGATAAAGAATAAACCTAAATACCAAGGTCTTTAACTCAAAGGTGGTAAGAGTTTATATAAATATATCTATATATATATATATAAATAAAATGTATGTCTGTGGTCTGTATCTAGGTATCTTTATAAGATACAAACATAGCTTTATTTCTTTTATCACTTTGTAACTTTAGAGTTGATGACAAACACAGAAATCTTGGAAAGCAGAGTTTAACTGGCCAAAGAGTGGCTCACTTAAAAACTTCTATGTAATCATTTGAAATAAAGTAGTTGAATGTCCTATAAGTTTACAGCATCAAAAAAACGGTAACAGAACCTGAATCGAGCAATGATACACTACTAACTGCAAACGTCATCAGATGCACAAAGCTACTGCAGGAAAACCCAAAGAGGACGTTGCATGCGCATTCTACACAGTGATGTCAAATAGGTATTAACAAATTGCTAACGTACACAAGTTCTTCCTCCCCTGCTAAAGGCTTTCAGAAGTTACAACACTGAAAATAAACTCGACTCTACAAGGTTACACCCTTCTGACACGACTTCTTGTGCATGACGTTATTGGCATGGTTACTAATAATGTTACTGTATTCAGTAACGTCCAATTCTCAAACACTTTTTCAAAAGCAATCCAATTTAAATTTTAGAAATGAAATATAGTATAGCATGAATAGCATATAGTATTAAAAAACTAACAAAAAAACACGAAGCAGGTAAAATTATATTATCCTAATACCAAAACAGCAATAGACTTTTCAATAGGAAAATACATTTGGTCCTTACAATGTTTCTTTCATTTTCAATGCCAAGCTAAGGTGAATTTTAACTATTTGCTTTTCCTAAAGTATCTCTCAGTCTTGAAGAGGTGTGAGAGAATTATTTGCTTGTGAAAAAACAAATGTCATTCCTGTGACAAACGTCAAACTGGCTTTTTTTTTTTTTTTTTTTTTTTTTTTACAGCCAATAGTTTTAAATCTTTTGTTTAAAGTAATTATTTTATTAGCTTAGAAGTATATTATATTTCTCTTATCAGCAATATTATTTAAAACGTCTTCTAAAACAATTTTAGAAAATAAAAAACAAAATAAACTGTATCAGGAGAAAGTGATACTTATTTTTACATTTAAAAAAACTCTACCCTAGTTGGAATAGTAGATGGAGTCTGTGAAAACAACATCACATAAGCCACAGCAGCATGACTGCATTTGAGGACAAAAATACGCTTATAATACACTCTCCTTTCCTTTCCTCCAAATACAGAGAATGAAACTAAGAATATAACTTAAAAATAGATAAACAAACCCTAGAAATTCCTTTTCCAGAAACCTTATTACACTGAGGAAATGTAATTTAGTAACTATTTAAAAAAAAACAAGGAAAGTAGTCAATCCAAATATGAGCATCCACACCAATTTCAATTCACCTACTTTACCAAACCAACGGCAAGAAATTCACTTGTACACATTCAGACATCACCTTTCCAAAAGAAAGGTGCAGAAAGCATAGCCCTAAGCCCAGCGAAGCTTGGCATTTCTACTAAAGGAGGACTTCTGGCAGGAGAAGGCACAAAGTCCGGCAAGGGCCAAGGAACTGGTGAGGTGTGACAGGGAACAGAGTTGCACAGCAGGTTTAGGGTAAGATTTCACTGTACTGGTCTCGCACTGGCAGAGGGGCAAGGCTGCCCTCCTCCACACCACGCTCTGTCATGCGCCCTCAGCTCTCCCTTGCGGCCACTCTCATTCCTTGGCTGAGCGGCTGCTGAACAGGCCAAAGACGACCCTTTCCCCTCCCACCCTGCAGACCCCGTTTTCCACTGGCTCAGCGACCTGCCTTGGCTTGCCACAGGGCTGGAGGCACCTGGTAGAAGCACACAGCTGAGGGGAAACTGTGCTATCAGCGGCAGCCAGCCATCTGATAGCATTGCTGCCTTCTGAAACTTCACTCCTATCAAAACAGTATTAAATAACAGGAGAAAATAAAAACCACAGCATTTCTAGAATAAACAGCCTGTATCAGAATTTAGACTCTCAAACTATGACTAGCAAGGACATAATAGCTCTCAAGTCCAAAAGGCTTCAAAGAACATCTACTCCATAATGCTCATACACATGCAACTCTCAAAATACCCTACAACTCTTCAGGGGAAGGAGAAAAAAAAAAAAAAAAAAGACTACTTTAAGCGTACTACACTTAAAGTTCACTATAAAAGAAGTAGCCTGCAAAGACAAGGATTAATTTCAACATGCAAGAACAGTCTTTTGGGCTCTGAACAGAGAGCCTCAGCATCAGGCTGCCAGTCCCACCCCAAAATCCCAGTGCAGTTAAATAACAGCAAAGCTGATGAGAATTTTGCCTAAACAAAAACTATAAGATATACTACAACTATGCCAGCTTATAGGCAACAGGCAACACTAGAAAAATAAAAAAGAAAATTTGGCTTACCTTTCAGGTTATCCTCTCTTTTCCACCCTACTCAGATACAACACTAGTCTGTACTCTCCCAGCATCACTTGAAAGAATCTGCACTTTGATGAGAGTAAGAATTTTAGCAGCAAGAAAGTTACAGTACACAGAAAAAGTTTCATCTATTAGCAAACAGAAGTAATTGTACTAGTGATGAATGTAAACACTGGACAGGCATGACTGCAATTTGTTGCCTCAAATCCCATTTCACTGCTGCTTCACTTTCTTCTCTCCTACTGCCACTCGTTCTCTTTTGTCAATAAATATTTTGGGAGCGCCAGGGGTCGGAAGGAAAGGGAGCGCCAGGGGTCGGAAGGAAAGGGAGCGCCAGGGGTCGGAAGGAAAGGGAGCGCCAGGGGTCGGAAGGAAAGGGAGCGCCAGGGGTCGGAAGGAAAGGGAGCGCCAGGGGTCGGAAGGAAAGGGAGCGCCAGGGGTCGGAAGGAAAGGGAGCGCCAGGGGTCGGAAGGAAAGGGAGCGCCAGGGGTCGGAAGGAAAGGGAGCGCCAGGGGTCGGAAGGAAAGGGAAGAAAATTAGAGTTCTACAATACAATGTGAAATAGCAGCAGCGATCTGCAACAGGAATGCTTTTGATAACTTGCAACTCTAGCAGCAGCGCCTTTAAAAAAAGAAATTGCTTTTAAGTAATTCTATCCCAACTGATACCTTAGTTCACATTACTATTAAAAGGAATTTTATATTATTAATTTTATTATTGCTCCTAGTGAAGAAAGTCTTAAGAATCATTCAAATTAAGGCTGGGTTTGTTCATATCAAGGAATACAGGTATATTACTTGTCACGTAGAGAACCACATTTGCTCGAGAAAATATCAGCAAAAAGTCTGAAGTAGTTACTGTGTCTGACCTATTTGACCCGCATAAAAATTTCCTCAACAGTCCCTAAATGAAACGCATTACACATGTCTTTAGAAATACTGTCAAATACTTTTGGCCAGGACACCAAATGCTATCCAACTACACTGTTCTAGGCCAAATTCAATCACAAGGCAAACCGAGAGGTAAGAGCACATTCCCCTGTCACCCCAAAACGGGCACCAGTGTCCTGCACACCACCCCTCTACATACGTTTAACTAATCCATGCTGTGGAAAGCTTGGACTGCCGACTTCAGAAGAAAAAGTCAAGAGAGAAGCACCATAGCTGCCCCAGGCCTCAAGCAAGCTCAAGCACAGAGACTTCTATGTGCTCTCAGTTCTTCAAGGCCAAGGCGCTAGGAGGAGGGAGCAGAGGAAGACCAGACTGATGTATTTGAGTTATAGTGCCTTCCTGAACTATTTACTTTCAGCTGTGAAAAGAAGGTATCTAAAAATTGTAATTGAGCCCTGGCTGCCCAGATAGACATATACTTAAAATAGTCTTTAGAGTTACTATGAATTCTGGCTTTCGAAGGTTTTTGGGTACTTGGCTTTTAAAAAGCTCTCTCCTAAGTCCATAAGCCATAAAAGCAATACTCATGAGAAACACAGCATTGAAAGCAATTCTTTATCCCCTTCGAAAGTCATATTTTCCTATTAATGCTCCTATCCTCCTTCAGAAGAAAGTGAAGCATTGCCCTCTAGAGGAAATATATTCTTCACTGGAACAGTGTTACAGCAAAGTTAGTTTTAGGAGTTATTCCCCAAATCTCCTTTTAGCTTCAGTGAATTACTATGAAAAATACAAGAGTCACCATTCAAGATCCTCCCCAAATTCCACCTTGCCCAAAACAAACTAGTAAAAACATACTAATGAGTTTTCTTGCTACCAAAAAACGCTATTGTTTAACTGTGACGTACTGTTTCATTCAGATTGGTTTTACAGAATATTTCAAAGAGCTTTCGCATACTTACAATATCAGTCACATACAACGAAATTTGGGGGTCCCTGTTCAGAAGGGCGGAGGGAACTGCACTTGAGAGCTCCACAGAACCAAACGTTTATTTCCGGTCTAGGAAGGCATTCAGGCAAAGGAGAATTACCCGATTACTGCAATGAAGCATTGCAGTAACGCTCTCAAAGAATTAATGCAGGTTCTGAATTATGATTAAAAATCACGTGTCCAAACAAAGGACTGTCAGAAATAGAAGGAAGCAACACACTACTTCCAAAAAAGCAACTAAAAAAACAAAAACAACTAAGGGTAGTCCTTTTTTGTTTTTTAAAGGGAAATCATCACTTACCCTAGATAGTTTCGATGATTACATCCAGTGGCTGCAACAGCCGCTGGAACTGATCTATTGCTTCTGTCTGCTTAGGTGCCTCCTTGTCTCCAACAGTGCTCTTAGGCACAGAGCATGGGACATACTTTTTTCTCCCCTTTTATCTTTTTTGGCCTAAGGACCTCAAGTCTCTGTGCTACTAAGACACAAGATTATAAATGTTCTTGTAACACACTGCAAGAGAGATTGTATAAGGAAAATAAAACATTCTTCAGGCCTCCATATCACATTTTCTGTAGTAAAAACTACCTCGATCTCTTATACAGATACAGAAAGAGCAAAAATATATGTGACAGGGAGAAGATGAGTGAGAAAACGGCCATGCCTGCAAGGCTGGTTAAGCTACTTTTATTTTCCTTCCTTTACATGGGAGAGTTTTTCAATATACGTATACTAATCTGTTCCAAAACCAGTTGTATTTCAGCTTCAGAACTATATAAAAGAGTAAAAGTCTGAAGAATCAAGAAACATTAAATTCTACAACTGTTCTGTTTCGTGGCAGGTATCACTACAGACCAGGCCCAGCATTGCCTTCCGTAAGTCTACTCCACTCGCCAATAAGTCCTCTGACATATACGTGTAACAGATATTATTCAGAGGAGGGAAAAAACAAAAAAAGAAAGAAAAACACAAAACACACCCACTATGAGCCTATGTTTAAAGATAGAAAAACTAAGAAACGTACAGATCAATTCAGAGTTGTAGCTACAATATCCAACCATCACTTTGGTTTAATCAAGTTTTTACGCCTATTACCAGGATCGATAGCATACCTGTTTGAAGAATCAATGCTGCTGAGAATTAACTATCCTATCGTTCCTTGGAAAGGTCTTCACCAAAGAGTGCATAGGTGTCCTGGGGCTGCAGCTGTATTTTCTACTCAAGCTTATCTGTTCAATAGGTAAATAGCAGTTCATTTGCAAGAACCAATTTGTTTGGATGCAATTTTTGTGTCTCTGTCAAGAAAGTGAGGAAAAAAGATTTTTTGGGGGTAGACTAACGTCCTATGTTCATCTAAGGAAGAAAAAATACAACATGTCTGAATTTAAAAAGAGCCAGCTACTATTTCATAATGCAAACCTGATTCACAGGAAACTGTTTTATAAAGATCCATATCACTTGCCGTTATGGCTGAACAACTACAAATTATATAATGGAAAATTTGATGGAAAAGCTCCTAAGAATTATCAAAGAACTGCTGCCATTTAAAGCTTATTAGGTAAGGCCCCTCTCCCTTAAAGTTTAAAACCAAGAAAAAAAAAATGCAAGAAAATTGGCAAGTGTTTAAGCAGAAGTTCAGGAATATCTTGAGCACTCAACTTCCACTATTTTATACTCTAAGGATTTGAAAGCTTTTTTTCCCCCTCCCCTCAAATTCCCCTCGCCAGCAGCGAGGCGAATACTTATTGGCTGAATTGTAAAGGTTGAAATGCTTTTATGGGCATTTCTCTAAATAAAAGCTCATTACCTTTGCAGGTATACACACACCTGCAGGTAGCTGTATGCTTCCTATTCAACTGTCAGCTACGCTAAGTAAACTTAACTAAATTGTGGCATTTATTTACCATGTAGCTTGTGTTTGATTAACGAGTCCCATGTGCGTGCAACCAAATCCAAATATTTTATTAGAGAATGCGAAAATGCTCACACGCTAGTTTGCTCAAATACAGAGCAACAAAAGAAAAAGGGCATTGAACTATTACAGATTAGTTTCATTTTTTATGCATACCACTTTCAATAACAAAACTAAAAATCATCTTTGGTGTAAAAAGCAAATTTAACACTATTAACGAACGTTATTTTTCCTCAAGCTCTTTACCAGGACAACTCAGCTTGAAAACAGGACAGTTCGCTGAACATTAATAGGGTGAGATAACTAAAGGTAGAAGCCTATTTTTAAGATTCTTTAACTCATGATAATATAAGAAAATCCTTCCGCATTTCCTCAAAGAGGAACGTTCCAGAACTTTTATAACCATGCTTTACTCCTTAAAATACTTGCTTAAGGTTCAAAACTACGTCATTCACAAAATTTTGCATAAAAATACTTTCCATTTACGCTCTTACATGTATCTTTTCCCATAAACGGTATAACCTACACATCATTATTTATAACATTTCATGAGTTTATTTACGTAAATAACTAAAATATGTATTTTAATTGCATACAAACACGAATAGCATCCCTGCACCATATTTCATTTTTGATGCAAAAACGAAGGTTCCTATTTTTGCCTAATGACACATGAAGGAAAAGAGTATGCAGAGCATGTGTACAGATGTAAGAACATGTGGGTATAATACAGATATACCTCACCTTGCCTTCCAGTATTCCCCATGAATACTGATGCTGCACCAAGGTATCCAGCTGGTGCCTTACTGGAACTACGAGAGAAAACCAATATTAACAGCATAAAAGAGATCTCCAGAACTCGCTAGTTAGCCTTAAATACACATGTAACAAGCCTGTCCTGTAAAACACAACCTTCAAATACTGATGAGCAACGAATAGCCTTATATAGGCCAAAAGAGTCCTCACTGGTTGCAACATAGATGAATCCAAAAAACATTATGCAACTGTCCCATTATAACCTTGAATGGCAACAGAGTCATAACAGAACTTGCCATTCGGAAAAAACATACTACCTTCTACTTATGAATACCATGTGCAATTAATAAGAATAAATAAACCACCAGCAATCACAGAAACATGTTGTCTTTCCCTGTTGAAATAGCTACGTAACCCCTTTCTCTGTTCAAATGTTTCTTTTCTGGCGACAACACAAAGCTGTCATTGATCTTAAACTCTCCAGATTTGATGAAATAACTGAAAACAGATGAGAAGCTGCTTGAAGCAAACACTTAAAGGCAAATGACTTCCTGAGTTTTCACCTCCATACTGCCCTAGTTTCTTGACTTGTATCTAATATTATACGCAATATGGTCAGACAGCAGTGTCAGCAGTCGTTAGGCCCTAATCAAAAGTGGTCAACCGGTAGCACAGACTAATATAGAATCTTAACTCTTTTTGCCTTAGGATACACTAAATGTGGCAGTTCTGACGTAGTAACAGAAATCACACTCTAAGGAGAGGAGTGCCTTGGACCAGTGTGCAAAGAAGGCTAAGATGCATAAAGAAGTTCAAATCTTTCATGAGCTCTGTGGTTAAACAACATCCTAGATCGCAACAGTGACTGTTAAACTAAACTTGTACACTGACAGTAAAAGTCATTCCATCCTTCCAAGCATAACTCCTACAGACAGTAGGTAAATCAAAAAACAATTTTAATGCATAGTGATCCTAACTTTGTCAAGTGCAGTTAGAAATGTAACAGCATTTCAATGAGGCACTGACATGGGAAAGACACCCTTCCAATAAACAGACCGCGTGCCAAATATGTTAAAAAAAAGGCAGACAAAGCAAACTGTTTCCAAATTGCTCTCACAGTAAGAAAGAATACTGTTAGTTAAGAATATTGTATGAGGAGGTGATTAATCACTCGACCATAGGCTGCCACTAGAAGATTAGTCGGCAGTAGCCACCAACTCAATTTAAGCAAGAAATATGGCATGACAGAGGAGCATTAGTGCTACTGATAAAAAAAATAAGGTCCACATGGTGTCATCACAAATTACATTCAGGGATCTCAAACAGTAAATATACTAGATGCATCTGAAATCAGCCTTGCCAAGGGCTCCAGCTGAACTAGCAGTCTGAACTAGTGTCTGTCTGAACTCCTCACAGAATTAGCCTGTCCTCAACGTCACCCAAGAACCACAAGATATACTCTCCAAACTCACGGAAGCAAGAACTAAAGCTCCAAGCAGCTACCATCTTCACAGTCAGAGCAGAACAGACCTGGAAAGGGAGAGAGCAGGATAGGAGGAAGATAATCTGGAAGGAGACGGGAAAAAAACAACTGGATATTGTGAATGGGAATTACATTCATAGCATCAATTCATTCAGTCAAGCAGCCTGTCTCTACAAGTCGGAAAACATAATAAGCTCTGTGATAGATAGCTACTTAGTAATAAGCAAAATACGGTTTTAAACTCATCCTTGAGCTTCAGCAAAGCAGAGTTCTCTGTAGCTCTGTTCAGTCAGCCGAGAAGTACCATCTCGCAGGAAATAGTCTATTACGGTCCCATCAGACGGAGCAACAGGCTTGGGCTGCAGTCACAGCAGAATCAATGCTTTTGAACACATCTAGAGCCACAAAAGTATAGCCAAAGCTAAAGACAACTTTGCAATAATGCAAAAAGCTCCAGCTCTAGCACCAATTTTACACCCAGCTGGGAAAAAGGCTCTTTTAACTTTACTGCCTTCCCCATTGCCCCACCACCCACAGAAGTGCAGCAGTTTGAAACAGCCTTGTGGGGAACAAGCCATATTATTTTCGGTCCCCAAAGTGATACTACTCTAATAGGAAGGGGAAGAGGAATAGCAAGAACTCTGAAACAAGGGTGGTTTGTTTCAGCGACTCCCTACTGCAAACCGAAAGTTCGCTCTCGTTCTGCGGCCTCCCTGGCTGCACAGAACAGCCTTGGGGACAGAGAACAAGCAGCAAAGAAACTCTGGAGCTGCTTCCACAAATCGGGAAGTCTGTGAAAAGAAAAAGACATGCCAAGGCTAAAGAGGCTGCAAAACTACCCAAAGAAAGGAAGTAATGCAAAAGTAAGACCAAACTCCTCACAACGTGGAATACACCACTTCAGCATAACAAATACATTTAAAGATAGATGGTTTCATCTTTACTTTTTCCCGTTTTGTGGGGATTTCTCCCTTGATTTTTGAATCTTTGGGGACAGCAAAATTGCAGTTGCGTCTCACGAACACGCTGTTCCTTACGTCGTTTCAAACCACAGGTATCTGCCTCGCTTAGGAGCAGAAAAAAAGGAGGGAAAGAAAAAGCCTCCGTCAGGCACCTGAGCCAAAACAACATCCAGAAGCGATACCAGCGTCACTTACAGGAGAACGGAAGAGCTAAGAGGCAGGTCCTATACGTTAAATTAGGAAACGTGCGTCTTTCACCATAGCGCTTCTAGAAAGCATGTCTGATTTGATATTGTAAAGAAACACATGATATAAATGCACTATAGTTGAATAAACCCTGAAATACATGTTAGCCTTTTTTCTGCACCAAGTTATGCGTACCTAATTTATGCTACTGTCTCAGACACCTGCTTGTTATAAATATACTTAACACTAAACTATTTTGAGTATTTTATTAAATCAGAAGGCCGTACTCAGTACACTTCCTTTCAGTGCTAGGATTAATACAAGAGTAGTTGGCCAGTCACAGAGCATAGCAGAGCCAGGAAAAACATTCCCATATTTACATACTGCAGCACCAGAAAGTGTCTCATTTACACTGTGCCCAGAACCACAAAATTTATCAAATACATTTCCAGACTCTCCCAGTCAAGTAAAGGCTGTATTTCCAAAGCTATTTTGTTCAGTTCTGGGCTTCGTTCAATCATCATGAGCACGCAGCTTTCACACCGAGAGCCAAACTCCTGCATTTTCCTGAGTTAGGAGGCACTAACTCCTGATCCACACAGATCTAAAAACCGCAAGTGATCCACTCCTCATTTAAAGAGCAGTCAATTTAAAAGGGGTAGTAAAATATAAAGCAGCAAGCCCGCCAGAGCAAAAAGCTTGCATCTGGTCCAAAAAATCAAACACCTTCCTACAAGGAACGCTTCCTCAACCCCCTAACAAGCAAGCTCTTCTTATACCCTTACTTTGGGTTTCTAATAGGATGAAAAATTGAAATACAGTAATAAAACAAGATGCTCAGGCATAGACTCACACACACATTTCATACACCTTCAAAAATTCACTTTTAAAAAGTACATATGGTTTTACACTTAGAATTTTGATTAAAAGTTACTATAAAATTTCCTTCTCCAATTTACCATTTGACTTAGCGAGGTGATTGTATCATCTTTTTCATCCGATTTCATCATAATTTTTAAGAACAACTGGCATACTTCAGATAGTACTAGATTTTCTGTAAACTTTATTTCTTCAGTCTCAGGAACTTAATCTGAGCTTTCATTTCGAATGGTGAAGCAAACTACTTTTGAGAGGTATAAGTTCCAGTATTATCCTTTCCTTGCGTATTCGTATTCCTATAGTGCCGCAGAAGCTCTCAGCTATATAATGTATGACCATCTTAACAACTGTCTGGATTTTTTCTAAAATCAATTCAACTTAAAAGAAAACTTAAAATAGGTCAGGTGCCCTATAGCATGGGAAATAGCTAGGAAGAGGCAATATCCATGACAGGGGATAATCGCGTCCTTACACAATTGAAGTTGAAGAAGGAAGAGAGTCCTGTAGAGTACCTGGTCGGTTTTGAAAAGTTTTAAGATAGAAGGTGGATTCTCTTACATACAGAGTTATATTTGCTTAATTAAATTGCTATTACCAAATCACCTGAGAGTTCATGCTTCTTAGAAGAAGTTGCATAAGGATTGACTTAAGAAGCCAGTTCTAATAAAGCTGTCCACAATAGATTTCACAGTAAAATAACCAAAAGCAAATGAGTACGACAATCATTTACAAAGAGTTTAACAAATTGCTGCTTCTCAGATCTTAATTACAGTGTGTACACTGATTGCAGTGTACACACTGACCGAGTGCACAATAAAATTTGTTTCAATGCAGAAGAGGGTCAGCTAAACCAAATAAGAAGAAAGCAGAGTGTAAGAATTCTCAGAGATGCTAAAATTTACTTCGATTCCTAATAAAAAAATAAAATTGCTTTAAAAGCCCAATAAAAACAAGTGGAACAGCAAACTGTTCAAGAACAAACTAGTCATGGTTATTTCATAAGATCAGGTTAAATACCGATTTGACAATAACAGCGTGTCTATGGACAATCTGTAAAGGAAAGGGAAGCAATACTAATTTTGCTAACCAAAACTAGTTATGCAGTCATCTCCAATTTCCAGTTTAATTGTCTCTTTCAATCTGGTTGAGGATCTGATATGAAGGATACTTCTACCTGTTCAACTGAGAGGGAAAGAACAACACATCTAGCTTTTAATACAGGATTCCAGAACATACTTTATATGCGTGTACACATTGGGTAACTACCCACTCACTAAATAAGTAAGTAGGGTTTCATACAGTGCGCATGTATTTATGCCATCAGCTGAAGACATTTAAGCTTGGCGGTGCCCAAATTAGAAACCCGAGCTCCCTGAGAAATAAAAAGAGCCTCCAGAGTATTGAAATCCTCCATGCCAGGAGTCTGCCCAAAGCTAGGTGCCATTTGTTTTGTTCTTCAGCTAAAGCAACTCGGCTATTTTCATGAATGTGGTTAGCAGAAAGTCTTGCTAGCGCTTAAAAAGGTAACACAAGAAGGTATACACAAAGGTATTCGAGAAGTTAATCCTAAAATGAAAAGTAAACTCAAGGCCCATACGGTACACTTCATACAAGTGAAAGGCAGATGAGTACTTAGCCAGTGTAAAAAGGAATTAGAACAAATAGTTACAAGTACAAGAAGCAGCCAAATTCCTTGATACAAATCAGAAACTCCTAAATTCCATTCCTTTCAGTTGTTGAAAACAATTACTAGGAAAATAAAACGTATCAGCTGTTAAATCAACCTTGTAATATTTGCATTTTGCTTTACATTTTAATTGATGGACTTGTAGCATTTTAAATTCCGTACACCATAGAAAGGAGTAGTGAAAATGACAAGAGAGTAGTAAGCATTTTTTTTTTTAAACCGTTAGCAAAAACAGTACCCTAAAACAAATAAATCAAAGGACGTAGAATCCAAGGGAGGTTGAAGCTGGCACCACAGTTCAACAAAATACAGTCAATACCATGCTGAAGGATTAGGATTCTGTAACTACGCTCAAGAATATTTTTCCTCAGAACTGGAGAGAAAGTAACGATGATGACAAAGCTTCGTAATCTGAATACAACCCAGTGTTATTGTTGGGCAATACCAAGGTTGTCCTTGCATGCAGCAGCAAAGACAAGAACAAAGGTTCTCTATTCACTTAATATTTGGAGACGTAAGAAATTAACAGTATGTAACATGCCACTCTAAACAGAGTATCTTGAATTTCAAGGACAAAATGACTGCAAATAAGAGTGTCTGCACTGG
Source organism: Struthio camelus (assembly GCF_040807025.1). Classification (NCBI taxonomy): domain Eukaryota; kingdom Metazoa; phylum Chordata; class Aves; order Struthioniformes; family Struthionidae; genus Struthio; species Struthio camelus. The sequence continues at coordinate 52,449,552 of NC_090982.1, forward strand.
AAATAAAGGATAATTGTAGTGTTGCAATTTTTAAGAAAGTCAGGTTGCATACTGCAGCTTTAAAATATCCAAAATACGTTACTGTCTTTATTTAAACCCTAATCTGCAAGCAGGCCGGAATAAGAATATCTATGAAATTAAGCAAAATAGCACTTAAATGAATTTTCAGCATACTATTCACTTACCACAAAGAATTCCTAATTTAGAAAAGACAGAGACATAAAGAAAAGGCAGTCTAATGCGTACGTCAGTAGCTAGAACTGGAGTTTAAAGTGCAAGTTTCCTGTATAACTGAGATAGCTCCCTTATTCTCCCTGCCTAAGCCCCTATTTATAAACTCAGGTCTCTGATATTTTGAGGATAACTAGATGAAAGTTTGATATGTTTATATTGTTGTAAAGAAATAAGATAAAATTGTAATTTTTAAAGTAAAACTGTATTATACAGCCGACTTCAGCATTCTGATCAAGTTACATAATTATATACAACCACCTAATTACCTGCCTGTAAGTTGGCTTTTTTTTTTTTTTATTGCTGCCTATCTATCCAGTAGTCTTAGAAAACAATTAGTTTTTCAGAAAGAAATTTGATAGTCTCTTAAGAAATAAGCATTAAGATTTCAGCTGCAGATTTTTTTTTTTTTTAAATAAACTTATTAAGCCGCCATAGGACTCTTGCTATAGCTGGAAAAACTTTGTAAATCGATTTTTCTTCTGGTTGTCTTTCTGATGGTTTAGCATTATTATAGTCCTCTGAAGAAGCACTTTCTTCTTCAAAGTCTGGTAAGATTGCACTGAAGAAGCAGCAGCGAGAAGGGTACACCGGGCTCTCAAAGGAACTGATATAAAAAAAAAGTACTGGAAAGAGATAAATTTGTAATTTTGCAGTCTGGCACTTTTGATAACATTAAAGTGCTCTGATGTATTTGAAGTCTGCTTACTATTCCACATTAAGACAATAAAGCATGTTTTTTCCAACACTCATTCTTTTTACCGCATTCAGGCTGGGGTTTGCAGATGCAGTCCAAGGACTGAAGACAACATATTTATGCGTTATCTTCTACAGATATTAATGAAGAGGCACCAAAAAAATCAGGAAATATATTAGGAAACTCAATTACAATCTACAGCCATCAGAGAGAAGGTGAAAATCAACCTGAGATGATGTAGGACAAGTACGACAGCACAAATTGATTGTTATTCTCTGATGAAAAAAAGTATTCAAGTGGAGAGTATCTGTCCAGGCTCAGAGTCCAGGTAAGTGATAGGAGGTCAGCAGAAAATAGCTCGAATAATAGATGAAACCAATTTGTCAGCTAAACCCTTACTGCTTCAGAGATACACTGCTAGGTTCCTTCAGTGGTACGCACTGCCTTTCTGGCAGTCTGCTTCGGGGGGTAGGTAGATGGGCACTCATTTTGAGCGTAATAGATCTCTAAAAACCCAGTAGGTGGGCTGGCCGGGAACCTGCAAACCAGAGAACCACAGCTCCTAATTTGAGGTTTCACAATCAGCTTTGCAGAGCTCTCTCCCCGCTACAGCCTGCCAACTGCCTATGCCCAGGACAGAGCTCTGTTCCCTTTTCCTTGGCTTCATTCCAAACCATGGAAACTGAACAAAAACACGCTAGTTTGAAACTCTCCATGCAGTTTATTAGCCTCCCTCATCTTGATCAAGAAATGAAGCAGTATTGAGGCTTATTCCAAACTCTCCCCTTGAATGTACAGATCAGAGCTCTCAGCAAGGGAGTCTGGCACACTAACTCCCTCTGTGCACCCATCCACTGCAGGACAGCAACTCCATCCAAGACAGAGCTCACAGTTCTTCGTTCCTTTTTGGACGGCTAAGCAGTGATTGCAGTGACAGAGCTATTAAGAAAACTGACTCTTCTCCTAAAGAAATACATGCACCACCAGGTGATTACACCATTTTCTGTTTACAGAAACACTGGAAAAAGCCAACTACTTGGACTGGCAATGACATACGTACTATTTTACTGGATGGCATCAATTTATAGCAAGCTCTGACTGCCACAAATCTGAATTTAGCACCATTGAACATGCAGTAAGCGCCAGAAAGAGCCTGTATCTATAAAAACTAGACCGCCTTTTAACACTTCAAAACATACTATTATTTTTAAGACTTCTGTTGGAAGTCTCTCAACAAACACCAGAAACTTAACCAGCTCAGAAAACGAGCCAACCTTTCAGCCTCTAAGCTTATTCAGAGCAATGTCACCCTGATGAGGCAGAGCAGGGAAGCTTGCACTCATGTGGAAAGAAACCCTTGCTAATGCACTTCATGAGCACTAATCTTCACACACTACTTGCCATGAGCATTAAAATAATGGTGTGCTTTGTGAGCCCTACAGTTTTTAACAATAAAGAGTATGAATAGTTGGCTAAATAGGTATTTGGGAAAACATTTAACAGTGTTAAAACTTTTACATCATTTAATTAGAATTGAAAAGTTCCCATATTATCTACCCTGAAAACATACACTACCCTGCTTTAAAAGCCTTTCAGAACGGTATTTTCAGCCATAATAAGGGAATGCATCCCAGCTAGACCTCACACATACTGGATGAGCTACAACCCCGATGCAAAGCGAGCTGGGTGACCACCAACTAAGGTTCACGAAGTTACCAAACACTACCTTGACAAATGCCAACTGCTGATCTGAAATTCCAGGTATAAACATGCAGGTGACATACAGGCATCACTGTGGGCTCATTATACATACAGTAATTACTTTTTTCTTTTTAGTATTTCAGACACGTTAGCAGTTTACTAAACTAGGAACTGTAACACTACCAAAATCTATTCCCTGAAGAGTTATTACTAATTTTCATTTGAAAAGGGACACCTGCAGCAATAAAATCATAAGCATTCATATGCATCTTGAGAACAGCAGTTTCCTAACACTGCTATGAATGAGCCTAGTATATGAACTGCACTGTTCAAACCTTACTTTCAACAAGAGCTTTTGGGGATTTATAAATCTACCTTCAGAAAGGAATGTGTGGGATTTGTATACTTGGCATAGATTCGGCTATTCATTAAGAGAAGTTTTGCAAACACCGGGCCTGTGCTCTCCCCACACTTATCATCTGTATCTATTTATATATACACAGTCAGTCAAAGCTACAATATTCAAGAATATCACAAATGCAGTGTTGCTATGCACATTTTTCATGATAAAGCCAGCATCCCCTCAGAAGTAAAGCGATCAGTCAAAAATAACCATACTTTTACAGTTCTCATTAACTCTGTTACATCACTTCAGACTTGGAGAGCATTCTCTTTTTGTGGTTAAACTCACTTCAAGCTCACGTACAATACGTACAATTTTTAAGAAAGATTCCTTTTTTTTTTTTTTTTAAACAAACTGTTTGTACTGTAAGTTTAACATCTCAGTTTATGAGCTCAGCTTCCACGGTGCCTTCTTGTATGCCCAGAATGTTTTTGTGCTGTGGAGAAGTGTTGTTATATTAAGAGTATTTAATAAGATCTGCTGCAGTTAGAATCCTAAGCACAGTAGCAGCAGCTCATACCAGAAAGTGTTTTAACATGTAGGCTCTTAAATATTCTCCAGAGTGGAGAAAAATTTTAAAGTTAACATTCCTTGTCAAAAGCCAAGAACATGAAGTTCTGGGAAGTCTTATTATAGGAGTATTATTCAAACTGCAGGTCTTCTAATTAAATAACGGTACAATGAATTAATGACCTCTTTTTCACCTTGAGATAGCGCATTTGGAAACCTACCTTAGAGTCAGGTGTTCCCAACGTTTCTAGCAGTAAGACTTTACAGACGTAGCCCACCCTCCAAGGTTGTTAACAAACCTTGCTCAGGAACTGCTGGACAGCAAACCAAGAGATGCAGTTCCTCTTCATGTCATGTCATGTCAGAACACGAACAAAATGAAATTAAAAAAGTAAAATAAACTTATGGATTTAAGCTTTAAATTCAACTCTGCACACAGAATCAGTTAAGACATTAGACAAACACAGAATATTTCTGTCGCGCCATGTTGTGGAAACAAACAAAAAACTTGAGGTTTGCCTCCTTTCTACAGCGCACTCCACCCCCCAAGCAGCAGTCTGTGGTCTGCAGCCACCAAGCCATGCGGCATATGATGTTACCACCCAGTCCTGACTGCCTGAGCACTGTGAGGCACGCTAATCACCTTGCAGCTGACAGCTCTGCCCATCTGCATGCTGGCCAACACCTGCAAGCAAGGGTGGAATGATGATAGGGAGTAAGAAACAGCACAGACACAGTGCAGGGGTGGGGGGAAGACTTTGAGAAAAAGACGTAAATTAAATAGAACTGTAGAATTAATTAAATAGAACTATCCTGGACAGGTTTGTCCAATACACATACAGAACAAAAGCTAACAAACTATAATTATTTACCACTCTTAATCAGGTGCTGCTGCACAGTAACTGGTTCAGTGCTGATTAGACATTAGACACTGACCCTCTCCTTCAGAGGCACCTGAAATCTAGAGCTGATCAGTGTAACTGCTTGTTCCATAGTAAAATACTACGATTTGAAAAGAATAAATACCACTGGTGAAGCAGAGGGATATGGATACAGAACTCAGGCTTGCAGAGGTTAGAGAGATGAGGATACTATGGCAGAAAGTTAGGGTCATGATGCTCTGGTTTTAATAAAGACAATAGGGACATGGAGTTCGGAGGAATGTACAAACCCACAGACGGAGGCAAACGCAGCTTTTAGTTTGACTTGTGTTTAAACTCTGTACAGCAGCAGTACACAAGATATGCCATTCCTTGGAGCTCATTAATATGAGCCATTAATATGCCATTCCTTGGTGCTAAGAGGGACTATCACAAGCTAGTGCACAGCATACATATGTTGCCTTGGATCTTGAAAAAGTGACCCATTTAAGAAAGTTGAAACATGAAACTGTTCAAGAAAGTTCTTAAGAGGAAAAAAAAAAAAGGCAAAGTTTTACTGGTTTAAAGTTAACATAACGAGTCCCCTTTTACCATTTAAGGGTCTAGAGAAAGAATCTGAAAAATACAGGAAAAAAAGGCAAAAAGTTCACAATTTCATAAAATAACTGAGGTAAGGACGTCCACTACATCATTATTGTTACAGGATAACAGGAGTTGTCAAGCTCTCACCCACTGCAACTTAACATACAACCCAGAACTGTTACTAACAAAGCAGTAAAAACATCTCCAGCTGTAAATATGAGTTTAAACCACCACCTCTTCCTCACAGGGTATGAGGAAGAAAAAAAAAAAAAAGAAGAAAAAATAAAAAAAAACTTATCCAAGGAATTTTTTTTAAGCAAAACAAAAAAACCACCACTTGCAAGCCCGCAAGAGGACACAGGGTGCCTTCCCGAGACAGGTAAAGGCGCTGGGGTCTCACCACCAGGCAGCCCTCAGAGCTGAGCAGAGGGGAAGGGACAAACCACGGGGCCTCTCTGCCGAGAGGGCGGACATAGGTGCCGCCAGGCCTCGAAGGACTCCGGCCTGGAGCGCCCGGCCCTGGAAAGGATCCGGATCCTCTGTTTTCCCAGGAAGCATGAGCATTTTTACAGGTGGGCTTACCTAGTGATTCAGACTGCTTTCAGAGTTATTTTACTACCTCAGAAATCTTTGTGCAATACATAAGCTGGCATACGCAGTCACCTAAAAATATAGGTATGTGTTGCGTACCGAACCAGGTCCTTGCAAGATTTCCTCCTAGGTCACTCACTGAAACTGTAGCACAGGACCACCACACGGAGCAAATTTTGAGAACACTTAGAAACAACAGAGCAAACGCGACACTTCACAGGAAGCACTGTACTTCCCCACCCCCGTACGCCGCACCGCGAGGCCTCCCCGCGCCTCGAACCCGCGGCCCCACCCGCGGCGCCTGCCCCGCCCGCCCACGCGCAGGCGCGCTAGGGCGGAGCCTGGCGGCGGGGCGCTGGAGGTCGTGGTCGTGGTCGTGGTCGTGGTCGTGGTCGTGGTCGTGGTCGCCCGCCCACAAACGGCTGCGCAACCAACCGTTACTTTCCCTTCGTGCCTTAAGACGGGCCCTTCTTGTAGGTAGCGGGTCTTGGCAGATGTACAGGCAGCCCAATTAACTCCTTCGCAGCAGGGAGCGGACTCTAGCCAGCCTCCTCGCTGGGGCTTGTTTTGTGGCATTTCTGATCCGAGAATGGCTCAGGGACCGGTTAAGCGCACGCAGGTCCGGCCGAGGACCCGAGCCGGTATGCAGCTGCCAGGACCTGTCCCGTGCACCCACCCCGCCCGGTCACGGTTACGGGCGGGGAGCGGCGGCGGCGCCTGCTGACAGCTCTGCGCACGCGCCGGAAGGGCGCTGGGCCTGCCGCCTGTGCGCAGGCGCAGAGCGGCCTAGCTGGTGTGGTGCGTGGGTCGTGCGGGGCCGCTGGCACCTACCGGCCGCGGCGGCCATGGGGAAGCTGAACGTGGTGATGCTGCGGTACCTCTCCCGGGAGCACTTCAGGGTCCTGACCGCGGTGAGCCCGGGAGCCCGGGGCGGGAGGGGCCGTTTAGCTAAGCAGGGGCGGGCAGGTTCCCTGCGCGGATGGGAGACCGGGCCTGCGTCGCCCGCGGGCGGCGGCGGCGGGAGAGGGGCTGGTGCGTCAACAACTGCTAACCAAACTTTTGAATTAGTTTTATAAATTAGCAGCGTTAATTTAAAAAAATGCTATTTATAAGGCACCCGTGAAAAGTGATTTCAGTCTCTTCGTGCATCTGATGTTATCTCACTGTCGAACTGCAGGGCTAACAGAAACATTCTTTTTTCATTTGCTGTTTTAGGTGGAAATGGGCATGAAGAACCATGAAATAGTCCCTGCTAGCTTAATCGCTTCCATCGCCAGCCTTAAACATGGAGGCTGCAACAAAATTTTGAGAGAGCTGGCAAAGCACAAACTGCTGGCCTATGAGCGAACAAAAAGTGGGTTTGAATTTTATATTGAGCTTTCCCCGATATACGGGTATTAACCCACATGAGTTACCGACTTATCAGAACGCGCAAACTGGAGCAGACTGCAAAAGAATCTGGTGCCCTTCACCCCATCAGAAATAGTTACTAATGCATTTTTTTATTCCCCATCATGTGACAAGTAGCAATTGTGCAGGTCCTTTCGTTCAGCCTTGCAGTTGCATGGGGCTTTGCAAACACACTGTGGGAGTTGCATGAAATCCCGCTCCTCTCGGGCTCAGGTCTTCAGAGGTTTCAGGGTGAGGATCCCTCTAGATCATCCAGAAAATCCCAAATCCTGTCTATGTCCCCTACCCGCCAGAACACTCTTTGGGTTTTCCCATGCTATCTAGACTACTACCATTGCCTCCATTAGTGAGAGGCTAAGAGCACATTTGTTTTTTTACCCAGCTGTTAGCTTTCCTTAAACATCTTTATCGTTCTGTCAAACTGGGTTGATATTAACCAGCAGGGGAAAAAATAGGTTTTTGCCTACCATAAATTGAAATAAGAAAGTAAACCAAAATGATACTTCTTTTAAACGTAATGTGTACATAATAAGCACTAAACGTTTTGCAATTTACTCTCATTTAGCTGTCCAGGGCTACCGGTTAACTAATGCAGGATATGATTACCTTGCTTTGAAAACACTGTCGTCCCGGCAAGTCATCAGTTCTGTTGGAAACCAGATGGGTGTTGGTAAAGAATCAGGTAACTCGAAAAAATGTTTTTGATAATTTTTAAGCAAATAAAGCTGTAATGCGCCAAGTGTTTTGCTAGAAATTGAGTAAAATTTCCTCTGGATAAACATGTCAGTCAATCTGTCAAACACTGAAGATTTATGGATCACTATTTGAAATGCTGTGTGAGGCTGCTGGCTGCGTTTCAGTTTTTTCTACAGAAGATTGGCCTTTCACGTTGACCGTTCTGTCTGATTTTTAGCTTATCACTGGAAACTCTGTAGGCAGATGGATTTTGTCTCACGCGTCGTGAAGAATTTTGAACCATTTTTTACAAAAAGAAAACTTTAACTTTTTTCCGCCCACCTAAAAATGAGATAGGAGGCTAAAATAGCGTTAGAACTATTGGAGTACTATCTTAGTTGTTCTTAAGTTCGTGTCGATTTTCGTCTGGCACAGCACGAAACTCCTTGAAGAATGAGGAAGACCATTAATGAGGACAAATGGCAGAAACGAAACATAGGCCGTTATTAAGAGGCTAGTCTCTTGGGTTGTCTGTCCAGTCAACAGAAAGAGAGAGAGTCCCCCAGAAAGAGAGTGTGGTTAAGAACAGCAGAGTTTGGCTTCTGCCCTAAATTTCCCTCTAGAGGAGCTTGTATTTCTTCTTTGCTATATCGATAGACTGGAGAAATTGGCCTGAATATAGGTACCTTAAGTCAGGTCCGAATCATCTGTGTTCCTCCTTTCAGTCATTTTTTTTCTCTCTCACTCTGAATTATGTTTCAGATCACATCGCAGTTTATTTTAATGGGATACCATGATCTCTTTGACAGTAACTTCTTTTCGTGTAGTTCAATATGTACAATAACGTACAATATGTAAATATAGCTGTCTTTAGTAACTCTCAGAGTAAGCGTAGGTGATCTCGCCGTGCTGGAAGTAGCAATTGTAAGAAGTGAAGCAACAAATTTCTCACAGCACTTTTCCATCAGACGCTAGCTTGTTTTATTTCTTAGATGTAAACTAGTATTTCTTTCGTCTTCTAGATATTTATATTGTTGCAAATGAAGAGGAGCAGCAGTTTGCATTGAAATTGCACAGGCTTGGAAGAACTTCCTTTCGCAGCCTTAAAAATAAACGTGACTACCACAAGCACAGGCATAAAATGTCATGGCTGTATTTATCCCGGCTAGCAGCAATGAAGGAGTTTGCCTACATGAAGGTAGGTGGCCCTTCACACTAAATCAACAAAGGTGTAATAAACTGGAAGATACTCTTTGGATTTTGTTTCAGTTCATTCATATTTGCAGTACTAAAAAGATCTACACGTTTTCTCTACTGGACTTGAACTACACGTTTTGGGTAATTTCAGCGATATATTTCTTGTATGCTTTCCAGTAGCAAAATGAGGCTACGCCACGAAAGTCATGTGGCGTGGAAAAGGATTTCTTATGAGAAGTTTAGATGGATAGTGTTATTTATGGACAAATGACATACGAAGCTGTCCAATCACCTGTATCTTAACAAGGCAGTGGTTAAATACACTGTCATTGCACTTCACTTCTTTGGAAAAGCCAAGAAAAACATTCCTATATCATTTTGTTGGTCCATGAATACGTTTACTGGAGAAAATTTGTGAAATGCAGACAAAGTTATGCCTTACCATCTTGACTACGTTTTAATTTGGATTCTTTCTGCACACGTAATTCCAGGGCGTTTTTAGAGTTGTAGTCAGGTGAGTTTCAAACAAATTTCAAACTATGCATATATCTAATTTGGAACACAAATAGTTTGTTTCAGTGATACCTGTCTTGCACCTGTCTTGCCTAAAAGATACGCTGTAATTTAGGTTGGACGGGACTTCTGAAGGTCCCACTCTACTCCATTTTCCCGCCCAAAGCAGAGCTAGCGTTAAGGTCAGATCGGGTCATTCAGGGCCTTATCCTCTGAGTATTGACAATTTTTTAGGATGGAGATTCCACAAACTTTCTTGACAACCTGTTCATGGGATGCCATTCAAGTACGTCTCTGCTTCTGTTTGCTATGCTCAAATGAAGTGTTTAGTAAGTTCTTTAGAATTTTAATGATAGTTGGAATTCAGTTAAATGGTTCTCTCGATGACTTACTTGCTTATTGAGATTCATGTTCGTATCTATTAGAAGTAAAAGAGCACTCAGTCACTTGAGAGTTAGCGTTTTAAGAGCAGTAAATCAACGACTTTGGATTGATTGAGTTGGGATTTTTCTTTTTGCGCCGGTAATAATACTCTAGCACAGAAGTAGGCCGTATAGATCTTAATGCAGGGAATTTAATTGGTGAGTTGACCAAATTCTGTGTTTTAAAACATGCCCATATGTGCAGGCTGGCAGTAATTTTCTGTCAAAGTACATTAGATTTCTCTTTTCATCAGGATAGGAGTCATTCATATTTAAAATCAAATTTGTTTCTGTTGTTATATCAGATTCTAAAGCAAGAGATAGTTCTTTTATCAATTAGTGACTCATTTGAGGTGTTAACTATATTTCATTTGCATTAAAGGCTGAAACATCTGTAGGAATTCAATACTGAGGTTGCAGGCAACAGTTTTCATGTTCAGCTTTGGGCATCAGTCTTTAAAAAGAGTTGGGCCTCCAGCACCCCTCTCCCTTCCCAGCACTACTTGCAGAGTTCTTACTTAGCAACACCTAAGATTCCTAGTATGTGGGAAATGCAAAGATTCTACTTTATATATAACCAGTTCTGCTGCTTCTCCTATAAATTCCTTGCATGAGCTTGCAAATGAAAAAAGAAGAGGCTATTTACTGTTACTCTGTCATTTGTCAGACACTTGTTTTTGTCCTGCTGTTTTACTGTATTTTTTTATTTACCATGGTGTTCAGTTGTTGCTGTGCCATTGAGCGTACTCTGTCAGTGCAAACTGGCGTTCTGAGCTGAAAAGGTACGCTTTGTTCTGTACCGAGGGAAAGTAAATTTCATTTCCAAGCGTGTATTTCTGCTCTCTCTGAGTTCCAGATTTTTATGACCTGCTTTAAAACTGCAGATATCTGTAAAAGATTACAAGTTGATAGTGGAAACCTATTTATCAAGAACTACCTTCCCCTTCTCCTCTTGTGATATTCAACATCTCTATATACATTAAATACGATTTTCTCGTTTCTTTTAAAAATCGTGATTGTCCTTAGGTTCTACCAGTGGCCATCCCAGAGAGAAAAAGGACTACTAGCATCATTTAGAAACTCTGTATTGGTATATTGGTCCACAATGTAAATCATTGTGTGGCCAGGACTTGTAGAAATATGGACCTTGGAATCAATTTCCCTGAAAAGGGAGGATGGAGAGTATTAAGTGCATGCGAAAAAGTGAAAATAGTGTAAAACTTCAGTAACAAAAGCTAAATTTATGTTGCTATAACTTAGAATTTTCTCTTAGAGAAAGTCACTGCTAATGAGAGAATGAGCAAGAAGAGAACAAACCAATAAAGAAGTTGAGTGTTGGATCAAGTGAATGACAAAATTTGCATCAGAAAAGGCTAACAGGAGTGCTGTGCAATATTATGACTTCCATTTATTAATCTGTAATAGGGTGTAATGCTGGCTCTTAAATATTTAAGAAATGAACTTCTGCCTTATAGAAACTCGGTATGTTTACTGAGCTAACAAGCCAGACAGAACTGAACTGACAACAACTTAAAAGGGGGAATCTTTTTCTAATGCCTGCCACGCTATTCCTGATTATCTGCTGTTGATTACTTACACTATCAGACTAGATATGATTCTGTCTTTTTCCCAGTCTTTGTTTTCTTTTTCCTCCAGATGCGAGGTAAGTAAACTGTGGACGAAACAGAAGCCTGTTTAGCGTCTAAATTTATGAATGTCTTTGCAGTGAAAATTCAGAGGGATGTCATGCTGCCTTCCCACTTGGAGCACGTACTTTGTTGCTTCTCGTTAGCATCGGAGAAGTCTGTACTGTGCTACTCCCACAACAGTATTTATTGCTTAGCGTAGATGGGAGTTTGTTAACATATGTAATGTTTTCTTAACCACTGACTTTAATTTTTCAACATAATTGTTGTCTCTTTCCAGGCACTGCATGACAGAAAATTTCCTGTGCCAAAAGCTGTAGACTACAACAGGCATGCAGTAGTTATGGAACTTATTAATGGCTATCCCTTGTAAGTACTGAAGCTTGAATTCTCTGTGTAATAGAAACCCTGATAACTTTAGGTTCGATAAGGTAATAGGGCTGGTGCTTTTCCTCAGCATATGGGTGAACTATGACTTCACTTTGCTGAATGTTGTCCTCTAGCCTACACGGGTTAGGGTTCTGCCTCGTTACAGTGTTCTGTCTGTTATCTCTTTATTCAAAGAAGCTAGTATTTCTTTTGTCCGAAGAAATTGCTGAAATAGACTGATAGTTAAAGTAGGGAATACATCAAAAGAGCAGTGAGGCACAGGATAATATTACAAGTGTTTTCTGCATAGAAATTTTGTATCCTGTATGTCTTTCACGTTGTGATCTGTCTTTGGCTTCAGCTCATGATCCTTGCTGTGGTAATTCAGCTAAGATTGCGGCTCACCATTTTACAACTTCTTTTGAAAAAATGAGTTTCTTTGTTTTGTGTACCTAGAACATCGTGTATAATTATCTTTATTGTTGTTGCTTCAAGGAATGTTACATTGATTGAGTTGTTTAACATCTAGAAATATTAAATATCATTGAAGTTTGTACGTGAAAAGACAGGTTGGTTTGTTTGCATTGCTGAACGCGTAAGGTCTGTTTAATAGTCAGTCTAATCCAAAACAACCTGGGTCCTTACCTAGAGATTTGAAGTGCTCAGTTCTAGAACAAATCGAGTCATGCTCTGATATGACAGTCTGTATCTGTAATGGGCATTTTAATCAAAAGAGAACTAATCCCAAAACTTAGGTGAATTGAAGAGTAAGGTGGAAGAAGGAATAAATGCCTTTGAAAGAATGAATGGGATATTTTATGATATGGACTTGTGGCTATATGGGAAGTACTGCCAATTAATTTTTGAACCAATATGAGCATTTTGGGCAGCAGCCTGTTACAAAGCTGCTAGACTTCCACGGTACTTTCTTTGCGTTATATGAAAATGATTCATTCTCATAACACTGTAGTGCTGCATTCAGAGCAAAGTATCTTAAGAAGTAACTGCAAATGCTGACCTCTTCTTGACGGCGCTTAGTGTAACAAAGCAAGTGCCTTCTTTCTTAGTCTGCTTGTGAAAAGATGATCTGCATTTTGCCCTGTTAAGCTGCTTTGCTCTCACTGGTCTAGGTTCAGGCGTTAAGGGGTTTTTGTTTGTTTGTTGTGCTTTCCTGTAAGTTAGTCTAGAAAATACATTTTTAGGAAAGGAAATGTAATGGGGCCTATCGATTTGACTACAGAAAGACCTAGTTATTGCCGCTACTGAGAGTAGGAGGTTGAACTACAGATCTCATGAGGCCTCTTGCAGCCTGAATTACCCAGTGATCCTGTAAGATGCATTTCATCTACCCTGTATGTATTTCATATAACTTCAGTCCTTGAAAGTTCAGGATATTTTATTTTATTTAACTTTCCAGATGCCAAGTGCGCCAAATGGAAGATCCTGCCTCTGTCTACAGTGAATTAATGGATCTGATTGTAAAACTTGCTAATCATGGTTTGATTCATGGTGATTTCAATGAGTTTAATCTCATATTAGATAACGATGACCGTGTCACCATGATTGATTTCCCTCAGATGATATCAACATCACATCCAAATGCTGAATGGTAGGTGGAAAGCTGAAGATATTTTCAAAATAAATCTAGCAAATGATGATAACAGCAAATGGCCAACCATGAGTCCTCTTTTTCATAAATCTGTTTCTAATATTATTTTTCCCCCGTTTTTGTCAAGGGACACAAATAACATAACAAATCTAGTCTGATTTTATGAATGGGGAGAAACATCTCTTTAGGATAAATACGCAGTTAACTGGTTGTTGAAGAGAATGTCTTTCAGAAAAGAAAAGTTTAGAAATCAACAGCACGTCAGCAGTTTGTCTCCCTTGGTTTTTTTTCGTGAGATCACTAGTAGATCATTACTTTTTAAATAAAACCTTAAAATACAAGACGCTCAGGGTAAAAGCTGATCACTGCAATAAATTTCATTACCTTGATGATATGTTTCTGCAATTCTGTGTTTTTTTTTTCAGGTATTTTGATAGAGATGTTAAATGTATTAAAGAGTTCTTTAAGAAACGTTTCAGCTATGAGAGTGAACTCTTTCCCACGTTCCAGGATATCAGGTATAAAATGCCACAGGAATCTGAGTTTTTATTTATGGTATTTTTGTTGTTTTTAAGAGAGTAATGAATGTTTGTGGGAGAAAAGAAAAAATAGGCACAACTATGCAATTGAAAGTGGTATTTTTATCCTTCCTGCTGTAAGAAGGATCTGTTTTCTTCAGCCAAAGCTACTGTTAAGTGGTTTGCAAAAGAGGTAGTGCATTTTTAAATCTGCTGCTGCATACTTTGTCTTTCTTCTTGCTGCTGAGAAGGGGACGATATTAATCCAAAGCCTTGATACAAAAGACAGATATCTAGGAAATGTTACAGTGATGCAGAATCAGGTTCTCCCACTCCTTAAAGCCTATTTGACACTTCTGGTATATGGAGGATTAATTTAGGTTCCAATTTTAAGTTTATTTTAAAAATGCCAGTAAATGTGGTGACTAACGTTTTTAGAATTTTTTTGATGTTTTTGTGTCTTTTGAAAAGTTAAGTCATTTTGGCACCTTTTAAGAATGATGTTGTTGCAATGAAAAGGATTTTTTTTCACATTGAGCTCCTTTTCGAAAGGAAGCTACACTTGCCTCAGTCTGGGTGAATGTTAGTGTATCCCTTATTGTTCCGTGTGCATAAACATAATTTGATCTTTAAGTCAAATGATATTCCTGCTGAAATCAAATAAATAAATAAATGCTGGTTGTGGAGATGGAATCATCTTCTGTGGAAGTTTGCTACTGTCAGGCTACAGTCTGTTAACTAATTTACCCAAAGCTCAGCACAATCATGCGGTGTATACTCTCTTTGTTAATATGATCTGAATAGTTACAGTGCAACTTGATAGTATTTTTAATCCAAAGTAAGGCATATTACTAGCATGATGATTTAATGTATTAAAAGAAAACCTACTTGTACTTCTTTCTCAGGAGAGAGTGTTCTCTTGACATAGAGATTGCTGCCAGTGGCTATACAAAAGAAATGCAGGAAGATGATGAACTGCTTTACCCAGCAGGTCCTGACGAGGATGATCATAAAACAGAGACATCAGACTTTGCAGAAGAGCCTGAAGGTAAACTCAACGTCCTCAGCGCAGATAAAGAAAACAGGGCAGACTTTGTGCGTGAAGTGGATGATTTCTCTGAAAGCAGATCCTCTAAAGACTTGATGAATTGCAATGAAGAGGCTGATATGACTGAAAGTAGTGAAAATACACAGACACTGAGTATGTCAGAGTTGAGTTCTGCCTTAGAAAAAGTTGAGAGGCAAACTACCCTTTGGAACATGAGTGATGACGCAGAGAGTTCTGTAACTGCTTTTTCTGAGGACAAAAGGATAACTGAAAATGCTGCTGAAGTTGAACATCAGACAGGTCAAGGAGAAGGCCCCGATGACAAGGACAATGAAGACGAATGCCCTGATCTGGTTGACTTGTCAACATTAAACAAGCAATTCAGGCCTTACAGGTAAAGATTCACATTGACTGTCTGTGACTTGTTTCCCCCCCGCAATAAACGGCCATCTTCAAAGTAGCTCAGCAAGGACTGCTCTTGTGCCACCCTTGTTTAAATTGAAGAGTAACACTTCAATTTTTTTTTTTTTTTGTTAAACATTAGAGTGAGTACCTTTCCTGTTGACTTCATGCTAGGTAACCTATTGATTGGTACTATATATGTAAGGCTTAGTGTGACAGATCAATTGTCTCGCTGTGTAGTATCCAATGAAAGAACCAGTCTTGGAATTAATTCATAGATCCCACCTATTTTCTCTGGTGGACTTTTTTCCCATCTTTTTTTTTCTTTACTTTAATTAATAATGATAGTGAAAGAGTTCTTGATGTTAAAATATTTCTTCTGAAATAACTCTAATGATTAGATTTATAATTAGAGTGCTCTTTCTTAAAGCCAATATATTCTTCCCCTCGCTCAGCTGAAGTTAGCAAGAACATGTTCCTTGGAATATATTATTCAAATATATCTTACTGTCTGTTGTTCTGGCTTTTAATTCCTTTCCTGTTTAGAAATTCCTGTTTACCTTCAGGCTAGCCAGTTATGCATGAAACTAATTCTGAGTTTGCCAGCTCCTCATGTGTCTGAATGTGCATACAGGCTCTTGCACACCCCTCTTCTTCCCATCCCTTTTGTGTTTTAGGGAAATGATTTGTGTAGGCAATATGCAGAACCTAAAATACGATTTATCACTTTCTGAAGTCTGCTTTAATGCATTTAGTATGTATGTGGCTTTTGTGTAATAAATCTAAATGTGTGTTTTGAAGAACTAGAGTTAAGACTTCAAATGTATATTTTCTGGAGTACTCAGAAGTTGTGTTGGGAATTTTCAGATTTTTTCTCCAAAACTTATGATTAGAACATGATAGCCATAAAAGGCAAAGGATGTTTATTTTGTTGCATGGAATAAAACATCAATTTTTGTATTTTAGAAACGAGGAGAGTATGGCTCATATCAATGAGCACAGAACAAGGACTAAAAGTATCACATCAGTCAGCAGCGTTGGGAGCTGTTCAACCATTCCACCGGTAATTTTTTTTTCCCCTAGTCTACTCTCAGTCCGTCTTACATTGTACGTAGCTGACAGGAAGTATTTATAAAAATGTTCTCTAGCATTATTTATTAAATGGTTATTATGACATACCTCTGTGGTTTGTAGTTCCAGACCAACAGAAAAATAAGACGAATATTTTTGTAATTGTTTAGAAGTAGAAAATTTTCAGCAGTTCCCACCATCTGTTGCTCTTTGCTCTACTTTTCACCAATGTTCTACACCAGCATTAGCAGCTCTCTTATTTAGGCAATAACAGGTGTATGGATGGTAATACACTAATTTAAATATAATCAGTTCATTCACTTCTGTTGTTAGCTACAATTAATATTTTTGAATTGTAAAAATGAATGCTTGAGTCAAGATTTAGCTTGGCCATTTCCACTACCTATCTTACAAATTCACTCTTCTCTGAAACATTCATACAAACTCATTTCAATAGGTGGGTTTTTGGCAATATGAATTTGACTTGTTCATCATATAGACACGAATGTTTTGCAGCTGAAGTCAATGTCTTCTTCTTCAACCCCAGTCGGTATAGTCGGGATGGCTACCTTTATCACATTTCAAAAGTGCAACTTAATTCTAAAGGGAAGAAAATTGTTTCTAGTTATAATATGTCCTCCATATAAAACGGGAAGAAACTACTGTCCTATCAGCTGACACAGCTGATCCACGAAATATTTTTTTTCTTGTGGGTCAGACTGTATGCTTGCCACTGTAAACGTGGGCACCCGTATTCAGTCTCAGTTTCATTAACAGTTAGGGATAGCAGGTATGAAGGATCCGTTTTGAGGAATGTGCTAGCGTAGTTTCAGCTCTTTCATGGCATGGACCAAAAGTCAAAATGGGCAGATCATCTTTTCAAAGCCTTTCTACTGCTCAGTAAGAGTATGCATCCTATGAACATTGTGTCTGAAAACCCCACTATTGGCAAGAGTAATCACATAGTTAGACTTGTATATGAGAATCATCAAGCAGCCTCTTAAATCCAGGGTCTGCTACTTACTACTTCACTAGTCGTCTTAAAAAGGTTTTACTACTACCTCACTAGTCTTCTAAAAGAGGTTTTACTACCTCCTCTTAAGTGGTGTGTTTTATTCTGTGAAGAAGCCTTGTTTTAGACAAGGTGCCGCTGAGTGGCTATACTATTCATAGCATGCTGGGCGGCTTTACTTCTTTTTTTTCAGATAAGTATGTTAAAGATATGCCAATAACGTTAGAAAGTTGCACGCATAAACATACACGTTAAGGAACAGCCTATCTGTGTGTTGGCTAACACATTTTTCTAGGACTTCATGTGAGAAGAGAACAGATGTACATGCTAGTCATCACAGTTCTTATTATTCTAGGGGATGGCCTTAAACGTCTCCCAAGGAGACAGAGGCTTAGGTTAGAACTGGGCAACGAAGGAAACGAGAGCCAGGATGACCTCCTCCTGTTGGCAATTGTTTTTTCCTCCTCCATTTCATTAATTTAAGTCTGCAGGTTTTCTAAAAAAAAGGTTGGTGCTACTAAGTCTTACAGAGAAAATGACTTGAAATTGTGCTCGTATACCACTTGGTGGCAGCAACGGTCATTCTGTAGCTATGAAAGGTTTGCGAGTGCTTACGGGATGTTTGTTTGTTCTGTAGCAGACACATAAAACATGTTAGAAATATTCAAATAGCATGTACCTAGCTAATATTCTGTTCTAAAAGAAAGAAACACAGTAGCAGGAGAGGCCTTCTAGAGACTGAGCCACAGAAACAACTTTTAATCCTGCACTATCTTGCACGACACTTCCTCGGTAACTAACCATGAAGTGAAAATAAGGTTTCTGCCCATCGCAGAATCTTATTTGAACTTTTGAATGTTAGAGCAAAAGAAAGGATATGTATAATGAGCTAACTATAACATAAGAAAATGATTATAAAAGTGAAAATACAAAAGAATGGCACTGGATTAAGACCCACTGGGCTACGCAGACCCAATGCCGGTTATTGCTGCCGGCGTTGTTGTTGTTGTTGTTGTTTTTACAGCTTGTTTTCTGTTCAGTGGACAAAACATATATTGAAAAATAAACAGCATAAAAATATTTTCAAAGTAAACATGTGGAAGGAATTCTTATAGGCATATATATAACAATAGCAGTAATAGCTATGACAAAAATAAGGATGTTAAAACCTTACCTGTAGGTGACTGGAATCGAGGTATGTAGGCTTGTATCCTGATTCAGACATCTGTGTTGCAAAGTTTCTCTCATCAATTTTTGTAAAAACGACCAAGAAAGTCTTCTGCTGCCCTTGATCGCAGGGGAGAGAAGTAAAGAAGCCTTCCTTCAGGGTTCTGCCTATAAAAAGCACAGAATGACAGTTGCCTTACTAACAGAAGACGACATTAGTGAAACACTTTTAATTCTGATCAATTTTTCTTCTGGAATACTTTTAAAGAAAATCTACAATTTTTATTTCCAAAGAGCTCATGCATAAAAACGCGAAGCACCAAAGGAAAGAAGGACGCATCACATGCAACTGTTTTTTATCCATGTTTAGAACTGCTGTTCTGGTGACGCCCTAATTACTACAGAATTCCTGCTGCAATCAGAATTCGGTCCTTGAATTCCTAGAACACCTTTTATTTCCTTACTGTAGCTGTACTAGTCACAGCTACTTTTAAAGAATATAACTTGTCAAAACTATGCTTTCTAGTTCTTATTCCCTACCAACTTTCTACTTAATATGCTACAACGAAGTTTAGCTGATAGTACAATAAACAAAGCATCACAAGGCAACTGAAATTAGGGTAAATGTGAAAGAAATATTATTGGACAGAAACTCTTCCTCTTACCCCGTAGTTACTTGGACATCAGCAGATCTTCTATTAATGGCAGATTTATTCCTTGATAGCTTTTTAAATGCTGTAATAATTAGAATAAAGATAAGACACATTCCTGGAATTACCACCAAGATATGATTCCTGAACCTGATGACACAGTGTTAGAAAGATTGGAAAAAAAAAAAAATTTGTGGTTTTTTTTTCTTTCTTCCAAGACAAGAAACACAAGCACATACTCAATACCACTGCAGCAAAACTTGAGTTGAGATCATTATTCCAATGAGGAATTCACAGCCAAAACCTGCTAAATCATAGCTTGGTTTTTATTATGCATAGCTATCGTTATCATAATATGAAAACATAAGTACAAATAACAAATGAAGATTCTGTAAAACCACTGCTGTTCTAGGGAAATGGCACTCGCCGCTGCTCTTTCAGTGCTGTTGCTCCAAACGATTCCTGACTGCCCCTCTTTGTAAGCCACGCTGGTGGTGAAGAGCCAGTGTTTCCGTTAGAGTTGCACTGAGATCTTTGCAATCCAAGCTTTAAAACAGACCAGAGGGCTAGAAAAATAGGCACAAGCTAAATAATTACTGCAGGGGCATGAAATGTTCTCTTGGGTCCTTTTTTGTAACTTAAAGGATACTTGTCAAATCTTCAAGCGTAGAACGTTACCACCTTTTACATTTTTGTGGAAGGCATGTTGGTACTGAAATGTAAGATTGCTAAGGGATGTCTTAGTACTAAATGATTTTCAGAAAGTACTGATATTGGCTTTATTTATTTGCAGGAAGTGGTGAAACGGAAGATAAAACGTCAGCTGACCAAGCAACAGAAGGCCGCTTTGAGGCGGCGGCTGCAGAAAGGAGAGGCAAATGTTTATACCCAACAGCGTCGAGAAAATATGCAGAACATTAAGTCAAGCTTGGATGCGGCTAGTTTCTGGGGATAATTTATTGAACCTTCCTCTAGAACATCAGAAAACTCATAATATATATATATTTGAAGTCATTACATTCTGGAGCAATAACCTTTATATACAATGGAATGTTTTTTTTCCAAAGCTAATAAACATCATTTTGGTTCCTGTGACTTGGCTGGGGGATTCTGTTTTGTGTTTCTAGTTAAAACCATTGGCTGTGATTTAAACTGAATCAGTGGTATCAGGTAGGATAACTACACTAGGGTAATTCCCAGCCTTGTTCTAAATGGATTGTACTGTTTCTGTGTAGGTTAAGAATCTTTTGCAGTGCAGAAAAATTTTCTTAAAATTTTCCCTTCCACCTTGAAACTAATTTCTGCAAGGACATGAAATTAAAATCTGAAATGCTGCCATCTTACATTATAAAGAGATACTTCTTCAGTTTAATTAAGAATCAGAGATATATCAAACTGATACAAGTTAGTACTGAAATAGTTAACACTCTAAGCTCTCTTTTGTACCTGTACAGACATCAGCAAACCATATGTTAATACCCATACTTTGAACCAAGCAATTCTCTTTTTTTTTTTTTTCCCCCTTCACTCCAAGCTTTCACATATAAATCTTGCCCCAGAAAGACAAGTAATAAAAACAGTTTTGTACAGACCTGGCAAGCATTCAGATTTCTGAATGCGCCTGTGCAGTTGCATGTAAGCTTAGTTCCTTTATATTTAATAACTTACCAACAAGGACAATGAGTCCGAAACGTCTGTTTTCAGAAGTGTTACTCTGACTTTCAGCTTGTAATTTCCTTCTGGCCTTCGAAGACCTCAAAGAAATACAAACATCTTTAAGCAAGGTATTTCAGGTAATAAAATAAGATGGTGTCTCTCTTTTAAAAAAATACATTATTTATTTAAAGGAGGGAAGTGTTTGTGAGCACTGAAAAGGCTGCAGCAAGAAACAGCAGTTCAGACTTTTTCTTTGGTCTCTCTTAACCTTCCATCCCGTGTACCTGTGCTCAGGGGGTGAGGCGGAGCCCTTCTGAGGAAGAACAACTCGACGAGAGTTTAAATTCTCTTATTTTTCGAACGTCTTCAATCTATTTTATTTGCCTGGAAAAACAAGGACCTTGGAATTTGATCTGTGGTTTTATGCTCAGATGTCTGATAATATCTGTTCTGCTCCACCCTGTGTTCCTGGTATGCCTGATACCTTATTCGGGTGATATCCTATTGAAGAGTTACAGCCTCTATCCTGTCTTGCAGCATGCTCTTGCTTTTGAAGTTTTAAATTTTTGTTTCATTGCTGGAACAGTATAAAATGTAGTCTCAGCGAGCAGCTACATATGGTCTTAAGTATAACCACAGCGGGTCATTGAAGCAATGCAACACGTAAGCGTGCTGCATCGTACCATCAGAGTTGCTCGGAAGTATGTTGACAAAAATAATAAGGAAGTTAAATCTTACCTGTAGGTGATTGGAATCAAGGCCTGTAGGCTTGTATCCTGATACTGTTAGAGTCAATGATTTTAGCAGGGGTAGAAAAGCGACCTAAGTGAATTTAACTATGTTTCCACTTTAAACGTGAAGGGAAAAAAATACCTTTTACATTTCTAGGTTCTTATCTGCTAAGAAGCTCTTTCAGCGACACTTTAATGAGATTTCAAAAACGTCATCCTTTGCCTGAGATGCGCGTACGCTCCTTGGCTTCCAGTTTAGAAGTCATTCTGAGTGAGTGGGGGTTTTTGCTGTGTGAGCTGAAGTCTGTCTTGGTAATTGGTTCCAAAAATATACAAAGGTTGTTCAGATTGATTCAGCTCCATCACAAAAGAAGGGATGATGGAAATCTACACTGTTTATTTTCAAAATGTTCCTTTAAAGCACCCATTAAGTCTTTTAAAGGTATTCTAATGGATGGCTGTAAGTTATCATTTTCACTTACCCCGCCAGACTAGACTCTTCTGAGACTGGAGTTAGCGAGGGAGGAACTAAACCTCAAAGTTACAGCTTAATATATCTTTATTAAGCTTTTTTTTTTTTTTGAAGCAGCAGAATTCCTGAAATATCTAAAGAAGTCATCAAAGGTCACAATGAAGTTTACACATAGAACGAACTTATAGTACTCACTCTGTTTGAATGTCCACCTATGAAACAAAGTTTACTTTATTTAGAGTGAACTTAGGGAAATGTAGAGGTTAAGACAATAATAAAGTTCCTGACAAGTCTTAACAAATTCACATATTTAGCAGCAAGAAACGTGTAGGTTATTCCAAAATTGGTTTAAAATGTTTCATTTTAATAGGCACACAAGGTAATAGCTGGAGTGCATGGGTTTGTAGCCAAACAAGATTTGAAAATGAATACAGAGCAGCTAGACAGATAAACATTGTTTGTACCACGCGCACTCAACATTATGCAACAGCACATGTTAAAGCTTTGGATTTTTTTCTTTTCCAAATCAGGAAGACTTTAGTGGTACTGAAATAATCAAGGTATTCTGTACCAGCACAGTGACTCCAGTTTATATAGCTTATGGTTGTTACAAGCACCCCTTCACTCAGCCTGAAGGAAAAAAACAGATGTTACACCTGTAAAACAGATGTATAGATGCATTTCTACTTCAAGCTTTTGCCAACGCCTCTATGTCTGACTGTTAACCGCAGCGCCTCTTCAGACCCTTGCACAACCCATACATCCTATTCTCCTATATAAAAATAGCTTAATTTACTGGCATTTTAATACACTTAAAGTACGTGGCATTGGAAACTAGATTTAAGCAAAACAGATTCAAGTTGAGTTAATACATCACAAGTGGTTTAATCTTGCTGTAGAATTCAGTTTACTTGCCATTATCATCAAAGTTCTGTTCCTGATTGATAGGTAAATTAAGAGAGGAACAAAAGCATACTCTTTTCTAAACTGCTGTTCTTATTTTTGAATGAGTCTACACGTTACCTTCCGGCTAGCGAGGAGTTTGGAACAACTTCACGTCTTAATGAAGTATTTCTTAAAGAAAGGTTCAGTCTTTTTCTAGCATTTCAGAGTAGTGGGGAGCAAAGCGGTGCCGTCATTAATTTGGCAGAAACCAGAACTGTCTTGCTTCAGCACGCTGTCAACATGTGGATGGAACGAAATGTCTTTCGCATGATCAGCTTCTCTGCCTAGCCTGTAGGTGGGTGTGTTTAACAGGAGGAAGCGGTAGGAAGGAGCTGCCTTTACAGCTAATTACCTCCGCGCACAACCAAGATAAGCCAGCCGGGGAGGTGGACCCCCTGAAGGGCCTTCGGGTCTGGGCAATGCCTGATTGGCAGATGTGGGGAGATCCTTTAGGAATCCAGTGCATCAATGAACTGCAAAAATTCAGCACGGGACTGGACTACTTCAGGCATGAGGACAGTTTGTGAACGCTTTCTGGAAACGCAGCCCCGACATGGACAGAACCTTGGAGTCTTTGCAACACATAATTGCCCGCGTTCTTCCTCATAGGGACCCTGCCCTGGTATTTAAAGACTGTAAGTACCAGAGACAAATATCTGACTTCTCTAACGATTCAATTATGGTATTTAATTCAAATTTCTGTTACAGTCAAGGCATGATAAAATAGAAGTAATTTAAGTGCTTGTATTTGCATGTATATGACAAACTATAATTCCATTTTAATTCAATGCATCTAAGACAGTGTCCTCGGTTAGTTTTTAACTGCGTTTCAGAAGATCGATTCAGAACTTTTTCACAGGATACTTAATTGAACTTAGTAACATATCGGTCTTGTGGTACTCTATCTTTACTGTTTGACATTCATGGAAAATTTTAGGTCACTTACTTCCCTTTCTTTCTCTGGTAATTAGTTTGTCCTATTAAATTGCACAATTTAACTAGTGTTTCTGTAAAACTCTAAGAATCAAATATTAAAATCTTTATGCTTCTGTTTGGACAGATGCAATGCAATATGCTGCTTAAGCACAAGAGGTTTTCTTGCAAGTACATGTAATATGATTTCTTTTCCTATCAATCAGACTTGTGAATGAAACGCACTTTTTTTTACAGTATACCAAAACTGTTCACATAGTTGTTCTATGTATTTTTTCTCATTTTACAAGCCGCATGTAACTAGCTCTTGTGAAACATTAGGTCTGAAGTGCTTTTGAGCAAGTGCTGCATAATAAACTGGTCTGACATGTCCTACGAAACAAATGGAGCCAAACCAGATCATGGGAACAAGAGTATTTGAATATGGCTTTATGATTTCCGTAGGACTATGCATGAAATGAAGTACTATTTAATTAGTAAAGTTTTACAAGACTCACCCACAGTTCCATAGATTTCACACACCAGTGGCTGGAAGACAAATTAAAAACAGATAAATTCAATAAATTCAACAAAACAATATTTTGCTTCCATTTACTTCCGTTACTTTTATGGTTTCCTCCAATGGTGAATGGGATCACTTAATTTTGCGTCCCTAAATCCAGTTCTGCCTAAGCTTTTTGACTGTTAAATCTGGGAGTTTGCTAGGTGTCATTGCAGTCTAAATTGAGCAGTTGTGTGATGTACAGACAAAGCTGGGATAACATGTGATTTCAGGACCTTTTTTCTTCACATTCAAATCTAATTGTGATCTGTTGTGCCCCTAAGGCACAGTGCAGAGGCATTTATTTAATCTCCACTTCATTCATTTGTCAACAGCTACGTTAGAGTTAATAAAATCAGTCTCATACAATCAACTGTTTCCTTCTGAATTGCTATGGGAGAAATGACTTTAAGTACATGGCTAGTAAAGGACCTAGGGGGAAATGCCTGCATACTTCTGTATTAAACTTCTCTATGTGCCAAATTCCCATACTCTTACTCACAGTGAAAACTGAGAGACTGCACAAGCAGTTCCTTGGAAATGAGTAGGAATATTCATGTAGAAAGATGCTACTCTCACATGACTATGGTATTAGGATCCTTCCTGAAACTAAGCCGGACATCTGTTTCTCAGGCCACCCAGCAGGAGATTTTTATGCTGCTGGATAGATCTGCATTAGCGTTGCAGTCTTGGGACCTTGCAGGGAAGCCTGCAAACGTACACACATCACAGGAGCGCAGAATTTGAGCTGCAGGGGGAAGGGGGAGGAAGAAGGGCATTCCCTTTTATAGGTTACCCTTGGTAATCAGTTCCTGCAGATCTACTAGGTTTTTATTGGAAGTGTATGCACAAGCTGCTCGGACAATGTGGTTGTGACCACCCACAGACCTAAGGGTGGGAGAGATGATTAAAATGAAAGAAAAGTGTAAGTAACGGGGTTGGAATACCATTTTTCTTTAGGTTTTCAAAGGCATAACAAGAACTTCAAAGGCATTCTAACAGAGGAGTAACCTACACGGGCTTGGTACCGCTGTGAGCGTACACCACCAATCCCGACTGGTGACAGAAGTTCACAGTGCCTTGGTCTATAAAGTCAGAGGAAAGTTCCTATACATTCTCTTTATCTTCAGCACCAAGTCAAGTCCAAAAAGATTTAGGGAGTGTTGTCCCACCTCATCTAATTTTTAATAGACAATCTGAGCAGGGATTAAACTGTGGAAAGAAGATAATGCCATGTGCTTCTCTGTAAGAGCACGTCCACAGCTTTTACAAACACATTAGTTTCAGCTTTTATCAGGCACAACCAGATAAGAACGAAAACACATGCAGCGACCACATTGCTGCCCCGATAGCTACCTTCTGTCACGCTCTCACTCGACTCAGTGCACAGGCAGATCTGAGTTTTGCCAGGAGGAGAAAAGATGACCATCTCCGAACACACTTTTACCACGGTTCGAGGCTGCACACCGTCTTTGTTTCTGCTGCAGCCAAGCAAGCGCTGCTTACTCTGACCCAGGGGCGCGCTCTTCTGCGACGCCTTCGCTGTGGCTTTCCCCGGCCGCAGCACGCAGGACCAGCCATTTCAAAGGTCCCTGCCTCCCTGGGCGCAGCCTGCAGAAGCAAACGCAGCGGGTGCTGAATGCTGCCGCACTGCTCCTCCCGGGGTAACATCTCCTCACCAGAAGGGAGGAGAGATGACAGGACTGCGGACAGACGCAGAGCTGGGCACACGGGCAACAGCACCACAGGGCTGTTTTGTTTCTCCCGGCCCCTCCCCATCATACAAAACTTTGCCCGTATCTCTAGTTAGTCCTTGCAAAAACACACAGAGTGGGAAAGATGGTTTGTCTTTGCCAGGTTATCCTATTAGTAGATAAAAGAGATAGCTGAGGCAGCAGCCCTGCGTATTAGCATTTCCTCCTTAGTCTCTGCTGCGCCTGCGTATTTGAGCTGGTTATCGTCCACACTGGAACTTTTGGCCCATACTAGGCAGAAAACAATTTTTGCCTGAATTAACAACTTACGGGTCTCTTTTCCTTTGAAAAGCTGTATTCCATGTTTTTGATAAGGACTCAGAGCTTACTAGCAGAAGTGCCCCTCTGAGCAGAAGATGTGATTCTGAAGTCACTAGAAAACCTTACCTGCATTTCTGCTTTTGAAACGTCTCAGCTTGTCCACGCTCTGTGGAGGCAATCTCTAGACGTGAAATTCCTTTGCCAAATTATGGTGCGCAAGCGGCGAGGAGCTGGGCCTTCAGCAGCACCTCAGGGCCCGCTGACAACTCCGCTGGCCCTCGCACGTGGGCCCGGCCGAACCTGCTGGGCCCAGGGACGCAGAGGGCAGAAGCGTGAGATTCACGGCAGAGGGAACAGGAGCCCGCACGGCAGTCTCAGGCAGGAGACACAGCGACGCGAGTACGAACCGGTGGGACAGAAAACAGCAGACTGGGATGGCCAAGCTGCAAAAAGGCCACAACCAGCAGCCCGGGGGACAGAAGGACGGGCAAGAACACCGGCTCTGGGATTGCACCAGGAGCCGAGGCTGGATGGAGACGGACTGGTTATGGGAACTAGAAATGAGGATACGAGGCTCTAATGAACCAATTAAACAAAGACGACATGGAAGTGAAGCGGCAGGGCAAGGAGCTGGGATGGAGGAGGATACTAAGGCCAAAATAAGGAGCCCAGCTTTCAACTCTTTTAACTGCAAGAGTGACGTTTTCTTTTTTGCATTTCCCTGCTGTGTCCATTATGCAGCTTCCATCTCAGATAACGTAGGGCTCATATCAGTAACACCCTCTGCCACACAACGCAGATTCAACCCCAGAGCAGGTCTGACCTGTGCCCTGACAGGAGGAAAGAAGGGCCATGACACCAGGGCAGAAATGAGAGGGTAAATTATTGTGTAATTAAACTCTTTCTCCTGTGTAAATTAAATTCATCCCCCTTCTCCGTATGTACCACGATATACTGGTGCATTCTAACTACAGTTCTTTTTCTTTTTTTTTTTTTTAATGTTCTTTGAGGAAAACGTGGATACTCAAGCAAGGAAGGAAACTGAGCTTATGCATGTCATAAGCAGTCCCAGTAAAGGCTACATTGGAGAAGGGTAGTTTTTATACTGCTGACAGCTGTCAAGGAATGTAATGCACCACTTGACATGCCCACTTAGTTTTTATATCTCATAATATTGTCCTTCTTTAGCTAAAACGTGGTTTGGGGTTGCATTTCCTGCACGTGAATTATTTCTGTAAGCTAAAGAAATGGAGAAATCCCTTTTCCTAATGTAGAATTGCCTGAGTAGAGTCACTCTAATATATACTACAGACGAGGTTTTCAGTATCATGACCGATTTTGTACTGAAGTAACTCTGTAGGAGACTCAAATACAAGTCAGAACACAGTTCTGTTAAATACTGTACAATCACAGAGTAGATTCTCTGCCTGAAAATGCTTACAGTATAAGTAATGCACTTGTACAATGCTATCATTACCATTACCCCGATTTTTGCTGAAACATATCATAAACTATCCAGAAACTCTCACCCCAGATCCAATATTAGATGACGTTCTGTGCAGAAAGGTTTTTTCAAACATATGTTAATTTTATTAGTTAGTTCTTTTCTCAGACATTTCTGGTTCTTAAGCCAGGTAGTAAATACTAGGTAGTAATACCAAATCTAAGAGAATTAGATAGCACCCAATTTTCTAAGTTGGAAATGCCAGAAAAGTAACTAGCTACAGTCCTGATCCAACATCAAAGAAGTCAAAGGCTATTAACCAAAAGACTTTGGATCAGGCACTGTATGACCTTAGGAAATAACAGAACTGCCAAAGAAATGTAGTCTCTTTGAGGGGTTTATTGTTCTTTTGGGGGATTTTTTTTTTTTTTTTAAAGAAATGGCCTATTTCAAGATGCGAGAAGATGTGAAAATCTTAGTAAAAGTAAATTCATAATGAGAATGGAGAGTACTTAAAACACTTTGGTCCTCAGCTATGTCACATGTAGAAGGCAGGAGAGAGCAAGACCCAGGCAAGCAGGCAGGATAGAGCCTTCCCTAGGATGGGAAGTAAGCAGCTCAAGCCCAGAAGCTCGTAATTCGGCTGTGCTTATCACCTCTGCGCAATCTCAAAAGCGTAGCAAGGGTATCGTGACTGATGCCGTCTACAGGCAGGAGGTGAAAGATGAGAGCAGAAGAATCAAAGGGGGGACTCCTTCCCCTTCTCCATACACAGCCTGAAGATTTTATCACACATCTAAATTTAAAATGTAAGGTAATATCAACGTAAAGACCCCAAGCAACCACAAATCGATTCCTGCATGTGATAAACTATTCCCAAGGTCAATATCTCTGTTGGAGTACACCACCTTGTTTCCAGACTGAATTTGTTGGATCTCAGTTTTTAACCACTGAATCTTACTACGCCTTTCCTTCAAAGCTAAAACTTGCCCTAGTATCTCATATATATTATTATATAGCCCAGAGAAACCTAAGTACTTCCACACAGGTTTTTATCCCCTGACCGGAATTCATGGTTCCTAGCTGAATTGCTTTATAGTTAGTTGATTTGTGAACATTTAGCCAAGTGATTTCAGATCAGCGTAACTGCAACGTGTCTTCATTTTTTACTGGCACTGACAAACCGTTTCATCTGCACATTTTACCAGCAAAAATTTTATGATAGCAGTAGGCTGCTGATTTAAAAAGAAAATGTTAGACTATGGGCAGATCCCTATGGGATCACAGTAGAACCAGCCCAGCTCATTTATATCTCTCCATTAACCATTGAACTAGATTTGTCAGTGAGTCAGTCCTTACTCTATTTAGTGTGCACCCTGCTAGATCTGTAATGGAAGCTTTCAAATTCAAATACAGTGTAGCAATAGGAAGAAGTCAGATGTCCTGGAGAAATATTACAAGATTAAGTTTTAACAAACAAACCACTGTATTTTCCTGACTAAATTACTGTATTCTGTGGAAACCATATGGCCTAATGTCAGTAATACTCCTGATTTTTTTTTTTTACATAACTACCCATTCTACAATTCTGTACAGCTTTTTGTAGATACTGAAACTGTATTAGAGATCTCCACATTTTTCCTAAATATTGTCAAATAAGACTGTAAGCCCTGCACTAAGCTGTTTGGCTCTTGTTTAATATCTTGAAAACGCCTAATTCTAGCAGATAGTACTCCTCTTTATTTTGTTACAAGTGATAAATTTCTTACTCAGTTCATAACCTTGTAGGGGAGGGCTTCTTGCCTTATTCCAAGCTCAAAAGATTAAGGTGTTAGTAAACCATACCCAATTACTATTCTTTCGTCCTTTTGGTCGCACCTCAGCCCCCTGACTCTTCTATCTGACCTCCGTGCCTCTTAAGCAGCTAGCTCACAGAAGGATACCAACGTTTCAGAAAACTTTCTGTACCTACACCATTTTCTCATCTGCTTACCTCCAACGTCTTCTGTCTTCCTTCTTCATTTCAGGACATATTCAGGACAAATTACTCCTGAGGAGGCTGTCCAGCTGATTTCTTTCTTTTTGTTGTTGCTCTGTTCCAAAATCTTTGGAGCCTTTTAGGAACTGCCAGTCAGCGCTGGTGTAACGTATTCAGTGTCAAATTGACGATGTTGCTTTCCACCAGCAGAGTCTCACTACAAACCAGATGATCTTTTGTTCCTGAAGCGATGTCTTGGTATTTGTCTGCCCATTTTAGTTTTAAACAGGATCATCTAGCATGGGATTTCTGATCAACAGTTTCTCTCGTCCTACTTGGGCTCACTGAGAGGTTTATTCAGAGATCTGTTTGGTCTATGCTGAGTGGCCTTTGGCTGGCTTTTACAAATGTTTCCTTTCACATGTCTTACTGAGCGTCGGACCATGCCTATGATGCTACTCTTCTTTCTGAGACTGCAAGTGAAAAGGAGAAGCGCATAAGAATTGTAGAACTTTGTCAGAAATTGCCCCATTTGTCAATAAATTCTCTATACTGCACAGTTACCTAAGCCTTGGAGGCTTGTACCTTTTTGTGCAAACGCACTGGGTGCATTCCAAATATTCCCTAAGTAGTTCACTAAGAAAAGTTTTACAGTTACTTGGTGCAGACCCATGGCTCTGATTGACAAGTGCTCAATAAGAAGGACCCATAGCACCTTCGCTCCTGCACACTACCTATAGGCATTTCTGAACTAGAGGATACATGTATTTCCACAGAAATTCCAAGCGTGAAGAAATCCACACCAGTCCAAGCGTGCAATTAGCTATTGTGGAGAAGGGAAAAGGCCGCCGAAACCCTCAGCCTACAGTTGATGCCCCAGTACACGCTACATGATGATACTGTGTTTATTCTATGCCTGGTTCGGTTCCTAAGGGGGATTTTGGGCTTGTTCTTATTTGTACTACCACATAGGTTAAATTACACACGGAGAATAGAAATTATAGCATGGGGATTGGCATATCCTAATGAAATCACTACTACTGTGCTAATATACAACAGCTTATAAACATATGATAAGGTCACGGAAAAAATAATTGGTATTACCTGCTCACATTTGCAACAAAGTTCTTTTTCTATACATGCATATTATCTGCCTATTCATTTTAAAATATGCAAAAGTAATCAAAAGAGAAGATATGAACCTTCCATTAAAAACTCGCTGGTTTGCACCTAAATTGCTGACCTTTTTTCTACAGGTTTAAACAGTATCTGTTTGTTAGCCTGAACCCCATTTTAACAGTTTCTCTAAGATGAGTGTGTTAAGTTACAAACCATAATGGGATACAGCTGTAGAAGGGTGCACTTGTAACTTACGAACTTTGTTTAAGTGATATGGTTTTACTGATTAGGTGCCACAGCTTGATTTAAGAGATGTAAGACAACTTTACTAGCCTCTCACTAAAGAATCTTCTTTAATATATTTCATATTAGATATTTATTTAACTCAAAAAGCTTGTATTTTCCTCTGCATTCAGGTATTAAATTAACTCTGTCAAGGCAGTTAAAAGGATTTTTATAAAAGGTTGTTTTAAGTTTAAAAATGACAAAGTAGGTGGTTATCTTGTGTGTGCTCTTTATATTCTACTCTCTCGATAGCGAAATGTTGTCCAGGATAGGACTCCCTTGCACTTCACTCTTAGACGTAGCTCCTGCTCGCGTTAGCCCCGCTAGTCTTAGCCAAAGCACCCCCCGCTTTGCTTGGGCATTCTCCCGTTTTCGGTCTTGTTTATTTGCCTTGGTTGGGGCAAATGCCTAGCCGGTATTTTTAACAGTAACTCCCTAGGTTTGGAACCTTTTTTTTTCCTGGCATCAATGGAATACAAACCTATGGACATAATTCATTTCTGGGAGTTTTGTTTCCCAGCTGCAATGACAAGTAATTTGACCCATGAGCAGAGGTAAGGCACTTCCTACCCAAAGGTGAGAAATCGACCGGAAAATAATGCCATGTTTTAAGATCTGTTTCATCATTTCATCCACTTCCAAATCCAGCTGACATAAAACAATGTTTCTGAACGTTGAAAAGAGCTCAGGGTTCGTTTAGGGTAAGCGCAGCAGAACATCCTGCGCGTTTCTGCTCTGCCGAGCTCAGAGCTTCCAAGCAGCCTGCTCCAGAAATACAGTCCTCACAGACGAGAGGCGCTTCCAAGAAGCTACCAAGATTTGCAGCTTTGGACAGCTTCACCAGGCACGATGCTCAACCCCTGGGCGAGATGCTTTCCAGCTGATTAAAAAACAAAGTGGAGAAATCTACATTAAAAGATAATCTTCCCACCTCATAACTAGACATATTACAATCAACATCCAATGGACTATGGTGAAACCCTTAATACTCACAGACGGCAAAAAAATTAAAGAAAAAGGATATATGAAATTGTTGCCCTTGAACCTGATCATGCTTGCGCTACCTCTAACTTAAAAAGTCTGGATAGGTAGGGAGGGAGCCCATATGCAGTATTTGGATACAGCATTGTGTGGCTGAAGTTCATGGGGGACTTCAATAAAACCAATATAGTTGACTGATTCTGCAACCCACAATACACAGAACAAGAATTTTTAAAGTGCAGATAATTACATTTTCAAGAAAAGTAGTTATCAATGCATATAAATACTGCAATCGTTATTTTAAAAGCATTGACCATTTTATAGGCATCTTCCAAAATACAAAAAGCAAGTAGAAGAGAGTGGCCTTCCAAAATGAGATGTAAATTGCATTGCTCTATTTACTCACTGTTAAACCTCTCAAGTAAAAGCAAATCTTGCTGTTTCATTTAGGTGTGACTAATGAGTTCTCAAAATCCTAATGACCAGTGCACTGCATTATTATTCTCCAAATCAGTTGGATGCAAAATACCAGTACATAGCATCTGACCAAACAACATTCCACCTGGGGTGTTTAAAAATGAAATGAAAGAATGGAAATTCTTATAGGATAAATGAATATTGGCAGATCTTAATACAACATAAGTAATCCTGGGAGAGTCTCAGGATAAGTAATTAACGGCACACCCGAACACATCTTTCATATCTTCTTAAATTACTAGAAATATACATAATATATAATGAAAACATTTAAATTGATGGTTGTCAGGCATACATTTTTATAAAATTAAACTGATTTTTTAGTAGGCAATACTCAGGACTCACAGCATATTTGACATACGAACACTTGAAGACGAAGCATTTCAGGTACATTTATATACAGTGCTTCTACTAGTTTAGTTCAAATTAACTGAGTTAGTTAATCTATTTAAAATTGCGATGCTTTTTTAACCTCATGACCTATTCATAAAAGCATTCGCATGTAACATTGTTTGGCCTAACTGAAAACTAACACCATGGCCACAGCTTCAGTCCTGCCATTAGTTAACTGAATTAGTTAACTGAATACAATTTTGCATACATCAGCCTTTTGAGGTGCTCACTTTGGCTGGGGTTGAAAAACCACAGCAGAAACTGCTGCACTAACTTAAGACGTTACCACCATCCACACACCACCAAATACTTCCCAGATGGATGTTACCATCCCCACAGTTGAGCCAGGTTTTATGGGTGTTCCTCATCTACTTCTGCACAAAATCAGGCTCCTTTAAACAAGCCTTCCTCTGCATACGAACCCCGCTTCACAGCCAGCAATCCTAATCCAAATACGAGTATCAGCTCAGCTCCTTTCAAAATGTTTTTCATATTAGTTTAACTTGTAATGGCTACTCACTGCTTAGTTGTCCCCTAGTGAAATATTTCTTTGACTGTAGAGGTTGTGACAGCCAAAAGCACGTCTCAGCATTTCATTTTAGGACATCATTTTTTTTGGTGTATTGCCAAAAAAGGTACCTCTTCGGGGCACTTAAAAATTCTTGCAAATATTAGTTTGTAGAACAACAGGAGCTCCAGCGGAAACTCTCAGCCAAGCAGAGAAAGGCAGGCTGTCCAAATGCTGAATTACCTTCAAAAGTATTCCTGAACAAGAATGGAAATAAAAACAGACATTTTACATTCCACACGCTTTCAATTGCTATACAACTAAAGAAAATTGAGAAACAAAGATCTCACACGCGCAAACTATTTAAGAAGGCTAGCTGTTACTATTGCTGGAATTAAACAGTTTTAACACTGGCTGTTCGTTGCATGGAGCACTATCATTTTCTCTTAATAAGCAAAATCACTGCATTTGTGGGTATTTCTCCTTCTCCCCTGCCCCAACAAAATCCAAGTCCTGGGATTTCTTTCTGCTGCTTTGCAAATTGCAGCCTAGATGTTGCTTAAAACACTCCGCGGTTTTAACAGGGCAGGCAACTGCGGCACTGATTCATCAGCTGCAGACTATTCAACCTGATGACGCGGCTCAGACCAATTCATGTGTTTTTTAAACAAAAGCTGTAATGTACAGGTTAAATTACAAAGCCACCAAAAGTACTGCAGGTTACTTAAACCCTTGTATTTGGTATTCTGGCAGACCCTAGATTATTGTTTTTAATGACTGCACTGTTTGACAACAATTATTTGAAAGGCCAAAGTGCTTTATGACACCATCCTAAACCTGTGGTCTTCTTGATGTTGCTCATTTTTATTTTGATCTATTTCAAGCCAACTTTTTGCCCTAGCTGTGACCTCTTCAGGTCTGAATTTCATCAGTACCATCTATTTACTGAAGAGGCAGCTTCTACTGAATTGTCAAGTTTAAAGCTTGGATATTTGATATTCATAAAATTTATGCCTAATTTCAGCTTTCACTTAATGGGTTTTAGACTAGATTGTTACCCAATACATATATGCATGCTCTGGGGAGCAGAAGGTCTAACAAAAGACACCCAGACATTTACATCAAAGAGAAACTCTCAAACAGAGAGAACCAGTTTCTGAAATACTCTTTCATCAAGGTGGATGACCTTACGGGGTCTGCTCTGTTAGCAGTTAGCCTGGCTAAAAGTCCAATTTTTCTCCTCTCGTGCTCGTTATTACTCATCGTTCATAATAAGAGAGTAACTGCCCTTCCTGAGCGTAAAAACTGGGTCACCAATTCCAAATAACTGCTTAATTTTTCTGGATTGCCGGGCGCTGAATTTCAGACACGAGCAGCAGGCAGAACAGATCCTTCAGCTAACAAGCTCTGACAGTCTCAAGAGGGGAATAAACTATAACTCCAAAAAGCAGCAGTCAGTTTCTGTGGTAAGAGTTTCACTGTACTTCAGTTGTTCTCAAAGCTCGGCTGCACCCTGACAGAGGGCTGTCCCAATACGTTTCCTGTTAAAAATACTCTTATTCAGTAGCTCTTTTCTTTAGGTCGGCACAACATTCGAACGCCGTGACAGCTGCGCAGCTTCAAACACTCAAATGCCAGAATTGGTACGTGCCAACACTATCGTAGCAGCTGCACAGCAGGGAGCAGCATGCTTGCAAACACTGCCACCCTTCTCCCTCGCTTCCCAAGAGCTCGGGCCGGGCTGCTTGCTCGTCCTCGCTAGAGTGCACAGAGGAGGCGGTTGCTAGTGCCGGCCACGCTCCCTGTCCCTACCCTCTCCCCAGCCAAATGCCCGAGAAAAGCTGTGTCGCAGGCGAGACTAGTGGAGCTGGATTAAGGCAGTATCTGGAGACTGCCTGGCTCACGCTGCAGGGATGCCCCACGCACGTGCTGCACATGAGCTACCACCGGAGTGAAGCCGTTGGAAGATGGATCCCTTCTCCCATCTCCCCCCATTAACAAGCTCAGCCTGACTGTGGAAAGGAAAGGGCTAGTGAGGGAAATGATCTCTGCTCTCACGTATCCTCTGAATCCCATTGATCCCTGCCCAAATGGTTAATATCTGATATCATTAGGATACCATACCGGCATCAATACCCTGAAAGATCCATGCTGTTGTCTACGACTAATCTATACCACACTGCAAGGTCCTGAGTAAAGTCTTCATTTCCCATCTTCTAAATTTTAATTTTAAATAAGAGAGTAATGCTCACAATAGCATGTATTCTTATGGTGAATGTCCGATACAGTTGTTCTTTGGGGTAGACTAGTGTTTCTGTCAAGGCCTAAAGCAAATACCGGCAACAGCTTTGACAAAGGTCAAAAGAGCATCCACATGGGGCTATCCCTTTGGTACTCGTTTCCTAGAAAAATATTAGATCTAAGATACAACACAACTGGCTTTGTAAAAAGTGTCTCCATAAACAAAGGAAACAATCTCTTTTGAGTCCACACCCATATACCTATTTAGAAAACTCCACCCCAAAGTTCCAGACTTGAGAACACCAACTGTCATGAGGTCAGCTGAATTTGTGATTTCTGTATTTCTGTTTTCACATTAGCCTGCAACTACTGCTGCCACACTATACAGCGCTTTTTGCTCAACATGGCATAAAGTTTCATATTGTAATTCAGCTGATGCAGCTGCTTGTTCTGGGTAGATGTGATTCTTTTCAGAATGAGTAAAGATAAATCAGAATATAACATTTTCTCTTATTTGACAGTGAGTTGCTCCACTTCCAGCCATTGAATCAGGGCTCCAACACATCCGCTGAAAGGGACAGCATTACTAACCTGCAATGGACGATCAATAGCAGCCTGTAATCCTGGAAGGTCCTCAGTCTGTTACTGTACAATCTGAACACATTGTAACACCAGCAGAGACAATTACAGAAGTTTGAATGCTGATGATGACTGAACGTATCCAGCTCCTAACTCATACGTCTGCTTTTCTTGTTTAACATAGAAAACAGCAAGTCAAGAGCAAAGGCCTATACCGTTTCCCCGTTCATCTTTTTTGTGTCTTTGACAGTGAATGTCGTAGCAATACTGCAGGAGTTCTGGGAAAGCAAGCAGAAGCAGAAGGCCGTATTTCTGAGTGAAGGCACCGTTGTGTACGAGTCACTGAGCTCCTTGGGCCCCCCGTTTGTAAGCTATGTCACCCTGCCAGGGGGAAGCTGCTTTGGCAACTTTCAGGTAAGCGGCACCTTCGAATCTTTGCTGCGGGGTGGGGGAGGGAATATTTTTTCCGAAAAGGGTTTTGCCATAAAAAATACACGGCAACTTCCATTTTTGGAACACCACTGTTCCACACTTGAATTCTTCAGCCTACACTGCCTCAACCCCCAGCAATTTTAGAGACAAACAACTTAAAAGAAAATAACAAGCAGTTCTAGCTATTAACTGAGTATGACCTGATTTTACCAGTCTAGTCTCTGGTCCCCAATATCTGCAATGAAGGAGAACGTTATGATCAACTCAAACACTTCTGTCAGCAGAGTCTAAGACCAAAGCGTGTGTAGTCTCTTTCCTTCAGAAAACAACCCGTTCTGAAGTAGAAAGAGTTCTGTAATTTATTTTTTTATTCAAAGTAAAGACATTTTTCATTGCAACAGTATGCCCTACAATATATACCATCCAACCCATACTAACGCTGTGCTGATATATAAAGAACAGGGAGCAAAACTAACCAGAGGCAGATCAGATTTCACTTTCAGTGAAAGAACAACTGGAATTGAATTTAATGCCTCCAGCCTCCAGGAGGAATAAAGTTGTTTGGTCAAGCACTCTACCCTCTACCTTCCTTTAAATTGGTAACAGTAGCTCCAGCTTGAATCCAACAGGCACAGACAATGTGCAACACCTACTGATGTAGGTTAGACCCTAAGCCTGCACAGGGTCTTAGAAGACCTTTGAAGACAAATTTTGAGAGCCTCAAAAACCACTTTTTGGAGACAAAATCAGACCATCAGAACATCAGTGACACTTTCAGTGGACTCCTTCGTAACTCCCTTTTTTCACTAGCTACTGACCGCACAGACTTTTGTGAAACGCACTGGTGGCTTCAGTACAATTACAAAGAGAAGAAGAATCCACTGCACAGGATTTAATAAAAAAAAGAACTATCACAGCCAGCAATCTTATTTGGAGGTTCATTTACATTCCTCTAAAAACTAGCAACCCTGAATGCCGAGCTAATTGCTTTTTTGCCAAGAGCTGGTCTCTTCCTGTCAAAACAGAGTGAAATATAGTTGCCCTTCTGTCAATAATACAGGTGTTCAGGCCACAACAAATGAACAAAAGAAATATATTAAAGAACTCGGTTCCCAAAGACTGTCACTCAGCAATTCTGTGCAACATGGCAGCTTTCTTGTTCATATTACTTCTGGTGGTATGAAGTTACTGCAGACCCACAAATTGTACTGGAAGATGGGGGAGACTTGGATAGGAAAATACACATACACTGCTACTTACTATGATCTTTTGCATCCTCCTTAGGATTTTCAGTATTTCAATTTCCAGCCAAAATATAGTAAAATATTACATTAATATACGATCACGGTGTTTTTGATTTTTCTAATCACAGTTTCACTTAACTGCTTGGAGTTGCTCTGTACGGTACCTTATAGCACCTAGTGCCAGGTAAAGAGAGATGGGTTCTCCTCATGCCTCCTTTGTTAGCTGTTGGGTCTGAAATTCAGAGTTGGCCTTCAGTTGAAGCTCTCCTTCAATGCAGTTGCAAGTTAGCTTGAATAAGGCATTTGTAGTCATATTCCAAGCTTGCCATAGCCAAGCTATTACAGGAATGTATGTACTCTTATGCTCTTTTGGTTTTTGCTATTTATCCGTCTGTTTGTGCACAGTGCCATGGTTTTCAGTATTTCCAGCATTTTAAGCAGGACAATACTGTTACACAGCTATTTTTTATCCAAGTCTAATGAGTGCTTGTCCACGATTCACACCACTAGGGCACATCTATACCATTGCAATAGTGGGAGGAAAAAGATGAATGGTAAGTCTAACCAACCTTTAGTTGTTTGCATGGCAAAGAAGCAGTAAGCATTACAGCAGGTCAGAAAATTGCAAGTCTACATAGTAGACGTTAAATAAAATAATTAAGCTAACTATTTGCATTTGCTTTATGATGAAGAGGGGAATTTCCAGGTGAACTCATCCAGATTGTACTGTAAATCTATCCATCTTTCCTCCTCTAGACAAGAGGGGCGGCCACCCTCACTAAAAGCTGTTTCTTCTGCAAAGACAACAGTGTTACTCTATTGCCGGTCTGTGCACAGATGCCCAATCTTCTTCAGCTGAAAACCAGCATTAATCCACCTTCTCCACTCAGGACAACGCAATAGCTTTATCTCATACACGCACCTAAATTTCAACAACAATTTTCAACAACAAAGCATTTGCATTTTAACCAGTCTGAACAGCTTTCCCAGGTCCTTCCAGATTACTATAGTTTTAGCCCTTCTGTTAAACAGCGGAGATCCAAACAACAGCTTGGGGACCGTGAATGTTGCATTATGTGCTTTCTGGAATGTTTTCTCAGAGCACAAGGGGAAAGAGCCATGTGCCATTAATACTCTTTCAATTCACAACAGGAAAGTTAAAACCTCAACTACGGTAGGGACTAAGCAAGCTATAATGATTTATATCAGCTTTGACCGGAGCTGGGGAATTGTATTCAATTTTAGCTTCACAGGGTGGCAAGAGTGCTCGACTATGTAGGTGTTTTCTTTTCTTAGCTTTAAACTTTCAAGGCAAGGTTCTTGTTCAGCGTAAAACAATATTGCTTGTCCTCCTTCCCCTTTCCCTCCCCACCCCCCCAACCCCCAAAGAAAATATGACCTTGACACCTCTGGATTTGCAGATGAAGACAAAGTCTTCATGAAGACAGCAAAGGTTCAGATTTTTCATTTGCCCATATTTCGGTAGGAATTTTCTCTTCACCAGGTGTTTGGGAATGTTAGCAAGCAGTAATTTGTCTGGGTAGCCTTCTGAAGCTTGGGACAGCTTACTGAAATGGACTAAAAGTATTTAAGAAAACACATATTGCTCTTCAATGACTTCATATTTCTCATGGCGTGCAACTTAAAGACCAAAAATAACACTTTAGCAACACATAAGAACATCACATATAGCCTAATTTCAAACTGCAATGACAGTAAGCTACCTTGAAAGAAGCTAAAGTAATAATGCTTGTTATTTAAAGAAATGTAAAGAAAAGATTATTTTTCAGAGCTTTTTCTTGGAGTTCTTCACAGAGTCTTCTGAACACTTTGGGTCTACTTCTCCCATTGCTTTGGGGAGTACTGTTAAGAGTTGCCTAAAACAACCTAGAATTTCCTGAACTTAAAATGTGTTGCGAACTTGTGATGATGTCTGTCCACCAAAGTAGGACACGTGGTCTGTGAAAATATATGAGAAAGGAAAACAGCACAATTTTTAACTTTTTCCCTTGCTAAATTCTTTTGCTGCCTTGTAGGCTATCAGTTTCATATGACGTTTCATCTTATTTTGCCAACGCTTGACCCGCACACGATCCTTTTTTTTTTTTCTTTTTCTTTTCTTTTTTTAAACAATGCTTTTCAAATAATTGAGTAACTTCCTTGTGCATTGCAAAGCACTGGATCAGGTATTTCTCTTGCATAGCTTTATTGCTGCAGCCAGTCATGAATATAGTCCAGAGCCACCTCCCCGCTCCAGAAGCAGGAAGGTAGTGGAAAGTGAGCCAGCTTGGCAGCTCCCTCCCCACACCGAGCTGAGCCACTGCAGACGGACGCTAACAGACTGGTGCCGTTCACGCTTTAGGGAAGAAGTAGTAGGAATGCGCAGATGGATCTAACTGAAAATGGCTCATCGAAGACACGCACCGAATAGCATTAGAACAATTCAGTAACGAAAGAACAATTCAGTAACGAACCACCAATATCTTAATTTACAGTTATCGAGGCACTCAGTATCCAGACAGCTTAAAACCTACTGCAGATATCACAATATCCCTAAATAATGGTAAGCAACAGAGTACAGATAAACCACAAACACTCTTGCTCAATTCTTTTTTTAAATAACGCATTCTGAATCCTTATTCTGCCTTAAGACATGCAGGTATATACTAGATGATACACTTCATGGTACTTCACAGTCAGAAAAATCATTCATTTGCCTATGCGTTTTAAACATTTTCTCTTCCATTTTTTGTTCTGGGTACTTAATACCAAGAATCACATATCATGACTTACCATGAAAACCGTGCAATAACTTTCATTTATGACAAAGGGACCAACATAAGGCCCATCTGATCAACTCCTGGCTCCCCTCTTGCTGAACTCAGGCATCAAGCTGCTCATGGTTTTAGCAGATGTTTTTGCTTTTAATACCAAAGGGAAATTTGATGAATACTTTAACTTTATAAATGCAGTGAAAAGTGTTGCAAGCCTAGCTTTCATCTTTGCAAGTGAGATCATCTACCGCAACGGACTCACTTCAACAACGGGTTTGTAGCTCACTAAGGACAGTGCTAAAAATTCTCTGAGCTGATCACCCAAATATCAAATTATTGTTTTCTTATGTATTTGCTGGCATTTCTCTGCTACTATTAATCAAAGTATGCTTTATGAGGAAAAGTAATATCTTTTATTAGACTAGGTAACGTAGCTGGGGGCAAAAAATTGGACCAGATTTTAAGCACATTAGCGCTTCTTTGAGTCTGCAGGCCTTCAATACACGCAGGCCTGTTCAACTAAAAAGCTGATCTATTTTTCCAAGTCTAATGAAAGTCAAACTGATCAAATAAAAGGTCTCTACCTTACCCAGTGAATATTCCCTCAGTTATGTCCATAGACTATTATGGACACAACAATATTAATACCATCAGTACAAATATGCAAGCCTCCAAGTTGCATGTTAACTAGAATGTGCGTTAGTGAAATATAAAGTGGTATACTTTCAGAACAAGAGCTGGATCAAATCTGCTGTAAATTATACTTTTAAAATTTCTTGTTGCATTTTATAAAAATAAAATGCATTCTAAAAACCCTATTTTTTCCAGGATACCTCTTATAATTTTGGATTGTAGCAACTCCCTTAACTTTGCAAAAATCAGAATTTCAGTTATCTTTATTTTCTCTCACTTGCTGTGCAAGATTTTTATTATTGCTTTAAATTATGACTACGGTCACTACATTTTTTCATTTTTCACAAAAAAAAAAGAGAAATCTGGAAACGTATACCCTTCTTTTCCAGCTAGAAATACAACTATACGTTAGGTTACTGTTGAAACTGACAGCAATAGGAGAAGTGTTTAAGGTTAGGCAAATCTTTTACTCACGCTCCCTGTTAAAAGAGCTATCCTTTGGCCTCCTCGAGAGTGAATCTTCCACCCCTTACCCCATTTCCTTCTGGTGTGAAGAAACCTTTCATAACTCAACACAAAGTTTAGAGCTAGAAGGAATAAACATCCCAATCAGACGCCTGGGACGGCATACCCTTCTTTAACCTTAAGATTGTTTTGGGCTTCCCACAGGGTTAAACAAAAATCTCTGTGTTAGGGTCACATTAGGGTCACATTTTTCAGCTTCACAACCAAGAGGTTAGGAAATGCACCTTCTAATTTTTTTTTTTTTTTTTTAGGAAAATCTGAAGTTGCATCATCTTTCCAAATATCGACTCTTAGACACAGATCTCTTATACCCACCTCTGCCTTATTTTAAACTTAACTTGTCCACCTATCTCTGTCACAAACGTAAAGAGTTTATATAGAAAGTAAAATAAGGTTTTGGAATGTGCTTGTCTATTGCCTCCAACAACATAAAAGCGTTACCTTCTCTAAGATCCTCATACCTGTAAAAGAAGATCTACTCTTTCAGTAAGACCCCACAACACGTGTGAGGTGTCTTCTGTCTTTCCTGGCTCCCCCACACCTTTTCAAAGGCTTTCACCCTGTAGTAGAGATCTGACCGCCCCAACACCAATTTGGGCTTATTGCACAAACTACCACACACAAGAAATGATCCTCTCTCTATGTTATCAACCCCTCTGAGGTAAAGGCTACAGGCCAAGCGCTCCATTACCTTTGCTGTTGATGTAGGAACACCCTAAAGCAGCATCAGCAAGGTGAATTGGGGCGTTTGGAAGATTACTGTGATGGAAAGTAACTAGCATAACGGAAAGCACTAGTTTTATGGATCTGTTATTTGCTTTGCTTTGAAAATATCACACGTATTTGAAAGTAGAGGAAAAATAATTCTTCAGACTCATTCAAATGTTGGCAGTATATCACTGAAATGCTGCACAGTGAGGGAAAACGGTTGGTAATGAGATTTCTGAACCAGGATATCTTTCACGTGTTGAGATGTAGACAGACATGAACTCAAAGATGGTTCAAGGTCTGAAAGAAATGGTGGAGTCCGAGTTCTATTAATGGACTTGTTATATTAATGGACTTAATTTAAACGGCAGTTAAGCTACAGGATCTGAGGATTAAAATAGAGAGAGGCGGAAATATTTCAGGGAAGGCAGAGGCTTCTGGGGAAACTGCATGCCTTCCAACAGTTAAGGATGTGGTTTGGGGAAGTTACCTAGGGCTACACTGAAGATGTAGATGAAAACCATATGCGCATACACTTTAGGTGGCAATTCTCAACGGCCAATGAATTAAGGAACTCGTTAAGTCACAATAAACTGGATTTATAAAATTATATTTTTCCCAAGGGAGATATAGGTAAAGGAAGACTTTACTGTACAAATAGCATACTGTTGATGAGTTGGCCTGAATATCATTATACAATTTTGTTTTAAATAACTTATGAATGAATACTCATTTTAAACATTCCTAACACCTTCCCTGCAAAGTCTGTGGAGGTTTTAGCTTTCATGAGGGGTCTATTTAAAGTATCATCTACTTCTAGCGAAGTTATTTTAAAGTTGGTTATTTCTACCTGGAGACATAAACAAAGAAAGAATAGCAATTTTTCTTTCTTTTTTTTTAAATCACACACTGTACTATACAATGAAGCACTAATTTCTCTGGAGACGTTAGGTGATGGAACTCCCTACAGAGAAACAAACTGCTTCCTTAATGTGAACTGAAGTCTGAAGG
The DNA here is from genome assembly GCF_040807025.1 of Struthio camelus. Taxonomy (NCBI): domain Eukaryota; kingdom Metazoa; phylum Chordata; class Aves; order Struthioniformes; family Struthionidae; genus Struthio; species Struthio camelus. The sequence goes on from NC_090982.1 coordinate 52,493,482, forward strand.
ATGTCAATTATATACTATTAGCATTCCCAAGTCACATACAGAATAATTAACAATTTTTAAAAACGATGATAAGACGACAGAAGAATCACGTCCTTCAGCAAAGGACAGGCTATGCACTTTGTTATCCAGCCTTCACTCTCACAGACACTGGTTTACTCTTTTCTATAAAGCAGGGTGAAGAAAGGGAATGATACCTCAACATAGAATAGGAGGGTGGAATGGCAATGAAGCATATTGAAAAAAGCTGGACATTGAATAAGAGGCAAGGTAATTTCATCAGACTGCAACACTCTTTGCCTCCCCACATCCAGGTTATGGGCTTTTCTCAGATTTCCCTTCATATGGGACTGAAAAAGTAATTAAAAAATATTCCTTTCCTTCCTGCAGCCCGTGTGATGTCACCGACTTAAGGACTCTGTCCAATTCTTGTTGAGTGTTTTCATTTCAAAGGGTTAGAAATCAGCTGTTTAAAATCAACAAGCACCCTCTCCCTCTCTCCTCAAGCTTCCCCTGGCCTTACAGGTTTGAATAACTCTGTAGATGCTTCCAGATGTTATCACGTGTGTGTATAAAAGAGCAAACATGGGTGTGTGTGGGGGGGGGGGGGGGAACAGATAGATGTCCCCCCCCCCACTATTTAACAGATGTATAAATAGTATAGTGTGTGTTATCAGTACTGCCTTCAGTCAGCAAGGACCAATTAAGCTCCTCTGAAAATCTTGGAAATCAAATAAACATTGCCCATGGTATTTAAAGGTCTATTTGAATGCCTCAGAATTGCAACTTAACGGATGGACTTCTCCTCATATAAGCAATTTCAACTGCTAATAAAAGTGCCAGGTTTCTTCCTCAGAAGTTAAGCTAGATAGATTCTGGGGGAAAAGTTCAACAGTGTCGTCACCCCCTGCCTCTGAGGCTGGTTCTACGCCGACGTGTCTGGCATAACACACAGCAGCCCAAATACACAATACAAGGCCATCGTGGGTCCTTCTTCCCTGATGACCTAGACTGTAAACCTGGCCAGAGCGCTTTGCAGCTCCTTCCTAACCTCCACAGGTGGCCTCCCCTCCCTGACGAGCTACGGCAGGAGAATGAGGGGCAGAATTCAGGATGTAGCTGAGGCACGTGCTGTCTGGATCCCACGGTTTAAGTAGTGAGAGTTGCTCTCAGCAGGACTGTTGGAGAATATAGTTCCAGTGACTGTACAGACGCAGAGCAGAGCAGACGCTCACTCAAGAACTGTTAACAGAGGAAGTCCGCACGGATGATGCGAAACTCTGTTCCACCTATACTGAAATAGTAGGTCCCTCTCTGATCATTCAAGGTTTGACCTCCTTCCTTTGACCAAGCTTGTCTCACTATACAAAAGAGATGTCTCATTTTCTTCGTCCCCCTTGCTTGTGATTACAGTAATCATGATATACAATACAGAATAAAGATAGAGAGTAACTTCTGAAGACTTCTCTTTTGAGGAGAGCAGGCCTAGATAGCTTTACCTTGCTCTGCATTCCTATTCATACGCATGCAGGGTGTTAAAATGCTGATTTGGTGCTGGTCTGGTTCGTTGCCAGAAACACTGTGATGGAGTGAACTGCTACCAGAATTATTCATTTGTCTACTATTCACTGTTTAGTTTTGCAGGTAGAGGCAAGAAGAATCTCCCTAGAGCCTCTGTTGCCTCAAAACATGCGCACAGCTACGTACCAGAACCATTTTTGTCTTTTTAGCCTAAGATTTCTGTAAAATGCACCTTGCCAAGCTTGCCTCTGTTACCCCAGGTCGATTTAATTACATTGTATTCTACTCGGTCAACACTGGGAAAAGTCTCAGAAACGTAACAGAGGTAGAAGGCAAATGGTTGCTTACTCAGCAATATGTTGTTGCAGGCAACTTTGCACTTGTATTATCCAAGGAATGCGCTGGGTTAAGCATTCACTCATTCATTCATTCATCCCAGTTGTGATGAAAGGATCCGGTTTTTGATCTACAGATGTCCCTAAGCTTTAGTCCTTTCAGTCTTACAGATATTCTCTTTTATGTTTTACCCTGGCACTTCAAGTCAATTAAGGCCGCTAAAGCATCTGTTTGCAGGGATCCAGCAACCCCCAAACGCACTGATTGACATGCTCAGCCATGTTGCAAATTTAGTCTGTTTTGCAAGCTTTTTTTATAAGGCTGAAGAAGGAAAAGAGGGTCGATTTGAAATTACTATTATCATTTTGGGATGGGAAAGGTCTTTAATGTGTCATGAAGGTTGGCTTAAGTCTCTATTTTTAAACAAAATGTAGCTAACTGCAACATGTATTTAACAGCAATTTTGAGCAGAACTAGCACATTTGGGAAAAATGGAAATACACTCATTAAATGTTAACTTCTGACTCTCAAAAATCCTTTCACTTCTCACCCGCTATCCAGAAATGACTCACGAAACTCAGTAACGTTACTTTCCACAGAAAGCAGCCGCTTCTTTCCTCCTTAGCATGCCGACATTCATCGAGGCTTTCAGCACACGTACTGTGCAACAATATACGTTTGATATTTGTTATAATTTGTTGTCCAAATAACTTAACCAAACCACAAATCAGGCCAAGGGTGGAATCCAAACTGAAATCCCTGTGCTGAAATGGACGGGGGGAATGTTAGTTTTCTTAAAGTGGCTGACTCACAGCAGTGGTCAGGTAAAGAGGCCTCTGAACCCTTCTCTCATTGCTGCTATAAACTGTGCCAGGAAACACTTGTGTGGTCTTACAGTTGCCTCAACTACTGGTCCTAGCACGCAAAAGTAAAAGTGGGGAACTGCAGCAGTTACTGCCCTGAATCGCAGACTTAAGAGCAGCAGAGCCAGGGGAGTCATTCTTCATGTCACTGTATGAAGAATAAAGGGGCTCCTTTTGCTGGTTTCTCATCTAAGAGGACACAGCTGGCCAGCTATCTCCTAAAAACTTAGGGAGTCATAGAAAGACTGCTCAAGCAGAGGTAGGAAGGACAGCTATGAGCAGTGGAAATCTTCTGCGGTTTCACCTAATGTTTTGGCACAATTCTTTGCTCCACGCACTTTATTCTACAATGCCAGCGTGTCCTAGCCCTAGAATAACTTAAAAAGGCTTTTAAACTCACTCTACAGGTCCCCTCTGACCTTCCTCTTCCCACAGATTATACTGGTGACGATTTGATCTCCTTATCAGGGGCCTAACAGAAGTGCAGGGACACCTAAAAGGATTCTGCTTTCACTTGGATCCTTCTAAGTGATTTCAGTTCTTGCCATGACTTAACGCAACAAACAGGTTTTACCACGTCTTTGTGATAACACAGGGGCAATCAGTCTACACAGAGCTGCTGTAGGATCAAATGAGTCCAAATCTGAACTGTAAGCCACCTGCTTCCATTACATATTATACCTTGCTCAGCACAAGTGCATTTTACTGCGCTGAGGATCTGGCCCATAGCTTCATGCTCACAACACTAGGAAGCATGAGAAGCAGACTTGTCATTTCAGATACCTAGCAACGACCCAAGTAGAAACGTGCTATAATGAAACGTTCATGCTTTTTGGAGAAGAAAGAAAGACGGTATCTTTAAGCTAAGGCCTACCTTTGTTGTCTTCTACATGTCAGAAAGGCTGGAATGAACCTCCTTCTCCTCCCTCACCTTGGACCAGTCAATGCCACTTCTTCCCCTGAACACTGAGGTTAAAGCTTCTTTCTCCCTCTCTCGTCTATAAACATCTGAATTCCTAAACAACGGCATGTTAAAAGTGGATAAGACCACTGGTATTTACCTTTTGATACGCGTTACAGCATGTCATCACAGCAGACCCGCCACTTCCCTTGGGGGCCTGTCAGCTAGCCTAACTACGTGGTACGACGAGTTACTATGAGAACTCTTCTGTAGCCTCCATCACAGCTTCAGCTTTGGATAATTTAAGACTTCTTTGTAATACCTGAGCCAAAGAGGCTATGCGGAAACCTTTGCCCTCTGAGAAACGGCATTAAGATTTTTACCCTTTTACTCTCCAGCTCAAATGAGCTCTAATCAGTTTCATCCTTTCAGGACTGAGAAAAAATTTAAATTAAAGGAAAAAAAATTGCAGAGCAAAGTCACATGTCATCATTTTAAATTATAATCTCCATTTTTGGTTAAGTATTTATATCTCCTGTTACATTTAGTAAATGTTAAGAATTCCTCTCTTCTTCCAGATTTGTAAATCTCTTGATCTTGAAAGGGTTGCCATTTGCTTATAAATATATACAGTCTCTTTGATCTGCTGCTTTTGCTGGTCTTGTTTAAAAATGAATAGTTTTCTTTTATCTGTCATTTTTACTAGATTTCATCTTCACAAAGATGGTTTAAATCCAAATTATTTGGATTGGTTTTTATTATAACGTTTATTATTGAAAGCACATAAGTCTGAGTTTTGTTCTCAGAATTTTAGAAACAGAATTACATGCTGCCTGCAAGAGAATGTTTAAACCTAATAATAGAAAAATGCACAATGACAAAACATTTGACCTGGGCAGCTTCAAATGGATATAAAAGGGTTAGATATTTTATACCTTTATTGAAATAGCAGCTTCTGAGAGAAGCATTACATTCATTGAGCAAAACTGAAATAAACAAAAAAACCTAAACTCACTTTCCTTTTGGAAAGCACATTTTTTCAAATGAACTTGCTAAAAATGGCCTTTTAAAAGGGAGAGTATCTTTAAAAAGATTTAAATAGAAAAAGAAAAAATATTCTAACCAATTAAAAGCGAAACGTTTAAAACATTCCAGTCACTTGTTTCACAGAACTACATATCTCATTGCATTTAAAACAAGTAACTCTTTTGCTTCACAGAAACCAGTTACACATCGTAATCGGAAGTCTCTCAGCAGTAGCACAACACTGTCTACCCACACTTCTTATTAAAGTGAATAGAAACAATTGAGTTGAGTTAGAGTGAGCGTGTCAGATACTGGTTTCCTTAAGGCCTGGAGGAGGAAAAAAAGGACAACTGATAAAAGAAACTATGCAGATTGCTGTACGTGATACAAAGGAATGTCCAGTGTATCATAACAGGAATAACAAATGCAAATGGGTAGTTAATGGATCTATCCGTAAAACACCTTAGCTAAAGTAAGACAAAGTCCTCCAGTAAGGCACAATTTCCTAGCTATGAAGAAAGTTACACATAAGTGTACTTGTGTATAAGCGTGTGAAAGTGTTTAAGTGATATTCACTGCTGTTTGGCATTTAAACTGTGTTTGGGACTTTCTAAAAGACTGCTTTCATCCACTTCCTCCAAAAAATTTATTCCGCATGTCTCTGCAAGGATAGCTTTGGTTTTGAGAACCATGGCAGTTCTTGCTGGTCCTGAGTGCCCCAACTCTTTCGCTCTCTTCACAGCGTATGAGAGGAATGCAGTGACGCACCGACCTAATATATTCGTATTCTTCAAGCTCTGCATTAAAACAACTGAAATCAAACGTCAGTTGGTTGTTCAGAAAGGCTAGGAGTTCCTTGCTGTTATTATATTAAAATACAATATTTTTCTCACCCCATTCTCAATAAATTATTTGTCTATACATGCAACTGGTGGGGTGGGGAGGCAGCAGCTGGAAGAGTAGACAAAGAAGCACACGAGAGTGACTTCTTTTCAGTGCAGCATCAGAGAATGCTCATCACGGGGACCGATCCACCAGTTGGGATAGAGCAGCAACCTACAGCAGCGCAGACAACCTGCGCTCTGTTGCCTGGGAGGTATGCCTTACTGGCACGTGCAGGTCCATACTGTTTGCCAGGTTTGAGGTTGGAAAAGAATTTCACCCTGTGGTCAAACTGGCATAAATCTTTCAAGGCATTTTAAAGTCTGCCTGAAAGCCTCAGGTGCAATTCATCTGCTAGGTTCATATGGATTTAATTCACATAATCTACCCCTTGCAGTTGCTTGCTGAGGCCTCAGGCGTTGTCGGTGCTTTGGTCTCTACTTTTCACTGCCTGCAGTATACAATTCAGTTTTGTAAATGCTTTGACATAATTAAGATCCTTGGGCGTGATGCGGGGTACGTGGGTGAATCCTGACAACATATGTAGCGCAGCAGGGCAGGCGAGAAGAGGTGCGGGTGCTTTCTGGCCTTAGGCCTCCATAAGATTAGCAGCATGGCTTTTTGCCCTGGTCACCCCACCGGGGTCAAGTTTAAGCAAGTCCAGTGCCTCTTAAATGAACAAATCCCCACGTTATTAGAATTAGAAATGCATTGTGTGCTGGTTTAAAGAGCTAAGAAATTTTCATGCCCTATTAAAGACCCAAAGGAATCCAACACAAACTGGAATTTTAAAAGATAAGATTAAACTAGCAAGTAGCACCCTGTAAACCACAGTAGGTCAGCTGACAAGCAGCTTGAGCAGCTATGCAGCAAAGGTGAGGTGGACTACCCTGGGTGCCCGCTTTTGTTTGAAGTTAAGTTGTCCTTTTCCACTAGTCAGTGCCCTTCAGATACTCCTCACAATCCCTTATGTGGTATATTCGGTTTAAAAGAAACAAGGGACAATATCACTAAGAAATTCAAAGATGTCACTCTGTTTTGCAGAGCTCGAATCAGATCTGTTTTCTAAAGAAAAACAAACAAACAAACAAACAAAAACATCTAAGACACACTTCCACCAAAACATGTTTTGGAAACAGAATTCACTCCAAGCTCGGCTTTTGTCTGAACATGTGCTAAGCAGTGAATTAACGTTTACAATAATTATTTAAAAATTCAACTACAATGTTGGCCAAAGTCACAGCATGACAAAGTAGATGAATTTTTAATCAAACCAGTAATTTCTGTGAATGTTTTAGGTAAAGACATTTCCCACTAAAAATGTTTCCCTCTGAGAAGTCATATTTTGTGAGGAAAGCAATTAACATAATCTTTAAAAAAAATTATGCTTTGCCTTTCTTGTATTGAGAAGCAAAAAGCACATCTAACAAACGCAGTGGGAAACACAGGCCTTACCTGAGACATGTCGAAATTTTTCTGCGTTTTTTTCAGAGCTGTTTAAGCAGAGCAGAGGCAAGGCGAGATGCTGCAAAAGTGGCTTTGATCAATTCTCTCTTCAATGAATTGCCCTGTCGCAGGATCACAAAGGAATTCATCATGGAAAGCGTTCGGGAGGCCGTTTCCTCAACCAGCGTAAGTGCAAAACACCACTTAAAGAGTTGGGTATCAGCTCAAGATGGTAGATTATGAATCAACTCCTTCAATAGGATTATTAGAACGTATGCAACTCTATCTCCACCGATATTCCAATCAACTCAGAGTTTGCTTGCCTCTTTACTACGTAGGCTGATCTCAGTTCAAAGCATCTGGGGGGGGGGGGGGGGAAGAAATGACGCAAAGATTAGTATGTATGCTTTGTAGGCGAAAACAGAGCTCCAAATTCTCCAAAACACCTTCTCAACACCCTGAAATCTGTAATCTAAATGACTTTGAGCAAGTTATCTTCGTTTACTTTAGCTAAGCTGTTTACTTGTATACTCGCAGAGTAATTTATAGACAATACTGAAATGCTCCAGATTCACACCTGTCCGAAGAGCTGAATCTCTGTAGAACTGACATAGTTAACTTCAGAGTATTACTGAAAAACATGAAAGCCTCTAGAATAACAGTACAGTGCACTCTTCCAGATCTTCAGTTTCTCCATACGTTTCTCTTTAAGGCTTTAATCCATAAGAAGATACTGACTTTGGAAATGAATCAGAGAGAAACTTTGTCATTAAATAACATCAGTGAGCAGAGCACAGCTCACAAAACTGACTCCTGCAGTCTTCACTTGCTGTTCGTTGGTGCAAATGTTCACTGAAGATCAGTTCAGCTCAATTACTCTAAAGGTCTGAGCTAACACTTTACAGGAGAAAATCAAAAATCTGAAGCATCTCCCAAACTGGTGAGAACTAGTTAGCACGTACACTGTTGTACCCTCAGAATCAGGGGAGTAAAGGAAATGGGAGAAACTTGACCCTGAAGAACACGGAGACAAATTTTCAGCTATGTCAGCTGAGGCATCAGCAAAACGTCTCCAGTTCCCTGGGCCTGAGGTTTGGGGGAGAGGGGAGGATAATGGAGCATACATGTTTTTATTTTTAATTTTCTTACATAAAATTTGGGGAATTTTGAGAAACTTTTTAAGCTCATGTGCCATCTTCTTAGATACAATTTGCCACTTCAGAAACGGTCACGCTCCAAACGCCAGTGACTCCTACAGTGTGAACTGCATGCAGCTTACGGGAATACAAATGTAAAATATTAAATCTTGATATGATTGCAGCCTGCCTGTATTTCCTAGGTAGATAAGTCTTATATAAACTGGAAATCATTGTTCTACGTCTAGGTAACACGTTAATCTCCAACAGTCTTCCAATTCAGCTGAGTGAATGGTATTGGAGTTCCTTCCCAACCCTTAAAACTGGGTCTAAGTCTTCAGTTTGCCTAAATTCTAGTTTTAAAATATACTGAACTGCCTTTACAGACCAAGATGTATATCTGAATGCCTTATATTTCTTTGGCAGTTAATTTTTTTTCCTTTTAGCTTATCATACGTAAGCAAAAACTACTTGGGAAACATAATTACATGCCTGTCATTACCTTCAATCATAACTTCAGAGTTATGATTGTATTTACACTAATTCCCATTAACATAGCCTTGTAAAATTCTGCTCGTCCAGAGCTAGTAGATTTTCCTCCAGATGACAAATGAAATTCAAGGTTTTAGTGTTTTTTCACCATTGTTCTAGTAATGATTGCTCAAACCCAATTTTATGTGTAGAACTGTAGTAATTATGACAGTTCCACAAAGCTGTGTTAGTCCTTCAAAGGTGCTTAGATTTGTTTTCTCTAGAGTTAATAACCAGATAAAATATTTACAGTTCAGAACCGTACTATGTGACAAGTATCATCTTACGGTGTAAGTCATCTTATAAATGAAAGTGCTAACTCACCCAAAGGCATATGTCATGGACTGAGGAAGGCTTAATTGAATTCCTCTTACATTTGCAGAACTACTTGCAGGAGTTCTGGTAAGTGTGGAATGCATTTTAAGTAGTTTAGAAATATTACTCCTTCCTTGTATTTTGTGAGATGATCTGTAGTGTTCACCTTTCAAGTAAAAAGCTTTGTACTCCTTCACAAGATATATTGAGAAGGAGGATGTAGAAACAGAGGAGCGTAAGGAGGTCTGGTCTGTATCTGTTCTGCGGATGAAAGAAGGGTTTTCTTCTCCAGCACTGTGAATTTAATACATTTTGGAGGAAAAAAAAAAAAATCCATAAAAGTTAAGAAAAATAGAGCATGATTTATTTGTATGAAATTTAAAGGGAGTTCTGATTCAAGTAATTTATCATTTTTTATGGAAATTTTTGAGGTAAAAGGGTATACACATTGCAGAGTTCTGGTTGGATTTCCTCAGGGATATTTAAAAGCTAGCATAAATATTTCAGCAGCAGTGTGTTAATTCTACAGCATTCAAAAGCTATAAATTTACTGGCAGTTCAGCAGAACCATACTGGGTAGAAATCTGTTCAACTTTGTGAAGTTGCCATTGAACACCGAGGGTTATGCAGAGGAATTTGCTCAAAATTGTCCTGTGTTCTTTTCCTAGGTTCCTCCCAAGAAAGGGAGGGGAGGCAATGAGTTTAAGTGAAATCCAGCCCCCTGCTATACTCGCTAGTTCATGCAGTTTTGGGATACTACTGAAAAAGTAAATGCAAAATTCTGGACCAGGTCATCACACTTGATCAAGACAGTCAGAAGTGCACTTTATAAAACGTGCTCATTACCACAGATACACTTCACGAGACGCAAAACCTGCACAGTCAGCATTTAGGCACTATGGTGATAATCACAGAATCACAGAATCGTTTAGGTTGGAAGGGACCTCTGGAGATCATCTAGTCCAACCTCCCTGCTCGGAGGGAGCAACAGTACTTCAGAGATTAGTAAAGCCTGAAGGCAGGAGAGAGACTCTTCTATCATTAGAGCACTGGGATACTGAAGATCAGCTAAAGGGCAGCAGGGCATTAACAGGGAAATATTTTATACTTCTCAGCCATCAATCTCTCTCAGCTGAATTCAGAAGTGCTCGGGAGCGATGCTGCTCTGACTCATAAGAAAAGCTAAGTATAGCTTCAAAATTCCAGTCCGGTCTTTGTACGCCCACTACAGTCAATTTAAGTTAGAGCTGTAAAAAAACGGGGAGGGTTGTTTTTTTTTTTTTTTTTTTTTTTGACTGAGGAGGGATAAACAAGTCTGGACAGATTAATTTTCCCTTTCTTTCCTCCTCTGCACTCCTTCCACCAACCTTATACTTTCTTCCTGTCTTTACACCTGGCAGAAACTTTTGTCAGAACTCCAGAACGATCAGATACATCGCCTCCGTAATTTTTCTTTTTTGTAGAGAAACTGGAAATCCCAAATTGCCCTTTTTCTCCCATAAGCGTGTGTCTTCTTTAAAATAATGGCATTCTTTTTAGGGGTAGAAAATACCTCTAATCATTCTACAACTACCAAATACTTTCTGGGGCTGACCAGAGACCTCCTCCTGCCTTCTCTGTCATCTCTGATACACCACTGCTGGGATTACACTTTCTTTCTACTCCACCTCCTCTTTTGCTGGGATAGGTGAAAGAAGATCTCTTATTTCCAGTGTGTGCCAGTGCTGAGATACTTCAGAGCATACCTGAATCACAGCAAACACCAAGTTAGAAATGCCTCTCTCAATTCACTGATTCATCTAATGAAACTGAAAAAATAAGTTGAAAAATACGGCTAGATAGAAAAGAGAGCGCTTAGACCATAAGATGAAGGGTACATCAGATAAACCAGCTACAAATATGTCAGAAGGAGCTGCGTGGGGGCCAGCTAAGAGACTCAGGCAAGACTACTCAATGCTTACTGAAATGTAAAAATTAAGAGATGAAAGCATTTTTAGTTTATTCTGTAACTCCTTTCCAGTACAACTGGAAACAACTCATTTCAACAACTCATTAGCAACTCAGCATTCTTATTTGCCATCACTCTAGGAAGACCCACAAACATCGTAAGGCACCACGAAGTTTAAGGCCTCATAAAGATATTGATTTTTTTTAGACCAATATTTAAGGATAAAGAAATCAAAGTTTGTTGGTTGTCATAGCCAATTCACAGTAATCAGATGGTACACAAAAGGTTGGTAAAATGAATAACTGTCAAGGTAGCTGTGACTGCCAAAAACTGACTCCCAAACTCTTTGCTGGGGGGAAAGAAAGCAAGAGAGGGGCATTAAAAATGACTCAGGTTCACAGTACTAGAACATGTTCATAACTGTAAGAAATACCACATATCATAAGCCAACCACTCCCACTCTATTTACATGGTCTTCTTTCTTCCTTAAGGGTAACTTAAAGGACGCCGATGACCCAAGCACTAGTATTGGAGCCTATCACTACATGCTGGAGTCTAACATTGGAAAGACAATGCTGGAATTTCAGGTATAAGGAATAAAGCTCCTGCTTTATTCACTTGTGAATGAAGTAACTTATTTTCATGATTAATGTCTAACAGAAATTGTGGTATTTGAGGAAAGCAGTGAGAATGCTGTGATGATGCAGAATGAGAGGAAACTAGATTACGATCATAAGTGAGTGATTAAAGGCTAACTTCTCAACTCCACAATAATAATAAGTAAAACGGTGACATTGTGTAACCACAGTGTCAGAAAACTGATACAGCTGCTTTCCCTCCTGACTATTTAGACCCGCTCAAACACGCTCTCCACAGCGCTGCACTGAAATGACCATTTGATAAAACAGATTTGCCTCTTTGATTCCAATTCCTAATGAAAAATATCAAGCTAAATCTACATTATTGGAAAAAATACTGCGGAGAATAATCTTACATTGGACTGTTGCATCCTAGAGAGAGTATGACTTCCTGTTCTGGTATTTCAACGAAAGTCTAAAACACGGTACTGAACACAGGTGTATAAATTACCACACAGTATCCAAGGGAATAGGTTTAAGGACAAACATTCTTCTTGTAACGCAGGTCATCCTGGCAGGACGGTGACCACCTCTGGCACTCTGTCAGATTCTTTTCGAAATTTCACTCCAATTGAAAGAAGTTTGAGTCATCCCTTCAGGCAACTGATATATTGAGGCACTAATGAAATCTCCAGGCAGCTGTTTGTTTACAGCTTTCTAAATAACCCAGTCATATTTAAAACCTTCATCCATAAACAACTTTTTCATACAGGTACCAAAATAGACCCACATATTTCTGAGTCAGTTTGCTTTTCTTCCATTTGATGAAGTGTGAATTGGAGTGATGTCACATAAATCTCAAATAGCCTGCAGTATAGCACAGGGTTTCGGTTTTTGTTAATGAGTAACAGAAGTTAACTGGAAGTAGGTGCTATGTTATTGGAAGCATTCTGCTTCGCCTTACTGGCGCAAGCAGCACGTGGCCATCAAATGAGTGGAAAGGGGAAGCAATTTCGGGAACGTAATCCGTGTACTCCTAGAACATGCCCATTTTCAACTGCATGTTTCCAGAGCCTAGGCGTTTTGGCCGAGTTCAGAGCGGTCCCTGATAAGAGTGGCATATGTCTAACATACTAAAAGAAGAGACAGGGATGATGGCATCAGTGAAAAAGCTGTCGTATTTATTCAGTACCATAATTAATGATACTGTATTGGCAATGACAAACTTTCACGATTGCCGCCACGGCCTAAGTTTTGTCCTTTCGGTCCTTGTCTGACCTCATCCCTCTTTCTGAACCCAAGACGCACTTCATCCACGGAAGGAAACCAAAACCCTAGAAATCAGGCGTTGAGAAAGAACACTCTCAAAATGCAGAAACATTTAACAGACCAGGACTCTCAGGCCTGGGGGCAGAGGCATCTGTAAAAGAAAAGACGTTTGCAAATCCATCCCTTAACTGAAATATCCCACTTAAAACTTGAAGACCTTTCCTCTTCACTTTAACAAGTAAACCAAGAGGACTTAGTAGTTAGCTCAGAATCCCTGAAGTACTACCATTACAAATGAGTGAGAAGCCTTCCTGAGGGGAAAGATCGATATCCACTGAAAACCTGTTAAAAGCCAATGGTAAATGAGAACGAAGGTAACAGGTTTTCACACATGGGAAAATCAGAACAGGGACTGAGGGAGTTTATGCTACTTTCTCTGAATTACTGATTTTCCAAGATGATTTTCATCTGTTTCAGGGTCCGGCCCACGTGCTGTTGCAGGAGCAAAAGGAAACATTACAAATTGCAAAGGGAGCAATTGCCAGGCTAAATACTAACTAAGAATCACGAAAATCGTGATTTCCCACTGCATAACCAAAGAGACATTGAAGGGGGAGGGTGGGAACTACTTACACACAGGATATTGCAGATTTCCCTGTGATAAGCTATATATTATCATCTGTTCTTTTGAAATGCAAATGTTAGGGCATTTAATTTAAAAACAAACACAATGTTTGTTGTTTTTTTTCTTTTTAAATACGAATATTGAATGATCAAGAACCAAATGCAAAGGAATGTAGCATGAGACAACAGTGCTTTTGAAGCCCAAGCAAAACCTACCACACTCTTTAGCTTGAAGCCTCCAATCATGTAGCACACCCTTTGGGCTTCCTTCTCTTGTTAGAGATGAGTCACCCCATGGTTTGGGGAGCTTTTGCTTTGGGTTTGTGTGTTGTTTTGGGCTTTTTTGAGGTGAAGGAAGGGGAAAAGCTAAGAGGTATACAACAAGTGGTGGATACAGGTCAGATATTGGGTTACTAACTACTTCAGTCACAACATTTCTGGTACAAAATCTTTACCTGTGATAAAAGGAAGTTCTTAAGGTGACACCTCATCCTCATTTCATCCACTGATCTATTAGGATACATACTGTGAGTGGAGTACTGCTGTATACATACCACAGAAGAGGGCTGTACTATCTGTTAGGGCTAGTAAGCACGTTGCAGAATCTCACCATTTCAGGCAGCAAACAGAATTACTCAGTGCAAGTTCTTACTCTCCTTAGCAGGCCACTTGATCCATCTCCTATATTTTGCCATCTAAAGGAGAAAGAATTCATTGTATTGCACATGCGGTCTCCCTCACAAGCTGAAAAGAGTAAGGCAGCCAAGCTGATGACAAAGCTTACCAGCTAAAGGTTCATGAAAAGAACGGGAACTGAGGAATCTAGTTTAACACCTGGACAAGCAAACTAGTTCTTACAATATGAGTAAAGGCCTATGTTTTTTATGCAATGCAATAGAGATCATTTTCTCAGATGCCTCAGGGAATCCCTCTGACCTCTGCTTTGCCAAAAGATTCCCAATACGCTCAACAGCAACGTGCTAGATGCAAGAAAACAGCTGCAGGCCAACGTTTTGGGTCAAAAAAGAACAGCAAACGGACCTGAGATGAGAGAGGCTAAGATTCAGTCTTTATTCTGCCCACTTTGGAGCAAGGGTTTGAACTGCATCGCCGACTACAAAAATCCCTGTGGCCCACTGGATTAGTCTTTATCTTTCTCTCTTTCACTCTCTACAATTCAAAGAGTAAAAGTTACGGGCCCTCTGACAGTCAGACACCGACTCTATAGCTTAATAGCTGGACAGGTGTGGATTTAACAGGGCCTGAGTAGGTAGCAGTCCGGTTTAGCACAGGTGTATACAGCTTCAGAGGCTCTATGCCTCTCCTCTCCAGCTCTCCCCACTTGCCATTAGCATCCATCCAAAACCTCCACAGGACCTCGGCATCATGCAAACAGGATGATTTTAGAAACATTTCCATTTTAGAACAGGAAAACTCTAGAAGTCCAAAATGTTGCAGGATGAGAACAAATTTCCATCTCAGCTGCACTTGGAGGTATTCCAAATGTAATAAACATCCAGACAAGGATCTAGTTCAGTGCAAAATGCACAGCGTCACGTAAAGGTATCTACTGACCCATTAAAATGCATCAACCACATTTCAGTTGAACCAGTTGATCATCTTGTGTTCCACAGAAGTCCTAACTACTTAGAGAAGATAACCTGACAGCTTCAGCTGCATTTAAATAAAACCAAATACCTTGATAATCGGTAATAATTTTGCTTATGGCCACTGGATACCTGCCCCAAAACTAACATCCTATTAGAGGAATGGTCTGTGAGATAGCAGCCATCAATATGTGGATCCATTTGTGTGTGTAAAGATAGTTACCTAACTTAGCGGATGACTTTCTTTTTGTGACTATTGCCCTACACAATTCAAAGTTTTGAAATTACCAAAACCGATATAGTAATGATTTGGGGCAAGGATTTCAGATTAATTTCAGATTATCATCGCTAGTGGACCAAACCCAGTTTTTGTGCTACGCAGATTTCTCACTGAAGGATAGAAAGCAAGTAATTTAAACTCTGCCATACTAGCAATATGCAGAAAGACAGAAAAAATATTCAGCCTGGTCACTAAGAGTTTGCAAGTGTTTCGGACGTTAGCGTCGCGTTCTCGGAGAGCTCTAATACCCGATCACTGTGACTGCAGATAAGGTTGCAATGGCCATCTAATGGCCAATAAAGGCTTCTTTACAAATCAATCTTAAACTTCTATCATTGAGAATATGACTATTTATTCAGTAGTCACGCATTTTCTATTTGCTTTGAAAGGGGAAATACTAGCTTCCAGCCGGCTGGCCATATGCCTTTCATTATACCTCTTAATGTGATTAGGATCAATTTTGTTTCTTTATGTCATCACCTTTAAACACCAAATCTGCCCTGTATTTTTTTCCTTTAAGAGCAAAGGTGTGGTTTTTGAAGATTTCGATCGGTAACCAGCATGCTCTGATTTTTCAGGAGCTGATGATCATCTTTCAGCTTTTGCACTGGAATGGGAGCCTTAAAGCCCTACGTGAAACAAAGTGTTCCCGGCAGGTAAGACACCACATCAAAAACTTGGCGGTGCGTGTGAGTGGTTAACTGCCTGGGGTTAAAATACTCCAAGAATTTTTTGGAAGTTCTGAATGAATTTGGTCTTCTTTTAATTGATACTGGACTTTGGATAAAGCTAAGTTTTGAAACAGATTTATGTTTTCTGCATTTATCTCTTGCTATCATCGCAGGAGGCCCAGACTATTCCTCAATTCTATCTACCAAGACACAAGCAGAAAATTCACTTGAGCAAAACTGTAGCCACAGCATTTTTGCCTTCCGGTTTTGTGAAAACATTTGGAAATGTACTAGGTTGAACAATTTCAAGATATTTTAACTTCTTAAATTAGGCTATGTGCTGTATTACATTCCACAGATAATTTATGCATTCTCAGTTGTTCAGAGGGAAGAAAATCACTTTCAGCATTTAAATTATTGCTTCTCTTAAAGAGAAATCTTCATAGGCAGAAGATGTATTTAATTATAGCTTAACCTTGTAAACCTCTTATAAAGCAATTCAGTATCGGACGGGCATTTAATCCCCTTTCAGTGGGCAGTGTTTGAAAGACATACAGAATGTTATGGCAGGGTTGTTCAGTAATTTTTGCTCAGAGCGGAACGGTTCTGCCAGCAGCTGTTTAGTAAAATACAAAGCAAAGGCAAAACAGCGTACGTTACTAACTTCTATGTCTGTTGTCACTTTCCCGAATAATAGGAAGTAATTTCCTACTACTCCCAGTATTCCTTAGATGGAAGGATGAGAAGTCACATGGCCCTCGACTGGATTATGAAGGAGCAAGAATCTCCAGGAATTATTTCTCAAGAGCTGCAAGTGGCGCTTAGAGAACTGGAGGAAGCCAGGAAAGCTGGGCAGGAATTGAGGTTTTACAAAGAAAAGAAAGAAATATTGAGCTTAGCACTGAGTCAGATCTACAGTGATCAAGTTACCTCTTCCTCACAGGATGATCAAATGAGCTTGGCCCTGCGTGGCTACCACAAACCTTGAAGAAGGTGTTTGACATTGAACTATAACATGCATATTTTTCTCTGTTGAAAAGACCACATGCATAACTTGGTAACATTCTTTTCACTGGCTGTTTTAATTTCGGTATCTAGAAGCACTGACATCTTTTTTATTTTTTTTTTTTCAACTTTTCATTTTAATGGAGAGAAACTCTTCGGGTCAATGAAGTACTGATACTATGCTATACATAAATCTTAAAGGCAAACAAACTGCAGAAAACTTTCATGGTCATCTGGAGATTGAAGTGTTGTTCTGCACAAAGACTGTGCACATTTTCCTTGACAAAAATGTAAAAGCTATAATCAAAAACCTACAGACTATTAGCAGTAAAAGATAAAACATTAGGCACTGGTATCTTTTTACTCCCAAACTCCTTCACAGCACCTATGCTTCCTCCTGGCAGTGCTAGCAGGTGCTATGGCTGAAATTCATTTAGTCTGTTTATTCAAGGGCAGGAATAGTCTTCTAAGCAAAAAAGCTGCACCACGCAATTAGTGTTCCAGGTTTCACCTGTTTCAATCTCTGCTGAAGTCAAACAAGACATTGTGAAGTTTTAAGGGCATAAATTAGGAAAATTATTAGATGGACTGTGTTCTGCCTAGTACGAATAACAGATGCCATGTGGTAATAGCTTCTTTTATGACTTTGGAAAACTGCCACGCTCTGATTCTGCTGTCAAGCAAGATCTCTCACCAGGAGAGTTTCTCTTTTTCTTCCCTTTCAGAGAACAGTGATTCACATGCACTGAAGCAAATAGCTACTGAGCTTTAAGATCTTCCCTTCCCCCACCCCGTCAGTCCAATTCTTCTGCCAGAAGTTACCACCCCAGGAGCAGAGTCAGCAGCATGTGCCTGTATGAGGCGCACACATACGCTTGTCAGCCTGCTATTTTAGCTGCTGATGAAGGCAAACATGTGCTAAGTAAGAAGCCAGACAATGAACGTGGACACATTTCCTCCTGATTCTTCTGCTCTGTAGTAGCTTCTGCAAGAAGAACGGAGACCTGGCAGAGCTGTAGTTTAAATCATCTCAGTGACCTCAGCAGTAATTCCTAACATCATTAAAATATACCTTCAAACGTCATGAATTTCAGCATAAAAGAGAGAGACTTCAGACAGAGGAGGAAGAGGTGAAGAGAGTTCATTTTAGTCTCTAGCACAAGTATGGGCCCAGCTATGTCACTATTCTGAAATAAAGAGACATGGGAACCGGTCAGCAGGAATGATCCTGCTGCAAAATCATCCACACCACTGGTAATTGCAGCCCACTGCTGTGGGACGCAGCCTCACTCCAGAGAGAGATAGCTGAGCTCTCTGATGAAGGATGTGTGATGCTTGGCCAGGGTTCAGGCTTCGCAGAGAGGGAGAGCCAAGTCACCCTTAGAGTACTGTAGCCCACCTACAGTAACCGCAGCTGGGGGGGGGAAAAAAAAAAAAAAGGCAGAGGGAGCACACAGTTTTGGCAATTTTTGGAGGTTTATTTTTGAAAGAGCCACTTCACTTGGCAGACAAACAACCACTACTGTTTTCGTTGGTGGTGGTGCTGGCCTATTGAACATGGAGCTTCCACAGAAGGAAAGAAAAGAAAGCAGCCTTTTCAGTAACCTGATAGTGGCATGGACTTGAAGAGTTTGGGATTCTTTACTTATTTCATCCCACTGAGGAAGGCGCTCAGTTTATTGGCAGGAATCAAATATAGAAGGCGTCCCAAGAACAGAAATTCCTCTTAAACATTGTTATTTTGGATGAAAAATGGGTGTAAAAAAGGTGGGATCTTGACCTGCATACCAGAAAATACAAAATTCTGATTTTTTTTTTCCTAACTTTTAAAACTTTGCTTGGGTCACTGTAAAATGCCCTTTGTTCAGGACATTTCAAATATATAACAACAAAATGAAAATAATTTTTATACACCACCAAGAAGTTGTATATACTTCCCTGTGCATTTATGCTGAGTAATTTAGGTAGGGGGTTGACTCCCGTCAATGCGGTATCTAAAATATTTAAAATAGCAGACGATAGAGAACTAGAATAACTTGGATTGCTTTGATTTTTTGGTTTGTTGATGAGATGCAGAAATAAACAAGTCTTACCACAATGGACCAACTGATACTTATTTCAGTGTTCACACTTTACTTTTCCTGTTAGCTACTTCCACTGCAAGGATTTACACAGCTATCAAACCTGGAAAGCATAGACAAACTAAATAGAGGCCAAATCCTAGACCTCCATGAATTCTTTAGGCTAAGGAGAAACTACCTTTGGCCGGACTCAGCGCTTCATTTCGTGCCAACGAGGACTGTCCTCCTTCGCCTTTCCATTCTCTTCTCTCCCCACTCCTGTCCCTCTCCATCACATTTCTACCTTATGGCCTGGGTCTGGTCAGCACTGACTACGTTCAGACACCCAGGAGCACATAAGTCTTTCTGGGCTGCGCGCGCTCCAAGCTGCTCCTCCTATTGTTAGAGGTAACTTTGCAGGCGCTGCCATTCCAGCAAAACGCCTAAGCGCTTTCTGATGGGAATTTCGTATTCTATCTCTAACAGCCTACACTGTGCCAGTACACAAACCGTCTATTGTTACAAGTTGAAACCCGCTATTGCCTATTTGGAGCACAGACAGCGTCTGCTTACATCATTTATTTCCTCAGTACATTTCAAGCTTTACTTTGATCTTACACTCAGGAGATACAGACCTGTCTAAGTTCTGGAAGGGATGTATTGAGCGACAGTCTATTGGACACCCTCCCAATATTTACATACCACAACACAGTGGTTTGCCAAACGTTAGGTAGATATATAGTCATCTTACTGTGCAACCACATTGTTCTTTCAGTGGGACGCCTAAGTAAACGATGCTTCAACATTTTATAGAATTCAATTCCTGCTCAAGGGAGCTGGGAAGTAAAGGCTACTCTAGTGTGTCAAAAGAGGCCTATGAAATGTTGCCCTCTCTGCTCTTCTGCCTGAACTCTTGAGCTACCTGAGGACAGAACAGTAAGTACGTCTTTCAGCTTTTTCCATCACAGAGGGATAAAGTTGTAGCGGGAGATTTGACTCCATGAACACAGTGAATTGCGTCCAGTTAATTCAGAAGCGATGACAACAGTTGTTTGCTACATAAATTGGTAGACAGAGAAAACAAGAACCCCTTGACCCGAGATGCTCACTCCTATCAGAAGTCTTGTATCATTTACCTCGACAAAATCAGTAGCGAAGGTTCTGCCAGAACGTATAATCAGAGATGGTATTTTACCAGATGTTTGTGAAAGCCCAGGCCTCTTTTGTCTTCACAGCATGAAAGAGAGGCTTAAGGAAGCTCTGCTTTGCCACCTGAGCAACTTCATCCCAGGCACTGCTGCTCTTGCACACAGTAAAACTTGGATTTGCAGGATCCAAGACAAGTGGCCTTAGAGGGGAAAATAAAGAAAATTAGGGTAAATATTATTACTCAGGGTGAGATGACGCAATTTACCGCATCTTAAAGCTTAGCTCTGGTTTCAGTATACCTCAGTCAGACCAATACCGACAGTAAACGGTAACTTCTGCGGCAGAACGAAAAACGGCCAAACTTCAGAATGCGTTAGACATGACCTTTGGAAACAGAGGTTTTTCTACCTCTACTGAGAAAGAAGTTCATTAGTGTCATCCACAACTCTCCCTCTTCCTAAGGGAAACAGCCCACAAGACTGATGATCTCACCTCAATGAAACCAAAACTCAGAGAGAATCTGACAATACACTGAATCACAAAACCTGGAGCAGAGGATATCTTCATTTTCCACGTCCTTCTGGTTTTAGAATCATTTGTTTCTTTCTAGTCATGATATTTCCTAATCTAAAGGAATAGATGAATGAAAAAAGGTAAGTAACTCATCAGTACTCCTATCCTCTTTGTATATACGTGCTGTAATAATCTCTAACTTATAGCAGAGCTTTAGGGTGATATAGTAAACGAGATTTTTCCACCTTGCATCAAAGTACCCTGGTGGCAAAAAATAAGACATTGGCTTTTGCTGTATCGTGCACATACAATTTTAGCTCTCCCCTCAATACATATGTATTATGTTCATTTGCGGCTTCTCTATGACTTGGATTGCCAGCACGATACTTCTTGCAAGTCACAGGTAGGACATAGTAAATTATACCTTTTAAATAGATAATACAGATGCAAAAAACAGGATTTTTTTTCCTGTAAGCAGGAGAGCATCTGGGTTCACAGCACACTTTTACGACAGCTATAAAAAGTTGCTGTGCTGATGGAAAAAAAAAGCATGTACGTTAGAGGAATGTTGACAATACTACTGAAACACCAGCCTCAGAGAAATAAGAGCTCTGCATATTAAGAGGTCAAAAATATATGGAATCATTGTTGCCATAATAGCAGTACAGATATTAAAACCTGTTACAAGATGTTGCGCAACAATGTGCTAGTCAGGATAAGGGAAGAGGGTTTAAACGAGTAATAAATGAGTTAACTCACATATTGTTCCAATTATTCATACAGCTGGAAAAAACTAGCTATCCTCCTCAAGGACTAGGAATTCACTGTGGAAGACAGGATACGATATACAGCTGTATTACACATCTATATCTACCTCTCTACCTACCTTTACCTCTCTATGTTGTAGGTACAACACAGGGACGTGCAAACAGAGTTTCACACATTTGTGATTCTCAGCTGAATGTAACTTGCCTACAAATCATTGCAACAACACTTTACAGTGTATTCCGCAACAGGTCTCCTGAGGTATGCAAGTTTTCTGCAAACGGAGGCACAGAAGAATGAGATTCCCCCCTGCAAACTTCAGAATACCCAGCCACCCTCCTCCACCTTCTGGCAGTCTCCTTTGTGATGAGGTTTTTCCACTAGTTGGTAAGATAGGTGGAAAGACTGTTCTTGTTTCGTTCACTTGCTGATCAACTAGCACAGTTTCAGAATACTTGCCCTTTAAATGGGCAAGTGCTTCGTGCTTTACGTGCACTAAGATGAAATTAGTCTTCGAAAGAAGCATCTGCGTGCAGATGCTTAACACAACAAGAATGTTCTTGATGACAATCTTTGGAGGGAACTTCCTGCCCTTTTTTCAAAAGGACGTGGTTCATGTCTTAATGGAAATTTGTTTTCTTTCTTCACGTTATACCATTTTTTTTCACCTCAAGATCCAAAGAAGGGAGAAAGTATAACCCCACTGTGTGCATCCGTGCTCTTATTATGAATCTGCTTGCGAAAGAGACTGTCACACTGTTACCTGGGTTGCTTCTCAATCACTTTTCTGAATATGGTACAGCTGAATCAGTAACGTCTGTGCCAAATGATGCATATTTCAGAATATCTAGCCAGAAATTTCAGAACAGCGCTCATCCCCTGCAAAAAAATAAAAATACAGCTTTCCCAGCCAGCTGCCAGATGTTGACTGTGACGAGCTCCACAGCATAACAAGGAAGCCTGCGAAACCTAAATATACAGAATACTGACTTAGCTCACTACAAAGTGAACACAGGAAATTCTTACAAACAGCATGCAAGAAAAATAAACAGTAAGTAGCAGGAAAAAGTTAGCTTCGTTCTTTCATGCTGATATTAGCCATTGCAAGCATTATTCCAGTCATCCCTTGATGTTAAACTGAAATAACAATGATGTTATTTTATTCTGCACAACAGAGAAAAACCTGCCTGCAGTAGAGACCCAGACAGGCACGTGCTGGCAAAACTGTTACTGTAGGCATCACATCATATAATCATAAAGCAGTCAAGTTCCGTTTTCAAACGTGTTAAGTTTTGCCCTCAACTCCTCTACTGCTTTACAAGGTGATCGGAAACCTCACCTCCAGAGCACAAACGTGATAAGTCAGACACACGATATAACTTACTATGTGGAAAAAAAAAACTCCTGATGTTCTCCAGTGCAACTTCTCCGGGTTCCAGAAACTACCAATGGAACCGGCTGGGAATGTGACAATGACTTACTTTCTTCTTTGGAAAATACTACTTAGCTCCAAAAAGAGAAGGAAGGCCGCAAAGTCTGGGTGCTTCACCCAGTACAGGATTACAAGTCACTGCTAACAGATGCGGTCAAAATTGCCTTGACACCCGCTGCCCGCAACATCAATGAACACTGGGGCTATGAATTGTTTTAGTCAAGGGGAAAAAAAGAGGCATCACTTTCTGCACCACTAAATATTTAACTATTTCTACAAAGCTGAACTGTTCATAAAGAAGAAACTGATTTCTGCAAAAGATTCCAGGGGTTAGGATTCCCTTGGGGTGTGGAAAATGAAAATTTCAGCACACCTTATAATGCGTCAGCCTCTCATTTCGGAGGTGGATAGTCTAATCCTTGCGCTACTATTTGTGACTAGACAAAGCAAGAGAACTTGAAACCAACAGTTTGTATCTGAATCACCTCATTTTCCCAAGAGAATGTGAATTCAGATTGAAATTTGCATTGCAAGTCTATGCGGTGGGGAGGCGGGTAGAACCCCCAGTATTTAAAGAATACAGGCTGGAAGAGGTCCAGAGAGGACAGCTAAATTCTGCCCCTAGACAAACTAAACTGTGTGTAAAGCATCCTGACAGATTCCACAGCTTTCTAGACAATATATACCGAAATATAACTCTCCTTACATCCTTTCCCCCAACATCTCAACCTTTTTGCAATTTCAGCCTGTTACTTCTCATCCTATGCAGATGTAGAAGAGAGCTATTCCCTTCTTCTAGCATATTTCAAAACTGTTATCACATCTCTCCACTTGGTCCTCACCAGATGTCACAAAATCAGTTCCCTCACTCTTTCCTTGCAAGCCTCTGATCGTTCTTGTTATTCCAAGGAACACAAAGACTCATCGAGCGGGGCAGCACAAACTGAACAGAGTACTCCGGCTGAAGCCTTACCACTACAGTATACAGGATACATATCTTCTGTGTCTAACCCACAACACTTTACACATCCCAGCCTGAAGCTTGCGAGGACAGAGCTTGTACCAGGATGACGTGCTTCACTTTTATTCAGTTTGGGATCCGCTGTCTGTGCTGAACTATTGCCTCTAAATAGCACAAAGCAGCCGTGAACGCCTATTTTTAACACCGCTACAGACAGCTGAGAGAGGAAAAGGAGGAAAGAAAAGATGCATTTCCTCCACGCTGTGCATTATAAGTTATTTCCTAAGTCAATACTATCCAGTGCCCTTCCCAAATAAGGAACCACGTTCATTGGTGAATGAAGGATAACAGATAAACCCTCTTTCACTTGATATAGCTGCAATGCACCATGCACTACAGATATCTTCACAGGATCTGCATCATTATTATATACTCATTCTACAAGTAGTGTTGCACGATTTGCACATGATCACATAGGAAGATTAGAATAGCCATAAAAATAGAACGCAGACCTCCCAGGTGCAACTGACGCATTTCAAAATCCTCCCGACTTGCAGGATGCACACAGTCCTCTCTAACTACCTTAATGTTTCTGAGTAATAATTAAAAAGTTACTTATTTGAAAAGCCTGGCTTATTCAGCTGTATTTGCTATACACTTCTATTCATACTCTATTTCACTGTAAGGCTTTGGAGAAGCTATCCAGAACCTCCACTGTCACAGAATTGTTAATTCTGGCCTCAGAGAAAAGGGATGCTCAGTCCAAAACACCACTAAATAACTAACTGTAATAACCAACTTTGTCAAGCCTAAATGTTAATGGCACCAACACAGCTGTGCAGTACTTTCTCCACTTCTCCCCCAACTCCTCTCAGTGGGGGACACTATAATCGTATCACATTCTCGTCTAGATGTAAAACAGCCATGAAGATGTAGCATGGAAATATGATACAAGCACGTACTGCACTTGCGTAAAATCCATGGCACAAAACTCACCATTGTAAACTTTAACACAGGAAAGTCAAAAGCTAGAGAGAAACCCTAGAGAGACAGTCAGCTGTTAACGACACATGTTGTTCTGTTGGTTTATCAAAAAAAGTCCCCCGCCAGCGCTTAACCAAACAAATCGGGGCCCTTCACTCTCACTGGGGATGCCTTGACAAACTCACTCCGGTACTGCAGCAGGGACATGCTGTACAGCTGCATTTTAAGTGTCATCACAGAGGCAGACCTCACAGCAAAAACGCTGCTTTAAACCTGTTAACAACAACAGAGATAAGACAGCAGCCATTGCTTCTTCCTTCTTTTTTTACTCCAGTATTACAAAAAACGAAGCTTCAGAAGAACTGTACAATACGTTTAAATGCCAAAAGTAAAAAGAGAACTTCCCCAAAATTGAAATCACTGCAGATGTGACGTAATAAATACAAAAGTCTAAAAAATCCAGTAATGTCATTAGACAAATACAGTACCTAAATACTTTTATTTTTCTATACATGATTACTATGCAAAGGCCACTTTGTCCACACAAAATACTTTAAGACTGTCTCCTTCAGGTCGTATTGATTCTGCACTTTGAACATACAGGATTTAACCCATGTTTCCAAGTTACAAACATGAATGATCTGACAATACTATTTTACACCTCAGTCCACAACCACTAGCAAGAAATCTTTTTTAATATGTGCCCATAAACACTAATGTGACACACACAATTTTAACTGCATGAACACACACTACAGAAACTGTGCTGTTTCCACTTGCCTACTAGGGAGTACAGAAGCCTAAGATTCATACTTTCAACTGCAAAAACTGGACACGTATTGGTTAGATGTACTTTTTAAAATTAAACAGCTCAAAAAGATCTCACAGTTTGATGGTTCTTCCACATCGGAACTGGTTTAAGAAAAAAAAAAAAAAGTAGGAGGAACAGCTTAACAGCATGGGATGAAACTAGCTATACAAGTGACCTGTACAGCAAACTTGTAGATAGCATATTATGTAAACAGGGTAACCTAGGTGTTTGGGGGTTGCTTTTATATTGTGCTGATTTTGTACTGGATAAATCAGTTTACTCATTATTAGTATTACTTCGTAACTTGTGGACTGTAAACATAGTATTTTTTTTCCCAAAGCAGAATATTATCACCATCAAGGCTGAAATCCCATAATTTGCATTCTGCGGAAATATTATATGATTCATGCAGTTACAGGAAGGGCATGAACGGTCACAGGCGATCATATATTGATAACATTTCTGCCTGTACCTGATGGTAGAGCAGGCCCTAGAATATCACAGGAGGACATGATATCAGATAAGTGACCAGGATCCTTCTTGCACTCAAAATGAAACTGGAAGGAGAATCATGTCCTTTTCTGCATCATTATCCTAAAATAAGCATTATTAAACACCACCCCTGAACCACGACACCTTTTATTGTGTCGGTCCCTCTCAAAAACAAGAAACCCGATCAACTGTCTACCACTTTCAAAAGACACAGGAATACGCTCAAGGTCAAATTCACCACAGGTCAACCAAGTTGTTTTTTCAAGTCAATAAATACATGGTTGTTTACTACAGTGGATATACTGGCTCCTATTTTGTGTGTGTTGGGCGGGGGGGGGTGGGGCTTTTGTTTTTAAGCTCACGATTTATGAAGAGCTCTATCAACAACAGCAACATATACTGGAATAAAAGAAGTAACAGTAGTGGAAACTCTAAGTCAATTTCTTCTTTTTTTGGGTGGAGCACTTTTGCCATATGTTTGCCTTTTGATGCTTTTTGGCAAAAATAGGAGAAAACGCCACAAGAGCAGAAGTGAATTGCATCACTGATTAAAGGTACTGGTTTAAACTGACAAAAATCAGACTCCAGGTTTACTTCTTTTAAGACAACAATCAATCAAAAGCTAACGTTTCCACAGGGTAACTGCACCTCTTCTTAGTTGACGGTTCTTCCTGAACGCTGCCCGTTCTGCACTCAGGAACTCCGTGGGTACTGCAGTAAAGCCTCGGGTATTGCATTTCCCACTCCACTAAGATCTGCAGAAGTGGAAACTGCTCTGTAGAAATAAACACAATAAGCAAATCTTATTTGAACAACCTACTAGACCTCTATTGAAAAGTCTTCCGCTATAGCTACATCAGACAAGACTGCGAAAGAAGTAGAATTTCTGACCAAAGGCGGCTGCTTTTGTAGAAACTTACTCCTCTATCCATGGATACAGGAGTAAGAACTAAACTGAGTTCACAGAAGGGCTGCGTAAATTACACTTGCAAAAGCACAGTCCTGTCAATACAAGTCAGATCTCCCTGCAAAGGAGGGTTTGCAAAGGTAATGCACAGTAGGGCTGTACCAACAATTTCTTCCAAACGTGGAATAACCCATTTTCAGCTACAAGTTTCGTGCAGGACAAGCACTGCCATTAATGCCATAATACAGATATGATCAGTAATACAAACTGGACATTTAGAGCTGTACAAGGTGTTACTTAGTACTTTTCCTATTTCTTTGAAAAATAACACATATTATATATATACATTTAACATAGCACCGATGTGAGTGAATGAAAAAGACAGTCACAAGCTATGAAAACATCCAGATTACAGTCGCTAGAGAAGCCAATCACTCTTCTGTTCATTAAAACGGTATGACATAGGATAGCCGTTGTTTAAGCTCCTATCGTTTGCATAACTCGCTGGCTAACGCTTTTCTGGAGAGAGGTGGAGGGGTACTTTGCTAGGTCTTCTGTGACTGTCCAGCTCTGGTTTGTCTTCCATGACTATGAGGAAGAACAGTAACACCCTTCTCACATGGCAGTGTGCTTACACTTCTTGTGATATGAACGTTATCCACTAAGGAATGAGAAGAGATCACTAAACGTCACTTTGGATGACAGTCATAGTAACAACTGCTGGAGCCCCTTATTGGGCTGGGCAAACGTAAGAGCACCAACTTCATGTTCTCGACATCCTTCTCCCTCTCCCTTCACTGATTTTTTTTTTCCTTCTTAGATAATTAGAAATTTTCTGTCAACGTTTTCCCCTTCAGAAAACATCAATTCATCTGTAGCATCTTGCTTTCCACGCACCTTCCACTGCAACGCAAGGAGGGCTCAGACTCTGCCTGGTTTCTTGCTGTAGAAGACCCATCCTATCAATCACCTTTCAATTGGTATGCAGCAGGAGGCAAAGGGTGCTCCAGACTCCCTACTCCAGCCAGCTGCGCATGGGCAGCCTGCTGACCCCCTGACACCAATCAGCAAGAAAAGAGCCCCAGGAGCCCTCAGACCTGCAGCTTCCCGGCAGGAAACCAGAGGTCCTGGGAAAGACCTCTGGCGGCTGCTGTTCTGGAACTGCCCTGTCACCCAGGGTCCACACAGCTTGGACACCGCTCCCATGGGCTGCTCCAGAGCCAGGGACTTCCACATATCTCTGCCTGCAATTGCAGAAGACGTAGGCAGATACAGTTTCCAAAACGACACCAAGCAAGATGAAGATTTAGTATCAACCAGCTTTCCCTTAAATACAAATACCATATGCAACTTCCTTCGAAAAGCAGAGTTTATAAGCATTTTGGACTTGTCACTGTGGGGGACTATTTAAGGCATATCATCCGGCTCCATGTCTCTATTCATCTTTTTCCACACAGCTCCAAAATTTCAAAGCCACTGGCACCGAGTCCATGACTCACTCTCAGGCCTGTTTCCCAGGGATTCTTGTCTCTGCTGAAGAAGGATGTAGAGGTTTATGTACTTGCGTACACCATGGATAGATTAAGTTTAGCAGTTACACGTGTTCATGCAAGTAAGGGAAAGTGCAGCACTTTGCATTACCGTTAACAAAGCTGAATTGAGTTTCATTCGTTTCTATTCAGTCACGTTACAAAAGTCAGATAAAGATCACAAAGGTGATGCAAGCAGGGAACCACTAGAGCTCTGTCAAGACTGAGCCTTTGAAGACCTTCCAAATCTCTAATTAGAAATTTATTGCCATCTTTATTGCCATCTTTGATGTTTTTCTAAGCATATCATATGTCATTTTATCTTCCAATATTGCTGTGCTTTAAAGAGTTAAAAAGATAGAGACAACTCACCTGGAGAAAGTCGTACAATATATGTAAGGAGCAAATAGCAGCTACGCAGGAAAACGCAATAACGTTGATCAAAACCTGCCAACACATGAAAAAAAAACTGAAGAAATCTTATAGTTCTTCCAAAATATGCAGCAGTGTTTTCTTGTAGTCCTCGTGATTCTCAAAGGCTTCACTAAACAGCACTATGTCAATGTCAGACCAGCTTGGGGCAACAGTTCCTTTTGTATATGAGCCTATATACGATATATGTCAGAAAAAGGATTAGCATTTGATGTTTCACTCCTGTAATGCCACACTTTTTCCAGTAATCGGTTAAGCAGTTTAAGTCTCTTCATTTCTTAAGCTCTCTTTCTTTACCAAGTTTCAGGAATAATTTGTGGGCCTTTTCAACAAGCTAAGCAACATGATTATAGTATTACTATTTCAGATACGGAGGTGGCTTAGCACCAAAAATCACACACGCAGCTCCTGCTTTCTTCCCTGGGTGCTGAAGACGGTTAGGTGCAGTATGTTGGTGATCAAACACAGCAGGCAGAAGGCCAGAGCAGGCAGAACCCGGACGGAACTGGGTGCCAAGCAATTAGTTTTCCAGTAGTACAAATAACGCAGACACTCTTCGATCCTGATAGGACTGTGTTCCACCTGTAACAAAGCTTCCGTAAGTTATGTGACTCCAGAACAGTGAACCTGTCCCAAGACATTCGATATCGACCGAAAGGATTCGGGTTAAAGTAATGGCCAGTCTGCAGTTAACCTGCCTCTGTCATCTAGCGCACTCAGTACAACTCAGAGCAATCTCCCCAGTTCACGGCAGACAGGCTTCACACAGAGTAAGCACGGGCAATAAATGAAACTCTTCCTACTAGAACTGATTCTTTCAGAATAAAATGCAGAGAATTCTCTTCTACTCTTACCCGCAGTGTGTCAGATTTGTTAGGCATACTATGTGATTCAACTTTAACTGGTATCAGCTCAATATTTCTATAGAAACTAAGTCAGTCACTGGTCTTACAAACAATGGGGCAAATGTGGACTTGCCCAATCAAAATGCTGTAAAAGATATGTTGCAGTTATTAGACATCTATGCCCCATCAGCTGAAAATTAAGAGACAAGAACCTCTTCAATTTGGCTCTAACACTAATCTTTTACAGTTACTAATACCTTAGTCCTTAATTTAAATACAAAGAAATTTCAATGTGTACTCTTACTCCTACTGTGCCCTGCAGCTGCTAGGTAACTTTATGAGGCATACAGGCTCCAGTCGCAACCCTCTTGATAAAACAGCACTGAGTGAAGAAAAGGAAGCTTTGCTGAGTGGAAGAAACAGAATTTACCGTAACAAGATGAGCTATGGGGAATGGTAAAAAAAAGCCTTATTTCAACTAGTAATTGCCACGATGTCCACAGCACAGGAAATGCTTTAAGGCTCTGGGGTAGGCCAAAGCTCTTCAGAAAAACTCTGCCCTTCTTCTGGTGTTTTAAACTCCAGTATATTCCCTGGTGAAGACCTAGTGGACTTCCGAGCTTGACTGACAGAAATTAGAAGCTCGAGCTTCATTTGCTTGAAAGTGGAGCAGTGAAGAGTCCCTCATTTCCTACTTATTCATATATTATTTCAAATGACATTATGCCACTGATAGCAACATGAAGATAACGATCCTGTACTGTCATTTTATCAAACGCAGTTCCTCACACTAAAGCTTCGTTACAGGCTTCTGCTACAATTTTCCTGCCTTTCTATCATACCTCTACTAAGCACTTAGTATCGCACTTTTGTGCTCTCCCAGCGTAACTACTGCAAACTTTCCTTTCACATTCATTGCTCTTCCATGTCCCAAAGAGTCACGTTTAAACGTTAATCAACTCCACTCGCCAAGTTGTGTTAGCTTGCGTATCTCTTGTCTAGCTTTCCAGTGCATTTGGGCGAGAAGCCCCTAGGTCCGCAATGCTGGCTGGCTGTCTTATTAGACACACTTGCCTGAAGCAAAAATGGGGAGGTTTTCTGCCCTGAGACAGCCAGCAACACGGAAGACGCTCTTACTGCAATAATGTGAAATGAAGAACAGGAAGCTTAGCCTGCCTTGCAGTGAACCAAAATGTGATTCTCCAAAAATAAGCAGAACCACACCTGTACTAATTTGCTTTATAAAGAGGTATCCGTACAGGTCAAAAAATGGGTAAAAAACTATGCTGAGGCAGTTCCCAAAAAGCTTTGGATTCCTTCATAACTGACAGTGAACTCCAGCAACTGAAGTCATCGTTTATCCTTCTAGAAACTGCTGGGGAAACGTACCGCAAAAACGAGAACCAACGCAACAACAGTTGCCTCGCGGAACCCAACTTTTAACAGTTTGCAAGATTCATCACTAGAAATAGAGCTCAGAACTTCCCCTGAACGTTCCTGGCTGACTGACCTATGGGGAGTTTGTAATACAAATAAAGAGAGGTTTAGTTTATGATATTCAAGGGTATGACCACCCTGGGCATTCTGACCTTGGCAGACCATTTGCAGCAGCCACTCTTTAGGTCAGAACAACATGAGTGGATCAAAGGGCCTTTACCACAGAGCCAACATATTTAGTTTGATTACTGTACAATTATTGTGTATTTACTACAGCTGAAGCCTTTATGCTGCCACAAACACTGGCAGGCTGTAGGCAAATTCTTCTCCTAGTGGTAACATGGTCAAGGCTTGTCTGTGTCAGCATTTTCTTAAAGGCCTTACATAAAACTTCCACACCTACAGTTTTCCAAATGCACACGGATGCGCTCTCTTGTGCGAGCGCCACACAAAGAATTATCAATACCTAAGCCAATTCTTAGCCATAGCTTGTCCTTACAATAGTAAGCAGAATGCTGTAGGAGGACTGGGCAAACATGAGAGTATCAGTGAACGTAAACTAAAGATGACGCAAGATTTCCACTGCTTTTTCCTCCGGCTTCTGATAGAGGACCATTTACTGACAGAACAGTAGGCCACGTCTGTCTGTTTATAGCAAAAACGTTAATACTCATCGCTACAGACATTCTAGAAACAAGCAGAGTTATATTTCATAACTGCAGCAAAACACCCACTTCATTACCACGAAGCTGAGACAGAAATATTGCAATCATAACCTCATGCTCTCTGTATGTACTTTAAGCCTCATCTGTTTCATGACAAAACGTAGACTGGGTTTTAAAATAGTTAGCACAGTGAGTGCTCCCCCTGACAAGGGACAGGGGCATTCAGGTTCATTAAGGTTTAGCTACATCAGCTCGATTCTGTTCTCAGTGCCAAGTGCTTTCTGCATTAAAGCTTTTGTTAAAAAACAGTAGCAGGAACAATGAGCAAGAAAAATGTGAGTATTTAGCCTTTCCTCCCCTACCACCCCCATGTGACTGAAAGTCCACAGCACAGTCATCTGCTTAGGCTGAACAGCTTTCCTACATCTCTGGATGGCTGCAAAGTGACAACCTTGTTTCTCACGGTGTTGCGCGCTATGGATAGCCTCGGGCACAAGTTATAGAAACTTCTATAGTCACAACGTGGTTTGTTCTGAAACACATCCAAGAAACACTCTTTTCTCTCTCTCGTCATCCTCTTACAGTTGACCTGTTGGGATAACGTATTCCACAGAAATAATTTAGAAGTTGACAAACATGCTGCATGGTGAACTAAGGACTCTCAGAAGCCGAGATTTCTGAGGTTTTACGTACTCTACAAAGGAGGAAAACTCCAAGCCACATCCATAAATCATGCATGGTAATAAAAAGTTCTGTGAGTGACTGAGCTTCAGGCATGGTTTTCTTGTGGGCTTCATTCCCAATGGCTTCTTTCATGTGGAGTAAGAGATATTTCACAGAAAATTTACTCAAAAAGTCCTCAGAAATAGTTACTTCAGATGGTTGGAGAAGTGATGTAGTATAACAACTGCAGAGACTTTTTCCATGAAGGGCACAGCACCTAGCTGGTTTCGTATAGCATGCCTTCTGTCAGCTTGATACAAAACTCATTTTCTGGACATCTCCTGCCGTATACATGGGAATAGTAGGATTGTGGAGAACGTACTCTCTTGCGTGAATACAGATTTGTTTTTCTTGAACCCTCCATTTAGACAGAACCAGTACCCTCACCTGAAAGGACTTCCAAGTACCTTGCAAATTATTTACATTAGGCAAATGTGTCGAATTGTTGTAGAGAAGCACTTGTGATTAGCCCATTTCTCTCTTCAACTGAGAACATGACAGTGGTTAACTCCGCCAGATTCGCAGCTGAATAGCGACTCTCATTAGAAACTGCCATTAATGCAGTGGAGGCCAGGAAAAGCCACTTTCAGGAAGGTATATCAGTGAGGCCATAGCATAGCACAATATTACGTTCCCTAAGTGGCCAACAAAAAGAAAGGCAAACAAACAAACAATCATTTGGCTTAAAAAATAGCCTCTCCTGCTGAAAAAGATGCTGATTGTTTTTTGCATTCTAAAGAACCCTGCCAATAAAATCTGCATCAGCATTACTCTCAGGAAAAAAACATCACAGGCCAGAGCAGAGGCATATTTACACCACGGCTGACCATGATAAGGCATTAGTATCTCTGATTATTTTCTGTTTTATTTATTTTTGTGTTGCGCACAAAGACAATCAGCCTTGCCCTAGATAGGAATGCTACAACTTAGGACCCAAATGGATACAAGCAAACATTATTACACTCGGATTTAAAGTGCTGTACTTGCGATACTTAGGGGGCCTGCACACACTAGGCTATGGTTGGTACACACTCAGAGAAATTACAGAGAGCAAAGAAGAAAATCTCTTCAATCATGCTGTTCTATCCACCTGTTAATGCATGACTATTCCACTAAAAATGCCGAAGATGAAGTATAAATATTATTTGTGTATGCATAAGCTATTTTTCAGTGGCAAGATATGCTTTTAGGTCCAAAGTAAATTTCTCTATTGAATTCAAAATAAATACAGGCTCAGTTTACATAAGAGAGAACAGACACCAAAAACCAGTGTGACCCGCACTGAGAGCAGAAAAGGCAACATTCTCACCTCTTCAGGGTCCCGAAGCATTTCTCTCAAAACCTCTATCTCGCAGCTCTCCTAGTGATGCAAGAAGTCCAATTCTCCAGAGCTGCACCGTTAACAAAATCTTTCCCACCTCAATTACAGATCCAGATTTGAGAGACCACATCCTTTAAAATAAGATAATTAAAACAAATAAACAAAACAAAAGCCCAGAAAACAGACCCGACTCCAGAGGACGTAGAACAATAGTGTAATTTTTGGTATAGATCGGTTTCAAGCATATTAATTCAACATATATTGCACAAATCCATGCCATACCTGGCAAAACTGTTTTAAAAGTTGCTCGGTCATGAAAACTCTAACCAGTGAGTATTAATTACTGACCTATTTATAAGAATATTCATTAGAAAAATATAAAGTGATATTATTTCCTTAGCTACCTTTTGTACTAAAATTATCTACTTCACGTGAACTGCACTGCACCACCAGTTGCTTTCCTACTTCTTTATGAGTACATCAAATAACCTTATTAGATTGAAAGGATTTTTGGGGGAGAGCCTTTTATAAAAGATTCTTTTTACCTTGGTCACAAAGAAAGCTCCAGTAGTCGCATCACAGCACGTTTCTTAGTTTCTTAATTCATTTAGGGAAACAAACTACTTCTGGCACACTGCCCCAGACAGAGAGAACTGTTGGACTTGCAGTTTCCAGGCTGGCAGAATGGGAGCAGACGATCACTGCACTGCGCTGGAGCTTCTCAAAAATCTGCAGAGAGGTGGCTAACAGACTATGAACCAGGATGACACGTTTGCCCCAGGCAGCTGGCCAAAATTTGGGATCTTGTAGGTTGTTCTCATCAGGAGGCGTAGTCTACAGTGGAGTCAGTGCTTCTTCAGTGCCATTTTGGCTCTTCACAATGAGCCTCCAAAGCCCTGGACACAGGCAGAATCCAACATACCAGGAGATATCGGGGATTTTTGCTTATAGCTCCTAAACCTTTTTCTACTGACGTTTTCATTCAAAATGTTCTCCTTCCCTAGCTCTTTCTAGAACGGGCCTATGAATGTACATCTCCGGATATTCTGAGAGTTCCCTTGCTGCCTTTTGTAACGTTCCTAATGCTTCTGTCCCTCTTTGAGGCCCCGAGGGACAGCAGCGGATGCAATCCCTCAATTCTATCTACAAAGCAACCAAGGGCTCTCTCCAGGGCTACGTACGACAGCGCAACAGCTCTGCAGTTGCGCTCACAGCTAATGCAGCGATTTTTAAAATGAAAGGTTTTCTTAAGAACATTTACAAACTCAGTCCATGAAGGAGCTGCCATCCTAAACAAGCAAGAAGAAACGTACCTGTCCGAAACAGGAGACGGAGGGGGAATAACAGTCACATAGTAATCCTTTTTATTCCTTTAATAAAGGGGTAAAAACGCACAGTAAAGCCCCAGAGTGGAGCCAAGAGAAGAGATGCAACACGTACAGCCCTTCTCTCAACTTACAGCGATAGCCTCTGTATTTTCAGCTGAGGAGAATTAGCCAGAGGAAAAAAACTGAAGGCAAAAAAAACCCCAAAAAACAAAAACAAAAGAACACCCAACACTGGAACTTCAGTTTTTGCTCCTCTGTTGCACCTTGCCATCACAGCACGGCTTTATAGGACAGCAGCATGTGGCGTTTAATTAACAAAAGCCTAACAACAAGTAGACAAAAATCTCTTTCTACAGCTCACTTCATCACTGACTACAGATAAACACATCTCATAAAAGGGTCAGATTAACAAAGGGGAGGGGAGAACAAAAAAAAAAAAAAAAAAAAACCAGAAATGAAACAGACTGCCTCCTTCCCAGAGATGTAAAATACAATGTAATCAGAAGCAGATGCTATTTGGCTGAGTGCAATGCTAGCACCAATGCAGTTTTCCCCTGGCATCACTGGGAGCTGGTTTGCCTGATGGGGATGCCTTCAAACAGCTCTGGAAGTCATCATCTTCGCTTCAGGAAAAAAAAAAAGGCCCAAAACTCAGGCAAGGGTTTCCTTACTGCTTCTGTGCTCTGTGCCAGACAATAAATCCAGCACAGCCTTGTCTGATGAGCACTTGCCAGCGCAAGACTGTGCACACGCTCTCTCTCCTTCTGTAACTTGCAACTCATTTTAAATATATTCTCTCATATGCTTGTGAGCTGCGACCATCACAGCAGATGGCCTCCGTGATTTGGCCTCCTTCAGCTGAAACACCCAGAGGCACCACGGTGCTCAATACACTTGCCTCCCCTCCTACCTTTCACGGGCTGCAGCACAGCAAGGACGCCACTCCATGCCCTCTCCCCTCCTGTCTGGGCTTGCTTACAGAGTCGACCTGTGAGAAAGGCCTCTCCTCAGTTGCTAGTCAGGGATACTGTAGGAACGGCCAGCTGTTTCCAGGTTATCTGCCATCCTCACTCATAAGGTTAGGAACTAAGAGACAGAAGAGTAGTATAGAATCTGTTGTTTCTTTTACACTGAGCCTTTGAGCACCATCGCAGTCCCTGCAACAAAAGCACTCTCTACTCAACATGGGCTTGCAAATATTTATCATGAGACACTACAGACAGATGGCATTTGCTTAGAGCAGCAGAACTATTACCAGCATTTGCTACTTGAATTTTTGACACAGACTTTACAAACGTTAGATAAACTTTCACTGATGAAAGAGCCATTTACTATCCACAATTTAACAAGGGGCCCCCTAAAAATAAAAGTTCTTCCACAGGAAGGTGGCACATCACAGTAAAAAAATCCTGTTCATCTGCCAACGCACACTCCACCATCCATTCAATCTTATATTCCTCTCCTCCATCTCTTCCTCCTGACTTTCTAAGCACTACGTAGGTGGTTCTCCTACTTAGCAGTTGATCTTAGACAGCAGACACAGGTAGGCTTGCTGCAGATTTTGGTGGTATCAGCAGACTGTTAGATGGATGAAAAGCGGGTTCCAATGCCAAGAGCTAAACACGGAGCGGTCCTGTGCAAAAGAATCCGTGGAAAAATAAGCAGCAAGAGGGTCCCTCTGCATTATGTGCTGCTTTACAGAAAAACATGTCTTTGTTCATTAGCGGTGGGTTTGCCTTAATGTGAACCAGGAATGAATTGTGCAACTTCTGAGAATTTTACAGATTTGATGTTTTTAACTGGGAGTTAGTTTTGATCTTCTCACTGGACTGTTTTCCTGCCCACGTTCAGCCTATGAACAAGCTGTTAACCTACTGCAAGATTTAATTACTTTTCCCTCTGGCAGGGCAATGTTTCAAGTCTGTATAGACCCTCCTCAGAAGCTGAATCTTGCATTTTGCATAAAACATATCATGAAAGTCAGACCTCACACAATCATGGAGATCGAATCAACGTATGCAACTTATTACCAGCTTCTGATGAAGACGAGACACGGAAATAATCACCCCCCCAAAAATCCTAACGGGCTTGGAGGAGCTGATCCCTAAGCTGCTTTGTAAAGGCTATTGCTCTGTACGTAGAGCTGTGGCAGCATTACAGGGCAGGCATTTCAACAGAGCAAACGGAGCTGCTGGTAGATGGTGCTATCACACAGGTGATACAAAACTGAGTAGCAGTGGACCCAATCTTCATCCCACGGGACCGAAGAGAGCCTGGTTCAGCATCTGCTCTTCCTTCAATTCCTTCCTATTCCTGCTCCCCTTGCATTAATTAACTGGGTAAAAAAATTAGTGTTATGCTGGTCCCGCACACCGGAATACACAGCAAATTTTAAAATGTGAGCACCCTGTAAAGATGAACGGGAGGTCTGTTGGGTAGCTAGAAGCTTAATATATTTCAACGGAATAATCTGGTTTAAAAGCAAGCACAAAGGTGACAAACCGGAATACCTCATGTACAACAGAGTTATTGTTTCAGGTCTTCTACGAATTGAGGAAGATAATGCTGTGTCACCTAAACTCTGGCTTATGTTTGTGCCAGAAGGAAAAAACAAAACCCCTCCAGCTTGTATTTTTAAAAGAAAGTTTAAATTCTAGATTACGGTTCAGCAACAGCTAGTACACAGCAAATTTTGCAGTTGTTTTAAAACTGGAGCAGTTTACGACTAGGTCGTGTTTCCCTGGCCCCGTGCCTTATTTGAAGAAGGGCATATCTATATCAAGGGAGGAACAGTAACTTATACCTTTCTTTTTCAGTAGGCCATTCTCTCTCTGCCTCCCTCACCGGTCAGATCTGAAAGATTAAGTCCATCTTAGACATAATTCACCTGTTTTAAAAGAAGAAACAGGGCTTTTGAGACATGCTGAACTGGATCCTACATTTACACATTTCGTACAGCCACACAGCCATGCTCACCTACCTCCCCAAATCTGCCAATACAGTTTGAACCCTGCAGATCAATCTGCAAGGACAGTTTTGGAGGGAACAGGGGAGTCCAGATTTCCTTGCTAGTCTCTGACGCTACAAACAACGGCATCAACTGTGGTGACAGCAGGGCAGTAAGCTGGAAGTAACTAGCAGAACAGGATGGAAAACAGTAGCTCGTTTTACACTGAGCCATGAGTCATAACTCAATCATAACCAATCTCATTTACAGCTTGGACGAATTTGACAACTCCCTTTGCACTGGAAGGCTTCTTTATCGCCTTTTGCGAAAGTGCTCGTTATTTATAACACTGCAACCTTCAAGAAAACACCTGTGGGTGGGAGAAGCTGTATGTATGCTAATAGTATCAGTAAAGCTCTCACAACACAGTGCAGGCAGATAATTGTTTCCAAGTTTTGTCTCAAAATGTGGTTCACCACCTCATGACATACGATAACCTTCACAGCATACTACAATTCTCTTATTTCCAAAGAACAGCCAGTGGAATTTAAACATGTTCTTAAGTGTGTAATAGCACAGTGACAGCACATGCATTTCATGAAAGTTAAATGTGTGCACGGTTACTTTGCTGAATTAGGCTTTATTATAGTTTGCTTAAAAAAAAAAAAAGCAGTTTTCCTCCTTTTTTTTAAATACAGAAAAGCATATGGATTGAAAGAAAGGAAGAAAGATGCAGTCTAAATTCAGCAACATTTAATCCAAATCCAGACTCCAATCCAAGGAGAGGAAACAACGCAACTAAGGTATTAAGGAAAAACTATTGTATGAATTCATTATTGTATAGCAATTTGACAAACACAACCACCATAAACTGAATTAACTACCACGTCGTTCTCACAGAACCGTGAGAACGTTGAGCTGACACCCAACTCCCTGGATTTGTACTGCAACAGCAGATTTAAGCAATACTGAAAAAGGAGACACTTAAATCCTTCCCACCGTTAACAGCCACTGTGACAGACAGACGGTCTAGAGCTCCCCAAGAGTACTCTGAATTGTCTCTTCCACTCTTTCCTTCTTTAAACTTCTGAGTGAGTAGCATCTCAATTTAAAAAAAAAAAAAACAGTAAGTACAAACAACAGTGTAATGTAACAGTAACTACAAACATACATGTTTTCCTATATACTATAGCCAGATGTGGAACAGTAACATTTACCATGTGGTGGAGCAAAGTAACTGTGTGAAACATGATACAGGAACTCTGAAAGCTAGCATACAAGTCCGGATGCATGAAATGCATACAAAAACGTATGGTTAATGAGACAGCATTGTTTTAAATTTCAGAGTGCAGTGAAAGATAACATCTTCCAGCGTTGGAAAAATCCAATCTGTCAGATGAAGGAATGTTCCATCTAATGGAGAACAGGTGAAAGATATGGAGTCATAAAGAACTCCTCACTTTCGGGTCAAACTTCCTGCAGCACATATGTGGTAAGTCAATATAATTAATGCCACCACGACATTTCACACAGCCTTACTTTCATAATGGATGTTCAATTTTATCGGCCTCAGACATTGCAAGATATTATAAGCTGCCAGAAATATCTGAAACCGCTATGACAAAAAAAGATCACCATTAGTTTCACACAAAGTTCTATAGACAAAGGCTCTAGGATGGGTATGAGATGCAGGTGTTTAGTGAAAGTAGGTCTTTGTTTTACATTAAATGTGTCAATACAATTCAGTAGCATGGTGATCACTTGTTAGGACAAACATCACTGCTTTATAGAAACATGTATCACTTTATTACGGCAGTTATTTAGTGTCTGTAGACAACAGATTGCATGGCAGTTCATATAAGGAACTTGGCTTTGCCTGTAGGGTACAAGTACCCACACACATTTTCCTGACCGTTTCCCAGAACAAACCTTTTCATACGTCTGATCAAAGTTATTTCCTTTATCCAGCACCTGTCCCCGCCTAATCCATTTGCTCCTAAACCTAGGGAATTTGCTCCTAAACCTAACACTACTACTCTGATGCAATACACCACCAGTTTCCATCTGCAGCAGGTTTATTTGTTTAAGAAGTAAATGATGTACATTTAAATTTGGCAACTGGGAACCTGCACAACCCATCCTAGACGGCAGAACGGGCTATGTCAAACATCATCGACATGAAACAAAAGAAAAGAAGTTAGAAATACAAGGTTGAAAGGCTAAGCCTCTGACATTTACGTCAGTTCAGTAGGCTCTGACATTCAGAGCAAACTCGAAGTTACTAAGGCAGTCGGGGAGACATCGCTAAAAGAACAGCCTTTGATATTCAGTGATTTCCTCATTTCCTCCTGTAATTTCATTACAGCCCAGACTGAAGAACCAGTAAATGATGTAGTAATATATCAGCTTGCCAAACTCACAGCTCAGGAGGGAATCCAAATTCAATTTTTCAACCTCTTTATGGAAACAAAAGACTTGCTATTCACTACACATTGACAGAACCCAAGCAGAAGGGTCTGCAGCACACCAAGGAAGTACTGATGATCCAGAGCTTCAGGTTTTCTACAAATCATCACACATAATTAGAAAGGATGAAGAAAGTACCTATTTAAAACAAACAAAAAAAACCCACAAAAACACCCCAAAAAAACACACCCCCCCCACACCACACACAACTGTCTGATGTGTGCAATAGAAATCTTTGGTCTTACTAACTCAGGAATGATACCAAACATTTCTGAGCACTACTCATTGGCACCGTTCCTATTTGCTATTTACAAATATAGAGAAGGTTGCTTGCAAGTGGTGTGAGATGATAGGAGTCAGAGAAATAAACCCATTAAAACAAAACCAGGGCTTGTAATACACGACATAAAACAAACTTCAGCTATAATTATGAATTATGGCGTTGGCCCTGAGGCAGGAAAAGCCAAGTCTAAGCGAAGGGGCACAGCACGTTTGCTTATTTAACAGTGATGCTCTTGTTCAGGGAGCACACCAGAATCCAAGGTGGTACAGAACGGAATAAAATCCAGGAACGAAACAGCAGTATGAGTCAAGTATATTCAACATAAACTTGCTTGTTCACAAAACGAACTACGCGCAGTTTTCACCATCTTCCAAGAGAACATGTCCCCACCCTGATCCAGGTCCCCGCAATCCTGCGGACCGCCACTCCAGTGAGCTCCCAGCAGGGAATCACTCCATTCCCGCTCCCTATCTTGACACAGTCTGTAATATATATCCAAATCCCTGAACTTTCATCTGGAAAAAACTACTTAGTCCAGCCTTGACCTCCTTTGAAAACTACTGCTTTGAAGAATCTTTGCCTCTAGCCATTTTTATTACATAAAAGGGTTACACTGCTTTGGTATTTAACATGGTTTTTGGGAAGGTCTGCAAGTGGGGGGGTTGGGGGGGGAGAGGGGAGGGCTGGGGTGTTTTTGTTTGTTTGTTGTTTTAAATCCAAAGCTGGATTTTACAGACAGCTGTACTTCCCACTTCTCTATACAAGGATGTCAGCAGGAGCCCCAAGTTGGGAAGAGCCTTCGTTTTAAGCCTCCACCAACTAAATAAGCAAAAATTAAAGCCTATAAGAGTAAAATATGTTAATTAGAACACGAGTACAGAAGAGAGCACTAAAGTATCCTCTATGGCTAGATTTTCAGATATCCAAACGCCAATCCCCCTGTTACGCTACAGACCTCTTCGACTCTCTTAAGAGACAGAAAAGATTTTCTCATTGACTTCATGGATCTCAGCCCCACAGGCGACAGAACTGCAAAGAGAGGGAACTAAAGAGGTTCACGGAACTTCACTGAGGTTACATTAATACATAATAAAGGCAATCCAATAATGAGAGACTACTACTCTTCAGACGATCTTAGTGCACTTTACCAAGTGAGATTTCTTGTCTGTTTTTATTGGGAAGGCACAGAAGAGGGGGATAATCAAATCAAGGTCACCCGCTGGACAGCAGACCAAAACTCCAGGGTTTATTTTTTCAGAGTATTAGAATTCAATATCTAACCATTAAAAAAAAAAAAAATGCACAGAGCAGCAGAGTAAGATGCTTAAGCATATTAATAAATTTAACTCTTTCCTCCTCCTCTCTACTCTGAGGTAGACTAAATTCCTTCCCTCCCCTCTTCCTCCCTCTAAAAAAGGTTTTGCCTCTGTTTATCGTATTTTGCATTTTGATACGCAGCAGGTATCCCGTGTCTTCATAGAGAACGTAAACGCTACGAGCTTCTCTGAAAGCCAGGACAGGAGCCAAGGAGAGATTTTTCTGCAGCTCACACTACATTAAGTGTTAATTGCCATCCTGGCTGGTAATAAATGGGGAGAAGCCAACAGTAAAAATATTCTGAGCATGCATAAAATATGTGCTGTCCCTATTGGCCTGGAGAATCAAAAGGGTTTTGTGAACTTCCAAACAAGGTAACATCCACTTTTGAGAACTAAGGATACCGTGTTTTACTGTACCTCAAATCGTTTGCCCTTAAATTCTGGCACAAAGCCTGGAAACGAAACCACCTGCCATTGATTTCTCTCCAAACTCCCAAGAACACACATGCTTTTATGATAATGCAGGCCAGACAGGCATTCCAGCATGCCTCTAGATCAGGGAGTTTTTCTTCTGGCACAGTAATAGGGGCTTACAAGGCCAGAAATCTATTTTATTTGCACTGCACTTGTATATATGCCTGGGCCTGTAGCAGAACCTCAGAGGTTCTCACTTCCCTTTCACCATCACTCTTAGATTGTCGTAACAATGTTATCTACTGGCTCCCACGCAGTTACTTGTGACAATTTATGCCAGCATAAAGGAGGTGGCACGTTCTGCTGTATTTTAATACATGGAATTTTACATTAACTATCTTGTTTTCCATTTACTTTCCACAAGCAATGGTCAGGAAGCCACAGAAGATGCATCAGAAGAGTTCTGAAAGTAAAGGAAACTGAAGCTATGTCTGCAAAGAAAATTATGTTCTCACTTTTTGTATTACAAGGCCTTTGGCAGT
Organism: Struthio camelus; assembly: GCF_040807025.1. Taxonomy (NCBI): domain Eukaryota; kingdom Metazoa; phylum Chordata; class Aves; order Struthioniformes; family Struthionidae; genus Struthio; species Struthio camelus. The sequence continues at coordinate 52,536,743 of NC_090982.1, forward strand.
TTCATACTGAATCAGCTTTCTGAATTTGAGCAACAGCAAAATCTTCACGCAAGTATTTCCACCGAAATGAAGCAGGAGTTGGTTTTAATTTAACAATTTAACTTGATGGCATCAGTTCAGCAGGGCAGATAAATTCATGCTAGGCACTAAAGAAAGTCTATTTATAGAACATACACATACAATGAAGCAAGAGCTATAAGCAACTGACATGGTGAGGAACAAAATCCATACCAACAGCTGCAGAAAGATGAAAAAGTTTACTTCCTTGCCACTGCTTCCTTTTTTTTTTTTTTTTTTTTTCCTCTTGAACTGTGTACTCCAAAACTCCAATGCTAGCAGCACTGCAGTGACATTCAGGAGTACTTTAGAGAAGAAAAAATTATGTTATATTTTCTATATCCTATTTTTGGCATATAATTTGTCTTGTTTTATGCCATTCTTTACCTCATAAGCAAATTCCGAGACAAAATAATTTCTGTGAAGCTAACTTATCCAAAAGAAAGGTTAAGGAATGACCTGATCTGTCTATAACCACAGAGGGGAATAACAGCCATTACTACGAACCCGTCTGCCTGCAATTCATAGAAAACTGAGGCTGAACAATTTTACACTGAGGCATAGGGGGTTTTGTGTGTTTGTTTTTAAAGGAAACAGAAAGGGGGAATGACAGCAAGTTATTCAGAAATACAGTAATTTCCCTCATTAACAATTTTAAAATCTAGTTTGGATTTTTAAGCGTTTTAGTTCAAATGATACTATCGTCAGGGAAGCACGCGCTCCGTGCAGGTCTGACAACAGGAATACAGTGGTTCACTTCTAGAAGGAAACAAATTATCAAGGAGAACAAAACAAACAAAAAAGCTTTCTTGCTTCATATGCTGATTAGCGAAAACACAAGCAGCAGCAATTCACACCAGTAAGCCTATAGGGGGGGAAAAAAAAAAAACAACCACACCATTTCATTTCAGTGGACACTCTTGCGAAGATTTTGCTTTCCGTATGGTCTGGCTCCTGAAATTTCTGACCAACAGAAAAAGAATACTAAAGAGGGTAAGAAGAATGAATGGCTCAATTTTCTGAATTTTAATTCCAGCCGGAGCTTTGATCTTGTATGAAACTGCTAAAACTGAGGGGAAAAAAACAGTCAGAGGGACTATTTTCATTGGACACTGATGAGATTTCTACAGAATTCTACATGGAGTTCTGGTGCCGGAGAGCTGAAGAGGCGCAATTTCACTTGCGGAGGTAATTACAAACTATAAATTACTTCACAGACCTAAAATAAATAAATAAAAAGGACTCTGAGTTCTTCAGGAAAGAATGAAGGAAATTCAGACTATGCCTGGAAGCCGCTGCCAGAAAAACCTGAAGCAGAAATCATGTTATTCAATGTGTTATTTAACTGCTAATCTAAGGATGGACTCACCACTGGAACAAACTGTTGAGGAAGAAGCAATCTCTATCTAGATGGCTGAATAGAGGCTGGCTGACTTTCTAGAATGGAGAAGAAGAAGAAAAAAACCCGCTTTCAGTCAAAATACATGTTAATAGACTCAGTACAGGGTAACAGTCAAAATTTATGGGCCTGGGTTACACTGGAAGACTGACAGCGTGATCCCACAATCCCTTGAAATGCTGCACCGTCCTCACTCAGAAAATCTACAGCAGCAGAGGGGCTAAATCTGGATCTCAACCTAGACCGTTTCCACAGGCTAAAAAGAAAAAAAATCCCACTTTTTGAACTTTCAAACACCCTTATGGCACAACAAAAAGAAAAATAACAATACAAAGAAAAACTTATATTTAAATACTTTATTTCCATCTCACAAAAAGCAATAGTGTTTGCAGTACACGTGCCTCTCAAATCAGTGCTGCTTATATGCAAATCAATTTCTCTGAAATATAAAGAAAATAAGCTTTTTATCCCTTTACAAATGAAATAACACATTTGCATGTTTATACATATATATACACATATATATTTTTATATCTATGTACACACACACACAATATTCAAAAACCCTCCCCCTAAAGGCAAGTATTTTACAACCTGGAATTTCACCACCCACCATTCAGGACACACGTGAATTTACAGCGTCTTGAATATTTCTACAGTGCTTAAAACGCAGAGCGTGGCCCTTTACAAGTACCTACAATATATAACGCCTACAAATTAACTTGCAAGATTTTCTGCAGGGACAGCTAACTTAACCAACTCTTAACTAAGACAGGGCTCATTTCTCACTGCAAAAATTTACTTATTTTATGCTATATATTCAAACTAGTTCATTGTCCAATTCTTGGAAGAGAAAAGCAGTACTTCATTTTTAAGAATTCAGTTCAAATCAGACCATGTTTTAATCCATTCAAGCCAGTATATTTTTATAAAACTAGGTATTTTAGGTTTTACAGTAATTTGTTAAACGCCACCATGACTAATTCAAAGATGCCGCCTCTCTCTCAATCTTGATCAAAGCTAAATAGTCACATATAAAAGTCTGTATTTCTACAACAGCAGCAGGTTTAAGTAACACAGCAAAACTAGAGATTTAAACTCTTGAGCAATAGGACCTGAGAGTTTAACATGATAAATAATGTCTTCATTTTATTTTTTTCTAGAAATCCTGTGAAACAATGCCTTAAAAAAGTAACAAAAGAACTTTGAACATTTTAGTAGCATCTTGATAAAAGTGATAAACATAAACAACATTACTAATGAAAATAAATTCACTCAAGCACTTTATTTCTAAAGGTAAAACAACAAATATTTACCACATGGTGAATTGACGGGACTATGTGACACATGATTCAGGAACATGCAGGAGAAGCTAAAGTGTACGTGACTGAATGAATCAAGTGCATGTAAGTGAGAACGGATACTGAAGCAGCGCTATCTTAAACTTCAGAGCGCAACGAAAGATAACATCTTCCAGCAAGGAAAGGAAGGAGGATCCCATCTGTCAGAAAAAGGAACGGTCCACCGAATGGTGAACAGGTGAAAGAGATGGAGTCACAAAGCAGTACTTGCACCCCCTCACAACCCCCCCACAACCCCCAAGCAAACAAAAATCCCTTCCTACAGTACTTGGCCACCAAGAGAAAATAATTAATTCCAAGATTAGGTTTCTTGTAGCTCGTTCTTACCACGTGTATTCAAAATTAACCATCTTAGATGCTGCAAGATCTCCAAAGTTCTCATTTTTATAGCAAACAACATCCTCCTGTGCCTTCTAACTGCTAAATCAGACAATAACACGTTACAGTCCACAGTACAAACAAGGTCGCTAGCAAACCATTGCCAATCTAGGAGAGATATGGATAAGGGGAAGTTTTCATGATTAATTTAAAAATAATCAGCTTGACAGCAATGCAGTGCCTGGGAGGTGATGCAACATTTCAGGAAAGCTCACATAGTTTTGCTTCAGTAGCTCAGCAATCGGAAGATTTATGCTGCAGCACAGTTTACGCCTTATTTACAGGAAGCAAGGAAAGCCGACGCTGCTCAGTAGTCTCCCTCCGCCAGGCCCCTTCCATCACAGATTCACGTACACGTGGAACTGTCTGTTTGACAAGCAAGCCCCATTAGCAACTCTCTTCTGTTTTCCCATTAGCAGGGAGGTGAACAGTTTCACTTGCTCTGAGAAGCAAAGTCTCCAACCTCTAAGGACAAAAATCCTAAGTAACCTATTTGGGCTAGAAATGTTAAACTCGTCAATTTAAGAACAAGACCTCAGTTAGCTCCCGCAGAAAAGTAGGACGCTTATTCTAGCATACTGTCTGGCATATCACTTTAATCATAAGCCGTAAGGCACAATGACCTTGGCACGTTGGTCCATCTGTACAATGGGTCTACACAGAAGTACTTAACCGATTCTGAACTCCTTCATTCCCTATGTTACCATCTTTTCATGCCTCAGTCTCATGACAGTTGAGAACACGTGCTTCAGTCTAAATTATCTGCACTTTTTCCATCTCTTAATAAAAATTAAAGGGGAGCTGGTGGAGAGCTCACTCCTTTTTCAGAGCTCAATTACTTGCTTACATTTTTTCTGGTAGGCTAATTTTAGACAGGAAAGAGTGAAAAACTTGCACAGAAGTGAAAAATAGATGAGCTGTACACCTGCTTTTCACCACAGTCAGTTCTTAAAAATTACACGTGGTTTATTTATAAACAGAGGATACTGGAAAGTAGCAAGAAAACCAGTGCATAATGGCTTTAAAGACAGTAACTTATGAAGTCTGACGGAATACAAACTGTATAGCTCCAATTCATTCAAAATCATCTCACATTGCAGCAGACGAGTCAAAGCTAGTAGCATTTAAACCCAAAGCTTTTTACCGGAAAGCTCTTCGGCTTTAAAATAACAGTGGCCTAAGACATCCACAAACACTGGTTCTGTAAGTTTTAACTGGAAAATACTACAGAAATTAGGTAAAGAGGTGCTGTTGGCTGCAATATACTTTTTTCTTTTCACCGGAAGACAAAAGAAAAATCTAAAAAAACTGGTAAGATTTCGTTCCTTCCCAGTAGAAGGCAGGACAGATATGGCTGTCGAGGGCAATTCATTGCTTAGGCCAGCTTAGCCGCGCCGCTCCAGTCTCCCTCAGCTCGTAAGGAACGCAGAAGCGGAGGAGTACATTTCAGCGTTTCTCACGGAGGAGAGACTCTAACACCTCTCTTAATACAGAGAATTAGAAGTTCAGAGACTCCACGGCAGAAAAATAATTTGAAAGCACTCTATAACTCACACTGAAACGCCTGCAACATCATCTGTATACCAAAAAGGTTACTTACAAACTACTGGGAGGAAAACAACAACAAAATAACCCCCCCACACCCCACGCCACACCCACTCAAACCTCCCAACCTACCAAACTTTTTTTTTTTTTTAATCATCTCCCGTCTAAAACTCAGCTGCATGTTATTTCCTTACAAAGGGTTCATTACCAATAAAGCTTTTGAATACAATGGTACATTTTTAAATCCCACAGTGGAACACAGGAGGAGGATGGGATCTTTCTCCAGTCTCTGTTTGAAATTCACATACCTCAGTACTGCAGGCAGGGATGAGGTAAAACATGTGTAAGGAGTTCACTACTGTCATTTAGAATGAAGTGACTATAAAGAAAAATACATGCCAACTATGTACATACAAAGATGGAACTAAAATAGTTCTGTAGAGTCCAAAGGTTAAAAAAAAGGAAAGGAAAAAAAACGTGGCAGTTAGTACAAACAATCCAAGAACAAAATTAATTAAAAATCTAATCCCATAATTGTAAGGAAGCATGATCTACTTTTAGTCCTCACACAGCCAATTCCTTCTTTGGTGCACGCAGAATAGGCTAATTTCTGGACCTCTTTGGCAAACAAGTATTTCGTGCGCTCTCAAGGTCTCACATTCTTTCTGACGATTTTGTAACAAAGTCACCAAAATCGAAGCTGGTGACAAGTTGAGAAATTTTTGTTTTCCAGGACTTCTGACATATTCAGAAAAGAGGGGAACAGCGTGGCGTGGCTTAAGCGCTCATAGCTGACAATTTTGGCTAATCAAATGAATAGCCAATGCCGCGGTTTCGTAAGTGAAACTACGCAGCTTACGTTATCCTCTGGTAAATTTTTAAGTCCAATAATTTAACTTTGAATCAAACTACCGTCTTCCTCAGAAGTTACACTGGCTGAAAATAAATCCACTTAGTTCAAAAAACTCCACTTTTAATTGTCAGTGCTTTTATACTACTTTAAAACTGACCACATAATTGGACCGTGATAAGGTAAAGCAGGTTTAAACATGTGCACAAATCCACAAAAGGTACATCCGTAGTGAAATGAACATTTAAAAATATCAGCTCTTCAGATAAACAAGTAGGTTTATTCTTGCATAGGTTGCATGTACATGTCATGCCTAAGAAATGGCCATGTTAACTGTTTTTAGACAGAGGCAGATTGTACTGCAGATTTTTTGCCTTTTTTTTTTTTTTTTTTTTTAGATCCCTTTCTTCAGAACAGTTTGAAGATTTGTCCCCTGGGGTTTTTCAAGAGAGTAGGAGAATATACCATTAAAATCCAAATGAGGAGCTTTCCTAATGCTATGCTATACAAAGTAAGCTATGCACACAAATTAAACTAGTGACATGGGAGGTCACAGGTTAAGGAAAAAAGCAGAAGCTTACCTAAATTAAGTGGCTGATACACATCTACTAATTGCAGACTCTCTGCAACAAGTGAAGAAATTAAAAATCAGTAGTCAAAAGTGAACAAATCAGTAGTCAGTCTAACAGATGAACCAGCCTGGAGCAACTTCCCACAGCAGATTTCTGCTGTTGCTCAAAGAGATCAACATAGCAACATTAATTACAATCTAATGATTAAAGAGGAGATTCTCAAAAACGTTTAATCAATTCAGAGTAAAAATCCCAAGGTCACCTAGGTGCTTCTGGAAATCCCACCTCCAAAACGTTTCTGCTCCTTGGCTTTTCACTTCTCCGTATGTAATATTAATACTCAGCCACTTTACAGACGAAAGCGTACATTGCTTAGAATGCTATATTGCTCTTTCCTATGATTTGTGTAAATTCTAGAGAACCTTTTTAAAAATCAAAATTTGAAGCACATCCGAAACTTCATTTCCCCTCAAACTGGCGCACCTTAATTATGTAAGTATTAATGGACCTTATAAGGTATGATTCTGTTCCACAACAGCTACTGTATCTACAAATGTAAAAACTACTTACATTTTTGCATTTAAAAACCCTATTGCTGAACCAGAAGTCTGCAAAGAAAGAACAGTTTGCATGGTAAATCTTGCTTTTTTCTGCCTCTGTCAGTATTTACTCACTGCTGAAAAACTACAACATGATTCCAAATGAAAGGGCGCATGTTTCAAATATAAAATTATGCATCATCATTTATGCAGATGTTTGGTCTACAGATTAAAATAGTTTCAGAATAAATACTTACATCCTGCCCATAAATGCTCCAAGGAAAAACAAAACTTACGTGAGATGTGCCCTGAGCTATCTAGACTCCCTAATAGTGCAAACGATGTTGCAGCAATGCCTGGTTTCACTCTGGCTTTTGCAAAAGTAACAGAGCAACAGTCCACAAATATCCTGAATGGCTGGAAAACCACAGCAGTATGTTCATTCACTATAGCCATTCCTGTAGTTTTGCTAAATTCCTCTCCATCCACTGGATATTGAGCTGAATTGTATCAATTGCCTCTTTTACACAATGCAGTTGAGAACTCTCCTCTGATCGTGACTCAAAAAATGTCTTCACCTGCACAACAAGAAAAGAAAGAAAGAACGAACATATTCTAATTGAAGCTAGCGTAGGCCACACAAATAGTTTCAAAAGCAAAGGCTACAAGCGCATGCAGAAAACGGGGAACCTTCTATCCTGCAGTAGCAGGGGGATTCCCAAAACGCAAGGAGATCATCCTTCACGGAAACTGTAGCAATAACAAAATTACCTGAGTGAAAATATTAGGCTAAACCACAGACCATTATTGACCCCTGAACCTCACCGACCCCTGGGAAGGGGGAACACAGAGGGGAGACAGAGATGCCTGAGGTATCGCAGATCTTAACTGATCCTCAATTGCCACACTAGCTCCTTGAGGTCACCAACAGTCAAAATAAAATACAGCAATATTTATCGCCTTCCATCTGATTTCAGAGATGGAGAAAGCATAGCTTGTTTACAAAATCTATGCCCGAAACTCATTATCTCTATTACGGGAGACTGCTCTATTGAACAGGAAACCAAAATAAATATTCCCAACTCTGTCACAGGTTCAACATGTAACCTTCAACAAGCTTATAGATGTATTTCCCACTTAGGAAAAAAGGATAGCTATAGCTGTGTATCCGTGTGAAAAGGCCTTAAAGATGGTAAAAATATGCGTTTTCCTCATTTCTCAATTAACTGAAATGCACAGCTTTAGTACTATAGTAAGTAACACTTTCTGGTAGTTCACGCCACCAACCTCAAGCAGATGTGCCTTTGTGGAAAACTGACAAGTTGACCAACTAACGATATTCTGGATAGTGTATGAGCCTAGGTGAAACCTGAAATACAAAACACAGAAGAAAACACCTAGGAGCCACTTTAAGATGCAAGTTCAGAACATGTACACATTCTTACTCTCAGCTTTTTGTTTTAGAGCTGGAAACTATTGAAAGCACTTAATTAAGTTTTCACAACTCATTTTTGAAAGAGATAGGAGCTTTCAGAAGCCCAAGCCTGAAGAGCCTTCACTCCCCTAAAAATTGAGCTTTAGAGCTAAGGACATGCAAACTCTTCAAACTTCTACCCCAGCTCCAAAACTAAAGGGCTAAAGACACCCCATACTGAATATCAAAACCTGCATTTGTGGGATGTATTCCAAAACTTGACAATAATCAAATTCACCCCCAGATTTCATTTCAACAACAGTAATTTTTTGTCATACTGACTATTAAAAGCTTGGTAGAACAGGAATTTTCATGCAGCAGAAGGTTTTTGGTTTTTTGTTTGTGGCTTTTTTTTTCTTTTTTTTCCTAAAGTAACATGAAGCTATTCCAAATCAAAATTAAGACTCAGAATACAAGCTTTCCAAGCACTGTTAGTTTTCTGAAGACTCACAGGACAGCTCTCCTGCTGGGTAGCCAGCAAGACCCATTAAGGAGAACATTATTTCTAAGGCAAGATGGATTTTCTTGTTGTTTGGCTTTGGAATTGCTCTAAAAAGATAGAAGAAATGCATGCTGAGTCAACTCCATGGGTCTGCTTTTGAATGTATTTGATCCATGCAAATTCTGCATCTGCAACAGTTGTTTTAGAGATGGTACCCTTTTAACAGGAGTTCACATCAAGGTTTTCTAATGCGAGTACAAGACTTGGGCAAAGTCCCATCAACTATCAAAATATTTAAAAATTTATGCTCCATCTTCTTTCTGAAAAAAATGTATTTTAAAACATGCTTTCACATCTTACTCCAAGGCTACTCATATGAAGCCAACTATTTGTTATTAGGCACTTAAAAGAAACAGGTCCTTTTGTCACTGAGAGTATAAAGTTTCAGGTACATTAAAAAAAATAATAATAATCTTACTTTCGTGTAAGCTTTTCCCAGTTCTCTTTAACAAAGTCCCAGGCCAGCAAATATCCAGGCAAACTCTGGCTAACAGTTGCTATGATATGTGAAAGCTCCTGCGCCCTTATGACTTCGCCCTCAAGGCTGTTCTGCATTAACCTAAAAGACAAAGCTATGAAGAGGGACAGGAAAACAAAACAAAAAAACCCTAATCCATTCGTGATTTCCTTTAATTCAGGAGTATTCAGAGAACCATATGAAGAAGATTCTTTAATAGACCAAATACCTAACGACTTCTGGCATCTGTAGCACACTGATGCTCCAATTTATACTCACTATACTCATTTACCTTGAGTTTCCCAGTATTAGAACGGTCTTAGCTCTAAACTAAGTATCTAAATTTTCACTCTTTTTTGAAAAGATGCAGTAAATTCTCACAACTTATGAAAAAAAATATAATTCATGCACAAGTCAAAAGAGGAAAGCTTTTACAAGAATCACCCACTAGGACGCTTCTGGTGTCCTCCATGTAGCATTGAGATTTGGTCTTATGACAGGTGTTGGAGCACAACACAAGGCGAAAATTTCACCCACCGAAATTTTAAAAAATCCTAGTTATTGTCCTGGTTATAAAGACATACCAGTCTCTGAAGACTCAATAGAACAATCTGCAACTGTGTTACCATTCCAGCAATGCAAGGCTTTTAACTCCAATTGTTTTTGTTTTCTCTTTGTGCATGTTCCAAACTGTGCAGAATTTGACTTTCTGAATTACTCTGTTACATAAATCATTTGTAAGGGCAAGCATCACACTCTTGATGTTTATGGGAGGCTATGCAAAACATCTAGCTAGATTTTCTTTCAGAATTTTATTCTGCAACAACAAAGACCACAATTCATTCTTTCAAGGAAGATTCTAACACTTTAAATTTACATGGGAAATAACTTTTTGGCTGTTCCATACCAGATCAGCTTTCTGACATCATCTGTGCTGGCCAAAGCTTCAATCATTTTGTTCTTTTCTGCTTCAGAAACTGAAGAGGAGTACATCTTTAAGAGGAATTCCCAGCCATCATTAGTTTTGGCTCCAGCTGCAAATATGGCTTTCATAACATCACTAGGCAGACTACGGTGACAAACAGGGGGAAAAAGGCATGGGGAGGAGGGGGAGGGAGGGAAAAAAACCCAATTATTTGGGAAAGAAAGGAAAAAGTCACAAAATAAAAGTTAGGCAGAAATACTGGAAGAGATGCCTCTCGTTAGAGCAATTTATTTCTGTAGCGACAGTAAGTTTGCTGGAAAAAAGGAATTCATGCCATTCTAGTAGTTTAACTCACTAGGAGAAAACAAATTACGCTATTCACATGAAAGCACAGTAAATGGTACAAGAATCTGAATAGTTTTCTGTGGCACAAAATCCACGTGAACCCAGAGCAGAGAGAGTTCTGCAAGAGAAAAAGGTTAACTTTGATGCTGCTACTATGTAATTCTCCTTGAGCATGCAGCTTAGGAAATGCAGATGGAAACAATTTGCCGCTGGTCTCGCAGTCACACTCAATAACACTGCAGACAAAGTTTTAAGTTCTAGCACAGTTTTCCCTCTCATCTTAAAGCAGCAATTACTTTTAGATGAAGAACAGTAAAAGACAGAACAAAGTGACCTATCAGTGTTCATATCTTCGTGCAAAACACGGTGGGGAGGCAACAGCAAAACAGATCGATAAAAGGAGCATCAGGCTAATTTTTGTAGTACCTCGTTGTGCCATTAGAACTCATCCACTTCTTAAACATCTCAGTGGCAGTCACTCTACAGTTTCGCATATCATGAGCGCAGGCAAAAGCTAGCAGTGTTGCCCGCAGCTCTCGTTCAGATAGGGTCCCATCATCAGTCCAAGTTTGCTGATCAATTTTATTTCCAAGTAGATGTTCTATTCTATGCTAAAGGAGGAAACATGATTAGCAACAGGATAAGAACCTAATTCTTCCCAAGAGAATTTTCCGTATACAAAAGCAGCAAAAAAACCCAGGAAGTTTTAAAACTGTGTAAATTCAACATAGTAGATTTTCATCTTCCTATTTCAATTAACATATACCATATGTTACTGCCTACATAAATAAATGCCAGGCACCACATACACCTGAAAGAGATGCCAGGTCAATGCCTTGAGTTGCATATGTAAATGGAACACTGCTCCTTGAACTACTGTTCACAGAAAGACGGTAGTAGTTAAACTCAACTTTACCTTAAGCATAGCCTCTCTATCAGGTGCTAAAGAGAGGCAATACGTGTTTTCTGAGCAAACATACCTACTTGTCCACGCTCTGAGATCCTGAGACTCACAGTCAGCTTACTACCTCAACTAACTGCAACTTCTGTCTGCTTACAAGTGCTTTTAACTTGAGCAAACCACAGTTAACACACCTTAGTTTAAGGCAAACAAACCAACCTTTATCTTTGGGCTGCCCACCACTCATAGCTGTAGCTTTGTAGCTTGCCACAAACACAGCCAGGTGCCTGCTAGCTACCGCGTCTCGGCTGACACTCACTAACGTGGCTGCTAGGATGAGCTTTATGTTAGGGGCTACGTTTAGCCAAGTCAAATTCAACTATTACAATCTAATACACACTGCAAGCAAACCACAGCTTGCACCACTTTTCACAGCATGTAATTTGTAGCTTTCTGGTTCTTTGCCGAGTTTCCTTAAGCACTTATATTTCACCTTTACCTGGAATATAAATAAGGATATCCACTATTCTATCTGGGCGTTTAAAAACTTGCATTCAAGACTAAATCCCTTTGCTGATGTTCTACAGCACAAAGCAGTAAGCACCTTTTAAAATCAGCGGATGAATATGGAAAGGAGGCTTCAAAATAACAAGGCAGAATGGAAAGTGACACACATTTCCACAGCAAGAACTGAGACTACAATGTTTATTTCACTGCTAAGTCTGTAGCGCTGGATGTTCATCTATTTCCCCAGCTGCAATGGGACAATGACAACCATTCATGCACTTCTATTTTTTACATCAAATACGGTGGATTTTTTTTTTTTTTGCATTCTCTCTATACAAAGCAACTAGCTCTACCAACTCCAGTCACTTTAATGACTTTCTAAAGTAACACTGAAAGAGCTATTTTCTTCTCTTCTTTGTACTTGAAAACATCATGGATCTTGATCCATGACAACTACACTGACCTTTACAGCCACTGTAGTAAATACTGAGGCATCACTAGGTACCCACTACAAGTCCTACAGAACACCGAAGAAAAAAAAAAGTCAGTCCAGAAAATTTAGCATCTCAGTAAGAGACCGTCGCTACTTAACAAAAGCAGGCAAGCTCGGCAACAATCTAAAATCCAAATCCAACTTAACCAGATTTTTGAATAATTTGTTCAACAACAAACACTGAAATAGATAATTTAACTGTGAATGAACATTACAGCAAATCATTTCAAACAGCGATTTACCAAAAACTAAGACATACCATTACTCGTGCCGCCAGCTGTTCACCCCTTTTCTCTAAGAGGTTGTAAATAAGACTCATCTGAAACAAAGCTTGAGTGAGTGGTGCAGGGCTGCTCTCTTTCTCGAGGTAATCGATCAGCTCAAAGGCCTTTTTCAGAGACTCTTTTCCTAGACTATAAGGTTAACAAGCACAGAAAATAAAAATGGGTTCTTGAACAAAAGCGCTCCCTGAAACAAGATCAGAAGGGATACTACCTATCTTATACAAGTCATAATAACCTCAACTATGTTGAGAGGGATAGGTGAGCAGAAGCAGTAATGTAAGAAACCGCTGAGATGCGGACATTTTCATATTCTTGCGTTAATACAAAGACCGCAACAATGGCCGCTAACATGCCTCAGTTAACAGAAACTAAGAAGGCATGAAAAAGATGACTGAAAACATCTACCATAAATTAGGATAACCAGACATAAGAAGCAGTGATTGAAGAGGTTATCCAGAATATTCAACCTTACCTGGGTTGCGGAGCCAATGGTGAGAGACAAGAGAGGGAGCCAGTAAAAGTTTTAGAGGCAAATAGCTTATTTCTCTAAGATGGGACACTCACGGAGAGAGTGCAGAAGAACAGCATACTAAGCAGATACCAAAGAAAACAGCAACAGAAACTACCACATGCTCTTTGAGATGCAAAGAAATGGATGCTGCTACTAAGAACAGGGAGGTAATATCTAACATTGACACAGAAGCTTCAGGGAAATAACTTTAAAAGTTACTTTTACTGAATAGGGAGCAGTTTCAATGGGCTAATGAAGACTAAATTAAAGCTTCCATGAAGCAGTCTTCTCTGACCCAAGTCTGATCTTCTTTGACTCGGAAAAAACTTAAACATTAACTGTGTTTTCCAGTACAAAAGTCTTACCCTGCCAGACTGAAGATATTGTTGATCAGATTGGCTCTGTCTTTAGCACTCAGAGCAGTGTGATTTTTTTTCAGCAGATCAATCAGCGTCTTCCAGTCTTCAGTGTAGTGTACTATGTAATAACCACTCATATCCACGTTGAATTTTATCCATTCCACCTCTTCCGGAAGTTCAATGACAGCTAACGGAGAGAGAACCAGACACGAATGTTCAGCATCTCTTACTTCAATTCCAAATCTCTAAAGACAACTGAGTCTGAAAGACCAATAAATCCTTTTCCACCCACTAGCCCAACAGTTCCCCTTGCTATGGGGAAGTAAAAGCCACGTTGTTCCAGGTGAATGCGCCAAAATTCTGGCTTGTACTTTTCCTCCTTCAATGCTGGATCTGATTGAACGAACAGCATCACAGTCTACTCCCAGTTGGATCTATCTACGCACTTTAAAACACAACAGAAGAATAGAAACCAAATAACGCACATATATGCCTTGCAGCCACAACACAGTGGACAACTATAATAGGGAGGCTCCGCTACCTAGAAACTGAGGAGAGAGAGGTTTTAGTTCATGACGGCTGTATGGCATAAATGGGCCACAGCTTATTATGCTGGAGATGAAGACAAGCTTATTTCAACATGGCAAATCAAACTTCAGGCATGATGAGAACGTGAATAAAGTGAGCAATAATATGCTACAGTCATGGTGTGCCAGTTATTTTGTATTCCACCAGTGAACCTAACACCAAAAACAATTAGACAAAAGGCAAACCTAGCTAATCAAGTACTACTGTAGAAGTACGGAAGTATGCCAAGTCCCTTTATTTCCCCTTTCCTCACCCAGAAATCACAGTGGCAAAATTAAAGCAAAAAGCAAAAACAAGCCCCCCCAAAAAGATGTGCGTACTTTTTATTGATGCGTTAGCTTTACTTGGAAGGCATTTGCAATATGGCAATAGTTTATTTTTAAAAACTGATGGCTACATCCTCAGTAAATTTTCCATCATGCCAGGTAACTTGTTCAAGGAAACCAGAGCACCCATTTCCCATTGGCTGGCTTTACGTTTCAGCAGAAACCTAAGTTACTCAGGTTTTCATACCTGAAGTACAGAGCAATCACAAAGAGACAGTTCAAGAATCAACTCAGCTACCACCTGAGTCACATTAGGCAATTACACACTGTAGTTTATTCAGTACAGCTAAGCTCACACGTGTAAGAGACCTCACTAAGTAGTAACACTGGGTGATTCAGAGAAGGGCTAAACCATGAAAGTTTCAAAATGAAAGTATGCTTTCCGATCAAAGAGGTAGGTAGCAAGAAAGGACAGCAACAAGCAAGTTATAAAGAACTCTGAATTACGCACAAGAGGCAAATTCGTAAGTAGGAGCTTTCATACTAAATATGCACACGCTGTCTTAAGTGTCACCCTTCCAAAGGGGCATAAAAATCTAGACACTTAACATTATTTGAGTGACCTGGATTTCTGAGGCTTACAATACTGTGTGACAAGATATGATCGAATCACAGGAAGGTCGTGAAGACTGCAGGACTGCTGTAGCATTATCAAGCCACAAGCTAAATCCCATTTAGAATTGCTGAACACAAGTCTCATGGTGCCTAGAAGCGGCCTGTCGCGCACCTTTTCAGACAAAGCCTTCTTCAAGAAAAATGGTCAAAGCCTGCATGAAGGACTCTCACTAAGAAGCTATTTAAGCTGCAAAACTATTTCGCCTTCAGCTGCTGCCCTGTTATTAAGATCCTACAGATGAGGTATAAGGTACCCTAGTAAAGGGCTAGAATGTGCCACTAGATCTCACGGCAAAGGGAATGAGTTCAACTGTGAGATAAGAGCCATCACCACACACAGGCACAAAGAGGAACTCGGTCCAATACAAAATACTGACGAACTTTACATGATACGTCAACAGTCCAAGAGCAAAGCAGCCTCAGGACATGTATTTTGTTTCAGTCCAGTAACGGCAAGAAATGACTGACCAGAACATCTTTCGGCTACTCACTGTCATTCCCTTTCCCAATTGTTATTCAGGTACGGATGATGAAAGAGTAAAGAGCTGAATGAACGTTCTGGTGGGCAGTGGTTTACTCTTCCCAGGGCTCAAAAGCCTTCCTCTGTCATATGAGGAAACATGTATCAGTTACCTGGTAAATTCACTCAGCTATGTGATGGAAGTATATATGCGGATCTGGCGGCAGTACTGGTGACTTATTTACAACTGTTGTCATACAAGCAGCTGCGTTTACATCACATAACAGAGGACACTAACATTTTGTTGACATGAACAAAAGCAGGGCACCAGGGCATGCTAAGATCTAATCACCATCAGGGAAAAACCTCTGTTCACTGCTGCCTATCTTGTTGCCTCCTAATGAACTCAACCAGAAGACAGTAGGAGTAAGAGCACAGGTGCATCTCAGGCCCAAGAACACTGAGGTAGCCATAGCTCGCGTTCCAGATTAGAGTTTCAGAAAAAGGGTAGGAACTCCAAAATAGAGGAGGAGGAGATAAACAAACAAACAAAAGAAAGAGACAGAGACAAATAAAGAAACCACATCCGCAACAACCGATGGAGCCATTTCTCATTAGAATATTCAGATGCATCGTGAAGCCCCACCGCTTTATGGAATCGTTCATATGGGGGGGCGGGGGGGGGAAAGGAGAGTTACTTGGGAGAAAAAAAGTCGATGGAGTTCTGAAAAAAATAAAAATCTTGTTTCAGTGTTCACTTTTTAAATACTAAATAAAGATACCTAATGAGAAACACTGTAAAAATATGGAAATAAGTTTAAAGAAAGTAGCGTCTTGGTTGACTGAATACAAGATTTCCAAACATTTCGGCCTGTTGCAATTCAAGATTAGGCTTCAGCTGTGAAGTCTCATGAACAAGACGACTGCACTCTTCCCAGTTCTGGAAGACCTCTGTCATCTCAGAGTTAGTAAAAACTGATCAGATTTCATTCAGAGTCATCATTTTTAAAAGCTTTTAGGACTCAAACATCGGTGGCCTTTACAATTAATTTAGTGACTAAGCAGCATGGTGAAGTGGAACGGTATATGCATTTTGCTTTGCTGCGTTGCACTTGCAAAACCAATTTTAGCTTCATTTGTCTCTGGAATAATTATTTATACTTTTGTTTTCTTACGTAAGTGCTATTTTCAAACAAAAATTTCTACAGAAAAAACTTTTATATGACACTTCTACATCTACTTCCACTTTAATTGTTTCTTGATGACATTTTATGATGTTTAGAATTTGATATAATTGCTGCATTTGTGCAAATGCTTAAGATACAGTTCTTTGGTTACAAACTTGCAAAATAGCGCTTGGCTTTGTGCATGTGTGCGCATATATATCTGCCTGCGTTCACAGACACACACACAAAATATTTACGGACGTTCACAATAGCAGCAGCATTTTGACCGCTTGAGATAGTCTACCTAGGTAGACTACAGCAATTAAAGTTAACACAGCAAGAAGTGAATATCCTGTGACACTTTTATATGTATAAACTGGCTTACCTGGCTATGAATACTTAAAATTCAAACACTGAACCTTACCAGCAAAGTTATGTTCCTCTTTATATACATCAACCTACAATCACATTTATATCTTTATGAGCTGTGCTAGTCACAAAGTTGCTGAGTGTTTGTCAGTACCCTCACACTTCAGCATGGATTTTTTTGTTGATAGATAAACTAATACTTTATTTATTAGAACCAAGAGATAAGGAATGGAATTTAAACACTGAAGTTCCTCGGACTATCGGCTTGTGCGCCTTATGTGAAAGTGATCCCATGAAGCCTGCACAAACAGTGACAGAAAAAAAGTTAAAGTACTTCAATCAAGCTGCAGATGCTATTAAAGAGACAGTTGGCTTTGGAACAGTGTGTGTGGAACAGCTTCCACAAGCTGGATGATTTTTTTTCTTTTTCTTTTTTTTTTTTTTTTTTTTTTAAAGTGATGGGAACATTGCATTAAATCAGACACTACTAACAGGTCTAATTGGTAAGTTTTTTGCTTTGTTGTTTTTTTTTTTTTAAAGCAGATACAGAGTTTTCTGCATACAGCTATATATAGACTATGTCTCCAAGTGTAACGCAAGACTGTATTTAGTGAGCTGATGCTTCAAAATCAGCTGGCTTACAGCATAGTTGTAAGCAAAGCCAACTAGCCCACTGAGGAAGCCAGGCTACAAACTGAGCTGCGTTGTGTAGACACACCTTCAGAAACAAAGGCCGATGACCATCATGTAAAGAAGCAATTTCCCTCCTTCTGTCCAGGACTCCTTTCAAACTACATCCTCTCCTCTCTGCCCACCTTCATATATACACACAGAGCACTGACACACGACAGAGAAACTGGGATGGCATTAAGTGAATGAAAGGCCACGCTCTAGTTCCAAAGACCAATTAAATGCGAGAAAGAAGTTTTGGGATAAAGGAGGCAAAATTCTTCATTTCAGTTGATTATATAACTACTATCAAAAATGTCCATCTGTAGGCTCCTGCAATGCCATTAAGGTGCAATAAATATCCCACCAATCCCATTCCACCTCAAACTGTCCTCTATACACCTCTCCTACTCTGATAGCCTCCACACTCAAGTTCCTGCAGTGAGTGCCAAATTTACATGACAAACCAGACCACCAGCAGAGCTATTTACAGGTCAAACAATACTAAAGAAATCAGGTTACTTACCCATTAGTTTTAGTAAAGTCCAGAACTCATACAATTAAACAGCTCTGTTTTTCCATTCTGATAATCTGTAAAAAGTCTTTCTAAACCTTCAGCTCAAATGACAAAAGGCAAAAAGACTTGGAACACTTGGTAAAAGCAGCATCACAATGATATTAACAAATAACATTATCTACTTTAACTGCAGTGCTTCCAAAGCCATTTCAGAGGGCTAGAAGTTTGTGAATTTAGCAAACAGTAAAAACTTCAAGTTCAGCGCTAAGCATTTGATTTTAATTTTGTATAGCTTTATTTCAAACAGCACATGTGGCAGGTATGTCTATGAATTAAAAATAATTGTGTCAGGTAAACGCACTGAATAGTAAATTTAACGGGGGAGAAAAAGATACAACAGCAGATGTATGACAGTGAGACAGCTCATCAGCTTTAATAAAACACCAAAGACCTATTGATGTCAGTGGACCCAACAGAGATGGCCAACGTGATTTTAGCCCAACACTGAGTAAAACTGTATAGTAACTAATTGCTTGGGGAAGAGAAAAAACGGGACTGAATCAAAAAAAAAAAAAAATCACACAGATTAACTTTTTAGGATTCATATTTCTACTGCAGAAAAAAGTGTATGTGAAAAAGATGTATATATGGAAAGTGAAAAGCTGTTAAGCCTACCACAGCAATTAAGACGCGTTGTTCTCAGTTACAGTCTCTGAAATTATTTTGCACTACATATCTCCTTGCCTTCATATCTTAAGTGTGTGCTGAGAAAGATAAGTAACCTATAAAAAGCAAGTTACTTTTGAGTCACATACCTGACTTTTGGTCCAGTAAATATGCATTAGTACAATGGGTAAAGTTGCAGTTACTAGTTATGTAGGTGAGAGGAATATGCCACAGATAACTGCAAAGGAAAGCAAATGTTTACTGACATATTATATAGAGATTAATCTTTGTATTGTTATTTTTTCCCCGTTTAAGCATTTTAATAGATTAATAGCAGTGGAACCACTACATCCTGTGAAACATGATAAAGTATATACTCAACTCATATCACTACAATATCTAAGCGCAACAATAATTTTTTTTTTTATTCCCACCACCTTTGGGAGGCAGAAAAGATTCCTAGTACTTCTTCCTCAGTCCCAACGTCCTAAGTAGGTTTTCCGAAGTCATATGGACAGGAAATCTCTGGCCACGTAAGATATTCAGCCAATATTCTTTTCGCCTCAATTCACTGTTTCGTCTGCTTGAAGTTTTACAGGTTTTGTTTTTTGTTTTTTGTTTTTTTTAAATAAATGATGTTATTCAAGTTCACGATTACAATTCCAAATCATGCTAACAGAAACCGTAACAGATTGCATACTATCAAGACAGACTCAAGCAAACTGCAAGCTGGAAGAGTAAATGCTAACTTGCATTGTAATGATAAGAATTTGACTATTAAGAAAAAAATACGTAATTTGAGATATCAAATCAAATTATACATATGCATTCCAATTTTGACACGGACCTTTTCTGTGACTGATTCACACAGAACTCTCTCCTTGAAAAGATTTTCACACTTTCCCCAAAATGACATCTGTTAGAAGAAGAATTAAGCCTAACAATCCTTCCTTTCTTCCCTAACCTTTTAACCAGACATGGTTAAACCTTCTTCCCCACAACAAAAATAAAACAAAGTCCTGTAACTTCCAACGTTTCAAGAGGGAAATTCCTCTCAGGAACGATTCTGTAAGATGATGCAAAGGACTCAGGTCCCATTAAGATTTCAGTTCCCATCAACAATTCAAATAGCTAAATAAGAACACTAATATTGCAAAAGATTCAAACTTATGTACTACTGCAACATACAGTTAAGTTTCACGATATTAGGCAAATTTGCAGTAAAATCAGTTTTGCAATTATCATCCACTGCCTCATCTTTATTTCCTCAGTGTTTACTTATCTATTTCCCTTTATTCTTTGGTACAGTGGACATTACCCCTCACATATTCGGCTATTATCATGCATGAGTGCTATATTAAAAACATTAAACCAAAAAAGCATTGATTCTGTCTTCTATGCTCTCCTCCAACAAGGCCCAAGGCACACACTTAATACTGACGGAAAGAAGCAGAGATTCTAAAATAGGTCATATGCTCTTCTTTCTTCATAGTGTTTCAACTGTAACTTCTTCAACCCACCCTCCTTTCAGCTTCCCATTAACCACACAAAACTTGCCGAAATTAAAAGAAAAAACTTTACCCGAGAGATCTGCCTTTTGATACTGAGAGAGCTGAACAATTCATTCTACCAGTTACTGCAACTCATCACGTCGAATTCAAAAGCTTCAGGAAAGCATGTAAATAAATTCAATTTATGAGGCAAGGCCACAGAGTTTCACCAATTGCCAAGGTGGAAACAGACAAGGACCATCAGGTATTTTTCAAGGTAGATATTAGAAGCCTGTGTTTCTGTGCTACGTTCTCTTTATTACTGACTACCTTCAGAGACCCCCTGAACGCAAATGGGAAAGACATATAAATCTGCAGATAGATTTTTACGGGCAGAAAGTAATGAGGAGGTAATAACCTGGCATCTGACGTCCAATTTTCTGGCTCCACACGATATACAAATTTCTCCTGTTGTACAGAGATGTTCTTTCCTTTTCGAACAACAGTCACTAAAGGAAATCCTTTATGCAGAATCCAGGTTTTCATTAACTTTTTTACATCTAGTGTTCCATTAGTAATCTGTGTAACGGGGGGGAAAGGGGAGGAGGAAAACAGATTAAACAGATTCTCCACGAATAACTATTTTTGAACCTCCCTCCTTAGCTCATCAGAACAGTAGTACCTGTAGAGGGTCATTTTCACAAATCAAATCAAACTAATTCTATTAGAAATGACAGGTTTGTATTTTCACCACAGCAATGATTGATTTTATTGACATATCTTCTCTTAACACCACAGCAGCTCCTTGGCCCAATGAAAGCAGGACAAAACCTATGAGAATTATTTCTTTCCCCTTCCTTCCAGATGAGGTGGACAGAAAGTTTATTTGCAGTGTTACAGATTTTTCTTTTAATGCTGCTGCAAGTTTCTCATCTCCCCTCCAATTACGGCTTCTCCCAACTTCTGTGGGAAGGTAAGACTTAAGAAACCGATCATGGATTTTTTGCTTTACAGACAGCAAAATCTATGACCAAAGAAAAGGCTGTTTTTATGGTTGAAATTTTCAACTATATTCAATTTTGACCTGAACAACAGGAACAAAAGGAAGAAGAACCCGTCAAATTGTTGAGTACCATACATTTTTAATAAATCCAATAAATATGGAAAAGTAACCCAAAAGGAAACCGAAGGTCTTAACCCACGATAATAGTAACAATTTAACTGGCATAGGGAAGACTAGAACACACGCTTTACTCCAGCACAGCTCCAGGCCTTCCTTTCCATTTGAGAGCTGCTGGACTCGATGATTCCTGGCAGTCTGTTTTCCTACAATTCCAATTCCACTCACTGAAACAGAAGCTACCACTGAAATAAAGTTACACAAGCAGCGAGCATCCAAGACGTAAATGCTTTCTAAGGAATTTGGATTTATCTGTTGCATGGAACTAAAGTTTGATCCCACACTTGAGATGAGCGGTTTTATTCCGGCCCTCACACACTAACAGCAGAACTCTAGAGACGCTGACGTGTTCCCACGTGGTACATACCCACTTCCAAGAGGTTCTGGAATGCTACAGAAGGGACTCCTAGAAGCTACAAGAATGAAGATTCCGTATGATGGAATTCAGGACTGCCACAAGAAAAAGCGTTCAAGTATCTCTCTGTGGTGTATTACCTTTTTTCTTTATGAACGAGGAAATAAATCAAAATCCACAACACACACGTGAAAAACATGAGCAGAGCATCAAAGATGGATACCTCATTCATGCTGTCCCACAAGTCATCACTCTTGGTGGATCCATAGCTATAATTACGCAGATATACCTCAACGCCAGCTTGGAAAACATCCTTAGTGAGATAGTGCTTCAGCATCAACAGAAGTGAAGCCCCCTCGAGAAGAAAAAAAAAAGGAAAAAAAAAGTAAGTCAAAGGGAAGTTACAGAATTTGCTGAAGCATATACAAACTATAGCACTGTTACAGTACAAGAGCAACTCAGTAGCTGGCAGATTTTATCCCAAACAATATCATCTGAATAATTATCTTAACATCCAGTTGCTTTGGGAAAAAGTATTTTTGGATATCTCAAAAGCTCCAAACACAGAAAATAAAAAAGCTAATACAGTTTGAATTTTTTATCTCCGTTATCGTCATCTAAAATATATTGCTTTCTTACTGAAGTCTTTCTGCTGGCTGTCGTACTTCATTAGCAATACTCATCTGTATGGTATAGAACTGCACTTGCGACACGTGGTGTTTGACAGTTACGTGTTTTGCAGCTAAATCAAAAAACTAAAACGGATGGCAGAGGGAGATACACTAGTAAGCTGGAATTAAAAGTAGCAGTGTATTTTGACAATGTTTAAATACACGCATGTTTTATTAAACAAGCGCACTGAGTAGCCAATTCTGCAAAACGTTGAATATAATCTTTAATTACAGTTTCAAAGTGGCCAGGAATGTATAGCCAGAAAGGTGCTTTTACATAGTTGAAAGCAAGCCCTTGTCCTTCTCCAGGAACACTCCTACGTCAGTGTCACTAATCAATAAACTGCCTGAAGAATTGCACGCTGTACAACTGACTGCAGATGAGCAGTCATAGTCCTTGAAAAGTTTAAAGGCATACTTTACATTTCTGATACTAAAACATGTATTAGAGAAAGGATTAAGAAAACAACGAAGGCAAGATATTCATGAGGGCATGTATGGTTTTCATAGACTCCAAATTAAAGTCTGGGCATTCAAGTAACATCTTGCATGAAGCTGAAGTCTGCCTGAACAACGTTAATCTAATCTACTCATGAAACAGTAGGAATACCCCTTATCATAAGCTTGAAGAATATGAACGTTTGTTCCTTTCCTGCACGCGTGCATATTTAAACTATAGCTCTACTTTTTGTGGTTTTTCTCAGGAGTGCTTACTGTCAAATACTCCCAAACACCACTGTTACACCAGCTAGATTGCTGTCCCACCATTCAGCATTAGGGATACCGGTAATTTGCAAAACCACCAGGCTAAAATAATTTCGTATAGCAATTTCTATTCCAGAGCAATAAAACGTAGAGGCGATCTATTCATCTCTGTCACTTGGGAGTAAAAACGAAGCAAGCTGTGAAATTCAGTAATAGCCCCCATGAGCTGATTAGGGACTACACTGTGAGTGTCTGCCTACTCAAATTGCCGAGATACAGGGTCAAGAGTAGTGGGAATACAAAGATGACCTGTACGAATGAAAAAACAACGCAATTAAAGCCTCCACAATGAGCAGAGGAGCAAAGAGAAACCTGTTTCTTACAGCGCAAGGCCAAAACGTCTTTACCTCCTAAACTTAAAGAGCTAGGTTGTTACATCTCCCTCCAGAACGTGCACACAAAGACCCTTAAGAAAGATTTGATAGCAGTAAGCTAGTAGAAACGGCCTAACGTAATGTTTTACTAATCGACTGAAACTCTGGTCCCATCACTTTTAGAATACTTCTACTGAAATTATACAGAGCTTTGGTCAGAGAGTGACAAATTTCTCTCTTAAGTTACATCGCTAAAAGCGCAGTTGTGCAAGGCTTGTAGCTTTCAGAAGCCCCCAAAAAAGGGAACTACTTGAGACCGCAACTGCCTCTTTGAAGAATGAAATACGTCATGTCTTTTGACATACGTAGTCCCTTTTTAGGGACTGAAAACAAATCCGTTTTGCAGGCAAGGGTAAGCTGAAAATCACACAGCTCTGTTCTTGTACTTCAGAAAACAGAACAAGAGAAAAGCAGAAGCACATCACAACTGTAAGTACTCTATTCAGCTTCTCAGACTACCAAGGGATGCCAGACAACACGCTGAGCTGTTAAGTCTTGCAAAAAAAAAAGGGGGAGGAGAAACAAAACCAGCCGGGGGAGCTGCCTTGCACAGAGTAGAGGAAGATGCAGCATTAGACTATTTTCAAGTGAGCACTTGCTGTCTCCAAGGTTTCTTATTAGATGACAATACAAACATATAAACTGCATGAAAAAATGAGAGAGAACCCAGAAAAAGAGAGAAGGCTTTCCTCCAATATTCCCAAAAGCATAGGATGCCGTATCTAAAGACTGAGCCAATACAAGTCAGAATTTGGCAAATACAAGTATTTGCTCTCATCATGTTTTTCTGAGTAAGGCACAGCAAAGCTTTAAAAAGAAACTTCACGTACAAACCTCGCTGTACACTGAAAACAGATATAATCAGGTTGCAGATAACCAGGTATGCTGTCACACTGAAATTGCAGATGCAAATCTCCACCTCAGGAACTATCTAAAATGTTGATTTTTAAAAGGAGGGAGACTACGAAGAGGACAAACTGTTTCGATGCGTGCCTTTTTTCTTAAGCATCTGTTACAGTCTGCTATCAGAGACAGACTATATCGCTCGTTGGACATTTTGTTTTGCCCACCATGTCCCTTTGTATGCTTTCTGGAGTATTTTATTTCTGTGCTGAAGCACGCACCAAGCAGAAGAATATTATGTAAGCACCCAGATATGTGCAGATAATATTTTCCTAATGAAAGATTATGTAGCTGCTCAGAAACATTACGGAAACATCCTCAGGAACAAGACTGTTGGTGCTATGCGCAAACTACCCCAAAACAATTGTCAGCATATGCCTACTTACTCACAGTCCCACATCCATACTTACTATGGCTCATCACTTTCCAAAGATTTTTTGAAGTTACCTTTATATAAGAAAGCGCATCAAACATTTCTTCAATCTGTTCTGAAGACTGAACAGTGGAAGAGAGTGGATGCGAAGAGTTCAAGGAATCCTTCATCATAGCCTTGAAAATCAGATTTAGGAAATCTTCATCCTAGAAGAGAAACCTTTATACGTATCTGAGAAGCGAGAACATACACGGCAAGAAGAATAATAAAACTTGTCTTTGTCCTTCTCTTCCGTTAATCTGGCATAGCAGCCTGCTCTTCTGTGCTCTTAGGAAAAGCGTGCTAACCATCCTGCCAATGGAGGCAGCAAAAGTATCGTCAGGGTACCGCTTGTGACATCTACTCTTTTCCTGCTGGATTTTTAGCAGTGGAATCTAAATCTTGAGTTTGCACCGTAAGCCAGACCCTCAAGCCCTTGTCCCAGCTAAAAATATCTTCAGCACTAGAGAAAATACATGTAGCTAATAAACAAGCAAGTATCCACCAAATTTCAGATCTGGCACAAAATGTTTTCAGTCCATTTATGAGAAGCCAAGATTATAAAGCATACTAAAGGAGTCCTTTTTTTAAATGTTAAAAAGTGAAGCCTGTAGTGACAGTATTGACTATACAGTGATGTCTGTGTGAATGTGAACACTATCTTATCTAATGATCCTAGTACCAAAGTTACTTCTGTCTTTCCTTCTAGGATGAAGATATCTGAAATGAATACGTTGTCACCAGAACTACCCATCCCCAAACACTAGGAATTTAAACTACTATTAACGAAGCTGATCATACTGGTATTTGTACGTTCTATTTCATTGAAAGCTGAGCACGTTACTTCTCTGTACAGCTTCTGCGGAGCAGGAGCGGATCTTACCACGTTACAGGGAGAGAGAAGAGGGGAAAAAACAAAACAAAACACCCAACTCCACACCCCCACCCCACACACCAGCATATAAGACAATCAAGATGCTCTTTAAAAACGTTAACATTTTAGAGCTATTTTCTTTGAATGCAGAAGTTCTGAGTGAATTTTTACTTTTAATAAAACACTTTTTGGCACCACCATGTGGTGAAGTGAGATGTAGGTGAAGGCAGTTTGTCAGGCAGCTTTCCGAATGAAGCACATGCACGCTGTATGACAAACGTGTCCTTTTTAAACAGCAGACCAGTTTTGTGTCCTCCCCTCACTATGTATGTGCCCAACAAAAAGAATCTACGTAATCACACTTTCAGGCAGGCATCAACACAATTAACAAACTCAGGCCAAATGAACAACCTTTTAAACACCCAGCGCCAGGAAAGAAATTTACCGAATCAAGTTATCGGCCCAGGTTCCTTCTAGATGCTGAAAAGCTCTTAACGAGCAGCCAGGATGCTGAGAAGGGCCCAAACGAGCGTGCAGGAAACCGGAAGTACCACTTAGGCTTTTTACCTAGTGACTCTCTAACGCAAACTGCATAAGCAGTCCTGGAAGCAGAGCCTAGAACTCTCCTCTCCTAGAGGAGTACCTTTATATCAGGAGGCAAATTTAGTCTCTGTGCTGCTCTCTCCCTTCAGTCCCACCAGCATTCCTTTCTCTGCCTTTATTCACTGATAGAGCCACTTTGCCACAGTAGCTGGTGTCCTCTCCTTAGAGGTGAAAGGCTATATTTGAAGCCCTCATGTTATCCATAGCCGGAAAAGTTAGGTCACTCAGTTCCTGAGTAAGTTTTTAAATCATCATTAGGTTATTACATCAAAAAGTTTCCTGTTCCTTCACCCATGTTTATAAAGAGAAGCACTTGTGGGATTAGCGCTTTGTACTATCAGTGTAATTCAAAGCTATCAGAATCCACTGGGTAGGCCCGTAACATGTTATTAGATCAAGTCCCCAGTTTCCGAACCCCAGACTGGTTTAGACACAAGCACGTACCAAGAGGATGACGAGACAGGAACGACTCCAGGCATATTTGGTAATCTAAAGCCCTGGTGCTGCCTAAATCTACTAGGAAAAGTGAAAACTGACAAACTTTGCCAACAACGTGTTTGGACTTTCAGGACGTTGATTTTAAGTTCTAATTTGGTACACAGACATAGCTTTTAATGACCATTATGTTGCAGAGAATATCTCAGCTAACATAAACAAAGATTGTGCGTAGACCACTTCTGCACATTTCTAGTTACCTCTTCACTAACAAGTGTTAGAGAAAACCAACATTCATTTAAAAAAAAAAAAAAAAGACATTATCTCTAATATCATTGAAGTGTCAAAGAAGAAGAAATATAGCGTAATTCAAATGGGGCACAAAGTAAATTTCAGTGTGAGTTCATAACTATCAGTCCTTTGTGGTCAGTATTAAAAAACAGAACGTGGTGAAGATACAAAAAGACTAGTCATATAAAGTACTTACTGAATGTAATTCTGGAAAAATCTCCTCCATGGCAAAGTACTCCATAAAAGTGGCAAATCCTTCATTCAGCCAAAGATCGTTCCACCACTCCATAGTTACTAGGTTGCCGAACCACTACGACAGACCAAGAACATAATCCTTTTTCTCTATAAATGAGATAAATGCTCACTAAAATCGATTAAATAACGTAATCAAATGAGTACAGCGACACTCCATTCATCCTCAGCTTTGTAAAGGATCTCGTGCCAAAAAGAGTTTAGTCAAAACCACAGTAACGCTTTTGTATGAACACCTCAGTAAGTGGATCGTAAAGAGTTGCACTCTGCCTTCTGCATTAGAAATAATACAGCATTCTGAACAGATATAACATGCACCATAGTCACAGCGAGAGCAGGAGGGGAATTAAAATGCGAGAGGATTTTTTTTTTTTTTTAAAGCAATTAAATGACTTCCTCCCCAATCCAATACCTGATGGGCCAGCTCATGAGCTATCACTGCAGTTATTAGCTTTTTATCTTTTGCTGAAGAGGTTTTGTTGTCATATAAGAGAGTTGTTTCTCGGAAGGTGATCAAGCCCCAGTTTTCCATAGCACCTGACTGAAAATCAGGAATAGCTACCAGATCTGGAAAAAATTTGAAAGAAGCTATTGTTACTATTGAAAACTTATTTAAAACAATTCTGTATTTCAAGTCTACCTATGGCATTGCATACAAGCCCTAAAAACTTCATTATTTAAACCCTGTGGCTCATGTTTCAAACACAGAAGCTGCCCTGTAGATTTATAGCCATGTTTCTCTAGCAATACTCTGCGACAAACATCTTCAAAGCAGTACACAAACCTTGTCAAAAGGTCTTGCATGCACACAAGTAACCAGGAATTGCTCCTGCCACTACTGAAGGCGGTAGTCTTAAAAGACTGGCATTTAAGAACTCTCCCAGTCCGACACACAGAAAAGTCAGGTTGCAGATAACAGACAGGTACGCATGCCTCGCAGACTGAGAATTTTGCATCTCCCTATCCAAGGGCATCATGTTTAACTGAACTCTTCCTCTGATGTCACATACAAATCTAAACAATCTGGAGTCAAAAAGCTCACAGTTTTCCAGCGTGGGAAGATTTAGTCGATTTTAAAAATAATTTTTAGGTACCCCTCATTTGAGGGATGTTTTATGCTATCTACCTTTGTTAGCACTTCTTAAAGAAAGGAAAAATTCCCTGTATTGGTCAGAACTGATTACAGCTTCCTTTTTCCTGTTGTTTAAAAAAAGGGAAGTCAGAAAGGCCTTACCTAATTTTTCAAGAGGGTAATTTATTAAAAAGTACTTTTGATAAAATTCCAGAAGCTTCACTGCTGTGTTTAGAGCATATCCAACTTGGTTTAGATGCTGCGGTACGGCATAGATGGAGACCTAGTCCAAACAGAAGAGAAAACATTTCAAAATGTACAGCCACAAAAGCTCTATAAGGAAAAGAAAAGCAGAGAGAACTCCCCAGAACGGACAGGACCAATTTCTTGGGCACACTTTTTGGGGGGGGGGGGGGGGGGGGGGGGGGGGGGGGACGGACACAAGATGCAAACACAGATTATCAAGCTGTCTTTGAAGATTGTTGCCAGAGCTTATTATCAGTTGAAGAACATACAGACTATCCAATTATCAGCAGTGCAGGCAAAGACAGTGCAAGGCTATCGGCCCTTTTATGACACCTTTAGGACGGTCTTCAGGAAGGGCCTGCGCCAACAGAAGTTCATCCATTTCCCCTTCCACACCCCATGAGTTATTAACTGATCCTCCTGGCAAACCTTGATTCATTTGTAATTTTCAGGTATCACTAAGACAAAACTAATACCATCTGCAAGAAACTCATTCAAGGACTAATGATTTCCACCAAGTTCATCCATTCCTCTAAGGTAGGGGCCACATTAGATTCAGTGTAAGAAGCTTTCAAAAAAGTTGAGAATTTCAGGTCCTCCTCCATTCACACCAGAGTGGCTACAACAGTAAGAACTTTGATTAGATTATAAGATCCCTGTTCACCCAGATTTAGGATGTCTTTTCATACACAAAATATGTTGAGACTAATTTTTCTGTTCCCCTTTCTATTTTCAGCTCTAACACACACACACCCAAATCAACAAAACCACTAAAACAAAGCAAAACCAAAAACCTTAATTTGGCCCCCTCTTGCTAGGCTATGCGTCAGGGAACAAACAACATTTCAACTAGACAGATAGGGTGCTCTTTTAACTACTGAGCAGATCAGAACCAAGCACGTACCAGTAGAGATTTAATCTAGTGTTGCTGAAAGTACAAAACCTTATCAGATGCAAATTTTAAGCTCAAAAACAAACAAAAAAAGTCATGTGGGAATCTTTCAGGGTCGGGAAAAAAGCTTATTACTTTATGAACACAAAGCAACTTTACACACTCTAAGCCTGAGCTTGTCATTATAACAGCCATGCCAATAAGCTTATTTTACGTGAACTGGTTAGTTCAGATTCTTCGACTCTGCAGGCCACAAATTGCTGGAAGTTGAGACCACATCTCTAGAAAAACATCGTTATACGCCTGCCCTCTTCTTACAGTCTCAGTCTCCCCTGGCCTATTACTCACTGTTGGCAGCAGAACACCTCACCACCTAGACTTTGGCCTGACTTGCTGTGATTACTCTTATGCTGTCTCTCGTAAAGCTGATAAGCACTCCTATACATTGCTAGATCCCTTGTGCCTGGGTGCGTTCTAAGCTCTGCTGGACTTCCCTAGCTTGGTTAAGTCTTAGGGGGCTCAGAAACCCCTGTGATTCTCCTCACCTTTTACTGCTTCTAGTAGTCAGAACGAAGGAAGGGCACATGTAGGAACCACCTTCCCTCAGTCTCAATATATCATTCAGTCTTCCTTTCCCTCTTACATGCTTTACTCTGCCATGAATACTTCTAAAATACTGACGTGAAAACGCTGACAATCCATGCAAGTTACGCTCACTATTAGGAACACAGAAGAGCATATCACACACACAATTGCTTCAGCCTCTCTGCAAACATGAAACTTTTGGTACACTGGCTAATATTCTCCTCGGTAAAGGACAGGCTAAATGCTTTTGCCAGGAAAGAAAGAGTTTAACTAAAGAGCTGAAGAGTACTCACGAGGGTAGAGGGCGAAATGCAGTTTTTCAAGCTAGTAGGATGAACTGTATTTAGTCTAAGTTGTAACTACAATGACTTGCCCAAGTCAGAAGGAAAGCGTGTTGATACAAACCCAGCAGCTTTACCTCTGTATGCTGGATTAGAGATATTTAGTCCATGAGATTATCTTGCTAGCCTAGAAGATAACAATGCTCAGTACTGCTTTTGAAAAGAGTTTCCTCTCCCTCTTAAGCTCTATTAGCACTAACTCAACTGGCTTTTTCTGCACAGGTACTGACACTTCCCACACATCACCACAAAGGGGCAGTTCCTGCTACAGCCATGAAAATGACTGCTCACAGGAAACTCTTGCACCTCTTATAAGTAAGATTAAGGAGCATCTTTTAGTATTACCACATTCTTAATTTATTTACTGCAAAAGCACACATTGCAGGAACTGCTCGCTGACCCTGCGCACCAAATCCCTGCAAAGGACGAAGATTAAACAAGACCAATTATTTGATTCTCGGAACATCGGGGGGGGGGGGGGAGGGCACCAAAACGAAACAAAAAACAATTAGACCAGTGTATTCCAGTGAGTAAATATCGACTTAAAATTGGTCTGAATTTGCTCTACTGCAGAGCTTTTTTTTTTTTTCTTTTTTCTTTTTTTTTTTTTGGGGGGGGGGGGGAAGGGGGAAGAGAGGGAGGCTGGATATAGCTAACAGGCTCCTGAGGATAAAGAGGAGCATATCTGCAGCACTCCTGGAACTCATACAGCAAAAAGGGTTTCGTGATGCAAACAGCATGCAGGCTTTTTGGAGGGGAGGGGCTTTTTTGAGAGGATACTTTGAGGGGAACAAACATACCAGAGTCCCATTAGTTTCCCTGCTGATGTTTTTCAAGTCTGCAACAACAAAGGCTACCAAGTAGGTGCTCATCTTCAAACTCACAAAAAACTCATCTTGAACAATCCCATTTGTCACAGGAGTAGTGGCTTCCTGCAGGTAGAAAGAAAATACTGTTATTGTTGCAAGCAACAAAAGACTAAGACACGCAAGCAGTCAGTGGTAAGTTACAGAATTACTTCACAAGCGGCTAGCAACAGCTTATGACCAAGAAGTAAAGATGTTCTGCAAGTCTGCTTATCATTCGATGGGATCGACAAGACCCACAATCCACATCTAAATTACTCATAGTTTAATAACTTGAGGAGACCTGGAACATTTAAGCATTACCCCAAAAGTAACTGTCAAGCTTTTATTATGCAGCATTACTAGACAATTCCATTGTTGCAGAGAAACCTCGTATCTCTTTTGGTTCACCCTTAAAGCCCCCAATATAAAAGCCTAATATGCTTTCTTATAAAGCTTTATAAACGAATCATCATTTACTCCCAGAAAGTGCTTCTACTCAAATAAAAACACACGAACATTAAAAAAAAAAAAGCTATTTCTATACAAGATTGTTTTAGATCAAAAGTGATCAACATCCAACTGCTGTGAAACATTCAACTGCAACGGTGAAACAGACTAGATTTTTAGGCCTGAATGGATCAATAAAAATCACCTAGCCTGATCTCTGTGTATGAACCTAATATAACGCTTTCTCTGTATATGAACCTAATATAATGCTTTCTCTGCATATGAACAGAATTTCATTCTTGAACTCCTTCAGTAAATCCGTAACTTGTGTCTTTACTACAGCTTCTCCTTCATAAAGGGGAGATAACCTATCTACTGTGGCTGCAAATACATGGTTTCCAAAGTCAGTTATTCTTGTTAACAAATAATAATAAAACCCCTCCCCAAAACCCAAATTCAAGAACACAACAGTTTACTTCTAGCCTGAATTTGAGTCAGCCACTCTATGCTGCCATACTAGCTGTGTACATGCTAGTTGAGAAGGCTTGCCTCTAAGATCTCCTGCCCATGCAGGTATCCACAGACTACGACAAAGTTCACCCTTTAACCTTCTCATGGATAAACTAAAAAGCCTCATCTTCTTAAGTCTCTCCATCCAGCATAGCACTCCCAGGACCGACAGCTATTACAGGGGAATTTGTACCCCCCTCCCCCCCTCCCATAAGAGAGCTTCTAAGAGTAAGTATTTACTCTTAGAAGTGGGCCTATCCTAGTACTGATCTCAGCAACGTTATACTTCTGCACAATATGATCCTCTCATTCACATCTGTTATTTCTTTCTTTATGCATCCAGGAATCAATTCACTCCTGTCAGCTACAGTATTGCACTGGAAGACCATGCTACCTAACACTCACTCACTCCAGGCTAAGCATAAAATTTAAGAATTCGGCAAGTGCAAGAACACTTGTAGGATCAGGGACAAACGTGAAATTAATCATAAAAACATGCCAAGAAAAAAAATTTTGTATGTAAAGCGTTAGTACTGTTACAAGAGAACTCACTGATGCAAGGAACGTCACTGAGGACGCATACTTTTTCAGACACCCTTGCACAAACTCTACAGTTTTTTTGGTGACTGTACGAAACACAGAAATTGGATTAAGAAGATTTTCTTGTAATTCACAAGCAAGGGAGAGCAAGTTTTCTTGACAAACTGCGTAACACCAAGGGCACCACTTCTGAACCATTAACAGACTGCACGTTTGGAAGTCACGAGTAAGTACAGCAAAAGGAAGAATTATACAGTATGAAATTATAAGGAGCTGGGGGGAGGGAAACAACAAAAACAACAAAATTGCTTGCAGTATAAACACAGATGAGTGTAAGGTAATCGTTTTCAATGTACTGTTTATGCATTAGCAAAAGCATCAATTCACTTGCTCTGTATGTTCTTACTACTTCTTGATAAGTTTTAATTAAACCCGACTTGTTCCTCTGAATTGAGGATCAGTGCTTGATCCTCACACAACTTCACTCCTGCTAACGTCTTCTTTTTGATTTCTTTTTTGTTCAACAACTGGAAGCTTTTCAAATCTTGATTAATCACACAGATAAGGGCACAAACAAATTCTAAAGCAGAGATAAAAAACACAGAAAAAGAGGAGATGATAATTTTTAATGTGCTTTTAAACATCTCACCATAAAAATCTCAACAGATTCTGCAGACGAGAAGAATGGACAAACAGGATGTCAGGAGAAAGGTCAGGTAGCAAGAATCACAGAATCACAGAATGGTTTAGGTTGGAAGGGACCTCTGGAGATCATCTAGTCCAACCCCCCTGCTCCAATAGGGTCCTCTAGAGCATATTTCCCAGGATCACATCCAGACGGGTTTTGAATATCTCCAGGGAAGGAGACTCCACTATGCAGCAAGACAGAACGCAGGCAAGAGAGATAACAACCCCTTGATGGAAAAGGCTGACAAGACAGGAAGGTAGCAGGCATCTCAGTTTGAAGGAAGTGCAGCAGCTTGTACCTATAGCACTTGCAGGTAACTGAGCAGAACAGGAAGAAGCGGATCTGCAGCTAATGCAAATGGTATGGCAAACAATGGCAGGAATGAAAAAGCCAAAAAGAGAGGCACAAGAGGCCTCATGTCATCTCAAAAGGAATTTAGGGTGCAGGAGTGACGTTAACCATTTGAAGAATTATTCTACCTACGGCACCATGCTGAAACCAAGGGAAGCAGTCTTTCTTTCCAGTTCAGGAACAGCTAATTATATAGCTAAAGCAGGTAATAGGGAAAATTCATAATATCAATGCTTAAAATGATAAAAAGGCACAATACCTCCCACTGTTCACGACAAGGAGAATGGTTACAAGGTCACATTTCCCAAACCTCTATTTTCAGATGGCTTCCCATCTCCTTGTAAACAATA
The DNA here is from genome assembly GCF_040807025.1 of Struthio camelus. Lineage (NCBI taxonomy): Eukaryota > Metazoa > Chordata > Aves > Struthioniformes > Struthionidae > Struthio > Struthio camelus. The sequence goes on from NC_090982.1 coordinate 52,571,053, forward strand.
CTGCAAAAGCAATGCAAGGAATGCTACTCCGCAGCAAGAAAAGCTAGAAACTTGCACGTAAGCGGAGGAAGAGAGAGATGCGTTAATGATCTTACAGCAAAGGCAGCTCTTCAATAGGTTTTCTCCAAGTGGATGACAACTTGCGGTGCGCGTGTACGTCAAGTATACAACGTCAGTACCCTCTGACAGCACCAAGAGGGCTCCCCAGCTGCTCCGTAACAGCCTTCCCAGTTGAGCAGGGACAGAGGGGGTGGGGAACAGCTCCCTCCTCAGCACAGAGCCCCACAGATGCATGTTTTGTGTGACTGGGAATGCAAGGTAGAAGTTATGGGAGGTTCCAAGAGTAAGGCAAATAAATCTTTCTTCCTCAGAGTTAGTTTACGTGTCCCTAGGCTGTGGGAGGCAGCTAGTTCCAGATTAATCGCAGGACGATCTTCAGACAACTAGACAAGAAATTCACTAAAAAAGAAATTCAGAGCTTCCCTTTCAGGCGCGTTTGTTGAACCAGCCACTGAATTCCAGCCACAATTCTCGGCAACACGGAACTGCAACTCCAAGTAGCTTCTCTGCAGATTCTATCGGGAAGGCCGAAAGCGCTGCTCATAGCTGCTGACACTCGCCGTGCACGGCATCAGATGACCCACTTGCAAATCTACAGGAAGATACAACTTGAACTCCCATAGCCTTGCCCGATGCCACAAACAAATGCACTAGTTCCCCAGATGACTTCTTCCTGTCCACACAAAGTTGAACAAACGCCTTGCACAAAAGATAGGAAATCTGCGAGACCTCAAGGGAGAAGACAGGGAAGCCAATGGAGTGACTAGATTAAATAACCAAACAAAGCGTTTACCAAAGAAGGCAGGTTGGTGGGGATGTACCACCTCATTGGGTGGGAGAAAGGCAAGGAAGCAGGCATGCCTGCTGCTGTAGTGAGAGCCATTGCTTTTTCTTCTGGACAAGGCTACCACCAACAGCAGGGGGCATTTACAGATATCCTAAAAGACAGCAGGCAGGTAATGCTTCTCAGGTCAAGCCTCTGAAGGGGAAATAAGAATCCCTAAATGAGGACGTTTCCAGAAGGAAGCAAAGAGTTGTAGTAAGACATGTGATTTTAAGGATCACCCTCTTCCGTAGAACAGCAACAGGATCTGGGAATAAAAGCTTGCCATACACATCTTCTACTTAACTTTATGAAATTTTCCCTGCTCTGCAAAGACTCTTGAATCAACCCCAACCTATTTTCTTAGCTAGCCAACCACAGCTGAAGCAGAACGGATGGTTATTTTCCCCTCCACTCCATCTGCCAGTCATTCTCAGCCAAGCTGGCAGCCAAGGGGCTAGATGTTAAGGGTATATCAGATAATTCTGTCTGACCCAACTGGAGCGAAAACTGTCACGGAGTATTGTTCCTCATCTTCCTTATAATCGTGCCCATGAGCTAGAGAACAAACAGCAGACGTAAAGATCACAGTAGCAGTAAGTTATGGAACAACTTTCTATGAAAGTCTATGCTGGTAAAGCAGAGCAGCAGAAGAGGAAAAAAGAAAACTATTTTGGGTGGCAAACGTGTCTTGCAGAGGACTCACCATTTGTGGAAGGTATGCTTAAGAAAGGAATAGACTTTTAGCAACTATTTGCAATTGGTTCAGCAATGTCTGCTTCACGCATGCCACAATGTTAAATCATGGATTTGCTTTCTATAAATGAAAAACTACGAAGCAGTTTTACGAAAGCTGCCTCAAGCCACTCACATCCAGCTCCTAGCAGAGGAAAGTGAGCTAGCACCCTTCCTTGTTTACATAATACAGGAGAGTCGTCCAGCTAAGTCTGTATTGCAATCCTTTCAGTGAAGAAAATAAACAGCAAATAAAAATACTCTTAGGGCTGGAAACCAGTGCTGCAATCCTACAGAAGCATTGGTTGAGAATTACCACAAACCCATGTACTTACATATTCACCCACTATGAGCAAGAGATTATTTCACATGGGCACAGTTATGAGCTTGGTTTTCAAAAACAGGACAGCTACATCAGCACCTGAGCCTTAAGACAGCCTTCTGGAACGCTAATTGCGCTGTGTACATACATGTCCCACCAACACCAAGCACGTAGTTTTTTCCATTACTGGTTAGAGTAATACCATCATTAATGAGTTTCTATCAGGTTACAAATGCTGATAAGGTTTTGATGAGAGGGGACCTCATTCAGAGGCAGAATAGGTAATGAGTTAGTCTCGCTAGACTATCCAAAAGAATTTTGTTTCTCTAAAGGTATCTCCAAAGGCTTAACGGTCAACATAAAATGCAGATACACTCTTACAAGATTTTGGCTGCAAGGGTCTAGCTGATGGGACTTCAGACCCCCCATTCAAATTTCAGAGCTGAGTCCCTATTCATACCCTACTTCCTTTTGTTGAAGCTTAAACGCACAGCCTTCCAGACCAGGCATCCCTTTCACAGACTGTTCCTCGGGTACACATATTACTGATGGATATAGTCCACCCTTCTGCACATGTGCAGTCTCAGCAAGCATGGAAACCTCAGAACAATTTCTTAAGGTCGTTTGAGATTGTTGCAGCCAACAACAAAAATCCTTATAGACAGTGATACATTTACATGCAACAGGAATCCCTCCTGTAGCCGTTCAACTGTCCCTACAGTAACATCCCTACGTTATGCAGTGCATTAAACGGTTTCCTCTATAAAGCTACTTAGTTCAAGCCCTTGAGGAAGAGATGGTCATTTCTTCATAAAGTCATACAGTTTATAGCTTACCCGCTCAAGTCAACCCGCTGGATATTATCACAACAGAAACATAATGCAAAGCACTTAAAGAGATTACACAGAGGATAGCACTACTAAAAATCCTCCACAAAAATAAGTACCTTCGGCATATTTGACAGGGTGGAAAGTTGCTCATCTCTCTTGATCTTGATTAGAAAGGTAGCTTTAAATGCTGGTTCATCAAAGCATGGAAAAGCAGACCTTGCAGCCAGAGGCTCAAACTGAGTTGCTGCAAACCACCTAATGAAGAGAGTAGGGAAGAGCAAATTAAAAATTATGAAAAGAAAAGTCAGTTTCTGTACGTTATAGAACAGTCATTTTTCTACAAAAACTTTCGATAGCTTGATATGGCAGAACTTTTCCTATCGGCAGATGACTGGGTTGGTCTAGTCAGACTAAATGTTTCATTAGGATTATAAACAAAAGGTTTAAAAAAAAAAAAAAAAAAAAAAGGCAGCTTGTTTATTTGAGGGTTCACCTGCTTGGCTGTTTTTTGCTTTCTTAGCTTATACCTGGAACACCACAATCACAAAACAGTCACCAAAATATAAGCCAATTAGCTATAAGCCCCTCAAGTAAGAAGGAACAAAACTTAAAGCAGACTGAAAAATTCACTTAGTAGGCATGCCCACTATAATTAAAGTTTTAAAACCTCAGTGGCAGAAAAGACACAAGGAAGCTTCTGCACCTAACCGTTGAGCCTCCTTCTGCAGCTGCTCCCACAATTCATCTGACCATCTCCCTGTTCCCCTTGCTGGCTAGGGGACGGATGCTGTTTAAGCCCGTGCACTGTTCTGCCTTTGATCCAACAGCTAGTTTTATCAGAGGAACACAACTTCCATCTCCCAGAGGTGCACGTTCCCTCCCGCTCTTGAGTATTTTGGTATTAACTAGCTGCAGAAACCATGGCTTTTCCTAGAGGGCTTCTCTGAGTTGAATTCTGCTCCTGCAAGACAACCCTGGGAGCTCAACAAGAAGTTTGCCCATTCGAGTCTAATTACAGGCTAAATAGTAGAGAGAACAGCAGTTCCAATCACTGCTTTTTTAAAAACTTACTGCTAAACTGACCACAAGCTTTGCTGTTTTTGTTTCGGCCCCCCCCCCCCCCACACACCTTTTCTTGCATCGTGGAGAGCAAGAACTTATTACACATTTTCACTTCAATGCTTTTGGACCTGCAGCTTTCTGAGGAGTCACGTGGCTGCCTAATCCTACAATTTGCCTCCGATTCCACTTTTGATTCCTTACTCTTTTCCTCCCCTCTCACCAACAGGGGATGTCGCAAGTTTCATATTCTTTCCTTTACCTTGAGATTGCACACAAGGGGGAAAAAAAAACAAGGAACCTTTTTGCATAAAAACAGAAATAGGGCTCAACTTGTGCTTTTTTTTTTTTTTTAAATCACTTGCATGTGGCAATAGTGAGTCATCCTGCCAGTTGACAGATTTTACTACTTTTGTTGCAACACAAAAAAAAAACTCTTCAAAAAGAAAAGAGAAATTAGTCTAGAAGAAAATCTTTTTCAAGTTGCAATAGCAACTTGATAGCTCAGGTTTTACATTAAAATGTAATAAAAACAGGTGTCCTTGTAATGGCCTGTATTTCTAAAACCACTGACATTAAGCATACAAAGATACAGCCCCTGGAAATAAAAGGGGCAGGCAAGGCAACAGACATGTAAGCAGCAGAGTCATCTGAAGAGGATTTACCAAAAAATACACAAGTTAAAAGGTGTACTACATCTTCTCCCTGAATAAAAGTAGGCACCGCTGCACTGAAGGGGGACAAAAATAAAAAAAAAAAAACCACACCCATCACACCAGTGGCAGGTCTGTTGTTTTTTTTTTTTTTTTTTCCTTCAATCTTGGCCAACACTTACACATCCTCTTTCTACTACAGTACAAATAAGGAAAAAACTTAGAGCTTCAGCTACATCAGAGTAGGAAGAAATATGGAAACTCAAAGAGGAGGATATTTAAAATGCTTTAAGCCTTTTTTCCTTCTGCATTCTTACTGCAAGGACTCTTACTGCATTCCTACTCTCATTTCGCTTCATATTTCATGGTAATGCATGTCGTGCACTGTTTGCGATAAGCTACTTAGCTCTGACAACATTTCATTTCATCCTGTGGAAACGTTCTTCCGATGTAATCTACCCCTTGTGATTCTTTATTATCAGAAGCATTCCCGTGACAGTAAGACAACCTTTAGCATTTTCTCTATGATGCCAGAGTAACGAGGCTATCGGTGATTTCCCAAATGACAAGGGATTATTCCCAGTCATCAGGCACACACTGGAACATTTTACTGTATTCTCAGGAACAAGCCTCTTATGAAAAGGTTACGGAAAGCATTTTCTTCCTGAACAGTCACCTGTTTGCACCTCAGTAAGACAGATCCACGTTCGTCAGTTAGAGACACAGGCCAACGGAACAGATCGGTAATCCTTCAGCCCAGGTTTCTCTCTTTAAATGCTTGATCCCCTAAAGCAAGCCCCCCAGACTACATGGTGTAAGGGCCAACAGCAACATGCAGGAGGGAAGGAAGTTTCTGCTTTTATCTCAGTTACGGATCAGTTTAAGAACCAGGTTAGGCTCTCCAGTTCCTCTGAACACATCAGTTGTTTTGACAGCACCAGTTGTTTCCAAATATGTGCATGCTTTTTCTACACTTCAGCAGTATGTCACAGACACACTTGATCTATTCAAAGGGAGCTTTAAAGGTAAATTGTGAGTAGATTTTAGAAAAGATATTTGCCGCTTGGTTTAAAAGTCTCTTGTTAGTGCTTAAGAGAGAGGCCTGCTGAATCTAAAGTAATGTTTACTGTATCTTTATTGAAAGAGTAAACTAATAGGAACGCTTCTTCCTTATTCTGGGCAGCTTCCTAATGGTCTAGGAAATCATCTTGACACCAAGTAGCTTTTTGTTTTGCCTTTTTTTTTTTTTTTTTTTTAAAAGATGAGCTATCTTTAAGCAATAATCCAAGCAGAAATGGAGGATAGTGATAGGAGCTCATTGGAGAGAAAAAAAATTATGACCAATTTTCCCCACACCTCTGCTTTATTTTGCCAGGAGTATCACTGAAGAAAGCTAATGACAGCTTAACGAACAGTCTTGTTTTAAGTCAGCGAAAATAAATAAAACCCCAGTGTGATCCTCTCTCCAGAGGATAATTTCAAGCCTACACTGTCAATTTGTAAAAGGTCAGGCTGGTGGGGATTAATACTAAATTCTGCATTCCCTTTTCAGGGAACAAAATCTACTTATTAATGCTTTGGGTGTTTTCACACAAACTCACTGCGGTAGCAGATACTTGTAATGTTGGTAACACTTTTTTCTTACTTCTTCCCCAGTGTTACATTCCCACACCCCCCCCATCATTTGTTTTTTTTAACTTTAGGTCTTAGCGTTTCTTAGAGCAAGCTGTTAAGCGTTTATATCCTTACTTTATTTAGCAGCTGTTTTGTAGACCCTTCTTGATTACTTTCCTTTCAGCGAAGGGAGTCTGAACTTGATCCAGACTACTCTTTCCAGTCTTTCATTTTTTGTGTCCGTCTCTGCTCCTAGAAGACCTGCATAGACTGTTCCGTTCTAACTAGGACACAATGTTATCTCTATGATCAGCCTACAGCCCCTCTTGAGGCGGGTGGAGTGGGGGCTACTCTCATTAGCCTTCTTGGTAAGAAGAACTGATCCCCACAGTCCTGTCCCTATCTAACAGCCAAGGACGTCTGCAAAGAGGGGAAAAAAAAACCACAACAAAAACAACAAAAAACACACCATAGCTATCTGCAAGTACAGAAAACCGCACTGGACTGACAAAGAGGCTACCCTGCCTTAATGAACGTACCCACAAAAGACAGTTTTTCAGGTAATGCTGACTGTAATCACGGATAACGTCTCCCTCCCTGACAACCGGTCTTTGCATAAAGCGTCAACAACGCAAAGTGTCAACCAACAGGAGATTAAAGATCCGTTTTGTCCTATAGAGATTAATTGTAAAGATCAAAAAATTCAAAGGCTGGGGGGGTGGGGGGGGGCGGGTGTCAAGCCTTGTTATCTCTCTCAAAGCACAGTTACCAAATTCAGACACGCGCATGAACACAACCTACAGGAGTAGCAGAAATGAAAAGCGTTTCTGGGCATACCTTTGCTTAGAATTCTCATCCTTGTAAGAAATTTTGTAAAAACCGTAGTAGGCATCTGATAAATCAGACGAATATTCTATGTTGAGGGTGTAATTCTGTCCTACAAGGAGAGCCTCAGGAGCCATGACTGCAATCTGGTCATGCAGTGGATATTCCAGGAATTCAACTGGCTTTGCTTGACTCCCTCCTGCTGAAGTAATGGCTGCCTTGGTAATATTAAGTCCTGAGCTGTGAAGTACAATCTTCCAAGTTACCTGGATGACGTTAACCACTATCTTCACAGAACCTGCAAATTTCAGAGTGGTCAGGTTTGGCTGCAAGACAAGATCATAATGCAGCGGTACAACGTCAGTAGGAAGTCTAATTTTTGCCCATGGAAATAGTTTTCCATTGGTTGCCAAAGGGTATATTAGTTCCATTGTATGATTTTTTTTACGGCAGCCTTCTTTGGTAAAGGTACATTTGGGAAGAAGATAAATCACCATTATTACTGAAACTGCAATCACAACAACCACCGTGCAAACCACCACGGTCCTTGTAGAGGGCACCGAGCAGGATCCGTCCGCACTTTGTCTATAGCCAGCCATGTTATTCCGGAGACCCGAGCTTCTGTTCATGAAGGACATCCCCAGCAATTTTGCCGATGATTCGTAATCCTCTTCATCGTCATCCATTTCATGCTCTCCAAGGCCACGCACCAAGAGCCGGGAGCTCCTTGGCTCATACTCCACTTCCTCGCGCTCCAGGGGATGTAAGCAAGGCTCTTTTGCCAAATCAACCACGTCGGGCTCTTCTTCAAACATACTGTTTTCAATCATATTCCTGGGCAACTGAATTTGGTCTGAAACAGAAAAGAACGTATGTCACCTGAGGAACATGACTGCAATACCTCAAAGATAACTGACTGAGTCCAAGCATGGGAAACACTTATCAGCATATCCTTTCAAGAGCTCTTCAGTTTTCTCTCTCAGGTTTGTTTTCAGAAAACATTTCCATGCTTTTCTGCCCGCTGCAATTTTGGTTCAATAAGACAAGGTCTATCTTGCGCATCTACGGACTTGAAAAGGTGTTTCCCTTACACGTCGTCGGATCACGTCTCACATCATGACTGGGGATCAGCTACATCACTGCACAGCACTCCCACTACACTGATGTCAGTGTCTCGGCTACGTTTTCTCTACCCCAATAACCCATATTCTATTTAATAAAAGTACCTAAGACAGACAATATTCTCTATGTTACAGGAAAAACCAATACACTTCCAAAGGCGTTTCTGAACATGCTAGTTACTGAATTTTTTGATTAAAAGGAGAGAACTTCTGCCAAGATGCTGGCAGATATGCACACGAAGTATCAGTCCGACCCTTTTCCTTAAAGCAACTTTTCACCTCCCCCCAAGAAAAGAGAAAAATAAATGCATATTTTTCTTATACAAAGAGAGAAATATAAAAATTACAATTCTGATTGAGCTCATCATTTAAGATATAGCTCGTACAACCCTTGAAATAGTCCCTGCAGATAAGAAGCTAGACAGACCAGTGCCAATCAGAGAAAAGTTATCTTCATAAAATTTGTCTTTAATAGTTAACAGACCACTGAATATACAATATAAAACGAGAGTTCAAATTCATCTCAGTTTTCACAAGCATCGGATATTCTTCCTATTTCATATGTAGTTACACTCTGGTCGTGTCTATCTCTCAGCTAACCTGCTCACTGAAAAGTAGGGAAAAATTAGAAACATTGTAGGGGAAAAAAGCATATAGAGGGAGATGGTCCTGGACACCCAAAACCGGATTACTTAAGAGGAAAAAGCTTGTTTTTGTACTGAGTCCATGTCCAGTGCACTGTAAAAATTCTACAGAGGATTTTAATTGGCTTTTGTTAGGATATCACAGAGTTGCCTGGAGGAGAACAAAATAACTTGAAGAGACTGCCAAAATAACTGCAAAATAATCTCAGAAGAGATTTCTTGCACAAAGAATCCCACTACCAACCTTTTAGGCCCTTGCAATTCATAAGTAATCTGAATTAGGCCTCTTTTGGTAACTTCTCTCAAAGGAAGGAGACAGAAGTTTTGCCAAACTGCATGACTTCAAAAACAAAACTAAGCTCCTTCAAACATGAAGGAACTCTTGTTAGCTGAAAAAACAATCACATCAAGCCTCTATCCTCCACAGTCAGTGTTTTCATAATGAGAAAGATAAAATTTTCTTTGCATCTAGAAAATCCTGAGAGGCAGGTTGACTTTTAATAATTTTTGACAAGAACGTACTTTTCCCAGAACTTGATAGGGTAATCTACAGCTTGAAATATCAGTGCACCTATAATACATCACTTATTTGTCATTTAAAATGCTAAGGTCCCATCCAATATTTGAGGGCAATATTATATATCAAGTGACTAGATGAATAGTTTCAGGAAACCAACTGTATCTAGCTGGTTGACAGGATGCAAATCTGGAAACAGACGAGCAGAAGAAAAAAATACTGGGGAGTACGTGTGAAACTTATGATTTGGGAAGTTTAGGGCAGGGAGGGGTTGTTTTTTGAAGTCAGGTTTCTATATGGTCAAAACTTTCAAAGATGAAAATACAACAGCTTTAAGAAGAGAGGCAGAGATTTTTGTTTTCCCCTTCCAAACCACATACACCAAAACCCTCAACATTTACTTTAAAAATATATCAAGACTTCCTGTTTAAAAGGCCACAAACTCTGTAAACTTTAGTGTTGGTGGCCATAACACTGAAAAGGATAGAGCAAAGACTTATTTCAGCCCAGGTTCCATCCACTATGCTTTTCTTTGTGCGATATCCCTACATATTAAACTTCTAAAGACGCTTAAGTCTGCCACTTCTTTCAGCATTAAACTGACAGACCATTCTGATCCCTTCAAAATAAGTAACTCACTTCACAAATAGGCACCTGGTATCTCAAACCAAAGACTACTCAGTTGCTTTAAAAAAGGTCAACTCCAAACGTTTCTCCACAAAGATTTAACATACAAATGGAAAGAAAAGAAAAAAACTAAAAAAAAACCTATCCAACACAAGCCAGTAAAAGCAAGGTGCACTGGTCAAACTCAACAAGCAGTACAGAGTTCGTTTAAAGCAGGCAGTTTACTGGAATTTGGATCTACCTGCTCACCCCTTGTCCTAGTGTAAACATGCTGCCCTAATTATGAATAGGGTCACAGGATAACTTTGGTTGGAAGAGACTTCAGGAGCTCATCTAGTCCAACCTCTAGGCAAAAGCGGCTTCTGAAAGTTTCTCTCCTTACAGCATTTCCCAGTATAATGCTTGGAAAGAGTTCAGGCCCTGGTTGCAGCTCAGTGCTCCAGTACTTCTGTCTCTACATTGTAGCATGTGTCCTTGCATATCAGACAGATTGGAGGCCCTGCACAGCAAGGAAATAGAGAGTAGGAAGGAGCTCCAAGTGAAACCGATGGACAAACTGGTGGCGGGGGGCAGGGGAGGGGGACTGTGCAAGGGAAACTCTCTTACAATTCTTCTATCCAAGAATAGTTCATAGAGAATCCTCTAAACTACTTTCATGGCAGTTTCTTGTTGATTACTCTCTCAGCTCGTTGCTCTTCAAAGTGCTGGCTAACTTCAGTCACATTTGACAGCAGACTCGAGGATAACCAAATTCCTTAAAGGTCCCACCCCAATATAATGAGCGGCTGGAAGGAGAAAGGCATCCAAGTCAACATCTGTAGGAAAGGCAGGTATTAAAACTCACATCTTAACCTCTCCAAAAGGTAGCAGTCAATCAGTACAGAGCTCCAACCCCAGCCACGGCACCTGCTGCCTCATGGCCAGCGAAAGAGGTAGAAGACAGGGGAGGCACTGCAGAAGGAAGCAGGAGAAAGATAACACAGGACATCAATCTGGCAGAAAGTAGGTTTCATCAGCTCTGCTGCTCACAGAACCATTTGCCTTTTTAAGAGCTTGTTTTCTAACATGTTCCTGCTAAAATCAACTCCCTTAGTATTTTCAAAAACCCTTCAGAACTTGCATGTGTACACTAACAGCTCTTCTGGTCAAACCTGAAACAAATTAAGACAGAAAAGCTACAATGAAAGTTAGTTTCAAGGCAAATCAGTTTTAACACCTAGAAGACATTCCTTCCTAGAGAAAGAACAGTTAAAATGAATTTCTAAGCAACTATCTGCAAAAACCGGAAGCAACGAAGGCCTTGGTTATTCTGTGCTGTCAAAACACGTCACACTGGCCTATCAGTTTGATCACAAGCTAGGAGGTCAGAACTTTACTCAAGACCAAGGGCATCACCCACACTACTTTGTTCCACTGGAAAGCATCCAAAGTACCAAAAGGTTGCTAGAGTTATTTATGCCGAGATACGCAGGCACAGAAGCATAAAAGTCAGGCTACTTTTTGGAAAGGAACATGGCACACATGCTTCAAGCATTTATACTCAGATTAACTCTGCATTCCTTTGCTTCCTACTGGTTTACTAGGATTTATAACATGATAGCATGAGTAATCAGTCACGGAGTTTGAACTCAAGACCTTTCAGTTTAAATCCATGAGCTGCTGCAGCAAGAGCTAAAAAGCCCATAGGAAGGACACAAAAGGTATTCTTAACTGAAGCAAGCCACAAGGAGTAAAGCAGCCACCTGAGGAATACGATTGCAACCATCGTATTTCACCATCTTCTTTCACACCAAGTACAATCACAGACAAGCATCCGAACTGCAAAACATCATGCTGAAAGCAGATTAATTCAGAGATTTGAGCAAGTTCATTCAGATCCCAATGAAAGGGTCTAAAGCAGGACAGGAGAAAGAAGTACAACTCTGAGACTTGGGAAGTTCATCCTACAGAGAAGCAGCATAGTTCCACCGACCCACCGCTGCCATTCCGAGGTTACAGTACAGCAGCACTGATAGAGGAAGTTGAAGAGTCCATAACAACAGATCCAGGTGCGATCACACTGGTCCATGGTTAAGAAAGCATTGACGTTAATTGCTAACATACGGTACAAATATTCTGTCATCATGCACAGGAACTTAAATCTAAATCCTTATAAGCAACAGCTGGAGTATCTTACTGTGAGAGGGTGACTAGAGAGGTAAAACAATCCGTTCGACTGGGTCTTACGCTGCTCCCAGTTAGCACTAATGAAAAGGCACCTGCTCCTTGATCTGGGTTCTTACAGCCCAAGAGGTCCAAACGAATAGCCAGCACCCTTGCAGAAGCTTAAACACACCCACGTGAAAGTGAATTTGCACATTTCCCCCCACCCCACACACAAATTCTTGAGGGTGCATTTGTAATCTGCAAATTAAATACTTCTAACAACTTCCTTAATAACATGATCTGTGTGTCATATCTAGTAGAGAGCAGTCCAAATACTCACAGTTTAGAAATAATCCTGGGGAGAGCTGTGAGGTTAAAAACTCAATGTGGTAGGACAGTAATCCAGAAAGCCAGTCTTCCTACACTGCAAAGCTGAAGGAAGGCAGACATCTTCCTAAAGTGGATGTTTAGGAATAAGTTTCTTTAAAGAGGCTTCTTGCCACACAGGTGCCTGAAAATGCGTTACAATCCATCTCCTCGTTACAATACTCAGAGGACCGTAATAAGCTCAGTCTGTTGTCTTCCATAAAGACGACAGAAGTCTTAGACATGAAATTCAAGTGCTGTTTACAACAGGAAAGGCAAACAGTACATACCTGTACTGTTTATACCACGTCTTTGTAACATGCCCTTGTCAGCGTAGTCACTTCTAGGTAGTAAAAAAAGTGGCACGACTTTAGCACCACAAAGGGGAAGAGTAATTCATCAGAACCAACGTAAACCAAAGTAGGGCGCTTTTCTTGTTCCTAGAAAATACACATCTTTCACTTTTACACTCTTTTGCAAATTGGTCTCGTAAATTATGAGGGAACTTTACAACAACACTCAAGTTCAATATATTGAACTCAGTTGGAACCCTTGATCACACAGGGACAATTAGTAAAGTTGTCCAGCATTTTCGGCAAGTATTCATTTTCTTCAGAAGAGCTACATTCCCATTACATAGGGGAACAGAAGGTTTACCCTGCGATACAAAAGCCTCAGCCTTTACGTACAACAATGAAGTATGCTACGACATTGTTTTTGGAATCTGTTACAAACATTCTGTAGACTACAGAAAGTCATTATCCCCCCCCCCTTTTTTTTTCTTTTTTTTTAAGTTAGTACCTTCCTGCAATGCTAACAGTAACTCCTTGTAACGCTAGAAGTATGGACTTCTCCCTTGCAAAAACCAAACGAGTCATCTTTGGGCTATCAGGATTCCCCCACCCGAGTACTCTATTTAAGAACTGAAATGTCAACACTCAAAGTCCTTAAACGAATTTAAGTGATCTGTTTCTCAAATTCACTCCCTTTTAAAATGTGCGCAGAAAATGCTCTATTGCAATTTTTTTCAGCTTTCCATATTCTAATTAAAGTGATTAAAATTAAAAAACACAATTGAAACCCAAGGTAACCCACAGGTCCAGCTAGATAGCTTGCCATCACATTTTGAAAATGAAGTTCAGTACATTATCTTTAAATAACAAGCTGGTGTTATGCAGCATTTTTCTTTTTTAAAGAGTTATTACAGGAACACCTGGCATTTTGTAGCAACCAAGCCCTACTGCAGAGCTAAGCAGAGGAAACTTTCTGTTAACCTGGAATAACCTGGACGCCAACCAGCTATCGGGTAGTATGTTGTCACAGGCCAGCAGCAAACAAGTGACAAAATCCAAGAGCAAACCAAATGGCTCTCTATAAAGCCTACCTACTAACTGGAAGAAGGATCAATTCCCACAGAATTGAAACTTCAGCTGCATTTAGGAAGTGGGAGAGAAGGCTTAGAGTTACTGCTGCCAGCATTTTCTGATCTGTTGGTGTGTTCTGTATTCTTCAGCGATAGACCAAGCACAGCAAAAGCATGAAGAACTGACTTGTTTTGCTACCTGATGCTGAAGTAAGGCACGGGATACAGAAGAAACAATCTACACACGCATGTGCATGCACATCCCCATTCATCCTCCTGTTAAGCAGACACTGAGAAAGCGATGCATGTTCCAAGGAAATATGTCGTGACTTAATAACACTGGACAGTTTCATAAACCTGGAGCATAATTAATTCAATATTCATTGACCTTCCCTTGCTGTATTTTGACAGGGAAAAGGGAACAGCAGTATCATTTGTTTCTGCTGTGCTGGTAGCAAGAAAACTCAAGAAACTTCTAATAATGAATTAGTTGATCCATTATTGATTAAAGTCACTCTATGGGATTCAAGGCAAGCAAAGGAGAATGCAGTTCCTGTCCTAACCGCTTAACATCGCAGCTCAAGTTATACAATAAAAGTTACATACGCTGAAATAACAGTACTCAGCTATGCAACTCATTGATTTTTACGTCAAAAAATAATCCTGTGCAATGAATGATTTTAGGAAGGGCTGCGGGCGTTGAACAATGGAGATAATTATTCAGGGCCGCAATACTGTTTTACACACCTAACTTTTATGTCCAACTTTGAAAGCGTTAGCCTTTTCTTAGCAGAAGCAGTTGCAGGCCAAGTAATGAATCCTGTAAGTAAACCACATGGAATTTCTCTCTACTTGCAAAACCGTGCAACAAGGGGAAAAAGGCAACTTCAAGGTATTTTTTCCCCTTTAAAGATTTATTTCACGTTCCTGCATGTTTATCAGTCTTAATGCCACCTTCTCTAGGAGTGGAGAAACACTTGCACAATTTCAGAAGAATCAGGAAATTCAGAATATGAGATTCCTGAAACATGAATGAACCACTTCCCATGATGGCAAAGTCGAGAAAAAGATGCAAGCAGGCACAGATACTGTGCTACACAGTCCAACATCAAACCAGCAAGGGCTCTGCTGTTCCTTAAGCACCGGAAAACCAGTTCCACGCTCTTCAGTTTTGGCAAATCTTGTCAAGATTTAAAAAAAACTTTCAGGCACTTGCAAAGAACTTCCAAGCACGTGCAAGTGCAAGTAAGCACATTTCAAGGAGACAGATGTACTCTCATAAAAATAGTAACACCAGTTATAGCATGTGGAACCGGATCTTCCCTCCTTTATCTGGGCTTTGGGGCTAGTAATAAAGGAAAGGAATAAGGCAACAAAGGCTAAAGCAGGTCACCGATATGTAGCCCTAGGCACACAGACTGTACAAGTACTGGTGTTCTTTATATTACCTAACCCATGTCAGTAACTTAGGTTATGTCATGTGGAAGAGCCACAGAGAAACTTAGCAGAAATAATGACACATGTGAAGTCTCTGCACTGTTTTACATCAAGCAACAGCGGTTTCAGTATAAACAGGTTCCCATCAAAAGTAGAAAAAAAAAAAAAAAAAGAAAAAAGCTGTAAAATTAGATATCAAAAGAACATTTGCATTAAAGCTTACAATTCTTATTTTGCTTAATGAAACAATAGTTTCTCATCACATCCTAAAAACAGGTTCTGGAAGCAGCCCACAATTAAAAAGAGCCTATTATACCCAAGACAGATGTACAAAGTTTTTCAACTACACTTGCACTGTCTTTAAAAGGTAGTAAAGTCTGGGCTATGGCTAGTACTAGAAGTCTTGTGAAAAAAGAACCATACCTGCTACAGAACCTATTTAAACAAAAAAAAACCAAAAAAAAAACCACCACACTTGCAGATACAAAACAGAGGAACTTACATTGTACAGTTTCTCTGAATGCAAGGAGGAAAACAAGCTATCGAGTATCGCTTAGCGATATCCAGCAAGCTTTCAGAAACTTCAACAAACAATTGTTGCAGCTGTTGATTCTGCCTTGGCTGAGGGGAAAGAAGGGAGAAGGGGCAGCGCAAAGGAGGGCTCCAAAACACAGATGCCTTTTTGCAGTTGCTGAAACTGGTACACAGAAACACTCCAAAGAAAACTGAGAACCTAAATAGTACACTGGAAAATACTACATAAACCCAAATGGGGAGAAATATTTCATCAAGTGCAACTGCTTCCTCAGTGGAGATTGCTTTCTTCAGCTGATTAAAATCATTAGTTTCTCATACCACTGGTTTAAAGTACTATCACTGCAAATCAGCGTTAATTTAATAGATCAGAGTTAAGAAGGTCGAATATAGATATGTGCAGCTTATTATCCAATATCTTTTCAACAGTTTAAAGGAACAAAATGGCTCTGGCTTGCTAACGGGTGGTGGCTTAACTGATAAATCTTCAACTACGCATCTGAACTAATAGCTTTTAAGTCTGCATGTTAGCATTTCCACAGCAAATAAATTGGTATTTTTCTAAACTTAAATCTAAAATAAGGGCGGAAATCATAGTTAACACTATGAACTAACTGCATAATCAGGTAAGTCAGAAATCTGTTTCAGAAGCTTTTCCTCAAAGAGTTACTAAGTTTAGTTAGAAACTCCTATTTTTTTTTCCTCTCACCTCCTTATTGCAAGAAGCAATACTTTGCCCTATAATGTAAACCATTTGCACATCTCATCAGCTAACAGAAGGCAGCATGGCCCAATGAACAGAAGAGCAATCCAAGGACTCCGGTTTCATTTTCTAGCTCTGCTGTTTCAGAAGAGAATTTCGTTCCTCTATTCCTCTTCTTTTCCTCAGACCCTGTCTTTTGAACTTGGGCTGCAAAGCTTTGGGACAACTACTGTCCCTTACTATACTATACTCTCTTACTCTCTTAAGAGTGTCTGATTACAAGTGAGCTCCAGATTAGCTGGAGCTGCCAGCAAATACCGTTATTAAAGCAATTTATTATTAGTTTCCGAAACACACATTTAGTTTTTTTGCCCTATGCCAAAACTTTCTGAAAAAGCATGACTGTTACTAACAGTAGTCCTGATTAATCAGATCTACCTAGTCCTTGTGGGAAAAATTCAGTAGCGTTCACAGGATCACTCACCCTGTGTTTACATAAAAAACAAAACTGCAACTTCTTCACATTCCTCTTATTGAGGAGATTCTTCCCTGTTGCTACCTTATTTTGTGACCAATCAACACTGAAGTGCCTGAGGCACTCCTTTAGAAGGCTGTATTCCCAAGTTCAGTACATGAATCTAAATATTTCAGTAGCTGTTAAACAAGGAAAAAGGTATTACCAAGAAGAGAATGCTATTTCAGAACAGTACCGAAAGAAAATACGTAAAGACCACAAAGGGCAACCTAGGGGAAATAAATGCCTCAAAGCTCTGGAAGAACTAATACAAAAAATTAAAATGAAAAAAGATGCTTAAATACTTTCAAGTTCTTTTCTTTCTAAAACACCACCCAATAAGAATTATGTAGGATTCCTTAAGTTTTCCCCACGGACAACTGATTCATAGCGCAGTCAGCAAGCAAATAATCCCTGTTACTGTTTTCACGCACAGTGAATAGAGACAGCTCTCTGGGACACAGGAAGTCACTTTCAAAAAGGGCAGAAGGGCATTGGCACAGACTCTTGAGGATCACAGGCAAAACAAACCAACCAACCAACACCAAATAAACCACACACACCACCCAACACTTAATATATTGTGGAATCCACCCAAACACCTAGCCAAAACCTCGTGCTTTTCTGTGGGTCAGGCAAGCAGTAATACTTCTGTTCTTGTTTTTTCCCTCCCACCCAGAGGGAAGGCAGGAAAAAAAAAATCCCAAACAAAAAAAGTTCTATTTAGTCAGAGCTTAAAAGCTAATTACTCATCCTAAGGGATTCCTGCCCCTGAAGCCCACAGAAAACCTCCGTACAGTAACGCACCGCATGGACCTCATGGCTTGAATTTGAAAAGTTATAATTGTCATCTAAGTTCAAATCTCCATGTGCACACGTCATTAATTCATTTAGGGAAAAAAAATCCTAAAAACTAAAGAAACTAAAAACTGTTAATTTATGAAATCTGTTGCTCTTTAAGAGATACTACACTCTTCGTTATTTACAAATAGTGCAAGTGTGAAAAAAACTGCATATTTTCAGACACGTTGCTGCCAAGTTGTATGTTGCTGGAGCAGTAATTAAGGTCACCCTCTATCATCATCTCGATATTACACTACACTAATGTGTTTCTTCTAACGGCAAAACATGAACCAGTTGTGTTTCCTAGCAGATGGCCTTATTTCAAGTCTCACAGCACTTTTAAACGTGAATTAAATAGTGTATATATAATATTATGCAATCGTAATACAGGTATCATATTTGCCATTTCTGAGGCTGTTTCAGTTTTGAAAAGAACTGATACGTTCATTGCTAGCAAGGGAAAGCTACTCCAAATTATTTATCACAAATGAAAGTTAGGAAATAACCATATAAGCTTGTAACACAGATCTAGCAAAGAAAAATCATTAACTCCAACTTCAGTAGTAATGCGCCAAATGTGGCTTTAGCCAGCTCTTTGAGCTAGTAAAATGTTTTTGGCTTGCTCTAAACCATCTACTTCCTGGTTTATGATCATTATTTCTATCATATTGATTTAGTTCTTCCTAATACACTGCAAAAGACTTCCTGCACTGTTATGCTTTCAGCTGTCTCTAGTTTATTTTTTTTTATATATGTACACACATCCATGTACACACATACATACACATATATATTATAAAAAAAATGCACCCACATTAACGTTAGCTGTTTTTAAAAAAAAAAAAAAGAGAGAGGAAAAACTAGTCTTGTTTTTCCTAACAATGTTGTTTAACTGTTGCCTGTGTCAGGAAGCATTAGATAGTCACGCTAACATTTTGACTAGAGTTCTCTTTCTTTTCTATTAAGTCTTCTCATATGCGCCATCATTTCAAATTCTTTCCGAGTAAGAAAATACAATTCAACACCACACAGAGAAATCGAGAAAGAGAGCACACAATGCAATTCATGCAACTTAAAAATCACCACCCAGCCACAGTAATAAAACACATTTATAACCCTCAGCTCAGAAATAAGAGAACAACCGGCTGACAGAATTCCAGGTAAATCAGAGGTCCCCAGTCAAAACCATTTTGCCCCCATCTCATCTACCACCTAGGAGCTGGGACACAGGCATGTCAGAGGGAATGAAAGTCTTAGTAATAAAAATCAAGCAGAGCAGAATACATATAAGAAAAACCTTGCAAAATATGGGAACCTAGCGCTCCAGAAGTTGCAGGGCACCTTAGAAAATCTCATCTGCCAACAAATCGCAGTCCCAGGCACTGTTAGCTGTACATGCAAAAAGATGCACTGAGACGTCCCAAAGGCACTCACGTTCAACTAAGTGGCTGAAGCCCCCAGTACATTTCCAAAGGTACAACTAAAGGTTCAGTGGCTGTAGCATCACCCGAGCTATGCTGAAACACCTCTCTTTAGGCCAACAGGATCCAACAAATCAACCTTTCCTTTACAAAGGGCTCCCGAAAGACTGCCAGGTTTCCCAGCCTTGTGGCTCTTCTATCACGGCTTCGCTTGGGTGCATGGGGTGCCCCCCCCCTTCCACTTGCAGGAGGAAAATCATGAACTGCCAGAACCTTCTAAGAATTACGTTGTTTTCCTCAGACAGGAACATGTGATCAAAATTAGAGCTGTGCTCGAGATAGCATAGGCTCACTAACAGCGCATGCCAACTTTTCCATTATAAATAGGACCAAAGCACGGCTGTAAATATTTGCTCTGGGAGGAAGCATTTATGGAAACATTAAGTGCCCTGTTCTGAATCTTCAGGCTGCACGTGGTTTTCAATTCCTATGGAGACAAGCAAGAGACACAGGGATCTTTCAGAACTGGCCACTAGAGAGTGAGCTTGAAAAGTTTCAAAAAATTTAGGGATTTTACTAACAACACTAGCCTACACAACCTTCCATACACTCTCACAAGTATTTTAGATGCCTGCACAGGGATTAACGCCTGCAGCCATGAACTTCAACAGCAGCTCATATAATGGCAGAAATGATTAGTTCAGTTATGGTATAATGTTAACATTCAAATAACAAAGCAGATACGTAAGTACCTCCCGAAAAAATGATAATAGTATATAGGACCTACAAGAACCTGATACCAGAAGGGCAGACTGTCTGCAAACGACCCTCCTGGTCTGAGCAGATCTAACGAAGTCTCCTAAAAACCAGTTCAGTATGGGTCTCTCTGGCGCTGGGAAGAACGACCATGTCTATGCAGCAGTTATGCCAAGACATTTTTCAAAGGCTAAATGAAACGTGCAGCTAATTCCCACAGGTCTGTACCTAATATATATCCCCTGTCACGTTTCCTAGGGGCCTAATGGCAATACTCTGCAACAGTATGTCAGAAGTTCAGATTTGTTCTGTGATCCTTTTATCACCAAAAATGAATAAATAAATAAATAAAATGGAACAAACCATCTACAGTAACAAACACCACAGCTTGTAATACTGAAAGATTTTTAGGAAGTAACCAGGAAAAAGGAGAAAACTGAGGCACACGCATACACTTTTTTCTGCCTTACAGGCATCACGTACCTTCTGACCTAATGCAAAATCTACCCATCACTAAAAATGGCAAGGGGGAAACATGATCATAGTGTTCTGCAAAAGGGCTCATTAGTACAGTACTAAGATACAAAATTTCAACTGCATCAAACAAACCAAACATGCAGCAGAGCGAGTCAGTTCGCACAGAAAAGCTAGCACCGCATTTTTGATGTATGCTTGGCAACTGTTTTCTCACTGTAACCCAACGTGGTACAGTATAACATCATACATGAGTGAAGTAACAGTAAGGGATGAGGGAATGCACGCACTGCAGTGTTATACACATGTAACGCTCTGAATTAAAGCCAAGGTGTAATATAAATATCAATAGTGTCCTAATTCTTGAAAAAACAAAAGGAGGACCACACCATCAAACAGACATATACAAGTGACCACCTTACTATTCCTATAAGATCAAATCTGAGTTCCATGACTTCTGAAATCCAATCTCAAATTTCACATGCCACTACCCTTCATAACCTTCATGCCATTAACCTTCATAAATAGCATTACCAGTTCTTTCTTTTAGCCATGCTTAGCTCAAATGCAACTGGTAACCAACAAGGACAATCTAATATAGACCTCCCATGCACACAGTGTTATGCTTCTAATTTGATTTTCTCTTAAATATGCAGAGCTGGCAAGGCCCACAAAGGGGGTACTGAATCAATACCCAGAACATATTTTCCTCCCTTGAGAAGCTTTTACATATGGTAGTATGCAGCTACACAGAAGCCATGGCTTCAGAGCCTGACATGAGAAGGGAGTACCAAGTACACTGCTAAGACGTATAGCTATCTCTGTACAATAGTCAGTCTTTGTTTACATCCAAAGGCTCTGTTTTGAAGTAAGTTTCACCCTTCAGAATAAAGTTTAGGCAGGATCTTTATTCACTCATATAGCCAGCGCGTAGGCGCAACAGCCCAGGAGAGGTATAAGAGGGAAACCACAAATAATTCCATTTAGAACTAAAAGCTTCCACACTTGCATGTATTTTAAATTTGCTAAATTTTATTTTTAGATCCTTCTCGTGAGAAAGACATTCCTGGGGGGGGGAAAAAAAAAAAAAAAGTTAGGCTGTGACAGAACAGATGTCACTGCTTGCTTCCTTAGATTAATGAATTCAGAAGGCAGGGAAGAATAACCCAATGGAAGAAAACATATCTGAGCGGTGTTAGGAAACATGACATAATGCCACAAAAGTTTGCGTATCATCTCCATGTGCCTTGCTGGCTTTTTAGAGACAGAACAGAAGCAAAAAGGAAGCTAACACAAATTCCCTACTTCCCATGAGTACAGAGTACGTATATACAAGAGTACGTGCGTATATTTTTATAAATAAAACACATACCTAAATACAATGCATACATGCTTTAATAGGATCAAAGTAATCATTTAAAAGAGAAAGAGATTAACAAAGTTACTTGTGCCTCTCATTGATAAGGAGCCTAAAATAGCATCTGCCAGTTCTCTTCGGAGTCCATAAGCATCAGAGACAGAAAACGGTACCCATTCACTCAGAGAGAACAAGCCCTCGGAGCCTCAAATAAAATTATAACCTCACTGAAGTACAGTGGGAGTTTTTCTGCTATGGCTAAGAATTCACTCCTTCATCCATACACGTAAGGATATTTCTGCTTTGGGGCAGTGGTAAAAACCCCAGACAACCTTTGTTGCTTTTTGCAGTGTCATTACTGACATGCAAAAACATACACACTGTCCTTCTATACTCCAGCACCTTTTAACTGTAAGCTTTTATCAAAAGGCGTGCACCAGCTTAAAAGAAGTCTGTCCAAGATTCAAAGTACTGACAGTACCGTATTGATAAATGCCACTTTGCATGGGACTGATGTCAAATAAAGCTACAAGAATAACCAAACTGGAAGAGTTTTGCAAGAATCTGTCTAGTGAAACGCATTATCACAGCTTCTTGAATTAGGCAAGAAGGGAAGGAGGCGTGGGGAGGAAGGGCTCCAAATACGTAAGTGCTTGTTCAGGAAAAAAAAAAGTTGTTAATAATTTTTATACTATCCCAACTTGAATATGCACTGTTTTTCCTGTAAAGAAGGACAAATGCTGCTTTCCAAACCAAAATAAGCAAAGGAACATAACTTCCAAGCCATACCAGGTCTCTACTCTACTTCCTCTACTTCTCCCTGTACTGCAAGGGCTGCTTTTGCTGGGTTTTGTTTATTCCACCTATGAATGATCAAATATTTCAACAGCAAGCTCCTGCACATTCCTTAGAGCAAAATTTTGCCA
Organism: Struthio camelus; assembly: GCF_040807025.1. Lineage (NCBI taxonomy): Eukaryota > Metazoa > Chordata > Aves > Struthioniformes > Struthionidae > Struthio > Struthio camelus. Next base: position 52,593,722 of record NC_090982.1, read on the forward strand.
CAGGACCATATCTTGGAAATTAGAACAATACAAGATTACGTATTTTCAGACCCTCTCTTATCTTAAGTTGCCAGAAGAAACAGCAGATAAGAGTGCAATATGATTTGTTCAAATGGCTGTTTATTATTCTTGGGCGCTTCTCAAAGGTTTTCCTCAAAGTCTCTTCCTGATTTTTAATGAAAGCGCAAATGCACTGCACTTTCTTTGGCAGGACTTCAGGCTGCAGAACCACATGGATCAATTACATTTCCACATCTACCAGTACCGTTTCCCGTATGTAGCCAGGTTATATTGGTATGACATTTTAAACTACTGTTTTTACATCATCAGCAAAAAGAAAATGTCATGGAAAGGGAAAAGAGAGTGGCTTATCAGTTATCGAACACTTCAACTATTCAAATGCAAAAAACATTACGGTACTTATTCCATAAATATTTCCCTGGAGGTCATAGAGATGAGTGAAGAATAAGGCTACCCACTACAAGCTCAGCCTGGATTTTTTATACCCAATGTAGGTTTATCACGTAACTTCACACCTCGTAAAATATTTTCAGGTTTTCACACAAGCGGGAGTTAGTTTTCCACAGGAAAGGGGGTGCGAAGGGAGGGAAAGAGGACGTTGTTTTAAATGATCCTTCACTCTTTAGACACTGCTGAGAGACAAAACCTCCCAAAAGTCCCAACGACCTTAAGCCCGTATTCCATCCTCAATCACTGGGGCAACAAAACATAAGCAAACAGTGAGAAAGAGAGTACTGAATGTTAATTTTAGAAGATGGGGTTTTTTGTTTTCCCACTTCCAATATGGTTAATGGTATATTTTACAATTAAAATGATATAAAAATTCTTGTTTAAGATGCCTTATGGTTATTAGGGGTCTTATGAAAAGGCACCGAGTTTGAGAGACTCGCAAGAAGTTGCATCTCAAATTTCTTGAGCTACTGAAAGTCCCACACTCGGGATTGTTGACCATCTTCTTGATTGTCGCTGTATAACCATGGCTGATGAACACCAGGCCCATGATTTGTCACAGTTCAAGTTGCAACAGATTTCGCTTCCAAAGTCAGTCTTTCTGGGGAAAATTTTTAGAGGACTTTTAAGTCATCAAACAGATCAGAGGCTTATGAGACTGCATTCAACCTAGTGCTTGCTTACCCTTTTTTTGCACAATAAATTCTATTCATTATATCTTTTCATCTTTAAATAGTTTCTAAAGGACAACCTGATGTGCCCTCCAGATTACTACTCTTAATATGTACCGCATAAAAACACCTACAGGTTACAAGCAAGCGGTGCGTGTTCACCGCTTCATAACTGGTTTTTCAGCTTGCGGAAGCGACAACGTCTGAAGATTATTATCTAGGAGGCACAGTACACTGTCTTGACAGAACAACAGTATAGCTCCCCAAATACCTGTCAGTCTCATTTTATGATGAGAGAACGCACTTTGATAGAGAAAGTAGCGGCAGTGCACCTGCACGGTACCTCCAAGAAATGGAGGTACTGAAAGACTTACACAGCCACGATGCATCACGTCAGCTTGAAGTCAGCTTCCTTGTATCAGCCACCCTTTGGGGGGGGGGGGGGGGGGGGGGGGGGACACAGCCCAAACATCAGCGACTTTTCAGGAAGCGCCCTGGGGCCCCTGGATCATCTCTTCCGCTCAGTGGCGCCGCGGAGAAAGCAGGTGGGAAAGCTGCAGATTGCAGAGTGCCAGACCCATCTATCTACACAGCAGACGAACATGCCCTCCAGGGTTTGTGACAGGTTTCCACAGAAATACCAGCCAGGTCACTCCAGAGCCAGCCTCCAGGGAGCTCCCATCAACAAGCTGCGCACACAAGCAGCTATTTTGATCCTGTGAGCACTCTGCATTGCTTTGCCCAGCAACATACATATCCTTGGCTGCATCGCTGTTATTCGATTTATACCCATTTCAGTACACACATACTGCTACCAAGAAAAGGGGGAGGGGAGAGTAAGCAAACGAGAGTAAAAGATACAACAGGAGAAAAAAAAAGACAACCCTCTGAACTCGTCTCAGTTCCTCTCTAGACAAAGCATTATATTTGTTTTTAAACCACCAATCCAATTTTTATTTAGAAGAGAAGAATTTCTGCAGCTCATAGCTCTGCTAATGATACTTCCCTTGCTAATAAAGCACTTCTATCCTGATCCACACGAGTTCTTCTGTCTTCATCGATCTTAATCGCACAATCATTATGTTTGAAGGTGAAAAGGTAGCACGACTTTGCCTACTCTTCCTCTGAAAAGTACCTAAGTTGGACAAAGACAAGATTTAGAATCTGCATACTTTTCTTTTAGATAGTCCACATCCATGGCTGTTACTGCTTTATGTACACAGAGGAAGGGGGGAAAAAAATCCCAAAGAACTTAAGTACAAAGGATACTGTCCCTCCCATATTTTAACATCTATTGTAGCCTCTTCTTCTATCCCAGGCACCGTCCCTCAGCACAGCACTACCCTGAACTTTTGCCAAATTAATCAAAAGAGTTGCCAACAAGTCAATCGCTGTGATAGAGCTCGCTAGCCCAATCGGCATACGTAATGCAGGACAAAAACCGTGCTCCTTCCACTGCAATGCAGACCACCATCACAGTAGCATCACAGGGTTTTTCAATTCAGGGAAAGAAGTGTTTCATTTAACTTTCATCCCCCGTAAGATAAGTGGGCAGTCTGAATTTTCTTTTTTTCTTTCAAGCATGGAGCCCTCACACTTAAAGGCCATTAACCGTGCTCCTTTATAACCACATTAGATAGATATGAGGGAAAGTTTAATCTGTTTCCTTGGGTTTTTGTTTTTTATATGTTCATAGCTTTTTTTCAGGCTTGCATGTTTTAAATACTATTAATAGTTCTCACTTTCTTCTCGTTTATATTTTTAAATAGCTGAAGTGCATGTTTTGTGAGGACTTCTTCCTTAACTATTTTCCAGTTGTTTGGAGAACAGTATTTTACAGATGCATATTCACGCTTAAGAGTACTCACTTGTGCTAAGGGACACCAAGGCATTATTGTCAGTTATAAGCACAAATTTGGATAACTAACAAAACTGACAGCTAATACAGTCTATATTCACAGTTCCATCTTTTGAAAGACTGCTCTATATGTCTTTCTCTCACCTGCCAGGGTTGACAGCAGGAGGTAATGAGACTTCGAAAGCAATCTGGAGCTTTTTGGACTCCCATATATACAAGTCTAGCCATTTCTGAAAAGATTGGTTTACATGCATGAAACACAGTCACAAATGATTCCACTGATGTATTAAAAACAATTTTTTTCCTCATTATTAGTGCAGAAGCAACTGTTTTCAAGTGCCAGATTCTACGCAAAAAAAAAAAAAAAAGGCTTAAATGAAGAGCAATGTTAGACCCCAAAGCTCTCAGTAAGTTGGGTCCATTCTTAATTTCAAGCACAAGTGGTTCCCCAGAAGTGTCAAAGGGCTGCGAGGGAAGTACTGTTACTATGTAACCCAAATGTTTTCAGAATCAATGCCTTCACTGTCAAACAGTGATTACAGCTCAAGGACAGCTCTTCACACTCAACTACTCTTACTGAAGTAGAGCAAAACATTCTCCCAAACAGTGCAAGTTTCAGAAAAACAAACAAATAAAAACAAGCCACAACAACAAAAAATTATTTCTGTATGAACGACGACGAAAAAAAAACACTGGATCAATTTTCAGTGGCAGCAGGATTCTCCTCTCAGCCTTCACTGGCTGTCGTAAAGATGACCATTGCTGCAGCACATTACTACATACCTTGAGTAATGCAACAGAAGAACTGGGCACTGAGATCTTATTTGAACCTCTTTAGCAAGATAACACTCAGGATGAAATAAACAACAGCTGTACCTGAGGGAGGCAAACAGAGCAGCACCCAACACATCCTATTACCCCCACATTCCCCTCTCATTGACCAACTGCCTGAGTTTTCTGGAGCTGTTCCTCCCCCTCCTCTCAGTTTCTTTCGAGAGCCTCCATCTGTTCTCTCCCTTTCTTCCTGGCTACAGGGTATATAATCTTTTTGCGATTCTTACAATTTAAGCTCAACATACTTAAAGGCAAAAAAAAAAATTCAACACACAGCTACTAGCATGCACATATATACTCTTTAAAACACTCACAGATGCGTAAAGCCCCGCTCATACAAGCGTGTTACATGTTGCATTATGCGGATGTATTTTAAAACTTAGTTTTTATTTTAAAATACTGCTGGACAGACATCTACGCAGTAGCTGCCACGCTAAAGAATTTCTCTGATGGCTAAAGAAACAATATTGCCCTCACTCATGAAGAAATTTGACTGGTTTCGCTCTTCTGGAGGCTTTTTGCTTCCATATTTAATAAAAAAAATTTCTCTAGCAGAGCTGGAAATTCACTTGAGGCTGAGCTTCTTTCACTTGAAACCACTGGAGGAGGAGGAGGAAGGGGAAGATTTGAATTCAATTCTGGGAACCTAAAGCTGAATTAATCAACTAGTGAAACCAGAGTTAGGCGTTAAATAAAGCTAAATTCGGCTTCTTTGTCGTTAACTATTATGGCAGCGCTCATTAAGTACGAAAAATAAAGTCTATCTGATTAGCTAAACAAACACCAGTGGTTTTATCCTAGTTTTCAGTCCTTTCTAACATTCTTTATGGCTGTCATTACAGTCTTTATCTAGCACAAGTAAATGCAGCCTCACAGAGGTCAGTCATGGTTGCTGGAATATGCACCACCTTGCCAAACATGACATGGGGAGATCTGAAATATCTTTATAGATGACAAATACTGAGGTCAATATAAGCTTTCAACACTTTTGACTCATGAGACAGCTTGGAGATATTCAGTGACTTCACTCATTCTGCATGTGGAATACCATCCCCTCAATGGAAAAAACAAAAATCTCAGAAACAAGCAAAAAAAGCCATAGCCAATGCTTATGCCCTCAATTCCACAAACTGTTTTAGCAGGGCAAGTGATTTTCAATCTCTTGTCAACTCACAACGTTGTTCTTACCAAAATAAAACGTCAAACAGATTAAGTTCGCTCCCTCTTCACTTATCCATCTTCTTCCTTCATTCTTCTGATCATCAAATGGCTTTTCTCTTTATAACAGGTGCTGAAGTACTCTGCTCCAGCTATGTTTCTAATACTATACATCCAGATCCAAGCTTGTAACGTAAAATGCCAGCAGAAAAAAGCAAGGAAGTCTTTGTGCGTATACAGAGATGGAGCGAGAGATGGAGACGGAGAGAGATGATGCCCCCCCCAAAAGCTACACAGACTACCGCTCAACTACCACGTCCATTTCTGAGCATCCGTTGCCAGACAGAATTCACAGAAAGGCAATAAAAACAAGTAAATATCCAACACATGGAGAAATTCGGGGGACAGGGGAGAAAGAAGAAAGAGCTCTGCATAGCTTAGCTGATCCAGGAACACAAACTACAGATGCTACAACATGGCTTTCTGATAAAATATTGTTTAACATACCAAATATATTCAAAAACAAACGGATGCAATCAAATTTTTCCCATCAGTAGTATTTACTTGACTACAGAAGAAACGCTGGGATACTTAGAAACTGGAAAAACGACACTGAGAATAAAAATCTAGGAGGTCTGTTCTATCAGCCTACCAATAGATTACTTTGTCTTTTTGGACTGAGTAACACAGTTCAAAACAAACAGCAACCTTCTGCTTCACAACAGAACAGCGCACAATACTGACAGTAAGGGTAAGTGTCTCTCCCTAGTAGACTTTGATTATGCACACAGAATATACCCCTGCAACCCATTTACATACCTAACACTACTAGTGCACAGGAAAAAAAAATGTTTGTGAAGTGACAGGAATTAGCTGAAATGAAATAATTATGCAAGTGACATTTTTTCAGGTTATTTCACCACCTAGATTGTCTATCTTCTATAAAAACAATATGTCTTCCCAGGAGATCCTTTTCATTTTGCTCATCAGTTTATTTATTATTTAGATTTCATTCTAAAGTTTCCATTTGCTGGGTTTAAAAAAAAAAAAAGATAAAAAATGATTCCAAAAAGTGAATAAACGGATCATTCTTAGCATTTCAGCTGATCATCACAACAACCTATCCTTTCTATATATACTTGCTTGTGCAAGTCACCTATCTTAAGTGAGAAACACTGCAACAGCTCACTTTCTACTTTTTTCCCCCCTCTCATCTCAAACAGGAAACTAAACAGAGTTTAATGCTTAATATATTCAACAGGAAGTGGTGAAATTACCCGTCTGAAACGCATGTAATCTGAAAGTAAAAACAAAAGCCTTTGGAAGTATTTCCAAACACCATCAAAAAGAGAGATGCCTCAAATTACATGACATACCCCCTTTAGTCCTTTTTTTTTTTTTCCTGAAGTAGAACAGTTTGGGTAACAAATTATTGGTCAGGATTAATAAATTCTGTCCTTTAATTTGCAGTCCCCAAATAACAGAGGAATTTGAGGTCATACAGCTTAGAAAAAAAAGTGCACTTGCAACAATAAATAAGTCTTTCATGTACTTTCAATTACACTTTGATTACATATGCTTCTGAAAAGGACTCAAATTAAAAGGTCACGTAACACAGAGGATTTTCACCAAAAATAAACATTTTCTCAGGAACTATTTCTAAATGTATTAACTCAATTATTCCAGGTCTTAGGGAAAGGGAAAACAGAAATCTTAAATATTTATGCTGAGGGGTTGAGGAGGGGGGAAGGCTGACTTTTGAGATGAATTAAGACCATGTTTTTGTTTTTCATTTAAAAAATACGACTTGATTAAAAAAAAAAAGTGACCTTCCCTTCCCACTTCAGCGCACATTTGCTGCCTCAAAAAACTATTTTAAGATAAATACCCATATAAACATCGATTTGCATGCAGCCCTACATCTGGAAAGTAAAGGAAGAAATTGTCTTCTTGTCATCCAACTAAAACGCTTTCTGAAAGCCCCAGGATCCAATTAGTACTCTCTTTTGAAGGGTAAAAGCCCCACAGAGCTCAGAGAGCTATAAGCATACTATTCTAAGTCCTCTACGACCATCATCTTTTCCTCTAAATTTATACAGCATGCTGCACGGTAAAGTTATACAGATTCACAAACAGAACTCAACTACCATGTAATAGAGAAACCTTTTAGGAACCGTTAAGCATAGTTTATTCAAAAACGTGATGCTTGCAAAAGCTTCCAGCTCCTCAGCCCTAGAAACAAATACGCTGTTCAAGAAGCCAATGCTGTAAGACTCCTCTTCACTTCAGACTTGAACAGTCGCTATTGTGCACTAGCGCACATCAAGATCATCAATATAACGATCAACATCATCAACATCTCTGCTCGTGTTGGCAAATTCTCTTTAGTCTCCCTTTCAGCAGGGCCAGCTTTCTGCAAGAAATCTACAGACCAACTTCAACTCCGAGTTTTCCTCCAAACAGCCTCACCATCACCACTGTACCAGTGGCTTCAGGGAATGGCTCTATGCACGAACATGGCTTCTCAGAAGCAGCACAGATTACTTTTAAACTGAATTCCCAGGCCCACCGCACCGCTTCTTCCAGTTTCACAGACCAAGAGCAGAAATCCATTTTGTGCTGACTTGCACAACACAGTAACAGTATTATGTCAAACATACTTTTAGAGTGATACATGATGGCTATCTCCCTCAACTTAAAGGAAACAGACTTAGTGATTAACTTTTTAAAAAAAAAAAAAGTCTTCTCTCCCAAAATCGTTACTACAGTTAAAGACAAAGTCCCTTTATCATCATGTACAAAAACGTAGACTACAACTCCGCAATGGTAATAAGCTGCAGCAGAAAGATCTTCCAATAAGGCTAGGATGTAACAAGAATATAAAACATCACCTGCTTGTTCAAGCTGCAGTTATAACACGAGAAACTACCCCTGCCCTAAAAGGGCCATTTAATAAAATAAAAAAATAATAAAAAGCCCATCTTGTTAGTTAAACCAGCAAAATCCATCCAGAGTTCAGGCTGCTATCCTTCGCATCGTGAACTACGTAGTCTATACGGCACAGGGAATTTTTAGTATATTTGAGAACAGGGAAGCACAAGGCAATGACTGCAAAATTTCTCAAGAGAAACAGAAAATTTAGTTTTTGCTATATGGGTTTTTTCCGAATTTGGCAGAGTTTTGTACTCTGGATGACAAATCACTGAGAAATTCAAATACAATGCAGTAAACTCAAGCTGGTGCTTCAGCTATGGTTATTAAGTGTGCCTGTAATTTAAAACACCCAATCCTCCCCATAATAGAAGTGCTGCATTTTCAACAGGAAGGAAGATGTTTTACCCAGTGTCTTGTCCAAATTCCATATTTGGCTATTGTCCTCTGCCTAACCAAACATCCTTTGGTTTCAATTTGATCTGAGAACTTCATTTCCTCTTCTGTCCTAGACTGGTAGAAGGTATTATCACTGCAGAGGCAGCAGGGACTTCACCCTCAGACACGGCTTCATTTTTAGTCACATATACAGGGCGCACATACACTTCTGTATCAGAGAGCTTCCAAAAATGCACCTGCATGCTTATCCCAAAGCTACAACCAAATTATTTTAAGCACTTCTGGCAATGCATGGGCAATTCTGGAAGCTTTCTTACTTACATGGGAGAAAGTAAGCATCCTAAATCTTCCTTTATTTTCTGTATTTCTCAATTCTCTTGCTGGGATGAGGTGCTGTTCAGAACGCCTCAGCCAGTACACGTACATAAACAGAGGATCTGATTCCTCCCTCCCTGTCAGAAAGTCATGATGGTTTCCACACTCTTGAGGCAAATAAGACTCTCTTTCGCAGAGCAGCAAAGAGTAAGAGTGCTGCTTGCTTTGGAACTCCTAACGTCCCTTATCCGCCTCCCTGAGATTAAGGCTGGGCAATAAAAAGCGCAACAGCACTGAAGCGGCGAGGGAGCCTGCTCTCCCCTTCCTAACTAAAAACACGCGTGCCTGATGCGGCAGATATCCCAAACAAAACCAAATTTAGGGTAATTTTTTGGTTTAACAGCTATCGGGGGGAGGGTGGGAAGAGGCCTCCCCCGTTCCTCCAGCAATGAGCGGCTCGCCAAGAGCCCCGTCCGGGTCCCGCCGCCGGCCTCCCCCACCCCGGCCTCAGGCTGCCTGCGCCGCCGCCGCCCGGGGAGGCTCCGCTCCTCCGCTCCCCCCTCCGCGGGGCGAGCCGCGGCCGGGAGCGCCCGGCGCCGCCGCCGCCGCACTCACCGCTGGGGAACGGCTCCATTTTCCTGCCGGAGCCCTCCCGCAGCCCGCGAGAGCGAAACCCGGGCGAGAGGGAAGGAGAAGACGCGCGGAGGAGCCGCCGCTGCTCTTCACTCCTCCTCCTCGCGCCGCCGCATGCTCCGGGGCGGGCGCTCCTCCGGCTCCTCCGGCTCCCCCGGCCGCTGCGGCGCCTCACGCCGCCGTGGCTGCCCGCCGGCCCGAGACCGCCCCTCGGCCGGCGGGGGAAGGGGCAGGCTCGGCCCGCGGCGCCCGGCTCCCGCCCGCCGCCCCGCGCCCCTGCTCAGCCGCTTCGCCGCGGCAGCGAGCCCCCGCCGACCATTTTCTGCCGGGGCCTCTGCTCCGGCCTCCCGCCTCCCTCCCTCCCTCCGGCCCGGCCCGGCCCGCCCCTCCCCTCGCGGCCGCGCCGCCGCCGCCTCCTCCCGCAGCGCCGTGCGGGGCTCGCCGCGCCCCGGGCCGGCGGGCAGGGGCTGCCGCGGCGAGTTTCGGGCTGTCCGGGCGACTGCAGACGGACCAGCCGGCGGAGCAGCCGCCGCCGCTGCCGCCATGCAGCCGCCCTGGCGCTGCACGCCCAGGAGCTGCGCCCCAGCGCGGGCAGCCGGCCGGCCGGGCCCACCTGCGGCGCTGGCGGCGCCCCCCGCCCCGGGCAGCGCGCCGCCCTCCCTCCCGCCTTCGGCGTGGCCCCTTCGTTTTTATTTTCAAGCTTCTTTCTTCCTGCCGACCACTCCACTTTCCTGACATCACATCACTGATAAAATATCCATGACTGGTTTAATATTGGAGATTTTTAACCGCTGATTGTGGACTAGACTGTTCCCTAGGAATTCAAACGCACTTTAAAGGCCCTATGTTTATTATTTTCCAAAAAAAAAAAAAAACCCTTTTATGTTATTTTCTTTCCTTTGGGGAAGGGAGAGGAGGAAAACTAGAGCCAAACCAGAATCTAATCTACCTAGTCCTAGGCCTGTAGCTGGTCTCACTCTTAACATAAAGGTAAAAGTGCACTTTTTCACACCCACAGTGACTTGACCTCAGTTACATTTGCAACCCTGTAGTACACACTAGGCCATACTTAAGTTTCATATTTCGTGCTTGGATAACGACTATTTAACTCACCAAAGTGTTGTCGCAGCTCCAGCACGACACTTCTTGAAGTAAAATACCAGTACAGCCCATCCTAGAAAGGAAGAGTTATGTTATTAAATCAGCAACAGCATTCGTTTTAACACTTTACAACATCCCAGGAGGTTTTTCTTCTAAGCATTCACCCACCTCGGCCCATATTTAAATACATAAAAGAACAATGAATGACCAGGTAGGTAGCTGACTCTGCAACGTTGGGATCCTGCACAACGTCACACAGAGACTGCAAACGCCCCTTAATAACTTCTTCAGAATCCCCATCGCTTGCTTTCACCATTCTTCCTTTTCTCCAATCCAAATTCTCGAATTAGCATTATATAGCTCTATGAAGCAGAAGAGACAAAACAAGGTCACACTCTATTGCACATGCAGCAATTTCCGTATCTTTATTTTCCCAATTAAAATCAAGTTTCAGGAGACTACAATGGGAACTAGTCACATGTATGAAGCTCAGTCCAAAGGCCATTTCACAGGAGGGCCTACTCACACCTGTCCAACATTAGGAGAAAAAAGGTCTCAATAGGATTTGTATAACATAATTTAGAACAAAATTACAATTGAAGCTCCAACTTTGCTGGAGTTGTTAAAAAGCTAAAATCTCTAGAATATGATAGAAGATCTGTACCCAGCAGAAACAGACTTTTTTACTGTAAAAATTTAACTTTTAGTCCTTGTTCTAGTGTTGTGAGTGATTAACCAAAGCAAAGAATGTTAAAATATCTTTTTCCAGACCTTACACCAACAATTATCACAATGTTGTATTGTTATTTGAGATACAGAAGAAAACATTTCTCTAAACGCTCAAAGTCCTATATATACTTTTAAAGAATCTGAAGGGACTTACATTCCACTTTTGTTTGGCAGCCATCATCCAACACCATCTTGACTGAATCTTCGCGATGGTACAAAATATGATAGCTACCAAGACTGTCTCTTTCTCATCCCTGAAGACGTGTTTTCCCTAAACAACGGTTGAGATAAGTCAGCTTTAAACATCAAGAAACATGACTCAGACCTTAGTTGTTCTGCTTTATTTTTCTGGTGAGAGGAACAGAGATTTGAGCCCCTTGAGCATCACAAGCATCAAGTAACGTCTGGGTGCTTTGACCCAGTGGAAATCCTCCAGTTGTTTTCAGCCAGATCAGCACAATCCACAGCACTATTTTTTTCAAAATAGAAAGTGGCCATCTTTATTGATTTCTACAAGCGTACCTAAGAGAAGCAGCTGCTTCCACAGAAGAACCATTGCTATTTATTTTACGTTGCCACACAACCAACCGTTCAGCAATACTTCCTAGATCTACATCGCTGCTTTTTTTTTTTTTTTTTTCTTAACAGGTGGTAATTAAGTTTATACTGTTGTTTACGTTGTTACTTTGTCTCTGTGTCTCCTTCAGAAGTTGAGACCACTGGCTGATTACAATACATCTGTCATAGGAAAAACATCTCAAGGACAAAAGAATTTCAACAGATCTAAGCAAGAAGACAGATACCCTAACTGTCTCAACGATAAAATATTCCAGCATGAACTAAACACCAGAGAATCCTTATATAGAGGCATTTACAATTGTGTATGTAGGGGTACATGGGAGAGAGTGAGAAAGAACATTTAAGTACCCCAAAGCCAGAAAACCTTCTATCAAGAGCTCACAATGAATTAAAAGATACAAAGGCAACCAAGTTTCATTAGTTCTACTGCTCCCAGAACAGCTTAATTAAATTATATAACTGCGTATTTTCTTAGAGGCCAGCAAAATCATGCATTTTCTATGGCCTGGAATGAGGGTTTGGCAACATGTCAATTGCCATCCCCTTCTCAGCAGCCACATCCAAGTGATAGTAGTGCATGAGCCTCCAGATGAATTACAGTGCTGTATTACAAATCACGAAACAAGCTCTGATATATTCTAAGGAGGAAGAGTCATGACAGGGTTAGAACATTAGAACATTTTGTTGCTGTGTGGACAGGTTGCCTGTAAATGCTCCTTCTGCTTTGCTGATAAAAATAAATAAATAAATAACAAATAAATAAGTTGCCATAAAACTTCCAGAAGTTAAATCCATTGATTTTTCTCTTTCCCTCACACTATTTCTAGCACCTTTGTAACTCACCTCTAGACAGTAAAGAGTCACGTGTTATTTGTGCGGGTTTTTTTTGGAGTGTGTACTAGCAAGAAATTACCATGTCTTAATACATCCTCCTAACTAGCACAGAAAGGGCTTGCCAGCCTTTGTGGCCAGAGTGCCACAGGATAGAATACTTCAAAAGTTGATTTTTCCTTTGGTGAGGTGAAAACAGTTAAACGCGATGGTTTAGGCAGATCTAACGGCTTGCCACTTGCCAAAAGGGTGATGCCCTCCTCCTCCTCCTCCCTGCTCAGCTCTCCCCCTCTGCTACACCTGCTTCATTCTCTCACTGCTTGCCCTGCTCCAGTTCTCATGCTTGACAGATCGCTTTGAGGGCTGATTCAACTCACTCGTCAACTCACTAACCTGGCAGAAAACTAACTCAACCAAACAGTGGATAGTTTTAATTCCGGGTTACAGAGTTGTATCTCTGCAAACGGTCTGGATGACACCAGTACATGGGAGGGTTCAGGAACAGGCAGCTGAGCAACCTGAGCTCAGAGAGAGAGAAGGGAGAGTCTCCCCTTTCGGCAGTGGAGAGCTCTTAGATCTGCTCATCTGTCTAGAGTAACTTCCCCCTTAGGGCTCAGTTCCGCAGCCTTCTACATGTCTTTGTCCCTCCCCTTCTAGTAATTCCCTTCCCAGCTCAGCTCAGGAGGCGGTCAGTTCCTTTTATTTACCACTAGCTGAAACTTTATAACATTTATGGCATTGAATATTGGGGAACAAGGCAGTAAACTCATTCACTGAAGCAGATGCTTTCTAAAGTGGAAAATCTGCTCAGAATAAATCCACACTGAGAATTTTTCAAGTAGTAGGCAGAACTTCCCTGCTGTCGAAATCAACTTTAACTGACACCAACAGCGATAAAGTCGGAAGAATAATCATCATTTCTGGAAATTTTAACTACAATACTTAATGAAGAAGTTATAAGAAGGATGCATAAGTATCCTTGTTTTTATAGCCGTAGTAACACTGTAGAATTAAGAAGAGATTCACGTTCACATCTCACCTTTGAAGTACCCCAGGAGGCAACTAATTAGTAGTAGTTTCTCCTTTTGCAAACTGAGAAACTGCAAAAGAAAGACAAAGTGAAACGAGCAGCTCCTTATAAGAAGTGTAAAGTTAGCACCAGCGCTCCTGACGCTGTATGTTTACTCATATTTGTGCTAGTATCAAAAAATGAAGTTATGCGAATCACGGAAGTATCAAACTAGGGAATATGATACTCCTGCTATCACTGAAACAAGGTAACCTGGCTTATGATAGGCATGTTCATAGAGCACGGAAGACCATGGGGTTCTACAGTGGTTGACTTCTTACTGATCTTTGGTACAGGGGGAGCAAGAACAAGGCATCATATAATGCTGAGGGTATTGCTACATAAACACCTGCATACTTACTGCTCATACTTCTCTGAAAGGTTCAGTGTTGACAACCCTAATCTGATCCCAGCTGCATAAGGCTTTCAGATGTGCAAGAACCTTACAGTCATCTGAAAAGCACTGTTAAGAGAATACTATAAAAAAGTTGTAGAATAAATACTTCAGGAGCAATATCATTTTCTTTGGCAACATTCTCTTGTAATCTTAAATGAGCTATCAGGCAATGGAGCCTTTACTTGCTATTAAAATGCAGCCTTTAGTCAGACAATATATGCAACAGGAGAGAGATCAGAGTACACGGTAAACAAGCTGCACATCTCCATGGCACCTTTCCAACAATGCTAATCTAATGTACAGCATCTCAAGACAAAAAGGAAGCATAAAGTCTCTCCAGTGTTTTTCAGCTCTGATTTCAGTATCTCTTCAACAGAGTCCTTTCCTTTTGCCTGCTGTGAATTTTCTGGTGTTTTCTTTATTTCACTGAAAATATATCCATCACATGCTGGCAGTACTCCTTTAAAAACACATCTTAGAAGAAAGCAAAAAACAAATAACCCGACAATATTATGTTGAAGAGACATATCACTATTCCCCTAGCGGACCAGTGTAACTACTCTGCTATGTTTTTCAATAGAAAAATGAAAATAATTTTACAGTTCAACGTAACTCCTTTAGTTTTCTCCGTTTTAAGCAATACTTCAAGCTTTTGACCTTTTCTTATTTCTGTCGCTCGTTCTGAGCAATAATACATTGGACTCAGCTGATGAAACAAAAGCCCATTTGCACTGCAAGTCTAATGGGGCTTGGGTGCTGCTTCATATCACTTATGCTCGTCTTGGAAACTAGTGAGATAGTTGTTACTGCTATTATCGTTATAGTCTACATCCTGACCACTGCAAAGTCTCTACCTGTACGTTTGTTCCACAACCCCATTCCATAAGAAACACTGAACATATGAGTTTCCGGTCATCAGATTAGCACCGTAATTACGAGATTTCTACAAAGTCAACGCAGTCTGAGGCACAAACGGTAAATAGCCATGGATAAGATAGCCACACAACAAGATACGCAGGCACAGGTATGGGAACTCTCCATGTGCTGACAATCGGAAAAGACAGTCCTGGGTAGTGTACCAAAAACGTTGACTGAAAAAAATCAACATGCCACTCGGTCAAGATAACCTTGGAGCAGTAGACGGTATAGACACAAGAGACAGACAACACAAATACCTAAAAAAAAAAATCAATATGGCTTACCAGAGAGATACCACTGGCAAATAGCAGAAATTGGTTTGGGTTAGGAATGCACCACCCCTAAACCTCTGGCACCAAAGGCAGGCAGCAATTATCAGTTAGTAAAGCACCAGTAATGCACAGACGATGTTTGCGGACATAAGACATTCTAGTACAGAATAATACAAGTTAACCTGGAACAGCTTTCAAGTACTGACAAGCCCTTGCACTAAGAAACCAGTCATTCTGTGGTTTAGCTTTCCTCAGGGGATTTATGTACAGATCTCACGCGCCTATAAAATCCTTTTTCATCCTGGCACCTTTCACTCTAATAGCTCCTTCCGGACTGAGTCATAGAGTGAAACAAGATATTGTCATAGGACTCAAAGAGGAGGAGACAAAAAGAACTTACTTGAGATTCAAGTAACCTAAAGTGTCAATCCCAAAGGACCAGAGTTAACCAGTTCTGCCTATTTTTAATCCCCTACTGCAGTGGGTTTTACAGGTATGCATCAGCTTTTGGAAACTTTCTAGAAAGTCAGCCCCCGATTTTCAAGACTCCCTATATAAATGCTTGTTACTGTGCTACTGGGCTACACTGCTGATAAGAAATGGGTGGACTGGCATACCCCTATTGACTTTAGTAGGCCTGGCATAGCTCTACTGACTTCAGCAGGCTTACACTGACTTACCAAAAAGAAGGATTTAACTCTCTCTTTTTCTAGCATGAAGATTCATTTCCCCATCGATTGGCATGGAGAACTCAAGGGGTTTCTACCTCCTCTGGAACTGAAACCATGAAATTCCTACATACGTACCTGCACGCTATCTACAAGAATATGTTAAGCCTTCACACTGGTGATTTCTATCTTAAGCGTAGAATCTTCACCATTACAATTCCATAAAATCCGTCCGGCACAGTAACAGTTTCCACAGAGGTAGAGCATAAATAGAGCACAACGTTTCACAGTAATCTGAACTGTCATGGTAGTTTGGTGAACTAGGATACCCCATTGCAACGATGCATGTCCTGCTCAGTTTCCATCAAAAAAAAAAAAAAAAAAAAAAGAAAACCACTCTCCAGAATGACCAACTGCAAGCATAAATACGCAATTACTAGCCTACTCTTGCAACATCTTAGCTAGCTTCCCACAATACCCACAGCACATCTGGCATTTATCAATCTCCATTATAATTAAATGTCTTGCTCCCTCCGCTCACATTACCAGGGTGCAAATCTTACATGGCAAATCTAACCGACAGTTCAGAAATCCTAGACCAAGCTGCCAAGAATGGGGAACGGAAAACAACTCTCCTGAAGCATATAGCTTTGAACTTTCCACACTAGCCTCCAGTCTTCTTCACTGACACATCAGCAACAATAATGAGAAAATAACGTGCTGTCAGGAACACTATAGTTACACCTTTCTTGAGACTGTCAGAGTAACTACTGAAAATAAAATATAGGGCCGTGAACAACATCAAGAAGTTTTACGGTCCTATTTCTAAGGAATTCACATGACTTCAGCTGTGCATGCAGCAGCCTGTCTGTGTTCACTGTTACGAGAACCTCAGCACTTATCAGTGCTGCATGGCTGGACACTGAAAATTTGCAGTGCCTTGAAGTAGCAAAACAGAGTACATGCTAGAAAGGGCAGATAAGACTACAGCGTAGCTCAAACTTCCAAAGTACTTTTGATGTCCGCAGAGAATCCGACAAAACTGAACGATACCACCAGCGTGCACACACTACTGGAGCAGAGCAATATTTGGTAGGGCGTCTGGCTGGAATACAGAGTAGGTATTTTGAAACACGAGCGTGCTGTGTGGTGATATAATAGAACGCATAGGTAATATAATCACCACTTAACAACGTGGGGCGCATCCACTGCTCGTTCAACAACTGCCTTGGGTCACTTAACCCTGATACACAGCAGTATGTTTCAAGTATAGACATGCCTTAAGACTTAATGGTCCAGACACTTTAACCAGGTAGAGTTTATAAAGGATTTTTAACCATCCAAAACAGTCACGGTAATAATCTGTCTCTTCATTTCACCAATGCAGTTGTTCCTTTTTAGGGTTGTTTTGCACAGCTTCAAATTAACAGACAGTATCTGTGACTTGATTGCTCTTACTGTTTCTGGAGAAAAACGGCTTGTAAATAAAATCCCATCTTTTTTAAACTGAATGAGTGTGTTATAACGATGGTTGCTTGGATGCTAGTGTAATGAGAATTACAAGTACAGACCAGCTAAATAGCATTTGTTTCCCAATAAAGAACAAAAAGGAGGAGCCACTTTTGGCTAGTGCAATCATTTTCACCCCTAAGAAAACAGGTAAGCGTTATCAGATTGTGGTGACTGCTGATTTGAGGACATACCAAGTTTAAATGGTGCGGTGCATCTCATAAACAGCTTTTTCACTTTTGCTCGCAAATAGCTACTTCTTAATTTGAAGGATGGTAGTATAAACACGTATTTTTAAAAAGGCAGGGGGAAGGCAGGAACAATGCGATGGATGATTACAGAATCACAGAGAAGTAGTCTTGAAAGGGATAACAGAAGGTCAGCTAGAGTGTTCTCTAGTCCCAAGGCATTCATATCCTTAGTGTCCTGATAGACGCTGATCTAAACCGTTCTCAAAAACTTTCAGTGTTCTCTTACCCAGCAATTCCCTCCAGTGTCTCATTAGTCTTACTTTTAAGGAACCTTTCTTCACACGTAAACTGAATTTATTTTACTGCTATTTACGCTTATTACTTATTAGTTCTTGTCCTATACACCACTAATACACAAAGCAGATCATTCTCATTAAGATAATTTGTTCTTAAAATGGAACAAATGAAATTACATTTTAGTAGCTGCCGCCCCAAACACGCATTGTCAGTTTTATCGTTAAGGAGAAAAAGAACCAACATTTGAACAGCTCACCCCATCGCATTTTTTTTTTCCTGTGTTCCCACTGTAAAAGACGATTGATTACAAACCACCCTTCTTACCTAAAGGACGTCCATGCTTTCTATTTACTAATTATTAATGACAATGAATTCCCATTTATAATGAACAGTACTGATCACGTAGATGGCTTTCTTGGTGGAAAAAAAAAACATTTCACTGACAAATGAGAAGACAAAAACTACAACAGAGTCACATTAATATGGGCGACTAAAAGACAAAACATCTTCGTGGGCAGCAGACAAGCTGTCACTTCCAAATCTTAACTTGTATGAGATTAATGTGTGCCAGAAGGACACTCGTCTCTAGTATTACACAACACTGGCTCACACAGGCTAGTTCTATGGCAAAGGATTCTGGGTGTGCTCCCACAGAGCAAAGCAGTTTCATGCAGAGAAATCTGAGCTGACCCAAAACAAGTCAGGCTGGGTACTGGAAGCAGCAGGAACATACTGCCCTGCTTGGGACAGTCAGTTTAATGGCACTAGTGTGGCACCTGAGCTGCACTAAGCACTTGGGCTAACCTGTTTAGAAGACGCTGGAGAGGAATCTGCAAAGGAGCTTTAAAGCTGTTGAATTCCCCTTCTAAGACAGAAGCTCATGAACTCTATTTCTCAACTTCTAACAAATCCTAGAGAAAAAGCAGAAATCTGTGAAAAGGACAGAAAACATCTAGGCACATGGGGAAGATCTAAACTCTCTTCGTATGTTTTGACCGTTTTCCAAAACGCAGATTGGTTTGAGGTTTGAACGCACATTGCTTTATCTGTCTTTTCTTTGAGCATTAGAAAACGCCCGATTACAAAAAAAATAGTTTAATAGTTGAGCTGAAGAGTTTTTCATTCAATTATGCTAAGAGACTAAAGACAAATTAGACAAAAATTAATTAATACATACCTCTATTTTCTCTGACAAGATGAGATGATGTCATCGTATTAGTTTTGGGTCTCACCTCCAAAAAGTCAACCAGTGAATCACAGGGCAGAAATCTGGGCACGTAAACTGGAACAGGTTGCAAGTTTCTACACTAGCTATCTACCTGCACTTGCTAGTGGCAGCGTACTCCCCAGAACTGACCCCAGAGCAAGCCATAGATCTGTTTCACTTGGGCAAAAGGATATTTCAGGTTGGGCATCCAGACTGAAGCACACAGAGTGCTTAGGCATTTTTGAAAACCTAGCTGCAGAATCTTAGCTTTTCACTGTGTGAGGCAGCTGTCTACTTCATGAGAAGGAGTGTGCTTTAACAGTGGATAAATTGATCTCTTTCCATTAACAGCCTCTTCATATACTCATTTCTAGAAATCTTAAAAGTAAGAATCAAAGCACACTTTAGCTCCTGACTATCTTGAACGGCTTACGCAGGGAATTTTGTTGGCTAAAAACTTCTAAGGTAATGTATCAGTGACAGCCCTCTAGAATGCTGTGCTACCGTGTCTCGAATGAGCCCGTTGTCTTTTTCTGCTTTTACAGATTGCTCACTGATTTTGGTGGGGAGGAGGGGGAAAGGTAGGCTGTGATATTGCACACTGTTCGTCTCACCTATTCACGCTTTACCTATTTTGAAAATTCCACATTTAGAAAGTGAGGCAACAGCTTGTACTTTCAGCTAGAGAGAGAAGCTAAACTGAGAACTTGCCATGTAAGAAAAGAGGAAAAATAGTACACTATTCACCCAACTCTGCGGCGTTATTAATTCTAGTGAAATTTTCAGGCCGAGAGAAGAGCTCATTTGGACCACTGTTGTGGAGAAAGCTTTCAAGAGGAAGTTTAAATAGACTCAAAATCTTCTCAATGGAAGGAGACGAGAGGGCTTAGAGGAGAGAGAAATACAGAAATGATTTGACTTAAAATCATATAGTAGGTCAGCAACAGAACCAAAACTAAAAATAAGCTCCTGTGACCCTGGTCATGTTTGTTTTCTACTAGACTGCTTCTCTGTAGAAAGTCATCTCTGTATGAAAGCACCTTTTTTTTTTTTTTTTTTTTAAAAAAAAAAGTCTAATTCCTATGTTCTTCGCCCTTCCCAGACAATTCAGGCCACATCCAAAAAAAGCTTTTAGCAACAGTAATTCCTTTTCTTCTGTTACTAGAACCATATCAAACAAAAATAACTTGTTTGAACAACAGAACAGAGGGAAGTCGGAAAAAATACGTACTCTATTTCCTCTAGCAAAGCCGTCAACAAGGTATATCCCCAAGCAGATATTTACAGCACTGTATTGTGACAGGCTTTTGTACCAGTTCACAGGCCTTTTTTGGAGCGGATCCTCTTTCCAAGTATACTAGCCAGCTGCCGATCAGGGAGAACTTCTGACATTTCCTTCAGCTTTGTACCTCTGTGTTTGCTCTTGCCAGCTTCAAGACATCCTCACTACCTGTCCTAAGATTTTCTTTCTGAATGAACCCTATATCCAAATCTCTGCTATCACTAGCAGAGATAAGAAGCCACTGAATATCTCATTTCAGGCCTCGAACGTTATTCAGCAGCCAGTTTCTAAGGCTGTTGATATTCTTCTCCAGCCATCTGATGCTTTTAGTGATGGTATCCCACAGAAACCTGCTGATTGTCAGCTGAGATTCTTGGTTCTCCAGAGACTTAAAGACAACCTTCACCTAAACAGGAAACGTTGATTAGTACCTTGGCTTGGTCAACTTTCTGCGAAGCACCCATAGCAGAAGAGCAGTTTCTGTCAGATATTACATAAAAACGTAAACTATATGTTTTAACTATTTAAGCATATTAATGAGTTGTGAGCTTTCCCTTATCCTGACCTCCAAGGTGCTGTACACGAGCAAAGGCTTGCATCTTAATAAAGCCCCCCTTAGGAAATTTCACGAGACCACAGGAGTTCAAGTCAGCTTGTTTTTCTGTAGAGACATGCTCCAGCCAGTTACGGCTCCAGTTTGCCATAACTTCTCCTGCTACCTTTTGACTATATTTTTCTTTTGGATGGTCTTTGTACCGAGGAAGATAAGAAGTCATCCTTTCATGCAACAGGGCACCCACTGGATTTTGTGCATCACTTTAATCATAATCAAAACTGATTTGACTTTCACAGTCTTCCTCGAGAAACAAGAACAGCCTGATTTTAGTAAGAATTTAATAGTGTAAGAACCACATTTGTTTTAAAACCCTCTGGCCCAGTATCTCATCCCTAATGGTGACCCATTCCTAAGGGTTAGTGAACGAGTATAAGAAACAGAGGAGCAACAGACAGATCTAGACATATACAGTCTGCAAGACATTCAGAAGTGTACAGTTTCAGCTTCCAGAAAACTTCTGACATCTTAACACAGTGCTCTTTAATCAGATGCCTGTCTGTGTTGTGAACTGCATGTATTTTTCAAGGTAGAGCCAAGAAAGGAGGAGAGTCATCAGAATACTAAATCTCCCTCTGTATAAATGGAAAAAGGATACACATATGACAGTAAGAACCACTGCCAAAAGCAACACGCCTGGAGGACACTAGATTATACCGTGCTATATACGGAGAGCTCTGACTGGTACAAAAACTGTAGTAAACAGTTACCAAATTATTACCTCAATTTCCAAACCTTCAGCTTAATGCTCCTTCCTTTTATTGTATTCTCCTGCCACGATACTGAAAAGAGATAACGTTAATGAGAGTATTTTACGTTGTTTAGCTTTTTGGTTTGTTTGTCTGCATGTCTAAAGTATGGACAAGTATTAATAGAAAGTCATCAACGTCTTCTTTAAGATGTAGTCTCAGATAATAGTTCTAATAGAGAAAGAAGCTAATTCAAATGGGTAAGCAGGAACATGAAAAAAATTCAGCAACAATATAAATTATAGAATACTGGAACTGCATCCTCACTGCTTTTCTAAAAATTAAATATATTCTTATTTTCCTTTTGCTTAAGGCAACACATTTCCAATTGAAAACATACCCTCTTTACCCTAACAGACAGTAACAGAGTGACTTGTTAAACAATTTTCTTTTAATTACTTACTTACTATCGCAGGAATATTACTCCATGTTAGTCTAACCTCCTGCCTGACAAGAAATATATTAAGTGTAAGCTTTCACATTTTTTCTAGTTCCTCATTCACTTCTTGCAAAGATGTACGGATTGAGCACTAGAGCAATCGATAAACGTTTTCTCTGCAGTGGCAGCAGATCACGACCCTTTTTCCCTCGCTATTTTGGTTGCTAAACAAGCCATTCTTTATTTTCTCCCTTCCTCTACGAAGGAGGGGATTCTCTGCTCCGGATACCCGTCCACACCATGACTGACTGATGTTAAAAGCAAATGCAGAAGATAGTAGAAAAATAAATATGTAACTTCATAAATCCTGATTTACAACAAAACAGCAAAGCTAGAATTGCATCAAGAAGCACTACTCGGCAGTCAATCTACACTCCTACCTAGGCAGCTATCCCAAGCTGGCAGCTTGCAGATAGCACCCAGTTTGGTGCCCCTTAAGTAACACTGACTTGCCTATCAGAAGTCACCTAAAGACAAGCTGAGCACCTACAACTTCAAAGCTTACTGGGAGCAATGAATACTACCTGTGATAATCAGGCTATTCTCACACTGGTAAAATTTGAGAGTCCTCACATCACTTTAAAACCTTGTATTTACAAGCGTGTTTTTTTTTTTTTTCCCTTTCGAAGGCTCATAACATACTGTAAGAGCTATAAATCACTTCAATCAGGCAAAAAACAAATGCCACTGAAGATAGTTTACTGAACAGTTCATACACACTACTTGTTTGGTACTGGTCAACTCCAGCATTCTTAACTCCGACATGCTCAAGCAACAAGAAGCATATAGTCCTACAGGGCAATATCTGTTAGTAGGCATAATATAAAATAAAATAAAAACAAATGTTGGAGACGGTGCTACTGTGAGCGCTTTGGGACTGTATCACCATTCAGATTAGCACAAATTCAGATTACTGCAGTTAGATATTTGGCAATGAGAAGACAAATTCTTCTGAAATGCTATTGTCAACGGTATAACACAAGGCTAAGAGAAAACAACTCTAAATTGTTTGTACTAGACAGAAAAATTATCTCAGTGAACAGCTGCTTTATTATTTAGCTCCAGAACAGTGGAAGTCCACTCTAGCAGCACTTCTATTTTTCTGCAGTGAATCACTTTCAGATTCTCATCTCTGAAAATCTAAGTTGCAAGCCTTTTTACAGAAAAGGCAAAAAAAGCTTCCCCTTTTCCTCTTAAAAATCTTTTGGGTGAAATTTACATCACATTGAAATGCCATCTCAGAACTTTCAGAATTTAATTCTCCAAATCACAGCTCAGGCGTTACTGCTCTGTATTCTCTTCTTCAAAAAGACTTAATCTAACAAAAGCAAAGTAAAAATATTTATAAATAAAGGATAATCACAAACGATTAACCACAATAATTAGCCTTTAACACGCTTATTTGGCGGCGTGTTCTGTCAAAACAGCTAAAGCATGCAAGCAGATGCCAACTTTTTAAGAAGCCGAGTCCAATTTTCCAAGCTTTTGTCACTTTAGGTTCCAGGCATGAAGAAGAGCTGACAGATCTTATGTCACCTTCCATACTCCTTTTAATTAACCTGGAAAAATGAAAGTGGTTGGTTACAGTTTTTATCCAGTTTGTTATCAACAGTTGAGGCTTTTCGATGTTCAGACCAATATGCTAAGAAATTGGAAGTTCAAGATGGAAATTTTTTCAAGATACCTCCCTTCTCAAGATAAAATGCTCAATGGATGATGCTACAATGTATATTCTATTTTCTTAGCAAAGCTACTGAGAATTTCAGTGGAAACTTCTGCGTAAAACACAGCAGTTTAGTGAGCACATAATTACTGCTGAAAGAGAGATTCTACTATGCTTTAAATCATGGTTTCATAGGACTGTTGCCAAGTTACACCTGCTCAGACTACAGGATTTGTTTTCAGCCACCATTCTAACAGTCAGTCCTTTATATCCAGACACTAAAGAATGGCAAATTCAACATGCTTGCCACTATGCAGGAACCTTGGAGGTGACTCCAAGAGAGGCATTGTTTTAGTTTCTAGAAGCAAACATGATTATGGTAGATCTGATAAGTGACATCGCAAGTAGCAGTTTATCAGAATACACTTTAAAAGGCTTTAGAGTCTATTTACAACAAAGGGAACATTTATTTTTAAAGTATGCAGTTTGATCTTCCTAATGCTCTGGTACATCTGAACTGTAGATCTGAAACTCATTTAACAGTGGTTGAAGTTTTCTTTTAGGGTTACTGTTCTAATGAAAACTTTTCTGCAGCGTGGTAGTTGCAAAGAAGTACAAAGAAATGGCACAAGAACTGTTGCCTGGAGAACTGTTCTTATTAACAAACTATATAGGAAAGTGATTATACAAATCATAATACGCCTCCACATTTTTGATGCTCTGCAAAACCACTACTGAGATTGTCATGCTCTCATGTTGAAAGACTTTAGTACTATCTTGCCTTAAATAATTCAGTAAAGATGGCTTCTACCTCTTTACGGTGCCTGCTAGTTGTCAAAGCATAGAGGTTTATTCTTTTCTGCACCTGAACCTGACAGAAAGTAGTGCTTCAGGATACAACTCCATCCTGCTGCTCTAGAGGCTCCAGCTGAGGCTATCTGCAGAGCAGCATCTGGAAGGCTGGAATATCAAAGAAAGTTGTGGTAAGTGATCCGTTTTTTTCCTTTTATATGTGGACCAGCAACCTGTGGATTATCCTGCTTGATGTCAGCATAGATGTATCATACTAGTGTCACTTATGTACAATGTGTTTTTCTTCGCTTTGACCTCTTTTTTTCTTCTCTTTAAAGGCTGCACTACAGAACATCACAAGAGTCAATGTTTAACTTAACATCCCCTGCAATTTTGTTTGACCCATTTTCATGTACTTGACATTCTCTCTCATATTGACTCTGAGGTGAAACATCAAAAAACTTCATGCCTCCATTCTGAAAACAGCTTCAATGAGATGATTTTCTATGATTTTGAAGAAGTTTTCCGTAAAAATGGGAATAACATGTGTCTTATAAAAAGCTAAGAAAATGTTCAGAACTTGAACTCTGCAATGTGAATATTTCACATACATCTAGCCAAATCACGTTTTCACTCACTTTTAATCTTCCTATGAGTTTACAATCAAGAAACAATATTGGAGTGAGTCTAGTCGTCACATTAGAAGCTAATGAGCTCAGTTCAAGCGATCAGCTCAATTCACACGCCAACTGCATTCTTCAAGCAGCTGGAAATCTGCCCAATATTCAAGAAGCCACAGATGATTTCATCAGCTACTTATTACCCTGCCTTATATCTCTCCTTCTTGGAGAAGATAATCGTTGGCCAACTATGACACTCGCTCACTGCTGAGTTGGGGTAGCTGGTATTAAAAGTCAGGCTACAGCTTCTTGGTACATTAGGTCACAGCGGCAAGGAACAGTATTCCAGTCCATAAACAGAGAGCAGAACTGAAATAAACATGTGAGGAGTTTTCATCATTCAGCAAGGAGCAGAAATGCTACAGTGTACTATTTAAGTGTACTGACTGACAGAACGAGGGAGTAAAAAAGGTCAAAGAAAGCATTTGGATTCCTGTACTCCACTGCAAGCCTAAGAACTGCAAATCAGAGAGTGATGTTGCACTGAGGTTGGTCATGTGACCAGGCGACAAACAGCAGCTAGTATAATACAAGACTATCCCTAAGGAGATACTGTTACTAAATATAAAGCAAAATGGAAGTTCATCTACCATCCTCTCAACCATGCCAAAGCTCTCCTTACCCTCTAACACAAGGACAGTTATTTCCTTGTCTAGCCGAGCAGAGTATTTCAACTCTTCTCTCTTCTATTTCTTAGTTACCGCAGGATCTCTATCCTTACCACAGGATAGAGGTATGCAGGAAAGTAATTTTCTGCCTGGTCTTGGAAATTTCATGACAACTTTTCCAGGCATTTATTACACCCTTAGTTATGCATTCATTAGCTGAATAAGAGATGTACAGCAACTCTACAGCAAATCTATGTACTCTGTCACATTGCTTGAAGGAAGAAAAACAGGTGATAAAAAGAATACTTAGGCAGAAAAATACAAGGACATGGGACTCCTGAAATACAGCCGCATTTTTACAGATGTAGAGACGAGGCAGAGGATCACGGGGAATATCTGTGTGCATGGTCTCGTTTCAAGTCACACCCTTTAAACAATCCATAAAGTTATTCCAGTACACTTGAAAAGCAAGAGGAAAAGCATTAGGAATGGAAAGAGGGAAAGTTTTAAAAAGCATTTCATAAAAGCAACTGATGTTATCATCGAATTACATCAAAATCAAAGACTGTTCTTTAGTTTCCATTAAGATGCCTTTAAAACTTTGCTTGAGAAATAAACCATCTAGTTAAAGAACCTTATATGAAAGGAAGCATCTAAGCCAATTTAATTTCCCACCACTTTCAATCCACTTGCTCAGAAGCGGATTTTCCTTCTGGACACAGGGAGGATACTGCAGGTCACAGATGAGCCCCATGAGTTTGGGACAAAGCATTCTCCTGGAAACAGGCCCTCATCACTCCTGGTCTGCTTTTCAACTGCCAGCTTCAACTACTGCACAATGTACTGCTGTGGAGAGAACATGGAGTGGTTAATAAGCCACATTTTCCAGGACCACTCTAGGGCTCTCTGACCATGAGGAAAATAAGTTACTTACAGAAACATGAACCTCACTACTGCAGCCCTTTCATTATGCAACCCTTGTACTCATTCTGGTCAGGACACTCACTCATAAACACTTTCAAAATATATCTACAATTCCTGACATTCCCCGCAGGACTTGGCCCAAGATCCATGCAGCCCCCCATTCTCATAATAAAAAACAGCCATTAAGGGCAGTTCTTTTTTAACTCAGTAAAACTCCTCACAAATGGCAAGCATTTTGCACCTGGGTTATAGGTCTTCACACAGAATGAATGGGAACTAACCATCCCCTTCCCCCTTCAGGGCAAGAGAAATTGCTTTATATATCACTGTTTTCATCAACCAGTGACAGGAACTGAAGGGAGTCACAAACTAACAGTAAAAAGACAGTGAGAGCTCTCTGGCCTTCATTACCCAGGTAGATCTACAGACACTGCTAAGGGCACCAGTGTGAGGTTATGCCAGGACTCGGCAGCCCAGTCAGCTCTGCCTACAGTGGAGCGGCAGGAACCCTTGGAAGCTACTGGGAAGCACGCCAGAGTTGCCTCTACATTTCATTCTTCAAGGTCCATGATACCATGTTTGGGAACTCTTGGTTGCATGAAGTTTCTGGAATACAGCTCACGAGGCCAAGAAGGTCAACCTCTTCCTTGTTCTGTATCTAAAACCACATGCCTGAAGGTGCCAATAAAATCCAAACCGGACAACCACCTCCCCTTTCCCTAATTAACTCCAGCACCAACATTCAGAGCTTTTGCCTGAACATCAGAGCACCTCTGGAATCAGAGATGGCAGGCATCTACCCACAGCACACCAACCCTCATGCTGTTCTGCCTTTGCAGTCTTCCTCGTTTGTATGGAATGAAGTGGGGAAACGTTTCACAATCAGCCTCTGCTTACCATGATTTCACAGGCCTCCCACCTTCATCTCTTTTCCAAGCTTTAGACTCCTGGTTCACTTCATCTCTCCTCGTATCTAAACCGTTCCATGCCTCAGATCATCTTTTTTGCCCTTCTCTGTGCCTTTTCTACTGTATCCCTTTAAGATGGGATCTGGCTTCCCACATACTTAGAATGTGGCAACGCTACAGATTAGCTCATTGGATAGCGATGGGTTTTATATTGTTCTTTCTTTATTCCCCAGTGACCCCTAATGTTTCTGCTGTTAATCAAAACATTTTAGGAGAACAATACGGTCACTTCCAAGACCTCCTTCCTATTAACCGTTACTATGAAATATATCATGGTCTCTATGCAGATTAATTATTTCTCCCCAAAATGCCTTATTTCCCCACGCACAGTTCTAACAACTCTCCTTTTGCTGACCTGCTTATACATGATCCTAGCTAGCACTTACAATTATAGTAGTTTACTACATTTATAGATACATTTTCCATCAAGTATTTGCAAAAGACAGAAACTTGTCCAAAATATTATTTCCCAAAGGGATATAGTGTTTGATCTTTCCCACAGGCTAAGAAAAAGAGAAGTACTGTCTTCATGGGAAAGAACAATGAGCCAAACACTTCAAAGAAACTAAGAAAAACTACATGAAACGAAAGCCAGATTTTTTTCTCAGCCTCTGTCAATGGACTCGTGGCCACTGAGGTGAGCTGTGTTTCTCAGTCAGTATCAGCTGCAGGGTATAGCTGACTAGCGTTATGTTCAGAATCTTGTTCATGGGCAAAGAGGAAGTACACAAGCCAAGAATTTATTGTTAGTGCAATTGAAATCCTAAGAATCTGATCACTATTAATCCAGATCTAGTTATGGAAAAAGAAAGACTAATAGTACATTTAAAACTGTTATACACACATGTAGTTTCTACCTCTTTTCCTCTTGATAAGAACGCCTCACCCTTCCCCTGCTCCTCTGGGTCCTAAGGTTGGTGGTTTTATTCTGGTGTTACGGTGGGTTGTTATGGTGAGTTTCCCTGTTGCCAAGAGGAATCTGATGTTCATGTTGATGGTTTCTTCTTCCTCACTCTAGGATCAGCTTGGGATCATGTTTATGCTTGCGAGCACGCCTTTACATCTTGCTCTTTCTTCATTGTCTGTAGCTCCATGTTACATCTGAATTTACTATATATAGTGCCTTTTACACACATTAGACACTATTTCTTTGTTGCCCCTAAAACCAGTTTGGTCCAGCTCTAGATATACATTCCTTTTATGACTGGTGAGCTGTTTATAGCCATGGGGTCTCCAGTGGCAAGCCTGTGCCCCATCTCTTATTATCCCACGCCTGTTCTCTATGCCACGCTCTGTGTCGTCGCTTCTCAAGGCCTCAGCTGCTACGGTAAGCTGTATTCCTCTGTACTCCTTCATTCTGTTAAGAGTCATAAAACCATAGTGGGACCATACAAGGGTAAACAAAAGTAAAACAAATTACCCGTAAGCACCTGGTCAATTAGAGGAATTACTGTCACAGCTAAACCAAGCTAAACAAAGCTGCAGGCAGATCAAGAAAAGCTTAGACCGAGAGCAGCCTGACAAGTCTCAGTCCTGAGGCCTTGCAAACTTGGGAAAAAGCTTAAGAACTATTACTAGCAATGGCAATTAAAGCTGCTGAACTGTACAGCAATGGTATTACAGCTATACAGTTACACTAGGAAAACTAGGGATTCTGCCTTCCTCCTTTGTGGCCTACTCACTAGCACAATCAACTTACCAAGTATCTTGACGCTTACAATAATAATCCTTCAACCTATACAGGAGAGTCAGCACAGATGTTTGTTAAGTAATTGTGTCTCTAGCATCTACATGCCCATCTCACACACACATCACCAAGGACAAAAACAACTGCTTGTCACTGTTCTAATACAGTTTTCAAAGAGTTCCTCTGGTGCACATACAGGACTTTGCACAGAACCAGTCAAATAAAGGGTATGTTCCCAGAGGTACAGATTACTAATTAATACGCAAGTCTAGATTTGCATATTTGTTTATCCACTCTCTGTACGCAACTGCTGCAGATTCATATAAGATGGTGCATAAAACTGTGCTTTTGTTTTGGCACAAAGACTTTTTCCTTTCGAAAAGCCAACCTTTAATTCTTCCGTCACATTAAAATAGAAATGTTTTATTATCTAAGCAATAGAAATGGGCTGGGCATCAAGCCTGCTTGGTCCTTCTGACTCCAGCAACGTAGTAATTTTGTCCTATCCATTCTCCTTAGAGTAAACAGTATAAGAACTATTCACACTCGCACTAAATTTCACCCAAGCATCTTCCGTCTTCAATTCTAATCAGTCAGAAGAGCAAAGATTTGTCAAGATCTCCACAACCAATGTACAAAAAAATACATTTAAGTGTATGAGAAATGTTTTTGCTACCAAAAAAATGTAAAAAAAAAAAAAGACACAGACCTCTGCCCTCTGTATTTGCTAATGGCATAACACAGTGAACTAAAATTAACTGCAAAGACTCCTCGAAAGGAACGAAAACTTTCCAACATGGTATTCTTGTAAATGAAGAATTTCAACAGCTTGCAAGAAGATATTTCAACTTATCAAACAATGAAAAAAACTAACAGGCTCCATCGCTCCATAAATTAGCTTCAGAGTGTGCAACTTCTAAGTGCCGTTTATCTGCATTCTCCCTGGAGCCTGAGAGCATCCAGTGAAGGACAAGCTCAGGTGGCTGCCAACCTGAAGAACTAGAACATACAATCTGTTTTCCACGCTCAACACCCAGAGCCAGAAGCAGAACATCCTGTCATTTTATCACCTCCATAGGTTTTATCTTCTAATAATGTACTTACTGCACTGCTAATGGGCCTGGGAGCTACATGATAAACACTAGCACACGAGAAGTCAGGAAAGTTAATTCTGATATATTGAACACAAAGAACTCAATTAAAACCAGTTATAGACAGAGAGGCAAATAAAACCAGTTGCAAATCTGAGCCTAGGAAATTTGCTTACTATGAACGCACAGTCTTTAACTGCAGATCCTCAACAGCCTTCTGTGAAATCTGTCATTCAAATGTATACGAAGTGGATATGTTTGGATGCAGACACATGCACCGATTAAAACGTGCACCCACAGCTTGACATTGGCCAATATTATACTTAGGTTTCTAAGAGGCTGAAGGATCCCAGGTTTTTTCAAACATACTAGAAGGATACAGAAGAATCCCCATTGTCAGCACTCGCATAAATAGCACATCTCATTTAATTTGGATGACTGCCACTGCGCTGCTTTATTCTGCAACATTCCAGTGTTTAACCAATAGATTCATGACACACTCCAGACTAGAACTGTGGGACAAATTTGGCTCCTAGCTGGGAAAGGCTTGTGCGCGCCACCTTGCACTGTCTGCAGCAGTTTATGTTGGCAAAAGTCAATCACAGCTAAATACACACTGCAGATATTCTTATAATCCAAAATCACATTAGCATGCCGTTTCAGTTTGTGCAATGCAACAAGCTCAGCAGTAAACCACAACTGTAAAATAAAGAAAGCACTTAAGAGAAATCACACAACAGAGCAAGAATGCTTATTGATTTATAAGAAGGGATGAGAGCAAAGAGGAAATTCTGATTCCTGATCTAATGCAGCCCTGCAATTGTTACATAAGAGCTAAAAGCAATCACTGAATTCTCTCTGAGACCAAGAGCAAAAGAGCCACAGATGAAGCCTGCGTGGGAGAAAGCTATACCTAAGAAAAACAAGTTTTCAAATAGTGAAAAGCATCATGAAATACAGAGAAAATTATGCAGGAGCACCTGTTGGCACACACAAGTTTCACAGCTATGTCTTTGAAAACAGATTAAGTGTACACCTGCCAGCATGACTGGTGCACAGAACTTGGGCCTTAAGGTAGCTTGTAAATGATCATGTGATGGTCGTGAACATACGGTAAGGTTTCAATGTTAAGCACACCAGCTGTTTCACAGCAATTGAATCAAAGGGTATCGAGAGTTCCAACAAAAGAGGGGCTGCTCCATGAGGGAAAACAGGCTGGGATAAAAGGTGACCACAGCACAGGCAGGGCTGGTCACAGGCCCATCACACGTAAGGAAGGTGAACGGGGCTCTTGCAGTAGTGGTTCCCACCAACAGTCCTGTGACCTTTAGGCAAATACGAGGCAATGAGCCAGACCCAAGATCAGGCAAGGAAGTCAGGGACAGTAGGAACAGGGCTGGCCACAGGCCCACCCATGGTGCAGCTCAGCTGGGCACTAGGGCCAGGCCTGACCTTTGATGGAGCCCTGGGGCCCATGGGAACAGTATGTGGGGTGGGGGCCCCTGCAAAGCCCCGTCAGGCCTACTGTTGCCTTTATAGCATGTGTATTAGAATTAGGACTGAAAACAATAAAGAAGTAGGTATGGCCCCAATTTTACACTGTGCCCTCCCTGTGCAAAGCAGGTCCAGAGCTCAGGTGTAGCTGCCAGACTGGACCACATACTTGGAGTGTGCTGCTTTTTGATAGAACAGATCTCATGACCAGAATTATCGGATGAATGTATTCACTATCATTACTATGCTTCTGAATGAATTTTACACAAAAATCCAAATTCTACCAATTTGCAACTATTGTATTACCATCATGTAAGTAAAATAGTATATATTTCAACAAACAAACCTGTGTCAGCTAGACTGTTTCACAGTTCACCATCCTTTCTGTTCCTATAGTTGTAATTCCTCAGGTAGTGAGCAGTTCTTTCATGTAATACCTCCTTTGGTTGGAGATCCTGGAGCATCTTCAAAATACAAGCTTCTTAAAGTAGAAAAGCAGGAGCTAGTAAAGCAAAATAATTTGAATTGCACATGTAAAATTGTGTTTAGTGAGTTAGAATTCTATCAAAATTGAATCAATCAATAAACCTCAATAGCATAAATGTAGAATGAATGATAAAAATCATTCTATTGGATTATTGTGCAGGAAAAAAAAGGCATTCAAAGCATAATGACTCTCAATTTTGTTAGGCTTTGGAGAGCTTTCTGAGACTTCAGAAAACATGAATCACACAGAATCACAGAATGGTTGAGGTTGGAAGGGACCTCTGGAGATCATCTCGTCCAACCTCCCTGCTCAAGCAGGGTCACCTAGAGCACGCTGCCCAGGATCACGTCCAGACGGGTTTTGAATATCTCCAGCGAAGGAGACTCCACTGCCTCTCTGGGCAACCTGTTCCAATGCTCAGTCACCCTCCCAGTGAAGAAGTTTTTCCTCAGGTTCAGGTGGAACTTCCTGTGGTTCAGTTTCTGCCCATTGCCTCTTGTCCTGTTGCTGGGCACCACGGAGAAGAGGCTGGCCTCATCCTCTTGACACTCCCCCTTCAGGTACTTGTACACATTGATGAGATCCCCTCTCAATCTTCTCCTCTCCAGGCTGAACAGGCCCAGCTCTTGCAGTCTTTCTTCATAGGAGAGACCCTCCAGTCCCCTCACTATCTTGGTAGCCCTCCGCTGGACTCTCTCCAGGAGTGCCATGTCTCTCTTGTACTGGGGAGCCCAGAACTGGACACAGGACTCCAGGTGAGGCCTCACCAGGGCTGAAGAGAGGGGCAGGATCACCTCCCTCCACCTGCTGGCAACACTCTGCCTAATGCACCCCAGGAGACCATTGGCCTTCTTGGCCACAAGGGCACACTGCTGGCTCATGCTTAATTTCCAGTTCCCCAGGACTCCCAGGTCCTTCTCGGCAGAGCTGCTTTCCAGCAGGTCAACCCCCAGCCTGTACTGGTGCATGGGGTTATTCCTCCCTAGGGGCAGGACCTTGCACTTGCCTTTGTTGAACTTCAGGAGGTTCCTCTCCGCCCACCTCTCCAGCCTGTCCAGGTCCCTCTGGATGGCAGCACAGTCTTCTGGTGTGTCAGCCTCTCCCCCCAGTTTAGTATCATCAGCAAACTTGCTGAGGGTGCATTCTGTCCCTTCCTCCAGGTCATCGACGAATACATTGAACAAAACTGGACCCAGTCCTGACTCCTGGGGGACACAGCTAGCTACCGGCCTCCAACCAGACTGTGCCACTGACCGCAGGGTTGGTGGAAGGGCTGGTAGACTAGAAAGCAGATGACTAATACTTTTAGAATTAAATATGCAGTTAAATAAATATTTGTCATTATTTTTTGAAGTTTTATTACATTTGACTTCAGTGTTGTTACATAACGTCAAGGCTTTCCAGCACTTTGCAAAGAAATAGAAATACTACTCTATGTATATGTATATATATATTAATTACAGTCCCATTCTTTAATCTTGTGCTTTATGACGGATCTGAAAAACAAAGCTATATACAGCTGAAAGTTATTAAAAACCAAAAATTTAGCACTGCCATACTCAGTGACTCAGTTAAGGGCTTTTTTTTTTAAGCAAAAGGAACAGTCATTCATAATACCAGGCACAAAAATTATTCTTCTCATATTTCTTCAGAAAGATGCTATGATGATGCTCTATAGTTAAGACTGCATTGCAAAAATAATTCATACTAAACTTTGCATGTAGGAAGTTTCATTTCGGGATTCAAGAACACTTTGTAAATATTAACAAACTACTTCCTGTGCTAAACAGTCTTGGCAAAGTTACTAATTTAAACAGATTTTAGAGTTGACAAGCAATGTAAATCAATGTTTTCTCACACAAATACACAATAGCATTCTATCAGTTCCTCATGACAGTCAGATACAGGTAAGAAAAGGTCAGAGGATCCAGGTATAAGCATCTTGCGGATAATACTAATGCTGTTTCATATGAAGTAAGGAAAACTTATCTATTCTGTTGTTTTGAGTAAGGTAAGTTGATGGAACTATCATGTAATTTTCTAGTAGAAAAGCATGACAAATCAATTTGATGGTATTCTTAGAAACCATCAAGAAACATGCAGTGGCAAGGAGGGAAGGATTCTGAGGCATAAAAACGTTGCTTGAGAACTCTAAGAACATGCTCATATATTCAAGTAACACCTAGCAACCAGAATTTCACAAATGTTACTTTCCACCGGTATGGAAGTCCTACATGGTACAAGCCAGGGGTGTCAGTCAAGTGAACTATAATCATTAAGTTGTCCACAGGAGACCAGGGGTCACGATGCCAGAATACTACGCTCTGTATGCAAGCAAATAACTCTGAGGTTGTTGAGAACGCCAAGGAATTAGATTACATAGGACCTTTGTGTACTGCTGAGTTCTCATGGATTGCTATACAGTTTATTCTATGGTAAAGTACCAAATGTTTCAGTCATACAGACAGAAGTTTCTGCTGGACTTGAGAAAGGACAAGATGAATTTAAGGTATCTCTCCATTGCACCAAACATCCATTTAGGAAGTAGTTGTCCTGTGCGCTACACAGTTAATTATCTCCTATAGCAGTGACATGGATTCAGCTGGATACAGATGCAAGGAAACAAACCATGGGACAAAAATAAAACTTGTTGCCAACCTTTTGCCACACACAGTTACGAGACATCTACCAAATAGATTGCTACCATGTTACCTTTAATTTATACCTTATTTTCATCATGCTGGGAAAAATTAAACATCTACCAATTTTGCAGGAGAATAAACAGCCCTTAAACCTTTCTTTGAGAAGGATCAGCCTAACATTAGTGACATCACCCAGCATCCCAAATCTGTAAATGAGATAATGATCATAGTGCAAATTTGGTTATTTGCTATACTGAAGATACGTCAAGTGCTGACTTTTTCAGATCAGACCTAAGATAACTTCTAAGGGTAACAAAACATTTCCAAAGTTACTTTAACCACAACAGAACAGACTATAAGGAATCTTGGAAGGTCATCAAGCTCCAAGGCAGAATCAGCAGTTATCTAAATTCTTCCCATGCACACGTACATTTTACAACACAGTATGTAATCTAATATTGAAAACTATTCTCCTTTAGCTGGAATAGAATACAGGAGCTGTATGTCTTACATGATCTAAAGTATAGCATGGACAAGCTGGAATATATTTTGAAATTTCAGAATACATTCATCTGTGAATGGAGAACAAATAAGTAAGTTCTAACAGGAAGTATACTACTTTTCCAAAAAGATTCAAGAGCTAGAAAGTAAGCATAACTGCTAAAAGCCTCACTGCATATCAAAATCCTTACCCGTTACTAGGTTGTTTTTTTTTTTTTTTTTTAAATATCAAATAGCTGAGATCTAAGAAACAGAAATACAAGGAAAAAAACAGGGTAAAAGATTTTTTTTTTTTACTACAAAACTGAAGTAGATCAGAAATACACTTATCACATGATAGACACTATCAACTTTTTTGAACATTAAAGTTTACTTCACTTTTAGATAATCTCAACTTCTTCGTTACATTGCACAAAGGTTTTTGCGATAGCTATCTGACTTAAAACTTGCAGTTCTGAGTAGGTAGCTTTTAAGAGAAACCAGCTCCATGAAATCTGGCAAACCCCTCATTTAGCCAAATGTCATTCCACCATCCCATGTTAAAAAAGTTGCCAAAACACTAAAAAGCAAAATCTTAAATAATAAAGGTATTAACCAAAATTTAGCAATCACTATATTTACATAGAAAACATTACTCCTAACATAAAGCACATCTGAGTTTTTGCAAATATTATACATGGTTCAAAGAACAATGAAAAATGAATTCCCTGCCATGTGCTGCCGAAACACTTTCCTGTTGTCCAGACCACATATTTACTTTGCCTTTTCTGTTCGTTTTTTTGGGTTTGTTTTTTTTTGCTTTAGAAACATGTTGCAGGTAAGAAGGAGGTCTGTTAAATGATTCTATCTCCACTCCTGTTTTATGCCACTTACAACCCCTGGATAAAGACAGTGGACTGGGACCTAGCAAATCTAAAGGCTCGTTTTCACTTCTGCTAGAAGCTATTTGTAAACCTATCTGTGAACCTATTTGTGCTTCTGCTGCTGGAAGCAGATGTTAGCAATATACCTTTTCTTGCTTGCGGCACAATCTTGTACTCCAGAAACGTATCCATGTTTTGTCGTGCACTACGACACTACAGAAGGGCTTATACTGCGTTACACAGGACCTTAAAGTATATCAGATATTAAGGCATATAAATAACGTCAGGACTAACACACTAACAAGGAAAACCTTTTTCACTGTTAGTATAGGCAAGCACTGGAACCCATAGAGGTTGAACAATCTCCAGCACTGGAGGGTTTCAACACTGGCCGAGATAAAGCCTTAAGTAACCCGGTCTGGTATCAGAGCTGACTCTGCTTTTAGCAGGGGGTTTGGCTACAGACCTTCTGCGGTCCCTTCCTATCTCAATTATTCTACAATTTTGTGATTCTACTAGTTTAGTGGTACTACTGCATGCGGTATAACGTCCTACAAGGAGCTACTTAGCACAAGAAACTCAAAGAAGTTTTATTTTCCTCCCTCATTTTCTCCCCACAAATCTTCACCTTCAGACCTATGAATTCCAATTAGTCTTCTACACTCAACTGTAATTTGTCAATATACCATCAACTTAACATTACAACTCCTTATATAAAATACACCATGAGTAGCAGCTTTGTAAAGTGCTATGCGCAAGGGGTTTTACCATAGAATGACTCATTTTGTATGACTTTGAGTGAGGGACTTAGAAACAGAGAACAAAAAAAAAAAAATCTTTTCAGATGTTCTGAGACTTCCAAGAAGGAAATTAAAACCTAAAACATTAAAGGAAAGGTATTTTCTGTGGAAGATAGATAATTTGCCAAGGGTGGATGATTTATTTCTCATCAAGCTAGTATCACACATCATCAGCTTTAATATTTATGATCCCATTTGCAGGCTAGCTCCATACTTGATGTGGGCATTAAACAGGGCCACTGAAAATAAGTTCTTCATCTGACATCATTTCAGGTAAAAACCTGAATAAAGACTGCCCCTGTTCTTTGTATTTATACTGCTGCATCTCTTCAAGCTACCTCTTTCTCCCTTTTCGGTTTTACTGCACTGCACAGTTTTGTCTCCACATCTGAAAATGACTTGGGAAAATTCCATTCTAAACCTTATCTACTGTCATTTCAGTTCCTATCCTTCCGGAAATTATGTTCTAAGATCAGTCCTTCATTTACCTTACTTCAATATATTTTTTCTGCTTAAAAACTGAATCTGAACTTACAGGTCTCATCAACTGATAAAAAGATGAAATACCACATGACCTGAAAAAAAGCTATCAAAACTGTGCTGGAATTAAGGAGTTTTTTTTAAATACAAGCTTTGTTCCTAATTTAAGATGTTTAAGTCAAACAATTGTATAATTCTTCCAGAGAATCCTTGACCCTTCCAGATTTCACAGAAAAAAAAAAAAGAAAGAATGGAGGCTTAGAAATACAGTACAGGACGAGAAATTAACAAACTATCATGACTTAACAACACTAATCTAGTATTATTTAAAAGCATGCTTTCCAGAATCACGGGCTTATGTGAAATCTTAGTCTTACATTAGCAAAGGTTCTAGTTTTTAAAGACACAGATAAAATGTTTGAAAACAAACTCTGTATCTGGAAACTCTGTTGAAACAAACTAGTGTATCTGGAAGGTACGAAAGATTCAAAGACAAGAGGTTACTAGAGAATGATTCGTTAATGTTAAATATTTATAGCACAGAAATACTAAATTAAAATTCAGAGTCTAATAACATGTGCTAGGGTCAGAGGAAATGTGAGGAAACGAGGAATCCAGTCTAACAGTTTGAATTAGGTACAAATCAAAACACTAGCAATAGTTCAAATCCCCTTGGTTTTCTGTAAGATACTCAAACATTTAAAGTTTTTTAAGCAAGCACTTTGATGCCAAAATTACTCTTCATCTTATACATGATGCAGCATTCCCTTTTATGTCAAAGGTCTTTTCTACATTAACACCCTGGAAGGTGTTAATTTAGAAAAAAAGAGACAGATCTGAAGACTAGAAATCCCTGCTGAATGTTACAGCAAGTCTTTTGCTACGGGGACCAAACCTGACCGTTTGTTACGGTTTTCAAGTAATGCCAACGCCAGAACAAAATCGGCAAAAGTCTGTAACAGTGAAAGTCTATTATTTCTACTGGCATTTGCAAACATATATTTTAACCAATGAGAGTAACTGCATTCCCATAATTCCACCAGCTCCTTCTATTCTTGGAAAGGCTTCAGACTTGACCAGGAAACTTTGAACTTTCCCATCATATGATCTGGACAACCCTCAGTTTCATGTCTAGATAATTGCTACTATGGATTTTGAACCTACCTCAGCACAAATGGTATTTCCATGTTTTGATGAACATTTTTTCCAAGGCCAGCTTTTCCATTAAGACAGAGAAGGAAGACACCGCCCAACAGAAGTGCTGTCAAACATGCCCAAGGTTTAAACGAATTTTAAAAAAAGGTTACGTGGATCAGGATCTGAATGTTTGTTTCCTGATTCTATTCTTCTTTTATGATGTTCTACAGCTACATAGTGAACGAGGAACCTGGTATTTTCTGTAGAAACTTTGGAGTTATTACATATGGAATCAATCTACCAGCTCGCAAGAATTCTGAAAATGTGCAGATAACAGAACATTGCATTTCTTCAGATCAAAGTAATTCATCTTGAAGGTAGACTTCTGGAAGCTCATTTTGACATGTCTGTGGGGGAAAAAAAGCACATCAAGAACCAAGTTGAGCTCAAGTTTCAGTCTACTGAAGCTACACAAAACTAATGTAAGTGGTTAATATTTTTTAGGAAAGCAGCCCGCAAGCAGTGAAGAGAAATTCTAGAAGTATGAATT
This sequence comes from Struthio camelus, assembly GCF_040807025.1. NCBI lineage: Eukaryota > Metazoa > Chordata > Aves > Struthioniformes > Struthionidae > Struthio > Struthio camelus. The sequence goes on from NC_090982.1 coordinate 52,633,210, forward strand.
GCTGTCTGAAAAAGAAAACAGATGACCCAGGTCATCCATAGATAACCAAATAGCAGCATGTACTTGCTTAGCCAAGCAAGTTTATTTCAACTTTGTTTCCTCAATGCAATCTCTGCTACATCTTTCACATTTCAACTTCGCCTCTTGAATAGAATGTCTACTACAGCTTTCTCTAGTGACTAACTGCAGTATGTACTGCAAAGAATGAATGTGAACTGATTTACAGTACGAAGAATTTGGGGTATGACTGCTATAATCAGAGGTTTCACAGGTAGATAACTGTGTCACTTGTCAAATTGAGTCAAGTACACTAGGCATTAGATGCAGCAGTAAAACTACTGGAATTTTATGAGAAACATTCTGGTATCAGCTTTTCCCTACAAAAACTAAGCAAGCTAAATATCAATGTCAGTGTGGTCCAAGCAGGTAACACTTTCAGTCACATTATCACGTTTGATGTTTGTCCTGCATAGAACAAAGCAAACCATGGAAAGTTTTCTTCCAATTACAGAAAGACAACATATCACAGAAGACATATTTTCAAGGACATGCTTATACACATTTGTGTAATTTCCTGATTTGCCTGAAAGCAAAAGATTTTATCTTGTAAGGACATACTTTGCTTCTTTTATCTGTACCACAGATAAACCCCAAAGCCTTTTAATTAACTCTGCGGTCTAAATACCTGAGAAGAGACAGCACAAAGATAATTGCCTGCGGAATACTGAAAAAGGAAAATTGCTTTCCTGAAATAATAGAACAAGTGACAATTCGGAAAACAAGATATTCCATTTACTGACTCTCATAATCTCATGTACTGACTGTCCCAAAAGAGTAATGAATCTAATTTAGTTAACTGAAGGAATGTTGAAGTTAACGATCTATAGATGACAGGTCTCTGCTTAAGCTTACAAAGGCTTTCCAGTAACTTAAGCTTGGCTATTGCACTGATTTGAAAAATTCACCTTTTAAGTTTCCTAGTTACTTGAAATTCTTTAGAAGATACTGAAATTCATTAAATTCATAATGAAATGCTTGATCCTGCAAATGCTTACTCGTGCAACTTACAGTCTGCAGAACTATTGGTTTTATTAGCTTTATGGCTCTAGCCTGCAGTCTCTGAGTATTTATGCAACACTTTCACTAAACTGACAGAACCATCCCACAGGATCTGCTCCTACACTCAACACCCAGGCTAAGCTGTCAATGACAGCAGGAACGTTGATGGGAATTTTACTTCCATTAAAAAAAAAAAAAAAAGCCATCATTCCATAAGGATGTAGACATCTGCTGAATTTTAGAGTCACGAACAGTACATGCGGCTGTTGTTGCTTTCGCATCCAAGTCTAAGTATTGAAAGTAACCAAAAAGGCTACTCATCTTTTTACATTTTGTCTGTACGTTCAATCAAAGTCTACATTTACATTGCAAGATTGTAACATGTACTGATGCGGTCCAATTTATTTACCAGGCCACCTACCAGTTACATGGGGAAAAGCAGCCTTTACTGTCTAAACTGTCAAATCGTTAGTAATCCTAAGTAATTCCAACTTTTTAAGAGAGCTACAAAACTGGATGTGCTGTAACTGCTACTACTGACTAGAGCTGCACAGATAGTAGGAAATCTCTCCTGAACCTTTTGGGGACTACTAAGGATATTTCGGATCAAATGTTTATTGCTAAGATTTGCGTTAACCCAGCAACGGTCACAATAACTTTAGTGGAAAATTCATCTGCGGCTTGTTGCATAGACAGGTTAAATCACTAACACTGCTTGTTTCATAGCTAGAAGTCATTCATTTCAGGTCAAAGCAGACTCCCAGAGAGACCCAGCAACTAGTCACCAGATAAAACTGTGCACAATGAGTACTGGACTAACTAACAACCGTATTAAAAAAACACAGGCATTTCACAAACAAGCAGAAAAGCTAAATTCACAAACAAATTATTCCTTGTTAATTATTTACCGAGGCCTACTGCTACTTTAATACCTCATCAGTGTCCTATGGGGTTATTAAATTGCAATTATTTACCTTGCTAAGCATTGGCAGTGTTTAAGTGAGCTAGACACTAAATAAAAATAAAGCCAGTCAAAGAGACACTTGTTCTTCTATTCAGAACCTTAGCAGTTTAGCTGTATTAACTGAGCCTTATATGCCTGTTGTTAACAACAGCAGCTTTTTTTGCAGTTCTGGGATTGGACCCTTTAAGAAAATAAAACAGTCCGTCATTTTGTGCCGAGAGGCCTCTGCAAAATGACTGAACCAGTCGATAGGCATTTTGCCCTGGTAAGGTAATTCAGCAGGCTCCATACACCGAGCAGGTTCGGGAAGTAGCATAGGCACCTGTACTCCTTACAAATGAGTTCATAATTGTAGAGGTTAACAGATATGTAAACAATTTTAATGAACTGATAAACAGTAACGATAACAACTATAATAATACTGATAAGAACGTACAATCACCACAAGGTATTAACTTACTTACAAGAGCATACCTGAAGCTTCAGTGTAAGAATAAACAGAAATGATTATGTCTCTATACATACACACACAGGCTTGAGTACAGAAGACAATCAACGAATACACGCGGAAGTGAGGGGGGAGGAAGAGTTAAGCAGGCTGCTCCCGGAGCAGGGAGCCCCACTTCCAGGTGCGGGGACCTGTACCCTAAGCAGGCCCCCCTCAACAGAGGGCGCCACCGCCCAGCGTGCCGTGAAGCTCTCAAACCTATAACCAGGCCACATCCCAAATTGGGGGGAGGAGCGTGCCGCCTCGTGGCCAGAGGCCTGATTAAGCAGGCCACAGCAGAGAGGGGGCGCCGCCTCGCCCTTACAGGGATAACTCACGCCTCCGCGGTAAGTCGGGATCCTAACCTACCCGGCGATGGTGGCGGACGACCTCCGCTGGCTGTCCCGCAGCCTCCGGCAGAGCCGCCCTCAGCTGGGGAACGTGCCTTTGGCGTCGTCAGGCCTTGGAAAAGACCGCCAGGCTTTGGCTCTCCCGACGCCGGGCTTCGCGATTTTCGCTGGTCTTTTTCTACCCTGCGTCGCCGACGACGAAAAGCCCCGCGAGAGCTCGCGCGCATGGCGCTTGAGAGCTGGACCGCGTTGTGCCCGCAGGCAGCAAGACCCTGCCATTGGTCACACCTCGTCCCGATGCGCGTTCCTATTGGTGCCTTCCGGATCCGTCACCAGCGTGCGGGCCCGCCTGCCGACCCGCGCCTAGGCCCGCTCCCCTTCCGGAATGTTCCCCGTGACTGACAATCGCTCCCCACCAATGACTTGCCAACATGGGGGTGGGACACCAGGGCCAGCATGATTGACAGGACATACAAACCACAAATAAAACCTTTCTAGCAGATCCAAAACATAACTTTCAATCTGTTAAGGGTTCTACTATGACACATTTTACTGCAGCTTTTAATTAACAAAGGAATATCTTAAGCTAGCCTGCACTTCTGTTGCAGAGCCACACCAGAGAAAGCTGGACTCGACCTCAAGGAGCCTCTTGTCCTTTAAATCAAAAGTAACATTATCACAGCTGGTGATGCTCCATTAGGTAAAACCAGACGGAGGGAAGAATTAGCTTTCTACAGGAACAAAATCACAGTATTCAACTCTTAACAGTTCTTAACGCCGCAAAATGTCTCATTTGGCATCAAGCCCCTCACCAGATCAAGAGCACTCCTTGCTCCGTACCTGTTTGAATAATTACAATGGTAGTTGTTACAGGATTCCACAAAATCCTGTGACCTGCAGAGCAGAAGGAAAAACTTGCTAAGTAATCACAGAATCACAGAATGGTTGAGGTTGGAAGGGACCTCTGGAGATCATCTAGTCCAACCTCCCTGCTCAAGCAGGGTCACCTAGAGCACGCTGCCCAGGATCACGTCCAGACGGGTTTTGAATATCTCCAGCGAAGGAGACCCCACAGCCTCTCTGGGCAACCTGGTCCAGTGCTCTGTCACCCTCCCAGTGAAGAAGTTTTTCCTCAGGTTCAGACAGAACCTCCTGTGGTTCAGTTTCTGCCCGTTGCCTCTTGTCCTGTTGCTGGGCACCACGGAGAAGAGGCTGGCCTCGTCCTCTTGACACTCCCCCTTCAGATACTTATACACGCTGATGAGATCGCCTCTCAATCTTCTCTTCTCCAGGCTGAACAGGCCCAGCTCTTGCAGTCTTTCTTCATAGGAGAGGTGCTCCAGTCCCCTGATCATCTTTGTAGCCCTTGTAATCCTTGTGTAAAGGATAAAATAACAGCTGCAGTTTGAACTTTTCTTTAAAAATTTTCCACAGGAGAAATGCCATGAGAACCTAGACAATTTATAAAGACCTCATGCCTTGATTTCCCACCAACTGTATTGTAAACACTTTTGTATAACGTGTCAAACCCATCTTCCAATCTTGCATGAAACTCAGTAATAAATTGGTATTACTTGCCAGTTGTTCATTCTTCAGGAGCCTTCATGGCAACTTGCTCATGTACACAGTATTCTAAAACTTGAAGGGTTTTCTTCTGATTTACTAGCATTAAAATCGTCTCTGGACAGAAGAACTGCACTGGTGATTCCAAGACCATTGCTGTGCAAGATAATAAAGTCAGCCTTCTCTCTCACAACAATCTCCCTTCTCTACGATCTGGTAAAATGTAAAGTAGAAAGATTAGGATAAAGAGACAGATCATAACGAAGTGAAAGTAATTAAAACAAGAAGAACAACAAAAGCTATTGCAAATGCACACGAAGAGTTCTTTCCTTTGGAGGAAGATGTGGTTTAATCTGACTAAGATGGCTCATGCCTTGAAAACATTTGCTTTGAATACATCATGTGGTGACAGTAATTCCAGTAAATTAATTCTTCTCTGATGGAAAATGGAAGAGTCTTCTTAACATAGGTGTAGCCAGAGCTTCAATTACTAGGTTTTTTCAGTACTCGTAAAGCACTCATATGGAAAATACACAGCGCTGGATCTTTAAATATTTTTATCTAAATGTTTAAAATTAAGTATATCCTTTTTATTGCCTCTTGTAGTTGCCTGAAAATACAATAAAGCCATAATGCTAATGGCATGGCCTACGACTAAAACAAGACATGCTCAAGTACTTTGCTGGACTTCAGGTCCAGCAAAGGAAACTTCAGCTCATACAATGGTGAGCCCTTCTTCCCTTCCTCATACACATACGCATACGCAGCATTTAATTCAACACATACACAGCATTTAATTCATTACGGTGCAAAAACCAAACCCCACTCGCTTTACTTTCCTCTCAAACCCCTGTTAGTGCTTTGCTGTCAGCCGTCCTAAAAATCTGTACCGTGTATGCAGCACGTCCTGAAGATCAGCAGGCCGGTAGCATAGAAAACGCTCCAAATATTTGAGATTATTACATGTGCTGGGAATAAGAGAAAGACTTCCATTTTTATGCTTATTTCCTATTTTCCCTGGAGAATAAGACTGAGGAAATAAAGGACCTCAGAATTGTATGCAATTTTTTTATGGCAGCTCTTTAGTTTATATATTTATGTATATATCTATATATAACATATATGTGTTTACATTGCTGTGTTTTTGACTGCAGCTATGTTTCTGACAGCTTGTCTAGCATGCAGCTACTAAAGTGGTCTGTATCATCTGGCAGTAAGTTTATGTCATCCCATTTCTCAGTCCCTTCCTGGCTTCCTGGCAATATTTAATTCCAAGGGGTTGCTAGATTCTGAATGTGGCCAAGCTGCTCACATATCGAGGACACAGCTGAGGGTTACCCTATTCCCTGGTACACCAACATAGTGAATCTCTTCAGAAAACTAGTGAAAAGATAGAGAAAAAAACAATGACTTTGTTAATATGCTTGTTTAAAACTGGAGCCTAATGAACATACCACATAACTAAACAGTTGCAATTGTTTTTTTGATTACTCAAGACCTGAGAAGGAAATATTGACAGTACTAACCAAACACATCACAATGTTCAAAAAATGACTGGCAGTTGTACTGGAAGTACTGAAAAAGAAGTGACATTCTACAACTATAAACCTCTCCTCTCCCCCCTTAACCCTCATGCCAGCCCACCTTCGTTATTTCTATGGCAGGGCTCGCTAAAAAGATGTGGCTGTAGGGTCACAGCGTTTCTGGAAGGGGAAAAGAAAAAGCCCATTTTTTTTACAAGCAATCACTCTGCAGTATCTGATAAGCTTCTGTGGCCTTAGATGGTATGACTCCTATTTTCACTTTTGTTTTCACTCCAAGAGTCAGCTGCAAGAGCGGGTATGGTTTGGAGTACAGCTCATGAATATTTATTTTCACACTAAATCCACACACACTCAGTCAGTGCTTGTTCCTGCCCTGGATGGTATGAAGCAAAGAGCCCTACACAATGATCAACCAAGCCAACAGCCCTGAAATAGAACAAAAATTATAATATGCCACTGAGATTACAGTAAAGCTTGTCACGACAATAACCTTGTATAACTAACTGGTTTATGCTTGAAAAATCAAACTAGCTTTCAGTAATGTGTGGTTTCATTACTGAATCCTGCCATTTGTTTTCAATGCCTTTTCCAAGCATTATATGGAAAACAAAGCCCAGGTAACCCAAACTGCTTGACTTTGTAAACTATTTTGGCATGTCATACACAAGTGTTTTTTCCCGTGTCCATTTACAAATACTATCGTTTACAAGAGCATTTATTTCTTGAAATCTGTAGTCCACTGTGATTGACATGTAAAAGGAAAAAACTCTTTCCAGTTGCAACTCTTAACTCCTACTGAGTACCCACATACTTCAAAACTCCAAGCTGCAAAGCAAGGAAAACATGAATCCCACTGTGTGTATTAATGTATTTACTGAATGACAGCCATTTGCTTGGCTTTGTGCAAAGAAAAAGGCGATATGAATACCCCAGGGATCCTGCAATTAAAAGGCCTGCTCCTGAATGCTACTGAATGTCAGAAAAAAAAGGAAAAAAAATTAGCAGTAGCACTATTTCTCCACAGGCTATATTTGGTCAATATCGTTCAACACTTAGCTTTGTTGCCTGAAGCTTTTGGACTACAAAGGGCAGAATCACTGTAGTCGAGGAACTGCATGGCTGATACGGTGGGTGAGATAAATTGTGGTTTTATGTAATAAGAGAACACAAATGATGTCCAGAGTCATCAACTTTAATCAGTTAGTCCCACTACTACGCAGTTAGTCCTACTGCTAGTCAGCAGTAATGGCCATACGCGTGTGTGTTTGAGATGTGTTTGGATATAACTGATAGTTGAGATAGAGGCAAGGACCAGTGCATGTATATATTGGGTGGACAGGGATATAGGGAACATGACTCAGAATGCAGCAACATCTCCCATTACTACTTAGAAGGGCAACGTTTAATTTGTTGCATCCTGTAATACAAACAACATGGAACTCCTCTTCGCACAGGTAGGATTTGCTCTTTCCACTCTGACACAGAAATGGTGCTGATATTTTTTTCTAATACGTGACGCTGTAATTCACTGACAGTTAGGACGTGCAGCTTTCAAACAGAACAGAAGTCGTCAAGACTGTAACTGTCTTCAGCGGGAGTTTTGCCTCAGTATGAGGTCCACTATTAAACTCCTTTGCTCCACAAAAACAGAGTTCTCTGAATTTGAAATTAATTTTCTGCTCTTAATTTATCCCACCAGATTATGCAAAGGTGAAAAGGGGGGTGGGTTCTGCTCCCAATTAAAACCAAAGGATCCAGTGCTACAAGAAGCAACTCCTGTATGGGCAATTCTAACAGAGGTTAAAAGATCCTGAAGGTACTTTGCGCCTGCCAGAAAATCTTCCTCCACCCCTCCCCCTCTTCATTATTGCAGTAGCAAGCTCAGACATAATTTGTCTTAAATCGTACTAAGATTGATAGGTGTTACAGTCAAGGTTTATTAAAATAACAGACCTGAAAATACAACGCTCCTAAGTGGTACTCACAAGAGAGGTCTTACTCGGAACGACAGAAAGGTCCCTATTGTTTTCATATTCATACAATACAATGTCCCTCATGCATCATGATGCACTGATCACTGCATACTGAGTGAGCACTGCAGACCAGTGCTTTGAGCCTCCTGGGAAAAACAAGATGGCTTCCCCTTTCTCAGGGTCACTGCAGATGTCTTCTCAGGCCACTCCTTCTTCCAGTTCAGGTCACAAGAAGGTATTTACATTGTTTAGCATCAAACGTGTCATTTAGCTTGCAAGTTTCTTAAAATCCCCTATGCAGCTGAGAGAGCAATTCAGCGTGAAAACCCTTCTCTCTCCACCAACAATACAGGCAGCTCAGAGATAGTAAATAGCAAAGCAATGGTGCAAGGGAACTTTCCATCCTCCACTCCTTAGTCTCTACTATCCACTGCGAGACAATCTCTAGGGTTCGAGCTAGTCACACATGAAAGCTCAGCTCCTAAAGGAACAACCAAAAGGATCCCTGTTTTCTTTAAACTGGCTTCCCTGAGATAGTGATGCTTTATGTTAGCTATCTTAACCGTATTTTGGTTCTATCAGGTCTCCAGTATTCTCTAACATACAGCAATATACTACTCCAATTTCTCAGCTGCCATCAGTGAAACAGTATTTTAATCTCTAAGCCAAACTCATAGTTAATTTGTTTTAGAAGAAACTGCAATTTCCTTGTTAAAGAAATCTCAAATAAGAGGTAGAAGCACGTTTATTCTAAGGCTTTACAAAAATGCCCATGATGCACCTTTCAAAGCATTTGAAAGGTAGTCTTTGGTAGAAGTCTTTGGTAGAAGTTGTTCTGTCTTTCTCAGATCACTAAAGACACAAACGTAAGGGAAGCTGCTCAGTAAGAAACAGGAAATCTCTTTTATGGATAATAAGCAACATACATGATCACAAAGCCTGGCAAACTCAGCAATAATTTAGTATCAGGCCATATTATATATGTAACCTACCTTGATACTGTCAAAGACGGTATCAATTCTTTTGTGAAATCAAGAACAGGCATGCACACAAACACACATAATTTTGAGCCTGCAGCCACACATTTTTTTCAACTGGCTTAAAGCTCTAAGCAGCAGCACATAAAAAGTCAAAATGAAGTACTATTAACAAGTTTCCCCAAAAGTTGAAAAACAATCAGTAAATAGAAACATTCTAATTAACTAAATACCACCGCTTAGCAAGAGTAAAGTATAGTATCAGCTGCAATTCTTTAAAGGAAGAGGGGAAATCTGCGTTCAGAAATATCACCATTTTTCACTCAAGCACCTTTACTTAAGATTCTCTAATAGCCACTTCCTTAATACAGCTACATTTCTTTCCAACCATCTTATGTTTTTTTCTATATTTTCCAGTGCAATCTGAGGTGCCCTCAGCTGTGATACCTCGTCCTTTACAGACTGAAAGAATAACTTGACCTATTAAAGAAAAAACAAAAACAAAACAAAATTCAGCTTATAAAGCGGAGCTTATAAACAAGCACAACAAGCCATTTTAAAGGCATGAGTAAAGCTATTACCACTGCAACCGGCTAAAGTGTGACAGGATCCAGCTGGGCTAACATACTGAGACCTGAACAGCGAAGCCTCAAAGCCCAAACTACGAGCTCTGATGGCTTGGATTAAATGGATGACTTTTCTAACCATGAATGAAATGAATTCATGTCCTATGTGGACTACGCATGGGGCAGAGGCATATGCCTTATTTAAAACTGTAAATAAAGACCTCTCTCCCAAGGAGCTCATAATCCTAAATCCTTAATATACAAGAGGATACCGTCTCTGCTCAAAAAGAATTTAAAATCTAAACAGGCAAGAAAGTGGGAGAAGAGATTTAACATCCAAGTAGAGCAGGTGATATGACTGGCAAATGTCAGGTCCATTTCCCAATGCTTTTTTCAGTGCAAAGAACAAATATCATTGTGCTTGAAAATTCTAAGTGCAAATTAAAAATGAAAGAGAAATTAATGAGAGTGAACGCTGAAGGAAGAGATAAAGTGAACACGGTGATAGGCACAGACACAGACTGATACTAAGAGAAAGAAAAGAAATGATGAGGGAGACTAAGCATACAGCTAATTTGATAGGACAGTCAAATTCTAGGCTAAGCTACAGAAATTTCTCCAAATTTCAGAGGGCCCTACTTATTCCATTGGCTTGAGTCTTTGGGTGGTTTGCTAAGAGACGCCCTTCCATTTTCCTCTCGCTACACTTTCCTGACCCAAATGCTCATTTACTTTCAGATTCAGACAAACCTCTTCCAGTTCTTGTTTTGAAGAAAATTGTGATGTTGTTCCAACTATAATGATTCTAATAGAGAAGGATCCCAGGGGAAATCTGATGGAAAAAAAGAGAAATTACAGGTTATATAAGTTTATCTACATGTAAAACACTGAAAGCACTACATGTTCACACGCGCTCAACCTGGTTCATCCTTCTCCAGACTGCCATACAGGTTCTGTCTCTAGGTCACACATGCCTTGGAATATGAAAGGATAGAGTGCAGCAGTGCTTTGCACCTGAAAGCCAGATACACCCATTATCATCTGACTTTCATGGAAAACTTATTTAGAATTGTTTGCATTCTTATTGCTGGAGTTTTTAGAAGGTTAGGAAAACTACTGTCTCACTATAAGTTTATGTGACTCTAAGATCACACGCGGCCAACAGAGACTGTCGTCATTTCTGTTCCCCAGCCTTACACCCCTGCTTACTTCTTTGTGTTATTGCTAGTGAACGTGTGGCTGCACTGCAAAAATGGAAAGTTTTTTTTTTTTCTCTGTTAGTTTTCAACCTCATTATTGCCAGCATTGACACAAGATGCAGGAACATACAACTTGAGGGTGGGGAAGACAACAGTAGCCCAGTGGATCCTGAACCATCTGTTTCAGGAGTTAGTGAAAAAGTGATGTATCTTCAGCATCATGCATAAACAGAACAGGAAGGACTGTCCCTGATTTCCTGCTTCCCAAGATGCTTCCCCAAACTGTTATTGCTGCACATACCCGTGGAAGTTATTTCTCTACAACTCAGGGTTAAAGTTTCATCTCCTAATTATTTAAAGTTTTAAAACTTCACCTCTGTGCAACTGTCAGTGATGCTGAACTTGAAACAGTACTGGGGAAAAAAAAAGTAACCGACTTCTGTTAAGAAATTTTTACATGAGAAATATTTGCCAGTGCTACTTTAACAACGCCATAGTCAGCACTTGTTTCACTGTGACATAAACCTTTGAGCCATCATTAGGTGGGGACGGCGAAGTATTACCTTCCCTTTTCAGAATGGAAATCTGAGGCACAAAGGAGCAAGCTGCTTCTCCAGGCTAAGGCCTGTCATTCTTGACTCTCAGACCCTTGTCCTGATTATGTTGTTTCCAAGGTAAACACAAGTGGGGTTCTGCCCCCTCCACAGAAATACTAACTTCTCTAGTAGCCTGCTCCAATTTTTCTTTACAAAGTCCCATGCAAGTCGTTGTCCAGCTGGATTTGTGCTGACTGAATAGATAACGGAAGGCAGGTCTTGAATCTTGATTATATCTCCTTCCATTCCAAGTTCAAGCAACCTATAGCATCAAAACACATTATAAAAGCAAGAAAAGGTCAGACTGTAGAATTACATTTGGGAATACATTTAGAAACTTCAAATATCAGGCCTCTATTGTGCTCCCAGCTAAGGTACAAACATGAAGTACTTACTGATTAGTTACACGTATAGAACACATTTATATCTAACTTCTGTCTTTTTCAGCTACATACTAAGCACAGTCAGATATTTCAAGGCCTCAGTGCAGTGGTATACTGATTTTCCTTAATCTACCATCAATTATGAATCATTTCTCTGTAGCAGAATAAGCTAACGGAGACTGATTGAAGAAACTTATTCACTCCCTCCTTGTATTTCTTAAACTTTCCAATTATCATGCTGAAAGTCTGGGAGTGAAAATATAGATAAATGCAACATATATTTATGAAAGTGAAGAACTCAACTAAGGAATAACATCTGTTATTATCCTTTAAAGAGATTCCACATGTTAGAATTTTTCCTTTCATGCTCAGCAGTCAGGCTGTATTCACCCCTAAAGTGTCTCAGACAGTAACAAAGATCATGTATCCACTGGAAATAAGTTAGTGAGATTCACAAGACCCAAGCTGCAGTGCATGGAGCACCAGTACAAGCTGGAAGTAAATAATAATTCATATGGAATGGTTCCTACCTTGTTAATTTACTAACATCTTTACTGCTTGCCAGAGCGGAGTAGATCTTTCTCTGTTCAGCAGCAGATATGGACACTTTATATCTATCCAAAAGAAAATTCCAGCCAGCAGCTGTTTTTGCTCCAACGGAGTACACAGTTCCAAGGACATCAGAGGGAATGTTACTAAGCAGGAAAGAAAGAAAGTTTCATTTGGAGTTGTAATTTAGTATTTTTCATGGCTGAAAAACAGTGGAAAAAATGTTAAGTATAAGGGGGTAAATCTTCCCACAGTAATTATCTCACTGTAACGTACAGAAGTTCCCCTCATTTTTAAATTAAATATGATTGATGCTCTAGTTTTAAAGTAGTCTTGCTATTAATCTAGCATGACAAAAAGGTACTTTATAGATGCATTTCTGCCCTGAAATTTTACAATGGATGATCCTGCACCTGCAGAAATTATGTTTCTGCCCAATCTGGCACACTATTGAACTCAGTCATAATTCTCCAATACATGTAACACAAATCAAGCAGTACTAAAATGTCAACAGATGTGGGAAGCACTGCATAATACATCTCTTGATGCATATGAACCTTGCCATGTCCTGGAACAAGGTAAGAGATGTAACTAATTTGCTTTTCCTTTTGATAGATGACAGAAGTTGGTAAGGTACAGATCAGTGATGAAAGAAGATCAACAAACATCTGTCACATATGTTCAGAAATAATGGGGAAAAGAAACAAACTGCACAGAAGCAGCAAGTCCTGATCTTGCAGTGGGCCACAGATATTCCTCTTCTATGGAGTTCACTTGAAATCATCAAAAGTATGTGGATGCAACAGTCTCCTATCCCAGTGCAGCATTGTATTCTCATTCTGGGCAAGTTTTTCAGGGCACACTGCTCCTTCTATGTTTATGAAAAACTTTTCACACAACGAACCACACCAGAATCAGTTTCAGAGGTCAGGTTAAGTCTTGCTGGAACTGGAAGAAGTATAACTATCATCCACCATTTAAGAGGATGGCAGTTCCGTTTAGTAGGAACCATTGAGTAGCTTCACAGGAAAGTAGGGATCAACAAACTGTTTCATGCCATTGCTTGGAATGGTGATAAAACTCACTGCCTCCTGTTATATTTTTCCTATAGTCCGGATAATAGACCTTGTGTATTCTTTGTAGATAAGTAGTATTTCAACAAAGGATTTTCGATTGACTCAGTAAGACTCCATCTCTTAACTAGGACAATATGCAAGATGAAGAATAAGATGAGCACTTAGGTAACCGAAAGAATGAAACCGGCGGGAACAACCAGATCATGTTTATATTGTGTTGCTATAATGTAACACCTCTTCATGGGTTTTCAGCAATGGAGAAAAAGACCCAGAAATTCTAGATCTAAAAAAAAGAGCTTGTATCTGGCACCCTAGCTAAGAAACTGTGGTGTGTTAGCTCATGCAGCACAGATTCCAAAACGTTTATGTGGGCACCTCAAATGACAAGGAAAACCTCAAGGGACAGGGAACTACACTGAATAAACCGACATTTTAACACACACACTAGAATACATGGCTTTTGGATGCTGCTTCATTTCAGGTAATGAAAATACTTCCATAGATTTTACGGGAAATTGCTTTTCTTCCGAAGTCCATGTTGTAAAAATCAAATCTCAGGGTAGAGTAAAAGCAACTTGAGCAAAAAGGAACCGTAAGAAATAAATAACTTATTTACCTTATCTTTGCACCACTTTCCATCCACTTGCTGAAAAGCTCATTTGCCTTCTGGATACAGGGAAGATATTGCAGGTCACATGCGAGCTCCAGAAGATCAGAACGAAGCATTCTTTGGGAAACAGAGCCCTCATCGCTCCAGGTCTGCTTGTCAATCACTGGTTTAAAATACTGCAAAATGTACCACTGCAGAGAGAACATGGTAGTGTTCATTTATAAGTAATGACTTTTGCTGTATTAAGACTATTTAGGATTTCTAGTAGAAGTAGTAACCCAACTCAAAGAACAGCATTTCTACATTTTGTATGTACATTGTTGGACTTATTACGGACAACACATTCTCTGAAGTGCAGAGAATGTGCTCTCTGTCACTAGAAAGTATCAGTAAAAACAAATGCAGATTACATTAATGAGTAAATAAACAATCAAGTAAATGCATGTATAAAATGTTACATGGTTCAGGACTCAAATATGAACCTTCAGACTTTCTGTGACATCAGAAATATTTCTTCTCTCCATCATGCGATAGATCACTTCCAGACAGCCCAGGCCTTTCAGAAGTACTATGTTACTTGTCTCATGCTGGAGATACCGCGTTAGATCCAAGGCTCTGTCTAGCGATAGTCTGCCTGCGCTAAGAGAGAGTTTAAATAGAGTTAGTGTCTTTCTAATCACACATGGTAAGAGGGTGGGGGATGGCCTGAAGTCGTTAACGTTTATTATCTAAAGAGAAAAATATCCTGGGTGGTGTACACATGGGAGTGGAACCTCCCTGTGTACTCATCATCCTGCCCTCTACACAGATCTCATGTGGAAGAAACAAAGAAATGGACGGCTGCATCAGCAACCTGTAGATCTGGGTCTTGAATTTAAGAGAGAGATTTAGCATTCATAGTAGTTCTCAAAAACCAGAGGATGAAAAATATTGGCCAGAGAAAAGGTAACTATCCTCAAGAAAGCCTGCTTCTAGGGCCTAAGATTCTTCAGACTTTGGACACTCTGACATCATGGTCAGGATCTAGGGGGCTACAAACTTCTTGCTTTTGTTTTAAGGAAGAACCAGTAGTACCTGACCAGCTGAAAAGCATTGTGGATCAGATTTGCTCTGTCTTTGTAGCTGAAGAGGGTGTGATTCTCATTCAATAGCTTAATAATGTTGTCCCATCCGTTTCCCTCATAGTGTACTATGTAATAACCATTCATGTCCACATTGAATTTCACCCAGCTGATACCTTCCTCCAATTCTATGGTATCTAGCAGCAGGAAGAACATTTTAAAAACAATTAAACAAACATACTTAGTGGTATTTCCTAACATGCATCAGGGCATTTATACGTCAAAAAAAGTGATCTGAAATGTACAGGAAGATTGCAAGGCACTGCTTTTGAAGTCCTTTTAATTAGTAGCAATTAAACTAGTCTCTTAAAAAGACATTGATGCACACATATGCACAGAGCTGAGCTTTTTAATCTCACAGCCTTTTTTTTTAAAGTAGCCAAACAATAAAGCAAATAGCTTCATGTTGATTAAGAAAGGGAAGTAGCAGGAAATATTTTACTCACCTGGTTCATTAGCATCTTTAGCGATTCACAGAACAAATTTTGGCACAAAGAAGGGGACTTTTTTACCTTGTGCAGGCGAAGCTAATACAGTATCTCAGACTTAAGAAACACTAACTAATGTGTCTTTGGTGATGATGCAAATATGTCATTATAGCACAGGAACCACTCAGAAGCTAAACTTCCCCTTGAAATGTAGTTGTTAGGACCAGTCTTCTGAAAATGTTGCTGCACCCAAATCTTTTGTGTTGTCACACCAGGAAGTAGGGATTTGTGTTTTGGCATAGACAATAGAACATGTCCCCAGCATGGATAAACTACGGCGCAAGATGCCCTTGTTAGAACCTGGAGTTTTGACCTCCCAGTCCTGTTCACAGACTTGCAGAGCCATAGTATTAAGGATTTTGCTTACCAGCAAGGCCTCATCCTTAGGGAAAAATTTCTACACCGATAAGGACTACATGAAAAAAGTTTGACCAAGTTCTCCTAATACGGAATATAAGAATGCTCACCAATTATAGTATCATGTCTGCACTTGTGTACATGGGCATTTTTAAAGCTTTAACCCAGTTTTGAGCAGTTTAGAATTGTTTGTCTAGTGAGAAACAACTTTTGAAATGAGAAAAAAAATCTAGACTTGCATCTGTTCTAGAATGGTATCCAAGAAAGAATCGTATGGAATTTCCAAAGCAATTCACCATAATTTCCAGTTGACAATAGGGAAGGCAAAAGATTTTAAGTCTTCTATCTGTGGCAGTGCTCTATAATTCCTTGTAATGCTGGTTGTGCTGTGGCATTTCTGGCGGCTGTAGTCTAAATGAAAACTAAAAAGACTGCGTTACATGCAGTAGAACTGAGCACGGTTTTTAAACAAAGTTAATTTGCCTAACAGTGAAAAACATGCAATTTTCGTGTGACTAAATTTAGTTTAAATTTAGCCTTAAGGATTTTAAAATGAAACAAACCCAAATGAATGATCTCATTTGACCATGTCTGTTCCCATAAGAATACAAAACTTTTTTAGGTTACTCAGAACTCGTGTTACTTTCCTGGCTCAGCCACCGAATGGAAAAATCAGCTACTTTTCCCAGATTCAGTAAGCAGGAGCAATAAGAAGAGGGCAGCACATGGTAGCAGGTAACAGGATAAATTAATCTGCAACCTGAATGATTCTTCATTAAATGTCTTCCAATATTTTTGGAATGGCTTGTGATGTATGTCAAAGGAATATACCACAGGAACCTAAGAAGTAGAAAGGAACAAAATGAGAAATGTCTATAGTTTTTTAAACATTTGCAATACTTTTCACAAATGCCCTGATAAAGTCCCTGCATTTACCCAGCTTGCATCGAGGACCACTGAGGATCATCTGGGAAAATGCCCTTCAGAAAGCGTTCTTGTCTTATTTTGATTCTCTTCCCATTTTGTTCAACAATAATCAATGGAAGTCCTTTCTGCACAGTCCAGGTATCCATTATCTTGGCAACATCAAAGTGTTCACTGAAGTAATAGTCATACTGAGAACAATGCAAAACAAAACAAACTTTTTTTTTTTGCTCAGTGTTTCCTGTCTCTTTTCAGATAATGTTATCAGACAGCGTCAGCAATCAAAAAGAACACACTCATCTGCTGTAAAATTTTAGTCATTTCCACAGAATCTAAGAAAAACCCTGAAATACTTAAGTAAATATAGTGAGAGTAACACATAAAAACTGATTATCCTCTGTTACACTAGTAAGTCAGGAAAAAAAAAAACCATTAATCTGAACCCATTGCAGTAAGAAGTGAATTGGCGTCATCTTCTGCTCCACAGTTATGCGTCTCTCCTAATTAAAACAAAAGACAAAGGTGAACTACAGATTTTCTGAAAAGGCTGAGGGCCCTTCATCAGCAAAGCTCACATGTAACATTTTCAAGATAAAGTAGCACTGTCCCGCTCTGCCATACCTAACAAGATCTCTTTGAATTCATGGCATGACACACTCACTTCAGCTTTCCCCCCTGGACTTCCACTTGAGTAGCTCTACAGGTTAAATATGTGACTTTTCTTTGCTCATGCACAAAGGCAGCAATTAAATGAAATTATTTTCTTTTGCTTATAACAGTGTGTTACCATTAGCAATATAATTAAGGCAGTTTGAGGTTTCAGGAATGTACACACACACAAGTGTGTTTTTGTTCTAATTTGAGTTTTTTTCAAATGGCTGTTATGTTCCAGACTGGGACAGTACTGTGTAACCTGCGTTAAAACCTACAGTTAACCCCAACTGCCAATGTCTTTTTGTGGCTACAGTCTTATGAAGCAATGATATTTCACAGAAGAGTTCAGTGAAGTCTTAAATTAACTAGTAGACCTCATTGAGTTTTTGAAGTTTCATCCGTATTCTTATGTTCTTGGAGCTTCTTTTTTCACCTTGAACAAGTACATGCAGTTTGGTTTTTTATTCAACGTTTTCCCAACTGATATGGCAACTGGAGATAGAGATCCCATTTTCTTACAGACACAGATTCTAGAGCAGTTTTGTAATTTTATTCCACCCTGCAGTTATCATTTCAATGAAATATACAGTATGAAGGATCTGCTCAATTTATATCAATGATCATGGTTATATTAAAAAGAACTGCAACAACCTATTCTTTTTGAGAGAAATTGAATAAAATTAAAGCAATGCATGTACTCACTACATTTTGAGTAGCCTGACTTTTTCTGTAACAGTATTTACCAGAAGTAAAATCCTCTTCAGAACAAGTCTGTAAAATACAGGATCAACGAGTCATATTGAAAATATCTTCTACTATTTTCTTTACTATTTTTACTATTTTCACATTTTTAGTGCTAACCATTCTTGAGTATAAGAAACACTGCAACCTGCATGAACCCCTTAAAGTAAGTATTACTGAAAAGATGAACTATTGCCCTTCCTTATATGCCCACAGCTTATTTTCAAATCCTTCTGCTGAAACTGTCCCTGAAAAATATGAAATATTCCTTTTTCTGATCATTATCTATTATGAATAGTCATCTTCAAAAGTGTACTCTTCTACACTCAGTAGCATTCAGGCCTGTCATCATCAAATTACCATTTAACGTTGGTCCCACTCTTCTCAATCTTGCCTTCACAACTGCCTCTGCTTTTCCAATTTCTCTACTTTCTCATGAGCAATTTAAGCTTTGAGTGTTCTGACTTCTCTTTTGCAATTCCTTAGGCAGACTTTAGTTGCAGACCGAATCCAACATACTTTTTATGAATCAGGCTTCTTAATATGAGTAAGACTAACAGTACTAATAAACCAAACTTCCCAGAATTGGTTAGAACACAATTTAATCTTTGGCATAATCCTTACAGGTTTTACAGATTTTGAGGACCACAATAAGGTTTTTTTCTTCTTTTAGTTTGTTATTTTAAATATAGCCCTTGTGGAAAATAAAGCCTTGCCATACTTTGCTGTTTGCATTATATTTGCTCAGCTTTTTTTTTTTATTTGATTCTACCTAGCCATTGTCTTGATAATTATAATTAGATACATTATCAGCTACAGATATAAGCATATCTATGAAAAATCAAGTTTTAAAAATCTGAATTTACTTTAATGACATGGATGTTATTGTCTGCTATCAGAATCAAACAGTGAATAGCTCCTTCCCTTTGAATTTTGGATATACCAAATGTGACACATCGTTATTAGGTTACTTTGTCTACGAATCGAATATATTGATGGATTTCCGCTTACTGATTAGGCTATGGAAAAAAATAGGTGAAGGTGCTCACCTTTTCATGAAAACAAATAGGTTTACATTATTACATATGTAGTCCAGCAAATCTGGGCTACTTCAGTTAAGCCAGTGGAGATGTACTCAAGATGCCTCAGATACATCAGATGAGTTAAAATGAGTGTCACTGTATTAGCCTTGATTAATCCAATATGGCCCAGTGTCTTTCCGTTATCCATGGAGGACCTATATGACCTTCATTCTATCAAACTAGCTTATTATCTTAGGGTTGTTATTTGTAGCTTTTGACTTAAGACCTAGACTATACAAGCTTCCTTGTTTACACTCCATGCTTTGTGTGATGGTTTTTGTAATAAAATGATATAATAAATTCAAAACATGAACAGTACTGCAACAACCACTTGCATCAATTGCTATTTTCTCCAAAATGGGAACCATCCACTGTCTGATACACCGCAATGGTTCCCATTGAATTAGAACTTGTATTGAGATTATTACTGCCCTACTAGTCTACAGGACTGAGCTGAATCTATTTAACTCATTTTTTTGCGTTTAATGTTTCAATTCATATTGTCAGATACAAAGCAGAAAGGATCTACTTGTCGTCTCAGCTCCACACTTGCAGCCAAATCCTGCAAGGTGCTAACTTCAGTAGGAATTTGTCACAGTAAATGTGACGTTCACTTCTGGAACGCTCTCCTGTCCAATGTCCAAGCCAATCTGCTGCTCAAACTTTTAATATTTTATGTCTTTCAGAGACATGGAGTAAAATATTCAAAGTAATAGTTTACAATGACTACGTTCTGATCAGCTTTTTGTGACACAAATTGCAACAAAGATGAGAGGTGAAATCTGCTTTCAAGAACAGAATTTGTGTACCACCTATATTCTCAACACAAAACTTACACAGTATTTAAACTGCACAGGCTTTGGGCGTGCTGTCTGTTTAGAAAATGAGCTGATTCCCAAACTCATGTTTACTACTGTGAATTATATCAATTAAAATAGCAGAAGGGAACTTACATTAGCCAAGCTGTCCCAGAGGTCCTTGTTCTTTGCATTTTTGTAGCTGTGTTTCTTTAAGTAACGAATTATTCCATTCCGAAACACCTCCTCAGTCAGAAAGTTCCTTAGCATATGCAGAACACAAGCCCCCTACACACACAGATTGACCACAGTGAGATCAAGATGTAAATTCCCGTGTCTCTGAAACAGCTAGAGCTACACTGGAGGACAATGCAAAGCTACTAAAACAAACAGAGAATTTTAATAACCATTCAAATGTTGAATAAACGGGAACCGAGATCAAGGCATTATCTCATGCTCATCGTTTTTTTTCACGGAGCAAAAGCACTTATGAGGAAGCTCTGAAATTGAAGTTCTGTGTGATGAAGCTTTGTGGTTGCGAGAAGGACATCCAAGAGATACCAGACTGACTCCTGCATGGACGAACTGGTTTTAGCAATAGCTTTGCCTAATTCAAGGACTATGTGAGAATGGAAGCAGGCTAAGGAAGTAGTACAAAATTGATTAGGCAACATGAAAGTTGTAGCTATAAACCCACCTCACTGAATATAAGCAAGCATGACCATTTTTCTGTATGCAGCAGCAGATCTAAATTCAAAAGCATTTTTTACAGTCATTTTTTTCTTCATATTTACAGATATATGTCATCAGGCCAGTAAAAAATAATGTTCTTCATTAAGGTGCTACAGAAAGACTTCAGCTATGTAGCCATATAAATTCAATAAGGTACAGCACCATTTTACAACTAGCTAATTTTTTTAGTTTCCTTAATATACAGATTAAAACTATTCAGAATAATTTGTTGGTGCGTATCATAACATTATGGGTAACAAGACAAATAAATACAGACCAAATGAGAAAATCTGAAACAAGAAGATAATATTTTAGAACATCTGAAGCCAAGACTTGAAGTCTCTTCCTCCTAACAGAAGTATCTTTTCTATTTCTATTATACAGAATAAAATTAAACAATGAAAGCACTTTAATTACTTTGACTATTGTATAAGAGCATTTAATTACAATGTTTCAGAGTAAGTATGGAAATTCCACATCCACTAGCATCTTTTTTTTCCTTCAGTGACCCTGAATGGTGCTTGCTCACAGTGTGACAGTGTAAATTGTGAATGTTTAACATCTCCTGTTGGAAATTCATCATGATGTAATCTATTTTAATCTCAACCTTTTAAATAATATTTCCATGTCAAATTTCCCTTTCACTTTGTCTGTATCTAAGCCAGGGTCATTGTTGTCATTTCTAGCAGTCAAAAAAAGGCTATTAACTGAAAAAACACCCTTATATATGAAACAAACTCACCTTGTCATAAGAAACAGTATCAAACATTTCCTTAATCTGTGCTGGGTTTTCTGCTCTTGAAGATATTGGACGTGACGAGTTCATAGCATCTCTTCCCATTGCTGCAAAGCAGGTATCTAACAAATGGTCATTCTGGGAAAATTTTCAAGAGCAATATTTGCAGATTTAGTTCAAGAAAAGCATCTTTAACTACAAAATTCAACAGATTTTAATCTGTCATACTGACCACTTGCAACTCAGGATATGTAGCATCAACAGATATGAATTCCATGTATCTTGCAAACCCCTCATTGAGCCAGAGGTCATTCCACCATTCCATGGTGACTAGATTACCAAACCACTAAAACAGATCAACATACATATTCAGCAGCAGCTAAAGAATATACAAAGGATTTAAAGCAGGCTTTATTGGGTATAACAAGAGTGTGTGTGTGTGTGTGTGTGTGTGTGTGTGTGTGCACATGCAACGCACGCGTTTGTGTGCAGAACAATGATTTTCTGCTAAGAGAATAAAAAAAAATACTTCATACAACTAATATCCAAAAGATAAAATCCACTCAAGACGGAAAAACTCTTTTCCGTCAAATAAGGCAGGAAAAGCCTTGAACAAACGTGTTCAGAGCTCCTTCCTATGTAGCATATTATCATATCAATCTTAGCACTGGCTTCTCCCCCCGGCCCCAGGATAGTATCTGGAGTACAGTACAGTATTCAGAAAGTCACTAGAGGAAGACCACCTGAAATTTTCAAAAATAGAAATGGATGATACAGGGAATACCTGTGCTGGAAGACATAAAAAACTCTCAAATCGATTTGTCTTCACAAACCTCAGATCCAAAAGGACCAAAAGAACAATTTTAGCTGAGTCTACTCTAGTGAGCCTAACCTTGTGCCCAAATGGAAAAGCATTAGGCTGTTAGACTGCATCTAGAACAGGGCTGGCAAACCTGCACCATTTAACTCACCAACCTAAACCGTGCTTTTAGGGTCAGGGGGACTATCATCAGGAGTAGACTCAGAGGGTTTTGCCAGAAGTTTAGGGATACGCTTTGGGACTATTTTCAAGAAGTAGCTAGTAAGATAAGTATCTATTTTTAGGCTCATTTATACCTCTGTCTGCAATAGTTTATTTATCTGTATTAGCTATCACAGTATAGCTTATAATTATAGATCGTTATTAGCGATGATAGCTAATAGATATACTTCCAAGTAGACCAACTAGAAACTTAAAATAACACTAATTTACAAATCAATAGAAAACTCTTTTCTAGTGTCAGTGCAATTTTTGTTAAGTTGTCACTAGCCATCAAACTTCCTGAATTGTGGTATTAAGTTTCTCATTTATAGTTTGCTTCACTTGATCAGTAACTAACTCATAAGTTACAAGTACTTCATGGACAAGTTCTTCACGGATGTACATGCTTTGTGTTTTCTACTGTGATGGAAGAAGGAGCTTGAGCTGTGATCCCTAGGAGTATGCTGAGCTAATACAGGAAAAGGCTAGATTCATCTCATCACTGTTCATTATCATCCAGGAAGGAAAGATGATCTATAGTTACATAACTGCTATGACTCAATGGATGCAGAGATAAATCTTCAAAACAAAATCAGTGTTTTTGTTACCAATAATACATATAATGCCAGGTCCTGATGAATACGTATGACAAATTATCAAAACCGGACAACCTGATGAGCCAGTTCATGTCCTATCACCATGGTCACCCAAAGTTTGTCAGAAGCCGAAGATGCTTCTGGATCATACAGCAGAGAAGTCTCCCTGTAGGTAGTCAGGCCCCAGTTTTCCATAGCTCCTGACTGAAAGTCAGGGACAGCAACAAGATCTGAGGGAAAAAAAAAACAGTTACCTACTTTGATATGTAGAACTCCAGCATCATTGCTGAGTTCTAGTAAACAACCGAATAAAAACATTCCCGCCAACGTTCTGGCTCAGTGCCTCTTGAATTCAGTGTGAGTCTAATAACAGGAATGGAGCTGATTCAGGCCCACTATGGCTAGGAACTGCCATACATTCAAAACAATGAATACGTAAATAATTCTATCTTAAAAACATGCTTAGTCAACCTAGCAACTTTCGATAACCTCAAGGAACCAGCAGTCACAGAAGGAGGAGTTAACTCGTCACAGTGAACCTTCCGTCAAAAATGATGAAAGGCAAAATATCTTCCTGTGTTGTGCAGTATCTGTATATTACAAACATGCAGGAGTTTTGCCAAAAGAAGCAGCTGCTTCTCAGAGAAACTACCAGATGCAAAAGCAGATTATCTCCAACCTCTAACTACTTTTGTTTGTTAAATTCCTACTGGATTCATCAACCTGTCATAGGCCTTGAATGACAGTTTTTTTAAGAATCCCTGTGATAACTTATTGCTTAAGGATGTCATTTGCTCTCTGTCCCACTTCTAACACAGACCACACATTCACAAGACCCTCTGAAATAGAAAAAAAATCTTAAAAAAAATAGTAGGAGTAAGAGAATATTAATTATATATTTTATTTTATCACTTCCCTCATCTTTCTTCTCTGTTTTGTCTTTTTAGACTGAAAGTTTGCTGTGACTCAAAAATTGCATCTTCATACTTTTAATAATGACTTTATTCTAGATACTGCATAAATAACAAGTAGCAACACATAACCTCCTGCATTTCCTATCAGGCATAGTTATCGAACTATTTTCAACTCTTTACCTTGTTTCGGAAGTGGGTAAGAGATACCAAAATACTGCTCATAGAATTCTAGTATCTTTACAGCAACTTCCAGTGCGTAGTGGGCTTGAGTCAGCTTCTCTGGATTGGTATATACAGATACCTGTTAGATAAACAGAGTTTCAATAGCAGCTCAAACATAGCCCTGTAAAAGTTGTCGAGAAGCTTTTCGTCTCTTTTAACAAAAGGAAAAATTACATCATCTTCCTCTAGCCAGATGAAAAATGCCTCCAGAACCCACAAAGTAATGAGAACATGCCTACAAAACAAGAACATGCATGTACATTCCCACTCACATTCTCCATCTTCTGTAATGCAGACAAGCACTTATGTGACCTCCCAATAGCAGTCTGCATTTCTAACCACAAGTTTGACTCCAAATTTTTCACCAAAGAAACTGATTACTTTGGAAAGGTGTTATGCACAGATTATTAGAAGGTTTGCATTTTAAAGCCTCTTTCATCTGAGTACAAACCATGATAGACACACAGATACTAATGATGTAGTTAAATTTTAGCCTTCTGTACTGTCCAGAGAGAGAGTAACACGGAGGGAGAAATGGATAACTCATCAGTTGAACATATATGTATTTTTTGCACCAAGATCCCTCTCATCTTTTTTCAAAGTCTTGGGAATATCCCTTTTAATAATGTCATGCATCAAAAGTGAGGGTTATACTTCTTTAGATTTTTATCATGTGATCTCCTTTTCTCTCACGTTCTTGATTCTTTCCAACTCATCTTTTCCTTCGTAGCCAGGATACTCTATCCCTCTCGGGCCAAGGAGGAAGGAAATTACTTTCTTCTGCTACAGCTGAAAATATTCCTTGACAGCAGTTTACAACAGAATGTTCCGATACCAAGATACCATTTAATCTCTCAGTTGTTAATGAAACAGGCTGATGGAATTTAATAAAGAACATAGTAACTGACATCTAGCTGATTATAGTTATAAATTTACAGATTTTGTAGTCACAAAATTATGAAGCAGAGAAGACATTCTCTAACATTTATAGCAACGTTACAGTCATTTTTATGGAGCTTACTGGTTTCATCCTTTGTAAACTTCCCCCTAAACAATAGTTCCCAAATACATTCAGAGCTGTTCTTCCCATCTATTTTAAACTTAGAATTCCATAATGGGGAGACTTCTGGTTTACCTTAGTAATAATTTCTTGGCTTAAAACGACCAATATTTTGGAAACTATTATAGAACAGATACAGAAGGCTAAAGATGTTGATAGAAGTTGATATGCAGGATATGTACAATTTCACATCTGACTTGTCCTGAAAGTTTTATAAATAAATGTCAATCATCTTTAAACCTACCACAATTCCTGATGAAGTTGTACCACTGATTGATTGGAAATCACTAATTATGAATGCCACCAAATAGGTACTCATTTTTACAGTCTCTGCAAAATGATCTTCAAACAGATTGCTGCCTAGTTGCAAGGTCTTTACCTAAGAAAACAATGATACATATTATACTCAGTTTTTCTTCTAAATAAAATACCTTAAAAAAATTTTTTTCAACTTTTTACTACAGCAGCACTCAAGACACCATCAGCATGAAGACAAGAAGACAAACACAAGGTGAGCTTTGGAAGACAAGTGCTGGTACACCATTTAATTCACTCCCTTGCAATCTTTTTCTGTGGTTAAAAGCCAAATACAGACAAAATTCAACATGATTTGACAAGTTAGTTCAGCAGATCTTTATTCTGCAGGCTGTAACTGTGGAAAGTTCCTGTTATTCAAAAGAAGACCATTAGATATTTCTGCAGTACTGTGTAACTGTGTAAAGGAGAAAAAGAGATATCCTACCCCTTGCTAACAATCAATTATTCTGTAAAGTTTATATTACGCAGAGTTTAAAGCCAGAAGGGATCATTTTTGGCCTGACTACTAACACAGGTAATGAGATTATCTTTGCATACATGACTACAGATGCTGCTAAAGGTAAAAAAAAAAATTCTATCCCCAATATACTTCAGCAGAGAATTCTTCACGCTACTGAAGAATTGTTGAAGAATCTATGTGAAAAATAGTTTCAGTCATTTAGACCGAAATTAACTCTCTCTCATCCATTAGAAAGTAGTAAGTGCTTTCTAATATTCAGAATACTGGGCAGTGTAAAAGCCAGGCATAAAACAGTCCTTTGCACAATATAGTGCGGCTATATACTTCACCCTACATGGCTCAGTAAGAAGACATGCCAGGAAGTTAAAGGGGTTGAGATTAAACCCCCCAAAAATCACCTTTGGCATATTAGATATTGCGATATGCTGCTCTTCCCTCCGAATCTTTATTGTATAATTGGCTTTAAAGGATGGCTCATCAAAACACGGGAATGCCGTGCGGGCCGCAGTTGGTTCAAAATGAGTAGAAGCCAGCAACCTGGAAGAACAGAGAAAGCACGCACATTTTTTTAAGGAAGTATTTTTTGATCCACCACAGCAAGCTGATAAACCATAGCACAATCATCATCAAAATTAAAGACTATTAAAAAAGGTTGTTTGGGTAGAGGAAACCTAAACTGCTATGCAATGATGAAGCACTGCAAAGCATTTGGTAGGCACATTTCTGTCAGAATTTCCTAAAACCACCATACACAGATCCTCTGATCCTAAAGCAGTCCGGGTCATGATATTTTTATTCCTGAGCCAGTTTCAAAAATGGCTAAAGTGGTGACACACATGGAGCAATATTTTAGTCAGAGGATCTATCACTCAGCATTAGGCATCTCACTGAGTTGGGCAGCTGGCTCCCTTCATAGCTGATGGAGAGAACTGGCCTCCTCCACAGAATGATTTAAATCATGCCTTATTTAGGTACTTTGAGTCGTTCTCTTAAAACGTTTCCTCTTCCCTGACTACAGGGAGATCCCAGATTCCTCAGTTCGATGCTTCGACTTCAGCAGTATGTGTACCCAAACAGGTGTTCTTGCTGCTACTGAAGCAACTTTTGTTTAATAGAGTCACATGCAATCCGATCACATTAATGAACTTATTTCTAGTGGTAGGGCCTACGGATCAACCAAACATAGTGTCATACTGTGCTACAAACATGGAGGAGTGGGGGAGTTTATCATTCAGAAAGGCAAGGGAAATGAGGAAAGGGAAGCAGTAAAAGGGATTTTATAAAAAACATTAAATAAATTGTGAGATTAAAGAAAATATCATGCTATTTCTATGGTTTTGAATGAGTACATGTTTAGCTCAGATAGAACTGGCTAAAAGGAAATAGAAGTACTTGTAAAGAAAAGAAGGAAAAGAAGAGCACGTCCAGAGTGCAGCTGCACTGAAGATACTGTGAGAGAGGGAAAGAGAGAGATTTAGAGCAAAAATAGATTATCAAAAAAGGGCAGAGAAAACCCTGAAGAAAACAGAAGTGCAACAGGTATAACTAAATCTTTTCCTGCCTTTGAAACATTTATGTAATTGCTTTTAAACTCTGACAGAGAGGTCATGCCTAGCTAGCCACACAGGTGCATAAGAAAAATTCTTGGACTGTCATATTTATAGTCTCACTTATGAAGGGTAAAAAAGTAAAACAATGATTGAGAAGAGCCCATGTTTATGAATTTTCAACAATTCTTGACTAGCAAGTAAAATTTCCATTGATCTGACTTCATATTTTATACAACAACCAAATGAAAAAATTAGTATTAATGTTCTAAACAATGGTAACAGAGATTGCCATTGAGATTAGGGGGCAAGATTTTGTGTGAAAAGTGAATCAGCTACACATAATTTAAGAATTAGTTCTACTGGTCTGTCTTGGTCTCTCTTTTTCTCTCTGAACACCTACATGGATAACCTACCTATCATTATTATTAATCATAAAAAAACCCATATGCATAATGCATATTTTGCTACAACAGATACATTTAATCATTTGTAATATATGAAAATTTATGATTCACATGTAAATAAATATCAGTTTCTGTTTAGACACAGTAATTATTTTGGACTGTTACAGTTTTTTACGTAACAAAAAAATAAAAAAATATTATTTTTACTAAGGGTTTTTAAAATGAGATTTTCCAAAAAGTGCTGGAAAAGCTGTTTCTGTGTTATACAAGTGAACAACTACAGCTTTATGACTGTACAGGCAGGCTGTAAAATAAAACTATTACCTCTATTACTATACATCTTTGGAAGCAACTTGGGAAAAGCTGAAAAAATATAATATTACATTATCAGAACACTAACACTTCCAGTTTGAAGAGCTTTCATATGCAAACGTTAATGTAAGAAATCTTATTGTGTGAAAACTTTTATATTCTTTGCTTACCGTGTTTGACCATCCCTAGTTTTGTAGGTGCTTTTATAGAACCCATAGAAGCCATCTGAAAAACTGGCAACATAGTTAATTGAAAGGAAATAGTTCTTATCCACCTGAAGAGGTTCAGTAGTCAGAAAGGCAACTTGCTCATGAGGAGGATATTCTAAAACTTGTAGCTGTTTAATATCTGCTTGGCCCTTTCCATTTTCTTGTTCAATAAATGCTTTAGTGATTTCCAAATGTTTACTGTGCAAGACTACAGCTCTGGTTTCCTGTGTTACAGTGACTTCGATCTTCACAGTGCCTGTGAACACTGATGAGGTCAGGTTGGGGTGAATGAGAAGGTCATAACGGATTGGAACTGTTGAGCCTGGAAGCCTTAACTGGTTCCATGGAAAAGGCTGCCCATTTGTTGATTCAGGAAAAGCTATGCTCCTTTCTCCATTGAGAGAATAATTAACTCCAATCAAACTCCAAAGATACAGTAGTGACAACATTGCTATCAGCCAACAAAATGTCGCGGTTTTTTTGTAATTATTTTGCTGTTTTGGTTCTGTTGCTTGTTCAGCATTTCAGTTTGGCTAATAAAAACTTCCTTCAGTATCTTCTGCAAATAAAAACTTCAACAGAGAACGCCCTTGACCGATTATCCTGAAAAAGAGAATGGAAGAAATAAGAACGCTCCAAATGCAATCCAGGAATCTGCAGAGGGGCCTCGTTTTACTTTTATAAGTGCACCTGAAAAAAGTCTGCCCATTCACAGCATTTTCACATATCACTGTGCGGGACCTGGTGTCACATTTTTAAATACACTACACTCTTAAGGGGAGACACCCAACTTTCAAAACTGTGCAGCACTCAAAAGTGTGTGCAACTATAAATGCTGTCACTATGGCATATGAAAGCGTGCTTGTGTAGAGCTAGGCATACATTTAAAACATATATTAGACCTTCTCCAAATTCAAAGATATGTTTGCAGTCACAGCGGCTAAATACACAATTTTTAAAAACAGGTTCTTATTGTAAACAATATGAAAAACAACTGAAAAAAAAAAGAATCGTTCTTTAAATTCCATGTAGGTCTTATTCTTCTTTTTGCTCCTAAATTGGGCATTATGATCCATGAGTTCATTTCAAACTAACCAAAGATAATTAGGAGAAAGCTGAGGCTCCTTCAGTTCTGAACTAAGGGAAGAAACGTGTGTGTTTAGCAGCCATGGAAATTACATTATTAGAACTCTCTGAAACACATTAGTTTTAGCAGCAAAAAAGATCTCACTGCTGCAGACCACGGTCTGGGATAAGAACTGAAATCTGTACTAAAGTCAAACTCCAGAGATCAGGTCTTTTGGGAGAGGTGCCCTAAGTGAACAGACAGATCTTCTCTGTTCTGAATTGGTAACAGTTCTCAGAAATAAACGTTAAGAGATGGATCACTCAGAAGTATTAATGGCTGATAGACTTAGGACAGAGTTCAGTTAGAGGAAAAAGAGGGGTTCATTGGGCAAAGAATCCTGTGAATCAACATATTTTATATACTTAAGATCAGATTTAAAAAGCTCAAAACTGCAGAAAATGTTCTTTGAAGTAGCTTTGCAAATGCTGGATATGTTATGTAAGAAAACAATACTAGATTATGTATTTACAGACAACAATAAAACCTGCAATTAGTTCAGTTATACGGTATTTAGTTACATAGTACAGAACTGTCAGAAGCCATGTCAAGCCTCAGTACCTTGCTGGTTTACATGTTTTTCAATACAATAAATGTGAAATTTTACAGCTAATCTGAGCTATGTGTAATTAAGAAAAACAAATAATATGAAACAAAGTTAACAAAGCTATACCCAGTTTTACAGATGTTAAAATATTCTGATTGTGGTTTCTGTATTTCATATGTAAGCCTTATTACACACATTTCACATTTGTAAAGTTCTTCAGTTATTAGAAGTATTTTAGAATTAATTTAAATGAATTTAAATAAAAGGACTTGAGATTCAGTATTTCCTGCTGACTCACTTCACACCTCCCCATTCAGTTTTAAATTTTATGCAAATTCCTACCTTAAGCCCTGAGATACCATTTTAAATTTAACTAATTTAAGTAAATACTTTAACTTCCAATTCCAACATAACTCTAAGCCATTTTCAGGGCTTCACATCAAGCCTTCCTGAAATCTACTTATTACAGAACTCTCCGTATACTTACTCAAAGGGCCAAGCCTTTGAGGCATTCCACAGGTATCATGCTGACCCTTGGCACTTGGCTGAATGCCACCCTTGGACTTTGAGATGGTTCTCAACCCCTTTAGGAGAGATCTAACAATCACAGACTACATACTGTATCCTCTGCATGGAAAACCCGATTTATTTATTCTGTGATAATTGTCTCACATTCAAGCTTTGTTACGTAAAAATTTGTGGAAAAAACAACAAAACAGTAATGCACCAAATATAAAAAAAGACACAGGTAAACATGACTTACTACAGTATGTTATCATCTTGTTTCTTTTTTTACATCAGAAGAATGAAGAACTATAGTTTTATTTCCAGTCTCTTCTGAGTTGCCTGGTCCAAATCCACTCTATTTGAATCAAAAATGTATGCAAAGAGCCACCTGTTGCGGATGCAGATTAAGAATCATTTTCAGCATTTAAGAAATAAAGTAGTATAGAATACTGCATTTAAAAGTACCTTTGAAATGGAATTTGCGTATTTGGGCATTAGTTATACACCTTTTGACTAAAGTCACTGGAAGTCTGCTTTTAAAACTACCCGGGACTGACACGTAGGGTCTGTTTAAAAAAAATGAAATGAGCTGACGTCCCTTATACTCTCTTGGATGTTCTGACATAAAAAGTCAAAGTATAAAATCAATAGGAGAGATTCTAAATTCATGTCAACTCTTGCAAACCCACTAAGATTTAAAATCTGCTCCCTTCGTTTTTTTTTTTTTACCCTACCAAAACCCAAGAGACGTATATCATCTTGTGCTGCTCATCTTCTCTTTTTATGCATTGGATTTTTGTTATTGCCCTAACAGTTCAAATAAATGGCACTTTCTGGAGTCAGGAATAGAGGAATAGTTGGCCATAAATCATACAACTGAAGAATATCAATATTGGTTCAGTGCAGCATTCTTCATAAATTTATTCTGTAAATTGTTACTTTTCCATAGAAGGCTTTTCAGTCAAAAATGACAATACAGTTATACGGAAAATCTTATTCCATATTTGATAAATCCTTTTCCATTCTAGAACCAATTTAAAAAGAATAAATTGAACACTGCTTATTTCATTCCTTCACTTGTTCCTCCTGTCCAGTTCCTTCTCAGTCAGCCAGTGCACATCCAACTCTTACGTTAATGCTAAAGAAACTGTTGCCATCAGTTGCTACCGACATTTTGTCTGCATAGATCTCTGATCCTAATCATACTAACAACATATTATATAAAGTGCCACTACCTTACTAACAACAGCAAAAAATAGGGAGAGCCACAAGCACCCAGAAAAGATGCTAAATAAGTGTTACTTGATGAAACAGTCACATAACAGCTCTTGAAGGGAATATCTTAATATAAAGTCAGTTGCTCAATATCTATGATCTTTCTGATGTCATTTTTTTCAAGAGCTGGAAGGAAAAGAACAGCAGCTTATACATTGACCCAAACAACGCATATTAGAAATAAATGCTGCATTTTTCAGGTACAATGTAAAACAAAACAGAGGTCTTGGGAACGCTCTAGAAACGAATGGAATGCTTAAGAGCGGGAAACATGGAATGTGAAGAAAAGGAAGATGTTGCCCTCTGGAACTGACTTCTGGAATTATTTTAGTACCTAGTCAGCCTGCCATTTTTAACTACGTAGTTACATGGCACGTGAGCATCTGGGTAACTGCTGCATTTAAACTGACAGTTTTATTACCATTGCCCCGCCCCTGAAGTTTTGAGCGCTTCAGAGGTTCTATAACCTAATAGGTGTATATTATTACTGGTTTTCTACAAAATCCTCATATATTACAAGCATGAATTAGATGATACGAGAGAGAGAGAGAGAGAGAGCATGGGAGGAACAGCTGAGAGGTCATTACAGGTATCTTTTAATGTACACGGAACATAGCCACAGACATCAATGTTTTATGAGACCACAGTGGCACTGGAGCATAGTTCACAGCTGCAGAAACACCGGACAAAACACCAGAGAAACTTACTGACATTTCAAACATTCTCTTGACTCAATAGCATTTGTGTAGAGTGGGGACAAGAAAAATAAATAAATAAAGACAACAGTCTTTATGATTGTTCACTAGACTTCTAGTCACACCACATGAATGCCACAGGATTTTTTTTAACATGAGTGAGAATGGCTGTTCCAGAGATATTCTGATCCCTTATTACACAACATAGTTACAAAGTTAGCAATGAACTTGGAAGACTTTTTATTTTTGAACCTTTTAACCATAAAAGCATCTACTTACCTGCCCAATTATGTATTCCGCCAAATGCACTATTCAAGTACTGTACTTGTTGCAACAGTGTTCAGTATCTAAGTCTTAAAAGAAATGATGCTGCATGTTAAGAAGGAAATTAAGGAAAAACTACGCATAAAACTTTCTTAGAAATATTAGAAGTGAATATTTTGAGCCTTTCAGAGTAACAAAGACTGCGTGCCTGAACTACTGCTATAGCCCTGAAAAGAATCAATGAGATCAAGTTTTAAAACATGGTAAACCACTTATCATTTATCCTTCTATTAAGAGAAAGGGAAGTACAGTCTAGCATGGATGTTTTAATAAATTATGTATTTCTAGCAAAGGTTTGGCCAATCCCTAGAAATTTCATTCCCAAACACACACACACACGCAGACGAATATAACTACGCATGGTTGAGTCTGAAATTGTCTGAAAGCAGCTCCTGTTAGTAAGCGAAGCCAGCCTAATCTAAACGACCCACGGTTTGTATTAATAGAGAAAGAGAAAAGCGCGAGTTTTACAAAATGTATACACTTCACTAAGCTAAGCTTAAAAATACTCCATCGCGGCGGGGGAACCCCACAGCAGGCCGAGGCCTCTCAGCTGCCGGGGCGGCCGGCGCGGACCGCGCACCACACGGCGGCTCACGCCGCGCCGTGACACAACCCCGCCCCTCCCCCCGGCAGCCGCAACGGCTGCAACGGTCGCAACGGCCGCGCGCGCGCGCCCCCCGCCCCCGCCGCCTCCCTCTGCCCTCCACAGCCCCGCGCCCCTCAGCCCTCAGCATGGGCCCGCAGCGGCCAGCGCAGCCCGGCCCCGCCGCCCCGCCGCGGGGCGAAGGGCAGCGAGGCCCCCGGCTCGCCCCTCAGCCCCGCGCCTCCACCTGACGTGACGCGGCGCGATGGCGGAAGGGGCGCGCACCGCGCCGCGGGTCGCCGCGCCGCGCAGGGCCGTCCCGAGGGTCCCCCGCCCGCTGCGGGCCGCGCCGAGGCCAGGCCAGGCCCCTAGAGCCGCTTTCGCTTTTGCTTTCGCTTTCTGCGACGGGGGAAAATCCGTGGCGCGGCGGCGGCGGCGGCGAGGGCGGCGGGCAGGTACCGACCGCGCGGGGCGGGAGAGGGGCGCGGGGCAGGCGGGAGCCCTGCGGCGGGGCCGGCGCGGCGCGGCGCCTCTCGTGCCATCCCGTGTCGTGCCGTGCCGTGCCGTGGCCGCGGCGCTGGGAGGGCGCCGGTACCGCGGCCCGGTACCGCCGGCGAGGCCCGGTGCCGCCAGGCCTGCCGCGGAGCTGTTTTCCACGAGGAGGAGACGTTAGGTTTGTCATGACGGTGACTTTACTCCTTCTTCCTTCTTGTGTAGGCGATCGTCTGTGACAATCAGTCCAAAATGCCAGCGCTGTTCTTTACCCGGCCGTTTTCAGGCCGGCTTTTGCCTCTAATGGTCGCGCTGCTAGGTCTGACGCGCGCTGCCTTTTCTGCCAGCGCTGACCAAGGTGGTGGTAACAACATGCAGTTTCCGTGGGATAAAACGAGGCTCCCCAAGCACGTTATCCCAGTGCATTATGATCTCCTCATCCATCCTAATCTCACCACTCTGACATTTTCTGGGTCCGCTAAAATAGAAATTACAGTTAGCCAGCAAACCAGTTCAGTCATCCTGCACAGCAAACGCCTGCACATCACCAAGGCTGCCATCCAGGCTGGGGCTGGCAGTGCCCGCTCCCTGCAAGAGGTGCGGGTTTTGGAGCACCAGCCCTTGGAGCAGGTGGCGCTCCTTGCTGCTGAACCACTGCGGCCTGGGCACAGGTACACCGTCAGCATCCACTACTCTGCAAATCTCTCCGAGTCTTTCCACGGCTTTTATAAAAGCACCTACAGAACCCAGGACGGAGAACTCAGGTAATTTTTTTGTAAATTAATAGATGTTACTTCTGTGACATTAAATGCAACCATGCAACATAACTGCTTTTAGAATTTGCTGTCATTTACCTTCTGTTTCCTTGTTTGAAACTGTTCTCTCTGAGGATCCTCTTCCATTTTACAGACCAAGTTGCATCAAATTGTATTTGTAATTGGCTGTTTATCTCACAGAGACTCTCATCCTTTCATGGCAGTAGTGAGGTTCTTGATTTTTGGCCTTAATCTGCCAAGACATCTGTTGATTTCCCCTGGAGTGTGGTGAGAGGAAGAGGCAGGGAAGTCATTGAGCTCAGAACAGATTGCCTGTTATTCCACAGCACCCTGGGGGAGTTTAGTTAAGAAGTTTAAATTGCCCACCTCAGATCCCCACCACAGATGGAGAAACAGTAATTCTGTACTTGACATGCAAAAATGTTTGGTAGTACCCATAGTTATTTTGTGAATTTGAAATTATTCTTTTTTCACGCATGAAGGTTGTGAACGCTGTGCATATGAAGGAGTGTGACTAAAAAACATTTTTTTTGTCTAATTATAGAGTACTTGCATTAACACAGTTTGAACCGACAGCTGCACGAATGGCCTTCCCGTGTTTCGATGAACCAGCTTTCAAAGCCAGATTTTCAATTAAGATTAGGAGGGAACCAAAGCACCTTGCACTATCCAATATGCCAATTGTAAGTGGATATTTTTAATGATGCGCTGTTGGTTTGTGACCTTTAAAACAAGAAAGTAAAAGGAGAACAGAATATCTAGGCAATTGCTGTTCATGGGAATGTTGACCTGAACATTGCCACGGTGCTGTTATTAGATTATGTAGTGTGATTGCTGGCAGTTTTGACAACAAGGCTGAAAAGGAAGGAAGGACATCATGCATCATGTGGGGTGCCGCTTCTTACCTGAAGTTTGAGAAAATTCATCACAATGCAGATTCCATAGCCCTTATTTCATACACAGAACTTTTTGCATCACTTAGATTTTTAAGAATGAACGATGACATTTATGTGAATAAATACGTAAGAGGATCCACATGTATTAACTTCAAATATCTGCTAAGCAGCTCCTTTTATTTAAAATAAGATAATCTGAATTTTAAAAAGACACATCTCAGAGTGAAGGTGCAGTACATGTAACAGTTACAAATACTGCTGGTGATTCCATATATATATATATAAAAGACATATGTAGGGTTAGTTACATTTTGTACATTTGATCTTACTTTGGGCATAAGAGATTCTGAATAAGTTCTTCTTAGCTGTATACCAAATAATACTTAACAATGAGACAACAAAAACCACAAAGTACCATTCAGAACAAAACGTTTTGAAAGATGGTTTAAAAATTAAGTTCTTTCATAGAGAAATGGATAAAACTGATGAATAAAGAGCAGATGCAAGTGTTATAATTCAGTATGGCTAAACGTCTTCTAAGTCTAGATTCATTACCAAAGGCTCTAGATACCTCCAACGGCTGATGCATTTTGTCCTAAAAAAGAGATATGTAAGGTAGCTGAATCAGTCTCTGGAGGAGTTCATTTCTCTCATTTTAATCAGCTAATGTTGTGTAGGATTAATTCTATCAATGTGCTAACAAACACTGAGGAAAATTGAAGCAGAGAGTGATATTTCTTATTGTCTAATTTCAGCATCGTATGGATAACGCTACTCAGGTGCATGGTTTTAGGGGTGGGGAGGATTTCCTTACCGTATCTCTTTAAAATGTTCTTAATGACACTGAAAAGAAACACAGCAATTTTTGGTGCCAAGGTCTTAATAAATAGCGCTATTGAACGATGAGCTGTGTCCTAATTTTTCAGATGAAATCTGTGAATATAGCTTCATGGCTTGTTGAGGACCATTTTGATACCAGTGTCAAGATGAGTACTTACCTTGTGGCCTTTATTGTTTCGGATTTTAAATCCATCAGCAAAATAACCAGTCATGGGATTAAGGTAACTCTTGTTTCATTTTCTGCGAGCTTGTCTGTAATAAAGTCTGTATTGAATACATATGGTTTACTTTTCAGTTAAATTACTTGCTTGATACATCATGAAGTTTGATAGAAACGAGAGGAGAGAAAGGAATTGATTTATTTATCAGTTTCAAATGTTTTTGATAATGTGCTTGCTTTTTATATACTTGCATGTATTGGTAACATTGTTTCACATCAGATTATTTAATCCAATACAAACTAAATACGTTTTTCATAACGGAGAACCAGCAATGAAATAATGCTGTGTCAGCTGAACGATTCTTTAACATTGCAGGGGATGGAAATTGTAGAAGTCCTTGTAGGGGTATAATCGTTCTGGCAGATAAGTTTTAAAAATCGTGTTTCTAATTTTAATCATATTTTCCTAAAAATTTTTGCACGCTTTTGCAAACTCTTGTATGAGAAATGT
Organism: Struthio camelus; assembly: GCF_040807025.1. Lineage (NCBI taxonomy): Eukaryota > Metazoa > Chordata > Aves > Struthioniformes > Struthionidae > Struthio > Struthio camelus. Next base: position 52,670,539 of record NC_090982.1, read on the forward strand.
TAGATATAGTTCTAGTGTCACTTTGTATGATCATTCAAGTAAACGTAGAAAAGAACAGATTCATAAGCTTCTGATGCTGGCGTTGAAATACTGCCTGCTTGTTTCCTGTAGATTTCTGTATTCGCAGTACCAGACAAGATCAACCAAGCTGATTATGCGCTGGATGCAGCAGTGAAACTTCTAGACTTTTATGAGGATTACTTTAGCATTCCATATCCTTTGCCTAAGCACGGTAAGTGTTAAATAATTTAATGTGTTTAAGAACATTATCAAAAATAGAAAGTAAAATTGCACAGAATTAATAATTTAGAATAACAGGACGGGACCAAGGTTGGCTCACAGGCTTTTAGACAGAAAGTTTACTTTTTGCTGGCTGCTTCACATAACTGCAGAATAAGTTAAAAAGCTCCACTGATAACTAAGAAACCCTGAATCTCCTTCTAGAGCTTTTTAAAAAGTCTATTTTTGCTATCTTGTTATAGAAATGTATGTGATATGTATGCCTGTGTGTGGGAGCCTTAGTGAATCCCTGAAGTGCGATGAGGTGAGCAAGTTCTTTATTGAGTAAAACAGCACTAATAGTATTTTAATGTATTTCTAGATTTAGCGGCCATTCCTGATTTTCAGTCTAGTGCTATGGAAAACTGGGGACTGACCACATACCGGGAATCTGCATTGCTGTATGACCCTGACAAGTCCTCGGCATCCTCTAAACTTTGGATTACTATGTTAATAGCCCATGAACTGGCTCATCAGGTGAGAATTGGGGATAACAATAAGGGATCAGAATGGGCTGGTAGAATGGTCAAGCTGGATGGATCCTGTGTGGGTAGGGGGATATTTGAGCTATAAACTGAAAATAGCTACTTCATCTGCGTATCCTCCTTCAAGCAAGGAGTCCAGGCAGGCTTCATAGATGTGCAGGGCTGTAGACATAAACGTATTTACTTCAGTAGCTCCACTGCTCTGGGACCATTGCACCATTGTCAACCTTTGAAACTAATTGCAGACCGCAAAAATAAGTGCATAAATGTTTTGGAATGTTACTGTTTCATATGTAGTTCTCCTACCAACCATGGATCATTTACAGTGTTTCATGGAACGCTGGTGGAAGTCAGTGATTTAGCCTGTTTAAATAAGAAATGAAATAAGAAGCCAGGGTACCGTGTATCATTAAAATAAGTGTTTCTTAAAGCTCAGTAACATACTATAAATTCAGTTTCATACAGGTCGGTAGCAGCTATTGTAACAAACTGTGTATTTTGATTTCTGAAGTGTTCACGTTTGTGAGAAATGTATTTTTTGTTTCAGTGGTTTGGCAACCTGGTTACCATGGAGTGGTGGAATGATCTCTGGTTAAACGAAGGGTTTGCAAAGTTTATGGAGTTCGTGTCAGTCAGCATTACCCACCCAGAACTGAGAGTTGTAAGCAGCAATTACCATATTTTCTTTTATAACTGCCTTCTAAAACCAATAATTTGTAGGGATACAGATCAGACAGGTTTGTCCTATGAATCACTTTTTAATTTATCTATAAAAAGATGATCTGATGTTAACCCTGAAGAATAAGAATGTTGATTTAAATGTATGTAAATATTTGCAGAAACTGATGATGAGAGTTAATGATTGCTATGAATCTTCTTTTTTTAAAAATATTCAGACACCCCTAAAATACAAAGAAATGATTTTGTCTTTTTTTCTATCACATAGAGTTGGATATAAAAACATAATGAAAACACTTAGATCCTTCCACAAGCTTTAGCACTGGTCCAGTATATGACATTTTTACAGGTATGACTAGTTCTGCCAAAGTGAGTTAAGCAATGCAGTGAGCAGATCTGTGCAGGATTTTTCAAATTGCCATAGCACTACAGTGGATTGCTAGTACATAAATTCACCTGACTTGGTTTTTTTTTCCTTAGTTTGTTTTATGATTTCTGACCACTCTGTCATCAAACTCTTAAAATGCATAGGTGTCCTTTTGGAGTTATTTACTAGGTAGACTATTTAAGTTAGTATAGAATACTGTAGACAACCTGGCTGTCAGTATTAGTTATTTATTTTTTTGTGCTCTGGAGTAAAAATAAAAAGATATGTTTTGTTTTCTTTGTACAGTTTGAAGATGATGTGAAAGGGCCTGACATATGAACTAATAAGAATTCCATGGTCACAAGCAAAATTTAATAGTAGTTATCATTTTTGCCTCCTATTAGGAAGATTATTTCTTAGGCAAATGTTTTGATGCCATGGAAGTGGATGCATTAAATTCATCGCATCCTGTGTCTACTCCTGTGGAAGAGCCAGCTCAAATTTTAGAAATGTTTGATGATGTTTCTTATGAAAAGGTAAAATCTGTACCTGCTGTTGATTTCAGTTGTTCTCATTGTCCTGTACAATTGTATTGTATCAATTTCACCCTAAGCGGAGACGAAAGACATCTCTGACACGTGGTGTTGATATCCTTCTCTTTTGACTTGCATAATTCTTTGTGCAAAACTCCAGGATGGAGATGAAATGGTTCATTACTTTTCCATTTGTAAATGAGGGTGCTTTTACTCCCTTTATCTGTTCTGTATCAATTTAGCCATAAACTATGGTTTAAGGTGCTTAAACCAAGCAGCATTTTTCATAGGAGCATTATATGGTGCCTTAATTGTACAGTAACTGCTCAGTACCCAAGCTCAAAAAATAACAACATAGTTTGCTTGAACAGAGATGTTTTTAATAATAATGATCATGAAAACCAAAGTACTGTTTCAATTTATGTGATTAAGCCTGCTTATTCTTTAGTCAGAGAGCCATTTAAAAGTGAACTATTATGTGTATTAGTAGCATTTAGAAATTTTTTTCAAAGAGTTATCTGGCCATCTAAGAAGTAAATTTTTTAAAAGCTTTGTGACTTTTTTCAGGGATCTTGTATATTAAATATGCTGAGGGACTATATGACTGCTGATGTGTTTAAAGCTGGACTTGTGCAGTATCTGCAGAAATACAGCTATCAGAATACAAAAAATGAAGATTTGTGGAACAGTATGACAAAGGCAAGTATTTTTTAGTCTCTTATATTTTCAGACTTCATAACTTCTCATGAGCAGTGTGAACTCTCTTAATATATTACTGAAGACTGTGACCAGTGCCCATGATTTATAGTTATGAAATTAAGGATGACCACCGATGTTTTTTTCAGATCTGCCCTACTGTAGGTACTGATGAAAATGAACTGCAAGGTGATAATTTTTGCAGAAGAAACCAACCGTCATCTTCAACTGCAGTAAGCATCTGTCCTGTTACTACTGTTAGCGTTCTGTTCTGTTGCGTTGATATATGCACCTTGCAAAAGCATTCTTTATCACTTCAGCATGATTCTTGAGAGGGCGTAGGTTTCTTCAGTTCTGTTGGAAATCCAGTCTTTCTGAGATTGAACAGAAATCTTATCCTTGAGCCCAGGACTGACTGAAAAACAGTGCTACTTAAAGTGCTGTGATGACTGCATGAAATTGTCTACAGGAAGACAAAGTCAGAGACATGATTTCCCATGTTCCAGTCTCAACTCACCTATGTAAAGCTTACAAATACCCAGCAGCTCTTATGAAGTTCTTACATACTCATTTCTGTTCTGTTGTCAGTGTACTTCATTTTCCTGCTTTTCTTATGTATCTTCTTCTTTCCTCGCTAAAACACAGCACTGGACCAGAAGAGAGACTCTTGATGTGAGGGCAATGATGAACACTTGGACACTGCAGAAAGGTTTTCCCTTGGTAACCGTCACAGTGAGAGGAAAGAATGTCCATTTGCAGCAGGAGCGCTACATGAAGGGAGTGGATTCTCCTTCACCCAAAGAGTAAGCAAAATGGGAAATCCCAGCATGCAAGCTGGCATCCACCTTTGGCAGGCTTTGATAGATGATAAGAGCTTTTACTGTTGTTTCTTAAGGAATCCTCCCTGAGCAGATCAGTTGTGAGGCTTTTTCTGTGTAACTTGGGGTCAGTACTGAGTCGGCAGTAGATGTGGCTGGACTCTCAGGACCCAGCTGAGGTACCAGTAGCCGCAAAGGTACAGTGGCAGGACATCTAGATGAGCTGAATAAACCTGCACAGGAGACGCGCTGGGGGAACTAGGCTAGAAAGTTCATATGGTTGCAGCGTCACTATTGCTGGTCACCCAAGCAAACTAAATTAAAGCTAGCTAGATGCGTCTGGTCCTGCACTGAAATCGGAGATGTAAGAGCATCTCATTGCTGTTATACTCCAGACAAAAGACCTTACTCAGCTGTTAGACTGAACCAAGTTGGAGAAGCTTTTGCAAAGTTCTGTCATTAAACAAAGCACTTCTGTTTTGCAATAGGTACTTGTGGCATATTCCACTAACCTACATTACCAGTAAATCTGACACTGTTCAAAGATTTTTGATGACAACTAAAACAGGTAATTTTCTTTTATGGTGATTAATTTATTCAAAGTTTATTTGCAAGCCTTTTAGCTCTGCAGGGTTTTTTTGCAGCATGGGGAACTGGAACTGCTAGTGCAAGATGCACACTTTTTTTTGTCGATCTGTATTTCAGTAACATCACTGTAAGTATTTCTTAATATATTCAGAAATCATGTTACTGTTTTCTTTAAATCCCTGGAATGAGAGTAAGAATTTTTGTTGGCTCTTATATGACACTGTGTTTGAATCGCGAATAAAAAGAGTTCTGTTTTTGTTTGTAGATGTCCTCATCCTTCCAGAAAAGGTAGAATGGATTAAATTCAATGTTGGCATGAATGGATATTACATTGTGCACTATGAAGATGATGGATGGGATCATCTGATTAAACTTTTGAAAGAGAACCGTACAGTGATTAGCGGCAATGACAGAGCAAGTCTCATTAACAATGTCTTCCAGCTTGTGAGGTAACATTTTCTCAGTCTGAAAAGACACAATCTCTGCATTTCTGAGTATATATCACTGAAGCAGGAAATGTTGATAATGTATACTATATTATTCATTAAATCTTTTAAGTAAACTGAGAGCACATTCTTTTCTCGCTTCCGGCAATGTAAACCCAGAATTTCTCTTTGATTGCAGTGGAGTTACCGAAATCTAGTAAATGAAACAGAACCAGATGACATAGTAATCTCACTATTTGTTGTTTTCAAAAAGGAGGCTTGGAGCAGGGTTCTCTGTGAAACATAACATTTGGTATGTTAATTTAGTGCCAAATGCTTTTTAGTTCTGACTTCTGAGCTTCATTTTCACAAGAAAGCAGTGCAGAGAGGAGCGCTGTCCAAAATGATGAGCTGTTCGTTTTGGGGGGGGGGGGGGGGGGGGGGAGAGGTCCTTCATGCAAAATTGCAGGACTTGCAAGAAAGACTAAGAAACTGTTTGCAAGCTACAGCTTTCTTAAGAAAGCTGTGGTAACTCTTCTGACTCTGATGTCGCACTGCTTCTGCTTAGCAGTTGAACTGCATCCGCATCTGAAGCTTGGTGTACAAGGAACATCAGATCCTACACAAACACAAGCTGTCCGTGCTGGTGCAAACTACTGGTGGTTTCTCACAAGACAAACTGACCTAGACTTGATTTTATTGAAAATTCCCTCTGGCAATTTCTAGGAGTCCTGGGCAAGGACCTATTGCATTAACCAATGTGTAAAGACAAAACAAAAGATGGTCCCTGCCTCAGCTTACAGTTGAAGGTGGCATAATTGCAGCTGGGGTAAGGCTGCTCAGTGAGCTCAAGACAACAGACAATTGTAACACAGTATAGTTGCATCGCTGTTCTGATGTGTTTTGTGGACAATACAACAAAGCAGATATTTAAATGGGAACCTGAGGGAGAGCACCAGTGTAGCTTTGGGTGTTTATGAGGAGCTTGCTCCTAAATGTGAGGAGGAGTGAGGGGGGCCCACAAGCATGCTTGCTTGGAAAGCTAGAAGTGAGGGATGGAAGACAGCAAAAAAGAGCAAACGAGGGCCAAAAGTCAAATTCTCAACATGAAATGATAGATAAAAGGCTGCGAAGAGATTTGAAAAAGCAGGGGGAAGGTCGTGTTTAATGAGGACAAGATAGTGGAAGGACGCCAAAGTAAAGTGATAGACTAGGATTATGTTTTTGCAGCTGTAAAGATCCTGTCAGTTAGAAACAAGGGTATTACAGTAATAAAGGTGTGATGAGATTATGGCCATGATTAGTCTGAATTCTCTGGATGCATTAGAAAAGGTTGTCTCTTAGAGGTGTTTTGCAAAAAGAATCTGCAAGACCTATGTATAGTCTTGACAAAAAGAACTGAATTAATTACTGATCTGAGTTTCCAGAGTTCAGGAAAGAGGTAAGTGGGGAGAGCTGGAAGATAAAATTAAGAGTGTATGAATTTGAGGTGGCAGCTCTCAAGGAGATGTTAGCAGATTTTTGTTTGGACAGCAGAAGAAAGATCTTTCCAGTTTGAAAGAAAAAAGAGGCAACTGAAGGAAGATTGCTCAGCACGTTCAAGAAGCTTAGCGATGAAAGGAAGAAGCAACAATTAGAGATGATGCAAATTGAGTCAAGTGTGGTTCATTTTAAAAGATCTGTGCCTCTAAAGCGTGCTTGTAT